>NC_136061.1:2118493454-2119715954 GCF_964261635.1 Lissotriton helveticus | reverse complement strand
GAGCTTTGTGAAGCGAAGCTGATTGGTTCTCCGGCGTCTGTCAACATTCCAAAAAGTCCGTAGCGGCCGCCATCTTGTCTCTCGGTAGGATCGAGAGACAAGAGGAGGTCAAAACAAAGGGGGAAATAACTATAAGGGGGCATAGTAGATCCTCGCTGACCCCCTAGGTTTGATGTGGAGGTTTTAAAAGGGCCCCGCGGGGCAAAAAAAAAAAAAAATTATAATAATCGAACGGCTGAATGGATTTGCACGAAACTTGGCAAAATATTAGGGACTGGTAGCCCGATGTGCCTTTGCTAGGTCTCAATATATGTGCTCCAGTGGATTTTGAGAAATTAACGTTCAAAAAAAGATATATATCTGTAACAGCGCTCCGCTTCGCGTAACGGAGGTTTGCGAAGCTGATTGGTCATTCTGTCACTGGGCTATAGTTGGGCTACATCTGGCTGATATTTGGGCTACATTTGTTTTTTTGTGTGTCTGGCGGCCATCTTTGGGCTACATTGGGCTACATTGGGCTTCATTGGGCTACATTGGGCTACATTTGGGCTCCAACATATATATAGGCCAATGTAGCCCAATATATATTTTTCAAAGTTAATTTTCGTAAAAACCACTGGAGCATATATCTTGAGACATAGCAAAGGCACATCGGGCTACCAGTCCCTACAATTTTGCCAAGTTTCGTGGAAATCCATTCAGCCGTTCGAGCTAAAAGTGAGTCCAACCGCCCTATGGAAATGAAGGAAATGAATGGGTAATTTGTAATTAGCAAATAGCTAATCGCAAACTAGGAATGGTAAAGAATCGCTATTTATTCCTTAAAGTTCGCTATTTAGGAAATGCAAAAAACTTTGATGATACATATGGCGGTTCATCTCTAACAAGATAAGAAGCATAGGGATACATTTATGATGACTGGCGCATCACCAGGGATGTGTTAGTCATTCTGTGCCGGTGTTCCGTCACCTATGGTGTGCTGCATTTACAATGCGGCGCATCATGGGGCAAAAACAGCACAGATGCGTGATGTATCTGTGCCGTAAAGGTGGCGCATTGCTGGAGTTGTATCGCAAGTGTGATGAAGCTCCAGCAAGGGTCGGGGGTGCCCCTGTCGCAGGGTTTCTGTTCTCACACAGAACTGTGGACAGAGGATTGGAACCTCGGCGAATTAGGGTGTCCCAAAACTCACGTTAGTAATCAAAAACTCCTTAGCAAGCTAGGTACAGTGTCACATTGGATATAACAAACTCTCAATGTTTAGACAATCCAGAATATGAACTTATAGTACCTCAGGATACGTGGAACTCATGAACAGTCGGTCGTTATATATTTCTTAGAAACCAGAACATGGAGTTAAGAAGAACACATGTGTATTTGAAATGTTTATTTACTAATGCCGTCTTCTCAGGCGTAGTATCTTAGATAATACAAGTACACATATTATCAGTAGCAAAATTACCAGCATAGTTACTAGTACATAAAAAGCGAATGGTGATAGTATGTTAACATGCTGTAAATGAATAAGAGTTAGCAACACTTATAAGCAGCCGCGGGCCGTGGAGGGAGTTACGGTGAGGCAGGGAGGCGGGGAGGGGGAGAAGCAGGGTGGAGAATACAAGTACACATATTATCAGTAGCAAAATTACCAGCATAGTTACTAGTACATAAAAAGTGAATGGTGACAGTATGTTAACATGCTGTAAATGAATAAGAGTTAGCAACACTTATAAGCAGCCGCGGGCCGTGGAGGGAGTTACGGTGGGGCAGGGAGGCGGGGAGGGGGAGGGGCAAGGTAGAGAGGGCTCCACCCTGCTTCTCCCCCTCCCCGCCTCCCTGCCTCACCGTAACTCCCTCCACGGCCCGCGGCTGCTTATATCTCACCCTCCCTAATACACATATTATATTATTTGCTAAGAAGGTCTCTTTGTGTTGGTTTAGGGCGTGCCCATACTTTAGTGTCTTAGATTTGAAGGAATCACATCAGCATACACCAGCTCTCTCTTCATGTGAACCGCATCAACTGTTGTGTATGTGTGTTCGGCAAAGCAATATAAAACCCGCCTCATGCCCAGAATTGGCAGAAGTTGCACTTATGTTATGAGTATGAAGTCGTGGAGATCAGACCTCATAACAATTCTGTATCGTGTTGTTCTTGAAACTTTAGCACTCGCTGTACAGATATAGTTTAACAAGCAAAGCAGATAGTAGAGCAATAACATATTATTCTCATGTAAACCACGATGAACTACTAGGTGGAAAGCTAAAGCAACAACTAAGTGTCGTGTGCAGAAGTTGCAAAAAAGGAAAAATGGCGTTTAAACCGGTAATGAGCCCATGCTAACTTAACACGGTGTAAAGATATCCAGGACCTAGATGACACCTCCCCATGATCCGGAAACGAACTGAATAAGATAATAGAAGTGCCATCTCATGAGAGCAGATTGCAAGTTTATATGTGGACGGTCCGCAAGGTAAAGCATTAAAAACTAGGAAAATTTAATGCTAAAGAAAAATAAAACAGCCAAGTACTTTATCGAGTCTTAAGCCAATAGGCAAGGTAAATAATAAAAACTTGACAAATAAGTCAAAGAATTGTCAATGAAATGCTAGTACTCAGCATATCAAACATGAAAAAGGTCTATGACATAACTGTGTATGCAAAATAAGCTGCAACAGCCTTCAATAGGAAGTCACCGTCTTCATCCGAAAACAGTTCAGCCATCCAATTTAAAAGCGGAAAAGAACATACGTGCTCTCCCAGCACCGGATCCTCTATCACCATCAGAGGACAGCTCGGTGGGTTTTCAAGAAAGCTCTGTTCCAAGAAAGACTGTGCTGCCGCCAGTAAATTCCAGGGACCAAGTAGTCCATGCATCAATGCCACAGCCATAATCCTTTCGCCAGGACAAACCAACTCGTGAGTAATGATAGGAGTCATCAGCTGATTAAAGTCGACGTCAGGAGAAACCGGTCCGCAGAGACACAAATCAATGGCCCAATCGAAATCACAGGTCAGGCAGTGAAATACAGGCTGGACACAGGTGAAGTAGGAGAATCGAAAAGATAATCCATATGCCGTGCTTAATATCGCCAACGGCATTGTGCCATAATATTCTAGCATGCGATTGCGGAACAGTGTCAGCAGCTGCAGGGTGGGAGGTTGCATAGGAGGGACATCCATATTTAAAAATGTAAAAAAGCACAAGAGCGTCCGCTGGTAATGCAAGTAAAAATGCCAATCCACGAACCAGAGTGGAGAAAATAGAATGAAAGGAAGCAGGGATGACTCCAAAGATTTTCTCAAATGAAGTCACGAGACCACTGGTAACAACTTTAAAAAAGTGCGCCAGGGTCTTTGTGGAGGATGCGTTAAAGATAGTCGGAACCATCTTGCTGAAATTGAAAGGCAAATCTGAATTAAAAGTATTCCTTTTATCGTAACAGTAAGTGAACGGGTTATTTGCTGCAGAAATGTTCTATTTCCTCCCACACATGAACATAGGGAGTTTTCAATCTGGCCACAAATACCAACCTTGGGACAGATTTCAACGGCATGGCAAGAATAAGAGCTCTTTTGTCTCAGAGAGAGGTGGCCTTGAGTTCGGCCCGTGAAAATTTCGTGCTTCACATAGCGAACACCCGTACAGAGGTGCAGACCCTTTTCAATTAACTCAGAACAATCTTCATTATTGAGCATCAAATAACTACCATTTTCCAACAACTTGAACGTGGGGATGATAGCAGGAACTGGCGTGCCTTGCAACACGCAAGCCATATTTGGTCGGTGTTTGTTGCATGAACCGTGTAACTGTATGTGCCTACACATTAGTGAATGATCTGGCGTCTCAGTGCATTCCTCTCCATTCAGATAAACTTCTTGATCATCTTTGAAACATCTGTATGTGTATGGAAGCGACCAGACCTCATGAAGAAAAGCACTACCTAAAGGTTCATAACGACCTATTGGTATATATTTCATACAATTTGAAAACTTATATAAAGCAAAAGGCAGCGTTATTAAACCGTGGATAAGGCACGTTGCCAAAAAACCCGCAATCCTCTGCTGATGATGTCAGTGAGCATGTCATGAATGATGTAATATGTGACATCATCAGCAGTGGATTACGGGTAATAGTATCTCTAGTTTACTCCCCTATAGCTGTCTTTCTTTTAACATAAGTGTCTGTTTCCTTCCCTTATACTTACTGTTTTTGGTTCGCTTCTAGTTCGCGTACCGGCGAGCGAACTGGGAAGCGAACTAAGAGAAATAGAGGTTGGCACAGTTCCAAATATTGTACCAATTTTTTAATAACGGGGAGGTAGTTCTGAAAAGAACTTTTTTTTTATTGTTTTTGTTTTATATTTTTTTTATTATTTTTCGGAATTTTTTTTTACTTTTTTTGAATTTTTCTGAACAGCTTTATATTTTTTTGGGTTTTTCTTGGAGGGGGCAATGAAAACGATTCATTGTAAAGGGCTCAACAGGAGCAACAAAACAAAAAAAGAAGTATTTATTATTTTGGGCGTTTCGTACAAACTTGCATATGATAGTCAATAGCTCTGTTGATCAGAGTGATGCTTTTTTCTCCGTAGGAAATGAATCCATCGCAAAATACGCAGATGTGTTTTACTTCACCAAATTTCATTTGTATATTTGGCACCATCTCCCTGCCCTCTGGTCCCGTTACTTCCGGTACAACAGATCTTCTGGCCATAATAGGGAGATTATCTAGGTTGTTCCGAAACTGTGCAGCACTGTAGTTGTTAGGATGCCACCTAGTCATATGGCGATGCATTGTGTAGTTTCCGAAACTGTATTTTTTCTCGGTTCCTCTGGACAGTCTATCTTGACATATAAGGCAAGTTACGTATCTTGCATTTAGTTTTTTCTGACCTTTGGGAATTTTAAACAAGCATTGGAAATGCAATAGGTCTCGCAGCATTAGAGTTAGTGCTTTTAGAATTGTTTATGGGTTTTTTTTGTAAATCTTTAGCATTTTTGTTTCCTGTAGCCAATGCTAAAGAATTACAAATAAAAAAAGCCATAAACAATTCTAAAAGCTCTAACTCAAATGCTCCGAGACCTATTGCACTGTGTGAGGGTGAGGGGTTGAGGGTGAGTGAGGGTGAGGGTGAGTGAGGGTGAGTGAGGGTGAGTGAGGGTGAGTGAGGGTGAGGGGTTGAGGGGGAGGGGTCGAGGGGGAGGGGTTGAGGGTGAGTGAGGGTGAGGGGTTGAGGGTGAGGGGTTGAGGGTGAGTGAGGGTGAGGGGTTGAGGGTGAGGGGTTGATGGTGAGTGAGGGTGAGGGGTTGAGGGTGAGTGAGGGTGAGGGGTTGAGGGTGAGTGAGGATGAGTGAGAGTGAGGGTGAGTGAGGGGTTGAGGGTGAGGGGTTGAGGGTGAGTGAGGGTGAGGTGTTGAGGGTGAGTGAGGGTGAGGGTGAGTGAGGGTGAGGGGTTGAGGGTGAGTGAGGGTGAGGGGTTGAGGGTGAGTGAGGGTGAGGGTGAGTGAGGGTGAGGGTGAGTGAGGGTGAGGGTGAGGGGTTGAGGGTGAGTGAGGGTGAGGGGTTGAGGGTGAGTGTGGGTGAGGGGCTGAGGGTGAGTGAGGGTGAGTGAGGGTGAGGGTGAGGTGTTGAGGGGGAGGGGTCGAGGGTGAGGGTGAGTGAGGGTGAGGGGTTGAGGGTGAGTGAGGGTGAGGGGTTGAGGGTGAGTGAGGGTGAGGGGTTGAGGGTGAGTGAGGGTGAGGGGTTGAGGGTGAGTGAGGGTGAGGGGTTGAGGGTGAGTGAGGGTGAGTGGCGTCGGTGCGGTGAGAGGCGGATGTGTGGCGACACAACAACAAAGAAGCAGCGAAAACAAAGCAACATATGGCTGGGGAGTTGCAAAGACCGTAAATTAATTATAAAGGGAGGTGAGATAATGAGAGCACGTGCTCAGTCCCCTTGAAGGGGAGGGGGCAATGGCGGGCGCGAGGCAGAGACTGCAGAGTGATGCGAGGCTCCGGCGGGGTGGAGTGTGCCTTACTGGCACTATTGTCTGTTTAACACATGCCCATTGCACATCAAGTTACGCCCTTAAATTAATTTCACATTTTACCTTTCCTAACATTGATTTTTTTTTTAAACCAGAAGGAAAATGTATAATTGTAAAGTTGGCTGTCATCCTTTGCAACACTTATTGGCTTCTCAATGAGTTTGAAATGGAACTGCAGGCTTTTTTTAACCAAATTTTTCAGTGGAATATACATGTTTTAACTGAAATAACCTCTCTCAGAAACATAAATAAGCGCAACAGGATACCATCGTACCTAAAGAAAGACTCAAACTGCTAGATACAAGCGGCTGGACCCATCGTAAAAAGAGGAGCAATGGGAAGCAAAGTTCTGGCAGTTTGTGCAAGCACCGATGCCACAGCTGGTAACTGTGCTAGAGGCCGGCGCTTGAGATACCATTCAAAGAGTATAACTCTGTCATAAGCAGCGAGGATACTAGGGCAGCGACGCTCAAGTCTAAATTAAACTTGTTGTTGAATGGTCTGCAGCAGATTCTTTGAAGTCACAACAGGATAAGAACGCAAACTCCGAAAGTGACGGGTGGGAACTCCAAGCTGCTGACATCACTGAGGTGCAGGAAGAGGTTGAAAAGAAGAGGTCCGAATGAACTACAGACTTGGGTATAGGTCCCGTTTTCTATTTCATGGGCGCCTTACTACATGCGGAGGAAGATGAGGATAACTACGCTCATTAAACACTACTAACACTCGCTTCCGCCAATATCCTGCATATAGGTACTGTCCGTCTTTTAACTTGCACTTACCTGGGTGTGGGCGGCCTCCCGTCTGCTTGGGGCTCACGAAGCCAGATGTTTTCCAACAAGTGGTAAAAATCCACACTGTTTTTACAGCCTTACTCGCGCCGTACCGGCCAATATGGCCTTACCACAGCCCAACAGCACGCCATAGAGACATGCGCATGCGTGTAAGGGCTGGACGAAGCAGCAGGTGTGACGTAGCCAACTCGCCAATAGACCTAACAAAAGACTGTGGGGTATACTATTAGCGGAACGACAATATTGAAGTGGTTATATTTTGATACAGACATAACTTCAAATGAAAATTGAGTTAAAGTAATATTATTTTAAGGAAAAATATACATATTTTATTATACGAGTAGAAATACTGCACTTTTCACGTTTGCAGTATACTTCGAATATGGAATCTAAACTGAGCCATTCATTATTTTTCTGAAGTCGCAATAAAAACAATACTGATAAATACAATGTTTGTTGATTTTCTTTAGTGATGGCGCCACTTGAAGGAGTAAAAAAAATGAAGGAAACTTACATCCAAAATGTTTCACCGTTTTCTACCGGGTTCCCAAAAACAAAACAAGTATTGTCCGTATTGCGGAAACCTGAATGAAGAATAAATGAATATTGTAACAAAATACAGAGAGAGTAAGAGGCAACGAGTAACGGCTTGAGGAGGTGAGGGAAGGGCTAAAGGCAACAATGTCACCGGGTGAAAAAAAAGCGAAAGAGAAAGCAGGGTAACCTGACCCAGGAGGGGGGAGGAGGGAGGAGAAATGCGTCTCGGCCGGAGCAGGGGGCGGAGCAGGGAGAGCGGGCTTTGAAATGTACTTCACACGGCCGGCCGGTCGTGAAACTGAAAGCATGGCCGGCCGGCCGTGAAAGCCTTTGATGCCGCAGGGGGTGGAGCGGCACCAGCTGGGAGAGTAGGCAAGGCAGGCGGCTGGGGGCATGTGCACGCGCTTTTAAGCTCAATGCGCATGCGCATTGAGCTTAAATTTCTCGTGCACTGCAAGGAATCGCCACGATTCCTTGCAAGTTGGATAAAGAGTGGATAAGCCACCATAGTCTCGCTTGCTCGATGCGCATGCGCATCGACAGGCGAGACCTAAAAATTGCCAAATGAAGTTTTCTTTCCGGTGAGACGTCCTGGGCTGCTCAGGCAAAAACTGCCTCTCTTCGTGCTCGTCGTCCTGTTCCTCTTCTTCTTCTTCTTGTTGAATTATAACTTGAGCAGGTGGTCCACTCTTCCTTGGATAAGGTGGAGGTGGTGGGGAAGCACCAGCTGAAGCTACTAAAGAAGCCATTGCTCAGTGATCACAAAGGGTCTTTCTCTCACAATGATGAAAGTCAGAGTGAGGAAAGAAGGAGGGATTTTCATCATTTGGGAAAAACAAGAGTTCTCAACCAATCAAAAGTGTTCATTTTAGATTATATGACCTAGTCTTACATCATTAGGAAACCAAAAGTGAAATGAACCAATGAAAAGTGTTATTACCAAGTCACATGACTTGCTGTGTTTACGTTAAGCGCTTTGCAGGGCCTCCCGGTTTGCTTCCAGAAACCTGCGCTTTGCGACTCGCTTCGCGTACCAGTTCGCTAACGTAGCACGTCATATGACGTATCACGCGACAACGTGAAACGTCATGCGGACGGGAGGCGTCACGATGTTGTTTTCTAACGCGGCACTTGCGGTAAAGAAACGTTTACCGGCTCGCGGTCTATTTCGCGGCATCAAGGTCAGCTAACGGGAAGCTTCCCGATTCGCGAAGCGGGAACGAAGAAAAAAAAATATTTAAAAAAAAAATTATTCATAAACATATAAAATATATTTTTGGATTTAAAGAAGAATACATTTTACAGCTACAGATATTAGCTGTTAAAAAACCAATGAAATTCACAGAAAAAACCATAGGTTATAGACCATATATAGTTAGGAATTAGCATTTACAAAACCTTGAAAATTCACTGAAAAAACCATAGGTTATAGACCATATATAGTTAGGAATTAGCATTTAAAAAACCTTATTTTACTCACACAAAACCATTGAAATTCCATATATAGTTAGTTGCACTAACTATATATCGCGCACCCGCAATCCACTGCTGATGATGTCACATATTACATCATTCATGACATGGTCAGTGACATCACTGATGACATCACTGATGACATCTCAAATGACATCACTGATGACATCACTGATGATATCATTCATGTGACAATACAATGCATCTCCTCACATTTTAATATAACCTCTGTTTCACCCAGTGTTAAATACAGAGTATATTTTTGAAACCATTGACACACCAATACTAGTTACTACATACGCACTCACTGATTCCTACGTCTACACACACCTTCACTCATTCACCCATACAATCATTCATACATACAATCACTCATCTTTACAACACTATCATATGCACTCATACACCTATACAGACACTCACAGTCTGCCACTCATCCATGGAGTTACTCACACACCTAGTCAGTCCTGTAAAGAATCAATGACACTTCCATTTTCTTGTCTATACAGTTAAACATAGAGCACCTTACATTTTCAAACATATACTAACACATACTTACCTTCTTATACAATCATTGATACAAGTACACATTGATCTGCATAGAGTCATACACCTCCCAGCCAGCCACACACACACTCAGTCTCCCATACAAATACTTGGGCAATCAATCAATAACCCATATAGTTACTCATATAGCTACTGATCAACACATGTAGCAGTTTATAGAACAACAGACATAATGATGCACAAATTAAGACAGTTTAGTCACTAACCCATGCACTCAGTGAGACACATTTAATCACTCAGTCATACAGTCAGTCATGCACCTACTAAATCCTTCGTCCAGACACTTACACATCCACTCATTCTTCAATATGTAAGACATATTTAAACTTTACAGAAACAAAAAATCACTGGATGTTGTTATCAGTCATGTCATCAGTGATGTCATTTGAGATGTCATCAGTGATGTCACTGACCATGTCATGAATGATGTAATATGTGACATCATCAGCAGTGGATTGCGGGTGCGCGATATATAGTTAGTGCAACTAACTATATATGGAATTTCAATGGTTTTGTGTGAGTAAAATAAGGTTTTTTAAATGCTAATTCCTAACTATATATGGTCTATAACCTATGGTTTTTTCAGTGAATATATATACACAGATACATATATATATATACACATATATATACATATATATATACATACACATATATAAACATATATATATATACACATATATATACATATATATATATATATATATATATATATATATATATATATATACATATATATATATATTTCCAAAAATACCCTCGCAGGCAATGAGCACGCACTCGAGAGAATCTTTTCTTTTCAATTCTTTATTGCACCATAGTTCTTGCAGTTAGCTACCAACGCGTTTCACCGCCTACAGACGGCTTGATCACGGTCGTGCTCATTGCCTGCGAGGGTATTTTTGGAAATTGAATTTGGCGGGGCTCTGCCGAGGAACACGCACCGGTGACAGAGCGCCAGGGGTCAACCAAGCTGAGCCAAGTTGTTGGAGATATATATATATATATATATATATACACATATATATATACATATATATATACATATACATATATATATATATATACATATATATATATATATATATGTATGGGTCACGGCAGTGAAGTAGCAGCCGTACATGGAATCGAGGACGGGCCCACTTGTGGAGTCCATACAGGACTTGATTGTGTGCTTTCCGTACTACACTTCCCAGAAGTCTCACTGGAGCCTCCCATCGACGGGCGAGTTATATAATTGGAGAAGTGTCGCGGGTGCGCACACCGCTTCCGTTAAAGCCCCTGAAGAGAAGCAGATGGAGCTTCGAAACGCGTCGGGCAGATCCATTACGGAGCGGCGTCTACAAGCGGATCCCCGTCCTCACCTGCACATAAATAAAGCTGCTGCTCGCGTGCTACTCACATGGTGGACAACCTTGGAGCGTGAATCTATATGCGGCAGTCCAGCCGCAGAGTATGCACCACCCCGTTAACGTGGGGGTCACGGCAGTGAAGTAGCAGCCGTACATGGAATCGAGGACGGGCCCACTTGTGGAGTCCATACAGGACTTGATTGTGTGCTTTCCGTACTACACTTCCCAGAAGTCTCACTGGAGCCTCCCATCGACGGGCGAGTTATATAATTGGAGAAGTGTAGCGGGTGCGCACACCGCTTCCGTTAAAGCCCCTGAAGAGAAGCAGATGGAGCTTCGAAACGCGTCGGGCAGATCCATTACGGAGCGGCGTCTACAAGCGGATCCCCGTCCTCACCTACACATAAATAAAGCTGCTGCTCGCGTGCTACTCACATGGTGGACAACCTTGGAGCGTGAATCTATATGCGGCAGTCCAGCCGCAGAGTATGCACCACCCCGTTAACGTGGGGGTCCCGGCAGTGAAGTAGCAGCCGTACATGGAATCGAGGACGGGCCCACTTGTGGAGTCCATACAGGACTTGATTGTGTGCTTTCCGTACTACACTTCCCAGAAGTCTCACTGGAGCCTCCCATCGACGGGCGAGTTATATAATTGGAGAAGTGTAGCGGGTGCGCACACCGCTTCCGTTAAAGCCCCTGAAGAGAAGCAGATGGAGCTTCGAAACGCGTCGGGCAGATCCATTACGGAGCAGCGTCTACAAGCGGATCCCCGTCCTCACCTACACATAAATAAAGCTGCTGCTCGCGTGCTACTCACATGGTGGACAACCTTGGAGCGTGAATCTATATGCGGCAGTCCAGCCGCAGAGTATGCACCACCCCGTTAACGTGGGGGTCACGGCAGTGAAGTAGCAGCCGTACATGGAATCGAGGACGGGCCCACTTGTGGAGTCCATACAGGACTTGATTGTGTGCTTTCCGTACTACACTTCCCAGAAGTCTCACTGGAGCCTCCCATCGACGGGCGAGTTATATAATTGGAGAAGTGTAGCGGGTGCGCACACCGCTTCCGTTAAAGCCCCTGAAGAGAAGCAGATGGAGCTTCGAAACGCGTCGGGCAGATCCATTACGGAGCGGCGTCTACAAGCGGATCCCCGTCCTCACCTACACATAAATAAAGCTGCTGCTCCCGTGCTACTCACATGGTGGACAACCTTGGAGCGTGAATCTATATGCGGCAGTCCAGCCGCAGAGTATGCACCACCCCGTTAACGTGGGGGTCACGGCAGTGAAGTAGCAGCCGTACATGGAATCGAGGACGGGCCCACTTGTGGAGTCCATACAGGACTTGATTGTATGCTTTCCGTACTACACTTCCCAGAAGTCTCACTGGAGCCTCCCATCGACGGGCGAGTTATATAATTGGAGAAGTGTAGCGGGTGCGCACACCGCTTCCGTTAAAGCCCCTGAAGAGAAGCAGATGGAGCTTCGAAACGCGTCGGGCAGATCCATTACGGAGCGGCGTCTACAAGCGGATCCCCGTCCTCACCTACACATAAATAAAGCTGCTGCTCGCGTGCTACTCACATGGTGGACAACCTTGGAGCGTGAATCTATATGCGGCAGTCCAGCCGCAGAGTATGCACCACCCCGTTAACGTGGGGGTCACGGCAGTGAAGTAGCAGCCGTACATGGAATCGAGGACGGGCCCACTTGTGGAGTCCATACAGGACTTGATTGTGTGCTTTCCGTACTACACTTCCCAGAAGTCTCACTGGAGCCTCCCATCGACGGGCGAGTTATATAATTGGAGAAGTGTAGCGGGTGCGCACACCGCTTCCGTTAAAGCCCCTGAAGAGAAGCAGATGGAGCTTCGAAACGCGTCGGGCAGATCCATTACGGAGCGGCGTCTACAAGCGGATCCCCGTCCTCACCTACACATAAATAAAGCTGCTGCTCGCGTGCTACTCACATGGTGGACAACCTTGGAGCGTGAATCTATATGCGGCAGTCCAGCCGCAGAGTATGCACCACCCCGTTAACGTGGGGGTCACGGCAGTGAAGTAGCAGCCGTACATGGAATCGAGGACGGGCCCACTTGTGGAGTCCATACAGGACTTGATTGTGTGCTTTCCGTACTACACTTCCCAGAAGTCTCACTGGAGCCTCCCATCGACGGGCGAGTTATATAATTGGAGAAGTGTAGCGGGTGCGCACACCGCTTCCGTTAAAGCCCCTGAAGAGAAGCAGATGGAGCTTCGAAACGCGTCGGGCAGATCCATTACGGAGCGGCGTCTACAAGCGGATCCCCGTCCTCACCTACACATAAATAAAGCTGCTGCTCGCGTGCTACTCACATGGTGGACAACCTTGGAGCGTGAATATATATATATACACATATACATATATATATATATATACATACATATACATATATACACATATATATATATATATATATATATACACACATATAAATACATATATTAATGCTACCAATTGCCCACTAGGCAGGATTGCACACGAACAGCTGCCTCGATAACAGCGGGTAAAGGACATCCATGCGTGCCAACAACTGCAGCTCCCCTGTCCTGGATTAAAGCCTGACGCGTTTCTGAGCCGTGTTGCTCGTCTTCAGAGGCTCGACCTGGGAAAGCGTTCTAGGGATACACCCATATATATACTTATATATATATATATACATACATATATTCAAACAGTTACAAGGTGTTGCTATGGGGGCCTGTTTCTCCCCCAGCTATGCGTGTTTACACGTTGGCTGGTGGGAGGAACAGGTCCTCGCTATTAAACACCACAAATGGATGCATGATCATATCAGATGCTACTTAAGATATATTGATGATGTCTTTATTTTATGGGAAGGAAGTAGTGAGCAAGCGAACGATTTTATCACAGAGATAAACACTAACTCTCTAAACTTGAATTTCCCAGCTCATATTCATGCTACTAAAATGCAATTCTTAGATGTAGAGATGTATGTATCTGATTCATCCATTCATACTACCCTACACAGGAAATCTACAGCTGGCAATACCACCTTACACGCTAGTAGCATGCATCCAAGACATACTATTTCCAGTATCCCTTATGGAGAAATCTTGAGACTAAAAAGGATCTGTAGCACTGATATTGATTTTGAAACTTGCCTAGATGAAATGATTGTCCGTTTTAACGCACGCGGATACACTGATAACATGCTTAAATTGGCCATTGACAAATCGAAACTCAGAACCAGAGAAAGCTTATTCATATCGAATGAACAAGAAAGTAATTCCCAAGCTATCTCTGTTAAGCATACTGCCAACCCCAACTGTCCACGCCTGATAACCACCTTCAGTAAAGAGGACAGACCGCTCAAAGCGATTGTAAAAAAGAATTGGTCCATTTTATTAAGCGACAGCCTCTTAGGGCCCACGCTCCCTCTATCCCCTACAATTACTTTTAGAAGAGCTCAAAATATGGGATCTTCTTTGGACAAGGCAGCTCCTGAGCTAAAACAGAAGAAAATATGGCTTCAACCAGCTAGAGGTTTTCGCAAATGCTCCAGCTTCAACCAGCTAGAGGTTTTCGCAAATGCTCCAGCATGTAAATTCGGCGCTAATACCTCTCGCTACTCGACCCCTTTCTGTCCCGAAGGTCGGCTCATCATTGGCAATTACAATTGCAAAACGGACCATGCTGTATATGTCCTGACTTGCACCTGCGGCTTAAACTACATTGGTAGTACCAGGCTGCAGGTGCATGTCAGGATATTGCAGCATCTGAGAGCCATCATCCATAGTGATCCGGCTTACCCCGTTGCCCGCCACTTCAAGACTGTCCATAACAAGGATGTGTCTTGTCTCAAATACTATGTGGTAGGAGCTATTCCACTTCTAAGAAAAGGAGGGGATCGTGATCTTATGCTTAGACAGTTGGAAACTAAGATGATCTTAGAATTCGATAGCAGATGGCCCAACGGTTTAAATACCACGACAGAGATGCATCATTATATATGAATCCACTGTACATCATTTGATTCGTTGCTCTCTCCCATGTCTCTTAAATTCAATATGGCCACACACCTCTCAACAGTTAGGATCCCTATTGTTGAGTGTGATACTATTTTTAGTGACCATATATATAGATTTTTGATCTTTCAGTGCATCCTGCCGATACCAGTATAGCGATTCCACTTATTGATTATGTTTGATATATATGATAAAATGTATGATATATATCTATAGAGATAGATTGTAAATACTTTTTGATATAAAGATATTTAACTATTTATTTATGTACATACACTAATTCAGCTTTTTAACTTTCGCACCATCAATTTGTATCTTTCTTCTCTATTTTCAGATCGTGATATCTTCATTCAAAGTGAAAATTTCTAGTGTCTTTTCCATTGTGATTATCTATGCATTTTTAAATATATGTATATTTATGTACAGGTGCATCATGATGATTCTTTTTCTCATTTTTCCATTATTTATATTAACACATGTCTCGATGCATAGTTTGCTTAGATTCATAGTTTTTGTACACATGCACTTGATTTTACTGCTTTTTAAGGATGTTTTAGTAAATTCAAATGTTATTATCTCAGGGACCTGAGATTGTAGACCTGTAGATATTGAATAACTTCTTGATTATGCAGTATGCACTTTTCGCTTCCTTTGCACAGTTTTTTCTTGCACTTTCCCATATGCACTTTATCTCAATTGCTGCTTCGTTTATCGTCGCACTAGTCAATTTATGGACATGATAATGAAATATATTCGTTAAAAAACTATTCATACAATTTGTGATTGTATTTATACAGAAATATTTTCGTTATTCATCAATGTTATTGACTTTCGAAATTTGCATGGATTTATCCTGTTATTTCAATTCATATTGGTTTTTTTAAACGAGTAGAAAGAGCTCACATATAAACGCTCTTTTCTTTTGTTTATATCTATGACCATGTGACATCATCACTAGAGGTGTGGTTATTTTCTAAAAGCATACAAAAAAAACGCAATTGTTATTTAGTAAAATTACAGTGTGAACAAGGGCAAGTTGGCCCGAGACGCGTAGCTGTTTCCTCTGTGAAAAATAAATTACATCTTGCTGTACCTGGCTGGTCCGTCTCCTTCGTGGCTGGCGTGCTGCTGCGCATGGTGAAAAACTGCAAGGAGTTGATTCTCTCTCTCTCTCTCTCTCTCTCTCTCTCTATATATATATATATATATATATATATATATTCACTGAAAAAACCATAGGTTTTACACACGTTATAGTTAGGAAGTAGCATTTACAAAACCTATGAAATTCACTGAAAAAACCATAGGTTTGACACCAGTTATAGTTAGCTGGAAATTTTACTGATATAAAACCAATGAAATTCCACGTTATAGTTAGTTGGACTCACTATAACTTGCGCGTGTAATGCACTGCTGATGACGTCACATATTACATCACTCATGACATCACTGATGACACCATCCAGTGAATGTGTGTCTTTCTGAAAAATAAATATGTGTTATATATGTATATATTATTGAATATCTTAGTGAATACATATATTAGTGAGTAATGCTTAAATATTTAAATATATGTATTAGTGTTTCACTTTGTGTATAAGTGGCTGCATGGGTTGATGAGTAGGTACATGTGTATGTATATAGGATATTAGATGTTTTTCTTAGTATCAGTATGAGTGTTTGCATGCTTTGGTGGGGGTATTACGTAGTACATAGATGCAAGAATGACTGAGTCTCTGTTTGTATGTGTTTTGAAGACAGCATATGTGCAGGACTGTACGGGTGGATGAGTGTGTATATGTCTGTGTTAGTGAGTGAATGACTGTCTTGTTAGTGTCTTTATCAGTAACGACATATGTTTTAATGTAGTATATGTGAATATTGATGTATATAATTGAGTATATGTGAGAGTGAGGGATTGTAAGAGTTCCTGTTTAAATTAGTATGTGTTTCTATAAGTGATTTTTTAAGAGAGTAAGTATGTGTAAGTTTCCTTAGAAGTAAAGTGGTAGTGTGTGTATAGCTGTTTATGCAAATAAATGGATGTTCAATAGTTTATTTGCATGTGTGAGTATGTGTGTGAATAACTTTTGGATGACTGTCGGTGTGTAACAGGATGTGTAGGTGTATCACTACATATGATTAGTGAATATATGTATGAGTGACTATATAGAACTGTTGGTGAATTAGTGCATGTGTATATAGATGGTGGAATTATTGAATTGGTTGTTGTAACTGGTATGGGTATCTCCATTTTTTTGAAAATTTTAGTTTCTATTTTTGAATATGTGTTTCAAGGGTTAGATTACAGTGAAAGGAGGTCTGTCACTGTGTCACAAGGATGGTGTCATCAGTGATGTCATGAGTGATGTAATATGTGACGTCATCAGCAGTGCATTACACGCGCAAGTTATAGTGAGTCCAACTAACTATAACGTGGAATTTCATTGGTTTTATATCAGTAAAATTTCCAGCTAACTATAACTGGTGTCAAACCTATGGTTTTTTCAGTGAATTTCATAGGTTTTGTAAATGCTACTTCCTAACTATAACGTGTGTAAAACCTATGGTTTTTTCAGTGAATTTCATTGGTTTTGAAAATGCTAATTCAGAAATATCTCGTGTATGCAACCTATATTTTTGTCAATAAAGTTCTGGCAATATTTTTTTCGGAAACAAGCCGTTTTCTTCACTGTTCAAGTTGCATAGAGACTCCTTGTAAAGCGATACAGAATTAGAAAGTCTGTACCTTGCCTTTTTTTGAACGCATTAAAATTTGTCTGTAAATAAAAATAACCTTTCTAAACATTCGTGCGCGACCCGGTGTGCGCACTCTCGGCAACACTTCTCAATAAAATGGATAGCGCATTTCCAGGCTTTCGTGCGCGACCGACTGCGCGCACCCGCCTATATATTTCGTGAAAACTTTGCAATTTGAACTTATTGAATTTCTTCATAGACCCATCAAAGAACTTATAGTACGTCAAAGAGACTAAACCTAGGCTTCTTTTTTAATATTATGAAAATTTACATTAAATGGAGCCGAATGTCTTTTTAAACTTTCGTGCGTGACCGAATGTACACACCTTGGTATTTTAAAAAAATATATAAAAGGTTTTATACTTTAACAATTGTATGCTTGAATCGAGCTCAGAAGATATATTAAATCCGGATATGTTTGGATTTACTCCTTTTCACGTTTTGAAACGTCGCTGAATTAGACCGCTACTTCCAAATGACGTACGTGACCAGATACTGTCACCGCGTACACGTCCTGAGACGCGCATGTGAAGTCATGTGACTTGAAAACAACACTTCCAATTGGTTCTTAGTAGTTTCTATTCTGCAATTTACACGGAGCACTCCACCCACTTCCCTCACTATCTTTTGTACTCTCAAAAGAGAACAACGTTCAACATCTTTCGGAAGACTTTGCTGAAATGGCTGCCGTTCCGCATTCATCTTCCGATTCTGAAGGAAATGAGCGACTACCCTTAAAAAGAAAAAAGGAATCTTTTATTTGGCAATTTTTCACTTATCCTGAAGAAGAAAAGAAAGTGAATGCGCCAAAAGTTACCTGCACGATATGCAAATCGGTTCTCTCAAGAGGAAATCCAACAAAAAAATATTCCTTTTCCATACATACCATGGTGCGGCATGTCAAACAAGTGCACCCTGTGGAATTTGCAAAGGCATCGACAAGAGCCCTGGCCACGCTATTACCATCAGAGGTGGCCAGCACATCTTCTGGTGGACGACCTGTATCTCCATCGAGTGCTGTGATGGACTTGAGACCATATCTTGCAAAGGTGCACATGAAATGCAACGAGTGTGGAGAAATTCTTCTGTACGGAGAGCAGAGCCTCATTCTTACTAAACTAAAAATTGAGAGTCATAAATGCCCCAAGAAAAGATAAATTTCTTCATTTCCTTTTGATCCTGTGTCACACATGAAAATGTTGTTGCAAGTTTAAAAAATCAAAAACAACATACCACTTGTTTTAAAAAAAATAAAAAAAATAAAAAATAAAAGTTCTTTTCAGAACTAACTCATTGTACCAAAAAGAGCTCCAGGAGCATATTATAAACGGGGTTTATCTCTGCTTTTTTGGCTTTCGTTCGTGCGCGACCGTGTGCGCGCACCCGCCTATATATTTCGTGAAAACTTTGCACTTACAACTTATTAAATTTCTTCATAGACCCATCAAAGAACTTATACTACGTCAAAGACACTAAACCTAGGCTTCTTTTTTATTATTATGAAAATTTACATTAAATGGAGCCGAATGTCTTTTTAAACTTTCGTGCGTGACCGAATGTACACACCTTGGTATTTTTTAAAAAAATATAAAAGGTTTTATACTTTAACAATTGTATGCTTGAATCGAGCTCAGAAGATATATTAAATCCGGATATGTTTGGATTTACTCCTTTTCACGTTTTGAAACGTCGCTGAATTAGACCGCTACTTCCAAATGACGTACGTGACCAGATACTGTCACCGCGTACACGTCCTGAGACGCGCATGTGAAGTCATGTGACTTGAAAACAACACTTCCAATTGGTTCTTAGTAGTTTCTATTCTGCAATTTACACGGAGCACTCCACCCACTTCCCTCACTATCTTTTGTACTCAAAAGAGAACAACGTTCAACATCTTTCGGAAGACTTTCTTTTCACGCGATAATGTGAAATACTGAGATTGTTACAGGATTTTCTATCAGATATGTGTTCCCATTGCTGTTGAAGCACTAACACAGTAGAAAATTCTACCGATAGCAGTGATATTTTTAACGCCGAGCACCGGCGATTTTTATCACTTAGAAGCCTTCCTATTATGAAGGTTTATCTCCTAAGTCTCTGATTCTCAAACTGTGCAACGCGGCTCCCCTGTGTGCCGTAATGAGGTGCTAGGGGCGCCGCGCACACTCTAGTGTGACTAACCATCCATAAATTCCACGGACATCTCTACCCTGTTATCTGCAATTGTGAACATCAAAAGGAGCTGCGCTACGCCCCTGTGAGAGGCCTCACTCCCACTGCTGCAATGGCTTGGCAGTCCTCCAGATGCACAGGAACAGCCCCTCCGATCCATTGAAGTTCTGTGTCGGTCTCAATACCACTTACGAAATGAAAATAAGCACTGAAGAATATTCAAGCATGTAGTACTCCTCCTGCTACAGCATACAGAATGCATTCTATTACCTATAAAAAAGTGAAACACCCACGCTACAATCATATAGAATACTTCCTCTAAAGAAGCCTGTGATTAACTTTAAAACATCAGGTTAACCTTTTTTTACTCTCTCATCATTGTTAAAGATAAGTATTTACAATACTATATTAAACAATGCCATGGTTGTTGCTTTTTAATTTTAAAAATCTTGCAATCTTAAACAAACCCAATACTCATGGCTTCTTTTTCGTGACAAATATCTTGCAATATTACATACCTAGATAGAATAACAGAAAAAACATAACACTACAAAGGCCGAACACTCTACTAAACGCGGATTTGTAACCTATGGGGCAGATTTATGTTAACTACTTCATACCCAGATATGCACCAGTTAATGTGCACCACAGTATGCTAGTGCTCCGTTACCCATGGTGTGCCACATTTGAAATGTGGCGCACCATGGTACAAAAACACCATACATGCGTAACACATCTGTGCTGAAAAAGTAATACATTGCTAGAGTTGCATCGCAAGTGTGATGCAGCTCCAGCAAGGCTCACCAATGCACTATATTCACAATGCTGCGTCAATACCTACGCCTGCTTCAACCACATGCACAGTTTTGAAACAGCATGGGCCTGAAAGTCACTGAGTGAAATATCATGCATTACAGTCAGCCACTTTCAAGACGCATTCCTTCAGAGGAACACTTACCGTTTATTAGAGGTAGATCGTCCGACTCCACCGGAGGACACCCCTAATAAAAAAGACATATATATAAAATGCGGACTAGCCGCTATATCGTGCTAGCAAACTTTAACTTAAAAATCGTTAGAAAAAACAAAAGGAATCGAGCAAAATCAGTAGGCCACTGATAGGATCTCTTTTTGACCTCGCTAAAATAGAAACATTAGGAACAACCCCTCATGATAAATATGAAACTAGTGAGAGAAACCGAGCTCGACGCCATGATGGCTGCAAGACAGCTCGGCTCCGCCGCCCACCCCGCCCAAAATAACGACAAACCCTATGCAAATATTATAAATAAATACAACACACCAGCAAAGTAACAGGGTAAAACGTTTTATTAAATAACTATTTACATGGCAGCCTGCTGCAACATGAAAACAACACTTCCAATTGGTTCTTACTAGTTTCTATTCTGGAATTTACACGCAGCACTCCACCCACTTCCCTCACTATCTTTTGTACTCTCAAGAGAGAACAACGTCCTACATTTTTCGGAAGACTTTGGTGAAATGGCTACCGTATCTCATTCATCTTCCGAATCTGAACAAAATGATCGACTACCTTTAAGAAGAAAAAAAGAATCTTTCATCTGGCAATTTTTCACTTATCCTGAAGATCAAAAGAAAGTAAATGCACCAAAAGTAACCTGCACGATATGTGACTCGTTTCTCTCAAGAGGAAATCCAACAAAAAAATATTCCTTTTCCATACATACCATGGTGCGGCATGTCAAACAAGTGCACCCTGTGCAATTTGCAGAGGCATCGACAAAAGCCCTGGCCACGCTATTACCATTAGAGGTGGCCAGCACATCTTCTGATCGACGACCTGTATCTCCATCGAGTGCAGAGATGGACTTGAGATATTTAACTATATATGGTCTATAACCTATGGTTTTTTCAGTGAATTTTCAAGGTTTTGTAAATGCTAATTCCTAACTACATATGGTCTATAACCTATGGTTTTTTCAGTGAATTTCAATGGTTTTTTAATAGAAAATATCTAAAGCTTTTTTGTGGAAAATGACTAAAATTAAGTATACATAAGCGGCGTTCATTTATGTTCACCACAGCCACTGTTGAAAACACTCTTGGAGCCGTGGTAACCCCGAAGGCAAAACCTTGAGTTGGTAGTGTTGCCCCTCTATTGTGAACCTGAGATATTTTCTGTGGGCTGGATGGATAGGTATGTGAAAATACGCATCCTTGAGGTCCACTGTTGCTAGGAAGTCTCCTTGTTGTAGCAACGGGAGCACTTGCTGTAGTGTGATCATATGTAAGTGCTCTGACAGTATGTATTGATTTAGGGGTCTGAAGTCCAATATTGGTCTGAGGGAACCGTCCTTCTTGGGAATAAGGGGGTATAGGGAGTATACTCCTGTCCCTTGCTGGTGGAAAGGGACTGGCTCTATGGCCCCCTTTTCCAGCATGCATTTCACCTCTTGTTGGAGCAGGGTGATGTGTTCTGTGGACATCGGACGGTGTCAGGGTGGTATGTTTGGTGGTGTAGAAGTCAGTTCTAGGCAATAACCATACTGGATAATTTCTCTCACCCACCTGTCTGTGGTAATTGCGTGCCAGACAGGTAGGAACTGTTGGAGTCTGCCTCCGACCGGTGTTAGGTGGTCTGGAGGTAGCGTGATAAAGTCACTGTTTTGTGGCAGTGGAGGCTCTGGTGTTATTGCCTCCACGTCACCTTCCCTTATTATTGTTGCCCCTATAACCTCCTATGTTTGAGTTTTTGGTGAAGGAACCTTGTGTGTTGCTTTTGTACGAGGATGACGTCTGCAAGGTATTTCCTCGTGTAGTTGCTCTGTATGAGGAGCGTCGAAAGGAGCCTCTATGTTGCTGAAACTGTAATGCCCCCATTGATTTTGCGGTTTCTGTGTCTTTTTTCATTTTGTCTAAAATGGTGTCGACAGCAGGCCCAAATAGAAAGTCCTGATTGACTGGCTGGTTAAGAATGGTAGACTGCACCTCGTTCTTAAAGCCTGAAATGCGCAGCCATGCATGTCTGCGTATCAAGATGCTAGTGTTAATTGACCTGGCTGCGGTGTCTTCTGCGTCAAGCGCACATTTGATGGAGGCGTTTGTAATGAATTTTCCCTCCTGTAGGAGGTCATCAGCTTGTGCTTTAAAAGGCTCAGGTAGGTGTTGCATTAGGCTTTCGAGCTGGTCGTAATGTGTCCTGTCGTAACGAGCCAGTAGGGCTTGTGTATTAGCAATCCTCCATGAGTTGGAGGCTTGTGCTCCTGACGCCTCTAGTATCTTTGATTCCTTATCGGGGGAGGTGCTTCCCCTGTTGTTTGGGAGTTGGCCCTTTTACGTGCATTAGCCACTACTAGTGAGTCTAATGGTAACTGCCCTCTGATGTAGGTAGAGTCTGTAGGGGCTGCTCTATACTTTTTCTCTATCCTAGGATTGATTACTCGTGCCCTGGCTGTGTCCTTAAATATGTCAGGTGTGTGTTTTAACACTCCCTTTAACATAGGAAGTGTTCTGACACTCTTTTCTGAAGTGGGGAAGGTGTCAAAAAGGATGTCTTCTTCAACAGGGTCATTATGCATGTCTACGTTGTGGTACTGCGCTGCCCTGTCTATGAGTTGGTTGAAGACAATGGTGTCATCAGTAGGTGATGATGACGGCCTAGTTGGATAAGAGGGTACATCAGGGATGGGATGGGTGTTGTATGGGTCTGTTGGCTCCTCCCATGGTTCCTCTTGTGGTTGAGGATCTTATGGAAAATCATATTCTGGCTGTGGATTTTCCCCTGTGTTCCCCTCATTGTCCCCGTGGTGAGAAGGAGAGTAAGGAGAAAAAGGTGTAGTAGGCATGATAGGATAGAAAGGGATGAAGGGCCTAGAGGGAGAAGTCCCAAAGTCCTTCTTCTTTAATGGAATAGGGGAATGAGAGCCAGTGTCCAGTGGCCTCTTATTCCTGTGCAGGATTGTGACTTTACCAGTCTCTGGATTAATATATATTTTTGTTTGGTCGTCGGATGGATCTGGATGGAAGAGTTCTTCCTCTACAGTCCTTGGTTGAGTGTTAGACTTTTTTGGGTCGGTAACACCTTCTTTTTCGATGACTTTTGGTGTTTTATTGCTTTTCTTTCTTCGGCTCGTGCCCTTTTTTCGGGTCGACCAGATCTTTCGGCCCGACAGGTTTTTTGTGCTCGACAGGCTTTTTTGGTTGTCTGTCCTTTTCTGAGTCGATGGTCTTCTTTGGATCGACTGGTGTCTTTGGAGCACCTATTTTCGGGTTGATAGCCTTGTCCGTCCGTGCTACGGGCTTCGGTACGGCACCCTTCTTGTCGGCGACCTTTGCCGGGTCGACGGTTTTCGGTACAGCGGGCTTGTTCGGGTCGGCGACCTTTTTTGATTCGGCGCCCTTTGGCTGTGTGTCCTTGTTTGGTTCGACTGCCCTTTTGGGGTCGACGCTTTTTGGCTGAGCGGCCTTTTTGTGGTCGACAGTCTTCTTTGGCTCGACGCTTTTGGGCTGTACGGCCTTTTTCGGTTCAACGCCCTTCGGGTCGACGACCTTCTTTGGCTCTGGAACCTTCTTAGGGATGATGGTACTTCGCCCTGGGGTCTCTGAAGGTTTTGGTTTCGATTTCGGAGCCGAGCCGGATGGCCGGGCTGGCAAAACTTTTTTCAGTTCTTGGCTAAGGCCTTTTGACGATGCCTCGACCGGAGCCTTTGGTGACCTGTTCCAGTATGTACGAAAACTCAAATTGCAAAAATATTTTATTAACACTAATATAAAGAGCATAGAAACACCTACA
Source organism: Lissotriton helveticus (assembly GCF_964261635.1). Lineage (NCBI taxonomy): Eukaryota > Metazoa > Chordata > Amphibia > Caudata > Salamandridae > Lissotriton > Lissotriton helveticus. The sequence goes on along the minus strand of NC_136061.1, from coordinate 2,119,691,459 downwards.
ATTCTGGATCAAACTGGGGGATTAACTACAGCTGACATGGGGATGCTCAGAGACATGACAGCGCTGGAGCAAGAGGAGATAATCAGCCAAATCTCTCCCTGCGAGGCAGCGGCAAGATCGGAATTGGATGTATATCAGACAGTACGCACTCCATACAAGCCCAAATCGGTGTTTATGCCCATGTTACCTAAGGATGGTTTAGATCTTTTCTCTGACAATGTAATCAAGGATTTGAAAGAACTGTCACTCCTAAGCACCAGGGATTTCACCACTCGCAACCACAACCAGAGAATAGAATACAATAGCCTAATTTAAAAAATACAAGCAAGACCAGACATCGTGATGACTAACTGCAACACAAAGAATGTTATATATTGTATTTGGTGTCCATGTGGCCTCCCCTATACTGGACAAACACAGCAACCAGTCAAGGTGCGGATTGGCCAACACCGCAGCAGCATACGTAGGTCTGATATCAATGCCCCACTTGTATCTCACTTCAATGAAAAGAATCATACTGTGGATGAAATCAAGTGGCAAGTGATTGAGATTGCCACCTTGCCACCAAGAGGAGGCGACATCCTGCAGACACTCCAACGCAACGAGTGCCGTTGGATAGATAAGGCTTACTCCATAGATGAAGGTCTTAACACAGCGGAGGAATGGAGGGGTTATGTCACTACCCTCAACTAAAAGTCACCAATATACTGGTCTCTCTCTGAATTTAATACCGTTGTGGAAATAGAACCAGCCATCCGCTGACAAGCATCTATACTGTGTGACTTTATGATTAACATAGCCTGTACCTATTATAAGCATGGAAGTAACAATATATGTTTTCTATCAGGACTTCACGCGCTATGTGTGGATCCTGCTTGATTGCACGATTGATGGAGAATGTACCTACAACGTGTTTGTTCTGACAAATACATGCGCGTTTAAGGCGATTACAATGCTATGTTTTCATAATGAGCAGAACACAGTGATCAATGTATATGCAATCCCTTGTGTTTCTTGTGTTTTTTGCAACCTATTGTAATGTTATTTTCCATATGTCGAAAGTAAAACTGGAACACACCTTTAAGTTCCCTTCGCAAAATGTAGAACACCGCGATCAACGTGCTTGTAATCCTTTTTGTTCTATGCATTTTATAGTAATTTAATTTTTTTTAATTTTCCTATGCTGCTAATAACTATATACATGCTTGTCCATTAAATGCGCATTTTCACCCAATGCAGCCACACTTCCAATGTGCCACACGATCTATACTTCCCATCTAAGGTCTTTCTTCACTCTTTATCGTGTAGATAACGAGCACCAGATTGCTCAGTACAGCGGTTATCCATTGGTAAGTCTGCCGGTCCTAGGCCTGACATTTTTTGGGCGGGAAAATCACTATACTTAACTCCCACCCCCAGCAGGGCTCATTGTCACTGTATCTCACAAGGCTGACGGAAGCAGCCTTGCTACTCGAAAAGGCGGAGCGCTGTCCCGCAGGATATTTATCTACATTATGGTAAGAAACTGCATCATTAGGCCCCATGCAATCATTTTAGTTTATAATTTATATAGTCCAATTCCACCAACTATGTTTACCCATCCCCACAGGTTACAATGCATTGTCACTGGTTACCATTTACCAAAGGGATTTCCCCCGCTACGGCTGTAGCGAAGTACGCCCTGAGCCCATCTGGCCGCATTCCAATAATTTTACTGGAAGTTTTCCTCATATTGAGGTAAGATCCTTAATTTAAAACATCACATACGATTGAGTATTGCTGTATTTTGAGTGAGTTTTCTAACCTCATTATTCTCCTTCCTCGCATATCAGTACCTGGACGGGTTCTCATGTGAGTAACTTCTTTTCTTCTATTGTTTCACGTGTGGCACACAATTCACGAGGCTGCAGAGTTATATTCTCAAGTACCTTCTTATTACATGACCTTTTCACATATTTCTCGCATTTGTGCCGGTATATGGGCCTAATGCCTTGTATTTTCTTCATTAGATGTCCCTTCATCGTTAGTCCTGAAGAGACCCTATACTGACTATATGGTCGAAACGCCGTCGACACACAGAAGAAGCGAACCATTACACAGCGCATGTCATTGCATATTGCTGCTGTCTACATAGAGATTATTCTTCTTAATGGTCGACTCAAAAAATTGTGGAAACCTTGTATATAGAAATTCACACTGTCACTTGACTTTGGGTTCCCGTTCTCACTTGGGACACAATGCACTAATGTTTTTTGATTTTTAAATTATGTTTATATTGCATTTGGTCCAAAAATTTATAAAAATGTTACATGAATTCTCCTGTGTTAGTGTTTCATTTGCCCTCTGTCATTGAGGTACCCTCTAAAATATTGCAATTTTGCCTCCTTTATTACAAAGGTATCTTATCAATCCACAGGAACCGTTCTTTTTCCTTATATAACTATTACCCTGGTTCCATAGTGAGTGGGGGTTTCCTTCCTTGGTAAAAATGAAATAGTGCATGCTGTACCCAGTCTCATTAGCAATTAGTGACCATAAAATAACCAGGTTATGCTGACCTCACCAGGACAAAGTAGAGATTGCGCATAAAGATCTGTAGCTCCTATAAAAACTGTATTTTAGACGATGCACTGCAGGACACTTATGAACCTCTACCAATGCTGAATCATGTGGATTGATAGCAGATCTGCTAAGTGTTGAACACTGCAGAATATATACCTTATTGTTGTGTTTTCTGCCATCTTCCATAACAAACTAAATAATGAATTGGATTTCGGCAAGGCTAAGTTCTAAGATAGATGGCACTGACTGGGTTAGCTTTATTAATTATTACAATATTTGCTGCTTCCAGAGGTGAGAGCCCTGGTCCTAGAGGGGTATATATAAATTTTTGCCAGCAGGCAAAGTGGTGCGCCTCAGGTAGGTTAATAATATGTTTATTTAATTCATAAACATTTAAAGGAATAAGAACCGACTATAGGAACTCTAACATTCTGCATCTGCTCCTAACCTTTGAGGTTGGGGTAATAATAATATAACAGAAAGGTGATGAGGGTGCTGTAAAATACGGGACACACCTAATGTTTAAGGAGAAAATTATGCTTCTTCTTCCTCGACAAAAGCAATCTCAGAACTGTTGATCACACCCTTGGACGTGCGCACCTGGATGGTGGTAATGTCCTAAACCATAGCCTCCCAGACTGCACACTTCCCCCCTTAGGAAAATCTTAAGGCCCTCATGGGCCTGAAGAAATATAACTCCATCACCTCCATCCTGATTGAACGCACTGGCTTCCCTTAATATCCCAGCACATCTTCAAAAGCAGCTGCTTATCTACAGTGTCATAATGACCAGCATTTATTGGCTGACAAGCTCACTATCTACAGTGGCTCTTGGAACACCCGCAGTAAGGGCACCATCAGACAGGAAGCAAACAAAAGAACCTTCTCCATCTATGATGATAGGACCACAAATGACATACCCATAACCATCAGGGTTGCCCCAACTCTGTTCTAATTTAGAAAAATTCTGAAGACCCACTTCAAATGCGAAAACTAAAAAATGATGCAATCAATCCACAAACCAGCTACACCTCCTATGTTGTCCATGTTCAGCTCACCACTGCGCTTCAGATAGGTTTGTGCTATATAACCATCACATAATTAAGTTACTCACCTTTGATAATTCTCTTTTTGTTGGATACTCTAACCGCAGATTCCTCATCTTTACAATATCTCCAGGGGCTGATCTGGAAGAATTTTCAGCATAACCCCTGAGCGACGGTAGGGGGCATTGTGAGGCTCCGGAATGATCTCTGTTCTGCTGCAGCCGGATATAGGTGCCACCCAAGTGTGCTGACATAAATTTCTTGCTGGACACCCAATGCCTCCTCGAAGGACGTGGAGCCCAAAAACCTACTATTCATGCTAGTGTGAAGATCTCAAAATTAGGATCCTTTTAGATGGTAAAAGAGTTCATTGCACGGAACGGGGAGGAGTGAGGGTGATGAGGAATTTGCAGTTAGATAAGAGTCCACCAGAAAACACTTTTACAAAACATAAGTAACTTGCTCTTCAGGTAGATGTTTTTTACTGCAGACTCATCTTTAGACTAGACACCAAAAGAAGTACACGCCAGCCCCCCCACCCCCAGTGGTGGGTGTGTGGAAGCACACAGACCCTGATGGAGTGGTCCTTCACTCCTCCTGGAGGCTGCTTCTTTGCAAACGCATGGCAGATCTTAATGCAGAGGACTATCCACCTGGGCAAAGTCCTTTTTTGCACTGCCTTGCATTTCTTTGCCTCTGAAAACTCCACATAGATCTGATTACCCACCCAATGGTCTTTCGTACGATCAGTGTAAAAGCTCAGTGCCCTTTTTAGCTCGAAACAATGGAGTCCCTCCTGCTCTTTCGAAGTGTGAGGGAGAGCGAATTCCATCGAAAGAGTGATGGCTTGTCTGATATGAAAGGGAGTCACACTCTTTCGGTAGAAAGGCCTCGAGTCCACAGCACCAGTTTGTCCAGAAACAAAGTTGAGTAGGGCAGGTGGAATGATAAAACTGGAAGATCACTCATGCAACAAACTGTAATTATCACTAAAAATTGCGTTACTGTACTGGAGGCAATCACTTAGGTACACTAAGGCGGTGACCCCCTACGCCCCTACTATACCCCTGCTGGGTATTCCCACTCTGATGGGCAGGATCACGAAAAGAAGGATAAGGGAATGGGAGGAGATAGGGATAACAACAGTGGGCGGTTTCTTTCGGGAGGGCACCCTGATGACGCATGATGCATTTGTGAGGGAGCACGGGGCACCGGACACACTGTTCCTTTTCCACTCTAGTGTATCGCACTACATCCGCACTACTTGGGCGCCTGAGGGTGTGGAACCTACTACACACACACTAATCACGATGCAACATTTGATGGGCAAAGGTAGACACCTTACAAGATGGCTATACAGGGGCATACGCACAGTGGCAGCGGTATCGCTTCAGACTCTCAGAGGCAGGTGGGAAGCGGATATGGGTAGGGCACTTGAGGATAGGGAATGGAATGTATTGTTAGAATACCCTAGGAAGGTGTCAAGAAACCCAAAATTTAAATTCATACAACTCATGCTTTTACATAGGGCCTATTTAACGCCGAGCAAGCTGCGGACCATGTTCCCAGATGTCTTGGATGCATGCCCACGATGTCAACAGCAGGCAGCGGACCTAGTCCACATGCTGTGGAATTGTCCACGTCTCTGGGCGACTGGGCGACTACTGGGCGACAATATGCAGGATCCTAGCAACTATAGCCCCGGTAAGGGATAATGATAGGCTGGAATACTGTCTATTGGGACTGGGCCCCAAGGGAAAGAAAGGTAGCCCGGTCACTAAATTTAACAACTTTACGCTCATCTTGGCCAAACGTACTATCACAATGCACTGGAAAGCTGCTAGACCACCGGCACTGAAAGATTGGTATGCTGAGTTATTACGATGGGGAAGGGCGGAGGGTGCTGAACTGAAGAGAGAAGAACAACGGGGATTGCGTAAGATGCCTATATCTATGGAATGGAATCTATTGTTGGAGGAGCATGATGCCATAGACATATTTGAGTATTGCCCCTAACATGTGTTTGGATGAAGTTTGGGAAGAGCGGTACCACAGAAGAGATGGGACTCTGTGGGCTCCACGAACGATAAAAGCAAATGTGTGGTTGATGTATGCCATTTTATTAACACCTGTATATAACGAGGACACGATATTCTGATCTGGTCTATGTGTAGAGATGTACAAATTATCCACTGAGCCAGAGGGAGGAAGGGAGCGGGAGGGGAAGTTCTTGGTTTTCTTTTGGTTTTCTAAACAATGAATGTAAGGATACACACTGATGCAGTACTATATCGACAAGATGTACGACACACGTATGTCACATTGGGATCAATGTTGGAAACGAGGATTCATTATCTGGCCTGTATTGCTTTGTTAAATATGACATGTCCTAATAAGATCAGACTATATGTGGTGCTCTACCCCGTGATGTACTGTAATGAAACATTGTAATAAAACTATGTTGGGAAAAAAAAACTGTAGTTATCACAATGAGAAAGACTGCAGGGTCAGGAGATAAGCGACCCAAAAGGGAGCCACTACGGCATCACAAAAGGTTCAGAAGGAAACAAGGTGATTTATTATTTCAGAAACCACATCATCACAGCAGGTGATTTGAACTAGGATGAAATATTAAGGTAAATGCAAAAACAGAAAGGGCTGATAGGTAATCTGTAACCATGCCCACAGCAAGTCCTTGCTGGGACAAAGATAAAATAAACAAGGCATGCAACAGTTTGTCCAAAAACGGATCCATATTTCGGGTACCACACAAGGCCACAAACTTGTGCTAGTGACCAGCATACACAGACTTTGTAGAAGGATGCCTAGCCAAAAGGAGGTAATCTACTACTTCGGAAGGGAAATTGAATGTAGACAACTGCTACCGATTAATCTCCAAATGTGGAGGTATATATCACGCAGGTCAAGTACAATATCCTGCGCCCTGCTTCTGTGACAGAAGGTTCACCCAAAGCAGCAGCCTGTCCGCAGGACAGATACAGATGCCTATGCTTAGAAGTTCCAGGTCAGACACACTCCTGGTCTAATCCAGAGCCACTATGATAACTTGGGCCTACTCGTTCCTGATTTTGGTCAGAACAGTGGGCAGGAGCGATACCAGCCGGAACAACCACAAAAGTTCTGTGCTCCAGTCTAGGTGGGATATATGAACAACACTAGGAACATAGGAGATCTATGGGCCACTTATTCTGGCCCAACTGACATGAAATGTGCTAAGTCAGTGGGTGCTGCAGTCACCATTGGGCAAATACTAAGAAGCAAAAGACCAGAGAAACACGTGCAGTGAGCTTAAACCACAGAGTATAAAGCTAATTCAACAACTGGTCGACAAAATCCAGATCGACTCATAGTGGATAACCATCAAACAGACCAAGTGATCAGTCATATCATTTGGTACCTGTACCAGCCTCCCCTTGATGGATGGCAGGAAAACTTCCAACGTTCAATCAGATGGCCAGCAACTCCAATAGGTTGATGTGGAGATAGGTATTTGCCAGAAAACAGAGTTGTCAGATCTTCACCGCTTCCAAATGACCTCCCCAGCCATTTAAGGCTAAGCAGCCCCCATTTCAGATCTTTTGCAGTCTCCTTCAACACCTGGATGAAATCTTGTCATCGGAATGGTTCCCTTGATGGGGAGGTGAACGCAGGTTCACATACACAAAGTACGTACAGCAGAAGCAATAAAGGATTGTCATTCAAATACTTGCTTTTATGAAAAAATGAGTGGTTATATACGACCACAAAGTAAAATACAACATTCACAGACAAAACACACAGTCCTCGAAGGTCAGGGTTCTAGTGTCCCTAAATCCTACTTCCCTCTCCTAGTGGTAGTAGTTATTCCCCATGCATTATAGGCAGCATTCACGTTACGCCTCACTAGTAGCCTGAGTCAAAAGTGCCAGCGCCGATTAGCTATCTAGCTGGTTAGTTTCTTCTGGGCCATCTAGCCCATTAATCAACTTCAGCACACAGCAGCAGGATCCTAGTGACCAGAGTCTCTGAGCAGGCCCCCTTCATAGGCATTGAAGCTGCAGCTGGCTGCCTCCAGTACATTTTTCACATGTGGCCCAGGTGGAGCTGAGGTCAGGTGTCCTAGAGTTCCTCACATGCAGTCCTGCAGCAGCAGCCGGGGATGGGGGAGCAGGGCGTTGCTGGCAGTGGGAGGGGGTTCTTGATTCCCCCCCAATGCTGGTAAGTTTCTTGAGATCCCCCCAACAGGTAGGGAGGAGTACAAGGCTCCTAGTGCTGGTCTTTAGTCCCGGGGGCCTCCTTCCTCTGGTGTTGTTCAAGCTACGCTCTGTTCCTGGTCGCAGGCAGAAGTCTTGTAGAGCATCTCCTACTTGCCCAGTCCACCTAGCTGCTTGACAGTTGACAATTTTAGGGGTCTTCAGCTCGCCTTCCTATTGTTTACATTTCCAGACACCAAATGTAATTTGACACTGAGTCTTTGAAGTTTATTTTAGGGGTCTACTTTCTTTTGATGTGCCCTTTCCTTTGCCATGCCCTTCCTCCAGAAAGCAGTCTGCCTAAACAGTCGGTTATGACTAGGCCAGAATAGTCTGCGTCAAGTTGGAATGGAATTCCTCTGGGACTGTTGGCAAGATCTTGGAGACCATGTCCTATAATGCATGGGATTACCTACACCATAAGTAGCTGGCACTAGCTCTTTTAATGATGAGGCTAGCTAATTAGAACATTATCTTTCCAAATGCCTCTCTGACTGGAGGTTAATAGGGCAAGAAATGGTATTAACCGTGGTAGTTGATGCAGGATCACCTTGAGTGGCTCTGTGGTATTGTGCCACCTATTCGTTCATAGGTGGGCAGGACAGGGTTTGGCCCAAGTACCCAAAAGGGTGTCAGTCACAGCTTCATTAAACTGCAGGAAAGGATGATGCCTGCCAGGTTGTAAGACTTCAGTGAGGACATGGTTTTCACCTCAACAGATGTTAACTGCACATCCAGGACTTCAGCTGCTTATCTGATGACTACAGTGAAGAGGAAAGAGTCTTGTGGAAGGGCAAGGAGTATAACCTAGCCTTGTGCCAAGGCAAGAGTCCAATCTACCTATCTCTTTCATATCAAAATATAAATTGTCATCATCATATTATGAGGCAAATTCATGCCCATCATCACCAAAGGCTGGCAGACTCCGGTCAGAATATGATCTAAAAAGTTGTTGGAGCACTGAAGAGCAGCTTCTCGTCAAAGGCACTGTTTTATCAGTGTCCGAATATACTGTGGTAGGGTGCATCAGAACTGTTCTGGGGCACAACCTTGGTTGAGATGAAGAGGGATTCAGTTTGGAGTTGGAAAAAAGAATTGTATCTAGATCCTCCTTCTGGAGTTGGCACAGTCGACATGGCAGAAACCGCCATTGATCAAAGTGCCAGATCTGGAGTCCGCTTCGGAGATGAAGCAGAACCAGAAGCGTGTTTGGGAGGCATAGATGGTGCTGGGGTGGACCCACCCTCTGTAAACAAACTGGAAATGAGACCTAGGGTCACCTTCAGGTCCCTGCAGCTACTCAGTAGGAACGTGGCGAAGGTTGGACGATGCCCACTTGTAATTCCTATGTTTCTTCTTAGAATAAAACTTACCCAAAGATTTGACCACAATGATGAACAGGTCAGTGTCTTTGACTTTGAGTGTGTCTTGGGCAACTACTTACAGTGTTCGGCAACGTACAACTTGGCATCGCGCTACTGGATCACCTTCAGGTGCATCAAGCCACACATCTCTCATGACTTGGAGTTGTGGCCTGAACACAAACACCAGAGACACACCTTTTGGGGATAAATGTCACAGATATCAGCTTGCGATAGTCCCTACATGGTTTTAACGAGGGACATGTTCGCTTGCACACTGGAGAGAAATTGCCAGTGAGAAAAACAAAATGCCAGCTGACGATAAAAGTTTGGAGCTAACTATGGATCAGCTTATGAAGACGTGTAAAGAAAATAACTAACGTCAGAGCACTTCTACATGCTACTCCAATCGTTAAATTTGGGGTAGAGAGGGGTTGACGGAATGCCACATGATGCCTATGGTGAAAAATCATCTGGATCCAGCCTGGCACATAGGAATATTTTATAGGTGATGAATCAGATTAGATCTGCTGTTGATCTGAAGTAACATCAATCTCAATGTGTAACACTTTATGCAAATTTGCAGTAGAAGGAGAGGAAGATACAACCTTAGAAAAACCAAATATTGATCTTTGTAGAGCTACATAGAAAAATGATATTTCCCTTATTCTTTTAACTGCAAGTTGCGTTTGAGTAATACATGGGAGACATATTTCAGGTTCTCGGGCATGTAGTACATTTAGATCTGAGGCAAGGAACAGCATCATTATTGAAACATAATAAATGCTTTGACACTGCTTAAGATACACAATTTTTAATTCAACCAACAGCTGAAAGTGAGCCCACTGCTTTTGTGGGTGAATGAATAATCTAGTTAATGCTCCACTAACATGGGGTATTGAACTATATGAGAACTGAGCTGTGGGGTATTTAATCCCTTGTGTGCTGGTGACGGAACCACTCCGTCACCAGCCACGGATGAGCTGTGCTGGTGACGGAGTAGTTCCTTCACGGCGCGCCGCCCCACCCACGCTGCCGTGATTCCGCACCTGCGCGGCGCGTTCTATTAAGCGGGCGTGGCCGTGACGGAACCACTCAGTCACAAGCACAGCGCGCCCGTGGCTCGTGACGGAGTGGTGGTTTAGAAAGAAGGGGACCCTATATACTAATGATGCACTTGCTATACATAGGGAAACACAATTATTTTGAGAACAGAAAATACAAAACAGTATATATAGAAGACACTAATGACAGAGATGATGGAGGCAATGCAGTAGGACATTTAGCTTTTGATGACTGGCGGCCTTTATTCGCTCTCTTTCTTTCATTGTATGGCCTGGATAATTTTTTCTTGCAATAGACGGTCACCTGAGGAAGGCTGCCAAGCCGAAACGCGTGTAGTAAATTACCCTACCGCATTGCCTTCATCATCTGTCATGTCTATCGCCAATTGTCTGTTTGTTTTGTGATTTTAATCATTTTTGTACATGAATTGCAAATCAGCTTTATAAGAAAAAGAGAAAAAAAGACAAGAGAGTGTAAAAAAAAGATTAAATATATATATACAATTTATGAATAATAAAATGAATAATTGATTTATCAATTGGGTGGTTAGTCTTTGTACTATTGGGCAACATCACTACACATTCTATTAGTGTCTTCTATATATACTGTTTTGTATTTTTAGTTCTTTCACTTGGCTATAGACTGGTCAAGGTCAAGGTCAAGTAACTTTATTCGGTTGTTCGATTTGACAACCATAAAAGTATTTACATTACAGATAATAACATGACATACACATAATCTTAAAAGAGCGTAATCAATTGCAGATAAAAATCACAGAATTAAAAATACAGCACTGTATCAAGATATTGAAGACCGTTTAAAAAATAGTATTCCTTTAACAGCAATTATAAATAACGGTATCAGTATTATTATCCTTCCATACTGTTTCTAAATTTGATCGCCATTCTTAAAAAACTACATATAAACAAGGTGTAATCATAATTTAGCAGCTGTAAAAAATATTGTGCAGGACGAAATTGTTGGAAGTTCAATTTTTTCAAACAGGGTTTCAAGCATAGCTTCCTTGGTACAGCATAAAAGGGGCAGAAAAACAAAAAGTGTGCCAGGTCTTGCGGAGACTTATCGTCGCAGCCGCAAGCCGGCAACACTTGACCTCGATGAGAACCCCTAGGTACCGCCAGCAAAAGATGAAACAGGTTGAACCTGAACCTTGTTAACAAAAAACGTTCGTAACTCGACATTTGCCATGTCAGGTAGGGTTCCATAAGCAAAGTGCTTTTAATTAGTATGTGATTGCGTACACTTTCCTTTTTTAGTTCACATGATTCCCTTTCCTGTTGTCTAGAGTCAATAAAAGCATTTTTGACCGTAATAAGATCCATTTTAGTGATGGATTCCGGGCATATAAAAAGTTCAGGACGGCCTAAATCAGAAAAACATTTAAATAAATATTTAAGCCAGGGAACCTCCAACCTGTTATCCCATGTAAGAGCTTCTCTTAGAATAAGCTTGGTCAGGGGGATATTATCATTTAACCAGCTGTTCATCCAACATAACATGGGATTCAATGCAATTTTATCGCTAACATACGGAACCCCCAGTTCTTCATGCACAGAATAGTTTGCTGTACCCCTCGGAACCCTTAAAGTCTGTTTTAAAAAATTATTTTCAACTATCTGGAGTACGTCCATGGGAACGTATCCCCATATTTCACTGCCGTAACAAGCTGTGGTTACACTTTTGGCCCTATATAGTTGGAGTAGAGCGGCAACTGGGCTATTTCCCAGTTTTTTTGAGAAATCCAATATAGCCGCGTTTACCCTTGAGACATCTCCCTTCTTTTTCAGAATCACGGGTCCCCATTTAAGTTGACTGTCAAAGAGGACCCCGAGGTAGGAGAATGTGTGTGTAACAGGTATTGCCACTCCAGCTACATTTAGGTGGTTTGGTTTTTTAAATCCTTGACCAACCTTCATTATGTAGGATTTAGTGTTATTAATACTTAAATCTCTGGTCTTCATAAATGTGTAAAAGGAATCTAGTAAAATTTGGAGTCCATTGGCCGTTCTCGATAAAAGGACTGCGTCGTCCGCGTATAGTAAAACCGGCAGACCTTTGCGACCAATGTATGGATAGTCTGTGTTGGTACTTAAAAGGGTCTCTTCCAGATCATTAATATAAAGATTGAAGAGGAACGGGGCCAGGATACATCCTTGCCGGACGCCCCGAAACACTCCAAAATCTTTGGTCACTTTTAGGTCCTGGGTATATCTGACATTCGCTTTGGTATCTGAATGTATATCTTCTAGGAAGTTTACTAGGTTTTTGTCCACGCCCATTTTTTCCATGGCGCCCCAGAGCTTCCCACGGTTCACACAATCAAAGGCCGAAGAGAGATCCATAAACGCCATATGGATCGTTCCTCTTCGAGCCTTGGTGTACTTCCCTACAATGAGATACAAATTCAGACATTGGGAAATGGTAGAATGTCCAGGCCTAAAACCATACTGGATTGGAGATAATATATTATTTTCCTCTGACCAACTAGTCAATCTATTTAAAATGACTCCTCCTATCACCTTTGCCACAGAATTTATTAACGATATCGGTCTGTAGCAGGCCGGGCTGCTACGGTCTCCTTTCTTAAATATGGGGACTATTGTAGATACCCCCCATGATTTTGGGCATCCACATAACACAGCTGCATTAAGTACTGCTGTGAGTACCGGCGCCCATAGTGCTTCGCGTGACTTAACCACTTGGCTGCTAAGGCACCTGAGGCACTTCCATTGACTTTCCATTGAAATCAATGGAAACTCCATGACGAGTTACCCTTGTCATTAGCACTGAAGGGGTTAAAGAGGTCGGGCGGAAGTCCATCGGGACCTGGGGCCTTATTATTTGACAGACCTTTAATTCCTTTAACTATCTCCTCATTTGTAAAACATAGAGAGATATCTCTACCTGTACCTGAGTTGTGTTCTGCCTGTGATTCATTATTTATAAAAATAGAACTGAAATGATCTATCCGTTCGTCCTCTGATATATTTGTGCCCACGTTTGGGATGGTAGGGCAATCAAATATTGGTTTGTTGATTATCTCCCAAAACTTCGAACTATTTTTTAAAGTCTCGGGTTCTAGAAGTGACTCCCATACACTTTTTTTAACTGCTCGCTTCCGAATAGCCAATGATTTCTTATAATCATTCCGCAAACCCCTAATGATCAGTGGATCTCTCGGATTTGTTTTTAAAGCTTTCTTTAGCTCGCGACTAGCCTTTGAGCAATCACTGTCAAACCATTTTGGATTGCAATTTAAATTTATTCTCCCCTTATTGGGTACCGTTAGAAATAACTCCACCTTATTAGCTATCTCCTTAAATGATGTCAAGATTTGCGACGGAGCTGATTCAGGAGATGTACATATCATTAATTCTTGATTACAAACTGCACTAATAGAGGTATAAAATTGATCGCAATCCACCATTGCCCATTTTAGGCGGCGCTTCCCATTAATGCATTTTAAGTGGCCACGGTCCTCTCGGGGATTGCGTTTTTCAAGTAGACTCATGCCCATAGAGATGCATAAAGGGTTGTGGTCGCTATAAATACTCATGAGGATCCTAAAATCCTCGGTGATATTAACAAAGTCAGCTGAAATGAGAATGTGGTCTATGTATGTACCTGTGGCATGGCCCTTAAAAGTAGGGATTGGGAATACAGTTCGATCAGGTACTGTCGACATTACCGTGAATAGATTGTTTTCATTCATTAACTCATTTAACCCTGTACCCCTCCGCGAGTGTTCGAAGTGTATTCCTTCCATACTATTACAACCCAATTGTCCAACAGGTTCCACGCTTGGGTTCCCACATAAATGGCTATAGACTGTTCTCAAAATAATCGTGACGGAGTGGTTCCGTCACGAGCATGGCAGGATCAACGCGACCCCCCTCCTCCCAGGGCCGCGCCGAAATTACCGCCACGGCCAAGGGGTTAAAGAAACTATTTTTTAAAGAAACCGCAGTGTGGGCTTAAATGGCTGCACCAGTATATTAGTTCCCATAAAGTGTATACATAGTAATGCTCAGGTTTTCGTAACCCCACTGCTATAGAAGTCACACTATTCGAGAAGAAACTTCTCTTAGAATAAAGAAATAATGAAAAGGGGCATATAATAAAATATTGTACATTTATAAATTATAAACAATATCAAATTCATGCGAATTGAAACAAAATTAATGTGTGGGGAGTCTTGAAATTTCTTTTCTTCATATAATCTTTATTTTCATTTCCAATCAGAAGCATAAATCCCAGCCAACGCGTTTCGTCCAATAGATGGACTCCATCAGGGTGTGAATCAGATCATGAAGATCAGCAAAGCAATCTACGAATGTGAAATCTTCAAAGCCAAGAATCTTGTTAATACTATATAATCAAGTTGGAAACAGCTCATGGTCTTTATGCTTCTGATTGGAAATGAAAATAAAGACTATATGAAGAAAATAAAGTTCAAGACTATAATTTTTTTTCAATTCGCATGAATTTGATAGTGTTTATTATTTATAAATGTACTATATTTGGGTATTTAAAGATGGCAAATGTAGCTTAAAAGCATTTTGATAATAGAGATTAAATTATATGCGCTATTTGATCATCACTAGCGCACAATCATTTACCATGTGACTAATAATTTAGCTGAAAAGCCTAGGTGTATGAAATAGAAAATCGTGGTTTGACAACTACTACATAGATGTCAAACTAGAATTTAAAGTGATGATGGAGGGCAAGTACAACTAGCATCCCAACTAATTTTCTAGCAGCCACGATTTCATTGGAACAAAAAACAGGAAATGCTAATAGGATCTGATGGCATTTGTTAGGCTTAGCTAAGAGTAATAATAGTAGAGTGTTTGAAAAGCTTGTCATGTTAAATTACATCAGAGATGCTCAATTTTGGGAATTACCATAAGCACAGACAAACGGGTCCAACACTTTCAGAAATTATACCACAAAAATACAGCAAGTGAACTCTGCATCATCCTAGATGAGTAGCAAATCACCTTATCCACTGAGGTCTGTGGAAATGTGTTCAATGTATTCTGGAACTCTCTGAAGATTGCAAATGTACCTTCAAATCAACATATTCCCTGCCCCTATTTATTGATTGATAAGAAAGAGTCGATCTCGCTGAAGGTGCGCCAGGGGCAAGCCCGTCCTCGTTCGACCGCGGCCAGGGGCAAGAACCCCTGCCCCCCTTCTACAGGTAAAATTGTGTACTTACCCTCCTAAATCCTAATGATAAGGGATTTGGGAAAAGATAATTGCCTGCATTCCATGCATTTATCTAAAGGTGACTCATCATGCACACACTGTTCATTCAGGTTGTGTCCGGTTTAGAGACTCAGCCACATGTACATGCTCCACACATTTATAAAATGTTTTTACTGAACATTAGGTCTTTACATAAACACTCTGTTGAACTTAATATACTCTTAGCAGAAGAACAACCAGATGTATTGTACTTAACTGAAACCTGGCTCCACAAGGTCTCTGCACCTGATTTGGTCCAAACCCTCCCTTCTGAGTATAATATCCAGAGCAAAGATCGTGAGAGGAGGAAAGGTGGTGGCATCGCCACTATTCTTGAAAATGTGTTTAAATGTCATGTTGAAAACAATCCTGTCCCCGATTGTGAACATTTATTTTTCGTCATTTCATTCTCCCAGAAGTTTACCTTCTCAGGATTTCTAATATATAGATGTCCGGGGTCGGTGGGCAATTTCTCAAATCTCTCCCTGAAACGGCAGCCTCATTAGCAAGTTTATCCCCCAACATTACCCTCTTACGGGATTGTAATGTACACTTTGATGATCTTAATAAATAAAAGATGCTCTGGATCTTATCCAAGATTTATCAGTGATTCAATTAATACAAAAAGTCAAAGGCCCCACACATAATAACGGCCATATTCTAGACCCTGTTTTTACAAACAACAATGAGCTGTCGGTAGGGGCACCCATCCCTGTGCCTTGGTCGGATCATTTCTTGATCCCCATTTTTCTTAACTCCCCAACTCAACCTACTACCACAGAATTTATCAGCAGGAAAGTCCGCCCTTGGTCTAAACTTTCTGTGTAGTCCTGGACAGCTGTGCTTAATAATACATAGCCTGATCTAGACCCCAGTCCTATTTTAGCATACGAAAATCTAATTCACAGGTTAGAGTCATCACTTGACACACTTATTCCTGTCAAAACAAGCCACTCCAGTGTGAAAGAGAAAATCTTTCCGTGGTACTCGCCGAAACTCTGGTCACTTAAACAGGCCTGTAAACAGATGGAGAGGAAATGGAGTAAGGACTACAATGAGCTTAGTAAACTGAAATATAGACAGTCCACAAAACTTTACCAATCTGAAATTAAAAAAGCCCAGGGACTTTACTATGAGGGAAAAATGAACTCAGCAGTCAACACCCCCAGGGAAATCTTCGCAATTGCGAAGAATCTCTTAGAGCTCCCTTGCCCTGGTACATCTACTGTTGTATCCTCTGAGCACTGTAACAAACTTGCAGAATACTTCTATGGACAAATTCAAGACATATACAACGCGTTCCCTGGTTCTCCATGTCTCAGCGACCTTTCAGTCATGAGCAGGCCCCCAAACCACATTAAGCACACACTGGAGGAATTTCCAATCTTGGACCTGGTTACGTTATCAGGAATTTTGGTACAAATAAAGTCGGGTTCCCCCCCTCAACCCGGTTCCTCTACATTCCTTGCACAAACTTTAAGATGTTGTGCTTCCTGCTATACTGGACATGTTAAATCTCTATCACTACTGGTCAAGTCCAGTCTCCCGGGAAACCTACCATGGTGAAAGCATTATTGAAAAAGCCACGCTTAAACTTTGATGTCTTGGGTAACTATCATCCTGTTTCCTTCATGCCCGTGGTCTGTAAGGTCTTGGAAAAGTATGTCAATTCAATTCTTTCTGACTTCTTAGAAACCCATAGTTTCTGCATTACTCTCAGACCGGTTTTCGTCCTCAACATGGAACAGAAACCACACTCCTTGCTGTGGTCGAAAAATCAACAAAAATAACTGACCAAGGAGGAGCAGTAGCCATCATCCTCCTTGACCTTAGCTCACATTTGATACGGTGAACTTTGACATTATTCTTAGACTTAGGACTGCCTGGGTGTCAGGTGGAGCCATGACCTGGCTTCGATCCTACCTAAATGGTAGAACATTCCAGATCTTTGTGGGAGAAACAACTTCAAGGTGTCTATCTCTCAGTTGTGGAGTACCTCAAGGCTCGTCCCTGAGGCCTACTCTATTTAAAGTGTACATGAGACCGCTTGCTGATATTATCTTGCCATATGGGATTACAATTGTCACATATGTGGATGATACTCAGTAGGTAGTATCCCTTAACCACCCTCAGAATTCTCCTTTGGATGCGGGATCCTGTTTGGAGAAGGTGGCAACTTGGATGTAACACTCAGGCTCAATGGAGAAAAAAACTAAATAATGCTCCTGGGCAACTCACCTTACACAGACCTCAAACACGCATGGCCAACCTGCCTTTGACCTACCCCAACCCCTAAGACCAAGATTAAAAGCCTAGGCGTTTGGCTCGACAAATCACTCAAATTTGACCAACAAGCAGTGGATGTGACAGGAGCCCGCTATGGTATTCTTAGAATGCTGCGGAAAGTTCTACCCCTCCTCCATGTGGGGGCCAGGAGAATTATGGTCTAGGCCCTGGTTCTCCTAAATACACAACAAGGAAACTTCAAGTTGTTCAGAACTGTGCCGCTCGGTTGCTGCTTGGCATTCCTAGACTCTTTGGGGGAAAGACCCTTCTATCAATAGCTTCCTTATCACATTTTACTGGCATAAAAAACTCCTCCGCTCTGCTAACCTGAGTTTAGCCGCCATCCCTAAAATCCAAAGGATGAGGAGTGGGGAAGTTCCTTTTCCTACAATATTGCCTGAATTTGGAATTCCCTTCCATTGTACTTGCGCTCAGAAACTCACCATCTCCTGTTCCGAAAGGATATCAAAACGTGGCTGTTCCAGAATACTATTCTGTGAGCCATCAAACCATCTCCCCTGTTCTGGCGCTAGTGCTGGGATGCCTAAGGCTAGCTATGCGCTCAATAAATGTTAATTAATAATAATAATAAAGTGTTTGTAACAAAGATTTGTCCTTGTACCAAGTTAGGTGAAAAGCTTATGTGCTCAGAAAAAAAGATTTGGTTTGATAAAACAAAAAAACAATACGCCCAAAGAATACTAAGACTTTAAGGGCAAAAACGACATCTAGCCACGTAGCAAATAAAGGCCTTTTCAAATGCCACTTTTAAAGCGTTTCTTTTCTCGCATGTTGGGCCTTTATATAAGCGCATACACACAAGTGGAATAAACATTTTTACTGGGAGAATGCTGGGTGGTAAAACCTCTTTGACATGAGCCACAAACTCTGAAACTTTCCTACGCATGAATATGAGAAAATCCAGTAGAATTGTGAGGTTTGCAGTACATTTTGGATACAAAATGTGTTTTATTCCAACAAGCTGCCAGACCCTGAACTCCCTGGAGTCTTTACTTTTCCGAAATGTCTCAGGAGTGCAGCTTTCATGGGGAGCCAGCCAACACTGGACCCAAATAATGAGGCATTCCTAAATCTGAAAAAACAATCTCTTCCAAGGTTCGTATACTCCATCCACAATCACTTTTTTGGGCCTTTCCTGTCCTATGCAAAAGGCTGCCTCACACATGCTGGGTACCTTTTAATTGGGAGCAGCACACAACGCAGGATGGTAGGACTTTTGTTATTATCTAGTAAATTTCTCTGTATTATTAGCTTCCCATTTTAAGTCATTATAGATTTAAAAAATGTATAAAAACTCTTAAAATCATCTGGCTTTATGGGTAATCTAACATTTGCATAACTCCCATCCCTAAACTTACATTCTCAGACCAATTTAAAAAATGCATAGCATCGCTTCATACCCAAACCTCAAAAATAGAACATGTTGGCCAAAACTAAGAAAGTTACCAAAGATGATGACAAATATTTTCTTTTTTTCTCTTTGGCCATTTGTGAAAACTGGGAAGAGGGTGATCTTAGCATAATAACCTGTTGTTTGTTGATGGTATTTTAAGAAAAACAATGCACACACTTTCTTGATCAGTACATTGTCCCTATTTAAAAAAGAAAAAAAAAATACATATATATATATATATATATATGCACTGAAAAAAACATAGGTTTCAGGGGTGTTCTAGTTAGCTGGACATTTCACTCGTACAAAACCATAGAAATTCCACCGTTATAGTTAGTTCAGCTAACTATAACTCGCGCCCCCGCAATACACTGCTCATGACGTCACATATTACATCATTCATGGCATGGTCAGTGGCATCACTGATGACATCTCAAATGACATCACTGATGACATCATCCATTGACTGTGTGTTTCTGTAAAGTTTAAATATGTTTTATATATATGCCAAGGTGTATTGAAGAATGAGTGGGTGTATAAGTGGCTGGATGAAGGATTTACAAGGTGTGTGACTGATTGTATAAGTCACTGATTAAATGTGTCTTACGGAATTGTAAATTGTAAATTGATACTTGTATAGCGCACTACTCACCCGCAAGGGTCTCAAGGCGCTTGTACGAATACCGCTGTGGAACCCATCCTGGCTTTCCCTGTGAGGTGTCCACTCCTGGGCACCCCCAAGGTGGAGGCCAGGCATCCTTAGCGTTGTGGGGGCCGTTGTGGAGATTAAGCAAGCTATTGCCCAGAGTTGCAGAGTGGGACCCGATGATTGGAATAGGCACCGAGGCGAGAATTATCAGGTCCGTGGAATTTTTGAGCCCAAGAGCCGCCGAGGCGGGGAATTGAACCCTGGTCCCGGGCTAGACATGTGCATCAGGGTCTGCCGCTCTAACCATTGAGCTACACTTCTCCAAGCATTAGTGACTAAACTGTGTGAATGTCTATATCAGTGTATCTGTTGTAGTGTAAGCTAGCACATGAGTTAGTCAGTAGCTACATGACAGTTTATATGCGTTATTGATTGTTTTCCTGAGTATTTGTAGCGGTGTCTGAGTGTGTGTGTGTGTGTGTGTGTGTGTGTGTGTGGGTTGGAGGTGTGTGACTCTGTGCTTAGATGTGCGACTAGTTGATTCACTGGATGTATGGGTTCAAGAGTGCATGTGGAAACAGCTCTATGACTGGGTGAGTGTGTGTGTGGGTGTGTTCATGAGTGAATGGAGATCTCACTGGTACATGTAAGTAGCTACATATGTAAAAGGCAGTTTATGTGAGTGATGGTGTATATAAGTAACTATGTGTGACAGTGAGTGATTACAAGAGTGGCTGTATGAATGAGTGTGTACTTGCATCACTGATTATATAAGAGATTAAGTATTCACTATCTGTATGAATTAGTAAGGCGGTGTGTGCATAACTGGGTGAGTAATGGGAGTGTGATTGATTCTTTACATGACTACCTAGGTCTGTGAGTAACTGCATGGATGAGTGGCGGTATATGACTGTCTGAATAGGTGTATGACTGCATATGATAGTGTTGTATTGATGAGTGACTGCATGTATGAGTGGTTGTACAGATGAATGAGTGGATGTGTGTGTCATTTGAGATGTCATCAGTGAGGTCACTGACCATGCCATGAATGATGTAATATGTGACGTCATGAGCAGTGCATTGCGGGGGCCCGAGTTATAGTTAGCTGATCTAACTATCACGGTGGAATTTCTATGGTTTTGTACGGGTGAAATGTCCACCTAACTAGAACACCCCTGAAACCTATGGGTTTTTTCCAGTGAATTTCTGAGGTTTTTTTAATGCAATTTCTAACAATAATGGGCCTGAAACCTATGGTTGTTTCAGTGAATTTCAAAAGTTTTTTAAATGCTAATTTCTAACTTCAATATCCCTATAACCTATAATGTTTTTTAAGTACATTTTAAAAACACAGGTATACTTTTTATAGTGAAAACGACTAAACAGTAGTCTTTTATAACTTATAGTTATGGCTCCTGGTTTGATGCTATTTATTTTTTGGGCATTTCCGTCTGTATTTATTGAAATTTATTTTAAATAATTGCATCTGTATTTACCCATATATATTTTGGGTTTTGTGAAGAAATGAATCTGAAATGAGTATATTTCCACATGTATTTGTCTGATAAATATGCACTCATGGCTGAAGGACTCTCAGATGATAAACTATACACAACATTGATATTAAAATGTGCATGTTTTCTTATACAAGCATATATATTGCTCATTAAGGCTATTTACTAAAAGTCTTTTATTGTTTTTACCCTTTTACTTTTAGAACACAGACCTATTGGCCTGGTACTCATCATTGGCAGCATTTAGAATCGTTCAAAAAATAACCCAATTTCCATTTTTATCCACATTTTAAAATAAACATAGAGAGGAAAATAAATACTTTTCTGTCTGTATTTATCAGTAAAAATCTGTTAAAACGGAAAACACTGTGGGTAACACCTTGCTTAATCTTTCCAACGTCCCTGAGCGCCGGCACACCTTTCCGGGGGTAGATTTACGCTTTACAAATCCTGGCATTTTTTAAATTTTACAAGCATAGTGATGACAAATATAAGCACTTTTTTTTCTGCTATTGCAAACGATATTTAATTTGAGGTGTTCTACTTAGATGTTTTTAATCATGAAATTGCAAATGACACAGTTTACCGGGTAACACTTTTTAAACTCCCCAACGTATGCAGATATTAAGGACCTTGTACTTGCTACGATGGAAATCGAAACCTTTACAGCTACACAGTTTGTAACTTTTCCCAACACGTGCATAAGTTAAACAGTTAAAACGTGAGCACGTGTAAACTGTAAAACGTGACATCTAAATGGGCGGAGCAGCATCTTCCTTCCAAAGACTACTCAACAACCAAAAACGATATAAACCACACCCGTTGTGCGATTAGTTTAGTTTTCAAGAGTTATTTCTCCGTGCCCAATCTGTGATGCAGGTTCCCTTTTGTAGCATTGGATTCTTCTTTTGCGTCAACAAAACATATTCCGGAGTTGTAAGTTATTTGATTATGGCATAGTAGATATTTATAATATGTAGCTATTTGTCAATATTTAAACATTGATATGTAGAAAAAAGTGTTATTCCATGTTTTTGCATTTTTTTCTGTAACGTCATCAGCTTGTTTTCAGAAACAGACAGTTGACAGCAAACATTGCTCCTTCCCTGGCTCCTTTGAGCTCATATACTGTGACTTTGTATATTATAATATTGACACTGTACTTGACTTCAGAGGTGTTGGTGACCCGTCGATGCAAACCGCAAACCCGAAACATTTACAATTAACGCCACCACCTTCCAGTTGTTAGTCTGTTTTCCCCTAGGGATCATATACTGTTAATAAGTATATTATAATATGAACAGTCATGGTGATCTCAGAGGAGTTTATGACCCGTCTGCACAAAGAATAAAGATATATAAGCAACATCACCAGCTTCTAGTCTGTTCCCCCCCTTTTGATCATATACTGTGAATATGTATATTATAATTTTCACACTATAATGATCTCAGAGGAGGTTATGAACTGTCAAACTTTTCGACGTCCCAGAGAAAAGAAGCTCAGAAAATAATTACCTGATCTTCTGTTCTATAGATAACATTATTTTTCTTTACTTTTTTTGTGTAACAATGGTGTCATTCGTTATATTGTAATACACTGACCTATTGTTACAGAAGAGGAATTGGGGATTTGAGGGCACCATCTGTAATACAGCTAACGAAACATTAGAATGTACTTGATCAGATATGTTTTCAGTGAGCATATTTTACAAAATTGCTGTATAAAAAAATATAGCTTTCATACATACTTTGTTACTTTAAATATTTGATAAACCGTACATTTCTGAATTATATTTTCAAATTTATATTCTTCTCAGTTGTGGTTCCTATTTACGTTCTCCCTATAGAATATATAGGACCAGTACTGTATATTATAATAGTACTATACTATATATTCTTAAATAAGTATGTGATTTGTTAGCGGAACAGTGTGCGACCTCTAAGCACTACGACAGAACGTTCCCGAATTCTACAAAATACAAATTTGAAAAATGATAATGCATACATTTCTATCTAATATGAATGCATTTGTGTTTAACTGTTTTTTACTTGTTCTTCTGACCTCAGATAATGTAGTGCGGGAGTGTTCGTTGTAGCACTTCTATTCTGCTTTATCTAAAAGTAACTGATGCCCTCTTATTTTATCAAGAATATGGGGTAACACTTTCAAAAACTATAGCAGAAAAAAGGAGGGTGTTGTCACGCTTAACTGATATTTTATGAAATTCCATTTTTATTTGTCACTCCTTTGATATATACAACGTCATTTTCCGAAGAATATTTTTTTTTAAGTGCTAAGGAAAAACTTTCTAACCTAGACTGAAATTTTTGCTGCGCAACCACACCTCCCCGTCAGAAAAGTAAACATCACATTATAAGTAAATAGTACTCCACGGAAGTATCCCACCTACAAACTTGATCAAAAAAACACTGCAAGACACTGTCATTTTTCCACCGTGATTTGTACAACCCACGGCAATTATATAAATGGTTCTTAAAATATATTAAAAAAAACTATTTTTACCTTCACAATCCCTGTCCACCACCTTGTGACCACTGTACAGTGTTCCTACCCTCCCCTCTACTACTTTGTTTTCCCATACTCCTTTGGAAGTGCGTCACAAAATTAATGGCAACAGTGAACCGTTCCCACCCAATAAGGAGCAAACTTGTGCTGAGAAACCTTTAGCCAATAAAATGTCCATGTTGTTCCACAGAGGAGATGGGAATGGCTGCCAACACTTCTACTTTTAATGCTTCACAGCCAATGAACATTAAGCTTCGGAAGGTCCCGCTTGGAACACGTTACTCAATGAAATGTCCCTAATGCTCCGCGGAGAGGGAAAAAAATCGCTGACAACACTTCTAATTTCAATGGTTTACAACATTTAGCTTGGGAAAGTCCCCCTTGGAACACATCAGCCAATCAGATGTCCCTCCTACTCCGCGGAGCAGAAGTGAATGTCTGCCGACACTTCTACTTTCAATAGTTCGCAACCAATTAACATTAAGCTGTGGAAGCTCCTCCTTAGAGCACGTCAGCCAATCAGATGTCCCTCCTACTCAGCGGAGAGGAAGTGAATGGCTGGCAATACTTCTACTAGGGAGGAGAAGTGATTGGCAGAAAACACTTCTACTTTCGATGGTTTGCACCCAATGAACATTAAGCTTGTTGTTGAAACACCTCAGCCAAATAAACGTTAATTTTGTTCCGCACACACATACAGAATACGCCCTCCCACATTTTGTTACATTTCCTGGAACAAAAGTGAGCAATGCTTAATAAATAAACATTATTTCACATTATATTAAAAAAATGCTGATATACCGCGCATTGTTGTTTTCCCGATATAATTTCCACACTCTACTGCACCCTCCTCCCAACATGAGTGACGCCCCGGGACTGTGGGGGCCCCAGCGAGCTCCCGCTAATATTTTTTTTAACAAATGCCCCTGGGACCTATTTCTACAGCCTACTGAACCCCCTCCCAACATAACTGAAGCCCCGGGACTGCTGGGGCCCCAGCGATCCCCGCTATTATTTTTTTAACAAAACTGAAGCCCCGGGAATGCAGGGGCCCCAGCGAGCCCCCCGCTATTATTTTTTTTAACAAATACCCCTGAGTCCTAGCCCACGCAGGGGCCGCATTAAAATAAAACGCGGGAACCCGCAACCCCTACGCCAATTGCTTCGGTTTTTTTTGGGTTTTTTTTAAGCAGGCCTATGGGGTCAGGGTGTTTCTACCCTGCCCCCTTCTCTTGTTTTATACCTTTGTTTCTCTGTTTTCTGGTGACTCGCATCTACCGACCTACAAGACTGCTGCCAACACTTCCTGGTTTGGAGTGCTGGCAGACAATCACAGTGAAGCTCGAGCACGGGTCTAAGGCTCCGCCCAGATATCGAAACTTTTATTTTTCTAATTTCTCAGCAACTACTGAACGGATTTACACCATTTTTAAAATGGTCGCTTTCGGACCCAACCACTACCTTTCTGCCAAATGTGGAGTAATTCCGTTCAGTAGTTTCGGCTGTAGCATTGCACAAAGTTTCCTATAGGAAAATGATTTTTTCACTCTTATTTTATGAATTCCTCAAAAACTACTGAACGGATTTACACCATTTAAACAAAAGGTTGCTTTCTCAACCAAGTTCTATCTTTCTGCCAAATTTGGGGTAATTCCGTACAGCAGTTAAAGCTGTAGCTGGTCGCAAAACTTCCTATGGAAATTAACATAGAGAAAAAGACTTTTGGGACCCCCTTTTTTCTCAGCCCCAGCTTGACGAATCACCCCCAAACTTTCAGGATAGGGGCTGACCTGGGTAGACTTTTTTTAGGAGAATTTCAAAAAGATTCGTCAAACGACGCCAAAGTTATTAGCCAATCAAAAAATACTTTTCCTATGGAAACTAGGTTCTAACTATAACTACCTACTGGTGACCACCAGTAGGATATATATATATAGATATATATATATATAGATATATATATATATAGATATATATATATATATATATATCTATATATATATATATATATATATCTATAGATATATATATATATATATATCAAAGAAAGCTCCTGCCGAGATACTGGGACCCCAGAGGGGTGGCGTAAACTCCGGCGGAGCGTGCCGGCAATCGCAAATCAAAATCCTTTCTCAAATTTCATAAGTACACTCTCAGGAAATGAGTTCAACAACACGATATCATGGAACACAGGTTTATTCCACACAACGCGTTTCGCCTTGCAGCTTGTTCACGTGTATAAGTTACAAAGCCCAAACCACAGTAATAAAATTAAGTGTGAACATAAAGAAAGGACCAAAAGAAAGTATGATACATGGTGGCCATCTTAGAGTAGTCAATCGCGTATAGTTCATAATCACAAGTATGCTGTTTCATATATATCGAACCAAAGTAGATGCTCAATAATCAGGCATATTGATAAAGCTTACTACATGATCAAAGGTAATATGAATGAGTCATTAAAAAATAAAATTCAAATAAAATTCATATTGCTACATGCATGGTTTCAATGGCAAGTGACCTTGTGTTATAAACAAAAAAGAGAGCACATAAATTTGTGATTTGCATTACTCCGTTAAGAAAAAATGGTCATCCATGCTGTACAGTCATCATACCAATGAATTCAGTCAATGGTCGAAAGTGTGCTGGCAAGTGCCCAATAACCAACGACAGGATATCGAAATGAACAAATCATCAATGTAGCGTAGCCACATGATGATTTTGGTCAGATCTCCTGATAGGGTCGTGCTTGCAAAGATCTCTTGTTCCCAGAACCCCATAAAGAGATTCGCAAAACTGGGTGCAAAGCACGACCCCATCGCAGTACCCTTGATTTGCCTGTAGAGGGCGCCACTGAAAGAGAAAATGTTATTTTGCAGACAGAAAAGTATCATCTCCACTACCATTTTAGTGTGTTCCCGGTACCTGAGGGCTCGGTTGGACAAAAAATATTCACATGCATCAATGCCCTGTTGGTGATCAATAATAGTGTACAGGGAATGAACGTCCAGAACTACAAACAGATAATTGGGGCACCAAACGAGATTCTCTATTTTACACAAAAAATCTTCGGTATCCCTGATGTAACTGGGTAACTGGCAAACATATTCCCTTAGAAAAAAATCGACGTATTTGGAAATATGTTCCCCAACACTCCCTATAGAGGACACGATAGGGCGTCCAGGAGGTTTGGTGTCATGCTTGTGAATCTTTGGTAAAAGATATAAGATTGGGAGTTTTGGATAGTCTCTTTTGAGATAACAATATTCCTCCCAAGTTAGTAGGCCTTTATCCTTCCAGTTCACAAGTTTATCCCAGATCGAAGTAATGCTCTGGTTGTAGATCAGAGTGGTCACAGGTATGTAAAAATTATTATCTGTCAGTTGTCGCATGGCCTCACTGATGTAATCATCCCTTTCTAGAATCACAATATTACCTCCCTTATCTGCTGGGCGGATTATTTTGGTAGTATCATCATAGAGGGTTTTCAGGAATTTACGTTGGTTAGTGGACAGATTGTTGTAGTTGCTCCCTTTTTCCCTCCCACATTTATGTCTAAGATCAGTGAGCCCCTTGATCACGCATTCATGGAAGGTATCTATATTGTCATGGGGGAGTATAGGCATGAAGGTAGATTTGACCTTGAAATTAGTTTTAGCTGCTGAGCTTTGTTCTAATCCCATATCATTTATTAGCTGTGTCGCACTGGTATGTGTGTCTGGATTTTCAGTGATATTATCCAATTCAGCAATAGTGACCAGAGCGTCCACATCACCAAGCTCAAAATTCAAATTATTAGCACCAGTATCGACATTAGACACAGTTCTAACATGCTGCCCCAGTCTTTTGAGTTTGTGCCATTTCCTTAATTTCAATTTACGCACAAACTTGAAAGCGTCAATCCTGTTATCGGTATAGTTAAAACGTGTAGAGGGACAAAAGGACAACCCCAAGCAGAGAGTTCTCTTTTCATAATCAGTCTTTTAGATAAATTAACAATTGTTTTATATACCGTTGTGGCATCCATTAGTATGTTTTGTTGGAGCGCGTGGTTCGGCTTCCATGGCGCCCTTTGTTTTGTCGGTGTTCCCAGCGTTGCTTGAGTCGTTTCTTGCGGTTGCGGCGTTTTCCCCTTGTCTTGCCTTGTCCGCGTCCTCGTCCTCTCGGTTTTGGTGATGCATGGTCCCTCGTATTCTGGCGATCTTTCTGCATCACCCTGAACTCGTCTAAAAAATTGACTTGTTTCCTGGAGGTGGTTTCATCTCCTGATACGCTTCCTTCAGTGATGTCAGACTCAGTCTCACTTAGGATGTTACTTTCGTTCTGGTTGCAGTTGGTAATATTGGTGTTAGGATGTTGTGACTGACTTCTATATAAATGATCATACTTTTTGCTAAAAGTGAGAATCCTTCCACATTCATAATCAGCGTAGTCTCTGTTCATTTTTCTTTGTTTTCTGATTTTTATTTCTTCCTCATATTTGTTTAAACGTTCCTTCATGTTATCATGCATTTTCTTCAGCACATCTTTCTCCATTACTTGTGCTAATTCCTCTGCAATCTCTTGGATCTGTTTCAATAAATCCTCTCTGTCGGACCAGGCAAATTTAATTAGGATTTCCATCATTATTCTGGAACTGGACGCCGAGTGTTCAGACCATTCTTTAACCGCATCGTTGCGGAGCATTTTCCCCTGCTGCGCTGAGTTTTTTAAAAACCCATTATTCATGACGAGCTGGGCTCGTCATGAGCGTGCGAGGAGGCTACCTCATGACGAGCCCAGCTCGCCATGAGCGTCGAAGGGGTTAAGCATTGCTGGATTCGGTGCTTCATACGTGGGAGTTATAAATATCCTCAACCCTCGGGATGCCATGGCTTGGTCCACGTAATTTTGGAGTGAGATAGCCTCCCACCATTTAGATAGTTTGGCGCGTTTTAATTTTTCCAATGTTTTGATCTTTTCATCCAGGCTTTGTTTTTTGGGGTCTTGGCTGTTCATTCTATTCGTGTTATTGAAATTGTTGGGTTTTCTACTAAAGAGAGTAAGTGCAGCCGCCCTTCTCTCTGCTTCTTCTTCCATGTTAATCGTCGGTTAAATCCAAAACCCTGTGTTCTGGTAATTGAAGAGTTCTTTGTTAAGCTGCGTGTTGTTTACGGCTCAAATCCCCTCTCATTAGATAGAGAGTTCCCCTTGCCTTCTCGACTCTCATCGAAAAACTGGTGGACACTATTGATTGAGCACATAAAAGATCCCAAAGATAGTAGATAGCAAGCCGGTCGATGTCTCAGATTGCAGCTATTTGAGTCTGGAACAT
The DNA here is from genome assembly GCF_964261635.1 of Lissotriton helveticus. Taxonomy (NCBI): domain Eukaryota; kingdom Metazoa; phylum Chordata; class Amphibia; order Caudata; family Salamandridae; genus Lissotriton; species Lissotriton helveticus. The sequence goes on along the minus strand of NC_136061.1, from coordinate 2,119,662,195 downwards.
ATTCCAACAGAATTGAGAGGGGGTGATAGGATTCTCGCTGTTGGAAAGAAAGAATCACGATACATAATTGACTTTCAAAGTAAGACCCCTGGAGGTCTTAACATGGACGAGGAACTGGCAATACACCTAAAAGAGTGATAGTACTTTCAATAGATTTTTCGGGTTATTGATGTTGGGTTATCTAATATACTATTGTATTGACTGTAACGATTGATCATGTATGTTGCTCAATCACATTAGAATGTTTCTCTTTATTTATTATTTTTGTCTAAATTTGTATCTTTTCTTCTTTCTCTACAGGAGGAAAGGAAGGGGCCCACTCACGAACATTCACTTTCACGGGCGTACCTAACCTTTGCACTCCTTAGCAGAGACCACGTATGTTTTTCACGTTTGTGAACATTCCAAACTTGGTCCAGAAGATTTTTTCGATATCCTGTCGTTGGTTATTGGCCACTTGCCAGCACGCTTTCGACCATTGACTGAATTCATTGGTATGATGACTGTACAGCATGGATGACCATTTTTTCTTAACGGAGTAATGCAAATCACAAATTGTATGTGATCTCTGTTTTGTTTATAACACAAGGGCACTTGCCATTGAAACCATGCATGTAACAATATGAATTTTATTTGAATTTTATTTTTTAATGACTCATTCATATTACCTTTGATCATGTAGTAAGCTTTATCAATATGCCTGATTATTGAGCATCTACTTTGGTTCGATATATATGAAAGAGCATACTTGTGATTATGAACTATACACGATTGACTACTCTAAGATGGCCACCATGTATCATACTTTCTTTTGGTCCTTTCTTTATGTTCACACTTAACTTTATTACTGTGGTTTGGTCTTTGTAACTTCTACACGTGAACAAGCTGCAAGGCGAAACGCGTTGTGTGGCATAAACCTGTGTTCCATGATATCGTGTTGTTGAACTCATTTCCTGAGAGCGTACTTATGAAATTTGAGAAAGGATTTTGATTGATATATATATATATATATATACTGGTTTTGATTCATTGATGATATCGTTATAGTATGGAAGGGGAGTGTACTCAGTGCTATTAACTTCATTAACAACATCAATGTCAATAAGCTGAATCTGAAGTTTACATCTAGGATTAGTAACATGTCTGTTGAATTCCTTTTTTTTCTCCTCTCTAGTGACCTTAAAAAATGATTGAAATGGACATAATAAGGCTCATCAAGGAGCAGACAATATCGGGACTAAATCAAACCAAATGAACTCAGTGCATTGTAAATAAAGCTTTGAAATTTGTTTTTTTAAAAGAGCAGTTACACACGAGTGAAATCACTAGTAAGAACTAATGTAAATTTACATGCAACAGAATGACAAACTACACATACCACAATGCATCACTATGTAAAAAGAAGTGAAATGGTGCCTTTAGAAATAAAAGATGTCTGTACTAACACTGAGACATCCCGTGATCAAGCCTTCAGGGGAAGGTGAAACGCGTTGGGAGAGGCAGCATTTTTTTAAATAAAGCCGCCTTGAAAACTTCAATACATCCGAGAGAGTGCACCTTTATTATACAATTACTACTGTCTTGGCAGCAGAACTGCGTATCGGTAAAATTGAAACCGGTGTGGTCCTGCTGGAAAAGATGCACCGTTTGGGAAAAGGAGCGCCAGCGTCGAACTTCTAGGACTACATTGATATATATATATATATATATATATATATATATATATCTAAAACTTTCAGGAAACACACACTTTCAGGAACGGCCACAGGAGCATGGTGAAAAGTTCATTTATTCATTTTTCGACACCTTGCCAGCAGTCAACTCCTTCGAAAAAGGCACAGCATAAATAAAGCCAAACGCGTTTCAGGATTTAAACCTCCCTTCGTCAGTGGCAGTGCAGGAATGAGAATCGGTGCTGGAAACTGAGAGTCTTAATAACACACACCTGCCCATGTGGGTGCGCCCCTCCCACTGCCTTCTGGTATGTGTAGTTAGTTTCCATTCCACCCCAGTGGGTGTGCTAATCTCATTCCAAGTTCATGCAAAAATTAAACCCCAGTGGGTAATGCACAAAGTTTGTCGTCGTGACTGCCCTGCTTTGTAGGTGCTGTGAAGAACTGGGACAAGTTCAATCCTGATTTGTAACTTGCCCTTTGCTCCTTCCGATAATTTCCGGCTCTGATGTGAGACCAAAAACAGATCCGCCACAAGCGGTGGGCCTTCCTTGACGACTGTGCAAAGCCGTCATAAATCCAAAACTTTCAGGAAACACACACTTTAATGAACGGCCACAGGAGCATGGTGAAAAGTTCATTTATTCATTTTTCGACACCTTGCCAGCAGTCAACTCCTTCGAAAAAGGCACAGCATAAATAAAGCCAAATGCGTTTCAGGATTTAAACCTCCCTTCGTCAGTGGCAGTGCAGAAATGAGAATTGGCGCTGGAAACTGAGTGTCTAAATAACACACACGAGGGTCAGAGTCGTTGCCAGCATAATATTAACATGCACTGGCCTAATACACTTAGAAAAGTTGGAAGAAGAGAATGAAACATAAAGGATAACAGCTTGTGTATGGGGTACACTCTTCCCAGCAGAAACTGCTGGGGTGGTGAGTGTGTCCTGCAAAAAAATAAATCCGGCATGCACTGCACTCTCCTCTTTTATATAATGGGTCCAATTCACAGATAGATGGAGAGATTTGCTAGCTGTTCTTCCTGGTGTAAAACATTTCCTCAAAGTTGGTGCAGTTTTCGATGCTAACTTTCCAGACTTTCACGTCAACATGCCGGTTCCTTCTTTGTCATGTCAGAATGACGATGAACTAGCCCTCGAAGGTGAGCATTTGGTGACTGAACTTCTCATTGACGTCAAGGATCTCAAAGTGAAAAGGGTGTGGTTGTGTTTTTCGTTACGAATCGTTTCCTTGCATCTCACTCTCTCTACAGGCCCCTGTAAATGGTGGAAAGAGCTGAGTGAGCTTCCTCTCCACATCCCTGAGATATTTGAGATGCCAATTCTTCATGCCAACCCTGTTCCTTCTGCAGGCCATTTAATCACGCTCTCTATGCCCTTCACTGTCCTGGGCATTTAATGGCAACATTGAGAGGTGTCTGGATGATGGGAGCTGGGAAAGCACACCATACAGACATTGTTTGGGCCATTTTTCTCCCTCGAGTAGCACACTTCACAAAAAGGAAAGGCATTTTGTGAAGAGAAAATATGCTTTTTTTCCCTAAAGATGTCAAGTGAAGTTGTTTTTAGAAGGTGTCAAAAAGATTCCAAAGCCTAAAAAGCCCAAGCTTAATGCTCTATGATGCTGTCAGCAAGAGCAGTAAAAAAACTCTCAGTCGCTAGTGATTGGACATGATGGGATACTGTTAATATGTGATTTCTTAAAGCAATAGCACCAGTTGTCCCAGACTAATAGGAAAGAATTTTCATTAGCGCTACTATTTTGATACGTTACTTCAACTATGTAATGTAATGAATATTTGAGGGTTTGTACAGACCTACTGTCTGAACCATACTTGAGGGTTTGTACAGACCTACTGTCTGAACCTATACAGATGCTGGGTGCCCACACATATCTTGGTAAAAAATGCACCATATTTTGTATTCGCCCACAACATACAAACACACAATTGGAAAAAGAATATACTGAAATTAGTTTTGATACTGTAGGGGACACTAAATTATTAGTGTAAATCATTTGAAAAATAGAGGATTAACATCCATTGAAACGCGTACTGGGCTTTAATGACAGCACTTACTGGTGGCCATTCAAAGACGGCGACTTTAGTTGTGGAAAAATAAATAGACATGGTCAGCATTATGGAGACAATACAAACAGCCTCTTTTTCCGTTAGCACCTTTGGTCTTAAAATTATGGAGTATATCATAGGTTAGACATGTATAGTCGACATCATCAAACAGTTTTTGGGTGATAAGGAACAGAGAAACTAATTTCAACACCGTTTCAAAATGGTAACCATGGAAACATAGATGTTACATGGTTAGTCCACTTTTTATTGCCATGCTCCTTCCCATAAAGAAGGCAGAGTCACTGGGGGGAACTGTCAAAGCGTACTCTCTGGGACAACGGAAGGCTGCACGAGCAACACTCGGGTAAGATGTCTGAACTTCCCTTGCCGATTGGGGATGTTAAAAGGTTAGATAGGAATACATTTTAGGACTTAGCCCGGACCAGTTCAATCTTATACATATGTACAGAAGGCGGTAAAACTGATGACAACAAATAAGAAGGGATAATACTGACACGATTGGGAGAGAAAAACTAACGAAGACAAGGAACTATTTGGGGAAAACAGGACGGAATTACAACCGGTTAAAAGGTAGGAGCATGGGGGCGTGGCTGACTGCCGGGCATGGAAGACGTGAGCTGAGCGAGCTCCGTCTCCCGCCCTGATACTATGCTGAATATCCTGAGATTCCTGGACAGCCGATACTTGCTTTTGGCTCCACAGACGGCGGAACATTAGAGGACAGTTCAAATAACCTGTGCACTCCCTGACTGGCCGAAAACCCACTGAATTTGCCTGTGGCCCGGCATGACAAACGGCGGACGAGAACAGGAGGCAGAGCTATGTGTATGCCGCATGGAGTGAGGTTGGACAGTTCTTGTTCGGCACGGCCCAGTGGTACAGAGAATGCTGAATTATAGACGCTTAGGGAGGCGGACATGCAACTTACCGTGCCGTCTGGAATCCTTTCTTCTCCCCTCCGGCAAGGATTTCCTTGATACAGCGGCGCCCTGCCTCGTCGATGCAGGCCAAGATGGCGGCCGCCAGCGGACTATCCCGCAACAACGAGCGGGCTGTCCACGCCTAATCTGCATATCGGCTTGTGGTGAGGTATACGTGCGAAGAATAGCAGTGCCCCCTGCCCACAACGAACCTACCCGGAGGACGCATCGACGGCCTTGGTGGATCGGGGTACTTGTGGAGGGTGCGCAGCCTGTGATCTGCCCGGCGCTCTTGGCGAGATACTGTTGTGAATAGGGCGCACTGTCTGCAGTCTCTTTACTATTCATCGTGTCGCTGTGGGTGACGGCCCGCGGGGCTTGGACTGGACGGCCCTGCAGGTTCCCCTGACAACATGGTGAGTGAACGGCAACACGGAGACCAGATCACGATCCTTCACAAGTTAGGTACGGCGTCACCAATACACACTGGGTCCCTGACACCTCCTTGCCAATCCCAGAAGTTACTGTGCTCATTCCACGGACGAGGTTGGCTCCTGGTGCATGTACTGCATTGCGCTCACCACAGGTCCTGTCACGGTGTCATTCACAATATCCCACCTAGCACTGCCGTAGGAAACCTGCCCTCCGGGCAAACTGTTTAGTGGCACACTGACCCTTCTGCATCATAAGACGCTGCCTCTACTGTTGGCCCTTGGCGCACCTGGCAGGAGAAGTCAACGCTACTCACATACCCGGCTTGGGGCGTCTGCCTGGTGCCCCCCGCACCTGGACATACTGGAGCAGAGACGAGAGGGAGCCCGGAGTGGCACCATGGGGCGCACTAAAACCAAGCAAGCGGACGCCGCAACGGTCGATGCGACACAATCATCTACCACTGGAGACCCTTTCAGTCCTCCGGACAATTAAGTTTATTTATTTATTTAGTGTATTTGTAGAGAGCAGACCTGTCACCCAGAGGGCATCCTGGCGCTATAAACTTCTGGACGGTGCACTACTCCCTGCTCAACCAATTTTCGGAAAGAGGTGCGTTTTCAGCGCTTTCCTAAACGGCAGGTAGTCCTTGTGGCTTCTCAGAGAACTAGGCTAGGAATTCCAAAGTTTGGCCGCAGCAACACTAAATGAGCGGCCACCCATCCTAACTCTCTGAAACCTCGGGACAGCCAGCAGTTGTGCCGAAGAGCAGCGAAGGGGCCGCGAGGCAGAATACCAGGCAAACATATTCCGCAATGGTATCGGGCCCAGTTGGTGTACCGCCTTGAACACCAAGCACGCGGCTTTATACAACACTCGCAGATGTACCGGGAGCCAGTGTAAGTCTCTTAGAGCGAGAGTGGAAGAGCTGGACCTGGGACGGGCAAGAGCCAGCTTGGCGGCCATGTTCTGCACTCATTGTAACTTCCCCAGCAGATTTTTAGGGGCCTCCAGAAGTAGCGCATTGCAATAGTCTAAACGACTTAGAATGGTACTGCGAACTACTTCCGGCCTGGCCTGGGCGGGGAGAAGGGGCAGAACTTTACGCAACATGCGTAACAGCATCATGCACGTAGAGATAGTTTTATTGACGTGCAGGTCGAGCTGTAGATTTGGGCCGAAAATCACCCCCAAGTTGCGTGCTGATCCAGCCGCCGCTACTGGCTCGGGGAAGGTGGAAGGCCAAAAGTTCTCTGGAAGAACACGCGGAATCCGGTCTATAGAACAATAGAGCACCTCCGTCTTTGAGCTGTTAAATTGGAGGGAGTTGGCCCGTAGCCAGTCCGCTGTGGCTGCCATACAGAGATGGAATGTCTCCAGCGGGACCGCATTGATTCCTTCCAGAGAAAAGACCAGCTGGGTGTCGTCAGCATAATTAAAAGCCGAGACCCCAAAAGATTTGATGAGCTGGACCAGGGGGCGAAGGTATAGGTTAAAAAGTATCAGGCTGATGGCCGAGCCCTGTGGAACCCCCTGTCCAACTTTTCTTGGCTCAGAACTGAATGGGGGAAGCGAGACCAGCTGTTGCCGATTACCCAAATAGGATATCAGCCAATCTCTTGCACCCTCTGTGACCCCACATTCCTCCAGTCTCCTGATAAGGGTCTGATGGCAGACCGTATCGAACGCGGCCGACATGTCGAGCAGCACTAGAAAGGCTGCCCGACCACTGTCGACACGCGACCGAAGGTTGTCCAGTACGGTTACAAGGGCAGATTCCGTCCCGTGCCCGGGGCGGAAGCCAAACTGGGCCTCGTCAAACCATCCGATGTCCTCCAGGAAAGCTGAAAGCGAGCGGGTCACCCATTTTTCCATGATCTTAATAGGAAATGGGAGCAGAGAGATTGGCCTATAGTTAGAAAGGCAATCAGGGTCCAGCATTGGCTTTTTGAGCAGAGGAGACACTACTGCTAGCTTCCAACACTCGGGGACCGAAGCCAACTCCAAAGACTGGAGGCAGATGGAATGCAGGGGCTGAAAGAGTTCTGCGTGAAAGGCCTTCCAGAAATTGGGAGGTAGTGGGTCGAGCGGGGAGCCCGAGGCTACCGTATGTGCCAAGCTACAGAAATCCTCAAAGGAGGGACCTGGAAACAGTCTTAATTGGGGTCGACTAGGGGAGGTCTCCGGAGCTCCCAAATAAGAGCTGGGTCACTCGGCTGGGGTCGACTGGGTGGTCCATCCGGAGCTCCCAGACTGGGGCCAGACGTGCCCGTCTGGGGTCGACTGGACGGACCAGCCGGAGCTCCCAAGCCAGGAATACCCTGTGTGAGAGCTACGACAGTCGGCTGGGGTCGACTGGGTGACCCGTTCGGAGCTCCCGAGCCAGGGCAAAGCCCTGCTGGCCGGGGTCGACTGAGTGGGCTAACCGGAGCTCCCAAACCGAGAGCAGCGGGCAGAGGGTTATTTAAGCCCTCTAAGATCTTTACAGTCTTCTCCTCAAAAGCAGCCGCCAGGGAATCGCACAGGGCTTGCGACGCCACGACCGTGTTGGCTGCACACACTGGGTGAGACAAGTCCCTGACAATTTTGAACAGGGCTTGAGATTTATTAGGCGTCTTGTTCAAGGTGGATTCCAGAAAGGCCGCCTTTGCCAACTTAATCTGCGCCTTGTAGCCCTGCAGTGCGAGCCTAAACGCTGCCTTATCCGGTGCTGAGTACTGCTTCCTCCAGACTCTCTCAGCACGTTTACAGCTCAGCTTTCGCTGTCGTAGCTCTTCCGTGTACCAGGGAAAGGCACGATTCACTCTCCCTCGAGACCTACGAAGGGGCACCAGCTCATCTAATGAGTCAGTAATAGACCGACATAGGGAGAGGTAGCTTTCCTCCACCGAGTTGCTCAGACAAAAATTGTCTGGTAGTAAGGAAGGCAGTGGAGATGACCTAAAAAGTCGGGACCAAGGTCTACCCAATTTCGATAATCCTACCCCGGCAGCTTCAGAAGGATGAACCCCTATACAAAGGGAGAAAGCCACCAGTGCGTGGTCGGTCCAGCATTGGCTTAGGATATCATTGACCACTGCTGATTGAGCGTCTGCGAAAATCAGGTCCAGGGCATGACCTCCCCGGTGAGTAGCGGCGCCGACCAGTTGCTGCAGCTGAATATCACCAAGCGCTTGGCAGAGTGTCGTGAACGCTCCGTCCAGTGGGCCGCCCTGTCATAAGTTGAAGTCCCCCAGGACCAACAACTTAGAGTGAGTATTCGATAGGTCGTATATCAGATCAAGAAAGTCTGATAGGGAGGGAGCAGAGCCCGGTGGGCGATAACATAACACACCTACAAGGAGTGTTCTCTCCAGGTCTTTAATGGAGAATCCCATCAGTTCAAAGCGCGAAACCTCACTGATTTTAAGCTGGAAAAGACCCAACGACTCTCTATAGATGATACCAATTCCACCACCTCTGTTCTTCAATCGAGGGGTGTGAATGATTTTAAAGCCTGGGGGGCAGGCCAGTCCCAGTTCAACTAGGCAGTCCTCCCGGGTCCAGGTTTCTGTTAAAAACAACAGGTCCAATCCTGAAGATTCAATCAGGAAGGCAAACTCTGTGTGGTGCTTGCAGAGCGACCGAACATTGAGAAGTCTGCAAGACAGAGAATGAGAGGGGCCTGTGGCAATAACCCTCCGAGTCAAGGGCGCCAAGGACGGTCTTAGTTCCAGTAAGGCAGCCAGAGAATAGACTAGGCGAGGAGAGTGCGATGAGCCAGAGGGAGCGGCCCTATGCGCGCCCGTTACGCGAACGGGCGCAAACAGGCTTACCTCTGGCGCACCTCCGGCGCGCCTACGACGCGCCCGCTACGCGTAACCGCTGCGCGTTTGAATCTCCATCCTTATCTGGTATTCGGCCGAGCGGAAGTCCGCCTCCTGCATCCCTTGCCCTCACCAAGATGGCGCCCGAAGTGCTCCCAGCCTTGACCCCCACCCAAGATGGCGGTCGGACCCGCTACACTATCTGTGTCCCGCCAAATGCGGGTGAATGCCAAATTAAAATGCAGGTAAGCCTGATCTGATTCCCCGGCCTAATGATCCGACACCTGGGAAGCAGCGCGAAATAAAATGAGCCCTAGACGCTCTGTAGCGCGATGACCAACAGCGCGAGTAAAAGCACCAGTAACACAGTTAAAAAATTGCCCCAGCCGTCAGGAGCGCGCCGACCAAAGATCTAACCTGGCTGCAACCTGGTAGCTTAAATAAGCTTACCAGGTGTGGAAGTCCGCCTCCTGCGTCCCTTGCCCTCACCAAGATGGCGCCCGAAGTGCTTCCAGCCTTGACCCCCACCCAAGATGGCGGTCGGACCCGCTACACTATCTGTGTCCCGCCAAATGCGGGTGAATGCCAAATTAAAATGCAGGTAAGCCTGATCTGATTCCCCGGCCTAATGATCCGACACCTGGGAAGCAGCCCTGGGAAGTTATCCCACCCATGGGAGGGGATCTTCATGACGCCAAGCTGGATTTGATACTAAAAGAAATCCGGGATTCCAGAATGGCACTGGAAACGCGAATGGAGACGATGTCAACGGGGCTTACTCTTTTGCAAGCCGACCATAAAAAACTGGTTCACAAAGTCAAATCGAACAAGCTAGCTCTAGATGATCTTATCCTACAACAAACACTGCACTCCACGCAACTCGAGGAATTCCAGAGCCAGCTCCGGGGACTAATGCAAGGCCCTCTCAACCCGGAGAGGGCGACTCCGAGCACTACGTAAAGGACCAATCAGGTCTTATAATTTAAATCCAACAATTCATCTTCAAATATACGAAGGGAAATCATCCGAATGTTGAAACCAAGTTTGTTTTCCACATTGGTTTATTCACCAATTATTGATTTAGAATATTCAATATCATATCCATGTTATCATTTCATCAAACTGTTAACACATCCCGATGCATTTCGGGCACCGCCCTTCCTCAGGGGATTACTCTACAAAAAACAATCCAAATAAATCATGTTCAAAAAAGCGGTTAAAATAAATATAAATCATGTTGTCAAACATAAGATCTGCATGCACGTATATGTATACACCCCTATTCCAGGTGAAATCGTATCGTTAAACTAATCACAAAAAATGCATCAGTTAAAATCAAAGATAAAGTCAAAAGTATCCTCGAGGAGAAATGATAACATGGATATGATATTGAATATTCTAAATCAATAATTGGTGAATAAACCAATGTGGAAAACAAACTTGGTTTCAACATTCGGATGATTTCCCTTCGTATATTTGAAGATGAATTGTTGGATTTAAATTATAAGACCTGATTGGTCCTTTACGTAGTGCTCGGAGTCGCCCTCTCCGGGTTGAGAGGGCCTTGCATTAGTTCCTTGGATTTTTCACTGCGAGGCCAGGCAGTGTTCAACTCCAGTAGCACACTACATTCTAACCTTTGGATTAACTTTGATTTATACAGCTGTGTGAGTTCCCCTCTCTTATAGTTCCAGCTCCGGGGACTCCAGGAGAGGGTGGATGATGCGGAGGGGAGATCCCGACGCAATAATGTTTGCATTTTGGGCATTCCGGAGTCCAACCCCACGCAGTTTGTGGAGGACTGCCTCAGAGACAAGGTGGCTACGACAGTGAGGAAAGAGGGCACCGAGTGCCATCACGACCGCCCACGCCAGGTGCACCCCCCCGCCCGCTGATAGCGCGCATCCTACACTACAAAGATCGTGACACTGTTCTAAGGGCAGCCCGAGAGAATGCGCCAATGAAATTTGAAAACAGAACTGTCTCACTCTACCCGGATTTCACCCCAGCAGTCCAGAGGGCTAGAGAAACGTTTCTAGGAGTAAAGAGAAGCTTGCGAGACCACAACTTGAAATATGCCCTGCTCTTCCCGGCACACCTAAAGGTGATCGATAATCAAAAGTCATACTTCTTTGAGACTCCTGACGAAGCGGCAGAATGGGTCGAGAACACCTTTGCATCGGATCTCTCTCAAGACCCACTCTTGCTGACCCATCCAGACACAGTCTCGTCACGGCAAACAGCGGAATCACATGGACCGGGACACGATCGCAGAAGGACCCCCTCGACATCGGCCCCAACCCTGGAGCAAATCACCACCAGCCAAGAACATGCGCTACTAACGGCGGCCGCCCTGGCGGCTCATGATGCCCGAACTGTCAGCCAAGTGGAACACTTATTGGGTACCAACACAGTCTGTTCAGGATCGGACACCAGCCAATCACTTTTTCCATCGTTCACAGCGCAGATGGCGAATGGCTTTTGACGTCTGCTGGGGGTGTCTTGAGGTGGTAACGTATGCAACAAGCCTGATGTGGAGATCTAATGCTCTGACTTGTTGATATGGCCCTAGGTACCCGAGCTTACTGGGGCACAGTCCTAATGCTATGTAGGATTGTTTGTTCTAGCGCAGACATGGCCTTCACCCCCTAGCGACTGCGTGTTTTTCTTTACTCTTTGATGCCCATGTTGGGGTGATAGTTTTGGTTTGGCCCTCTATAGTTCTACAAGGGGAACCTAGAATTGGGGTGTTAATGGGGGTTCACGTGCTCAGATCCCTTGTCATGTTCTTCAATAGGGCCGTCACAATAGGTTTCACCCTTACACGATGTTATTTCCATGGCGACGTCACCTAATGCATACACTCTTTGCACCTGGAATGTACGCGGACTGGGCTCTATCCATAAGAGACACAGAGTTCTGGCTCAGCTTACTAGAAGGAGAGTCTCAATCGCATACTTACAAGAAATGCACCTTAATGGGGACGAGGCGACTAAATTAAACAAAAAATGGAGGGGGCAATTATTTGCTACCAAATATTCAGCTTTCTCCAGGGGGGGCGGCAATATGGGTGAGAAATACAGGTCCATTTGCGCTGTTGGAACAAAAAGTGGACAGTAATGGCAGGTATGTTCTACTACATGATTTATTGGATGGGAGACATGTGGTGCTGGGTAGTATATACGCGCCCAATACTGACCAAGACAAATACTTAGCTGCACTCAGCACGGTATTGTCTGAATGGGCTGGATATCAATGGATACTAGGCGGAGACTTTAATGCTGTGCTAGATCTCACCCTAGATAGATCCCACCCTCCATTACACGCCACTGAAAGTAGGAAACAAGCGGATGCACTAAGGGGTTGGGCAAGGGGCTGGGACTTGCGGGATGCCTGGAGGACAAAGCACACGGGACACCGAGAATATACATTTTACTCCCCACCACATGGCTTGCACACTCAAATAGACCGTTATCTGTGCTCCACCACACTGATGGACTCCATCACTTCAGCACTCCACATGGGGAAGACCCTATCAGATCACAACCCGGTAGAGCTGCGAATACAATGGGGTAGAATACCGACACCGATCCCCACATGGAGACTACAACCGGATATGCTAGCAGACCAGGTCTTTCGAACGGCTTTGTCTGAGGCGAAAACGCACTATTTTGAGGTGAATGTAGGAACTGCTAGCTCCCAACATATAGAATGGGACGCCTTTAAAACGACGGTGCGGGGAGTGGCCATTAGTACTAGAATTGGAGTGCGACAGGCTCTCATCGACCGGCTCAAGGGAGTTGAGGAGAGGCTGGCTGCACTGGGAGGTGAGGTCGCGGGCACGCATGACCAGCTCACACAGCTGCCAGAAGCCAATATTCAATATGCGGAGCTTTTAGAGGAGCTCCGGGTGGTGGATTACCGCCTGTACACCCAAAAGCAACACTCACAAGCAGATAGATCCGGACCACTACTTGCGCACTTAGTTCGCAACACACCTGCTCCCACCCCTATTACACGCATGCACAACGGCGCAGGCGAGGAGGTTACCACGCAGCTGGACATTAACACCTCATTCAAAGACTATTATGCACACCTCTACGGCCCGCCCCCACCACAGATTGATGACCCTTTTGCCGAATTCTTCGATGACATATGTATGACTCACCTGACGCGGGATCAGCAGGAAGACCTCGCATGTCCCATAACGGGTGCAGAAATACGGCATGCCATTAAGGCCTTGCCACCCAATAAGACTCCTGGAAGCAACGGCTTCCCAGCAGAGTTCTATGCCACGTTTTCTGACCTACTGGTACCCCAGTTGCAAATCCTCTACGACGAATCTCTTGCGTGCAACAGTCTACCACACACGACACTACAGGCGCTGGTGGTCTCATTGTTAAAGCCTGACAGAGACGCCCTGCACATCCCCAACTACTGACCCTTGTCCCTTCTTAATACCGATTACAAAATTCTCAGCCGTCTGCTGGCCACCCGATTGAACCAATTTATCCCTCTACTTGTACACCCGGATCAATGTGGCTTTGTGCCAGGCCGCAGTATGGCCCTCAATATTAGGCGCTTACATCAGATTATGTTGGGCGCCTGCTTACCGGGCAGCGAGGAAGGTTGTATCTCCCTCGACCTTAGACAAGCATTTGACTCCCTGCGATGGGATTACATGTTTCGTGCCCCAGCGTGCTTCAGCATACCAGAGGAGTACAATGGATGGGTACGCTTATTGTACACGAACCCTACTGCGCGTGCCCATACAGGCCGCCATATCTCCGGGCAATATGCAATTGCTCGAGGGGCGCGGCAGGGCTGTCCTTTATCCCCCCTACTGTTCATCTTAGCATTAGAGCCCCTGTTGAACAGACTTTGCACCTTTGCGTCCCCCCGGGGAGTGATACGTGGCTCTACAACCCACATTGTCTCTGCTTATGCAGATGGTCTTATACTTTACTTAAAGGACTTGGGTGCTGATCTTGACCAGATCCCTGATACATTTACTGCCTTCAGCACACTATCTGGCCTCACTATAAATTAATCTAAGTCTCATGCGTACTATTTTGACAACGCGCGGCACGGGGGCTTTGTACGACTCAACCCTTGGGTATTCCAGATCGCACCTGCTATCTTCAAATATCTAGGGATACATATCTACCGCAATACTCAGGACCTCCTAGATGGGAACTTGGGCAGAGCGCTTACGGCGCTTAGATCCCGAATCCAGTTCTGGACTTCCCTGCCTCTGTAAATTGCCGGTAGAGTAGCCATTACGAAAATGGTAATGCTACCACGGCTGATATATTTTTTTACTAATCTCCCACTGTCTATCCCCACACAGACTTTTAAACTAATGAACACCCTACTGACAGACCTTATATGGGCCACGGGACGGCGTCGTATCAGTCTGGCGAAGCTACGGCTGCCTGCCACCCAGGGTGGCATGGGGGGTCCCGGATTTGCGGGCATACAGTTATGCGTGTCAGTTACAATGGCTTGCGTATTGGATAGCTAGACAGAATCTCCACGAGCTGGACTTGAGGGAACGGGACAAAGATAAGGGACTTATTCATAGGCTACTCCTGCCCCACGCTCCCATAACACCGGCCTTACCGCACTAGCTCCGGTTGGCAATTGTTTATTGGCGCAGCGCTCTGAGATATACTAGCAAAACAATGCCATATGCCCCTACTATACCCCTTCTCGGGGTACCTACTAGATCGGGTACGCTCACTAACCGTGCAATTAGGGCTTGGTCATAATCTGGTGTCATGACACTGGGAGATTTCTTCCAGGAGGGCACCTTAATGTCACAAGCGTAGTTCGTGCGCACTCATGGAACTCCGGCCACATTATTCCTATTGCATACCCATATTACCCACTATATTCGCACTACATGGGGGCCTAACGGAGCTGAACCACCCACGAACACATTCCTCACTATGCAGTACATGATGGGTAATGGTGCTCGACTGGTAAAATGGCTGACCCACGGGATAAGGAGCGAAAAAAAACTCTCCCTGCAGCTAACACATGACAAATGGGAGGGGGATGCAGGCCGCACGTTCACGGACAAAGAATGGAGCAGTATCCTAGAATTCCCTAAAAAGGTCTCGGGAAACCCTAAATTTAAGTTCATACAGCTCATGCTGCTACATAGAGCATACTTAACCCCGCGGCGCTTACAGGCTATGTTCCCAGACACGTCGGATGAGTGCCCGAGATGTCGAACACCGCAGACGGGCTTATTGCACATTCTATGGTCCTGCCCTAGGCTGCGATATTATTGGGACAATGTCCATGACAGTCTGGCGGCGGTGGTCCCGGCACACCCGTATGATTCCCTGGAATATTGCATCCTGGGACTGGGGCGCCGTGCAAAGAAAGGTAATCCCTCCTCGCGCTTTGTTAATCTTGCGCTTCTCCTGGCCAAACGAACGGTGACAACCCGGTGGAAGTCGACTAGACCCGCTTCCCCAATGGAATGGCATGCAGGTGTGCTTCGCTGGGGTGGTGCGGAGGGGGCGGAATTAAGCAGAGAAGAATACAGGGGATTGAGGCGGACGCCTATTTCATTGGAGTGGCACGCGTTGCTGAATGATTTTGCTGCACTGGATGTTACTTTCCACTGAGCGCGCCCCACCTTGTGGTGCATGTTCCGTGGATAATGCTTGAGCTGGCGGCGCGCACCTCCGATCCCACAGCGTGCATCTGGGTGTAAACAGCAACTATCCTTATAACACAGATAAGTGACGACCGCTGGCACTACACTTTGCAGACCAGTGGAGGACAGGAACCTATACACATTGCCACGGAATAATAGGATCTGAGCATGGGGGAGGTCAGCGGAGGGTGGGTATGATGTTTTGTGTTTATGTTTTGATTTTTACTTTAGCGCACTACCGATTGTATGTAGGTCTAATTGTTTGATAACTAATGGCGGTGATGATGTTATGATCCGGTAATTGTTCGGGAAATACGCTGTCCTGTTATAAGTGCCTGGACTATACATATGGACTAACTGAGCACGTATACTTGCAAACATATTGTTTTTTCAATTATACAGTCTGCATTTAGAGTGGTACGCTGTGTAAGCCCCTCCTGGATGTACTGATGATAAGAATGTGTTTTACTGACGATGTATTGTCCTCTTTGAAATTTCAAATCAATAAAAACATATAAAAAAAACGGTAGGAGCATGGCCCGCACAGACCAAATGATCCAGTATGCTAGTAGGATTTACATAACAAATTATGGCCCGCTGACTGACAAAAACTTTGCCTGTAATTAATATATTTCAGATAACACTAACCATACCGACGAAACAGGTATAATATATGATTTTAGGGGGAGACACAAGTCATCAAATATTAGGTTGCACGAAAAGCTTGATTGATATTACTTAGACAAAATACAAAGGGCACGCAATTGATGTCATCAAAAAAGCATGTTTCCAAGAAAAATGCAAAATACCAAAAATAAAAAGATAAATGAAAAGTAATGTATGAAGCGAATAAAAATTAATTCAAAGATGTTAATACAAACTAAGCCGGCTGTTCGATAAATATGACATAGATAAAATAATCAAAGATAACATCTACCAAATAACAAGAATATTTGCAATAATTGAGATGCAAATTCTTTCTAGGGAATATAACTTTCTTTACTTTGTATATCCACTACTGTATGACATTACCAATGTGCATGGGTTGCCAAATCCAAATAGTTACCTGAATGAAAAGTAAGATTGATATAGACACATATGTCACCTATACTACAAATCGTCAGGAAAAAAAAATATCATATGCTTGTATCATTTATCCCTGAAGAAATCGCGGCCACCAGGCATTGGCAACAAAACACATGCTGGCTAAAAAGAGGCAAAAAAAACTAAACAAGAACATATGACAATAAACCTAACAAATACAAAGAAAGGCAAGAATTGTTGATATCTGTTATGTACGTAATACATGTTGATATTAGCGTGTTTGGGGAAAACCAATTTTATGTAAAAATGGTGTGTCCTAAAATAAAATATATCGGATTGCACAGCGCTCTCCTCTTTTATATAGTGGGTCCAATTCACAGATAGACTTAGAGATTAATGCAGCTTTCAATGCTAACTTTCCAGAATAACACACAAACATGCCAGTTCCTTCGATGTCAACCTTCAACATGACGGTGAACTAGCCCTCAAAGGTGAGCATTTGGTGACTGAACTTATCAATGACGTCATGGATCTCAAAGTGAAAAGGGTGTGGTCGTGTTTTTCCTTACCAGTTGTTTCCTTGCATCTCACTATCTCTACAGGCCCCTGTAAATGGTGGAAAGAGCGGTGAGCTCCACATCCCTGAGATATTTGAGATGCCAATTCTTTACACCAACCCTAGTCATTCTGCAGGGCATTTAATCACGCTCTCCATGCCCTTCACTGTCCTCCTGGGCATTTATTGGCAACATTGAGAGGTGTCTGGATGATGGGCGCTGGGAAAGCACACAATACAGACATTGTTTGGGCCATTTCCTCCCTCGAGTAGCACACTTCACTAAAAGGAAAGGCATTTTGTGAAGAGAAAATATGCTCTTTTTCCCTAAAGATGTCAAGTGAAGTTGTTTTAGAAGGTGTCAAAAAGTTTCCAAAGAATAAAAAGCCCAAGGTCAATGCTCAATGATTCTGTCAATAAGAGCAGGAAAAAAAACTCTCAGTTGCTAGTGACTGGACATGAAGGGATACTGTTATTATGGGATTTCCTAAAGCAATAGCACCAGTATTCCCAGACTAATAGGCTATAGCCTATTAGGATACATTTTCTCTGACCCTTCCTTTAAGAAAGTTTTGTAAAATAATTTCTTGGCATCCTACTGATAGCAGTGACTTTTCCTATCTTTTTAAGTCAGTATTTTCTTAAAGAAACTAGGAAAAGAATTGCTGGAGTAGCCTTTTGAAAGCTAGCATGTGTGAGTGGATCAATTCAGTGTTTATGACTATGAATGAACATTCTCTGGAACAGAAAGTAGTTTTCTCTATACTGGCCCTCAATGATTTAAATCTAACAGACATATAATCTATTAAAAGGTTAAATTGTACACTTTCATCCAGAATCAATGGTAGGAAGGTCAGATGTTTCCTCATCTGGAACAACATCAACCTCCCATGTATCATCTTCTGTTAAATTGTCTTCACCTGCATCTGATTCCTCATTCACCTTGGAAGGATGGCCACCTCTTCCCTTATATTCTAAATTCCTACCAATGCATCCTTGACATGGTGGGTTCTGACACTATCATTGGAAGTGGAAAAGAGTAGAAAATTGCCAAACATACACCTGAGCAGAAACAAGGCTGACAGGATTAGAAGTATTCCTCCTACACTTCATGACCTAGAGAACCTTTTCATCTACTGCAGAGGGCACGAAATTAATGCCTAAAGACCTAATTATAACTACGCTAGCCATGGTGACGGTGCAGGCATAGCCGCACCAGCTGTCCGACTGCCCTATTACAAGTTTGGCGGTCGGACCGCCTTGTGCCCGCCGCAGCCACCAGGGATCAGAGATCCAGTCTTGAGGCCGTAATACGCATGGCAGTGCCACAGAACTTTCCTATCCGTCACTGTTTTTATGGTGGTGAGCCCGCCATGAAAACGGTCACTGAATGAAAACAAATGGGGCCCTGCAGAGCCCCCTGTTGCTTGAGGGCCATGATGTGCCTGCAGGGGGGGCATATGTTGTGCCCCTCTGTGTGCAGCCACCCCATTTCCTGCACGGCATGCACTTAATAGTCCATGCCGTGCAGAAACAAGCTTTTTTAATAGGCAATGCTGTGGGAATGCCAAAGGACCGCCCTCCAGACCACGTGATTACTCATAATCTGACTGGTGGGCAGGCGTCAAGTTTGGTGGTCCTGGAGCGGGGCGCTGGTGTGGTTGCACGCTACAGGACCGCCAAACTCTTAATCAGGCAGCCACCTACAAAAAGCTGGAGGCTCTAGAGGAACTGTCATAGGAGAAACATGTGACCACATGAATGATCACTATAACAGGAATGGAGGTCTAAACTACTGCCAGAACCGTTTAGAGAAGGTTACTTTTATACTCCACAATTTGGGCTGTTTCATTGATATAAAACTGTTAGACCGGTCAGCCTGTCTTTCCCCACGCTTTTAGCTTTACTTCTCTTGTTTTTGCTGTACTCGTTTGTGTTGGCTACAGCGCTTGTTCTCCTTTAAACATGGAGAAATTGACTTACCTCAAATTGGCACAATTTATTTACTTGTAAGTCCCTAGTAAAGGGGGACTACATGCAGCCATAGTTTGTATATTAAATTCTACTAGTGGGCCTGCAGCAAAATATTATGCCTCTCATTCAGTTACTACAATAACAACTCCTACTCTGCTGCTCTGTTTCTTTGCTGCCTGAGTGAGAGGGACAAGTCCTGCATCTTGAATCCAGGACCACCAGAGACTCCATGCGCTAGTTGGTGCCTTCTGATCAGACCCTTATGGACAGAAAAGACTCCAACCACCTTGAAACCAGCACCTGGACTCTGCCTATTGTGAGTCTTGCCCCGAAGTGATGCCACCCCAAACCTGGACCTTTGGAAGTTGCTCTGCCAGCCCAGTTGTGATCAAACAGAATTGACACATTGGAACTGTAGCTGCGTGACACATCCCAGACGAAGGCCCCTGACACTCCTTGAAACCGCATCTGCCCAACACATCCTCAACACAGGTCCTCGCATTGCTCTGCAACAAGGATTAAAGGTATTGGTTCAAAGGGCCAACTTGGTCCCTGTAACTGGCACCTCCTCAATCGCGGTTGACCTGAATTGGTGACTTTGCTCGAGTCTAGCCCGGCCAGATAACCACAGTTGGCACTTTAAGATTTTAAGCTCTATTTTTACATAAATCTTTAAAATTGCACATTTAAGGTTCGACCGATTGGAGTTTTGCTTTTTTTAGTTAATGTTTGTGTGCTGCATAATACTTTACACTTAGCTTGACTGCTTTTGTGCCATGCTACCAGAGGGTTAAGCACAGGTTAATCTTGGTTTGCTAATTTTTCATCCCGACAAAATTGTGGTTGCTGCTTGAGTTGTGTTTTAACTCCCTCTACCAGTAACCCTAATTTCCTACAGATACTGATGCAGCAGCAGACGATTCAGATACAGAGATGGGGCTGGACTCAGCAACTGCAACATCTCTTCAGTCATAGTTTGCATAATATCCAACACTTATTGTTGGTTAAACTGGCCATCATTTTCTCTAGACTCACCCTCTTGGCTTCAGCATGTTGCTGCATAATAGCTGTTATTTTTCAAGGAGAGTTTTCTTTCCCATTAACAAGGCTGCCACTGTTAGAATTGGAAGCATGGGTGATGCGGGGTTGAAGCGAAGCTCATCAATGATGTAGTTATCAACAAGGGAAAACTAACGCCGCTGACAAAGGACTTATGACCAGAGCAATCGTCAATTATCCTACCAGTGGCCAGAGATCATTTGTCTCATTGATAAAAAGATCATTGACAGACATTTTGAAGGAAGAGGATTTTTATTTTCAACCATAGTCAGATCCTGTGGTGCTTATTGGTTGCAGCTGACAGTACCCTCAATGAGGAGATCCTGGTAAGCTTAGTTTCCTCTCTTTTCCATTCGATTGTTACAATTCTAATTGTATTATTACATCTTCTAAGAAAAGCACTCCTAATAGAATCTTCACCAGGGGATTAAGCATCACAGAGCACACTCCCTGTGTTTCAGGGCCTTAGGGGAAAAATGTGCATGTGTCATAAATCTTTAGCACAGGTCTAAGGTGTTACCACTAAAGGCTCAGCAGATTTGGATCATGTGCAAAAAGGTTTTACCCCTCTGTTATGGAAGTGCCCACATCATAAAGAAATAGCCACATCCTCCCTTAAGACTATAATAACTGGGAATGGTAAACCTTCTAGGCAACATATAAAAAAGCAGTACAATGTCCTTAAGTAAAATCTAGTTGTAAAGTTGCATCTACATTAGTAAACTGGCTTTCCAAAAGCGTTAAGTTTAATGCAGAAAAAAAGAGAAAAAAAGAGAATTAGAACAGTCCCTTTCACTTGACAGGCGGTAGAAAATTTAGATGGAGTGGGATTCAAAATCCTTACTATCTCTTGGGCAGCTTGATGGATTATAAGAGCAAGGCAAGAGTTTTACACACATTGCTATAGTTGATTCATACTTTCCAATGGTGCAAAACATTTGCACCACAAGAGATTCTCAGCCTCATAATAGGGAATTATTCAAGAGAGTGAAACTAAGAAAGATCAAATACTGATAAAAGGTGAAGTTTAAGTCTTTATTGATTTAATGCTGACCTGGATAATTTGAAGATGAGCTACCGTTAACTGGAACATAAATGGAGGATGTTCCAATAAGGCACAAATGTACATGCTTTAAAGAACAAGTAACTTACCTTCGGCAGCGCCTTATCTGGTAGAGACTCTATTTAGCCACAGATTTCTTACATTAGAATTATCCCCAGACATCATATTTGACCTGAAATGTTTTCTTGAGCAGTACCCCTGATTACCGGTAGATGGCATAGTTCGGCTTCACATGGCGTTGTCCATGCTCTAATTAGAACCACTAGGAAATCTCCTAAGTAAATCCGGGATCCACTATCATCTCTATGCTGACGACACTCAAATCTACCTCAAGGTTGCCTCCACTCACAATCTCTCTATCCTAAGCTCTACTCTTGACTCCATTCATAACTGGATGTTTACTCATCAACTGATTCTGAATCCCTCCAAAACCGAATTTCTCCTCTTCAATCTCTCCTTCCCCGGTGCAATCATGGATGGATCAGTTGAATCTACTGAACACTAAACCCATCATTGCCGACAGCGCAAAATCCCTGGGTGTCATTCTCGACAAAAAACTCAATCTAACACCCCACATCAATTCCATTGCAAAGTCTGCTCGATACCATCTGCGCCTTCTTTGGGGAATCTGTCGCTTCTTCCCGGAGCAGGACCTTATAACCCTGGTGCAATCGCTGGTCCTCTCCAGACTTGACTACTGCAATTCTCTTCTTACTGGCCTCCCAAAATCCCACCTGTCCCCCCCTTAAATCTGTTTTCCATTCAGCAGCTCGTTTCATTTATGGGGCCAAAAGAAGCGACCACATCACACCGATGTTATCCACCCTCCGTTGGCTTCCAATCGAGGCTAGAGCTATCTACAAGACTGCTTGTATCACCCACAAAGCCTTGCACTCCTCCTCTCCTCGCTACCTGGCGAATAAACTGAAACTCTCTGGAGGCTCTAGAACGTCACGTAATGCGGAAAATCTTCTGCTTGAACCTCCCACTTTCAAGAAGGAAAGAACGATGGCACAATCCTTTTCAGGCAACGCGGTGAGAATCTGGAACTCCCTTCCGCCGCAGCTCCGGACCACCACCTCCTCCCAGGCCTTCAAAACTAACCTCAAACCAGGAACGCAATCCCGGAGTCTTTATCACCTTTTTTGACGAAGTTACACCGTCTGTCATTTTCGGGCCTTCTCCAGACTGTAAGCCGGGGCCTCGAGTACTGACCCAGCCGGGTTTCAGTTGAACAACATCGGCCGCGGGTACCTGGCAGGGTCCGGTCTCATTGGAGTGACACAAATTCTCGATCCTGGTGGTTGTCTCGAGTCCCTGCGTATATTCGCTAGACAGCGACGAGACGTGGATGCCGTGGTGAGTGGGGGTCCGGTTCCTGGGACCCTGCTGCAGCCCTCGGGGTCCGCGGGGGGGGCCCCCCGCTCTCGGCAGCGGTGTAACGAGCGCACAGCCTGACAGTCGCCAGTCGACTTCGCCCACCCCACTCCAGTTGGTTTCCCCGGAGTAGCCGACCTCCGGGGTTGATGACCTGCTTTGTCATCGATTAAGCGGAGATGGATCGGACGGCGTGTAGACCGACGCTGGGGACCGTCATGGCCGCCATCGGGGCTCTTCACTGGCAAATGGAGGCTGCTCTCCACAACCTAACCGTACGCATCGAGACTGTTTGTTCGAGACCGGACCCTAGCCCAGAGTCAGACCCGCACCATATGGTGACCCCCGCAAAGTTTGATTTTATCCGGGAGGAGAACCCCGAGCATCGTTCTAATCTGACGCCTATTATATCTGCGCAACTACAGCGGCTCGCGACTGGAGCCCCTAACCAGCCAGCAAACTCGGCAAAGTCATCGCCCTCACAGGACTTTTTTCTTTCTTCGTTTCTGGGGACCTCCATCGATATTCATTGGATTGACTTTCGTATCCCTGAAAGACTTCGAGAATTGACTCTTCTGACCCTTTCATGCTATATAGATCTTCTCCCCTTTCTACAACGTTCTGACTCCTTTGCTATTGTGCTGGTCCTATTGGAGAGGGTTTGTGTGATGGATCGTAGAGGCCAGGGTTGAACTTGACTGTTTTAATTCTGTACAGAGACTTCCTTTGACACTGCTGGGTGGTATCGGTGGGAGTGAGGGCCGTATGGGATTCTTCTTTTTTTGGCTTTGGTGTACTGACTGTGTTCGACAATGGGATTTGCTGCCTCTGTTATGTCTGGGGCTGGGCGGGATGGTATTTTCTCTCCTGGTGATTTCTCCATCAGTTTGCTTATAAGTCTGCTTTACCTCTCTTAGTACCATGGTGGGGAACATCTGTTCGCGGCGGGGGGGAGGGGAGTCCGCATTGGGTCGTAAGATATTCCTCCTCCGTCTTTTCCCTTCCTTGGGGTGTAGTTTAGGGGGCGACAGGCACACTGCTAGTGGGGTTAGGTCGTAGCCATCCGCAGGGGTGCAGGGTGGGGGGTTGTGGGTTTTTTTTTTTTTTTTTTCCTTTCTTTTGTTCTATGACCTATCTTTTCCCTTTTCCCCTCTCCACAAGAGATGTGGCATATTCTCCTGAGCCTGTTGTTATGCATATTCGGGTGTCGAGTGTCTAATTTTATATCCTGTATCCTTGGTGGGCAGATTCTGATAATGTTTGCTTATGATTATTTGTCTTGTATTGTTTTGACCCAGCTTCGGCTGGTATTGATGCTTTCCAGAGGCCTACAATTGGATTGTATTTCTTTATTTCATCTGCCCGTTCGCCACTGTAATATGTTATACCAATGATACCCGAAATGTACATTTCTACTCTTGTGTTATAATTAATAAAAATATATAAAAAAAAAAAAAAACTAACCTCAAAGTTCTCCTCCTTCAAAGACACTTCCAAATGTAATCCATGCCCTCTCTATTATCTGAATGAAGCCCTTCCATTATAGAAAAATCTACTTTCATGACTATGGAAGTGTCTTCCCAGTGTGTTCTTGTGGTTTGAGAGTCTGCCATTTATTGCAGTATTATCTTTCTACCTGTGTTTGGTACTCGTGTGTAACATGCACCCGTCACTTTCTCTTGTAACACACTGTTTTCTACCTCTTACATTTGTTTATTTTCGATACCTGCACAAGTGCCACCATGGCCTACGTAACGTTTGTTCTTGTGCTTGAGTGCCCTCCATATATTGCAGTATTATACCTCTATGTTTACTTTGTACGCTTTTGTAACCTGCACACGTCACTTTTTCCTCCTGTAATGCACCATTTGCTACCTCTTGTATTTTGTTGGTTCACGATTGTCACTTTTGTAATGAACCGTTTGCTACCTCTTGTATTTTGTTGGCTCACGATTGTCATTTTTGCTTCATTTAATGTAACGTTTGCTTTTGTATTTTGTTCACATGTAATGTTCTCATGTATCAGTTCTGTTCCTATTGTGAAGCGCTCTGACACCTTCGGGTAAAGTCCACGCTATATAAAAACGCACAAATAAATAAATAAATAAATAACTGCTAGAAGTGATGTGTGTGTTGCTCATATAGGCACCACCCAATCGCGCTGACAACAGTTACTGTTTTAAACTTTCCATGCCAGAAGCGCAGAGCCGCCAAGTATATTGACTACTGGTGTGGAATACCAGGGCTCTGAAAGGTGAAAGCCCTGTCCTAGAAATTTATTCGCAGAGCAGGGACGATGGGTGTATCGTTAAGGTATCTGAAACTTGAGTCACTACAGGATAAGGTGCTTTCGAAGGTAAGTAACTTGTTCATCTGATACAGACTTCTAGCCACAGATTCCTTACCTTTGAAAGGATACTCAAGCAATACCTGCACTAGGTGGGTCTGCAGACCAATTTCACATGAGGAAGTCCTGCAGGACCAAATGGGCAAAATGCCCATCCCAACGGACCTCACTGTCCAGGCAGTAGTGATTGGTAAACGTGTGCAGGGAAGCCCACATGGCTGCCTGGCAGACGTCCAGGAAAGGAACCGTGCGTGCTAACATTGTGTTTGCAGCTATAGCTCTGGTGGAATGAGCACGCAAACCCTCATGTGTAGCAGATTTTGATAGAGAACACAATAAATCACAAGATGGTCCTCTTCTATATAGCCCGTCCTAGTCTTCGCTCTGACATATTCTAGGAAAAGTCGGTCGTCAACCCGGAACTCTCATGTGCCGTCGATGTAGAATGACAATGCTTTTTTAGGGTCCGGACGGTGAAGTCGATACTCTTCCTTGGAGGGATGAAATGGAGCGTAAAATGTAGGCTGTGATGGATTTGCCTACGTGAAAAGGGAGAGACCACTATCTGGAGAAAGGAAGCCCTCGTACGAAGGACCAGTTTGTCTGGGTAGATGTTCAGATAAGGAGGCAGATGTTATAGCCACAAGAAAGGCTGTCTTGATGGTAAGGAGCCTGAGTGGAAAATTGTGCAGGGTCTCAAAGGGAGTGAACAACAGAAGAGAAAGGGCGGATAAGACTAAGGTCCGGCATAATAAATGGAGAAGGTGGAAACAAATGTTGAACCTTTCAGAACCCTATTTACAGTAGGGGATTTGAAGAGCGATGGCTGGGCAGGCAACCACAGGAAAGCTGAAATAGAGAGTTAGTGCTTTAGAGTGCCCAGAGCAGAGCTCTGCTGGGCAGGAGAAAGGATGAAAAGGAGTACCTGAGAAAGAGGAGCAGAAAGGGGACGATTTGGTTTTCTCTATACCATACCCCAACTTTTCCCCAACGGCAGGCATATACCTTCTTGGTGGAGAGAAGTCTGGCGGCCAAAAAAACGTGACGGACTTTGGGAGGACGGTCGAAAGCTGTCAACTGCTGCAG
Source organism: Lissotriton helveticus (assembly GCF_964261635.1). NCBI lineage: Eukaryota > Metazoa > Chordata > Amphibia > Caudata > Salamandridae > Lissotriton > Lissotriton helveticus. Next base: position 2,119,636,074 of record NC_136061.1, on the reverse strand, counting down.
CTCAATCATCACGCAAGGTGGCGGAGCATTGAGAGGTTCAGGTGGAGAACCCTCCCGTTGCTGTGACAGAACCTCCTAAAGGGGCAGCCTGACCAGAGGACCGATGGCCATGCTCAACAGCTCTGGATACAAGACTTACCACGCCCAGTTCGGAGCCACAAGGATGACTTGGATCTGGTTGTTCCTGACCTTCTTGAAAACTCTGGGCAGGAGTGGCATGGGCGGAACGGCGTACAGGAGGCCGGAGATCTACTCAGGAGAAAAAGAGACTTACAGCGAGCACACAGAACTGCTGACATTACACATTTTTGGTGATGGCTAACAGATCTAACCAAAGCTCTCCCCACTGCTGAAAGAGACCTGAAACCACCTCCGGATGGAGACACCATTTGTGATCCGCTAGCCATCTCCGGATGAGTTTGTCTGCTCAGGGGTTCAAAGAGCCCACCAGCTGTTGAAATACTAAGGATATGCCCTGCTGTTCCAGCTATGCCCAAAGGCACAGAGCCTCTTGAAAAAGCGTCCACCACCTCACCCTGCTGTTGTCCGTGATCACCTGCACTCGCCTTCCCTTGATGGAAGGTAGAAAGGCTATCATTGTCAGTCGTATTGCACAGAGGTGCAGCATGTTGATGTGGAGTCCAGATTCTGCCAGAGGCCAGAGTCCTCTGATCTCCACCTCTCCCAGATGGCCACCGCATCCCAGGAGTGACGCATCTGTCACTACTGTCAGATCTGGTTCAGAAGGGAGAGGCGTCTAACTCTGACCCACGTGGTTTGTTAACCGCCATTGCAGATCATTTGCATTTCTCTCAGAAATCTGGACCATCTTGATGCTGCCTGTGCTCACTGGAATTTCAGGTCCCACTGTAGAGCTTGCATATGCCAATGCACGATGCAGGAGGCCTGCAGGCCCAGTAGCCTCAGTCAGCCTCACTGAAATACAGGATAGACACTTAAACATCAGTATCATAGCCTGAATATCTTGCCGCTAGGAAGAATAAGCCCAAAACTGCACCAAGTCCAGAACAGCTCAGATAAAAAGGAGAGTCTGAGAGGGAGTCAGGTGTGACTTCGGCACATTGATAGCGAACCCCAGTGAATGCAGTAGGTGTTACAAGGTGGGAGGTGGGAGATGACAGCTTGGGGCAAGCACACCTTCAACAGCCAATCATCGAGACAGGGGAAGACTGGCATCCCTGATCTCTGCAGAGGAGCTGTAACCACCGCCATTACCTTGGTGAACACCACAGAGATGCTGGTATGACCAACTGAAAGTGCTTGTGACACACCATGAATCGCAGGTAACGTCTGTGGATAGGGCAGGACAGTTATGTGAAAATATGTGTTCTGCAAGTTAAACGCTAGTATCCAGTCTTCGGGGTCCAGGGCAGAAAGCACCTGAGCAAGAGTGAGCATTTTGAAATTCTCATTCTTGAGGAAGTAATTGAGGACGCGGAGATCTAGAGTAGGATGAAGGCCTTTGTGCGTTTTGGGGACCAGAAAGTAGCAGGAATAGAAACTACAGCCTACTTCTACCATCAGAGGCCTCTCTAATGCTCCCTTGGCCTAGAGAGCTGTAACTTCCTCACTGAGAAGGGACAGATAATCCTCCGTTAGCAGGTCGTACTATGAAATTGGAGGGAAAGGTAGTCTTGAAGGGGAGTGCTTAGCCCCTTCAGACAATCTGCAAAACCCACATGTCCAATGTTATGGACTGTCAGTGGGGTAGATGACGGTGAATCCTGTCACCAACTGAATGCCCATGGTGGTAAAAGGGAAGATTAGGAAGCTTTGGAGGTTGAATCTACCAGGGTGACGTGGACTGACCAGGCTACTGGCTACCTGATCCACGAGGTCTCTGGTTACCGGGCTCTTGGCCACGCAGAGGATGAACAGCATGCGCGGTTCAGTGACTAGGAGAGAACTAGGGCAGCTAGAAGCCCCTTCAGTAGCCTCAAAAAGAGCGAGAGGCAGATTGGGGGTGATGTGGGGCAGCAGAGAGGCCAAAGGACTTGGTCGTAGCACGAGACTCCTTAAAGTGCTCAAGCGCCGAATCTACCTGGTCTACCAAGAAAGGGGGGCCATCAAAGAGCACGGCCATAAGGGAAGCCTGGACATCCCCCAAAAAACTAGTCATCCTCTACCAGGCATGGTGCCTCAGGGCCACCGCCAATGAAACGACTCTGCCCAGTGAGTTGGTCGTGTCAAGTCCACATCGTGTTGTGAACTTTTCTGAATCTTTCCAATCGGCAACAGCCTGAGAGACTTCGGCCCTAGGTCTTCTCAACCTCCATCTGGCTCCATGGCAGAGTCAGGGGTGGTGCTGCTAGCACCAAAAGCGTTGGCAACGGGACGGGGAAAGACAAGATTGTATGATCTATGCCAGTCGGGATCTAGGAATAGATCCCTGGGGGTCCACTGGAGCCGGGGCCAGAGCCACTGAGGTGGAATCAGATAGGGCCCCCCTCTGACCCTGCAGGCCTGGAGGTGCACCAGGGGGGTCAGGCCACCCAAAGATGAGGTGCATAGCCTCATAGAATTCTTGCAGTTAGGCAGGGGTCAGGCAAGCTCCCAGAAAGTCAGGAAGGTGTGGAGTCGGTCCTGGCTCCAAGGAACCAGGTTTTGAATGGCGACGGTCCCTCATCACATCGTCCGACGGACGAGGATATGTCAAATACCCCTTTGACAACTTCTTCTTGTGGCTCGAATTACCCAAGTGTTCCTAGGACTTGCAGTGGGATGATGATTTAGAGCTCCGTAACCAGTCTCGGGACCTTACTCTCGACCAGGATCTCGATTTGCGGGAGTCGCATGCCGGCCCGCCATGAGCTTTAGGGACCGCTCCCTCAAAGCTTTCGTATTCATGGTACGGTAATCTGAGCAGGACTTCGCCGTTGCACTCCAAAAACCACAGGCAGGCAAGATGGGGGTTCATCACCAACATCGGCCCTTAACAGGCCCTGTAGGGCTTGAATCTTGTTTTTTCTAAATGACATACCTAACACACTGGCCAGGAAAAAAAAATATCGGACATCAGCGTGCCTGGGTGGTGCCTATGTAGGTACTGTGATATCACTTCTGGTGCAGACTATGCACGTGGACCTACCGACGCTCAAGGGTTCTGCTCAAGAAAAATCTTCCAGATCCAGCCTGATGCTAGGGGAAATTCAAAAGTAAGGAAGCTGCAGCTATTACATCAGTCTGCCTACAAGGCATTGTTACGTAAAGGCAAATATGTACAGTGACAAAAAGAAAAGAGCACTCACACAGCAAGTTAACCCCTTAACTGCTGAGGTTTTTCCATCCCCAAGTGAGAAGCCATTTTTAGGTCTGGTATTAGCCAAGACCCTTTGATTTTACTAAAATATCTAGAATAGACAACTCTCTTAATCCATTTGTCTCTTGTTGAGTCATTCACATTTTGCTTCCGCCCACGTCAGAATGAACCATTGTTACCTCCCAACACTACTGAGTTCCCCAGGTTCAAATATTGGATCAGCCTTGTTACTTACTACACTTCAGAATATAGCATTGAGCAGTGGGTCAGTCTACTTATAATACTGGTTAACTTCACTTTGAGTTACTGCATTTTGCTCTCTCACACAGCGCACATCCGCACACAAGCTATTTTCTTTCAGCACCAGTGTTTGTGTTTTTACTTATAATTACCTTAGCTTTGCCTTTGTGATTAGAACCTGATGTGATAGCAGGACGCTTCTGATGCACATCCCGTCTATCAGATCCCATCTCCTGCCAATACTGTGTAAATTCCTTTGAGTGTTTTGCTTTTCCGACAGCTGTAGTCTCACAGCATACCAGATGCGCCCATTTGAAACTTATTAAGGCAACAGTCGTCCCTTACAAATAATAATGCTTAATCAATAAATATAGACAAAGTCGTTGCTATATTTGAAAATGACATGCCCAGCCGGGCAGAGCTCTAGGTATTTATTTTTCAGTCAATGTAAAACATGAATAACACACAATATACAAGACAGGGCACAAGCCTGTACCCAGTCAATCACACAAGAAATATCAGGGCAGGGAACAATTAAAGGGAAACAAACAAAAGGGCTTAGGCAAGAGCTTAACGTTCTCCTTCACACTTTTAAAGGACAAATAAATCATCCCATGTGTGTAAGGTGCTCATAGTTGTCTATATTTATTGATTAAGCATTATTATTTATAAGGGACCACTGTTGCCTTAATAATATTGACTCCCAAGGTCTCTTGCCGACTTCTTTGGGTTCCCTTGTTGTTTTCAAAAAGCATTTGAAACTGTTCAGCATTAAGTTATAATCTTTTTACTTTTTTCTTTTCCTCTTTCCATCCTAATTTCGTTTTTCTTCCTAATGCATTTCTTCCCTTCTTTCCTAATTTTTTCTTTGTTTCCCTCATTTTTTTCCTTCTTTCCCCATTTCTCTTTCCTAAGTGCTTTCCTTCTTTCATTCTTTCTCAATTACCTAATTTCCCTCTTTCCTAATCTCCTTTTTTTCTTCCTTTCCTTCCTACTTTTTGTTTCATGCTTTCTTTCATTCTTGCCTTCTTTCCTAACTTTTTTGACTTTTTTATTGGCTTCTTTCTTGACTTCTTTATTTCTGTCTCTCTTTCCCTTCTTTCACAGCCTTCTTTTCTGTCTTCTTTCTATCTTTCCCTTCCTGCTATCTTTCTTTCTTCTTGCATACTTTCTTCCTTTCTTTCTCCTTCTTTCTTGCCTTTCTTCCTTCCTTCTTTCTCTTTCTTTATTTCTTTCTCGACTCTTCTTTCTTATCTTCTTTTTTGCCTTACTTTCTTTTCTGACATTCTTTCTCTGCCTTCTTTCTATCTTTATGCCTTCTTTCTTGCTTTCTTCCTTTCTTGCCTTTTTCTTGACTACTTATTTTCTTGCCTGCCTTCGTTCTGTTTTCTTACAGGCAAGAGGTGTGTAGACAGTGCGAGACTGGCTGACTTTTTTTGGTCTGTGTGAGCCAAGACCATTTGATTTTACTAATATTATGTGTATAACATAGTTACTTATAGGGGTTTCAACCAGACGTAATCCATTAGTCTGTGGTTGGCAGTGCATTAATGGGCAATGCATCAGTCCACTGCAGCCAATGGCTGACTGCACTACGAGTTACCTTATGCCGCCTTTTCACAAAAGACATGCACACACAAATTAGTTCCTTTCAGTGCTACAAAGTACTATGGTAAGGTGTGGGGTTTTTTGATACCCCAAAACGTTTTGCCTGTAGCAAATAATATATATATTTTTTAAGATTGATGAGGGCCGGCATATTCATAAACAATAAATATTTGCAAAAACCATCACAAAACAAAACAAGATTTACCAGAAGGCTGGCGTGCAACTACAGACCTATTGCTTGATTGATTTCTAGGGTCCTTTGCACTTAGGCCTTCATAACTTTTTTTCACACAGGCTATCCAGGAAAAATGTGGGTAATTATTTATTACATTTTTCGGAATTCTACTGAGAGTTTGTTGATTCACCAACTGCTGGGTGTTTCTGGTGTAAAAAGAAGTGAAATACATTGGTGACCTCCGAATGCTGTATATTACTGGGAGTGGACCCAGATATTGTGCATTTATTAATATTATTTCAAAGCCAGACGACAGTGGCAGTGAGGTACTCACATGAGGGGGCCCTTGCAGATCATTTTAATTGCACACCGGGGTGCGCGAAGGTTGTATCTTAGCTCCATTCCCATTTTCAGTATACATTAATAATCTCAAGCTCTGCCAGTTTTATTCTATGCCGACGACTCTGTGCTCATGACCCGCACCGGTCGGGGTATACAGGTTTTAATAGATGGCGTTGTTGCTTTTATGGACAGGCTGGACATGTCTGTTAATTTTACCATGTCCTATGTATTAGTTGTAGGCCCCTGAGGGTTTTGGACGAATAGGTTTAAAGCTGGTCACCATACTCTTGCTAAGGTTCCAGTATTCCCTTATCTAGGAGTGTTACTTGACGACCGATTACAGTGGAGAGCCCTCCTAGAAGGGAGGTTGAGCGAGTTGAACAGATCCATGGTGGCTATTACCAGCTTTGCAAGCAGATTGGGATCATGGTCTCCGGAGGTCATCTTAAAACTATACAAGTCCAAAGCAATAGCAAACGTTTTATACTGTAGTGAGGTCTGGGGGTACGCCTCTCCCCACAGGATACAGGTGACAGAAAGGATAATGTTACTTACCAAGAAATCATTTGTTCTTGGCATGTAGAGCTGTAGATTCACATGCTTTTGAAGCTGGGTCCGGATGTTAGTAAAGGTAGAATAGAGACGACCATGCGTATGTATACAAGAAAAGAAGGAACTGCAACAGGTATAGGTACCCGGCGAGGCTGGTGTGCACATGTGAATCAACAGCTCTACATGCCAAGAACAGATGCTTACCTGGTAAGTAACATTATCCGTTCAAGGCATGTAATCTGTAGATCACATGCTTTGCGTAGACTATAAAGCAGTATTCTCCTTAAGCGGTTGTTAACCTGTAGCTGTTGCAATTGTCTGAAAGAGTGTTACAAGTACTATTTGGCCTACATTAGCTTGCTGCTTTACTAACACATCTACACAACAGTGTTTGGTGAATGTGGGTGGTGTAGACAATGTTGCAGCTTTACAAATGTCAACTATGGGAATGTTTCTTAAGAAAGCCATAGTAGACCCTATTTTGCGAGTCTGCTTGCTTTCGTATAACATGTTTGAATACATTTACAATCCATCTGGCAATTCCTGATTTGGATATAGGATTGCCTTTGTGAGGTGGAGGAAAAGCAAAAAAAAGTTGTTTTGTCTTACGAAATGGTTATGTCCTTTCTATATAATATAACAAAGCTCTTCTAACAACTAAAGTGTGTAGAGCAGGTTCTGCCATGGAATCTGGTTGAGGAAAGAACACAGGTAACTCAACCGTTTGATTGATGTGAAAGGCAGATTCTACTTTAGGTAGAAATTTATGGTTGTACGAAGGACCACTTTGTCTTTGTAAAGCTGGAAAAAAGCTTCTTCGATGCTTAGTGCCTGTAGCTCACCCACTCTCCTCAGTGAAGTAACTGCAATGAGGAAAGCAATTTTCCATGACAGAAATTGCAGTTCACATTTATGCATTAGTTCAAAAGGTGGACCCATTAATCGTGTAAGGACTATGTTAAGATTCCATACTGGGGCAGGTGGAAGTCTTGATGGTACAACTCTTTTTAGTCCTTGCATAAATGCTTTGATAACTGGTACTCTAAACAGAGACAAGTGCTGTCTGTTTTGGATGTAAGCAGTTATTGCTGCAAGATGTAAGCGGATGGATGTGTAAGCTAATTCTGACCGTTGCAAATGTAATAAATAACAGATGATATTTTGTGTGGAAGCATCCAAAGGATTGATATTGTTATTATTGCAATAGATAACAAATTGTTTTCATTTAGCTGCATAACAAGCTTTTGTAGTAGGTTTTCTGGCCTCTTTGATAATGCTCATACAGTCAGGAGGCAGATTCAGATATCGAAACTCTATGACTTCAGGAGCCAGATCGCTAAGTTGAGTTCCTTGGGATCTGGGTGCCTGATTTCTCTATGGCTCTGTGTGAGGAGACACGGTGTGAGATGTAGCTTTTGATGTGAAACTACTGATAACTCCAGAGGGGTCGTGAACCACGGTTGACGGTCCCATCGGGGGAGCTAATAGGATTATTGTGAGGGGTGCTTGCCTGAGTGTCCAAACAACTGATGGAATGAGTGGGAGAAGTGGAAAAGCATATGCAAATATCCTTGACGAGTTCATCCATAGTGCATTGCCTTTGGAAAGTGGGTGTGGATACCTGGAGGCGAAGCTTGGGCATTTTGCATTTTCGTGTGTGGCGAAAAGATCTATTTGAGGAAAACCCCCACTTTGAAAGTATGGGAGGAGAACATGAGGGTGAAGTTCCTACTAGTAGATTTGCTGCCTCTGTCTGATGAGAAGGTTGGCAATTTCATTGTTTATTCCCGGAAGGTGTTCTGGTAGGAGACAAATTTTGTGGTATACGGCCCATTTCCAAATTTGGTGTGACAGTTGGAGAGCGTGTGCCCCCCCCCCCCCCCCCCCGTTTTTGTATATAGTACATAGCTGTCATGTTGTTGATGCGGACTAGGACAGCTTTTTGTAGAAGGTGAATTTGAAAAGCTTTAAGTGCTAGAAACACTCCTAGCAGCTCTAGATTATTTATGTGGAGAGCCTTTTGGTTTTGACTCCACAAGCCCTGAGTTGTGTGATTTCGGAGATGAGCTCCCCAACCAGTGAGCGACGCATCTTTTCTTAGTACTGTCTGTGGAACAGGGTCTAAGAAGGGCCACCAATTTGATCAATTCTGTGGGATCCACACTGCAGAGAGCGATGGGTGCGGACGTTTACCAACACTGGATTGGTCAAATGACCCTGTGACTGTTTCTCCTGACTTGCTAAGTATTCCTGGAGGGGGACGCATATGTAGCCTTGCATGGGGGACAATCATGATGCAAGAGGCCATCATTTCCAGCAGTTGCATATACACTTGAGCTGGTAGTGAGTGGGTGGGCTGAAACTGAGCGACTAGAGCCTGAATATTGCAAATTCTGGCTGCATTGGGAAAAGCTGGAGCTTTTTGAGTATCTAAAGTGGCTCCTAGATAGGTTTGTGTGTTGGAAGGTCAGAGGTCAGACTTTAACACATTGACTGTAAACCCCAGTTGGTGCAGTAACTGTATTGTTATGCGAGTGTGCTGGAGACATTTTGTATAAGTTATCTGTTATTGGGATATTTATTGAAGCGCATTTACACCAACAGGTTTCTTGGCGCTAAGGTTCCGAGCAGAGATCTACCAGACAAAGAAGCCACTAGTTATAAGCCAAAGTAAACAGCCATGGTTTGAGCTGTTTTCTGAACCGCATGTAATCCACCTCGGGTCTCAGACCCAAAAAGGAGAACCGAGTCCCACCAATGCATTTGCGTTTGAATCTGGGAACCACCAGAAGATACAAGTGCATTGATCTCAAAGAACGCAGGGGAGAGTACTTGCTGATTCGTGATGAGATGAAATTAGGGCCTGTTCCCTGAATAGCTCTAAAGAGAATGCAGCCAGTTTTAAACATAGCTCTCTGTTCCACTGGAAGGCAGTGGAGATCTTTTAGCAGTGGACTAATATGACATTGTCTGTCCTGAAGATGGATAATTCTAGCTGCTTAAATTTAAATTTTAAATCATCTGAAGACGTTGTTTCTGCTTTTGCGGGAGGTCAAGATAAAGCGCATTACCGTAGTCAATCTTTGATAAGATAAGTGCAATCACTACTGGAGTACAGGCTTCTTTGCTGAAAAAAACGTCTAATCTTGCACAGCACACAGAGTTAGACAAAGCAAGAGGAGGTAACTGACCAAATCTGGGCAGACATGGAGAGACCGGAGTCAATGTGAAATCCCAGACTCTTTATCACAGGTTTAGGGAGTGGGACAGCCCCAAGTTCCAGAGGCCAATGAGAGGGTGACCAGTAAGTGCCATCTTTGATGAGCCAGTCGTCTAAGTATGGGAAGACATGAATGTGTTGTCTTCGCAGGTAAGCAGCGACTACTTCCAGGCATTTGGAAAATACTCTGGGAGCAGTGGTGACTCCGAATGGGAGCACTTTGAACTGGTAATGCTGCCCCGCTACCACAAATCTGAGATATTTGCGATGAGCGGGATGTATTGGAATGTGGAAATATGCGTCTTCTAAGTCTAGAGCAGACAAAGTCGCATTGCTGTAGAAGTGGGAGAAATTGTTGAAGTGTCACAATGTGAACATGGTCTGATTGTATGTAGTGATTTTACTCCGAGGTCTAAAATGGGTCTGGGAGAGACGTCTTGTTGGTAATAGAAAGTCCTGGGAGTATACACCTGACCCTTGATATTGTAGTGGTACGGGCTCTATGTCTCCCTTTAGAAGAGACTGAACCTCTTGTTTGAGGAGGTGTATATAGGTTAGATTAGGCTTTATTTCGATATAGTACATATCTTAAAAAGCAGTACATATACATAAAAACAATAAAAGCCATGCATAGATAATAAACATACAATTCATATTGCAGATGGCATGAGTAATTTACATAGAAACAGTCTAAAATACATATTAAACAAGATACAAAAGCCTAGTAGATCTAATGCGCCATGCCCAACCTAGAAATTTCGCCAATCCACATGCGAAGAGGGGCCGCGGGTCCCTTTTTAAAATTCGTAAGGCCTCCTTATGGGATCTAGTCCCAAGCTCTCTGCTGAGTGGTTTCAACCATCTGTGGCGAGGAACTACATAGGCCGGGCATTCAAACAATAGGTGGGGAACTGACACTATCCTGTTCACACAGAAGGGGCAGAAGGGAGTTGTCTGTGCCGGGACCTTCCAGCTGGAAGTCAATTTCCCTACTGGAAGTAAGCCTACCCTAAATTTGAAGTATAGAGCCCTGTCCCAGGATTTTAGAATAATATCCAGATACGGCTCGTAGAAGTGCACCTCCTTAACCAAAAGGAATTCCACAGTGGTCTTACACAAATTAGCATTACTATTTCTGCCATCAATCACCCAACTCCAGTATAATTTCTTCAGAGTTGACTTGGGCAGGGCAGTTCTAGTAATCCAAGCGTCTTCAAGGCCCAGGTCTATAAGAAGGCGCTTGACTTCCCTTAACCAGCGAACCTAGGACCAGCCGGGCATTAATAGGACCTCTTTTAAACCTTCTGCATAACTGGACATTTCTGGGACTCTCCAAATACGGGCCCACAAAAGAAGGGGACACAGCCTCGCCTGGTCGCTAATCGGGCGGGTACCCATATCTAAAAGAAGTGGAAGAGTTGGTGTACTATAGGGGAGGCCCATTAAGTCCTTATGGAATTTGTTTTCGGAGCGAGACAACTGGTCCACATTTTGTACACCCCAGAGTTCTGCCCCATAAAGAGCTGCACTAACGCCTCTTGCCCTGTAGATGTCAAGTACCGGTGCAATGGGTTTGAGGGATGAGGCGCGCTGTTCGTTAAGGAGGGCCCCCACCAACCTCTGGTGGGTCAGCAGCATCTTTTGGTGATGACATTTCCAACTCATAGAGTCGCAGAGACGAATGCCGAGGTAATCAAACTCCTTGACCCTCTCGAGTGGAACTGATTCTAGGGTAGGTGGTTTGACGCTCTTCTTCGGGGGATTAAAGACCAGGAACTTAGTCTTCTCTGTGTGTATAACTAGTCCCCTTGAGTCACAAAAGGTCTTAAAACTAGTTAGAAGACTCTGCAGGCCCGCTGGAGTTTTGGAGATCAGGAGGGTATCGTCTGCAAATAGGAGGGTAGGTATTCTCCTGCCAGCCAGGGATGGTGCGTCTGCTGGATGTTGCAGCAAGTGCTCCACCACTCCGTTAACATACAATGAAAACAGAGTGGGGGCTAGCACACATCCCTGGCGGACACCTCTATTTACAGGAATTCGTGATGTTTTTTGTCCCTGGTTACCCCACCTGATCTGTGCAAAGTTATCTGCATGTAACTTTCTCAGCATGTTTAATAAGTATGGGGGGATACCCAGTGCATTAAGTACACTCCAAAGTTGACTACGTGGGACCAGGTCAAAGGCAGTCCGTAGATCTATAAATGCAAGACACAGGCTGCCTTTGCCCAGTACAACCACTTTCCAAAAAAAGCATCATTAACCAGAATGATTGCTCAATAGTCCCCATACCAATACTGAAGCCAGCCTGGAAGTCTGAAAGAATTTGCTTCTCCTCTACCCACTGCAAGACCCTTCCTAAAACCACTTTACCTGCCACCATCTGTGTGGAATCCAAGAGGCTTATAGGGCGATAATTAGCAGGGTTGTCCCGACTCCCTTTCTTGAAGATTGGGACGACCTCTGCACCCTTCCATGAATCCGGGAGAGCCGCACCAGCCAAACCAGCATTCAGTAAGGAAGAAATGAGTCTCCCCCACTCATCTGGATTAATGCGGAGCAAGTCTCCTGGGAGGCCATCAGGGCCCGCTGCCTTATTGGGGACGAAGCACTTAATCGCCCCCACCACTTCCTTGAGTGTAAACAGCAATTCCTCATTAAGCTCAGTGCAATCTGTGGGGTACTGTTCCATCAGGGTAACCTCAGTACCCGGAGCCATTGTGTAGAGCTGGGAGAAGTGGTCAAACCACACGCCCTCCGCTATATTGCATGTTATAAGCGAGTCCACTGGTTTGTTCCTAGCTCTTATTAGGTCCCAAAATCCCTATGAGTCCTTCCTTGAGCTAGCCACCTTTAGGTCATACCAAAACTGGTTCTCGTGCTCGGCCTTGGCCTTAGATAAAGCCCTTCTATAATTGGTCCTTGCAATGCTAATCAGGCCACCATCCTTGGCTTTCACCGCCTTGATTAGCTCCCTTTTGGCAACACGACAGGCAGAGGAGTACCAGCCCACATTGCCCATGGGACCACCTCTTACGTTGCCCCTTATGCCTACAGAACAAACTAAAAACAGTTCACCTAAGGCCTTGGTGGTTTCGGCAAACAAAGCGGGAACCTCATGCATGCTTAGTGCAAGGGAGTCTAAACGGGGCACGATATTAGACATTATGGATTTTACTTCCAGGATCTTCCCCTCGTTGGCAGCAATGGTGTTCCATTTCAGGCGCCTGCCACAGTTAGAAGGGCATACTTCGTGCGTTGTTTTCCATGCATGTGGAGTTGGAGCTGGGGTCGCTCCCGTCCAAAAAGGGGACAGGGACAAAGATAGAGGATTGTGGTCTCTATCAGTGGACGGTAAAACCAGCATGTCTATCAAATGAGCCCAGAGTCTATAGTTCAAAAGAATAAAGTCAATTTGCGAGGAATGGCCTACTCTATTAAACGTATGTGCCCCGGTAGGATCTGAGTTTGATCTGCCATTGGTTGTCCTAAGGCCATGTTCCAGGCAAAGGGCATTAAGATCAATGGCACTTTGGGTCCAGCTTCTAATTGGGGACAGTGTGAGGGGGGGGGGGGGATACCTCTCCTAGCATCGTCCTCCCTTGTACCCAATATATCCTCCCTAGCAAGGGGTTCAAATGTGCAATTGAAGTCCCCAGCCAGTATGACAAGGGAGTCAGCACCACTAGATCTAAGTTCCTCGTCGATGCCCGTGAGGGACAGTCTGGATGTACCACCCCTTGTTCCTCTGACATAGATGTTGAAGACTTCAGGCTTCCTCCCCCCACGTGGCCCTCTGACTTAGATTCTCTGCAGATCTGGTGATTTGGTGGCTATAGACCTGATGGAGAAACCCAGGGAGACACTAATCCAAATTAGTAGACCGCCAGAGGGGCGGCCCTTCCCTCCAGGCGATTGTAATGCAGACACAAAGTAGGTGGTATAGCCCACCATGTGGCGTGGTTCCACGCACCAAGTTTCTTGGAACAAGCAAATCCCGAAGGATTCAACAAATGAGTTTCATTCAGGTATGTCAATATTCCGTGCAAGACCCGCTATATTCCAACTGACCACCTTCAAGGCTACACCACCAGCACCTACCTGCTCTAGCACAAGTTCGCTCGCAAGGGGGTCATGCACAGTGCTAGGGGCCTCATCCGGGATCAAAGATAAAGCTTCCCCCCCAAGAACCTCCAAGGGGGACCGAACAAGCTCCCCCCAAGAGATTAACGTCAGTGGCGAGTTGTAACTGTTACTAGGAGGCCCTTCATTTGAAATAACTACATCCGGTAGTGGTGGCACCGGAAAAATCGACACGTCTTGGGGCAATCTACATGCTTCATACACCTCCCTTTGTAAGGCATTTCCCATCACTCCCTGTTCAGATGGTACTACCAGGCATGTCTTATCTCGTGGGTACTTAGGGACTGCATCAATATCTAAACAGTTGACAGCCCCCCCGTAGTCATTTCTATACTATCTGCTAGATTACTTTCTTCTGAGTTACATGTAATCAACATAGGCACAGTGCAAGATGTAGAAGATGTACCATTGGAGCTAATTGTGCAACCTATCTTTGGGGTGAGTCAATCTACTTCTTCTAGGCAACTAAACCTGTTGTAAGTTGGTGCCCCATTCCACCAGCTGTGGTTGCCCTGCCAGCCATCTCCTACCCCTCCCCGAACAAGGTGTCTAGCCATTGGCCAGTTCCCCCCATGATTAAAACGCGTCTGCGGGGGATAGAAGAAAGTGAGTGGTCTAGCTTCAATAGGTGAGTTCCCGCCATAGGTGTTCCATGAGCATATGTGGTGTACCGTGTTTGGTTCTTCAAAAGAGACAACAATACAATCACCTGGGATGGATTCATATGAGGGGCCTATCCATGGCACCCTTCGCACCATTAAGATTTTGCTTCTCAAATGATTGGGTAACGGCCTGTTTTATCCAGCCAGTGAGTTACTTTATTCCTCAGTGACCGAAAGTTTTCCTGATAGTGGTTGCCTATTTCCGGTACCTCTGTTGATACTACTACGTACGGCCTGGCATCTGGTGGAAGATCTATAAAGCCCCCCGATGTTTCTCTATTGTTTGGATCCCCTGTTGGTTAGATTGGTGAGCCTTAGGTTCTTTGACCCTCAGGGCAGCAGTATCTTTATGGGTTGGTATAGATTGTGCAGGCAATTGCTTAGATACCTTCACTTTTGGGTTATTAACATTGGTTTCATGAGCCTTGGATCGGGGTTTGGGTGTGGGTTTTATTAGCGGTAATGTTGGGGAAATAACAGTAGGTGCTGGTGTAGTTTTATCAATAACAGTTGTACTATTTGGTTGATTTCCCACTATACTAATGCTTGCTAAAGTTATAATACTCTTTTCCGCTTCAATCAACTGGTTTTCTATACGTGATAGTCTGACTTCCAAAGGGGTTAGGAGTTTTTTTAGCGTTTCCCATACAATTTTCAAAAATTCCTCATTTCTTCCCTCTACCTCACACACGGTCGCCCCACCATTCACAGCTCCTAATAGGGAATATTGCTCCCCATCTACTGCATCCAAATTAGCCTCATCAGCATTCAAACAGTTTGTTTCAACAATTGGGGACGCCTGGGAGAACATACCACTCCCACCTCCTGAGATAGGCTTCCCGCCATTAAAATACTGGGCCTTTGCTACTTTAGCCTTTTTCCTAGTGTAGGCAGATGTAATATTACGTTTCCTTTTTTGGTTTACACCCTCTTTACTATCACACAAATTACTCCCACACGCCCCATTTCCCTTAGGAATTATCTCTGAGGATGCCCCCGGTACCGGATCCACCGCATCCAAAGATAGACTCTGGTTGGTGGATGGATGGAGTAACCCTGGATTAGGGGCTGACATGGGGGGGTTATGTCCAAAGTATGATGCACATCCGCCAGTGTTATAATTGGTACTGGGCCAGTCTAGCGCTCAGGGTTTTAGCAGATGCTATGTGACCTAAAGATGATTTCTTGGCCATTGTAAGATCCTGAGACAGTCTTCTTGTTGCTTCTAAGTCCATGGAAACTCTCTGTTGCATTTTGTTAATCTCTACGTCTAAGGCAGTGTTAGTCCTGGTTATAAAGTCGTCAAGAGTCCCGTTTGACTGTTTCCCCCCTTTGGCAGCCCTGCTTCTACTTTCTCGCGTGGACATTATTCCTGGGTTCCCTCCAAGGGACTTGTAGGCACAATACAATGATAGTGGTACAGAACTGACAGCCAAGAGGGATGGCCCGGTCCGGTCTTACTCGGTCTCTAACGGGCTACAACGGGCCCGCTCTTGGCCCGCTCTTGGCCCGGTCTCTCCCGCGCGCTCCCGCGTGCTCCCGCACTGCGGCCACCTGGAACTAATATGTACACACTGGGGGCGGGGCAAGCAGGAAGAGCGGTCCAGGTGATGCCGGTCAGCTGAGCAGGGACCCCTGGGAATTGGAGTCCCTGTAGCGCCACTCGCAGCCCTGCCTTAGCCCACACACACCCCAGCAGACCTCAGTGCCAAGAGCAAGTCCGTGGGTGCAAAAGGTCCTCCTCGACGAAGCGGGACCCGCGCAGCGGGTCCGGCCAGCAGTGGCGTTTAATCCTGGAAAACGGGCTCTCAGCGTCCTCGCAGGCAAGGTCAGTGAACAGAAGATTCCCACAAGGGGCTGAGGCGAGGTAGTTTTAAGTGGATCAAATACACTGGGGGCGGGGCAAGCAGGGAGAGCGGTCCAGGTGCTGCCGGTCAGCTGAGCAGGGACCCCTGGGAATTGGAGTCCCTGTAGCACCACTCGCAGCCCTGCCTTAGCCCACACACACCCCAGCAGACCTCAGTGCCAAGAGCAAGTCCGTGGGTGCAAAAGGTCCTCCTCGACGAAGCAGGACCCGCGTAGCGGGTCCGGCAAGCGGTGGCGTTTAATCCTGGAAAACGGACTCTCAGCGTCCTCGCAGGCAAGGTCAGTGAACAGAAGAGGTGTATATGATCTGGTGACATTTTGAGTGAACGCGGGGGAATGTTTGGAGGATTGTTGGTAAGCTCCAGGCAATAACCAGATCGGAGGTGTATATGATCTGGTGACATTTTGAGTGAACGCGGGGGAATGTTTGGAGGATTGTTGGTAAGCTCCAGGCAATAACCAGATCGGATAATTCCTAGCACCCATTTGACTGTAGTTATTGATTGCCAGACAGGGAGGAATTATGAAAGATGTCCCCCGACAGGTGTTGAAGGATGGAGGGATTCATAGGCAAGTATCTGTTTGTTATTTGAGGGGGAGGTACGTATTGTGGAACCTCTACCTCTACCCTTGCCATTGTTGCCTCTGGAGCCACCTCTAAAGAAACATTTTGAAGAAAAGGGCTGATTGTTGCCTTTGTATGGTGCAGAGGCAGTGTTTGAAGAGATATTTTTGGACCCACCACAATAGAAGGTGCGATGAAAGGACCCACGGTTGGAAGGGGACTTTAGGGCTCCCATAGATTCTGCCACGTCTGTATCCTTTTTCATTTTTAGGTCTCGCCTGGTGTTTGAGCGTGCATGAGCTCCTCGCCTGCGAGAGATATTAGGATAGATAAAATTTCTCAAAAGGACTTTAAGTCTCACCCATGGTTTTCACTGGGTAGCGTCATAATTTATGTAAAACCTTGGCTTCCGTCTGTTAGCCAGGATTTTTCGTTACCACCCTGTCTGCTTTTCGGACAGCCCCTACAGACACGATGGCCTGGTTTACGCCTGTCGTAACTAACTTTCTTATCAGTGGAGGCCTGTTTTATTACTTTTTTTACTACTCCGGACAGGCACTGAACCCACAGGCGCAGGGGGTCACGGGGAGGACAGGGGGATCCCGGCAGACTCTGTAGTCTTAAGAGAAGTGGAATTCCCTCCCTCCCCTCGCTACTCTACCTCCACCTCACTCTCTGGCATCCTGCATGGCTACTTCCATTACTGTTCGCTCATATGCGCCCCTTTTAATTCAGAGTCTGTCTGTTCGTCCGTTCTATTCTCTTTTCTCTTGCAGATCTTTTAGTGGTCACCAAGTTCCTTATAATTTCCGACTGCCACTTCACCTACCCCCATGACGAGTGGTGGGAGCATTTGCAGAGAGGCCAAGGTTTGAATGGGCCTTCAGAGTGCTGAAGTGTATCTTTTTTGCGTGTTGTGTGCTCTGTGGACGAGTGTGGCCCGGGGCAGTGTGAGTAGTTGGCAATCCTTTCACCAACCGATTCTGCTCCAAGTCCGCCTAATGAAGAAAAGTAACAATTCCTTATCCTGTTAGCAATAACACCATGCTAGCAACAGCGCTGTGCCCCAGGGTTTTTATTTAAGCGCCTACGGCATTCTGGGAGTTGTAGATAACGGATTGTTCATGTATGTAATCCAGTGTAAGTTACGTCTGAAAACCAATCATTTGTTTAATAACAGCACAGCCTTTCGACCGGGGGCATGCAGCGGTGCCGACGTAGTCGTAGTTGAGTGGCGTCATCTGCAGTAGTTACGCAATGAAGACGCTATCCCATAAAGTGCATTAAGATAAAAACACTCACACTCGTCGAGAACCAGGTCAGCAGTGCTGTTGTATAGCCAGAGAACCAGGTCAGCAGAGCCGCTGTAGAGCTAGAGAATCAGGTCAGCAGAGCTGCTTTAGAGCCATAGAACCAGGTCAGCAGAGCTAGTGCGGAGCCAGAGAACCAGGTCAGCAGAGCTGCTGTACAGCCAGAGAACCAGGTCAGCAGAGCTGCTGTAGTGCCAGAGAACCAGGTTAGCAGAGCTGCAGTAGAGCCAGAGCACCAGGTCAGCACAGCTGCTCTGGATCCAGAGAACCAGGTCAGCAGAGCAGCTTTGCAGCCAGAGAACCAGGTCAGCAGAGTTGCTTTACAGCCACAGAACCAGGATAGAAGAGCTGCTGTAGAGCCAGAGAATCAGGTCAGCAGAGCTGCTGTAGAGTCAGAGAACCAGGATAGAGGAGCTGCTGTAGAGCCAGAGAATCAGGTCAGCAGAGCTGCTGTAGAGCCAGTGAATCAGGGCAGCAGAGCTGCTGTAGTGCCAGAGAACCAGGTCAGCAGAGCCGTTGTAGAGCCAGAGAACGAGGTCAGCAGAGCTGCTGTAGAGCTAGAGAACCAGGAAAGCAGACACAAACATACCAACAGCACCACCAGTACAACAACCACCACCAGTACTATCACCAGCACTACCATCAGGACCACCACCACCAATACCATCACCAATACTACCAACACCAGTACTAACATTACCAGTACTACCACCACACCTACCACCAATACCACAACCATCCAACAATACCAAGTACCATTCCCACAACTAATAACACCAGTACCACCACCAATACTACTAGTTCTAGTACCACCAACAATAACACCAGTACCACCACCAAAAACACCAATACCACCACCAATAACACCAGTACAACCACCAATACCAACACTACCACCACCAATACCACCCCACCAATAACACCACCATCAGTACCACTGCCACCAGTACCAACACCACCATTACCACCAATACCGCCTCCACCACTACCAGTACCACCACCACAAATACCCCCACCCAATACCACCACCACCTCCTCAGTGCCTGTTACTTACTAATAATAACAGGGGCACTATAGAAATCCAGAACTACCACCAAAACAATACATTCCTCCCTCCAACCATACAAAAAACATATCCCACCCTGCAACAAAAAGTTAAGACAGGACCCTACTACAGCTTCAACATTTATTAAGCAAAACACAGCAATAACATTACATATTTTTTAAACACATAAATAAAATGCATTATCATTTACAATACCAATAGCTTCAGCTCTCATAAATGCAACACCTATTTCATTGCACATTTTCAATGCAATAGGTCTTGTATTTGCCACACCTGCAGCTACTGACATTGTAAATAACAAACCTTTTATCTGTGTGTTGGTTTTAAAAACAAATACATAAAACTCATTGCCATTTACAATATCAATAGCTTTAAATTTCGCAAATGCGAGACCTGTTGCATTGCAAATGCTTGTTTCTAAGGATGTGTCTACTACAGGACCAAAGAGAGGATGTTTGTCGAATGGTGTGCTAAGAATGGAAGCCTGAACTTCGGGTTTAAAACCTGAAATCCTTAACAATGCGTATCTCTTCGTAACACACTGGTATTGACGGCTGTAGCCGCAGTGTCAGCTGCTTCTAGTGCACACCTAATTGAAGAATTAGAGATGAGCTTCCCCTCTTGTACTAAGTCTTGGGCTTTGAATGTATGCTCATCTGGCAGAAATTGGAGCGATTGCTCCATTTCGTCCCAATGCGCTCTATCGTACCTGGCTAAAAGGACCTGGATATTAGCAATACAGCAGTAATTTGCAGTTTGGGAGGCTACAATTTTCCCAGAGGCGTCTATGAGCATAGACTCGGTGTTTGGAGGTGGAGCATCCCCTGATGTCTGTGAATTAGCCCGCTTACGGGCATTAAAAACCACTAAAGAGTCTAAAGGTAACTGGTCTTTAATGAAAGCTGGATCTGATGGTGCAGGTTTATATTGAGAATGTGTGCACGAACCGGGTCGTTAAATATGTAATCCACATGTCCTAACATGCCTTTGAGCATAGGTCGTGTGTTATGTTATGTTATGTTAGTATGGTCTTTTATAGCGCACGGCTACTCCATAGTGTGTCCCGGCGCTTTTATTGACGAACCAGTGACAGAAAAAAACACAACACAGTAAAATAAAACAGACCATACAGAGGACGAAAGAGCAGCCTAAAGGGCGAAAAGCCAAGTTTTAAGGCCCTTCCTGAAATTCAGCAGATTAGAGGTACTGCGTAATGCTAGGGGCAGAGTGTTCCAAAGCTGTGGCGCCAACAGCTTAAAAGAGCGACCTCCAAATACGAGCCCTTTTTACTCGTGGGACCACAGCGAGGAAGAGGGATTCAGACCTCAGAGATCTGGCCGGATGGTAAAAGGCAAGCCTCTTCTGGAGATATTTGGCTCCCGAGGCATGAAGAGCCTTATGGGCCAAGGTCAAAGCCTTGAAAACTATCCGCTTACGGATAGGCAGCCAATGGAGCGACTGCAAAAGACCAAAAACTCTGGCTCGCCTATACAGACCAAAAATGGCCCTTGCGGCCGAGTTCTGGACCACCTGCAGCCGTTGCAGAAGATATTCCGGCAGGCCGAGATAAAGGACGTTGGAATAGTCCAGTCTTGAGCCTATTAAGGCCTGCACCGTCGTCTTCCTATGTTCCTCTGAGAGCAGGGGAAGGAACTTACGGAGCATCCTGAGGAGGCCAAAACATGTTCCCGTGAGACCAAGGATTTGAGATCTCAACGCCAGACCATTGTCAATCTTGATCCCCAAGTTCTTTGCCAGCTGGGATGAGCCCGCTGGAGGGAACATGTTAACCGGCCACCATTCCTGCCAATCTGGATCGGATGGGCAGCCGAAGAAGAGTACCTCAGATTTATCTGAGTTGCACTTGAGGCTGTTGAGCTGGAACCATTTGAAAACAGCCCCAAGGCACTCACGGATACTCTCTCCATCAAAATCTTCTCCTTTCCTGCACGTAAATAGGAGCTGGGTATCGTCGGCGTAGGAGACGATCTGGGCCCCAAAAGACTCAGCCAGTGCCGCCAAAGGGGTCATAAAGATGTTAAAAAGAGTCGGGCTCAACACAGAGCCCTGCGGAACTCCGACTCCCAAAGGCGGCATCACGGCAGAGCTAGGTGAGACCCAGACCGTTTGTCGACGGCCAGCCAAAAAAGATTTAAACCAGCTGAACACCGTCCCCCTTAGACCGATCTCATGGAGCCTGGCGAGGAGACCATCATGGGGGACGGTGTCAAAAGCCGCCGACAAATCTAGCATTACAAGCATAGCCTGTGGGTGTGGGTGGTTGTTAGGGAACTCCTAAGGGTTTCAAAGAGTAAATCCTCCTCTAGGAACTCCTTATGTATTTGTACCCCATTATATTCAGCAGGATAAAGGTCAGGATCATTATCTGTGGGAGAATCTGTATTATAATCCTTCCAGGGGTCTGAAGGTGAAGGATCATTGCCCCCATCCCCATCATCCTGATCATCAGGTGTTTGTGGTTGTGGCAAATTAGTAGGAGTAATTAGTAAATGCTGTGTTTGTGGGGAAGAAGGTGATGGAGGAGGAGGAGGAGAAGGGTTAGCACCAACATGATTCCTTTTTAAAGAAATGTGATAAGTGTCCTCTGACTCAGATTTGTGTTTATGTGGAAATCAGGTTGCAATATGTCTAGTTTTTGGATTAATATAAAGTTATTTTTTCTGTGGGTCGGGTTTCGAAGGCGGGCGTCGTAATGGGGCTCCTGGTTGTGAAGCATCTTTATGTTTTGGTGCAAAGGTTTGCGGTGTCTTTGGTGCCGAAGATATCGGATCCGAAGACTGTTTTGGTGTCGAAGGAGTCGGGCTTGAGACTGGTTTTGGCTTCGAACCCGAGTGTGGACGACTCGATCCTGAGCCGGAAGGCTTTAACGTGTGTTTCGGTGCCGAGCCGGAAGGCGGACCATTGGAAACATTTTCTCGGTGCTTACCATGGCCCGAAGGCAGAGGTGGAACCGGAGCATTTCTTAGTCTGAGTAGGACTTTGGGGCAAGGGAGATTTGGTACTCAGGATACACTGACCTTGCGGAATCTCTTCATCCACATCGGAGCCGGATTCTGAGATGGATATAGGATCCTTCTGTTTTCTTTGAGCTGAAAGATTTACACGCATCACAGTCCTGTTCGTTGTGCTCCGGAGAAGCACAAGTTGCACACTTCCTGTGAGCCGGTGCGCGAGAACTTTGCGTGGCACCAAGGGCAGAATTTAAATGGAGTCTGTTCTTAGACAGCAAGGTGGACCAACACGGGTAGGCCTGACGCCCTTCCACGAGTTTCCCGATTGAAAAGAGTTTTTTGTATTTGACACGATACGCAGAGAAAAGTGAATACGGGATCGAAAGAATAACATCGAGGATAAGTGGATTGCGCACTGAGGGTAACCCAAGAAACAGTTTTGAACCAGAGCACAGTAATTCACGTCCGAACCCAATGACGGAAAAAAACAATCCAACAATGGTGTCAATGTCCATGCGCACTATTACCAAAAGGAGGAGTCACCTACCTTGTGACTGGAAAGACTTTTTTGAAGAAAAACAACTTGCAAACATCCCGACCCACTACTAGATGGCAGGAGTATGCAAATCATGTGATCTACAGCTCACATGCCTCAAACATAAGTTTTACGCCGGATCCTGCAAGTCCCTCAAGGTATGCCGGCCTGGTTTGTGCACAAAGAGTTAGGAGTTGATTATCTGGTGGATCAAGTGGCAGTTATACCTTTACTATGCTGGATTAAGATATGGACATCAGAGAACAAGGGTTTAAATCGCCTGATTCTATCAGATTATTTGGCCTTGGAACATGCAAACAAAACCCCATGGAAACGTTATATCAAGGAATCTTTCCAGGCGATAGGAAGGCCACACATTTTCTTTGCACACAACACTTAAAGCCCTGAGGATGTTACTATCACAAAAGATTTACATCATACATTTTTTACAGCGCAGCATGAATATACTGAGCCTAGTAAACCCACAGTGAGGGAGTATGTTCTGTTAAATCTACATTGGGCATGGAACCATACCTTTCTGACTTATCTAGCGTTCATGACAGATTTTGGCACTTTTGCGCTTACAGCGGTTACCAAACCTACATACCCTCTGCGCAGTGATAAGCTTCTTACGTGCAGCCCCAGATCTAGGCTTTCTAGAATTGATTGATCGCTATAAGTTCAGCACTCAATGGCCACTTTTCGTGTGGGGGATTGTACAGCCTTCGATCCCTAGAGTTTTATTATTCTGCACCATTTTAAAAGCCGGCGATGTTTTCTATTTTATTGTGTGTAATGATCTTTTTTTACGTTGCATATCCTTTTATACTCTATGAATGTATTACTGTATCTGTTATTGATTAGTTGCATCCGAATAAAGAATTATTCTCTATATATATCTGAAAACTAGACAGACTTCCGAAATCATCAAGGGATCATTTGTGTAGATTGCTCTTGGTTTTCCCAAAGAAACTAATCAATAAGATAATTATGAAAATAAGTAGGAAATAATAGCAATTGCTGACCGTGATTTTATCTGTAATTGTTTTGCCTAGATTTCGGATGTAAAAAAAAAACATATCATTACTCTCCATGGAATAAACATATAAAGTGATAGTGTTAAAAATCAAAAATCAGAGCAGCTTGAAAGCACATCCAGAAACCACGGATTCCTTTCAATAAGAATTCGGTTTATGGTGAGAGTGAAGAAATTGGCCACAATGTTTCAAAAGAGAAGAACTATACCTACAAAATTATAGAAACATGTACAGTACAAAAAATGTGGATTGTACCTAGGAAGCCTTCATGCAATAAACATGTGCATTCTTAAGTGAACTAAATATGTCTTTAATAGTTAGCTAATAATGGGACGCAGTCATTATAACTTAAACAAAACATCTTTATCACAAACACAACCAAAATAGTCTACTTTAATAAATATTTTAGATTGAAGCACAGTACACCTTTTTTAACTCAAATCTCCAAATTTAAAACAAATGTTTAATTTAGAGTTAGGAGCAGCACTTATTGTTCCAGGAGTGCTGTATCAGAGCACGGGATGTGGTTAATTTTATGATTAAAATTAGTTTTAGGCTTCAGCTTGTGTTACCACCTTCCTAGCTGCCAAGGTTTCAGATTGCCATGTGTGACATTTTCATAAATTCAGTGAAATTTTGAGTGACATTTCAACGATTATGAGTGACATTTTCTCGCGAGCAAAAATCATACAATGAAGACGAGGGAAACTTGTAAATATTAGAAATTGCAGCCATTTGAGCAACAAGAAACTCCATGAACTTCTTGAAACTGCTGCAGAGCACCAGAAATGGAAGCACACTAACCCTAGTGCTCCCTCCTGTAACCTGACTGTACTGTAAACGAATGTATAACCATGATATTAAACAGGAGGCGCAGAAGGACCATCATTGTACAAAATCACTCTGCCGAGCACATTAAGCTGCGAACAGTGATTTGGTCCATCTGTTTAGATCTGCTTGAATGGCCTGGGGAAGACGGCTAAGGCTGAGGGTCGAAACCAGGTCAGGCTCCCTGGTCATGTAAAATGCCTAGGTAATGAAAGCTTACAAACTGGATCACCAGCGTCGGGTGCCAGGTCTCATCAGCTCTGTTAGCCTTAAAAGAGATCTGCAGTGAGTTAAGCCAGTTCATTGTGGGACCTGAAGCATCCCCGAAGGATAGAACGGCCGCAATGTATTTTGTCTGCTGGACGCGCCATAAACAGAAGAACGTCGTTGGTGTAGAGTGCTGGTCTATCCCCCCGCAGTCGTACCCCAAAACCTGGGCGTTGCATCGTATCAACAAAACCAAGGGTTCCATGGTGAGAGTGAAAAGATGAGGTGACGGGCAGCCGTGACTGGTCCTTCTGTAGATAGGAAATCTGGGGGACAGTACAACATACACCGGCGCCTGCGGCCCAGCATACAGGACACGGACGTAGGCTCGATGCCTAAGTCCCAAACTCATTTTAATCAGTGTGTTGGAGGCAAGTATTATTTTTTTAATTATGTTTCTATTATGTGCCAGGGGACGGCCAACTCTTGCAGCAGCGCAACAGAACCGTCTCGGACAAATGGGCCACTACTTGTTCCTCCTACACTGTTGTGCCTCTAAACGCCAGGGCAGCAGGCCTCTCTCCTTCGGCCCCGGCCTCCCAGACGCCGCGCCCTCAAGCACCCAATACCGGTCAATACGTTAGTGGCCGCTGTCGGCCTTCACTGTGATCATCAAGCAGCAAGGTAAGCCGCCCACCCACGCACCCGGAGGCCTCCGACAGCCAGGGGAGGCGCCACGTCAGCACCTCACCACATGGGAGGCCGGGCGGCCATGCCACTACCGTGAGCCCAGTCACTTACCGCGGCCCAATCCCGGTGGGTGCAAATGATGCACCTTAACGTCTTCCTCTTCCCTCGGACGTGAGGAGGCCCTACGGCATCCCGGGCCCCCATGGTGTGCACAGTAAGTAGAAACCATTGAGCGCAGGCCCGCCCGGCGTCTAATTAGTGTAAAAGCCGCGCGACGCAAGGCACGAGGAGGAAACAATGTAGCAGTCACTCTCAGCCCCTCGAGGTGAGCGCATTAACTATTAAGTTACTGAGCCCAGCAGCTGCTGTCAGTGGCAGCACGTCTCGGAGCACCAGTACCGAGAGCCGGCGCACTGGTGCAGGCGCCCGTGGCGCTTGCTGGCACCCTGCATAGCCAGAATTTCAGAGTGTGGCATTATGCGTGACAATGCATTTCAGTGCGGTGTTGCGGAACACCACACTGAAATGCGTGAGCGTCACACATGATGCGTGATACTTGACAGGCATGCACCTTTAAGGTTAGAACAAAGCTTAAGGGTTCGCACGAGTATGGGGGTTAGGACAGTGGGTTTGGCGTAGTTATCAGTGGACACAAGGCTTAAGCTCAGGACTTGGGTTAGAGCTGAGCTTAGACTCTGGGTTAATGTCACATTACGCAGGCTCAGGTTAGTTTACTCTTAGGTTCAGGACAAGGAAATACATTTAGTGTCCACATTAAACATTAGTCTTACAGTTAATCAAAGAGATACAGTTAAGCTTAAACTCAGAGCTCCAATTAGACTTCCAGTTAGCTATGTGCTTCGATATACGACGGTTTAGATTGTAGCAATGACCATAAAATAGTTTTGCACTGGTAAACGAATTACAGTTCTGAAGTAGGTGATCATTTTGGTATGATTATAATAATAAAAAAACATAGTGTGTGATTTAACTGGTCAATTACCACTCGCTTCACTCCGTGCAGCATACCAACAGTACTGTGTGATGATGGAGGAAGAGTTAAAAGAGAACCGAACTATACTGGAGAGAACATAATGAAGAATCAGCAAAGCAAGTGTACTTCAGTTTTACATCCACCCATATGCACATACAGCTGGTTAAATAGCAGTTGTATTAACATTAGCCGTAAAACAGAAGAGATTTCCAGATTACCACATTAGGTATTTTCACATTAAATATCATAATAGCCTGTGAAAGCAAGTCTGGTGATCGAAATTGTTCACCTGTTAAGTGCTGACAAAAGTCTAAATCCTGGGCGTTTTTCTTCATTCCAGGGAAGCTGCTGCCTTCAAAAACAGAAAAGTAACAAAAAACGAATATGTATGTCATCGAATATAAATTCAGTAAATGCATTGCAAATCTTGACTGTCTCAATAGGTTAGTGTTGTGGCAGAAGAGATGATTGAAGACACCGAGTTCGGGAGTTAGTCATTAGCCAGGAAAAATAAATGGGAAATGAAAGATACAAAAAGACTACGAGTGAATGTCAAAGGCAATTAATAAAGATGGTTAAGAACATCAGAAAAGAAAAAAGAAACAAAAGCGTCCCAAGCACTGATGAAGAAGCTGTGTGATGATTTTCGGGAAATTATTGCTTAAAAGAACATGGTTGCATTGTTTTAAATGGCAAAGATCTTGTATTTGCAGTCACAATAAATACTCAGGAAATTATTTAGAGTTTTGCAGATGGTGTAGAGTCAATCAGGGTGGTGAAGGGCATTATCTCCCCAATACTGAGGGTACTGTGTCCGAAAAAAAGTTTGGTGGCTGACCACTGTTGGTTTTGATTAGAGGTGGGCGAAACTCGCAGACTTTCACTCGGCAGAATTCCGTGGAGTTAGATAAAAATTTGGCGAGATTCTGCGAAGTACCTTGAGCGGCGGAATTTGGCACATCGCGCTGCTCATGCTTATTTGTAGCACCGGGAGCTTGTTCCACACTGTAAAATCAGCTTGAATGGCACCACGTGGCCCACTAGAGGGCGCTGCTTTTTTTTGCCGCTCGAGTAGACATTTTCTACTCAAGCTGTAGCTTTCTCAACGCTAACGGTCGTGACTGCCCGCGATGAGAAATCACGCAGGGAGGCGTTCTAGTGCCTGACAAACGTGATAGGGATGCAAATTGTCGCTTGCACTCACCAGCATAACGTTGATGAGCCACCCGCGAGAAAGAACTCTGCCAAGCAACAGCTGGCTGAGTTTTGCTGAAACTCCGCGGAGTATGCAAAACTCTGCAAACTCCGCCGGCTGAGCGGAATATATCACCCACCCCTAGCTCTGACAGCCATACACTAAACTTTTAAAACATTTTTGATTATCAAAAACAAACTCCCAAAACAGGATTATTTTGTGAAAAAGAAAAAAAAACTAATGACCCCCACGCCAGTGTCAGGCTCTTTATTGTTCTCTTCAGTCCCTCACCGCCAGGTTTGTCCTGGCAGTGAGGCATTGCACCGTCCACCCTCAACAAGGTGGACTGTGTAATGTACTCTTTACGACGGACTCTACTTCCTCACATGGCCCCTAGTCAGGGCCATAGAGGAAGTATATCATTGACAAACCCAATGGGGACTCCGTCGACAAGTGCCCCATTTCTAAATGAGGGTTGGCAGGCAGTGAACTCCATAATGTTTACAATGGAGTACCCTGTCTGCCAAAATCTAAATCAGGCCCTTAATGACAAAACATACCAAAAGCTGCAATAGGGCCCAGATTACAGATTATGAAAACCACGGCCAAAATCTGTGGGGTCCCAGGTAGAGCAAAACATTTTTATATCCTTTTGTCCCTCTGGCAAAGAGCCAAATATCTGCTGCCTGATGTCTGGCACTCATGTTTTGCTTTACAGTGGACCTGATGCCCACAGACCCTAATCTATACATGTTTCAGGTGTCTGAAAAACAAATGCTGCAGTTACAGGTTGGTAAATCTTTTGGTACACAGGAATTTGATCAACTGTAGACATGTTTATGGAGATTTAAGTACAACGCTTCTAAACATGTTCAAACAATACATGAATGGTGTACTGGCCACACACAACAAGTACTGGCAAAGCCATTATGTCTCAACTCTAGGAGTTAACGGTTTTGCCAATGCTTTTGTGATGCTGAAAAGCATCAGTAAAAAGTAATGCTTTTTGCTGATGCTGTTTTGTGTCTATAAAAATAAAAAAGTATTTTGAAGGTGCCACTGGTTGTGGTGGTTGTGTCATTTTGTACACATGGCCATGCATCACCAAGCACGAGCACACAAACAGCATGACACAGGAGGAATTTCCTTCAATTTTTTATTGAACGTTCTAAAATGTCAAGAGGAGTCAATAAACAAAAACAATGCAAGTATGCCAAGACTCTTTTGTACAGGGCCAGCAGCAGTTTGCTGCCTGGTTCTATAAAAATATATATATTTAATCCCTAAATGTAAGCAGTGGAGGAACACAAGTCGGCAAGTCAAGAGCATGGTAAATAGGCTATGCTCCAGGAAAGGATCAAACAAATTGAACAAAAAAAGCCAACAAATAAGAAGCAGGCAAATGAGACGGACAACAAAACACCAAAGGTAAGGAATAGGCAGGGTGTAGACGGACAACAAAACACCAAAGGTAAGGAATAGGCAGGGAATAGGCAGGGTGTAGGCCAATGTACGTTCTTGTAGAATCCACCGTATAGGTATTTTGCAACCATACAGCATACACTGTTGCAAGGCTCGACCGAAGAATGAAACTTTCAGTGTGATAAGCTAATGAAGGGTCATAAGGTTAAAGAACAAATGCCTTTAACCGATATTTCATAGTACTCGGTTTCTGAATAGCAGTTCGACTGGAGTTAGTGGCCAACGAGAGCAAGTGACATAACCATCCGGAGCGTGGGACACAGGGCCACTTGTCTTGACCTGCTGGACTTCTAAACTCTCCCAGTGGTTATAAATGTACTGAAATAAATACATGAATTTCTAGGGAAGGTAACATCGCTTCTCGCACAAGCCAAAGGACACATTGTATTTCAAACTGAGTCCATGTCTGCGCACAGCAATTGATTCCTTGAAAGGAAGAGCAGAGCAGACTTGTTTCATGGCATAACCGTTGTGGACAAAATCCTTTATTCTCCAAGGACATCAAGATTAAAATGTATGTAACTTAATTATCTTTCGAAGAAGAGGGGATAAAAAAAGCATAGAGCACCCTTCTTTACTCGTATGCTAGAGATAGAAGACTGTAAAAATAAACGGTAAGAAGAACGATCTCTCAATATTTTAATATGCCCTACTTCCTGCATGTTTGGTAGTCACCATGTTCTACACATATACATTTGACTAAACCCCAAAGCTTTCTAACAAAAATGTGCACACCTTAACCACTATTTCTAATCACGCCCACTTTTTTTTCAATTATGATTCATAGGGCCAGATGTAGGTAAATCTATTTTACCGACTCATAAATACCGAATTTTAACGATTCGGGATTTATGAATCAGTAAAATAGAAGGAGGGAGATGTAGGTAAATCCAGATGTGCATTTACCGAATTGGTAATATTCGGTATTTACCGATTCTGTAAATACTGACCGGTAATGCCCATTCATTCCTATGGGCTTTGAAGCCCATAGGAATGAATGGGCATTACCGATTCGGTATTTACCGAATCGGTAAATACCGAATTTCACAAGGGTGCAGGGGGTGTCACCTGGACACCCTCTAGCACCCCCAAAACAGGGTCCTGTGCCATGTGGCAGGCATACATGCCCTAAGGGCAGGTCTGCCTGTCATATGGCACAGGTGTGCATGCACACATGTGCATGCACACCGGAATCTGTATTTTACCATCAAATTGAATTTGATGGTAAAATACCGATTCAGTAAGGCTTGTGGGACTCAGAAGAGTCCCACCTACATATCAAATTTACCGAATCGGTAAAAATACCGATTCGGTATTTTATAGAATCGGTAAATTTACCGATCGGTAAATTTACCGAATCTGTAAAATGACTGGCCCTACATCTCAAAATCCAATTACCGGTCGTAACGGCCGAATTCGCCCGTTACCGACCGGTAATTGGCCACCTACATCTGGCCCATAATGTTTTCTGTGCAGGGATGTCCCGCAATTGGGTAGATAGGTTTTACAAACGCATGCATAGATTACAAATATAGCTGCAAAAAAAATAGCAAGTATTACAATTAGCAAATGTATTTAAAAACTTCGGACAGACGGACGCTGGACCTGGCCTTCCTGGACTGGAATTATATGCCTGACCTGCATAAACTAGCATGTGTCTAATTATTAGCAGTCTAAACATTTTTTTTGCCAATACCTTTGGCAACATTTGATGAATCTTCACAAAATGTTCCCAAAAAAAAAGTCCAATCCACCTCAGCTCAGCTCCTTTCTAGAAAGTTTTGCAGTGATCCATCAAAAGGGGGTCCCAAAACGTATTTCCCCATGCAATTTTTCATAGAAAAATAAACCTGTGATACCGCAAAAACGGTTGAACCAAATTACGCCAAATTTGTCAGAAAGCTAGACCGTGGGAAAAAAAGTGTGCTTTTTCTTATTTGGTATAAATGCACAAGTTACTTACCTTCTGTAAAAATATATCTGTAAGAAACATTAGTAGTGATAGATTCCTTACCTTAGAATTACCCCCAGGCGTCAGACTGGATCCGGAAAGTTTACGTCAGCAGTACCCCTGTACGTCCGTAGGCGTTGTCATGCAGCTCCGCGTGCAGTTCCGCGTACGTCGTTGGCGTCGTTGTCAGCGAGATGACGTATGCTGGAGCTACTTAGGCGCATCCACGGGTGCTGACGGAAGTTCTGTACACGACTTTCCGCACTAGGAACGCAGAGCCATGCAAGAAACTGGCCACTGGTGCCATGAAACTAGAGCCCTGAAAGGGAACCTTAACCCTAGAAATCAGTTCGCAGACCGGGGAGGATGGGTGGGGCGGTAAGGAATCTATCACTACTAATGTTTCTTACAGATATGTCGTTACCAAAGGTAACTTGTGCATCTGAAAGAAACACATGGTGATATATTCCTTACTTTAGAATAGATACCTCAGCAATACTAACCCCGGTGGTGGGTCTTCGAACCAAGATCACACCAGAAAGTCCTGGAGAACAGAATGGCCAAATAAGCCATCTCTCCGGACTTGGCTGTCCAGGCAGTAACGCTTGGTAAGCATGTGCAGTGAGGCCCACGTGGCTGCCTGACACATGTCATGAAAGGGAATTCCCCGTCCCAAAGCAGTAGTGGCTGCCGTCGCCCTGGTAGAATGTGCGCGTAGCCCCACTGGAGGCTCCTTTTTAGCCAAAGAATAAGTTGAGGTAGAATGAGAGCACACGTTTTGGTTCCAGACGGTGGAGCCTCTCCTCCTCTTTTGAGGAATGTGGAAGCAGAAAGAAGGTGGGCAAAGTGATGATCTGCCCGATGTGAAAGGCAGTGACAACCTTTGGCACAAAAGATGGACGAGTCCTTAGAACAACTTTGTCCGGATGGACAGAGAGAAAAGGAGGTTTAGAGGAAAGAGCCTGGAGCGCACTCACTCTTCTGTCAGAGGTGATAGCCACCAGGAAAGCTGTCTTTAAAGTAAGAAGACAAAGAGGACAGTTGTGAAGTGGCTCAAAGGAAGCACACATCAAATATGTCAGAACCAGGTTCAAGTCCCACTGAGGCATTATGAAAGGAACAGGATGGAAAAGATGAGTAATGCCTTTTCAGAATCTATTTACAACAGGGAACTTGAAAAGGGAAGGCTGATCTGGAAGCCATAAAAAGGCTGAGAGATAGCCCTTGATAGTGCCCAGAGCATTTCCCTGCTGAGCCAAAGAAAGGAGGAATAGAAGGACCTATGACAGAGGGGCAGAAAGGGGATCCACAGCCTTTGCTGTGCACCATGTCACACATTTTTTCCACCTGCAGGCGTATACCGTCTTAGTGGAGGGAAGCCTGGCTGGCAAGATTACATCACAAACTTCGGGAGGCAGGTCAAAAGACGTCAACTGCCGCCACTCAATCTCTACGCAAGTAGGTGGAGGCTGGACAGGTGCAGGTGGAGAACCGTTCCCTGTTGCTGCGACAGAAGATCCTCCCGAAGAGGCAGTCGGAACGGGGAATCGATAGCCATGCTGAGTAGCTCGGGAAACAATACTCTTCGAGCCCAATCCAGAGCCACAAGAATGACTTGGGCCCGGTGGCCCTTGATCTTCTTCAGCACTCTGGGTAGAAGTGGTATAGGCAGAAAGGCGTATAGTAGACCGCAACTTCACTCGAGGCGAAAAGCGCCGCCTAGTGAGTGCCGTCTTGGAAATTTCAACGCCCAGAACTGATGACATTGCGCGTTCTCTTCGGTGGCGAATAGATCTAACCAAGGCTCTCCCGACTGCTGAAAGAGACCTTGTGCCACGTCCGAGTTCAGACGCAATTCGTGATCCATCATGCACTGGTGGCTGAGTTTGTCCGCCATGGCATTCAGAGAACCTGCCAGGTGTTGAACTACTAGGGAAATGCCCTGATGTTCCAGCCATGTCCAGAGGCGCAGAGCCTCCTGGCATAGGGTCCACGACCCCACCCGGTCTTGTTTGTTGCAGTACCACATGGCGATGGTGTTGTCCATGAACACCTGCCCTACTCTTCCCCGGACAGAGGGAAGGAATGCCTTCAGTGCAAGACGGATCACCTGGAGTTCCAGAATGTTGATGTGGAACTCAGACTCCGCCGGAGACCAGAGGCCTCTGATCTTTGCCTCTCCCTTGTGGCCGCCCCATCCCAGAAGGGACGTGTCCGTCACAACTGTGTGTTCAGTTTGGGGTAGGGAGAGGGATCTGCCGTTGACCCAATCGTGATTCGTGAGCCACCACTGCAATTGTCGTGCAGTGCCCTCTGAGATCGGGACGTGATCGGACAGGTTGCCCTGATGCTGTGCCCACTGGAACTTCAGATTCCACTGCAGAGCCCACATATTCCATCTGGCATGATCTACTAGCAGGATGCAGGAGGCCATCAGGCCCAGTAGCCGGACGGTCATCCTGACCAAAACCCAGGATAGAGGCTGAAAGATCAGAATCATAGCCTGAATATCTCAGACTCGCTGCTCGGGAGGATAAACCCGAAACGGGGCTGAGTCAAGAACCGCTCCGATGAAGAGGAGCATCTGAGAGAGAATCAGGTTTGACTTCGGCACATTGATGGAGAACCCCAGCAAATGCAAGAGGTCGGCCGTAGTCTGGAGGTGGCTGACGACTGTCTGGGGCGAGCCCGCCTTCAACAACCAGTCGTCGAGGTAGGGGAAGACTGAAACCCCTAACCTGCGCCGATGAGCTGCGACCACCGCCATCACTTTCGTGAACACCCGTGGGGCGCTGGTAAGGCATAAGGGGAGCACGGTAAACTGAAAGTGCTCGTGGCCTACCGTGAACCGCAGGTAACGCCGGTGGGCCGGCAGGACGGGGATGTGGAAATGGGCGTCCTGCAAGTCCAACGCTACCATCCAGTCTCCTGGGTCTAGGGCAGCTATGACCTGAGTCAACGTCAGCATCTAGAACTTCTCCTTCCGGAGGAAGCCGTTGACGTTCCATAGGTCCAAGATAGGGCGTAGGCCCCCTTTGCCCTTCTTGGGTACCAGAAAGTAGTGGGAGTAACAACCACACCCTACTTCTGGCCCAGGAACGCGCTCGATTGCCCCCTTGGCCACGAGGGCCGTAACTTCCTCTTGCAGAAGTTGCAAGTGATCCCCCGACACGGGGTGATATTGCGGTAGCATGGCTGGAGGGGTCGCCTCGAAGGGGAGGGAGTAGCCCCTTCGGACGATTTGCAGCACCCACATGTCCGACGTGACAGTGCGCCAGTGAAAGTGATGATGGCGAACCCTGCCCCCCCAATGGCGTCACATGGGCCTGAAAGCCCGGACTAGGAGGGTTTTGAGGCGGATGCTGCAGGGGAAGGTGTGGACTGGCCTCGCCGTTGTCCCCGACCGCCGCCACGGCTGTTTCCACGGCCGCCACCGCGCTCTGTATTAGCCTGCGGTGCGTGGCTGGCAGCACGTGTGGGAGCACCCCTTCCTTGACCATGAAAGGAGCGAAAGGCACCCGTTTGCTGGCGTGGGGCCGAGAGGCCCAAGGACTTGGCGGTAGCCCTGGAGTCCTTAAAACGCTCAAGCGCATGGTCTGCCTTGTCGCCAAAGAGGCGACGGCCATCAAACGGCATGTCCAGAAGGGTGGCCTGGACATCGACCGAAAAGTTGGCGGTCCTCAACCAGGCGTGGCGTCGAACCGCCACCGTCGTTGCCATTGCTCTGCCCAGTGAGTCCGAGGTATCCAGCCCACACCGGACATTGAGGCAGCACAACGCGACCGTGTCCCACAGAGTGTGGGTGTAGTGGCCCAAGAGGCATGCGGTATTGACTGACCGCAGTCCCAAACTCAGGGACGAGAACACCTTCTTACCGAACTGTTCGTACCTCTTGGATTCCCGATCGGGCGGAGCCGTTGGGAATACGGTCTGGGAAGTAGAGGCCTGGATGACCAGGCTCTCGGGGGTGGGGTGGTGGACAAGAAGCAAGGGTCGCCCGGAGCCGGGCGGTAGCGCCTGGCCACGTTCCTATCTACAGGCTGACCTGTAGTGGGGTTGGACCAAGTGGCTAAAAGAACGTCACACAAGGCCTCATTAAACGGAAGCAGAGGCTCAGCCGAGCTTGCCTGCGGTTTAAGGACGTCAGTGAGGAGGTTAGTCCTCACGGCCGCGACGGGGAGCTCTAGGCCCAATGCCCTGGCTGCCCGCATCAACACAACACTGTAGGCAGCCCCCTCCTCCGTAGCCACGGTTGGAGGGTAGACAAAGCCAGTGTCTGGCGAAGTGTCCAGTCCACTGGCATCCCCAAGCTCATATGTCCAGTCCTATTGAGACTGGCACTCCTGTGCCAGAGGGTCCACAGACCCCTCCCAATCTCCCTCGTCACTCATCACCTGAAATTCAGGTTCAACGGATGGGGCCGGTTCGTGGAAGTAGAAGTCTCCATACGACGTAGAGAGCGGCGCCCAGCAGTGCCGCTCCGGCGCCGGAACCGAATCAAGGGCAGGATCAGGGACGGCGCCGCCTACCGGCGACACACTAGGGGCCGGCGCTGGTGAGGTCGTGAGGTCGACCGGCGACGACCCGGATCCGGAACCGGATCCAGTGAGGGCCTGCGGCGCCGGGACCGAAGGCGCCGGTGGCATCGGGGCCGAAGCACCCGATGGCGTCGAAGCCGAAGCACCCGACACGCTAGGCTCTCCAGCTGGGACCGCTGGGCCCGAAGGCGCCACGGAGCACGGCGGAGGAGGGAGAGACCTCATGGTCATGAGGTACCGCTCGATCTCCTCTGGCGTCGCATCGTGCCCAGGGACCGGAAGGTATGGGGCAGGTTGCGACGCCCGCGACTCCGTCGGAGCCACGTGGGTGGTGTCACCTGAACCCCCGTCCGCGTCGCGCGAGCGCCGGGGTGGGTCGGAAGAACGATGACGCCTTTCCGACCTCTCATGCCTCTTACCTGAGGACCTGGATCCTGAAGACCGATGCCGACTCTCGGAGCTACGAGGGATCCGACCCCACGACCGGTCCCTCGACCTCCTGTGGGACCGGGACCTCGAACGGCACGGGCCGACTGCCGGAGCTCGAGCCGATTGCGGGACCGCTCCCGCCTAGCCTTAGACGTCCGGGCCCGGCAGTCGGAGCAGGTTCGGTCGTAGTGGTCGAGGCATAGACACTGAAGACACCGGCAATGGGGGTCGGTAACCGACATCATTCGGCCACACTTGGAGCATGGTTTGAACCCTGGCATCCCTACCGGCACCGTAGAAGTCGTAGCGACTCGAGAAAAACAGATCAAAAGATCAAAAAAGTTTAGTCAAAAAGTGACTAAGGGGTAGAGATTCTCCGGATCTGCGCTAGCTGGCGCGGAAAAAAGAAGAACTAACGTCAGCACGCGAGGGCGGCGTCTAAGTACTCCGGTGACATCATTCCGGCGCTAACGACACCGGCGACGGACGCGGAGAGCGGACGACGCCTACTGACGCGCAAGGGGCATTGCTACGCAAAAGTTTCCGGATCCAGTCTGACGCCTGGGGATATTCCAAGGTAAGGAATCTATCACTAACGTGTCTCTTTCAGATGCCTCTTTATCCATAAGGTCCCTATTAAAGTTATATAGGCTAGAGGCTTCTAAAAACACCGGTAGCAGAGCATCATAAAGGGTGCTCATGTTTTCCTGTGATTGGATAAAATTAACCCATCGTACGCGCCTCCTACAGTTTGAGACAGTTATCCCAGGATCGTCAGGGGAGACAACACAATGTGATACCTTTGGGGTAATTGTAAGGAGGTCGACTAATAGCGCATCGTGGTCGCTATCAATACGTGGGAGAATTCTAAAATCAGACATCCTATCCCAGAAGTTGGTATTTAACAGGATGTAATCCAATAGGAACCCTCGGTCCTTTCTATGGATTGTGAAGGCACATGATGTTTCGGAGGGCGATCTACCGTTGCATGCTCCAAGTGAGTGTTGTAGGGTAAGGCAATTCACTTGAATTACCAAGGGTGTCCATTTGGTCACCGATGGGCAACTAGATTCCGGAATTTCAAGAAGGAGATCCTCCTCAGGAATACTATACTATCACAACTGCAGTTGTACACATAGTATATCTCTAGAGGACGTATCTAGTTGAACTGCCGTGCAGCCTAGATGGACACGTACCCATATAATTAGTCCCCCCGAAGGTCTTCCTACACCAACGGAGATTGCCGGAGTGTGAAAAGAGGCAAACCCCTGCATACTAACCTCTCCTCTTGCCCATGTTTCCTGTAGCATACATATGTCATGTTCCACAATAAATGATCTCCACTCAGGGTCATCTAATTTACTATTAATTCCTGCTACATTCCAGGATAAGACTTTTGTAATGTCTTGGTTAGCTATTTTCTTATTACCAGTTTTCGAAGACAGGGGATAGCAATTCTTAGGTCCTGGGTGCAGAACTGATTATATAGCTACCTTATCAGTGCTTCTCACAATTATAGGACAAGGGGGGCCTGCTGACAATGCTGACCCCAACCCCTTTTAATGGGCTGGTTCGGGAACCGCTCAAGTACTCTCCGACCAGACCTTCCTGTCTAGGGGTAATGGGGCTCAGAGAGGTACACCCCATTATCAGAATTATCTAAATTGACAAGGCTAACCTCCTGTGGCACTACTGGATCTACCATCAGTCAATCTACCCCTTCAAGGGGGCTAAACTTGTTTCCAGTAGGGATGTTAAAGCTGGACAGGTTTCTCCAGTTTTGGCCTATATTTAGCGAGAAGTGATTATTATTTAGGGATCTCCAAGTGAAGTAAAAGGATATTACCCGTGTTCATACCAGACACTGATGCTAAAATTCTCTTTGTGATTGCAGGATTTCTAAAATTAATAACTATACAGGTACCATGAATATCTTTGTGACGTGCACCAATCCAGCCCACCCTTCTAGTGGATAAAATCTCTTCTGTGTTTTCGTATCCAAAATCACAATGGTTAATTAACCAGTGAACACTTTTGTTTTTTAACTCTTGGTGAGATTCTGTCTGATCCTTCCTTAGCTCAGGTAACCCGGCCAGAATTAAGACATACGGAGTTGATGCCGGCGGTAGATTTATATTTGGCATTTTTAATGGGTTAAATAGATTGTCATTTTGCTCATGAAATGGACGTGCTACTGTAGGTCTTTGACCAGTAATCTTTTCTATTTCCCCTGCACTTCCTGTTACTAATGGTTAGGCCATTTTTTCCTTTGCTTGATTTAAAATGGGATTAGCTACTCCTTTTTCCATAGTAGTCCTCGCCAATTTTTGGGCACCTGGAATTATATTAATTGTTGAGGATAATACTCTTCTACTTATAGGGGTGTTGGGTTTGTCTCTCGTAGGAGTATTAGAAGTATTATTACTCATTTTATTCTCCTGACTAGTCTTGCTCTTGGTTAATGCCCCCACATCCACTGCTGACTTCAAACCCTCCAGCCTTTCTAGTTCCTCCTTGATAATAGCTCTCATCTGTATCTGTAGATTGATTACCATAGATCTCACCCACCCAGGCTGTTCATCAGTTTGCACAGTAGAGTCTGCTAGTAGGTTAGACATCGGGGATTTTTCTGTATCTACAGTGCTATCATGTGTTTTTTTCCGTTTGGCTGACGGCTTTGCTTTTGGTCTTAGCTTGGCTTTGGTCTTTCTATCTAGCCTTGGGCGGGTACTACAAATCTGAGACTCCCTGCTTGTTGTATCTACGTTTATAGGTAAGTCACTTGACAACTCGAGTAATGATGGTTCTATTTCATCAGGGGAATGGGGAATCAATGGGTTAATATCTAAGTTAGGTGTAATCGATAGACGCCTTTCAGTTCTTTCAATTTCAGAAGCTACAGCCCCAAGAGCTTTCACTAGCATCCTATCAATTGATGTTGGTTTTGGAACGGGTGTATGCTGGTGGTGGCAGTTTCTTAGCTGGACACACCTTTTTACCCATTTTATGATGTTCCAGGTGGGAGAAGGAGTAGAGAAAAAGTAGTATTTAAAATTAAAAAGCAAAACTGGCAGATTCAAACCAAAGATATACTCAACAAATATGTTTGCATTTTTTTTAAAGGTTTTTTTTAATGACATTTCAAAATGAAGAACATGCGACAATCCCACACAACATACCACGCAGGGGGTAGCATGAGTTTGCATTTTTTTTACGTGTCCATGCTAGGATAAAATTAACAGTTAACTGGGGAAGTAATTATCAGTCTCATAAGGCCGAATAAATAGCAACAGTACCTTTATGTCCGTTGTTTCTTTAAAAAAAAAAACGCAAGGGGAGTGGCCCGGCCTGGCCTCTTCTGGCCCCTGGCGGCCACAGGCGGCCCCGTCCTTGTCCCGGGCTTCTCCTGGCGCTGCCCGCGCGCGTCCCGTGACGCGGGAGCCCTGAGCTGGCTTTATGCGCCTCCTGGCGCTTACTGCCCTCGAGGATGGTATGCACCTCACCACTGGGGCTGCCAGGGATTGTAGTCCCGGGGCGGCGATGGCGCAATTGCTGGCGTTCTGGACTCTCGGCAGTAGCGGCAAGCAACGGTGAGTCCCCCTTTCAGATTCGTGACTCTTGGCAGTGTCGGCTGGGCAAAGCAGGTCCCCTCCTGCTTGTCAGGGCTCCCGCTTCACCGGAGCCCTGAGCTGGCTTTATGCGCCTCCTGGGGCTTACTGCCCTCGTGGATGGTATGCGCCTCACCGCTGGGGCTGCCGGGGATTGTAGTCCCGGGGCGGCGATGGCGCAATTGCTGGCGTTCTGGACTCTCTGCGGTAGCGGCAAGCAACGGTGAGTCCCCCTTTCAGATTCGTGACTCTTGGCAGTGTCGGCCTGGCAAAGCAGGTCCCCTCCTGCTTGTCAGGGCTTCCGCTCCACCGGAACCCTGAGCTGGCTTTATGCGCCTCCTGGCGCTTACTGCCCTCGTGGATGGTATGCGCCTCACCGCTGGGGCTACCGGGGATTGTAGTCCCGGGGCAGCGATGGCGCAATTGCTGGCGTTCTGGACTCTCGGCGGTGGCGGCAAGCAACGGTGAGTCCCCCTATTAGATTTGTGACTCTTGGCGGTGTCGGCTGGGCAAAGCAGGTCCCCTCCTGCTTGTCAGGGCTCCCGCTTCACCGGAGCCCTGAGCTGGCTTTATGCGCCTCCTGGCGCTTACTGCCCTCGTGGATGGTATGCGCCTCACCACTGGGGCTGCCGGGGATTGTAGTCCCAGGGCGGCGATGGCGCAATTGCAGGCGTTCTGGACTTTCGGCGGTGGCGGCAAGCAACGGTGAGTCCCCCTTTCAGATTTGTGACTCTTGGCGGTGTCGGCTAGGCAAAGCAGGTCCCCTCTCCTGCTTGTCAGTGTCCCTCATTATCTGGACAGCATGAAGTCTGGGGCATTTGACCTTCTTGACCTCAATGGACTTGATGAACTGATGACAGCAAGCCTGTTTGCCTGTGACCTCGATGTGCTGAAACAGATTTCAATAAGTCGTGGAAGCACTATGAGTTCCTGCAAGTGTACATGGATCCTTCTTCCGATTGCTTTGAAGTTGGGTGAGTCAGCAAGAGCAACTGGCAGTATTTATTTTTAAAGGAACAGGCAGTATTTCTTTGTCATTATCTTGACAGCCTGGGAGTTTGATCTGCTGTGTGCTTACTACATAGGCATAGACAAGGCATCTGCGTGTAGTTGGAAGCTGTCGGCGGCATTTGTTTTGGAGCACTCATATGATCTATAAGCATTGGATTTGGTGTGAATTTGCATTGTGTTTTGATTTAAACTGGCAGTTTGCAGAGGGATCTTGCTAGAATACTTTGTGGTAATGTAATAAGAGACCGTGAAGATCTTGTCTGGTAAAATATGAAGTTTAATCCAGAGTTATTCACCCACAATAAACAAGCGTCATGTCAACCCGGAGTTTGTTCAGCAACTGCTGTCACTGAACGAACCTCGAGCCCAGAACACTCAACTGGATTCAAAGCAATACAATACAACTTATAGGCACATCATAAGAAATCCTCTAAACATTCTATTACATCACCTTCCCCCTTATCAGAAAGAAACAAACAACAAAACAAATTATATTTGCATAAACTAATATCTTACAAATTCAGTGAACCTTGTCGGAACTTTTATCAGTCTACCATTCCGGCTGGAAGAAGTGGAAGGCAAACTGGAAGTAGCATCCAGATTTAAATTACTCTGCTCATTGATCTTTTCACCCACATTAGTTTGTTGCCAATGAGCCCAACCACAGTTATCAGAAACATTTTTATTTTTCGCCCTATTGACCACCATGGCTTGATCCCTGGACATTCTCACCAGTTGCCTTACATTCCATCAGCCCTTTTCTCCTAAGAAAGCTGCTCCTTTACTTATTTTAACTACCTGAACTGGATTAGAAAAAATGGAATTCCCCTTCGCTATTTTGAAAAGATCTTTAATCATCACCCAGTCTCCCACCAAAATTCCTGAATAACTAGAGCACTTTTTCCCATCAAATTTGTTTTTCATAATCTCTTGTTTCTCCTTCACCAAATTTTTATGCGAACCTTCCCTAACAACTTCAGGGCACTTCTTATCCAACCAAGCTGGGAACAATGCTGAGTGAATCTTCCTACCTCTCAGCAACTCAAAAGGTGTAACCTCTGTCTTACAATGTGGAGAGGTGTTGTAATTCCAAACCTTTTCTTCTATAAAGGTCCCTACATCCAGACCTGAAGCAATAGCTGTCTGAATACCCTCTTTCACCACTTTATTACCGCGTTCAACCAGACCATTCGAGGCAGGAGAATAAAGAGCGACTCCAAGGTGTTTCACATCCTGAGAGGTCAAAAATGTACATATCGTTTTAGATACAAAGTGTGTACCATTATCTGTCACCAAAAACGTAGGCGCACCTTTCAACATGAATAGCTTTTTCAAAAATCTTATGGTATTGTCCAAATTAGGTGCGTCTACAAATCTAAAATACATACATTTAGAAAAGTAGTCCACTGCTAAAATCATAAACCTCATTCTCTCACGTAAGACATTATAGGGCCCTGAAAAATCCAACCAAACCTTTTCCCAAGGAGAACCTGGAAAAACTGTAGGGTGTAAAGGAACACTAGGTGACTTCCAATGTTTATCTGAAGGTAAACATTCTTCACGACCGTCAACCTTTGACTTAACCTGTGCATCCAGACCAGGCCACCAATAATGTAATTTGATCCTCATGCTTGTTTTAGTCACCCCTAAATGACCATTATGAGCCAGTCTTATAATATCTGTTCTAAGTTCAGAAGGAGGAGCAACCTTATCTCCCCGAAGTAAGATATTGTCCTTTACAGATAACTCTTCTGAAACTTGAGCCATAGTTCTTAGGTCTTCATATAAATTTCTCACATCCGGCCATTTCCCCGACGAAAACTCAATTGCCTTGGACAAAACAGCATCCCTCTCACCTGCCTCTCTCCAATCTTTTTCTGAAACTGAAAGTTTCAAATCATCAATGGCATCCACTAATGTCACACATTCCACATCATCTTCAATTAAATCCTCCACCTCCTCTCTATCCAGCGACATCCTGGACAAACAATCCGCCCGAACGTTTTTCCCACCAGGAATGTGCCTCAAATCAAAATTGTACTCTTGTAACTTTGAAACTAGTCTTGTCAACCTAGGTGATAAATTGTTACTTCCAGACACCTTACTGAAAATAAAGGAGAGGTTTGTGATCTGACAACATAATGAACTTACGGCCCCAGACATACATTTTGAACTTCTGGGCCGCCCAAACACAGGCTAACGCCTCCCGCTCTATGGTACTGTAATGTTTCTCAAATTCCCTTAGAGATCTTGAAGCAAAAGCGACCGTTCTTTCAGTACCATTAATCTCCTGACTTAAAACTGCTCCTAAACCACTCATACTTGCGTCCACTGCAATCGTATAAGTACAGTCATCGCGGAATGCATGCAAAGGGTGAGCCGGAACAATCAATTCTTTCACATTATTAAAAGTTACCTCCAAATCTTCTGACCACACAAATTGTTGACCTTTCTTCAGTAGAATTCTAAGAGGCTCAACCAACTGGGCATATTTACTGACAAAAAACCTAGCATAGTATTCAGCTCGGCCTAGGAAAGAACGAAGAGAATCTTTGTCAGTGGGAGCTTTTGCTTCTTTTAAAGCCTTAATCAGAAAAAAATGCAGACAATACCAGCCCCTGATAGAGTGTCCTAGATACTCCAGCTCCTCCACTCCAAACTTGCATTTATCTTCTCTAATAGTCATTCCACGTTCACCTAACAAAGAGAGAACCTTCCGTAACAAAATATTGTGCTCATCCAGACTACTTGCAAAAATAAGAATATCATCCAGGTACGCCTGAACCCCTTTCAAGTCTTTAAATAAGGTGTCCATTAACCTTTGAAAAAGCTGGCCGCTGACGCCAATCCGAAAGGGAGTCTCAAAAATGTTAACGCCCCAAACGGAATGACGAAAGTGGTCGATTCCTGGGATTCTTTAGATAGTGAGACCAGGTGGTAGGCAGATCTAAGATCTATTAAAGAAAACCACTTCGCACCGCCCAGGTTTGCCAATAACTCCTGAATTTTTGGGAGAGGGTGACAATCCACCTTGATATTTTTATTCAACCCTCTGAGGTCCGCACACAACCTATTTTTTTTTCCGAGCGACCACAATGGGGGCGACCTGTTGAGACGACTCAGTAGGTTGTATGAACCCTTGTACACATAAATCCTCCAACATTTATTTAAGTTCTGATCTTACACTTAATGGGACATTGCAAACCTTATGAGCAACAGGAGAAGCATTGGGAAGCAGCCTAATCTTATGCTTCACACCTTTCACCAGG
Organism: Lissotriton helveticus; assembly: GCF_964261635.1. Lineage (NCBI taxonomy): Eukaryota > Metazoa > Chordata > Amphibia > Caudata > Salamandridae > Lissotriton > Lissotriton helveticus. The sequence goes on along the minus strand of NC_136061.1, from coordinate 2,119,592,302 downwards.
CCCACATTGTCACAGAAAACATTTATGAACTCTTTTAGCAGATCACCACGATCAATCTTCATATTCTCGATACAACAAATTGGCAATTCTCTAGCCCTTATGGGATTTTCGTCCCCTGGAACAAAATACAACCCCATTCTGGCCAGATCTTTCCATCCCACGATATTCTTCCCTTTTATTGCCACATATATTTTTGTACATATGGATCTTTCCAGAATTTCCACACTACCCATGAAGAACCCCAGCATGTCAATGTCTTCTTCTCCGAACGCTTTAGGGTTGACGTCTGTTTCTAAAAGTACCATTTCCTTGCCCCATTTTTCGTAGAAGGTAGAATCCCGAAGAATAGTGATTGGCGAACCGGACTCCGCCATCACTTGCAACTGCACTCCATTGATAGTTGAAGAACATAAAGGACCTTTAATCACCTCTTCTCCTGTGTCCAAGGTTAACAATAGAGTTTCCATGGATTCTAAACATTCTCTCCAATCAACATTGTTAATTTTTACACTCTTCTTTTGAAACCTACACACTTTTTGGAAGTGGCCCACTCTCTTACAAACTGAGCACGTTTACTTAAAGCAGGGCAGCCTTTAAAATTTCCAATACGAAACTTTAAGCCACATCTAGAACAAAAATGTTGACTTTTTTGTTGCATGGGTTTTACTCCTTTATCTTTAGGACCAACTGCATACAGACCCTCATCTTCACCCCCTTCTGAAACTAAACTAACTTTAGTAGTTGTCTCATAACTTTAGTTGACAAAACTGACCTTTTAATACTTAAAGCTATGTCAATAACCTCTGAAAGTGATGGGTTCCTACAGCTTAGAATTCTTTCTTTGATTTTAGGAGAAGCGCAATTAAACACCAATTGGTCTCTAATATAGTTGTCTAAAAGAGGACCGAAATCACAAGAAATAGCTAAAACTCTTATCGCAGCCACATATTCCTCAACCTTATCGTCTTCTTTTTGTTTGTGCTTATAAAAATTATGCCTTTCAAGCATAATATTAGGAGATTCATCAAATAGTTTTTTTAACCTAGCTATAGCCTCAAAATAAACATTCCACTGTCTATCACCTGATTGACCAGCAGGAGGTGGAATGGGAGGAAGACTGTTAAAAATACGTTGGGCCGCTAACCCCAAACTCCCAAATAGTAGTGCAAACTTACGAAGTGGGGAATATTCAATCGCATCAATAGCAACCAGATGATTTTGAAATAAACCTAACCCCACTGACCATAACAGGGTAGGTTTATTAGGCTTGTCAAGAAATGGATGGGGTTGTGTGATTTCCTTAGCTGAAGACATACTTGAATAATACTTGAAAAATAATGAAACAGATACATATAAAATATCAATATCTACCCCCAACCTTGTTCTCAAAATATGAATGCGAATTTGAAATTCTCCCCAAGCTGTGTACAATAGAGTATTTCACAACACACCATGTAGCTCCATGTAAGGCATTACATCGTCTTGCAGGCAAGAAAGTGCAGGTTGTATTAAAAGTCAAAAGTTACCTTGCCAATGCGCTATTCCAAATGCGCAATATTCATTCAAAACTTAAATCGGTCACAATCTTTCCTAAAAGGATAATCAATAAAGATCGTTAGACTCCGATTCCAACTTCCTGAAACAGAACAAAATGGCGGCACGTTGGATACGCGCAGCCGGGTGGCTCACAGCGCGTAGAAAGAGCACCGGCCCTGCTGCAACGTCTTACGTCACACTCACTGAAGTCCCAGAATTCCCCACAGCTTGTAGATTCCGGAATCCTGGTGAACCGCAAGCAAGAAGAACGTGCAGGTAAGCAGAACGTCTTCACGAATTCAGAAGATGCACATTCCTCAACCACCGTTATTTGTCGAAGAACACTCTGACCAAGGTGCTCGATATTGAAAATCCACACTTTTAAAGAAATTCACCACTCCGTGACAAGTATCCAATAGTGAGGCAAATACTCAACAGCAGGACTCTTCATTCGCCAATAAACTCGAAAACGAAAAATTTCGTTCAGTTACTCCACCTCTGAGTTGCAAGACCAAAAACAGCCACACCAAACAAAAAAAAAACTAAATAAATCCTACCGTAATCCTACCACAGTCCAAAATCTGACGAGAACTGAACATCGATACTGGCGCAGGAAAATGGTGTTCGCAATTGCGTTTGGCAGAAACTCTTGACAACTCGTAGAGTAAAAAAAATATAAATATATTCTTGCGTGGGTCGGTGGGTGAATAAAGATGATCCCAATCGTCGCCAATCTATAATAAGAGTCCGTGAAGATCTTGTCTGGTAAAATATGAAGTTTAATCCAGAGTTATTCACCCACAATAAACAAGCGTCATGTCAACCCGGAGTTCGTTCAGCAACTGCTGTCACTGAACGAACCTCGAGCCCAGAACACTCAACTGGATTCAAAGCAATACAGTACAACTTAAAGGCACATCATAAGAAATCATCTAAACATTCTATTACAGGTAAATTGACAGGACTGAGCCACAGTGAGACATCACGGTATTGGAGCTTTTCTGAGATTTACAAAGCCTTCAAATTTATTTGAAGCGTGTGATACAAAAATAACTAATCTATGCTTGAGCTTTGAGGCCCCGCCATCTGACTCACCATTTGTTCAAGGCTCGAGCGAGTAACCGGGGCATCAGTCTGCGCTTGGAAGTTTTACAGGAGTAAGGCTTGGATTCCCGTGTCACAAAGGATTTGTCACCTCACAGAGGAGGCAGCCCAACACTTGTACTCGTGCTGACGAGAGATTTGGCGCATGCGCAGTGAAACATCACAGCCATCCATCTTGTGGCTTTTGGCTGAAGACTTCAACGATGACCTAAGCAGTGCACAGCGAGCCTTTTTTATCGCACCAAGTTGTAGGAGATTTCGGTAGTGCGCTAAGCAACATTTTTTTGATTTACAGGCCTTCAGATATTCTGTCAGCTGTGTGCAGCAGTGCTGAAGTCACTTAATTCAGACAATCCAAGCCTTGTGGAAGGTGAGGCTGGTGTACACTACAAGGGAAGGTAGGAAATAATTACCCAAGTGTTTGCTGTGCAGTGCAAGTCTGTAGTAGAACTGAGGGAAAAGTAGATTTATGGGCATTTTTATTGTCATACTATATTGTCTCTCCTGTTGCCAGGGATTTTAGAGGAATGTTGGGTGAGGGATCGCTCACAAGGGGAACTTGGAATGTTTTTTTGACTGTTAATACTTGCCATCCCAAGTTTGCTGATGATGTTCTCTTCCGTTTATTTTTACTTCTGTGGTCATTTGGCTGCAATGTTTGTTTCATGCCATATGCAATTTCGGCTTATGTTGATTGGTGCAAGTCTGATTTTTTGGGGTTTGTGGATGTTTTAGGTTTACTCTGTATGATGGTGTATGGGGTGTATGCAATTCAGATTTTCCTGCTTAGGAGAATAATAAATGCGGATCTGAATTTACTGATATGCTGCATGCTGAGTGGATGTTTCTGGATGCTATCATGGATTGCCTGCCTACGTGTATTATGTCATGCTTGTGTGTTTCCCTTGATTTTTAGCCCCTTTCTTGTAAGGTGTGTGGAAATGTGTTTTTTTCTGAATGATTGTAGAGGCATGTACTTTTTCATTTGGTCATATACCCTACTATGTTTTGCCTGAGATGTATGGTCCTGTCAGGTGTGCATAATAGTTGTGTGTGTGGTAAGGTTGTGTACCCTGGTACTAAGTTGTAGGGTAATGTACCCTAGTGCTGTGTTGTAGGGTTGGGTGTACCCTAGTGCTGTGTTGTAGGTGTGGTATTCTATGGTTGGGTCATTTAGAACCTGTGAGGTCACTGTAGAACATTAGTAGTGTCACGTTATAGGAAGGTTAGCTACCGTAGGATGAAGATCGTTATTGCTGTTCTCTGCGTTGAATGTTAAGTTGTTCTTCCATCTGAATAAATACATCTTGGAATCTACTTCATTCGTGGACCCTTTTACTACACAATTCTTGGCGATGAGGATGGGATCGTAATTTTTCAAGATTTGAAGAACAACGTTCACGTTATATTTATTCAAGATTTCTCCATGTTTTCTTTTCAACTGGAGTTGAATTGAACCCTCGTTGCTGTCTGGTAATGTACTTTTGAAGCTGTTTAATTTTTTTTTGCGCACACTTTGCCTTTAATAACATATTTTTCAACCTCAATCTATCATTACCATAGATGCCGTTGGTGCACGTATCTTTCAAAATTCTTCAAGCACGTCTTCGAATTCTCTGCATGCGACAACTTCCACTGTTCTCTTTTGATGATGCTGACGCCTTCTTGCTAAGCATTGTGGGAACTAATCGCAAAGCATTATTGGAAGCACCTTTCACCTGTTATGACGCGCTGACGTCATTTGCGTGCCGCCATTTTGAATATTTACTTTTCACTCGTATTTTCGATCGGAAACAAGTTTGACAGCACATATCTTTACGGAAAGTTGATAACTCTTTTACTTTATACTCAAAGGTATTTCTTTTCTATTCTTACCTCATTTTTGATATTTTCTAAAGTAAAGAACTTATCATTTTCTGTGTGAAATGTCGAACATTGCAGCTCCTCCTCATTTCTTACAAACTGCTGGCGATCCTAACATTGAGTGGGACTTATGGTTCCCAATGTTCATGGCATATGTTGATGTGCTTGAGAAGGATGGTTGTTCTGCAAAGAGGAAATTAGCTCTTCTAAGACATTGCTTAGGGGGCGCAGGCATCAAGGAATTTGACAATCTTCCCCCTATTTATGATACGGGGGATATTGATGTTTTTGAGAAAGCTACCAGACAGATGAAAATTCGTTTTGGGAGGAAAATAAACACAGTCATGGAAAGGTTCAAATTCTACTCTCGAGTTCAAAAACAAGATGAATCCATTGAGGATTATGTCTCAGCTCTACGTTCTTTAACGTGTTCCTGTGCTTTTGAAATGATCTCTTATGAACAAGTTCTTAGAGACCAGATTATGATGCGAACAAAGAGCAAGAAAATTCAAGAGAGACTTTGGTTAGGCACAGAATCTTCCCTCAGTGCTGTTATTAATATTGCCAAGGGTATAGAGCAATCAAAATAATTTGTGTCTGAAATTAGAGGTGCTGGTGTTAAACCACAAATTCCTGAAGCTGAGGTTTCTTTAGTTAAGAACCAAACTAATTCGAATGTTTCTTCCAAAGGTTTATTTAAAAAAGACAGTGATAAGAAACTTGTAGATAATAAGAACTTTTCCGATAACAAGTTTTCTCAAAAATGAAATATTTCATGCTATCGTTGTGGGAGTTCTAACCATGTTGGCAATTACAGAGGGTGTCCCGCTTGGGACAGAGTGTGTGTCAAATCCAAAAGAAAAGGACATTTTGGTAATATGTGTCGTTCTATTAAAAAAATTAACTATGTTTCACAAGAAGAAGAAGAAGTTCTCCATAGTTTTAACTGCATTCTTTCTGTAGATGAAAATGAACACAAAGAATTTCCCTCTTGTCCCATTTTAGTTGACAATATTTCAATTGAATTGATGATAGATTCCTGTTCATGGTATACTATCATTGGTTTAAAGTTGTTCAGAAGTTTATGGGGAAACAGGGAATTATTAATCCCTGATATTCGACCTGGAGGTTACACTGGACAAAAAATAAATCTGGAAGGTTTCTTTTGGGCTACCATTCAAATCAGAGATAGAATCACCAATGGGAAAGTGCATGTAGCTACTAAAGTGGTAGCTATTCTTGGGTGGCCACACCAACGTGATCTAGGAATTAAGCTTGATCCTAATGCCAATCCTCCAGTATGTTTTATAGATTCGAAAGTAAATAGGTTAGTTGAAATGGATTCAAGTGTGCTTGTGGAAGAATCATGTTTTGTAGATAACCTTAAGATGAATTTTCCTGATGTCTTTAAGGACACTCTTGGAAAATACTCTGACTTTAAACATGAAATAATTCTCAATGAAAATGCAGTTTCAGTTAGACACAGGGTAAGGAACGTCCCAATAGCTTACAGGAGTAAACTTGGAGAAATTTTGGATGACCTGGTTTTGAAACAAATTATTGAGCACATTGAATCTTCCCCGTGGATATCTCCCATTGTTTTATCGCTTAAAAGTTCTGGAGATCTCCGCTTATGTGTAGATCTCTGCAGTTTAAACCAAGAAATCTGGGTTGATAAACACCCTCTACCAAATATCCATGAATTAATTTCTTCTTTATCTGGTGCTACCGTGTTTTCTACAATTGACTTGGCTAGTGCATATCACCAGGTGGAATTGCATGAAGAATCTAAGAAGCTAACTGCATTTGTTACTCCGGAAGGCATGTTCCAGTATTTGAGGATGCCTTTCGGACTAGCTAGTGCCGCCTCCGTTTTTCAACGGTTGATGAAAGATCTGCTCAAGAATTGTAATGGTGCAATAGCGTTTCAAGACGTTATTCTAATATTTGGTAAGGATTTTAAAGAACATGATTCTAATCTACACTCTGTATTAAGCAGTGTTCAAGAGAAAGGTTCAACTCTGAAGTTTTCCAAATGCAAGTTTAGACAGTCTAAAGTTGAGTATTTGGGCCATGAAATTTCAAGAAACGGTATCAAACCCAAAATTAACCATGTAAAAAGTATTACCTCGGCCCCTGTTCCCACTTCTAAAGAACAGTTGTTGTCTTTTCTAGGCCTTACTGAATTCTATGGGAAATTTGTACAAAATTATTTCACTATAGTACATCCTTTACGTTCTTTATTAAAGAAACAAGCAAAATTTGTTTGGGGTAGAGACCAACAAGAATCTTTTGACATTCTCAGAAGTAAAATCGTTGATGCTCCTTTTCTGAAACCATTTTCTGTTGCAAAAATATGTATTGTCTGCGTCGACGCTAGTAATGTTGGTCTAGGAGCCGTTCTGATGCAAAAAGATAAGCTTGGGGAATATGTAGTCTCTTATGCTTCAAGGACTCTACGAGATGCAGAATTTAATTATTCTACAATAGAAAAGGAGCTACTTGCTTGTACTTGGGCGACTCAACATTTCTGCCAATTTCTTTGGGGAACAAAATTTTCATTAAGGACTGATCATAAACCCCTGGTTAGTATGTTGTCGGCTGGTGGAGGTAGGACTCTCACTGCTCGTCTAGCGAGACTTGCTGCAAAGTTACAAGAATATCGTTGTGAGGTTGTTTATGTCCCAGGGCGTCTCAATGTTCATGCGGATTGCATGTCACGCTTTCCCATCAGTGATAGTTCTGTAGTAAAACACCCCGAAGAACGTGATGTTGCTTTTACTATATGTGACGTAAATGTTATCAATAGAAATGACCAATCCAAATTGATTTCTCAAACTTTATGGACACAAGCTATGCAACAGGATGAAGTCTTGAAGAAGGTGAGGGTTTTTCTAAGTAGAGGTTGGACTGAAGAGAGGAAACTGAGTGGTGATTTGGCCTCTTTCTTTAAGGTTAGGGATGAATTAATGGAAAATTTTGGCATGATTTTCAGAGCTGATAAAATTGTTCCTCCCAAGGATATGAGAGAGTCTATTTGCAATCTTGCACATGAGGGGCATATGGTGATGTCCACAACTAAGAGAAGAATTAGGGAATTTTATTGGTGGCCTAGTATGGATTGCATGATTGACAGGTGGGTTAGGAATTGTTCCCTTTGTTCTTGGAGTGACAAATCTGTGAAACCAATTTCTGTGGGTGTTACCCCCATTGAGTTTGTCCAGAGTCCATGGCGTAAGTTAGGGATTAAGAACGGTTATCTGGGAGCTACCCTTTCTGTCAGGAAAAGGATTGGGTCAATAGTATCAAAAATCAGAGTTCCTTCTCCTGAGTTCACTATGAATCAGATCTATGATCGGTCATGGGGTATTGACTAACGGCGCTAGGGTTTGTAGTGTTACATTAGTTACCAAATTTACACTTTAATGCAAATGGTGCCCACAAGTATCAACAATGACACGAAACAGTAATGTTTTGTATAAAAATATTGATCAATCATTTATTAAGAGACAGAATAAAAAACAAATTTAAAAAATTCACAACATATACAGGATTATCAATTTTATCATAAGGTTTTCAAACACAAAAAACATTCATCATATTTAAAAAGGTTACTATCAGATCGTTGTGCTGTCATTTATACAATAATTTTGATTAAAAACAGATTTATCTTAGGAACGAAAAAGTGTCGACGCAGCGTTTCGGTGCCTCTTTGTTTTGCACCTTCTTCAAGGACTCGTTCACGATTCAATTAATATACTCCAGGTGTATTTATCCTGGTGGTATTTCTCATCATTCTAATTTCGCACGTTTCTTCGTGTACTAGCTGTATTTCTTTGTCTCTTTTCTCTTGTAAAGGTGCCTTTAGTTGGGCATCACCTGTTTTGACGAGAGATTGGGGACACGCTTCAGTCCGGTCCGCTTTACTCTTGGTCTTTTGAGAGTAATGGAGGACGCCTCTGGGAGCTACCTTCTGGTAATTTCATCAACCATTTACTCTGTATGGTTAGACTGAAAAATGCGGAGGTTTATTTCCTTCTCCTTATAGCTTCATCTTTGTGGGGCTTTTTTAGCACATTAGCGGTCCACTCTTTAAAGGATAGCTGAACTGCACGGCGTCCTCCACCTTCCTGGTGGAGGACGGTGGAGGACGCCGTGCAGTTCAGCTATCCTTTAAAGAGTGGACCGCTAATGTGCTAAAAAAGCCCCACAAAGATGAAGCTATAAGGAGAAGGAAATAAACCTCCGCATTTTTCAGTCTAACCATACAGAGTAAATGGTTGATGAAATTACCAGAAGGTAGCTCCCAGAGGCGTCCTCCATTACTCTCAAAAGACCAAGAGTAAAGCGGACCGGACTGAAGCGTGTCCGCAATCTCTCGTCAAAACAGGTGATGCCCAACTAAAGGCACCTTTACAAGAGAAAAGAGACAAAGAAATACAGCTAGTACACGAAGAAACGTGCGAAATTAGAATGATGAGAAATACCACCAGGATAAATACACCTGGAGTATATTAATTGAATCGTGAACGAGTCCTTGAAGAAGGTGCAAAAAAAAGAGGCACCGAAACGCTGCGTCGACACTTTTTCGTTCCTAAGATAAATCTGTTTTTAATCAAAATTATTGTATAAATGACAGCACAACGATCTGATAGTAACCTTTTTAAATATGATGAATGTTTTTTGTGTTTGAAAACCTTATGATAAAATTGATAATCCTGTATATGTTGTGAATTTTTTTTAATTTGTTTTTATTCTGTCTCTTAGTAAGTTAGGGATTGACATTATTGGTCCTTTTAATTACCAATCTGGAAAAGATATGTTCGCTGTTGTTCTGGTCGATTACTTTTCGAAGTGGCCAGAATTGAAAATTGTTGAAAAGGTCAATTCTGATGTTATCATAGAATTTTTGAATGAAGTTTTCTGTAGAGAAGGTCTGCCTGAAGAAATCATTTCTGATAATGGCCCGCAGTTTGTTAGTGATGTTTTTATATCTTTTCTATCCAGCTGTGGTATTGTGCACAAGAGAGTTTCCAATTATTTTCCACAAGCTAACGGCCAAGGGGAACGTTTTAATAGAGTGATTAAGGAGTCTTGTCAGTTAGCTTTACAGAGTGGTTTGAAATGGGAAAAAAAACGTTGCAAGCTACTCTTTTGACTTATCACATGTCTCCTAACTCTGTAACAGGGTTATCTCCTTTTGAGATGTTGCGTTGTAGGAAACCGGGCTCTAAACTCATGCCTTGGTGGTTAAAGGCTAAGAATGGTGATTACATGGAATTGGATTTGAAAAGTGTTAGAGATCGTGTTAGTAGATACCAAGCGAAAATGTCACAGAATTCTGTAAAGAAAACTAATACTTCTAAGTTAAATGTAGGGGATCTTGTGAGAGTGAAGTTTGGGGGACAAATTCGCAAGGGAGCTTCCAGATGGTCTAATCCAGTTAAGGTTACTGAAGTTTTTAGTAAGGCTGTTAGAGTAGAGGGTGGCAAGATCTAGAATTTTAGACGCATTTCAATATGTAAATCCAATGAGGTGAAGTCTATACAACAATTTTCTAGTTTAGCGTCTCCTGGTAATCTGCAAGTTGTAAATGATGACTTTAATTTTTCTGGTACTCATGAAGCCTTTGATAATCTTTCTCCTCTGTGCGAGAGTAACATTCAGGAAAATGCAACTAATGATAATATGTCTGACAACACTGTTATTCGTGAAAATGTAACCAATGATAATATGTCTGACTATACTGTGCATGATGATTTTTCTAACATTGTTTCTACTAATTGCAATCAAGATTCTTGTCTTTCAGGTAAGAGTTCACGTGTGAAACATACTCCTGTGAAATTGAAGGACTTTGTTCGTTTTTAATTTTTCTTTTTTTTCTTTCTGGGGTGGGATTTTATTATTTTCCTTGTTTTTTGTTTTTTTTTAAAAAAAGGGGGGAGGTGTGTGGTATTCTATGGTTGGGTCATTTAGAACCTGTGAGGTCACTGTAGAACATTAGCAGAATGTCACGTTATAGGAAGGTTAGCTACCGTAGGATGAAGATCGTTATTGCTGTTCTCTGCTGTGGATGTTAAGTTGTTCTTCCATCTGAATAAATATATCTTGGAATCTACTTCATTCGTGGACCCATTTACTACAGTAGGGTTGGGTACTCAAGTGCTGAGTTGCTAGGTTGTTTACCTTAGTGTTATGTTGTTGGGTTGTCGACCCCAGTGCAGCGTTGCAGGGTCTGTATCCTGGTACAGTATGAAGTGTGTGTTGTTGGGTTGTGTACCCTAGTGCTGTGTTGTAGGGTTGGGTACCCTACAACCTGCGTTGTAGGGTCATGCACCCTAGTGCTGTAGGTTTGTTTACCTTAGAGCTGTGCTGCAGGCTCGTGTATCCTGCTACGGTATGAAGTGCGTTGCTGGAGACTCTTGTTCTTGTCAGGCAAACAGTGTGGGTTGCCTGAGACTCCTCATCCTTTCAGGTTACGGCATGCTCATGTCAATATGTTCCCTAAGGAAAGTGCATGGGTGTGACTTTAATGCTTAAGGCATGTTCCATCAAATTTTGGTGACTTTAATGTATTTCATGTATTAGGAATGTTGTATTAATTTTTGGTGGTTTTCATGTATTATGAATGTTTGATCAATTATTAGGTAAGTTTAATGTATTTAATGTTTTAGGAATGTTCTATCAATGTTTCATCTTTAGCCTGTTGTATTAATATTTCAATAGTTCAACTTGTAATTTCATCTCTTATTTTCATCATTTAGGTTTATATATATTCCTTTTACTGTTACTATTATTTCTGTCAAAAGTTTCCCTATGAAAGGAGATATGTTGTGACTTGGTTGTTGTCATAACCCCTTTCCTAAGGTACACCTTCCCTGCTGTTCAGCCAGGAAGAGTGCTGAAGTGCCTGGTGATGTAATAGAATGGTGAATGTTTGGTGATGTAATGGAATGCCTGGGTATCTGGTGAGGTGCTGAATGTCAGTTGGAGCATGCAGGCTGAGCAGTAAGGAGGCTGCTCCTGGTGGGGTTATCTTTTATATACTTACCTGAAACTTACCATCTTGATAACCTGTAACGAAGTCTTAATAAACTATCTTCTACAATGTACTCTTATGGCTATCTGTACTTCTTTTACCATTATAACATATACATCCATCATTTGATGAATTTAAGAAAAAACTCAAACTTAAGACTTCTGGACAGTAGGTAGAGGGAAAAGAGTTTTCTTTGTCATGTGAAATCCTGAGGTACAGGTTAGTCCTTCTAATGGGACTAATGGATTATTTTGATTTTTAAAACAAATACTGTAGAGCTATTTGATCACATGTGGTACGTTGTTTAAAGCAGGATGCAAGAAGAAAGGTGGACATATAGACAGTACAAGAGAATATGTCAGTTACATACAAGGGTGTGCAATTCCCAAAGCCTGATGCCCAGGGTTTCTTGTTTAGGAACAAGGACAACATGTTTCCATGTTTGCTTGGTCCGTTGGACAAGCAGGCCCAGCCTATTGAAGCACGAAACCTTAGGCTGCCAGATTACAATACAGATCTTTGAAAGAACTGTTTGCCACTAAAGGAAGATGTGCATTAAGTGTACGTGGTTTGAACTTGTATATAGGATTCATTAGTCAAGCGCCTTTCCTATTAGGGCCAGCGCTGTATGGAAATGTACTTATCTCAGCTTACATTACCGACTGGTTCTAGTTCAAAAACATGTAGGCACGTTAGCAAAATTTAACAATTTGAGACCACTTATAAAACATAATACTACCAGAGTGCTACCCGATTGCATGCAGAAGCCGGGTAGCAATATTGGTAATTGTTTTTACTTTCAAAATAAAAAGTGCACAGTGAAATTTCAACTTCAGATAGCGTTTTGCTAAACTGTTGTGCAACTTTAAGTACTGTTACCTCGAGCCACCAAAAGTATTTGATGCATGTCAATATTTAAAAAAAACATCTGGGGCAATTAGTGTAAAGCCATTATGGTCAATATGAAAATATGTTAGGGGCCAAAATACGAAAGAAAAACACAAAGCTGATTGATTTCCTCGCATTCATACAGACTCAACGACTTTCAAAAATGTCCTAAGTTTTACCTTAGTATGCCTGGAATTCGTTCTCCTAGTACACTTTTATGGAATGCATTATCACATGAGCAAATAGACATGGCAACAGCCTTTCTTTCATCCAAGATCTAAAACATGGGTATCATTACGTTAGACTTCAAGAAACGTCTGTTATTTCAGTGCCAAGAGACCCTAGAGAGAAAGTGCACTTTACATATAGACAGGATGTGTTATGTTTTATTTGTTCATGCGAAAATCTGATGAGTAAAATCCCCCTTTCTACACCCCCTGTTTTCCCCACAGCTGAAAAATCATTACTCTTGCCCTCGTCAGGAGTAAACTCCCAACATTTTCTAGTTTAGGCAGAGATTGAAGAGGCAAATACTCTTAAAAATTCAAGTTAGTGGATGGGCTCAGATTCACAAGGAATTCCAACTCTGGATCTACCGCATAGTCAGAGAGTAGGTTATGAAAACATTGATATAATGAGAATGCTGCCATAATTTGTCACGTAACAGCTTGGCACCAAGATGGACAAGTTGATTATTTTTTTACAGGACAAGTAGATTTTTGATACATTGCAGTTCCAGGGCAAGCAGACATTTAATAAAATTCCACATCAATCTATCTATCTAAAAATCTAAGCATGACAAATAAGCTCACATGTATATACAGAAGACAACAGCCAACACTTTTCATCCAAAATATTGGACTTCTTCAGGGCAAGCGTTTAACAAAATAAATGAAGATGATACCACCAGATCACCCATCCAATTATGGGGATTACTCATGAATCTAGTTGTTTGTGAATAACCGCAGGCTACATATAAGAGATCATTTCAAGATGTGATCAAGCCCACAGTATTGTGTGGGTAACAGAGAAGTGCAGGCATGGTACTGGTGCATATTGCGGTGCCTTAGTCTCCTTAATTGGACGAATCAAGAACTAAGTTTACCTTATGCTCTATCGATTAGAATTAAATCTTGAAATGGGTCACACGTGTTGTCCACTAAACCACAAAAGGATGGGAAATGAGTCTAGAGGAAAAGACATGTAAATGTGAATGGTTTTGATGAAGCGGAAGACAGGAAAAAATTGTCTTAATCTTGATGGAACTAAACATTGCATAACACCAACAAGAATTGGTAGATGGATAGGCAGTCCTTCATATGAACCCGCAACAAGACAGTATACAAGTTCAGGAGAATGAAAAACACATATACGTGGATGTACTTATTTTTTGTTAATTCGCTGATTAGCATGCCACATGTATACCAAAGCTATATGGATGGAATTGTATTGTTTCTCAAAAATAAATATTTTGTAAAGCTGGTATTCTGAGTAGAACCCCGAGCTTCCAATGAGAAATGCGGATGTATTTCGTTAAACAGAAATTCGAGATTCAAGTCATCTCTGGTAATTGCCCATTCCTCATTGCAGTTTCCCTTAGAGTTTTTTGTTGTTTTAACCATCTGGAGAAACAATAATGGTCAGCTGTGCATCCGCATACCTCATAATTCCAATAAGACTGGTAACTCCCATTATCGGGACCACCAGAATTAATGGGCGACTCTCAATGAGGGACATAGATGACAGTTTGTGTTGTCATCCACTCACGTTAGCCACTGCTCCTAACTTATAAAACAGGTAAACATAGTTTAAGGTATGCACAAGCACAGGCAAACCGTTTCTACCCCAGCTTCCATTTAAACACGGCAGGTAGGGGCCAGAATTGTCCAAATTTCTTATATCAACAGAATAGTTTGTCTTGTTGACCATCTTCCTATTTATAAAAAAAAAATCCTCAGAAACCACAAACAATGTTAAGTTTCCTGTATTGACTGATGTCCACCAAATATCAGAATAATAAAATGTGCCTTGTGAAACAAAGATGTCACCCTGCAAGAATGCATGCATGTTAGAAGGTGTTAGTAGAGCATTTGGCAGACAAGCAAAAATAAGGATTTAGAAATTAATAGAAGATATTCTGCCAAGAAAATACAACGATAAACGCCCCTTTCTAATTATTTATCATTTTAGATGCATTAATAAACGTTGCCTGGTTCTAGTTTACTTTAAATATAATGAATATAAGTACAAGCGTCACTGCATTTATTTATGTTGCAATAGTGTACATTCATTAAAGCATAAAAAAGGTAGGGCTGAAAATGATAAAACATTTAAAATATTCTACATTTCTTATCAATGTATCCAATGATCCTGCACAAAGTTGGCACTAAACGAATTCATGTGTGATTATCATTAAGATACAGATATAAGGACTGGAGGATAAAAGAACATTAATTCACAATTAAACATCATACTTCTGCTCAACCACGTGTCAAAATAGAACGTCGGTTACATTGTGAATTATACATCAAAGCATTCATAACAAGGAGAATGTACTTACTTTTAAAATGGGTTCCTTATAATAGTCATTTCCCATTTCAGATTATCAGCAAATCTACGTTGTGTAGATAATACAACTACTATGCGTTACTAATTAAAGCAAACTGGAAAAATCTGTCCTGCGACAAACATGAACCCTTCAAAAATGTCAAGAGCAAAATGTAGGTGAAGTAAAGTTAATAAAAGAAAAGCCTAACGTGATCCTCAGCCTCCCATCTGGCTACACTTATAATTGAATCACCAATTGTGAATGCTGTTACAGAGGCACCTTAAATAAGTAAATGTAACTTTGCTAACCCAGGCATCTATGTAGCAATAAAAAGCAGCAGCACGATGTGGTAGTTGCCCTATGTTCTGCGGTATGCTAGCCATTGATTCCTTGTAGAACATCCTCTTCATATAGCTCTAGAATGTAGTGTGTGCTTGGTCCCTGTTGCTAAGTGCCGTGGTCAGTTGCTGTGGGCTGGCCTTTGAGTAGGACGTTGCCGTACCTGTAGCTTGAATAAAGAATTTCCTTTCAAGGATCAACCTGCTTCATGTACTTCTTCACACTGGCGACGAGCAAAGAAGATGGAACCCAAGCAAGACCATCTCAAAAGAAGACAACAAGAAGTCTCCTACATGGTCATCAACAGCAAATGTCCTAACACAACTAAGTTTCTTTAACTTCAAAGTACTGTGCGCGCTGCTTTTAGAGAAGGCTACATCCCCATGCTGCCTCCCTGACCACCTGCCTTTCCTTAGCTTCTGACCTGCGGCCTGCTTGCCCGTTTCACTCAGCTGGTCCCTCGACTCTTTCTTCTACCCCAAACGCTTTCCAGCGCGACATGCACCTTTGTATGCATTCTCCATGCAGCTAATTTCCTGCCTGCTACCTTACGTGCTGTAACGAGGGAGGCCCATCCGGAACCAAAAAGGGGAACGTCATAAACATAAAGCCAAGAGATATACAGGTCTCACCTCTTTCCCCACAGCAACTGGAAAATCAGAACAGGGCAGAGACACCACTCATCCGCCCGGATGAAGAAACTGGACCCTGTTTCTTTAACTGGGCCGAGTTTACAGAAGGCCCCGCCCCCTGGGACAGCGTCACCGACCCAAACCCCGTAAATCAAGGCAGTGCGGACAAGGAGGTGTGTCCTACACATGAAGGAGAGAGCGAGAACGAGGAGCGAGAGCGAGGAGACTGCGACCTCTGACCCTGTCACCAGGCAGGTCGCTCCCCTCACCGCCGCACAGCCCCCTGTGTGACTGGTATCTGGCTGCCTCTGCCGCCCGGGCTCTGCCCGCCTCGCCTGCGTCTCTAGTGGCATCGCACTCTGCATTGTATTACTTGTATTACTGTGTTGCTTTACTTTGTTGGCCTCTGCCTTGTCCATCTTTGCTTCTGTACCCTTCCCGTTTTTGCCCTCCTGCCTCTGCTGGTACTGTCGCCTGTTATTGATTCCTCCTTCTGCCCATGGTTTTCTGTACTTTGTGCCCCCTTCCCTCATGTCCACTGCCTCCGTTTTCCCGCCGCTGCGACCCTGCGGCCCCGCACCCCTGTCTCTCACTCGCCGCCCTGCTCCCGCCTCCAAGCTGCTCCTCCCTCCCTCTGCTCCTCATATGGAGGCTACGCAGCGTGCGCGCTGCTGGCGCACTGAAGGCGCACCTAAGGCAAGCCCGTCTGTGCCCGTCCACGCCTGGACCGCGCCCAGCGCCAGAACACCTGGCCCTCGCCAGAGCCAGGCCACCCGATTGAGATATGACAGCGCCGCCCTCAACTCACTCAACACCGGACGACCACCCGCCTGCTACTGAGCCACCCCGAAACGCACCCTTCACCTGTCAAGCCTGCAAATTCACCTGCCTCCGAACCTGCCCCCCACCCTCGGAACCTCGCAACAACAACCACCTCAAGTGCATCCTCCTCAACACCCACTCTGTCCACAAGCACGCCATCGAACTCTGGGACCTCCTCAACACAACAACACCAGACGTCGCCTTCCTCACGGAAACCTGGATGAACGCCTCCTCGGCCCCCGACATCGCCATAGCCATCCCGGACAGCTACAAGATCACCCGGAAGGACCGCGTCAACCAAACCGGAGGAGGAATCACCATCATCCACAGGAACACCATCAACATCACGACCAACGCCGAAGACACACTCTCCACCGTCGAACACCTACACTTCCAGATCCACACCGACCCCAAGACCACCCTTAGAGGAACGCTCATCTACAGACCCCCGGGCCCGCGCACTCAATTCAGCGAAACCATCGCCGACTTCGTCAGCCCACAAGCCCTAGCCTCAATTGAATACATCCTCCTAGGGGACCTGAACTTCCACCTGGAGATAACCAACGACAATAACACCAACACAATGCTCGACAACCTCGGACTCAAGCAACTGGTGAACACCCCCACCCCCCTCACTGGCTACACGCTCGACCCCATCTTCTCCGCCAGCAACCACGTCACCTTCAGCCACTCCACCTTACTACACTGGACCGACCACAGATGCATCCACTTCTCCTACAGAAAGAACACATCCCACCACCGTACGCAACAAACCCCCGCAGATGCTGGAGCAAAATTACCACAGACCAGCTCCTCTCATCACTGAGCCAGAACCCGCCAGCCTACACCACCGACACCAACGACGCAGCCCACAACCTCGCACAGTGGATCACCAACTGCACCGACGACCTCGCCCCACTGAAGAACCCCCCAAGCATGACCGGCAACAGGAAGACCTCATGGTTCACAGACGCCCTCAAAGAATCAAAGAAATCCTGCCGAACCCTCGAAAAAACCGGGCGTCACGAACGGACAACAGAAAACATGACAGCCCTCAAGAACGTCACTCGCGTACACAACCAACTGATCCGCACCACCAAAAGGTTATCGTTCAAAGAACGACTCGACAGCAACACCCACAAAAGCAAGGAACTCTTCAGCATCGTCAAAGAGCTCTCCAACCCCAGCGCCAGCAACAACGACATCACACACCATCACAAGACCTCTGCAACTCCCTCGCCTCGTACTTCCACCGCAAGATCGCAGACATACACGACGGCTTCGGACCCCAGACCTCGCCTCCAGTCACCGAACCAACGACCCCCACCACCACCCTCAGCACTGAAGACAACACCCACGTCATGAACACCATCCACTCTGGCTCCCCCGGGGACCCATGCCCCCACCATATCTTCAACATAGCCGACATCATCATCGCACCCCACCTTCGGAACGTCATTAACAACTCCTTCACGTCAGCCACCTTCCCTGAGAGCTGGAAGCACGCAGAAATCAACGCCCTTCTGAAGAAACCCACAGCGGACCCTAAGGACCTCAAGAACTTCCGCCCCATCTCTCTACTCCCCTTCCCGGCTAAAGTCATCGAGAAGACCGTCAATAAACAGCTGACTGCATTCCTCGAGGCAAACAACTCGCTCGACCCGTCCCAGTCCGGATTTCGAGCCAACCACAGCACTGCGACTGCCCTCATCGCAGCCACCGACGACATCAGGGCCCTGATGGACAACGGAGAAACAGCCGCCCTTATCCTTCTAGACCTCTCGGCAGCCTTCGATATAGTATGCCATCGCACCCTAATCACCCGCCTCTTCAACACTGGGATCCAGGGAAAGGCCCTGGACTGGATCACCTCGTTCCTCTCCGACAGAACCCAGAGGGTCCGCCTCCCTCCCTTCCGCTCAGCAACCACCGAGATCATCTGCGGCGTACCCCAAGGCTCCTCGCTCAGCCCAACCCACTTCAATATCTACATGAGCCCCCTCGCTGCCATCGCACGCAAACACAACATCAACATCATCTCCTACGCTGACGACACCCAGCTGATACTCTCCCTCACCAAAGACCCAGCCACCGCCAAATCCAACCTCCAGGAAGGAATGAGAGACGACGCAGAATGGATGAAGCTCAGTCGCCTGAAGCTGAACACAGAAAAGACGGAGGTCCTCATCCTTGGACAATCCCCATCTGCCTGGGACGACTCCTGGTGGCCCACGGCGCTTGGCACCGCACCGACCCCCACGGACCACGCTCGCAACCTGGGATTCATCCTGGACACCTCCCTCACAATGGCCAAGCAAGTCAACGCCGTCTCATCCGCCTGCTTCAGCACCCTGCGCATACTCCGAAAAATCTTCAGATGGATCCCCACCGAAACCAGAAAGACCGTCATCCAGGCCCTCGTCACCAGCCGACTGGACTACGGAAACGCCCTATACGCCGGAACCACTGCCAAACTTCAGAAACGACTTCAACGCATACAGAAAGCCTCCGCACGACTCATCCTCGACATCCCTCGCCACAGCCACACATCCGCCCACCTGAGAAACTTGCACTGGCTCCCCGTCAACAAGAGGATCACGTTCAGGCTCCTCACCCACGCACCCAAAGCGCTCCACGACATGGGCCCGAATAACTCAACAGCCGCCTCTCGTTCCACACCCCCACCCGCCAGCTGCGCTCCGCCAGCCTCGCCCTCCCACGGATTCGCAGGACCACCACCGGAGGAAGATCGTTCTCCTACCTGACAGCCAAAACATGGAACTCCCTCCCCGCACACCTACGACTGACTCAGGACCATCTCACCTTCAGGAAACCCCTCAAGACCTGGCTGTTCGAGCAGTAGCAGCACACCCTTCCCCCCAGCGCCTTGAGACCCTCACGGGTGAGTAGCGCGCTCTATAACTGGACTGATTGATTGATTGACTGTCGAGGAGAACGCGAGGAGAGAACCTAAGGAGGAAGCCTGCGGGGAAGATACCGACCGACATGTAGCAGAGCCACAAGGCCAACAATACTGTGCATCGCCCAGCCAAGCTTCTGGAGAAGCGTGGCTCACTCAGGTATGGGCTCGTATCTCGGTTTGGGCAGGGAGGAAGGGTTTTAAACCTCCGTAAACACACCGGCAAAAACCCAATCACTACCCATCCCGAGAACTACCGGCACGGAATACCAGGCTGCTCTTTTGGTTTCTTTTCATTATTTTGTTATGAGCACAGTGTGAACTCCTCACTCCCCTTCCCTAGGTCACCAGACGTATTGAAACACCCAACTGAAACTTAGTCTTTTGTTTTCCTTTTCCACATACTCTTGACCGGCGACTGGTCCCGTGAGCATCCTGGAGTGGAAGAAAAGAGGAAAACCACTACTAAGAGGGTGGACATCTCCAGACAAGGAGCAAGAAACTTCTTTACCCCACTATAGACTTAGCCCCAGGCGGAAAAAACTGTTAAAGCCACTAAAAACGCTTTAACACTACCTAAAGTCTCCGAGCCTGCCTCTAACCCGCTAACACGTGCATTTCAAGTTTCGGCAAAATTAGAGATTCATTTTCTCGATCTACGCTGCGCTTACACCTTCTCTCTCCTTCAGAGCCACACTTTCCTGTGCTGCAACTTGTGAAGTGTACACTTTACAAAAAAACACTCTGTATCTATACATTTTAAAAGTGTAGAGCTCTTCACTTTGTTAAATTACCGCAAGCTCCTCTCGGCGCATTTTTCAAAACTGCTCTCTACATTCTCGTGCTGAACACCGGCTTGCCTTCTGCGAACGTCTCCATTATTGTCCTCAGCGAAGGCTGACATCACAGCTTCTTGCTATGCAAGCTCAAAACGCATGACGGCCAGCGTATTCCGACACAACTCAGAGCCTTTGTTGCCGTGTAATCAGCTCTGTCTACTGTGTGTCTCTGTCTCCCTGACAACGCGCTGAAGCGCACAGCCATTTTCTTTAGGATTTCTGCATGCTTAGCGACTCTGTTTTGGTAATACGCTGCAACCGGGTCTTTCTATTGAATCTCTCTGCATTCTTTTCAACTAGCTGACATGCACAGCCATTTCTTTTGTATTCCTGTACATACAGCCATTCTCTTTTGATAATGCGCTGATGCACACAGCAATCCTCATTTTGCCTCTGCTGCATATCGCTTCACGCAGAAACGCACAGTAACTTAATTTCAATAAACTTCATTACGCTGATAGGCACAGCATCTCAACTTACATTTGTGCATCAGCTCTCTGAATATTCAATTACCTGCTTGTCTTCACCTGCGCGGATAAGCTCAGCATATTAATTACTATTTGTTACTTTTACCATGAGGTTTTGTTTATCATGCTGATGCGCACCACTTGATATCTTGTTCTCTACTTGTAATGACTTCAAGGTATGCTTTATATTCAAACAGTGTGCTGGAATAGTGTGCCCCTGACACACAAAGCTTGAATGTTCCATACGCTCAACAAATACTTTCCTAACTTTTTGGTGATTTTCTTGCTTAATTACTTTTGGTAATACAAGAGTGATTGTTACACGTCAGTTCTACAGATGTAACATACTCTTCTACAACTGTTATTACAACTTAAAGTTATTAGTTGCAAAATGTTACTCCTCCTTCATTCTTTCTCTTTAACCCAGGTGATCTGCGTTGGTCTAAATGGAAAAAAGTATTGCTTAATTATGCAAGGGTTTGCGGTGTATCTCTGAGTGCAGAGAGAAAATCAGCATTACTATTATAATGTTTAGGTTCCGAACGACAGGAGGTGTTCGAACACCTTCCTGATTTTAATGATAGTGAATCAGATAGTCTTAATGAATTCGAGATTTGCCTAAAGAAACTCAACAAGCACTATCTTCCAAAAGTAAGTACCATCCTTGAGCGGTATCATTTTGGAAAGAGTACAACAATCCGAAGAATCTGTTGAAGCTTATATTACCGCTCTATGTAAGCTGGGTGCCACCTGTAAATTTGATGGGACTTTGGAAAAACGCATCCGTGATCAGTTCATGCCCGGATTTAGTGTTGAGAAAATTAAGGATGAACTTTGGCAAAAGGATGACCCCATGCTTGATGAGGTTGTGGCAATAGCCAAAAGGATAGAGCACTCCCTCGC
Source organism: Lissotriton helveticus (assembly GCF_964261635.1). Classification (NCBI taxonomy): domain Eukaryota; kingdom Metazoa; phylum Chordata; class Amphibia; order Caudata; family Salamandridae; genus Lissotriton; species Lissotriton helveticus. The sequence goes on along the minus strand of NC_136061.1, from coordinate 2,119,570,402 downwards.
TTGTGTTGAGGTTATCAAAAAGGAAAATGGTTTTCAAGAGTAAAACGTTCATGTGGTTACTAAGAATTTCTCAAAACCGGTTACTTAAAATTTCACAAACCCTGTTTGGAAACAACGTGAACCTACCAATTCCTCTTCTACCTTCAAACTCAAGGGAAACACCAAGATGAAATGTTACAGATGCGACATGATTGGTCATCTTGACAAGTCGTGCCCTGCTCTCTCCTCTAAGTGTCATAATTGCGAAAAGTTGGTGACTTGGCTAAAGCTTGTAAAGCTAAAAAGAATAAACTGGGCAGACGAGTTAAGGAGGTTTCCCTTGAGAGGGAAAGCGACTCTGATTATGTTGAGTTACACTGTGGGGGGGTCATAACACTGAATGGTGAAAATAAGAGTAAGGGGCCTGTTGATGAGGTCCTGGTGAATGACTGCAACATCAGAATGCTCTTTGACTCAAGAGCAAAGCTCTCTCTTATTCCAAAAGACTTCTTTGACTTGAAACTGCATGGGAGAGTAAAAGTATACAAACCGACATTAAGCCCTTGGCTTATGGTGGCCAGCCCATTAAATTGTTTAGCTACTTTATAGGCAATATTGAATACAGAGGGAGACTAAATGCAGGGAAAATATATGTCTCATGCAGAAGCAACAGCATAATTAGGTGGTTTCACCAGGCAGATCTAGGTGTGTCATTGGTTCCTGGTGGTGATCCCTGCATTGTCCTCAGAGATATCTCTCCACACTCAGTCCCTTAGAATGTTGTTTCATGTGAAATTAATTCCAATCTTGTTTCTAGTGTGGTTGATACAAGCTGTACTTTACTCACTGAGTTTAAGGAAGTCTTCAATGAGAAGTTGGGTTGTCTCTCGGATTACACTCACAAAATCATACTAAAGCCTGATGCCACTCCTGTGACAAGTAAGGTGCGCATCGTACCTTTGGCCATGAGGGAGCCCGTGCACACTGAACTCAAGGAATTAAAGAAGGAAGGTATCATTGTTGAAACGGAGGCTAGTGAGTGGTTGGCTCCGGTAGTTCTTGCACGCAAGGCCTCTGGTTAAGTACGCTTGTGTGTGGACCTCAGTGCTCTTAACCGTGCAGTGGTCCCTGATAGATACTCTCTTCTAAACATCACGGAAATCTTGGCCCAATTAAGGGATGCATGCATATTCTCCACCCTAGATCTCAGGGCGGCGTACCATCAGATAAAAATTGATCATGAGTCCATGGACTTGACTGCCTTTATAACCCGCCTTCCCTTTGGCTTAGTATCTGCAGTCGCCGTCTTCCATAGAGCCATGGAAGATGTCTTGAATGGTGTGGAGGGTGTCAAGATATATCAAGATGACGTCTTAATACATGGCTTGTCTCAACAAGAACATGTGAGGCTGAGGACTATTCTCGAATGATTCAGTGCGAGAGGTCTGACTAAGTGAGAACAAATGCAGGTTCAATCTTCCTGAAATTGACTACTTGGATCACTGCTTGACTGGGGTTAGAGTAAGGCCTAGGGATCGCTTATTAAGACCATTGAAGAACTTCCTGTTCCGCAATCCAGAGACAAATAAGTCACCTTCTTAGGAATGGCAGAGTACTATAATAAATTTGTTCCAAGGTTCGCATGTCGTACCTTCACATTGAGATCTCTTTTTAAAAAAAAGGGGGTGAAGTTCTCTAGGTCTTCCCAGTGCCAGTTGGAATTTGAGGGTGTTAAGAGGGATCTTAGTTCAGCTCCCTTCCTTCAGAGCTTCGACACTTCTTCGAGCTCTATTTTGATCACCGATGCTAGTTCAAAAGGATTGGGTGCTGTCCTTAAGCAAGCAAGAGATGGCAAAGAGAAGACCACCATGTTTCTCTCAAGAGCTCCTGTAGTTCCAGAACTGAGTGATCAAAAAGGAAGCACTGTGTATCTTCTGGGCCATCAAGAAACTTAAAACAGTTCTTTGGGGTGGCTCTTTTGTTGTTCATTCTGATCATAAGCCCCTTAAGGACGTCATCTGTAAAAAGGCTCTAGATGCTGCAAGTTTTTGACTTTGTCGTAAAGTACATCCCTGGGGTAGATAACAAGGTCGTTGACTGTCTCTCTCGCTTGGTACCTATACGGTCAGGAGAAGCACCATTAAACCCCAAAGATTCTTGGGAAATTGATGACTTTAAAGTATGTGAGCTTGTTGAAGGCGTTGTTTCTGAGGCAGCGTGGATCGACACCTTGAAGAGTGATGTTGACATGCTTGAAGTCTGCAGATTGGTGTCTGAAGGTTGGACAGGTATCAACCTCTTCAGTGAAGGTATCAAAAAGTTCTGGAATGTGCGGAATGAACTTTCAATGAGTAGAGACTTACTTTGGAGGAGCACGCAACTTGTTTCTCAATCATCTCTTAGAGAGAAAATTGTCCACTTAGCTCACCAAGGCATTGCCAAAACAAAGGAGAGAATTTGTCTGTACTGCTGGTGGCCAGGCATCGCTATTCTTGTGGAGTGCATGGTGAGAGTCTGCACAGAGTGTAATGCCTGTGATGAAATTTGCAAAACTAGGGTTCAACCCATGATAATACGAGAAGCTCCCATAGGGTGTTGGCAAGATGTGGCCTTGGACCTCTTGGGACCTATCTCCACCAAGGCGGGTCAGTCCTTTGTTCTTGTTCTGATTGATATGTACTCAAGATGGCCTGAGGTTAAGGTAACACAAAGTATAGAGATTAGAGATGATACAAAATTCTTGGAGGATATTTTCTGCAAGGAATCCATTCTGACTGACAACGTGGTTCAGCTTGTGTCAAGAGAGATGGAAGAGTTTTTGGCCAGGAAAGGATTTGAACACAAACATTGTTCTCTCTACCACCCCGAATGCAACGAAATGGTAGAGAGGTTCAACCATGTATTGAAGGAGTCAATTCAACTGGCCAAAGAACAAGGCAGAGACTGGAAATCTGTGATACTTGAGAGAGTTATGGTTTTTCGCTTGATCCACTCCACCACTGATAAGATTCCCTTTGAGTTGTTTAGGAGCCGCGCCCCCAACACGTAAATGTTCCAAACTTGGATGAGAGGGAAAGGTGCTGACATTGAGGTTTGTGAGGATGCTCAATGGCGGGCGCTACAGGACCTCAAGTCAGCCAAGAGAAAAGCCAACTTTGATACCAGACATGCGGCCTCTCGCACAATGGTTCATGTGGGTGATCGTGTGAGAGTACGTTTTCCCCAGAAGTCTTCTGGTGCAAAAGTTCTCTTCTTCTTTTAAGGTGACCAAGCTGTTTCACAATGCTGTGAAACTCGACGATGGGCGTATTTGGAATTTGGGTACGTTTGCTCCCTTACTCCCCTTTGTTTCCCCTGGTTGCCATGACCAACTTATTTCCCCCAAGGAAGATTCTCCTCTGCGCAGGAACACTCGCACACGTAACACCCCAGCGAATCTATGCAACTATGTTTTGAATTGATTATGCTTTCTTGTTCTTGCAACTTACAATGTTATTGTTATGTTCTTTGTGGCTTACCGTTGCACCATTATTTCTTTACATTGTTTTCTTTACTTTAGGTTTGGGGGAAGGTGTGTGATAGTTGCCCTATGTACTGTTGTATGCTAGCCATTGATTCCTTGTAGAACATCCTCTTCATCTGGCTCTAGAATGTAGAGTGTGCTTGGTCCCTGTTGCAAAGTGCCATGGTCCGTTGCTGTGGGCTGTCCTGAGGGTAGGACGTTGCTGTACCTGTAGCTGGAATAAAGAAGTTCCTTTCAAGGATTAACCTGCCTCATGTACTTCTTCACACACGTCTACCAGTATAGCCTCTGGGTTCCTCCACTAGTTGTATTGCATTTATCATTTTATTTGACTTTTTATTGTAATGCAGCATCTCAATAAGGAGACAAGTATAGCGCAATATGAGGGTCTACAATAGACATATATTACATCATCTAACAGACATCTTGCAATTTAGTACATGCAAAATCTCCCGATATTTGCTATATTCTCTGAAATATGTTTGTAAAGATCAAAAACAAAAACAAAACAAGAATCGATCGATGGTGTGAAAATAAACAAATACGTCTAATGCAGGCCCTTATTTCGCAACATAGTTTATTTAACCGTATCCCCTCCATGTTCTTGTTTTCCGTTACATAATTGTGTGTCCTATTCTCATTTGGTTGTTATCCAAAAATTGAGCATCTAAGGGAACGTTTATTCGTTTCATTAGTATGTTCTCCTTTTCAACATCTGCCACACTCTCTCGCCTCCTATGGATATTTTTTGCAATTTGTATATAGCGTGAACCTGGCCTAAGGGCATTAAATCAGTTTACATGAGCACCAGATTACATCTCCCAAGGTCAGATTTGTTTTTTGAGGCACAGGGAGATGATTTTTCTAGAATCACAAGGTGTTGAATCGGCGCCAGGACTCAAACCTGGCTCCTCAGTTAAAAAGTCGGCAGCTCTATATAATTAGTATACATTCTCAGTCCTCATATTTGTGCCTCACTGCGACCCACTTTGGTTAACATAGGTATAGAGAAAAGGGAGCTATCTACAACAGCTGCTATACAATATAAACTATGTCAACGTTCGGTAGGGCCATCACCTCAGCTTACCACAGAACGTTTCTACTTTTTGCCATGTTTTGAAATTTACTCATAAAAGTTTTGCATGATTGCAGAAATTGTCTGCAGAAAAACAGTTGAAATTCATATTTAATCACATTTTGTGGATCATTTGATTTAGGTGATGCCCTCATTGTTATTGTTTTTCTTACCTTGAGCAAAAACTGCTTCTTCCATTCTACATGACATCTGTGTTTAGCCTTGCTAAATCTCTAATTCCATGATCGTATGCAATATCCAAACCTTTCACCTGTTAGGATACCTAATGAAACCAGTCCTTTCCCAGGCAGATCAAGGCGGCCATTCTTTTTAGGGGCTGAATACAACTCCTGCAGGAATCCTTATTTGGAAGTACACAGGAGATTGTGACCGAATCAGAATTCTGAGTATTGTGGTAATTACCACAGCTGCAAGTTTTTCGCCCAGCTGATTTCTGCCAGGTAAAGACAGCCTTTATTTGTGCATGGAAAACAAAAATATGCAATCCTTTAAATGAGGCGGAACATACAGTACTGTTGTGTCATCACCCATTCCAATACCTAGAGGTTGGACTGATTGTAGTGTAGTTCTGTAGTTCCTATATTCCCAATAGGCTCTGCGCATTGGAATAATATATCCTATAGATTTAACGTAAGACTGAGGTCAACTAGGTCTCTATCGAATATACTAAACTTAATTGTGTGTGTGCCAACTAACTCAGAGGTCACTAGAAACTTTCTCGAATACACAAGAAGGGATTAGTTTCTGACAACCGCACAAACATGACAACTTTGTTTCCCAAGAATAAGAATAGATCTCTCAGAGTCGCGGAAACAATAGATAAGTATTTCACTCAGTCAATCGTGCATGCTTCGTTTCTACAGAGTTGCAGAGAAATAGTGAGACAGGCGTTTTCAATAAAAAGGGTTTATTGAACAGTCTTCTTTTTCATGCAAGAGAGGTGAACTGCTACAATCGTTATGCAGACTGCAAAGTATAATGCGTACAGCATAAACCGTAATATGAAATAATGCTGTAAGAGCATTGTATGGTTTCTAAGCCATATAAAAATACATACTTAAATAACACTGACTAAAATACTCAACTGGTGCTTCTAAAATACGCCTACCCCAATGTAGCTAACCTAAGTCTAGTATTGTGCAGCATAGGTTTAGTTTTTGCCAAGAATCTACCAAAGGTTCTAATCAGCTCCATACCTTGTTAGAATGAACGAGGTCTGGTATCTCTGTCTCGATTTCCCAACACCCCGCAAGGGGAGCCCGAAACACTGGAGCTGGATTCTCGGCAGGAGAAGGGCAGCTTCCTGATTAGTGCGTCAGCTGGACAGTCGGCTTCCTTCTGCACTTGCTGTAGCGAGATGCGTCGGGCAAGTAGATTTTCGGACTGCTCCGAACCACCGTATCTCGCTAGAGCAATTTATACCTTGAAGGTATTTAGGAATGCCATAGTTTGACCTAAAGTTGGGCATATGAACATCAGGAAAGAACCCCTAGGGAATAGTTGTTCTTTGTAAAGTAACTGAGTTCTTGGACAAATCAATATTCAAGCAAGGGGAAGTCCCTGACTGCTTAAGCTAGTTTTCTAAGAAGTCGTTGTGACGTTTGGTACGGGTGGAAGTAGCCATGCCTGTATTTGGGTAGCATGGGCTATGCCTAAATAAGGGTTTGATTTCTATGCCTATTTAAGGGGAATGTGAAATGTACCTATATAAGGGCATGAATCGGGAAAATTCACTCGTAGCTTAAAACGCCACACAACATGATGATTTATTACTGCACACTGTAAAAACAAAGGCCCAGATTTACATAGACTTTGTGCCTGGATTGTGTCTATTTCATAGCGCAGCCCCGACACAAAATCCACTTTGCATTACTTTGTGTGGTTTAATAAATACAAAGTAATGCAGAGCATAGCACTGCTTTTCTTCACTTTTCTGTGGATTGGCATTACATGGGTGAAGCCTGGGCGTTCCAGTGCACCCAACCATGTATTTTTATGCAAACCCAGTATTTCAAAGACTTATAATCCTGGTTTTGCAACAAAATTGTGCACCTAAAATATCTTTATTTCACCTCATTACCTCCTCTTTCCTTATTTGCCGCATTCTGCAGCACACATAAAAAGAGAAATACGCTTCTGAGAATTGTTTTTGTGCAGGAAGGTATCTCTTGCTGCACAAAAACAATTCTGTACACTAATGCCATGGCTCAAGTCTGCTTAAGTTGGGGCGCAGGCAGCCACAAGTTTGTCAGTGCTAGGAGATAGCTGAACTGAGCCATATCTTTGTAAATACGCGACAGTTCAGCTCTATCCCTTTAATGCAACGCACAGCAACTTCCCTTGCTCAGCAGTTGTTAAGTGAAATGTTGGTAAATATGCACCAGTATCTCTTTTTTTTTGTTTAAATATCTTTATTGGTATTTTCTGAATTAACCATAACTAGCATCATATTTTTATACAGGATTTTTAGATGTCCATCGCAAAATCATAAAGCCCATATGACTTACAGTAATACATATTACAACAATAATGAGCTAATGTTAACACCACAGTTCTGCTGATAAGACACATACTTTATGTTGGGTGCATATGACGGCATCTCAGTGTGCTATTGCTCGCATATATTGCCACATCGTGGCCACTGTGTCCGATGTAATAGCATAATCAGGACCCATCTAGTCTGGGTCAGTACCGCAATACCTGATACACATGCAATTACATCACATAAAAAAATGACCTGTTGTTCCGACTTGAACACCATTATAAATAAAATAATGTAGATTGACAATATGTGATGAGAGGTCTCGCGTGGGTACCAATAAGACCAATTTTTCCAGTAAATATATAATCAAAACTTAAACTTACAACACTACAAACTGCCATCTAATCTATGTGAGTCAAGGCGCTATGACACATCATAGCATGACGATGTATTGTCTACACACCATTATCTTATGGCTCGCCTAATCAGAGGCTAAATAACGACATGCATCTGCGTGCAGCTATGAAAACAGCAGTGGGTACCCCCCTCCCTCGGCAGCGCGTGGGGCTCTAGTGGTCTCAAATGATGTATCGTAGATTTTCTGGATGCGTGATTGTCTGTATGTCAGGGCAAAACAGCTTTTTGTAATCATGCAACAGGGTACTATCATGCCTGTTGTGAATCAGCGGATTGCGTATCCTCATCGTTCACTGCGGCACCACCTTGAAGGGCCTTTAGTATAGCGTCCCAGCCGTTCGCTATAGGGTATTTGCGAAGCCCTGCCGTCTCCTTCTTGTGTACTGCCGTGCTCTCCGCCTGTGCCAAATTACAAGTGAGCGTTTCCAGCCAGCCACCGCTGGTGGATCCGCATGTTTCCATCTTTTCGTTATTAATCTTTTTGCTGTGATTAAACCCAGATCCCGGAATCTCGAGGTGATCTTATTGTTTTTTGATCTGGTATAGAGTCCCAGTATACAAATCTCCCATATCAGCGGTACGGGTGTGTCTGTACATATTTATTTATTTTTATTTATTTCAAAGGTTTTATATAGCGCTACTGGACCCAAGAGTATCAGAGCGCTTTACAAGGATGGTGAACATAATGAGATAAAATTAACAATTAAGCGAAAAAGAGTTACAGTATGATAATGCATTCAACAGGGCTAAGGGGGCAAAGAAACAGAGAGATAACATTAAGTGGAAAGTGAATATTAAAGTTAGGATAGAGAGGGGGTGAAGAGAGGGGGAGTGAGAAAAATGATTGGATTTAGAGGGGGTGGGAAGAGGAGCAGACAAGGGAAGAGAGAGGAGTGGACATGTTAAGAGTCAGTAACATTAGATACCAGAGTATTTGTTGAGAAGGAGTATTTTGAGTTCCTTTTTGAAGAGAAGGTAAGAGGGGTTGCAGCGAAGATCCTTAGGGAGAGAGTTCCAAATTGTAGGAGCGTTACCAGAGAACGCACAGGATTGGGTCTTTTGACATTTGAGTCTGGGTGGGATCAAGACAAGGGAGTTTGTGCTCCTCAGGGACCTGGAGCAACCTGCTTTGTGTAGTTTTGTTGTAAGGTAAGAAGGGGTGTTTTGGTGAAGAGCTTTGTGAGTGATGCAGGCAATCTTGTAGGTGGATCTTCCTTCTATTGGGAGCCAATTGAGATTTTTGAGGACAGGGGAGATGTGATCAAATTTTTTACAATCAGAGATGAGTCTCGCAGCTAGATTGAGGACAGATTTAATCGGAGCAAGATGGATTTTAGGGGTGCCAGCCAAAGTGGTGTTGCCACAGTCAATCCTGGAAAGGACAAGCGATTGGACAACAAGTTTGAAATCGTCTGCTGGAATAAATGGTTTAAGTTTCTTGAGGTGGAGAAGGGTGAAAAGCGCACTTTTGAATGCATTTTTAATGTGGGGGATGAGATTTAGATTCTGGTCGATACTGATGCCTAGGGATTTGACAGAATTAGAGGTGGAGAGAGGGCAGTTAAGAGCTTTGATGTCCTTTATCCAGAGTTGAATGGGAAGGGAGTTGTTTTTGGGGGAGAAAAGGATGATTTCAGTTTTATTTGGGTTCAGTTTGAGATGGTTCCGATGGAACCAGGTTTGAATTCTGGTCAAGGTCTCATTGAGGTGGAGAATGTCTTTGTGGGATTTGATCTTGTAATATAATTGGGTGTCATTGGCATAGAGGTGGTAATTGATATTAGCTTGTTTGAGGATGAGGGTGAGAGGTTCCATGAACAGATTGAATAGGGTTGGGGAGAGGATGGATCCTTGAGGGACGCCGAGTGAGGCAGGTTGAGGTTTAGAGAGAAAGTGGCTGAGCTTGATTTGCTGTGATCTGTTTTGAAGGAATGAGGAAAACCATTTGAATACATTGCCATCTAATCCGAACCGGTCTTTGAGAGTGTTTAGAAGGGTGGGTGGTGGACGGTATCAAATGCAGCTGAGAGGTCGAGGAGAATTAGTAATGAGGATTCCCCTTTGTCTAGGGAGCGATGAATGTCGTCAGTGATATTTAGCATAGCAGTTTCTGTACTGCATCCCTTTCTAAAGCCGGATTGAAAAACATCAAGGAGGTTGAAGGAGGCGATATGTTTCTCTAATTGCAATAGGACACATTTTTTGAGGGCTTTAGAGAGGAATGGAAGGTTAGAGATAGGGCGAAGGTTGTTAAGGTCATTGGGGTCAGCAGTGGTGTTTTTGAGAATGGGTGAGATTTGACCAAGCTGAAGGGAGGCGGGGACACAGCCAGTGGAAAGAGAGGAGTTGATGATTTTGGTCCATATAGGGGCAATGATAAATTTAAGTTCTTGAACCAAAAGGGCAGGAAGAGGATCTTTGGAGTGGGAGGAGGGTTTTAGTTTGGCAATGATATTAGTGATCATAGATTCAGATGCTGTACTAAAATCATTCCATGAGGCATTATTTTTTGTAGGGGGGCTTATTTTCGGAAAGGTATCTTGTTGGGGGAGAGTAGGGAGGGGATGAGAGGGATCAAGAGGTGTGGAAAAAGTGGACGGAGGAGAGTTAGGAGTGTTGGGGAGGGTGTATAGGGTGGGAGTAGGTTGTAGTGAGAGTGGGAGGGAAGAGAAGGATAGTTCGATCTTGTTCATTTTGTTCGTAAAGAAACTGGCAATTTCTTCGCATCTGTCAATAGAGGCTAATATTTTAGGAGGGCCAGTGGAGGTTTGTTTTTTTAACAATGTTAAAGAGTTCTCTAGGGCGGTTTCTGGCTTGATCAATTTGTGATCGTAGAAAGGAGGCTTTCTAATTGAAGATATGTTTTTTGTACTGGGCTCTAGCAGTTCTAAGGAGAGCCATATTGTCAACGGTTGGATGATTCCTCCAAACCCGTTCAGAATGTCTAAGGGTCCGTCTTTCGTTATTAAGTTCAGAATTGAACCAAGACTTAGGAGGGTTGCTTTTTTGTTGTTTGAGTTTGATTGGAGCAATAAGGTCGAGGGCATCAAGAATAGAATTGTTATAATGGTTAGTTAGGTCGGTAGTGCTGTCAGAGAGAGGGGGTAGAAGTAAGTGGGCCTTAATTGTGGCTTCCAATTCGCCAGGAGGAATAAGGTGAAGGTTGCGTGTGGCTTTCTTAGGTAAAGAGCTGATGGGGGTGGGGTGAGTCATGGTTCTTTTTATGGTGAAGAGGATAAGGTAGTGGTCAGGCCAGTCTACTGGAAGTATATTTGAGAGGGAGGCCAGGTCTTTGTTAATTATAATAGCATCAAGGGTGGCACCTTTGTTATGGGTGGGAGAATGGCAGAGTTGGGTCATATTGGTGATGTCCATAGTATCATTAAATAGGATGACAGTAGGATCATCACTTTTGTTCCAATGGATGTTGTAGTCACCGAGGAAGAGATTATTAGAATGTGAGAGCGATGATTGTATGATAAGATCAGTCAACTCTTCAGTAAAGGGGATGTTATTTCCAGGGGGGTGATAGATAATGTGCAACCGGGTGATGGGGGAGTCATGTATAATGAGATCAGCGCAAAGGTATTCAAAGGATGAAGGGTCTTGCAGATGAACGAGCGAGATGTTAAGTTCAATTTTAAAAATTATGGCGAGTCCTCTTCTTGTTTGTTCGATTCTATCTTTTCTAATGATAGAGTAACCAGGGGGGATAAGCAAGTCGAGGATTGGAGTGGAGTGGGCTGTGAGCCAGGTTTCAGTTAGGAATGCAATGTCAATATTTTCACTAAGAATGGTTTCAGCAATCTCAGTAGTGTGGCAGGAAGCTGATCTGCAATTAATCAGCATGCAACAGAGGGGGTTGGGGTCGGGCGATTTGGAGGGGGCACAAGGGGGGATAGGTCTAAGTTGTTGGGGTGGTCTAGGGGAAGACGGAGGAAGGGGGAGTCTGCTTAATCCTAAGAGAATTGGAATGGTAGACAATTGGGTGGGGGGGATAGTGGACGAAGGTGGTGAGGGAGAGGTAGTTAAGTTAGTGGAACTGTTGGCTTCAGAGTTTTTTTGGCGAGTACCAAGTTGTGGCGATCTGGGTAAGTTGGTATTGTAGGGAGTGACGATTAAGGAGGGTTGAGTGGGTAAGGTGCTGGTTGTGTAGGTGCTAGAAATTAAGTTAGTGGAACTGTTAGCTACAGAGGTTATTGGGCGAGTAGTGGGGGGACAAGGGGGGATGGGTCTAAGTTGTTGGGGTGGTCTAGGGGAGGTCGGAGGAAGGGTGAGTCTGCTAGTTCCTAAGAGAACTGGGATGGTAGACTGTTGAGTAGGGGGGATAGTGGACAAGGGTGGTGAGGGAGAGGTAGTTAAGTTAGTGGCACTGTTAGCTTCAGGGGTTATCATGCGAATACCAAGTTGTGGCGGAGAGGGTATTTTAGTAGTGTGGGGAGGAACGATTAAGGAAGGTTGAGTGGGTAAGGTGCTGGTTGTGTAGTTGCTAGAACTTAAGTTAGTGGAACTGTTAGCTTCAGGGGGTATTGGATGAGTACCAAGTTGTGGCGGTGTGGGTATGCAAGTATTGTAGGGAGGGACGATTGAGGAAGGTTGAGTGGGTAAGGTGCTGGTTGTGTAGTAGCTAGAAGGAGGAGTGTTTCTGTTGGGGCTAGAGTTTGGCGGACAATATGTGGGTGTGTTGAGGAGAGTGTCGTTGTGCGAGGAGATGGTTTTAGTAAGGAATGAGATATCGCTTCTGAGTGAGGAGAGTTCTAAGATGAAGGACAGAAGGACAAGTTCAATGGTAGGGGTAGCCAGTGTGTGTGTTGATGAGAGCTGGGGATCCGTATTTATTGGGCTGTTGGTCGAGTTAGGGTTGTTTAGGGGGGAGATAACTTGTGGATGATGAGGAGAAAAGTCTGGAGGGGGGGTGAGATTATAATGAGGGGGAGGATCATTTTTGGAGAGCGGAGGTGAACAAGAGGAGGATGTAGGTAAGGTATTCATTTCGGACAGACAGTTCGGTGAAAGTGGCATAGAGGAAGTAGGAGGTGATGTTGTATTTGTTGGATTGTGAGTTGTTGAAGAAAGCATGGAGGTGTTGGAGGGTGATTGTGGGGGATATGTTGGGGCAGTTAAGGGGGAGTGGGGAACTGAGTCAGAGATAGGTGTGGTAAGGGAGTCAAGGGGAGGGAAGAGCATAGATGAGAGTGTGTAGTTGTAAGGGGGGTACTATGGGGTAAGTGGCAGAGGGAGAATTGATAAGGGAGTCAGGGGGAGCGAAGAGTATATAAGGGAGAGTATTATTAGAACAGTGTGGAATCTGGGGATAAGTGGCAGAGGGGTAAGGGATGTGGGAGTCAAGGGGAGGGAGGGGCATAGAAGAGAGTGTATTAATGGGACATGGGGGACCCAGGAGGTAAGAGGCAGCGGAAGAAGGGGGAAGGGAGTCGTGTGGAGGGAGGAGCTTTGAGTAGAGTGTGTTTTTGGGATCGGGGGAGATCACATGATAATTGGGGGATGCAGGTGGTATCGTTGTGTGGATGAATTATGTGGTGCAAGGAGGGGGGATGTTGGAGAGGAGGTTGAAAGGAGAGGTGTGTGTACCAGAGCATATTAGATTAGGAAGAGGCCATAGGGAGTAGGGAGAAGTGAAGGGAGATGGAGACAATAAGAATTGGGGAAGGTCAGAGAAACGAGGTAATGGGGACGGGGATGATATGGGGGGTGATGAATCAAGGGGTAGAGGGGGTGAGAGGTCAGGGTTCGGGGATTGTGCAAGGGTTTGGGATAAAGTGCTAAAGTGTTGTTCATTTGGAGTAGGAGAGGGAGGGGGAAATCAGGAAGAGGCGATAGGGGGGAGGTAGAGGTGAAGGGAGAGGAGGGCAATAAAAGTTGGGGTAGGTCGGAGAGACGAGGTAATGGTATCGGGGATGAGAGGGGGGTGATGAGTCTAGGGGTAGAGGGGGTGAGAGAACAGGATTCGAAGATATTGTGAGAGTTTGGGATATAGCGCTAAAGTGTTGTTCAAAGATGTCGAGGTGCTTTTCAGACGCTTGGATGAGTATAGTTCCAGATTTGAAGATGGAGATATCTATTTTGCCTGGAAAGGAAGAAGATGGTGTAGTGGAGAGTTTTAGACCATATGGGATGTTGCATGAATTGGAGATCAAGAGGTGACGTAGAAATAAGCCTTTCCATTTAGATGGTCGTTTGGTGAAGAAGATTAGGTTGGTGATACTTGGGGAGTTAAGGCTGTTATGGTGATCAGCAAATAAAGTTTCTGGGTGGAGACAGAGAAGTTTGTGTTTGAATTTTTTATTACCGTGTTTAGAGAGATGGGGAGGGTAGAGGATGGTCCAAGAGTTAGGGCCGAGTTTAGAGATGTGTGGGGTGGAGATTGATGGTGGAAGAGTGAGTGGAGGCATGATTTGGAGAAAAGAAGGGGGAGAAAGAGGAAGCACAGTAGATTAGAACGCACAGGTCCTCGAAGTGAAGATGGGAGGTGGTTTATGGGGGAAGCGGGGGTCGATTAAGTGAATCCAAAGCAGACTCAGACAGTGAGAGGTGTGGGTGGGGTTTCAATTACACACAATAGGTGATGGGGCAACGTAATCATAGGAAATACAATTTCACGATGTAAGGATGTAAACATAAGCACATTAGGTAAGGAGGCGACGTAATCATATAAATTACATTTCACGATGTAAGGAAGGGCAGCCAAGAGAATTGAGAAGACAAGGCTATAAAGCGGGGAAAGGAATTAAATATAGCCTGAACAAATTATAAAGGTAGGACATAATGGTGAACTACACATAGTAACATCAGGATACACAATGAAAACAAAAACATAGTGACAAAAGGATATAACATAGAGAACAATCTGAATTATAATTTGAAATAAATTACAATGACAGGAAATGAGGGTGGTCTAAAGAGGAACATCAAAATATACAAAATAGCAAAATACATAACAAAAAGAGAATATACCTTACTGAACAGTCAAGGAATACACGAATTATCGTTTAAATAGGTTAAAAAGCACCACAATAGAATAACATATCAAAACAATAAAAAATAAAGTGCAAATAATAATTGGTAAAGAGGGGGGTATGGATTAGAAGGTAGTCTAGAATAGAGAGTCAATGGGATGAATGATAAAACTGAGGGAAGATATAAAGGTAAAATAAAGTGAAATAAAAGAGGAGAAAAATAACTAAAAAAGCGGATTAAAAAGAAAAAAGAAAGAGAAGGGGAGTGAGTAGAAAGAAGATAGTTATTTAATAAAGATAGCAGAGTAGAGGAACCACGAATGAGGAGGAGCAGGTAACTACATAATATATAATAAGACAGAATGTAAAGAGAAAGAGGGAGATATCATCAAAAACAAATTGAAGAATTAAAATTGAAAAGTTTGACAAATAAATTAAAAGCACATGATAAAAATAAGATACCTAGTGGAAGCAGGATATTTCGTAATACACAGTCATATAAAAAAAAAGAATTAAAGAAGATGAAAAATATTTGGTGCAAATCAAAAAGAACAACAGTGAAATAACAAATCCAAATGAAAATTAATAAAATGCACACAATGTCCTTATAGAGTTTAGTGTGTAGATCAAAGTTCAATCAGGAAGGGGGTAGAAATAAAATAAATAAAATAATATGTAGTGAGGATAACTGGTGGTGAGGGGGGTACAGTAGGTGAAAAATGAGGCGAGGAATGGTAAGAAAAGATATAAGGAGGTATGAGGGAGCAGGTTGTGAGAAGAAAGTTGAGTGATGTAAAGTGTGATCGAGGCTACCTTCAAAGATGGCCGCTGAATTAGTGTAGGTGATACCAGTCCTTTCTCAGTGCCTATATCACAGATAGGCAGGAGGAGCTCAATGTCAGCTCTATGTCACTTCCGTCCTCGCCTCTCCCTGCTTTTCTTGTTGCAGAGCTCCTTTTATGTCCCACATAGCATGCCCTGGTTCTCTCTGCCCAAAATTAGTAACTCCTCTGAACTGGAGGTCAGGTAATTCACAATCTATTAGCCTGTTGCTGTAAGGAAGGATCACCACTCCCAGGCACTGGAATGAGAATGTAGAGGTGCTGCTATGGCTGAGGGCAAGAGGCTTGTACCACTAAATAATACACAGCTGTAAACATACATGTCCCTACCACAAGAACTAATTCAGGTTGTCTCTCTCTTGAAATTGCCCCTGCTTTTTTTCTTTTTTAAAAGAGAATTTAAATTGTACGAATTTCTTTGGGGTCTCAGTAGTGATTCAGTGGGGGTCCTCAGGAGTCAAAAGTTTGGGAACCACTGGTGTATGGAGCTATAAAGCACATCATGAGAAGAAGGATGGTTGGAGCGAAATTCAAATGGTGGGGGCGGGAAATTTTGATGCATTAATAAAAAGATTAAAGGTGGATAGTGTTGTGACTACCTCTTGCCAGTATTGCTGTAGGGATACGCACGCCCGGAGCATGTGAAGTAAATCTGCATCTAACTGCTCGCAGCGTGGGTATGTAGAGGCGGTAGTGTGGAAATATCCATTTATCTTCTCACGCGAGAGATACGCCTTTTGGATACGTCTGTATACGTTTTTATCTGGAATTCCTTGGTATGTGTTTGGGGCTTGCCAGCACAGCATCCCATTCTTTATCAGTCCATGGCCGGCCTCTGTCTGTCTCAAAACTGGCTCTGAACCGTGCCATCGGCTTGAGTGTGTGTGTAAGGAGCGCTTCTACTAACCAATGCACCACGTGGGAGTCCGCCCCTATTACATGTAGGTATTGAAGTAGCAGATGTGTCTGTGGTTCCATCGTCAAGTCTCCCCAGGCACCGGATAGTGCTTTCAGAAGGGAGGTGTGTAAGAGGAATTGGCCTGCTGGCAACTCAGCATCCTCAGCTAGTGTCACAAACAGCAGTAGCGTACCGTCACTATAAAGGTCACCCAGCGTGGCTACTCCCGCGGCATGCTAGGTCGCCAGAGCTGCCTCCGATATATCCAGTCTGCCTCGTGGTTTGCCCAGCGGTGGCAGGCTAGAGGCATATGGGAGGGTTGTGCGGGTAAGTTATAAGCTCCTCTTATAACAGTTTATCGCCAAACCCAGGTGTAGTTGTTTTGGCCTTGAAAGTTTCGCGACAGGGTGAAACAAATGACAGATCTGAGTGCAGGTCTAGGGCTGTGCCACAGTCGCCATGTCCTCCAAATTCTGACCATCGAGCCATTTAGTCACCCAATGAAGTTGGGTAGCCAAATAATACAGTATGCACCAGTATCTCTTGGCATAGATAATACAAGGTGCAATATTGTGGTAATATTATAGCGTAGACCTGGCTTCAAATTCACCCCTTAAAGCGTACATCTGTCTTTTCTCCAGGTTTTATGTGTACACTGGAGACTGAGTGGCAACTTTAATTTTATTCAGCAGCTTCTCTTATGAGTGGACATTTAACTTTAGTTTCAATATAGCAAAGTCTCTTTAGAAAGGGATTCTAATAATCTTTCCTACTTGTGTCTTTATGTTGTGCACTCTTCCACATGGACCATGACAAAGGTTCAAAAGTCCAATTGCCAACTACACCTAGTCATTTGACCCAATAACAGGCTGCAGGCACCAAATAGTTAAGGCAGGAAAAAGGCAACTTTCCAAAATTTAACATAACTTAAAATCCAACTTGACTGTTAAAGAGGAGTTTTAATAACAATTTCACTGACACCAGTTAAAAGTCAAAAGTTAGCACGTATGTATTAAGGCAGAGGTCTTCAAACTTTTGGATGCCGAGACCACCCTGTCAACATTTTCAAACGTAAGGACCCCCTCGTGACAAAAATTTCTAAACCTCTAGGTTATGAGGAAGGTGAGGACCAAATATTGCGACAGGCTTGACTAAATTGTGTGAATAGAAAATGTAAATAATGTTCTGTGATACTGCGTATTTTGGGGTAGCATTGCTTTATTATTTAGAATTTTTTTAAACACAGTAATACTGAGAAAAGATTTCACCCTATCAGTACCAGTTTATAACCCAAATACAGCAATTAACATCAGAAAGATGTCTAGTCAACCTTTGTGAAGGGCCTCCCACTCCACAGGAATACGCGCTGCCACATTAGAAGCTCACCTGGCCATGGCCGGGAGCAGCAAGGGTCCATTCAAACCCTGGCGGTCTTCTGCAGACTTAAGCAGTTTACCCATGCCCCTTTCCTCTCACCCCCTTCCCTCCATCCCTCTCTTCTCTCCTCTCCCAACCCCGGATCCCTCTCTCACATTGCAGGCAGATGGTTATTAGCCCCAGGACACCTTTTGGTAACAGTAGCGCACTACAAATGTAAATAATAGGCAGAAGCAGGAGATCCACTAGACCCGAACTTCAGGGGAAGGGGGGGGGGGAGGGTTAACACTCCCAGCCAGGGCTTGTCCAAGCACTGGTCGCACACAGTGCAACAGTCTTTCCACCTTCTCCATGAATTCCCTCACTACCACTCACCAACAATACACCTCATCTCTCTATAGCACCTGTCTGACAAACAATTTTTTTATAGCGCTACTCATAGTTTACTCACACTCAGTTCTGTGATGTGCATGGTACATCTTCTTTGTACCAGGCACTTTAACCTTCTGCACTGTGTGGGTGACAAGAGTGCCCATGTGACTTCACGGTGAGCAATGCAACAGTGTGAGAGTAGGGTAAAAGGAGTGACTGCAGGGTGAGTGAGGTGACCATGTGAATTTGGGTTCGGCTGTAAGTGCAGAGTGGGACGAATTAGTGCATGGTTAGTGATGGCCTTGTTTGAGTGAGCTACAGACTGAGCAGTAAGGGGGGACAGGTGAGTGGAGTGTCATATGAGTGCAGAGTGAGAAGTGTGCTCGTGTGACTGCAGGGTGAGGTACAGAGTGAACAATGCAAGCGAATTTCTAGTGCAGAGTGATCACTGTGAGAGCAGGGTGAGAGGGTGAATGTTGTGAGTGCATGGTGATCAGTGTGAGTGCATTGTGATCACTGTGAGTACATTATGATCACTGTGAGTGCAGGGTGAGTGGGTGAATGTTGTGAGTGCATGGTGATCAGTGTGAGTGCATTGTGATCAGTGTGAGTGCATTGTGATCAGTGTGAGTGCATTATGATCACTGTGAGTGCACGATGAGCAGGTGAATGGTGTGAGTGCATGGTGATCAGTGTGAGTGAATTGTGATTACGGTAAGGGTAGGGTGAGCGGGTGAATGGTGTGAGTGCATGGTGATCAGTGTGAGCGCAGGGTGAGCGGGTGAATGATGTGAGTGCATTGTGATCAGTGTGAGTGCATTGTGATTACTGTAGGTGCAGGGTGAGTGTGTGAATGTTTTGAGTGCATGGTGATCAGTGTGAGTGCACTGTAACCAGTGTGAGTGCACTGTAATCAGTGTGAGTGCACTGTAATCAGTGTGAGTGCACTGTAATCAGTGTGAGTGCATTGTGATCACTGAGTGCAGGGTGAGCGGGTGAATGGTGTGAATGCATGGTGATTGGTGAGAGTGCATGGTGATCAGTGTGAGTGCATGGTGATCAGTGTGAGTGCATGGTGATCAGTGTGAGTGCATGGTGATCAGTGTGAGTGCATGGTGATCAGTGTGAGTGCATGGTGATCAGTGTGAGTGCATGGTGATCAGTGTGAGTGCATGGTGATCAGTGTGAGTGCATGGTGATCAGTGTGAGTGCATGGTGATCAGTGTGAGTGCATGGTGATCAGTGTGAGTGCATGGTGATCAGTGTGAGTGCATGGTGATCAGTGTGAGTGCATGGTGATCAGTGTGAGTGCATGGTGATCAGTGTGAGTGCAGGGTGAGCGGGTGAATAGTGTGAGTGAATGGTGATCAGTGTGAGTGCATTGTGATTGCTGTGAGTGCATGGTGATCAGTGTGAGTGCATGGTGATCAGTGTGAGTGCATTGTGATCAGTGTGAGTGCATTGTGATCAGTGTGTGCAGGGTGAGTGGGTGAATGTTGTGAGTGCATGGCGATCAGTGTGAGTGCATTGTGATCACTGTGAGTGCAGGGTGAATGGTGTGAGTGCAGGGTGAATGGTGTGAGTGCATGGTGATTGGTGTGAGTGCATGGTGATTGGTGTGAGTGCATGGTGATTGGTGTGAGTGCATGGTGATCAGTGTGAGCGGGTGAATGATGTGAGTGCATTGTGATCAGTGTGAGTGCATTGTGATTACTGTAGATGCAGGGTGAGTGGGTGAATGTTTTGAGTGCATGGTGATCAGTGTGAGTGCACTGTAATCAGTGTGAGTGCATTGTGATCACTGAGTGCAGGGTGAGCGGGTGAATGGTGTGAATGCATGGTGATTGGTGAGAGTGCATGGTGATCAGTGTGAGTGCATGGTGATCAGTGTGAGTGCATGGTGATCAGTGTGAGTGCATGGTGATCAGTGTGAGTGCATGGTGATCAGTGTGAGTGCATGGTGATCAGTGTGAGTGCATGGTGATCAGTGTGAGTGCATGGTGATCAGTGTGAGTGCATGGTGATTGCTGTGAGTGCATGGTGATCAGTGTGAGTGCATTGTGATCAGTGTGAGTGCATTGTGATCAGTGTGAGTGCAGGGTGAGTGGGTGAATGTTGTGAGTGCATGGCGATCAGTGTGAGTGCATTGTGATCACTGTGAGTGCAGGGTGAATGGTGTGAGTGCATGGTGATTGGTGTGAGTGCATGGTGATTGGTGTGAGTGCATGGTGATCAGTGTGAGCGCAGGGTGAGCGGGTGAATGATGTGAGTGCATGGTGATCAGTGTGAGTGCAGGGTGAGCGGGTGAATAGTGTGAGTGCATGGTGATCAGTGTGAGTGCATTGTGATTGTTGTGAGTGCATGGTGATCAGTGTGAGTGCATTGTGATCAGTGTGAGTGCATTGTGATCAGTGTGAGTGCATTGTGATCAGTGTGAGTGCATATCAGTGTGAGTGCATTGTGATCAGTGTGAGTGCATTGTGATCAGTGTGAGTGCATTGTGATCAGTGTCAGTGCATTGTGATCAGTGTGAGTGCATTGTGATTAGTGTGAGTGCATTGTGATCGCTATGAGGGCATGGTGATCGCTATGAGTGCATGGTTATCAGTGTGAGTGCATTGTGATCGCTGGGAGTGCATTGTGATCACTGCGAGTGCAGGGTGAGCGGGTGAATAGTGTGAGTGCATAGTGATCAGTGTGAGTGCATTGTGATCAGTGTGAGAGCATTGTGATCAGTGTGAGTGCATGGTGATCGCTAGGAGTGCATGGTGATCAGCGTGAGTGCATTGTGATCGCTGGGAGTGCAGGGTGAACGTGAAAGTGAAGGCGAGAATGAGAAGTGAGTAGTCTGAAAGCAGGGTGCATTCCCAGAAACTTGAAGCGTAGGGTTTCAGATATAAGTTAAACTATTGCTATAATGGCATTAATCGGGGATCGAGGGTGGAGGAAATAAATAATGTGCTGATCCTGCAACAAACTTCCAGTCTAATGATTAGGGTTACCAACACATTATTTTGATGGCCGAGAAATAAGCAGTCACCTACAGCTGTATTTTTGGCACTTATCTGTGAATACTTAGGACAGCAAATATAAATAGAAAGCACTTTTAATTGTGTTCTAGGGATGCCTCAATGATCCATGGCTAATAATTAAAGAGAATAAAGACAGAGAAGTCACATAACTAATGAATACATACTTTTTTATTTAGAACTCAATTTAGTGTCAAGAGCAGGTCTCTGCAGGATCTTTAAACAACACCTAGCAGGCATGTTTCTTTTGGCAACCCAACTTTATATTTCTTTTCATTAAATGCATTCTCACACTACAGCAGTAAGTGTAAACATACAAATATAAGGAATAGGCAGAGTGGGGGCCCAGGGGGTACTGGAACCATAAAAAAACTAAGCTTTGGTAATAAGTTAACAAAGGCATGTAAATATGCTAATGGTCTTTAAAGACCGGTGAAAAACTCGGGCCAGAGATAAGATTCCAGACACTGCCCAGCCGAGGCCCCAGGAGCGCGAGCCGGCTGAGACACAGGATGGGGGAGGAGGGGGGCTGAAGCCCTGGAGGCGAGGGCAGAAGTGACACTGTGAAGGCGCGACCTCCTTTGCATCACTCCACGCCCCCCCTGGGGGTCGCGCCCCACAGTTTGAAGACCCCTGTATTAAGGCAACCTAATGTTATCCTATGAGAGAGGTATGTCTCTAAGTAGTAAAAAAGACATTTAGGACGTTTTCACTACTAGAACATGTAAAACATTATAGTACACTCCGACCTTCAAATCACAATGCACCTTGCCCTATGGGCTACCTAACACCGATGTTCAGGGTGACATATACAATAAAAGGGAAGTTTACGGTTTGGCAAGGGCAGTGCCTAATTTGAGCCAGTGGTTAGCGGTGCTCGGCACTGGCACTTAATTGTCAACATTCAGGCTACTAACAGTCTGTCACATGGTAGCACGGTCTGTATAATTTAAAGAGGAGCACAACAAGAGTTGATCATCAACTGCCACCCAAGTCATTCTTATAGCTTTGGGATCTGGAATAGACAAAATGTCACACTTGTAAGAGTGTGAGGATTAGTAAGTGTGTTGGTACTGCCATTGGGAGTGCTGGGAGGAGCAATGTGTGGTGCAAGCTACAGTTGCCCCTTAACGAGGGCCCTAGCACTTATCATTCTACAAATGAAGCATTGGGAAAGGAGGTTATATTGTCAAGTTGAGTTGGCAGTTTAAAACTGCATTCAGGCTGTTATGGCAGTCCTGGGACATGTTTTAAGGGACTACTTACGTAGGTGGTAGAGTAAGAGATGCAGGCCCAATAGTAGCATTTGATTTACAGGTCCTGGGTATATGGTATAGCACTCAACAAAGGACTTGTAAGTAAGTTAATTATACCGAACAGGTGTAAGCCAATTTTACCATGTTTAAGAGAGGAAGCACCAGCACTTCAGCACTAGTTAGTAGTGGTAAAGTTATGCAGTACTAAGGCCAACAAAGAGAAATTCAGCAAAAAAAGTAGGGGTGAAGGCAAAAGGTTTCCTGCAGAGAGCCAACAAAGGACGTTAACGATTTCACGCCAATTTGTTGCCATCCCAATTTAACAAACATGTTTCTGACCTTCCATCCTACCTCTCTTTCATGAAGCACCCATGCACTCATCAAATTCCTACCCCTGCCAACTACTATAATCTACATGGACTACCTCACTCACGTTCTAACCATCACTACCACACTACCCCTAATAACATAACACTAACACATACTTTCTCTCCTGTTCATTTTCTCACCCATTTTAGACCTCACTACTCCAACCCCCTGCTGTTGTTTGCCACCCTTTTCCTCCCAGCACACCATGCTAAAGTCTTTCTCACCTCCTCTAACAAACCTCAATTCACAACTCCCTTTCCTAACCCTCGTAACTTCTCCCTCTACTTACCACACAGATAGGTTCAAACTCAGGTCAGTGCTGTCCAGAGGAAATTAGCAAATGACATTATTGTCATGGTTCAGCAGCTTGAAAGCAGGCTTTATTGTTTCACAATTCATGTGGAACCGAGGTGGGGTATTTGTTAGGAAGCTGCACAAATTATAACCTCGAAGAATGACTGTCCCTTTAGGTTATGCCAGAGTCAAACAACTATGCTGAATTTTAATATTACGAGTCGGGTAATTAAGACATTCACCATTTGACTGACAATCCACGTTTCTTTTTTACCTAGTTGTTGTAGATCTACCTCTAGATAAATGGTATTATTAGTTCAACACACAAGGTTCAAATCCCCTTACCTTAGACATTTATTGGGAGTTCTATGTTTTGGACCTACCAACTATAATTTATTACAGATGAATCAGTGTCCCTTTTTTCCTCGTACAATTGTTTGGTTGTACAAGTTTCAAATAAAATTGAACAACTTCGGTAAACACAAGTCTTAAGATGCTGGATAGAATAATTTACCCACGTTCCAACAATATGGCATTAAAAATCTGTTTGTATTTTCACTTCACAAGACGATTCACCTTGTGCAGCACATCAATGTGGAATTTTGAGCTCAATTTTACTGTTGGCTTTGGAAAAAGACTGGAAAGAGGTTATTGCAAGGAAACACTTTTACTGGCAATAATTTCAGAAGATCATCTACAAAGCAAAACATTAGAGGACAGCTTGGAAAAAAAGCAAAGAGAGACAGGTGTGTAACCCAAGGGCTTTGAAACAGAACAGGAAAACTGCCAAAATATGTGAATAATTTAAAGAATGTATAGCATGTGAATGCCACCATTAAGAGGCGTCAAATGTAAAAACAAAAAGGTGATGGATGGATGGTGGCATGCCAATCCATCGTTTTTTTTTGCCCACCATGTCACTTCACTTTGGACCCAGCCAGATGCAATCAGTCTTGATCATGATCCTCATGGGAACAGTCCAGTCTGAACTGTCACAAGCAACCTAGGACTGGTATCGCCATAGTAGCAGGTCTTCAGCCAGGAATAGCTGGGTCCAGGGGCAAAGTGAGCCCGGGACCGATGCCTGGGCTGGGAAGTGGCCGGGAGAGATTACGAGGGGCTGAGATTAATTCAAGCATTCCATCCATCACTGTTTTGAATAGTTATTGTGTCGCCCTAAGTGTAACGGGTATGCCCAGACGTAGGTCCTGTGCACACTATGTCACTGGAACCAAGCTATACCCAGGTGATAAGACTATAACTATGGCGAAATCAGTCCTGAGGTCCTTGTGTCCAGGGTCAGGGAGCTTGGCATTTCAAGGTAGGACAGTTCCGATTAGCGCAGGGTCAAGAATAATTTGAATATAGTTTGGTCCAAACTGAGGTGGAATGGTATGCAAAATAACTATGCACTAGGATGCAGCGCAGAGTGATTATAAGTGGCGGAGATTAATTCAAGCATTCCATCCATTACTGTTTTGTATAGTTATTATGTGGTCTTAATTGGGACAGGCGTGCCCAGATGTGGGTCCTGTGCATATACGGTGTCACTGGAACCAAGCTTAACCTGGCTGATGAGCCAATAACTAGGGAGAACTGGTCCTGGGTTTATGTGTTCAGTTCAGGGAGGCCCTGGCTTGGCAGGTTGAGCTGGACTGTTCCTATTGAAGCAGGGTCAAGAATGATTTGCATATAGCTGGGTCCAAACTGAGATGGCATGGTGTGCAAAATAATGATCAATTGGGATGCGGCCCCAAGTGATTACAAGTAGCGGAGATTAATTCAAGCATTCCATCCATCACCGTTTTATATACTTACCATCAAGAGGAGCAGAGCCCAGGCAGTTAAAGCCAGCATATGCATTTCTAAAATAAAGCAAAATGTACTGCCCATTTGTTTAATAAATAAATGAATTTGCTTACCTTCTCCAGCTGTTGTCAGATGGCGGCGAGAGGTAAATTGACCCATAAGGAGAACCATCACAGTGAGTGCGAGTAAAGGAAAAGCAAACCAAGAATAGCAACACTTTAATCATGCAACAGTAAACAGTAGTAAATAGACAAGCACATTTTGCAAATTAAATAAATATTTAAATTTCAATCATAAAACTGATTGAAAGTTCACTTTTGCTGCCACACACCTTTATCATTATTCTAAAAGTATGTATGGTATATGTATGGCTAATTCCTTACGAGAGACCTTCTGGAAATGTAACAATGATTTTAAAAAAAATCCCCCCAAAAATTGAGATATCTCACCCAAGTATATGATACATTTTCAATGGATATTCATCTCCATCCTTTTTAATAAAAGTAATACATCATTCATAACAATTTCATTTTCATTCATATTATCCTTGTATTACTGGACACATTTCGAAATGTAATGATTTCTTCATCAGTATTAACTTTTTAACAAATACTTCTTAAAGAAAACAATCAAAAGTAAGTATTATTGTTGATGTCAATTACAAGCTTGTCTTCCTGCAGACCACTCACAGTATTTATTTAAATAAACTGAAAGGTCGAGACTTAGGGGCCGATTATGTCGTCGATCGGAAAGGCTCCGAATGGGATTCGGTTTAGCAGAATTTGAATCTTTCACATTTCCCAACAACCGATTACGATGCCTGCTAACCATTCGAGCAGTACGAATCGGTTCTGAAAGGTATTCCGATAGCCTGAGACTTTCAGAGCCGACTCGTACAGCTCTATGAACACGGTTTCCGGACGAGCGATTACGATGACCGATTCGGACAGCTGTTCCGATTTGGTCTGCCCGACACAAAACAGCTGTTGGAATGGGTCTTTTGGGGGCCCGTTGCGGGCCCCCCTTCATCCGAAGGCAGACAAATGGGGCCCATAGGGGTACGCAAGGGATCCTTCTTCCCAACCATGTACAGTGTGGCAGGCACCATGGGGTGCCCACCACAGGGTGCAAGGTTTTCCCCAACCACCTCTTTTTAGGTTGCGACTGAGTCAGCGCACATGCCCTGCTCAGCGAGACTGCTGTAGTGGAGTATGGAAGAGAAGCCCCGCCCATATTTGTCATTGGCTTGTGTCATTGTCCTTTGTAAATGCTGGCTTCTGATTCGTAAATAGGCTCGTTAGTCCCTCCTTAAAACGGCCTTGTCTTAATTTGTAAAATCTCCCATAGCTAATGGCCCCTTTACTTCAGTTGTTACACAGTGTGTCTTCTTAAGTCTGTGAGCACCGATTTCTTTTTTGAGTTTCTCTTACTGCAAGCACTACGTGGTTTGCTTGCATTCAGCGCAGCATGCGCCCAGGACAATGGGGGCCGCTTCTTTGAAATTCAATAGGTCTCGCATTTAAATGCGAGATCTATTGCATTGCAAAAGCTTGTATTACACGTTAGCACCTCTTCCGCACGGACACAGGGCTCCGTTCTCTACAATGCAGCCTGTGGAAAACTATTGGACTGGCAACACCGGCAGCCAATAAGGGGCAGACTCCTGCAAAATCCAGCACATGCTTTCTGAAGAGTGGATACTCTTGCAGCCGCCGCTTAGCAGGCTCCCGGGCTAATTATAGATGTTTCTGAGCACAGGGCTGAGGAGGCATGCACCACCCGCACACCGTCGGTTCAAGAAATGCAACTATTTCTATGGCAGTCAAGACGTCAGTACGACTTTCACTCCGACACCATCCTTTTACACGAAAAAAGGAACTTCAGATGGCCCACGCTCTCCCCACTCAGTGCAAGTGAGAACAAGAACCCAATTACACACGACCACTCAATATTCTCAAGTGCCTCACAAGCCACGATATGTTCCAGCCTGTGAAATTCAGACAAAATAATTCTGTTGTAAACAGATTTGCAATGCGCTTTTTCGGTAGGCTTGCTGCCGCGACATTTGTAACTATTGTGGGGTTTTTTGAACCACACATCAACATGACCAGAAGTTTAAAATCATACTTTGTCGGAGAGAAGGAAATCTGAATAGCATAAGGCCAAATAAAAATAAGATACCTCTGAGAATGGTGGAGTGAGTTCTTGGATATCAGTTTAGACACTGAACTGGCAGGAAATGGATCAGGGTGCAGTTAGACGTGTCCTTTCTTGTTCCGGGTTCAGCATGATTAGAGCCCTGTTCTCTACAGGGCTGGAGCTCGGAGACTGCAGTTGAAATCTGAACCTGGTAGGTCACAAATGTTGTACCCGTATTGCATTGAGCCTATGACGCAACATGTATTCCCTCAAGATCTTTTTTTTTTTAATAACCTGCACCAAATGATATAACGTACAGTGCACTATTGGAATAGAATGGCTAAAAAGTTAAATGGAGTTCTGAAGAGACACTCATGATATATTCCTATAATTGCCTAGCAAGACTGACCTTTCAAATGGGCGTAGAGCGGTTCACTTCCCAAGAAATCTTTGAAAATGTGGTGCCAAATCAGTACATTTTCAGCACAAATTTCCTACAAATTAATTAAAAAGCTATATGTTTCCTAGCCAATTGAAACAATCTAGTTATGCATTTGACAAGATGGCCTATCACTTTTCAAGATGCACCAAGTATCTTTTAACAAAACCTTCCACCTGCTCTTCGTTTTCAATGCTGCCCTTTTTACTTAGAAGCATCATGGAAAACAATATGCCTACA
This sequence comes from Lissotriton helveticus, assembly GCF_964261635.1. NCBI lineage: Eukaryota > Metazoa > Chordata > Amphibia > Caudata > Salamandridae > Lissotriton > Lissotriton helveticus. The sequence continues at coordinate 2,119,542,864 of NC_136061.1, read as the reverse complement.
TCGTAGCAGAGAAGCTACTTGAAAGGTGAAATTTCCCTACCAGTAATCTTATTACTCTGATTCAATTTTCTTCACCCCAATCCACGATAATATTAACATTATCCCCAACTAGAAAGTCACTCTGCTGACTAACCAAATATGTTCCCCCTGCCCTTTCCTTCATGGCTGGCTTCACCACCAGTAGAGACCTACCCTAATTAGCCCCAGAAAAACTACCAAAGCCCCAGCACGAAAATGCAATGACTTTACTGGAGGGCAGAATGGCCGTAATTATGGGGGTGAGAAAGAGTAAATCATTGTAATAGGATTATCAATAAGTAATCAATACATTACCCCCTCATTTCCAACCTTTTTATAGCCTTTTACTGATTTTACTGAACATGTCCAAGTAAAGCCATACTAGAATAGAGTATGACAGGCAACAATCCTTATTTTGAACCAACTTTGATCTAAGACAGAAGAGCCTCAAAAACCAAAAGGAAAATACAATACTCTGAACTCTACACAAGATGCCGCTGTTCCCTCTAGTACATCACAGAATCTTTGCAGGCAAGAAAGAAACACTGCCCCTGAATAAACAAGTCCATACATACAGTCAAACGAGATTTGCATCCTACAGAGGAGAGCCTGTTTGGGAGGAATTAATCAGCCCAGCTGCCTGAGGACATTTGGGAGCTGCTGCGACGTCTGTGTTGCCCCAGGACAAGAGGTCACACATCTGCTGTCTAAGAAGAAGATTCATTATCAATTGTTTACACTGCCAAGGTTCACAAAGACGAAGGATAGTCACCTGCTGCATGCATAGTGAGCCCCTATTTGCCTCTGAACCCACAAGTGCAGCAGGAAACGGGTGTTTCAATCTAGTTGTCTCCACAAAACCTTGAGGACAACATCGATCATCTCCTGGCCAGGAGAAGACAGACCGATAACTAGTTGAGGCTTTACTGATCCCAATGCTGCACACTGTGTTAAATCGGTGATTACAGATTATCAGCATGCAAAAATCATGGCCCATTCTTCCTGTAAATGTCCCATTGTTGGCAGGTCCATTTTATTTATTTTATTTTTAAAGTTTTCTATAGCGTGAACCAGACCCAAGATAGGGTAATAGAGCGCTTTACAAAGTGAGCAGGGAACGAAAAGCACATTTGTTACCAACAAAACAGATAAAAAAACAACGCAAATAAGTAATAAGGACAAAGTTCGGGGGATACAGGCAGAGTAGAGAAGAGCTCTGCGATAGGGAGTCAAATCGGGCTGGAACAAGTCTTATCTTCGAGATATCAAAGGAAGAAGAGTATAGGCGAGTTAGAAGCTGAAGCTGGCGTGGTGTTTGTGTGGATTTTAAGGCAGGAATTTGAAGACGGGCGTTGAGGTGATTTTTCTGATGAATGGTGGAAGCGAGTTCCAAATTTATGGCGCCACTCCCAAAAATGCTGTTGGAGGTTTTAGTTTTGTTGAACCTTGCGGGTTTCAGGAGTAGGTTACCTGTGCTCCTGGAATGTCTGTTTTCTCCAGATAGAGTAAGTTTTTGGGCTAGGAACTGCAGGGTATTGTGGTGTAACGCCTTGTGAGTAATACAAGATATGTGGTTGAATTTCCTAGATCCTGTAATGAGTCTAGCTGCGGCGTTGAGACAAGCTTTTAGAGGTGCGGTAGAGATTTTGGGAAGCCCAGAGAGGGTGGAGCAACCGTACACCACCCTTGATATGACTAAGGCCTGAACTGCAGTTTTAAGGTCAGGGATCTTGATAAATGGCTTCATTTTTCTTAGATAGTTGAGGTGAAAGCGGGCATTTTTGGCCATCAAGTTAATGTGAGCTTGCATGTTAAGATTCTTATCCAGTGTGACTCCAAGTGATATTGTGGAGTCCACCAGTGTTGGGGTGCAATTCAGGGCGGTGATTATTTTGGTCCATTCCTTTATTTCTTGAGAGTTATAGGGGAAGGGTGATTAACAGAAATTCAGTTTTTTGTGAATTTAGCTTGAGAAAGTTGGTCGTTAGCCATTGTATGTTTTTTTCGAGAGCTAGATTCATTAACTTTATCTCTTCAATGGAGGTGATTTTGATGTAAAGTTGGGTGTCGTCCGTGTACATGTGGTAGGAGATGTATGCCTGCTGTAGTAGATCTCCATATAAGTTGAATAGAGAGAAAGACAAGGTAGTGCCTTGAGGTACTCCTAGTAGCTTAGGTGAAGATAGAGAAAGGATCTTGCTGGTCATGAATGATTGTGTTCTACTTTCCAGGAAGGATTTGAACCATAGAAGGACTGTGCCAGAGAAGCCCATTCCGTCTTCTAGTCTTCTTAGAAGTTTGTCGTGGTTGACCGTATCGAAGGCTGATGAAAGGTCTAGCAGGCATGTTTCATTACGGTGAAGAGCTTAGAGGGCGTCGTCTAGTATATGTAGGAATGGCTGTTTCAGTGCTATGGCCAGGTCTGAAGCCAGATTGGTGTATGTTTAATAAATTGAAGTTGTGATGTGCAAATTCAGTTGTTGTTGAACACATTTTTCCAAGACCTTTGCTAGCATTGGAATGTTGGTTATCGGTCAGAAGTTGTTGGGGGCTGAGTTGCTAGCTGTCAGTTTTTTGAGGATAGGAGTAACTTCACCAGATTTTAGGCAGTCCGGGATGTGACCTTGTGATAGCGAGGCATTAATGATCTTGGTCCAGAGAGGGGATATGATATGATAGATGTGGGGTAGGCACTTTGCTGGGACAGGGTTATTGAAGTCGTTGTTGAGTTTAGTAGTTGTTAGAATTTTGGTGATATCATAACATTTTAAGTTGGACCAGTGAGAGTTATTTTTGGGTAGAGATCGCTGGAGGGAATTCATTTTTGCTGTGAAGAATGTGGAAAATTCGTCACTTCCTAGCTGTGAGGTTGATGTTAAGAGTGAAGATTTGGGCAATTTGTTCAATCGTTTTTTTGATCTTAAAATACTTTTATTGTATGATTGTCTTTTCGGAGTAGTCTCAGCTGGGGAGGGGGTGGGGGTGGGGGGGGGAGGGGGAGATGCGTCCATTTCCGTTCAGTTGATCTGAGTTTGCGTCTCTCCTCATTCAGGGCTTCACTGAACCATGGGTTTTTATCCTTGTCAGGTATTCTTTTGAGTTTTGGCGGTGCGGCTTAGTCTAATATTTTGGTCATCGTGTAGTTATAGTTAACAGTGAGGGCAATAACGTCTCCTATGTTGTTGGGGGGGATAAGAGCCTTCTCACATTGTGAGGCAAGCTTGTTCCAGTTGATGTTCTTAGTGTCTCTTATCCATTGTTTAGGTTTAATTTGTTGTGGGGGGATTATCTTGTTACAAGAAGGGATTTGGAAGGTGATAATGTGATGGTCTGACCAGTCACAAGGGGTAATCGAGATCGATTCAATAGTATTTAGTTTGGAAATGAGCCAGTCTAGTGTGGCACCTTTTGAGTGAGTGGGCTCTGAGATAGCTTGGATCAGGGAGTGATCAGCAAGGAAGGTTTTAAGGGCGTTGACCTGCTTGTCCAGTTTGTCCTCCCAGTGGAGATTGAAATCACCGAGGAATATGTCATTCGAGTGAGGGGACGAGTTTGTCGTGATGATTCACATAAGTTGTTCTGTGAAAATTATGTTTTGACCAGGAGGATGGCAGAATATATGTATTTGAGGGAGTGGTTGCTTGGTTAATTCACAGAGATCCCAAGTTATTCACAGGAGTCCAGGGGTTCCGAGTGAAATTTTGAGATGGTGAGGTCAGAACGATGTATGCAGGCTAAGCCTCCGCCTATTTTTTGAGGTCTGTCTAGTCTAATGATGTTGAAGATTGGGGGGACCAGAAGGTCAAGGCATGGAGAAGATGATTCCTTGAGCCATGTTTCAGTGAGGATAATTATGTCCATTTTTCTGCCAAGGATGAGGTTGGCAATGTCAGAAGCGTGTTTAGAGGCTGAGCGGCAGTTTAGTAGAAGGCAAGAAATCTGGTTGAGGGATTTTTTAGACTAGGCTCCTGGTTATCTTGGATTGGGGTTATAGAGTGAAGATTATTCCGGTTTATTCCTCTATGGATTGGATGTGAGGTTCTGCAAGGATTGATGGAGACTAGGTGGATAGCGTATTCCTCTTTGTCTAAGACATGGTTGGATGGAGATTCGTACAACCGTAACAGAGTTTGCAATTCCTGGTCCGTAATGGATTGTGTGTGCGCAAGTATCTATTGTCTAGGGGCTGGGGGATAGTTTTTGTCACGTTGTCAACTGTCTTTAGAGAGTTTTGAAGATACCTACGTTTAGTAAGAGATTTTTCAGCAAGTTGTAAGATGGTTTTGATTTCAAGGATAACGTTTTGAAGGTTCCTAGATGTGCGGTAAGAGGTCTTGAGACAGTCTTGTTCCGTCTGTTGATGCTGTGTGGAAGACAGGACATGGGGTGTAGAGGGATTAGTATTAAAGTTGGTTCTCATGGTAGTTCTAGTTGAGGATGATAATGAAATGCGTACTAATGGGGGCAAGTTGTTTATCTTTCTTTCACTGAATGTGGGTACACGACGGGGTCGAATTTCTTCCGGAGAGGGAAGGGAGGTGGGGGTAGTAGTAGTCGGGGCCCGAGAAGTATTGTGAGAGAATGATGAGGATAGCGGTGTAGTGTGTGCTAAGGAGAAAGATTTGTTACCTCTTTCATCGATTCTAGGTGAGGGATGTGGTTGATTTTCTTCCAGAGAAGAATGGGCGGTGGGGGTGAGAGTAGGATTCCTAGACGTGCTGCGTTTTGTTAAAAATGCTGAGGATGTCTGTGCAGTACCTGAAGAGGAGAAGGAGTTGTTGCTTCTATCATCATTTATGAGTCATAGGAGTCGCTGTTCTACCGGAACGGAAGGAGTGGAGGGGGTAGTGTTAAGTGTTGCTTGTGGTCGCTGGAGTTGTCCGTGCAGTACGTGGAGAGGAAGGAGAGTTGGCGTTGCTTCTTTCCACGGATCTAAGTGAAGGAAGGGGTTGAAGAAAGGTGCTGGGTCAAGTAGCAGAGGGTGTCAATGCAATGTGTACAGAGGTCGGAGAGTTGGTAGACTCTCTATCCTCATGTCTGGGTGAAGAGGGAGGTCTCTGATCTTCAGTAGAGGAGGGGGTGGAGGGTTTAGAGAGGACCTGAGAGGGAGTGAGTGTGCTGAGGGTGTGGCTTTTTAATGTGACAAAGTATTTGTCGAAAAGTTCCAGGTCCTTGTTAGCTGCTTCAATAAGGACAGTGGCATTTTTGTAGGATGTTATATTCAATGAGGATCTGAGGTTCTAAGTGGGACTCGTTGTAATCTTAGTTCCATAGGGAATATGTTTATGGCCTTGGATGGATAGTAACTGGTGAAAGGCCGATCGCCATTTGGCTATCTTTCTTGTGAAAAATAAAAGGTTATCGATTATGATGCCTTTTTTGGCGTTGTAGGAGTGATCCAGGAATAGGGTATCCGGGTTTTTTCTGAGGAGGTTGTGTTTGAAGGTTTTCGAGGCATTTTTTGATAGCTTAGGAGGGTACTGAATAGAGTAGGAGCTGTTGCCTTTAGGTATCATGATTGGGCCAGTCATGATGTGAGATTCCTTTGACAGTGAGGAGCGACAGTAAAATAAAGTAAAGGAAAGAGAGCTGTTATCAATTGGTTATAATAACTTCAAGTAGGTGTTGACAGTTGACATTCAGCGTAAGTGAATCTTATGACACATTGCCAATATATATAGGTTAGCCGTTACAAGATGGCTGACAGGTTAGTTGGGGCCTTTACAAGATAGCTGTTGTTTGGTGCTTCTTAGTGGGTGTTGGTAATTGACAGTCAATTTGGGAGGATCTGATGTCAGATGGAGAGAATGAATAGTTTAGCCATTACAAGATGGCTGTCAAAATTGATTAGGTACCATTAAAAGACGGCCCCTGTTGAAGTTGTGAGCTGATTATAACTGCGAGCATGGTAGTAGCCGCTACAAGATAGCTCCCAGGGTTGGGGGGGGGGGGGAGTCCTGGGAGTAGGAAGCTGGGATCAGGAGATCAGCCATTTTAAAAATAGTAGAGGAACGAGGGGTAGAGGCCTGGGGTAAAATGGATTCCCTCTGCAATTAGAAGACACTTTCCTTAATGTCATGTTTCCCCCAGAAGCGATCCAAAGTATAGCAATCAATGATTTATGTGCTCACAAATAGCACCCCTAGCGTATGTCTACTCACAGTTTTGCCTGGGTCCATTGGTATCTGCGTGAGAGCCGGAAGTCCTCCAGTACTCAGAGCCTGTACGGGACCTGAACAGACAAAGCCTCCCTCCATGGGGTCCAAGGTCCGCGTTGTGTAGCGCGGCGGAAATTGCCGAGGTTGTGGGTAAGCCGGCAGATTTCCGACACACAATCCCGTCCGTTAAGAGTCTCCCTCCCAGGATCCAGGCGCCGAGTTGGGAGGCGCGGTGGATTTTGCCTCGTTTGCAGGGGGCCCAGCAGCGCTGACCCAGTGGGGGTCGAGGAGAGCCACAAGCGTGTGGACGGCAAATGTTGCGGGGTGCCTTAGGTCACGCACGATGGAGTACGTGGCTGCACCTCGAGACTCTGGCAGCCCCGTTCTCGAGGACAACCCAAACCTCCGATCACTCCGGAAAAGTCCAATGCGGGGTATCTCTGTCTTGGACCGAGGGTGCAAGAGGACGCAGAACGGGTATTGTCTGTCTAATTCACCATCAGGTATCCGACGTCTGAGTCAACTCCAATCTACATCCCTCGCAGTCAGGGGGTCCACTCGAGGACGAGAAGCAGTCTCAGCCCGCCACATTGGTCTGAACTGCACATCGGTCCGTCGGAACTAACAATCTCCAGCTTTTTGTCCAAGAATCTTCAGTTTTCTCACTGGCTACCTGTTTCGAATTCCCCTGTAATTTTCAGCTTACATTTACGGGGGACTCACAGATGAAGTCTGTCTTGCCCTGCAGTCCAGGATCATCTGAGCGAGGCCAGCAATGAGGGATGCCGTCGATGGAAATGTGGGCAAACTGGCATTGGAGAAATTCTAACCATGACTAGTGATATCTGAGATTTATACTGCTTTTCCCTTAAAATCACAAAGTCAGGGAATCCCAGGGCAGGGGTATTGAGACCATCTTAAATCATTCAACATCCTGAATTTCCATAAACTACGAGGTCAAAAGCACTGGATGTTGCTTCTTTTAAAATACTCCACCTCATATGTTGTCAGTGGAGCACTGCCAAGCCAAGATGGCTGCTTCTGGCAATTTTTTGAGCTAATATTGAAGCCTGCAAGCCTCGGCAAAGAAATCCTGTAAAATCTCGGCAAAGAAACCTTGCACAATCCTCCAGATCTGTGAAATAAACATACTCAAGTTCCTCGAAGGGAATCTCATCCAAAACCCCAAAATCCAATAAGAAAATTTGTAGCCAGCTTTCTTTTCAGATAACCCACATTTGTGGCTCAAATGCAGCTTCAGTTCAGTAACAACCAAGGAGTTCATGTTTTTGTTACGTATTCCAACTTTTAGTGCATTGTCCAACAAGCTGATGCAGCTAGGCTATTCGGCTAGAAAAGAAACTTGCAACCATCAAGCACATGCTACAAAACTGTCTTTGGGATTTTACTGCAGAGTCACTGCAGAAGCAGCATCTCTGGGTAAACACACCATTTTTAGCGTTGAAGGATCAAGCACGCTAACAATAAGAGCACAAGGAGCTTTATCTCTACTTGGCTATCTAATTGATCCTGTAGGTGTATGAGTGCACAGAAAGGTATATCCTGCTTATCTTTCTGCATATTAGCTGGGGAGACAATACATCGAAACTTTCCTAGGATAGTATGTTATTCATTACTACTACATTCGCAGAGGTCTTCTGTAGTGTAATCACAAGCAGACTCTTCGGCAAGACAATAGGAAGAAGCAGACTCCGTCCGCATACTGATAATCCACATGTCACCTGTTGTTTCTTTTCGTTTTTGGAACATTTCTTTATGATTTTCTGGTGCAGAAAACCGAACACACAAAGCACTCAGGAAAAAGCCTCTATATACGTACTATCATTCACCGTAACACAAAACTCCACAGTATAACTGCGGGCTGTAACGAATAACCAATAAGCAGTAAGGTATCCGCCACCAACATCATATACACGTCTTCTCAAAAGGACAATCTGGAATTAAAATGAATGTAAACCGAGCCCGTTCAGAATGTGTCACCTTCGCATATGTAGAAGTAACAGGTTATCCTAGCATACTGTGATCGGAGCATCTCTAGATGGGTGATCTGATGTCTATCTGGAAGTAGCAGTGTCAGCAAATAGGAGATCTGGGAGGGGCGTGAGGTAGCAGTTAGCCAGTTCTATCAACCTTTTCAGAGGCAGCCAGGTTCATCCGCCAGCAATCCCTAGCCATTTCTCTGTTTTTAGGTTGAGCCTACAGCGCATGCGCTGTCTGCAAGACCTTTTGTAATTACCTACATTATGTTTATGCCTGCCTCCTGCTTGCCATAGGACCCCTCTAGTGCGCCTCTTAATTGCTGCATTCTGACTGCTTCTGGGTGCCGATAGCTCACTTCCGTTCAAGACAGAGGAGCACCAGCTAATTACAGTCTCATTGCAGTTTCATTCTTAATCTGTTTATTTTGAGACCTCTTTTCTTTATTCACTGCAGGCACGGTGAAGTCTGGTCCCAGTGCTTCCTCATTCTTGTGCTCCAAATCTTATTTTATTTCAGTCTCATTCATCCTTTCCAAGCTGTGTTCTACCAGTGTTCTGAGCCTATGGAGGTGGGGTTGGGAAGGGGGTGTGTTGGGGATGTTGGTGTTATCTGGTCTTCTACCATACCTGCTTACTGGGTAATAATGCAACCTACAGATACGCGGGAGCATTTAATGCAGTGAAAAAATGATGTGTAGTGCGGATATAGGAGTGGTAGGGTCAGGGAGGATAGTGGTGCAAATTAAAAATAAACTTTATTCACTTCCCTAGCTGGAAAAATTAAAAATGGGGAAATGTAGGGGGTATACTATAATGAGCTGCCACCTATTTGGTCAACATGTATCAAAAGCCATCCCCTTGGCTTTCTTCTTCAGGACCATCGTGATCCCTACTTCACTCACATATTTAATATGTGTAATAAGTGTGCCTAAATTATATTTCATTCAGTCACAGTTCATGTTCAAAATTAAGCATGCAAAAAAAAAAGAAAAATTGGTATTTCTTAAGCTGCAAAACAACAAAAATGACACTGTATGTAACATATCAGCTTCATATCACCATCACGTGGAACAGGAAAGTTGGCAGCGAATACCAGTGATATATTTTTATCTCAAAATTATCAAGGTGCATCATACTCATTTTTTTAGAGTGGGTGCTAAGTTGCCCAAAGATGATTGTACTCACTCGTCACACAGTTAAAAACACACACATATATATATATATATATATATACACACACATGGCATACATATAATACCCAGCGTTTTAAAAGGCATTTATCAGTTGTTTTTATATGCGTATTTCACTTCATTCTTACGCTGTTGAAATTGTGATCATACGTTTGTACATACACTCTCAACAGGAACTTATGGCCTCATGAGCGGTCACGGAAGGGGAGGGCGGCTGTAGTCAAACCCTGCAGTAAAAGACGGTTGAGAATATAATGTAAAGTTAGTTAGTTCAATTGGTCATTAATGGTCACCAAAAACAGAGGGGGGGCTATATTTTTATTTTTTATTAACTGCTTTTATTGTATTACCAAGTTGAACAGCATAAACTTATTTTTATGCATGCAAGCGTTTTACAGTGTAAACCAATCAATCCCCTCCAGGGTAACATTTAAACATCAAACAACATTGTCCCCCCCTTCCTGTCTGTCGCCTACAGTATAGCAGTACAAAGTCTAATGTGCTGTCCAACCAGGCCCATGGTCCAGATAAGTGTGACCCTTCGTACCAACAGTCTACATCCATTCGGAGATGGGCAAGCCATGCAGCGTTTCCATACACTTAGTGTCCCATCTGAACTGTCCCACAAGTGTATCCCATCTTCTCTTCTCTTCATAGCTTATTGCATTATAGTCTCCCGTCCATCTCACGGAGAGGAGGGGGGACCAATGTTTACTCCCCTGGTCTTGGTTGGTCCATCGCCTCTTCCTGTTCAGCATCTGAATCGGCTCTCCGAGAGAGAAGGTACATAGTTAGGGGGGCCTATATATCTTTTGGTCTAGACGATATTGGGAGCAGATCTGCATAACATAGTGATTGCTCCTGCCAGGTGGATAAATCCTGTATCCACTGTCCCCGTCCCCATTTGCAGGCAAGTCTACGCATTGCTATAAGGAAGCCTAATGCTAGAAATTTTTTATGTGCTGTAACAATGTCCTGGGTGCAACTCAACAACGCTATCAATGGGGTCGGCTGTATCTGTAGGTCTAACATATATGACATACCCTTGAATACCTGCATCCAGTAGCCTTGTACCTGTTGGCACTGCCATGCCAAGTGATAGAAATCCGCCCCCTCTATTCCACACCTCGCACACCTGTAATCTTCTCGCAGTTTAATTTTGTGGAGTTTCGAGGGAGTGTAATATAGTCTGTGCACAAACTTATAATAGATGAGTCTCAGCCGGCTATTGGCTGTGAGGGCCTCTGTCTGCTTGCAGCTAAGTTCCCACTGCTCATCCCTAAGGGACGTCTCCAGGTCCCTGGCCCACTCCCGCCGGGCTATTGGGGTGTAAGGTGATGGTGTATTTTGCGTGTGCTTTTACAGCAGCGAGGTGACACGTCTAGGCGGGGGTCAACTGCAAGAGGGCTTGGAGCTGCAACAAGGTAGGCGGCTCTAGGGGGTATGTTGGGGTGGCAGCCTTCACGCTCTGCCGGATTCTTGTACACATGAATAAATCCATTGTAGTGGGGTCATGTGTGTCGAAAAACTGTTCCTTTGTCCGAAAACTTCCCCCCATGTTGTGTATTTAAGTTGTGCTAACATCATACGGCATATTCCCTCACAGGGACCTGTAGCGCTGGGTGGCGTAGCAGTGGCATTTTTGGGGAATACAACATTGGGGCTTCTAGTTTGGCTGTGATCTTCCTCCAGGCCGCTTTGGTACAATCTACCATGGACGGATCTCGTATTCGAGCACCACCTGATGTAAACAGGTATCCCGAGGGCGGAACAGGGGCCATGTAGCCATCTCCTACTGCCATCTCCTACTGCCAAATGCGGCATATAAGGGGGGGGCGGGGTGGAACCAATACATGGCAAAGTGTGCCTGTGCGCAATAGTAATATTATTCAAAATTGGGGACATCAAACCCTCCTTGGGCATAGGGTAACATCAACGTGGTAAGGCTAAGTCTTGTGTGTCTTCCCCCCAAATCAGTCGGGAGATTTGTGTTGTTAATGTCCTAAAAAAGAACTTCCCGGTAGAGGAATTTGGGTAAGAGGACCATTTTGACTAGTGATATGCGTCCAGCCATCGAGAGGGATAGAGTCAGCCACCTGGTAATGATGTCCGTCACTTTATCTATTGCAGTTCCATAGTTATTGTGCATCAGTCCTTCTTTATCCCTGGTAATGTAGATTCCCAGGTATTTGACTTTGTCACATTTCCAGACTAAGGGATAGTCCAACGGGTGCGGTTTAGTCAAGTCCGGTAATGGAAATGCCACAGATTTGACCCAATTAATCTGCATACCGGAGATGGCCCCAAATCTGGTTATTTCCCACAGTACTGGGTTAAGATAATCTTGGGGATTTTTTATGTAGAGTGTTAGACCATCTGCATAATGTGAAATTATAAGTTGTCTAGAGGGATGAACCAATGCCCTTTCCTAATGATGTTGTCTAATTTTAGCGCCCAATGGCTCAATCGCTAGAGCAAATAAGAGGGGGGAAAGGGGACAGCCCTGCCTTGTGCCTCTGGAGATGGGAAAGCTGGCTGATCGAGCCCCATTTAACAGCACGGTGGCTATCAGTTGCGTGTAAAACAATTTCACCCAGGCAAGAATCGCAGGGGGCATACCCATATATATCAAAATGCCAATTAGTAAATCCCACTCTACCAAATCAAATGCCTTGGTGGCATCAAGAAACACCGCCACCGCCGAACTATTAGGATCGATATCTTGGAGAACTGCTAGTAGCGTTAGAAGGTTATGAGACATAGCACGGTTAGGGATAAACCCTGATTGGTCCGGCAAGACCAATCTTTGCATCAGGAGGTTTAGGCGGTTAGAAAGTACTTTTGCTAGTATCTTTGTGTCGCAATTTAGTAGCGAAAGGGGACGATAAGACTCGCAGTGTAATGGGGACTTGTCCAGTTTGAGTAGAGAGACTATCTGGGCTTCTCTCATGGTCCTCGGGAGAGATCCCTCTTCTCTGGCTTCATAGAAGACCTCTGTCAGTATAGGGCCTAATTGTTTCACGTAGGTCTTGTAAAATTCTATAGAGAGGCTTTCCGACCCCGGCGTTTGCCCTGATTTCATCTGCATTATTGCTTCAGTAATTTTGTCTACTTCGAGGACTGTGCTAAGGAGTTTCTGCTGCTTTTTACCGAGCCATGCCAGTGCCGTGTCTTCAAAGTATTGTTCTAGGTCAAGTGGCTGCCCTCTCTGTGTGGTGTATAGCGTTTTGTAGCAATCTACGAATGTTTGCAATTGATCTGGGAGGTTTCGGCTTATTTCTCCCTTCGAATCTTGGATATCGGCTATGTAGTTGGAAAACTTGGGTGGACGCACTAGATTTGCCAGGACCTTCCCCGGCCTATCTCCCTCCCCGTACACCCTTGCAACAGGATACTTCCCCCTGAATTTACATTCCCGTTCCACTGTGGCTGTGTACTCCGTCAATTTATCCCGCAGCTTGGTGCAGGTCTCTTCCCTCTCTCCAGCAGTAGTTAGGTCCCTTTCTAGCTTTTTGTTTTCGCTTTCCAGCAGGCTGAATTCTCTTCGAATGTCTTTTAGAATCCCCCCTCCCTTGGAGATACACCAGCCCCTGACCATGACTTTAAATAATTCCCAGACTGTGGTGAGGCTAGGTACTGACTCGACATTATGTACAAAGAAGTCCTGAATCTCCTGTTCTAGTTCAGTCTTGAAGACCATGTCCAGGAGGTGAGTTGCGTTAAGACGTCATCGAGTTTAGGGTGCCTGGTCTACTGGAGGCGTTAGCACCAGCTTGAAGGGCGAGTGGTCAGAATATATTCGTGCGAGGTAGGTAACCTATTCTATCCAATGTGCCATGCCCATTGAGACAAAGAGGTCATCCAGCATTGACCATGTGGAATGGACTGCAGAAGAATGTGTTCCTTCTTTTTGTGTAGGGTGCCTGTAACGCCACGTGTCTAGGAGATAGTTTGTGGTTACTAAGTCTACTAATAGTTAATGCGTGGCCGTGTAATTCAATGCAGTCACTTGTGATCTGTCCATCTGCGGGCACATAGTTGTGTTAAAATTCCCCCCCCCCCCCCATATTAAATAAGTAGATACAAGGGTTTGGATCTTACACCACAGCATTGAAAGGGTCTGTGGCTCAACTATGTTAGGGGCATCGTAGTTGGCTATTGTGACATCTTGTGAGGCTAGCCTCCCCCAGATCAAGCAGTACTGCCCCTGAGAGTCTATCTCTGTCCCCCCCAAGCGCAAATGCCACATTTATTTTTATGAGAATGGCAACCCCCCTGCAGTATGTGGAATAGGCAGCGATGGGTAGCCCATCGGGCAGCAAACAGGGGAGTGGCTGCAGGGTCAAGGTGTGTTTCCTGCAATAAAGCTATACTGATGTGGTGTCTCTAGAGGTAACCTATGATTTGCCCCTTCTTACGTGGATTGTCCAAGCTCCGGACGTTCCATGATAGGATTTGCAATTTGTTGTTGGCGCCTGGGGTGTCCGTTATATTACCGACCTTAGAAGTAGTGGTGGTACTACAGTACTATGAAGGTTGGATTGCTGTACTAGGTCAGGCTTTACAGAGCAATTATAACCCTCCCCAAACAAAATCTATTTAAAAACAAACTTGTACTAAAGCTAAGAAGTCAAGTCACAGGGGATCACCCACATGGGGGGTAAAACTAGGGGCCCACGGCTTGCTCTCTCCCCTCCATTTTCACACCCACTTGCCACCAAGTCTTCGCCAGACTAGCAGCGCACGTGGGAGGAGGGGGAGTGTCCGGGCGGGTATTTGGTCAGCTGCACAACTTATGTTTTTTTAATCACTGGAGACACACTTGTTATCCAGGGGTCTCGGTAAAGCATACTGTCTCAGCAGTAGAGTGGGAGGCGAAGTATCAGTCCGGAACCGATGTTGGAGAGCATACCTGGAACCCAAACGGGCAGGCTCAACTGTGGGGGACCTCCAGTGATTACGTTTAAGATAGTCTTCCGCCTGCTGTGGATTTTGAAAATATTGCTGTTTTCCTCAGTGGGTAATGTGGAGCTTTGCAGGGTATAACATTGCGTATTGGGATGTCTTGAGCCTGCAATTTCTTCTTCACAGCAGCATATTTGCGCCTCGCCTCTTGTATGTTTTGTGTAAAGTCCGGACAGAAGGCGAGGGTGGTATTCTCGTAGTGGACTTCCTTCTTCTCCCGGGCTAGGCACAAGACTGCATCTCGATCCCGGTAGTTTAGGAATCTCACAATAACTGGGCATGGAGGTGCTCCCGGGGGTGGGCGCACAGTCAGGGACCTGTGTGCTCTTTCTATTGTCAGATGAGCGGAGAAGGATTCCCTCCCATAAAGATCGACCATGAGGTGTTCAATAAAGTCCTCCATGCGGCCTGTGTTGGTTGACTCCGCCAGGCCAAGAATGCATACATTGTTCCATTCGGAGCGAGCCTCTAAATCCTCGTTTTTGTCAGCTATGATCCCGAGGAGTTTGTCCATGTGCGAAATCCGCTCCCTTGTCTCCGCAGCTCCATCCTCAAGATCTGAGACTCTGGTCCATTTTCTGGTCAATGGAAGTCAGGCTGCTTTTCATGCTCAGCAGTAGTGTTTTCCAGACTTCTTCCTGGCTCTCTGCAGCGTCCGAATCCACATGGTCCGCGGAGCCAGTTTTAGAGACCTTGCGTACCTCTGAGGGAATTTTGGTCTGTTTGGCATCCGTTCTACCCATAGTGTCGGCTGGAGTCTAGTACCACTTGTCTTGGCAAGGATTTGTCTTGTCACAGACTCCCGAGAGAGGCGCCCTCTAAGGACCAGACTCGCGCCTCAAAATGGCCTCCACCTAGCTGTTCCCTTCAAATCTGGTGTCACGGCTGTGAGGAGACTTTCGAAATCCGTAGCACCTGCGCCGGGCCTCGCGTTCATGTAGCTCCTCCAATCGGTCAGGAGAAGGGTCTTGGAGGTTCCAAGTACCTCGTGCGTGAAAAGTCGCAGACCAGCACCATCGGCCCTGCTCAGTAAGCAAATGGTGCCCTCAACGCAGTGTTTCTCCCAAGTATGCAGGCACTCTAGGCTTTCCCCGGGCTCCGCATGCAGTCCCACTGGGTCTCAGCAGTGTATTCAGGTCCTCCCCGTCTCTCTGTGCCCGCATTTTTACTCGTGAACAGTCTGCACTCACTCAGTGGTTCCAGGGCGTCGCAAAAGCTAGTCGTCCTTCACCATTTACTCTGCACTAGCATCCAGTACAGCCCTGCGGGGGTGCAATCTCAGGAAATGAGGGGAGGCCCGCATCAATCGGCAGTCTGTGAAGGCTCCCTCCCCTTGCAAAGTAATTTCTCACACTTGCAGCGGTACCTCTCTGCTGCGTCGTGTCTCTCTGCAGGCTCGAGGTTAGGTATGTCACCAGTGCCGGCACCCCATGCATCAGTTGGAGTACCGGCCTGCACGCCCGGGCAAGCTGTGGCTTCTCTTAGGTCTCGGTGCCACGCCTCAGTTCCAGGCCACGAGCACTACTGCCGACACAGGGACATGCGGTTCTTTGACGCTCAAGTCTCGGCCCCACAGCAGTCTTCTCTTTGCCGTTACGACCCCCAGCAATTCTGGCATTGATTTCACTTCAATTTAGGGCTTGTGATGAATCTCAGGATAGGTTTGCATGATAGTTGTCCGCCCGACTGGCGAGACCCTTATTGGTATGCAGCCATTTTAGTCACGCGCCACCTAGCGCCCCAAAGGGGGGATATATTTAATGACCCGCTCTGGTCTTACTCACATCGTCAAGGCTGCATACTCTCTCGTAAATTCTATCTTGCGGCTCCATGGAACGCCATATGAACGCTCGGAGAAAGAACAGCGGTGGGTGTTCCGCTTACAAACTTATGACACAGGACTATGAAATTCCCTGGGGCCAACTGTGATTCCATACTAGACTGTATGCTTTGTTTTTCTGAGAAATAAATATCCTATAGCAATCTGACCATACCACTAAGATCAGAAAGGCAATCAATATGTACGATTATACACTGCAATATGTAAATGCCACGATTTCTCATTTCTTTTGCAATGTTTTGGGGAGAAACTAAAATCACTACACCAGTAATCATTTTTTACCAATGTATACACCAACTAGTAGGAACATAGCACTTGTCTACTGATACAGGAAGTGAACAATGTTAACCGACTAGATTGGCACTAATAAGGGGGCCATTTTGTGAAGGGTAGCACTCTAGTCCTTCGTACCTTTTTACTGACTTAAGAGTTTTTGCCTACATAGCAGTATGAAAGTCAGGACTAAAGATTAGATGCAATAAATCATCCTGATGTAAAAATTGGTATTCTTCAAGCCAGAGACACTTTTTGGAAATGAACTATGAGCCAGCACAAAATTGCGACCAAACAGGAAACGTGGCATCTTTCAGTACAAATATAGCACGTTTTCCGGTGGCCATCTTTGTGAAGGGTAGCATTCTAGTTGTCTCAGAACACAACAGCATGCATATCGAGGTGGACTTGGAATTGTACAAAGTGAAGTACCCGATCTTGCTAAAGGTTTCTTTTTCCAACACAATAACACTGATAAATATCGTTCCCTCAACATCTATCGATCGTATCAGCCTACAATCAAACAGGAAGTGTGACATTTTGCGCAACACAAACAGCCAAATATTGGCGGGCATCTTTGGGATGTAACACTCTAGTGTTTCAAACCTCTTTTAGCGGGCTTCTAAAATGCTGGGTATACAAATAGGAGTTCTAAACGTTCATATGGAGTTCCACTGAGCCATGAGAAGGTATTTACCGGAGTGTGCAGCCTTGACGATGAGAGTATGACCCGGGCGGGTCTTTAAATATAGCCCCCCTCTCTGTTTGGCAAACATTAATGACCAATTGAACTAACTTAACATTATATTCTCTACCGTCTTTTACTGCAGTGTTTGACTACAGGCGCCCTCCCTTGACAGCTCATGAGAATGAATGAATGAATGAATGAAGTAGGTCTTCTAGGGCGCAACTTAGCCCAAGGGCATCAAGGCGCCAAACATAACAGAGTGGACAAAACAGACAGATGCAGAAGTCTTTCAGCACCGGGTCCAGGATCTACGTTTAGGCCTCCCGGAAGAGCCAGGTTTTAAGTTGTTTACGGAAAAGCCCAGGCAAAGGTTGGGAGGCCAGCTCAGGAGGGAGAGTATTCCAGAGTCTGGGCGCCAGAGTGGAAAAGGCTCTGCCTCCCCATCTAGCCTTTGCGAAGCTCGGAACAGTAAGGAGGTTTTTAGAGGAGGAGCGAAGCACTCTGCTAGGGCGATAGGGCTGAGGGAGGGAACTGACACCTTCGGAACCATAGCCATACAAGGCCCCATGGGCAAGGCAGGGAAGTTTAAAAGATATCCTAGCCTGAACAGGAAGCCAATGAAGGCCTTTACGGGCCTGGGATATTGAAGCAAGCCGAGGGAGATCCAAGACCATCCTAGCCGCGGCGTTCTGTACCATTTGGAGGCGATGAACCGCAGATTTGTTCATGCCTCCATATAAAGCATTACAATAGTCTAGTCTCGATGAGACCAGTGCCATTGTAGCTTGCTTCCGGGCATCTGGAGATAGATAGGCGGCGATCTTTCTGAGGATCCGGATGATACCACAGCAGGTCGACACAGTCCAACTGACTTGTAGGTCGAAAGAGAGAGTGGTATCAATCAGCACCCCCAGGTTTCTGGCCGAGCGAGAGGGGACAGGGCAGTCTCCAAGAGAAGGCGGCCACCATTCACTGGACCAGATGTCCTGACTTCCCCCGCATATCAGGACCTCCGTTTTCTCCCCATTCAGTTTAAGGAAGTTTCGAATCATCCACCAGGAAACTTCTCTCCATACATGATCTAAACTTGGAGGCAGACTCGGCCACTCTCTGGGTGAGAGAGACCAGAATTTGGGTGTCGTCAACGTATGACAGCACCTCAAAGCCAAATGATCTCACCACCGAGGCAAGGGGGGTCACGTAAATATTAAATAACAGGGGACTTTAGGCAGACCCCTGAGGGACCCCACATTGCAAAGGCCTTGAAGATGACAGAAAATCGCCCAGCTTGATTCGTTGCTCCCTTTGCTGAAGAAAGGAAGTCAGGAGACTGAGTGCCGAGCCACCAACCCCTATCTCCCGCAGCCTGGAAACCAAGACCGAAGGAGACAAGGTGTCAAAAGCCGCCGTAAGGTCAAGGAGGACCAAAAGAGTGGTATGGCCCTTGTCAACTTTAGACCAAATGTTATTGGCCCCAACAGTAAGGGCGGATTCTGTGCTATGAGCACTGCGGAAGCCATGCTGCGAGATGTCTAAACGGTTGGAGTCTTCCATGAAGGGGGTGAGGTGACGATTTAGATGAGCCTCCAAAATTTTAGCAGGGGCTGGTAGTAGGGAGATTGGACGGAAATTTTTCATGACACCAGGGTCCAGAGAGGCCTTTTTTAAAAGCGGTTTTACCAACGCCAATTTCCATGCAGAGGGAAAAATTCCCTCAGTGATAGCCAGGTTCATCACTTCAAGAAGGGGGGGGGACAATAGTCTCCCTACAAGATTTCAAGGTTTTTAGAGGGCATGGGTCAAGAGGGGAGCCTGACTTGATGTTATCAAGTAGATGATTTAGGCCCTCGTATGTGAGAAGAGGAAAATCCAAGAGACTAAATGCTGGATTCACCATAGGAGGGATGGATTCGTAGGGGGAAAACAAAGGGGCACTAATGTCCAGTTCTGTATTAAGGAGTTCGTGAGATTTGTAAATATCAGCGATTTTGGTATGAAAAAAAGATGAGATATTATCGCAAAGCTCCTGAGATTCTACAATAGGATCCATAATCTTAGGGGCATAAAGACAGTCTTATGATTTTAAAAAGGTCTCTAGATGATTTTAATGTTGCCGTCAGATTGGTATAATGGGCCTTTTTCTCCTCAGTTATTGCTATCTTATTTGCCTTGAGGAGCAGCGGAATCTGGGTGGGCATGCCATTTCCTTTCTTGTTTCCTACAGTCCTTTCTAAGTTTTCTAATGCGATAATTAAACCACGGCATAGAGGGGCTCTTGCGGGCACAGTAATACTGTTTAGCGGGAGCCAAAATATCTAAAGCTCTAGAGATGGAATTGGTCAGGGCCATTGCAGCAGAGTTTGCATTACTATCAGGGAAGGGTGTAAGTCCAGTCATATACGGGGCCAGAGTTTGATTACTGATCTGCTTAAAATTACGTCTGAGTTCCCCTGTCTTAATGTCAGAAAGGGACAGGGAAAGGTGGGGGATTTTCAGCTCAAAAGGTACTGCCAGATGGTCTGACCAGGCCAAAGGAATAGGAATTCCAGTTTTGAGCCTGATATCGTTTGAGAAGATGCCATCGAGCGTATGGCCTGCCAGATGGGTGGGACCAGCCACAAGCTGTGTCAGGCCACATGCAGCACGGGAGTCCACCAAGGAGGTAGTATTTGTAGAACTAACATTTTCTAAATGAAAATTAAAATCACCTAGCAGAGTGAAATTTGGCCTGCCAAAGAACGGTTCGGCCAGATTCATAATGTCCTGAATAAAAGAGGGTGTAGGACCCGGAGACCTATAACACAGAATGCCTGAGAAGGAACCTGTAGCTGTGGAGTTCAAAGAGAAGTATAATGCTTCAAAAGGATCAGAAGCTGAAGAGGTAGATAGAAAATCAAACCGGCAAGTGAGCGAAGTTTTATGCAATATGCCTAGACCGCCCCCTCTCCGCCCGGTTCTGTCCACCCTGAACAAGGCATAGCCTGATGGAATGGCATCGACTAAGTCGGGACCTGAAGATTCCGAGGCCCAGGTCTCAGTAATGAAGACCCAGGAGGGTTTCTTTTGCGAGACATAGTCATAGAAAGCAATATTGTTTCTGCACAGCAACCTGGCGTTGATAAGAAGGCCCACCTCTATTAGCGAGGCAGGACTCTTACGTGCTTTAATGGCTTCCATCGGCCTTACCGGGTGTTTACTCTTTCTATGCCCAAGGCTGTGACTCCAGCAGGGTGCGAGGAAGGTATCAACGGGGGACAACATATGGTGACACAATTTCGACCGAGGTCTTAGGGAAAGTAACCTATTAACCGAATAAAGGGAACTCCCTACCGGTAGGATAAAGTGGGGAGTAGCTCGCATAGCCCCTGGCACATCCTCAGCGCGGACGGGCGCAGACGATCTTAACTTTGGCGCAACTTCGGCGCGCACCCGCTGTGCGCGTCCGCTGTGCGCGGAGAAAGCCATCCCTCCTAAATAGGGTTGTGCCTAAATGTGGAGCCCCGCGTGACCCACACTAGCCAATGGGAGCGGGAACACCAATTGTTTGCCATCGCGCCCTCCACACAAACGGGAACACTCGTGGTGGAACGGGGCACAGGGCACAAAAAGCGTCAGGCAGGTAAGAGGCAACAAAGGGTCTGAGATCACAGTAGAGTAACAAGTAGATTTTTAAAATACGACAATGTTTAAAAGCATATTATTCATGCAGCGAAAGAGTTAAGGCGGAGGTGCTTACAACCGAGGCATCGTAATCATGCACTCGGTGCCTAGGACCATAAGTTCCTATTTAGAGTGTATGTACAAACGTATAATCGCAATTTCAACAGCGTAACAATGAAGTGAAATGCGTATATAAAAACAACTAATAAATGCCTTTTAAAAGGCTTAGCATTATGTGTGCCATGTGTGTATATACATGTGTGGGTTTTTAAGTGTGTGACGAGTGAGTAAAATCATCTTCGGCAACTCAGCACCCACTCTAGAGAATGAGTATGGCGCACCTCAATAATTTTTGAGAGAAAAATATATCACAGTGGTATTCACTGCCAACTTTCCTGTTCCACATGATGGTAATATGATGATGATATGTAACATACAGTGTCATTTTTGTTCTTTTGCAGGTTAAGAAATACCAAATGAGTAAGTTTTTTTGCATGCTTAATTTTGAGCATGAACTGTGGCTGAATAAAATATGATTTAGGCACAGTAATTACACATATTAAATGTGTGAGTGAAGTAGGGATCACGCACAGTCCTGAAGAAGAAAGCCAAGATGATGGGCTTTTGAAACATGTTGACCAAGTAGGAGGCAACTCATTATAGTATACCCTCTACGTCTCCCCATTTTTTATGTTTCAAGCTAGGAAAGCGAATAAAGTTTATTTTTTCTACTAGCTAGGCAACTTTCAATTTGAACCTCTATCCTCCCTGACACTACCACTCCTATCTCCGCACTACACATAATTCTTTCACTGAACTAAGTGCTCCCACGTCTCCGTAGGTTGCAGCACGCCCGCCCCGTAGAGGGACGGGAAGACCCCCATGATGAAGCATGACACGGAGATATTCTTAGTGTGTGAGGGGTATTTTAAAAACGCATACTGTTTCCCATAACAAATTCTTGGGTTTAACACCATTCCCACCACCATCATTATAACTCTCCAAACAAGGAAGGATACATTGTTAAGTGGTAGAATCTTCTTGTTGAATTAAGGTTTCTGGAGGACGATTCTACTCTCACCCCTCTTTACTCCCCTCTTTGTTTTTTGCTTTCTGAGTAATAAGTCAGCAATGCAATGGATGGTTTGAATAGGGACTGGAAACAGTCTTACAGAACCCAGCGTGCAACGGGACAACGCACAGGGTTGCAGATTATCTTGAACTAACAACAATCTGCTGGTGCACAACCAACCTTTAGCTGCACAAAAGGACATTGGTCACCCATTAACTTTCAGGGTGGTGTGGGCCCCCCAGGTATGTGACAGACAAAAAACATGGAGCATTCCTCCGTCACAAATAGATGCACTATCGCTTAACTTCTTCCGGTGCACTAGCATTACCCTGACACAAGACTCACGCAGGAACTGCCACAATGTAGGCAGGGAACAAACATGCCATTAAACATGACTGGGATAAAGCTGTCTCGTTAAAGCAAACGTTTAGGATACAGTCTATACTAGTTATTTCCAAACTTTTTTAGAAGCACAACCCACTTTTTAGTACTTCAAACTTGGACAACTCACCTAGCTTTAACGGATGTGAGGCAGGCAATTTTTTAATGTAACTAAAGCGTCATGTGGTAGTGCATTGCCATTAACAGACAACACATTTTTGCTTTTCCAACTACTGAATGTGTACAGCTCATTTACTGGTAATTACATTTTGTTGGGTACTACAAAATAAATGACATCCTACAGCCTTTCCTTTCACACCCCAGCAAGATTGTCAGATAATTTGCTTAACTTTTCATTCTGACAGCAAAGTGAAAGTAGTTTGTAAAGACCAGTCCCCATGTTTAACAGGCATTTGCAATGCAATAGGTCTCGCATTTGCAAGAGTTAAGCTATTGACATTGTGATGACAATGCCTTTTATTTATATGTTTTGAAAACCTGCAAGAGGTGCGTAAACACGCACTTTGTACTTACAAAGCTGGCAGTATCTGTGCCTCTTTTACTGCCAGCCTTGCTTCTCGTAGGCAAGTACTATAAGTACAAAGTGCGTGTTTACGCACGCTTGCAGGTTTTCAAAACATAAGTAAAAGCTATTGTCATTCACAATGCGTATAGCTCAAACTCTCGCAAATGCGAGACCTATTACATTGCAAATGCTTGTTTCAATGAGAGCCTGTGTTCTCGTTCGGAACACAGGCTCCCATTGAAGTCAATGTGAGTCTGACCGAACGATGTTGGGAAGCATCGTAATCGGTCATCTGGAGTTGCAGGACCAGATTCGTTCGGAACAGTTTCCTAACAACATCCTAATAGGCCCCTTAGCTGAATCAATGACTTTTCAGCAGACCATTAAAGTACACTGGACTTGGTGCACCTATTCTATGGTCATTGCTGATAACGTTTTGTCCTTGCAAACATTCAATTAAAGGTATTTTTATAATTATTTCACAAGAAATAATTAAAGGAACAATTTTAGACATGAGCGGTCACCTACAAGGGGAGCTGCTGCTTTTGCATGTAACCTTTAACAGGAGGTATTTATTGCATAACCACTTTTACCACATACTTTATCCTGCAAATCATGAATGCTGCAAATGTATGTAATTCTGGAAGAGATAGATCCGACCATAGCTTCAGCCATTCCTCCAGGTTACTCCATCTTTAGGAAAGATCGGGTCGGAAGTAAGGGAGGTGGAGTTGCTATTATTAGAAAATTGGACATAGTCATTACTTGCATTCTCAAGGAGGAAATTGAAGGGGCTGAATGTCTATGTTTTCAGGTACCCTGTCCCCATCAGTGCCTTGCGGGAGTCCTCTTGTATAGACCCCCAGGGCAGGCAGGGGCTTTTTTGACGTCCATTTGCAATGATATTGCTCCAGTGGCCTCCAGATTGAAAAATGTCCTCTTCGTGGGGGATTTTAACATACACATGGATCAACAAGACACCCCGGAGATGATTTCTCTGCTAGAATCCCTGGATGCGATCAATATTGCACCATGTGTATTTGCCCCCATGCATGTGAAATGTCATACCCCAGGTATTTGCGAATTTTCAAATTCAGACGGAGCCTCCTTTACCCCTACTCTGGTCAGACCACTACCTGGTCAGTTTCAAGCTACCTAAATTGACAAAGCATTTATTGACTCAAGTTAAGCAGCCATCTTCTAACTCCAGGTCTTTTCACAAGATCACCCCGGATGCTCTCAAATACGAATTAGACCTACATCCTCCTATGCTTACTGGTGGCATAGAGCTGGATGCAGAGGCGCTTGTAAAGTGGATTGCTCAGGGCACCTTGGCCCTTGCCCCTCTTACCCAGTGCCCTCCTAGAATCATCAGACACTCAACCCCCTGGTTGAACGATACCCTGCGTCAATTCAGAAAGGACTGCAAATGCCAGGAAAGAGCCTGGAGGAAGGATTTTCAGGCGGAAAATAAAAGGAATTATAAATAGGCCTTAAGAGACTACCACAAAAAGATACAGGCAGCTAAGAAGAGTTTCTTTGCTTCTAAAATTGAATTTGCAGGAAACAAAAGCAGAGAAATGTTTACATTGTAAAAAGTTTCTCCTCACCTAGGGCCGCGATGAGGTTCTCCCCCTTCTCCGAGTGGATTGGTAATCTAGCTAACTTTTTCTATACTAAGATCATAAATATACAATCGTCGTTTGATGGCTTGGGTGGAAAAGATGTGCTGGCCACTCTACG
The DNA here is from genome assembly GCF_964261635.1 of Lissotriton helveticus. Classification (NCBI taxonomy): domain Eukaryota; kingdom Metazoa; phylum Chordata; class Amphibia; order Caudata; family Salamandridae; genus Lissotriton; species Lissotriton helveticus. The sequence continues at coordinate 2,119,518,350 of NC_136061.1, read as the reverse complement.
GACTGCCCCTCAGAGTCAGGATAATAGGGCCTCCCTCTCCATCTTTCCGCCCATGCCTTTAGTGACATCCCTGGCAATAATGAAGGGTTTGAAATATGGCGCGCCTGTGGAACCATGCCCGGTCAAATTCTTGGCTTCTATGGCAGAGATTTTGAATCCCATTGTAAACAATGTTTTGAACACGTCTCTCCTTAACGACCAGGTCTCAGTAAGCTGGAAGAGCGCGAAAATAATTCCTTTAGTAAAAAAACCTACGGCTGATCCTATGGTCTTAACTAACTACAGACCCATTTCTCTTCTGCTCTTCTTTTCAAAGACAGTCGGAAAATATGTTCATACAGTGATCAGCGATTTCGGAGGCCAACAACCTGCTCCACCCAAGTCAGTCTGGCTTCAAGCATAATCTTAGTACAGAGACGGCACTGTTGGAAGTCTCTGAATCCATCAAAGAGACCCTGGATGCAGGCGGCAAAGCGGTCCTGGTCCTCCTAGACCTATCTGCGGCCTTTGACACCGTTTCCCACGGCCACCTCCTACAGAGGCTGAGGGAGAGTGGGTTCGAGGGCACGGTGTTGAAGTGGTTCATCTCCTTTCTAGAGGGTAGAAATAAGGCGGTCTGGTCACCACCATTCTCGTCCAGTATGCCACCCCTGAGTGTGGGTGTGCCACAGGGCTCTATCTTGAGCCCTGTACTTTTTAATCTGTACATGGCCCCCCTAGCTACCCTGGTTGAAGAAAACAAGTGCACGATAATATTGTACGCCGACGACACCCAACTGCTGTTCACCTGTAAGAAGGGAGAGGAGTTTAATGGAGAGAAGGATCAAGAAGTGCCTGGAAAAAACTTTTGCCTGGTTCAAACATAATCAACTGAAATATAACAGACCAGTCCGAAATCATTTTCTTCCCCGTCCCCTTCCCCCCTCTCCCCCCCCCTATCCCATTGGACTCCTGGAAACAATGGTGGCCCCAAGACATGTCTCCTCCCCAGGCAGCAGTCAGGACTGTAAAGAACCTGGGGGAAAAATGGACGACGCCCTGTCTATGGTACCTCAGGTTCAGTCGGCAGCTGGTACTTGCTGTGGTCTCTTGAAAATGCAGCGGAGGTTGGTTTCTATTTTTATTACAGACCGCGCACAGAAGGATAGTCGTTCAGGCCCTTCTCCAGATTGGACTATGCCAACGTCCTTTATCTCAGCCTGCCAGAGTTTTTACTGAACAGACTGCAGGTGGTGCAGAACGTGGCAGCCAGGGCTGTCTAGAGTCTCGGTCCCAGACACCGGACTTCCCACCATCTAAAGAATCTGCACTGACAGCCTGTCCGTAGCAGAATATGCTTCAAAGCTCTGGTCCTGGCTTTCAAGGCTCTGCACGGTATGGGAGCTTAGTACATCCGCAGAAGAGTCTCCTTTTATGTACCTGGCAGATCTCTTAGATTTGCACATCATCATCTTATGGTCACCGTAAAGTATCTCAGAGTCCGCAGAGGCGGTCGCTCTTTCCAACAAGCAATATAACCGTTCACTCTTGGGTTTTGTTTTCTCTCCCCCCTGCATCTGATTTTTTTCTGTCTCAGAGCCAGGATACTCTACAGAGTAGCTGTGCGCTCCTCAAATCTATTTTAACAATAACATAGTCAACACACAACAAGGATGATTTGATCAAAATGCAGATGCTAAACACTGTGCCATCATTTTTTCAAATGTGTCAGTACCATGAACCCCTATCAAAAAGGTCCAAATAAAAAATGCATATTCTGCATTTCGCACACTTTACAGAGAAGGCGGAGACAATGTTTATCTTTTTGCTCCACAGCCCACAACTTTCCAAGGAATGAGGTCAGTGGACAGGAAAATGCAGGTGTAAAAAAGATGGGATAGTGAAGAGTGTGTCTAGAATATTACTTTATCAATAAATTGTCTTGCAGATTAGAGAGCTTAATCTTACTAGAGTAAGAGCAGCAATTAAAATATTTATCTGGCAACACAGTTATTTGAATCCAGAAAGGAAATTGTGGGACACGCACATTGAGGAATCCTGTGCCATGTGTGATTTGCCACTTCCCAGCACATCATCAGCACAATCGAAAACAGACTTCACCCGAATAAACCTGAGAAAATCTTGTGTGGCACTCCCATTTTTGTGTACTGGTGCAGCTATTTGTTTTTACTGTGCACAATGGGGCACTGCTTTCCAATCCCCAGTGTACATAATTGGACCCCTAAAACATGGTAGAATTAGCTAACTCCAAAGGCCATAACTATGGTGCAGGAAATACACCAATGGAATGGAAAGATAATGGTAGTTTGTGGACTACAGCACATGTGCCATTCACCAGGCTGGCAAAGAGACGTAGAATAACCCCTGCAGCTTTTAAACATGTGGGTAAATTGATCAAAATATAACTGACAGGAAAGAACCCTGCTTTTAAATGTTAGATTAGTCATGTCTAAGTAAGGCTTGTAGTCCACAAGGTAGGGTGCCTGGTGTTTAAACATAGTACCTGCAAGAATTTAATGCTGGCATGTACCTATAGTGTCTAGCTCCAAAAGCTATTGTCACTAAATAGGGTGGTAGCTGTCATATAAAACTAGTTACTTACCTGTACACTGTGGTTCTCCAGTATTGATATCTTTTATAGATTCACATGCCAGAATCTTCCCCGTCGTCATGGTGGGAGTCCCACGGTAACAGTAAAATAGCAGTTTAAAGCTTAAAGGTTAATCTCCCTTGAAAATCAATAGCATTTAGTAAACAGTTAACCTTATAAAAGAACATCCAAACTCCCGTCAATCACATCACAGACCCAGAGTATCCATCACCTGAAGGGCGCCATACCTCAGATTTCAAGCACAAGAATAGTTAGTAAACTATTAGAGGTATGGCAGGTGCACCTGGAAGGAGGAGGATTGATGGCTGCACGTGAATCTATAAAATATCAATACTGGAGAACCACAGTGTACAGGTAAGTAACTTGCTTTTTTTCCCAGTATTGTATCTTTTATAGATGTACATGCTTAAATCAGAATAGTACAGTAAACAAATGATGGACTGAATGCTGACAATGCAAACATTCTCCCCCAGTCAAAAGATTTGGGTTACATCCATTGTTCTTTTTCCCACAATACGCCACCCCGGTTTGGACCCAGCCATATGCAAATCAGTCTTGACCCTGTGCCCCATGGGTACAGTCTGGACCGAACTGCCAGGCCAGATCCTTCCTGGACCGGAAACAAGTATCCTGGGACCGGTTTCAGGGTATGTCACCCTTCTTCAGCCAGGCTAGCTTGAATCCAGTGGCACAGTGAGCAAGGGACCCACGTCTGGGCATACTCTTCCCACTTAGGGCGAAAAGTGTTACAGCAAACAAATGATGGACTGGATGCTGACAATGCAAACATTCTCCCCCAGTCAAAAGATCATTCTTTTGCCCACTACGCCACCCCAGTTTGGACCCAGCCATATGCAAATGGGTTGTGACCCTGTGCCCCATGGGTACAGTCCAGACCGAACTGCCAGGCCAGGTCCTTCCTGGACTGGAAACAAGCATCCTGGGACCGGTTTCAGAATATTAAGCAGTACATAGCAGATAAAGAAAGTGGGAAAAACAGGTGAATCATCCCACCATAGTATAAAAACAAGAATCGCGAACAAGTAGCCTCTGTATATATAAAATATATAACATTAGCCAAAATACCAAGAGAAGAAAAAAAACTCAGAATAGTGGCATTGGAAAGAAATAATAATAATAAAAACAACCTTAATAAACCTGAATAAGATGAGGCCTACCTTAAGCGAACAGACAACGTAGGGTCGCTTGACCAACAGCAGTATCCGTCTTCCGCAAGGTATCCAGGCAGTAGTGTCTTGTGAAGGTATGGACATTCGACCACATCACCGCCCTGCAGATGCAGAATAGAGACACTCCAGCAAAGTGGGCCAAGGACGTTGCTATCTTCCTTGTGGAAAGGGCAGTCACTTTAGACGTTAGCGGGCGCCCGCTCTTTCATGACAGTAAACTATGGTAGAAGAAACCCAACATGCAATAGTTTCTCTAGTCAAAGCCTGACCATTCCCAGGGGCAGAGAAGGCGATGAGGAGTTAGGTAGATTTACGAAAAGGTCTTGTCCTTTTTAGGTAAAAATTCAAGCATTGTTTGATGTCCAAAGACTGGAGAGCTTTCTCCGCTGGTGTAGACGGAGCAATAAAAAAATGAAGGCTAGGCCACTGGTTCATTTATTTGGAATGTGGTAGGCACTTTAGGGATTAATGAAGGATTAGTGCGAAGCACCACTCGGTCCTGCTGAAACTGTAGGTACAGCTCCATTGCAGTGAAAGCTTGAATTGAATAATATGTCTAGCAGACGTGATGGCTTTGAGACAAGCCACTTTACAAGAGAGGTATTTCAAAACACACTTGAGAATTGTTCAATTGCCAGAACACCGGAGGCGGTCGAACTGGTGGGTAGGCTCTAAAAAGACCTTTCATAAATTATTTCACTAGTCTGCTGTACCATAAAGACAACTGATTTGAACGTCTTCTACACCTCGAATTTGCCACCAAATGAACTTTAATCAAAGAGTGGGAAAGGCTAGCCTTGGCCAGAGATAACAGTTAAGGCAAAACGTCCTCCGGATAAGAGAGTGGATGGCAAGAGTGTTATACACACCAGGAACAGTATCTTATCTATTTGGCCGAGTAACACTTGACAGTTGAAGGAGCTCGGGCCTTGTTAAGTATCGACTGGCACTCCTCAAAGATAGTTATGTCATCAAACTCCGTGTGGTGAGGAGCCAGGCCAACAAGTGAAGAGAATGGATCTGTGGATGAACCACTTGGCCTTGATCCATGGAAAGCAGACGTTCCGTAGGATTAAGATGGATTGGAGAGGTCTCTGATAGGTGTAATAGCTCGGTGAACCAGTATTGTCTTGCCCACACCAGAGCAATGAGAATGATGTGGCAAGGCTCCCGCTTCATCTTCTGTAGAACCTTTGGTATTGGCGGGAATGTAGGAAACACATAAGCAAACGCTCCTTCCCAGTAGTAATGGAAAACGTTCTCCAGAGAACCTGGCTGGGGAAATCTGCTGGCATAGAATTCACATTTTTTGTTGAGTTATGTAGCGAATAGGTCCAGGGTTGGTAATCCCCCAACACGAAAATACCTTTCCCAGCTGAACAGCATCCAACTCCCATTCGTGTCACTGCTTGGTGTCTCTGCTGAGTGAATCGGCCCATTCGTTTAGCACCCCTGGAACGTGCTAGACTAGTATCGATATGCTGTGGTGAATCAGCCAATTCCAAATTTGCTGCGCCAGGCTTGAGAGAGCCGGCGATCTCGTCTACCCCTTGTTTCTGTAGATAGAACATGGTGATGGTGTTGTCTGTGCAGAAGAGAATTGACGATCCCTTTATCCTTGGCAGAAAGGATCGGTGCCCTAGGAAGACTACTTTCATCTCCAACAGGTTTATGAGGCATAAAGATTCCTGGTCCGACCACCTCCCTTGGACCTGAAGTTCCTGGAGATGAGCGCCCCATCCTTCCATGGAAGCATCCGTTGTCATTATCAACAATGGTTTCACTGGGAGGAAGGACCTGCCTTGAAAGAGATTGCTTCTTAATGTTCACCAGGACATTGCCCTGATTATCTCTGGTGTGACTGACATGGTATCGTCGAAGGAGCCTTGAGCTTGAATCCATTGGGAGTTGAGTTGCTCTTGAAGAGGTCTCATCCGCAATAGAAAATGAAGTATCAATGAGATGCAAGACGACATCATCCCCAACACTGACTTGTAATTCCTTACAGAAATGCACCTTCGAGGAAAGGGACTGAACCATCCTTTGAAGAAGAGAAATTCTTTCCTCTGTGGGAAAGGCCATTGAACAGCTGGTATTTAACATCGCTCCCAGAAACACCAGTGACCTGGAGGGGAGGAGAGAGGACGTTTCTCTGTTGAAATTGAGACCCAGAGAGTGAAAAAGACAAAGACTGGCTTCCGTGGACTCCCTGAAAGGATGAGGCTTTGACCAACCAGTCATCCAGGTAGGGAAAAATCTGGAGCCAGCACGCTGGAGATAGCCCGCCACTGGGGCCAGACACTCGGTGAAAACCCCGGGCTCTGACTTGAGCCCGAAAGGTAGGGACTTTGAACTGGTAGTGGCATCCTGCCACTTGGAACTCAAGGAAACAACAGTGCTTTGGATGAATGGCCATATGGAAGTACGAAACCAGGAGATCCAGGGAGGTCATGTAATCTCCTGTATCCAAGAGAAGAAGAACCTCCTGGAGCGAGAAAATCCTGAAACAACCTGAGATCCATAGTCTGCCTCCATTTCACAATCTTTTTCTTTATCAGGAAAAAGTGAGAGTAGAAGCCTGACTGTGTGGCACTTCTTCGATTGCCTGGTTGTCGAGAAGGAGATTAATTTCCCTTTTGAGAGCAGTGAGCAGTCTTTCTTGGAGGGAAATTTGGAGGTTATTGAATAAATTTCAGGGTGTGACCATGGTTGAAGACGTCTAACACCCATCTGGGTGACAGGTGCCTGAAAATTGTCATTGCCTTCTGCCTGAATCGTGGGATTTTCCTCCAGATGCAGGACTCCTTCGTACCGGAACCCTCGTGTAAGCTGGTGCAGGAGTCTGATGGAAGGACTGCGTAGAATATTGAGGCCGGAAACCCTGCTGATAGTAGGGCTGAAAGCGCTTTTGGAGCTGGTGGCGAGATACAAATTGGCCTTCCGCTTCCTCGAAAGGAAGCAAACCTCTTCTGCTGCAGATTGGCTAAGGATTTCACCGTATCTGTGTCTGATTTGATAGCTTGAAGCGCCTCATCCACATGCTTACCAAAAAGGTTCTCACTGTCTAACGGCATGTCAAGCACCTTAGCTTGGACTTCTGGGCGGAATGTTGTTGCCTTTAGCCAACATTGTCTGCGTAGCACAACAGTGCCTGCCATATGCCTAAAGGCGGTCGAAGAAATGTCCATTGCTACATGGATGACTTCCGATGAGGCTCTGTAGAATATTGAGGCCGGAAACCCTGCTGATAGTAGGGCTGAAAGCGCTTTTGGAGCTGGGGGCGAGATACAAATTGGCCTTCCGCTTCCTCGAAAGGAAGCAAACCTCTTCTGCTGCAGATTGGCTAAGGATTTCACCGTATCTGTGTCTGATTTGATAGCTTGAAGCGCCTCATCCACATGCTTACCAAAAAGGTTCTCACCGTCTAATGGCATGTCAAGCACCTTAGCTTGGACTTCTGGGCGGAATGTTGTTGCCTTTAGCCAACATTGTCTGCGTAGCACAACAGTGCCTGCCATATGCCTAAAGGCGGTCGAAGAAATGTTCATTGCTACATGGATGACTTCCGATGAGGCTCTCTCACCCCCTGAGAGTATTTCCTTTGCCTGCCTCTTCTTGTCCTCAGGCAGAAATTCTATAAAAGGAGCAATGTCAGACCACATCTGCCTATCATACCTCCCAAGGATGGCCATGGAGTCTTTGCTGGCCGTTGCTGCCAACACGGAAAATCTCTTCTGGATATTGTCTAACCTGCGCCCTTCCTTATCTGGCAGAGTGGTACATGGCGAAGCAGGGCTCTTAAATCGCCTTTGAGCAGCTTGCATACTTACGGAATCAGGCTTTGGATGGCCAATGATGCATGCAGGAAAGTCCTCAGGTGCCCGGTACTTTTTGTCTAATTTTAGAATAACCGCAGGCACAGAAGCTGAAGTTTTCATTAGCTTAAGGCCTTCTTGTCACAGGAAGTCAGCAATAGGGATTGCCCTAACAGAACTTTGAAATCATACAAGAAGCATTACGCTTGCTTGACCGGCATGGGGAGATCAAAGCGTTTTGAGGCCCTCTCTAGAAAATCATGGAAGCCGCTGTTATCTGCTGGAGGCGAATCAGCCACTGCCAGGGTGGGAGAAGGTGGTGTATGTGCCACATAGTTCATCCATTCATCATGGACATCAGAATCCACTTGTAGCTCCCCTTCCTCCAATTGTTGATCACCACTGTAAGATGTTTGAGCAGGAACCTACAGGGATGGAAAGGTTTTCTGTTTTGGTGGTGCAGGTTTGGGATGACAACAGGGTCCTCCTGTAGAGAAGCTGGTTTTTGAGCTACATTAGCATCCGGGAAACACTTGTAGTAGTCACTGAGCTTCATAAGCAAGTCTGTGACCAGAGACATCGAAAAATTAATGGAGGGTTCCTGCTGACGATCCTCCTCTTCCTGCTCATAATAGGGGTAATGCTCATGAAAAGTGTTTAAGTGTTGCATGCCTGAGAAGGAATATTCATCCTCCAAATACGCAGAAGGGTCATTTGGTTGCTCATCTTCCTATGATTCTTGGCACTTGACACTCAGTTGAGAAGGACTGAATACAGGGCCATATGGACCTTCATCCTCCTATACCTGGAAAACCAGGAGGCGAGAAGGCGTCAGTAGACAAATCTTAAAGCAGTCCTGCAACAATGATGGAATTGTTTTTGCAACTGGCAAGTCGATTTTCGTTGTCGACTGGATCGCCGACGATGTGGAAATGCCCATCGACGGGGCAGAGGCGCTCGTGGACGACGCAGCACCCAACTGAACCGCCCTCGACGACGTAGAGCTGTTCACAGAAGCCCCCAACGACATCACTACCTCAGTTTTCGTCGACACTACAGCCGTCGTCGTCCTGAATGTCGACGTTCACTGGGTGGGCCCTGTGTGTCCAGCTTGCACCAACCGAGCGGGAGGGGAGCTGGTCCGAGAATCAATTTGGTGTCGCTTGGGAGGAGGACAGCTCATTTCCCAAAACACCCATTGCTAGACTAGCCGCAGCCTCAAAGGGCAGAAAGGTGACTTTCTGCCCTCTTGGATTTGTCTCAAATGCATTGTAAGCCAGTTTGTAGTAAGACTAACAAGATGTGCTGTAAAACGGCAAAGGGCAGCCCGTAGGAACTTTTTTGCCATTGGTTAGGAAGTGTCCATGAGTCACCCCCACCTACTCAGTAGTGAAACCTACAAGAATGGAACCTCACTCACATCTCTTCAGAACACTTTCTGATCTTCACTGATCTTCACCTGTGTGAAGACCTGAAGTGCTGGACCTGCTCCCACTAATAACCAGGACTAAGAAGTGTACTTGTACCCAGGACTAGGAAGTGCAGTTGCCTGACCTTTGGTGTGGCTAAATGGACAAAAGTGCCCAACCTTGAAGTACCCAGTTGACCAGCACTAACTGGACCTGGACTGGCCCATGCTGATGGTTACCTGAACTAGAAGGTATACATTTGCACAAAGAAGGCTGCCCTATGGGATAACTAGCATCTTCTCAATGTGGGTTTTGGCACTGGGAAGCAAACAACAATCCAGGGAACCATTGCACGCTCCCTCCAATGTCAATTAAGGTGAGTCAACTGTTTTGGACAGCAAGCCAGCTCTATATTTGAAAGGAACTTGTGAAAGAATATTGACATGCTGTCAATGTGATGGGGTCAGCTGTCCCTCAGAAGCCTCCATCTTGCATTTCCAACTACGCGCAGTCAAAACACTGCTTTATATATATTAATAAAGCAGGGGGTTTGCAACCGTTTGTGATAGGTGGTTTTGTGCTGCAAATTATTTGTTCATCAGTCACAGCACAAACTGTAGGACGGGCATGGTCAGACTGTCCTATGGGGAAATTTGGCAGCGCTAATGGCCTGGTCTGATAGACCAGTGTCTGGGCCGTTTTTTTTTTCTTAATGTTTGTGGGCCTGTTCTATGGTCTGCTGGGCCAGGTTTTACTGTTAATTTCCCTGATCTTAAAACAAACTTTGCCTGCAGTAAGCTGAAATTCATGCAGTCTTCCATACCTTGCAAATACTTTTAAAGTGGGTCTTAAAAGATTTAAACTGCCCAAATTTGTAAAAATAGGCCATTTTTCTTTTCAAACTAATTCACTAAAGGGGGCACTTTTATTTTGGTGTCCGGGGGCTTGTTTTCAGACCTAGTCCGTCCCTGTCTGCTTTTCTACATGGTCTTGAAACAATGGGTACAAAATCCATCATTGTACAGCTTTATTTACATAAAGAACACAGAAACAAGACTTTTCTTTGAAAAATAAATTCACTTTAGCATTATATAATGAATCTCAATAAAATAATTTGGTAAGTATGAAAGACCCATTTTTTCCACAGATTGTAGAAAGAAACTAGAAAGAACTTGAGAGTTAGGAATCAAAAGCAGCTGATAGTCCTAAAGGGGGTGATGCAGGCAAGAAACAGTCTATTTTATTGAATTATGTTTCTTTCAGCTTGACATTTTATAAACCAATACATGAGGTATTAAGTGACAGTAATTCAATAATTATTTATTCGATTATTAATTAATAATCATAAAAGTACAAATTAAAATCATCAATAACATCACTCATCTTAAAACAAAAAGGATAGAAATATGTATAATTTTATTTGTAATAAAATGTTAGATATGTTAGATAATACATATTCTTTAAAACTGCTTTAAAAAAGAGCATCTTATATTAGTGCACATAATGGGGTATTTACATATGTGTACCAGCATTCAGATTTAAAGCATATTTTGTAAAGCATACAACAGCCAACATAACAATTGGATCTGCCAACGTCTGTAAATGTAAAAGAGCAGGCCTATACTGATAAAAATGCCTTGACCTTAAAATAGGAAGCAAGTAACTTTTGCGTGGGGAGTGATACATCAGGCACAATAGTACCAAATGGTCCAAGGTTTGTAAAGCAAGTCCATCAAATGGACATGTTAAAATAGAGTTATATTCATATTGTCCAGGTGGAAGGGGGTCGGGGGGACAGTTTACTCTGTAGTGAGCCCAATCGAAACCTTGTAAGCAAAGATCTCTCTCACCGTTTTTTGACCAAGGTAAGAAAGGCTCAAGTCCTGGTTTGTTTTTATTATTTTACAAAGCTCTCATGATTTGTCCAGGGCCCTAGTTTCCCTCATTTCCATGGTCAAGCTAAAATACTTCTCTTTCATCCTTTTACAATCAGATTTAACCATGGAGTGAGGAGTATGGAACAATTTTAGGTGCTACAGTTCAATTACCAAATTCTTGATATAGGTCAACCACAGTATTTTAGGCCCCAGGTCACTATCTAGACAATCCTGGATTACTGCCCTATTAAAAGCTGTGTGGTCCCCACACCAAACGGAGATCCATTAATGTAGTGGGGCTATTTTTACAAAATCTTCAACAAACCCCAGACTCAGTGACAGTAGAAAAGCAGAGATAAATTCCTGAAGTTTTGGACAAACTAGAATATTTTTTTTAATACAAGTTAGAAGTAGATAAAGCCTTTCAAGGCCAAATACCAACTCTTTTGTTAAGTCAGCAAAGCTGTAATAATATTGTGAAGCCTTTTACTGCATTTAATGTCAATTGTGCTCCATTATTTTGTCATTTTAGTCTAGGAGTAAGAATTATGGGCATTATGCAATGCAGTCCAGCAATGTCAGGCACACATGAACCATAGTAAAATTACAATTAATTTATCATTAATGGAAAATCCGTCATATTTTCTTTAACATACAACTGCTTAGAGATGTAACTATTGACTTCAGTTTCAGTATAAATGATTTTCTATTCTTATATCATGTTGAGACCGCTCTCTAACCCAACAATACCAGACAAACCAGCCATAATCACAATTATGTACTTCCTATCATCCACCACCCCAAAGCTCCTGCCTTCTCCAAACTGCATTCCTCCTAACATAATTATCCCCTAACCAAGGAACTAGGGGAGTCCAGCTTTGTCTTGCCTGCTGCCACTTCCACGTCATCAGCATCTGTCACCCTTACTCATTTCAATATTCACCACTGCAATGTATTGCCTCGTTAGCATTCTGCTCTATTTTAGTGCCCCTACATTGTGTTGTTTTGTGTAATTCACATACAATTGAAAACTATACAGCCCCCCTACCACCAGTATCAGGTCACCTAAACCTCAGTTGAAGAAAACACCCTTAACAACTCACTCATCATGGTCTCCGCATCAGTCTGGATAATGGCACTCTAATGAACCTTCTTGTGCTATGTTACACACCACTCCCTCAACTTCCAATCCCATGACATCCTGGGCCCCCCAAGATTACTCTTTGCAACATCAAGCCTGGGGGCACTACCCCAGTCGGGAAAACCATTGATTTAGAGGTCAATAACATTTTTGGCCGTATAAGTCAATTACATTGTTGTCCATATGTAAACGTCCCTAATAAGCCAGCTTCTCTCCTCAGAAAATCCGACACAAAATCTCACCCTTCCTCACTTGTTCGGTAGCCAAAACCCCTTCTTGTCCAACACAAACGTTATGCAAATTTACAATTATATGGACCAGTTCCTTCTATGTTTTGTTATATGATCTCTAAGACACATTGTTCTGGCCAGTGGTCTAATTGGGCTGCAGCTATCGGACATGGAATTCCCAATCTTTTTTTATTTTACAGCTGCAGTTCCCCTACTTTTTGTTAAAAACACAACCGTTTCATAACCGTTAATGCCGAACTTGAGATGAATTTAGCCGGAAGGGGTGTCCAGTACTGTGAAACCAAGAGAGAGGTAGACTGTGAAAGAGTAAACAAGCTTTCTGATCAAGATGCCTCTTACCTGAAATAAATATAAATGTGTGTAATTGCTTAATCAGAAAATGTACAGGCTGCTTAGGAGCGTATATGGCTTTCATTCATTGAGTCATTTGAGGCTTCATGGTGACAATGAGTTATTATTTCTGATAAGTAATGTTTATGTATGTGTGTGATATTTGTACAGTGCAAAGCCAGCCGAAAAGGCCTGTCGAGTTCTTTTATAGGGTAAAAGACAAAAACAGAGTCAAAGAGTGATATGAGAAGGAGCCTGGTTTTGGATTATCACTTCAATCAGATGTAGTTTTCTTTAACTCTTTCTAAAATTGTAGCAGTGTTTGGAGGCCGTTACGGATAAGGGACTGTTGTTCCAGGACCATTTCTGACATTTTGCTTCGAGAACGCTTACAACCAAAAAAAGCTAACTTTTCACTGTTTTATCGTTCATAGGCTTCTTATGTTTTGGTGCTTGTAATGAATGGAGCAAAGAAAGGATTTTTGACAGACCTTAGTTTACCCTGGAACAACTAAAATTGCAGAAAACTGGCGGAATGGAAGTAGTGAGGGTGCCTTAAAGGAATTCAGCTAAGGTTTGAGCAAATTTAATTCGGAATATGCCAGAACAGGATACCTCACAGCAAGACCAGGTTATAACAAGGTGACTATTTTAAACGGAATGAGTGCTACAAAATCCAGTTGCAGAGAAAAAAACAATTCCAGAACATCTAGACTCCTAGAGGAACAACAAATGGTGCACTGTGCATAGTACCCACAGCCTCTATTAATGTTGATGTCCCTGTTTGATACCACTCTCTTATACCGGACACCCCCCAACGATCCCTGCGCCTGGATACCCTCACAGGTGAGTGGCGCACTTATAATTTCCCTGATTGATGGACTGATCCCTGCAGGTAGTTTCCAGCATAAACTGCAAGATGGAAAACTCTGAATGGTTAGCTCCGCCTCCACCCTCTCTCATTTAGTTAAAGTGAATCCTGGTAAAGGGCAGTGCTATCCAAGATCACAGTTGGCAATAACAATCGCAGACAATGCTGCATTGCAACCCGCACTTTAAAAGGCACAAAAAGATCATGAAGCATATCATGCTTCTGAAGTCACTGAAAAAGTACCTACAAGCAAATGCAACGCAGGCAAATGGTGCACCCAGCCCCCAAACCAATTAAAGTAGAATGCAAAACGTGTTTATACACACTGATTTGTGGTAGAAAAGGAACTAAACGAAACAACCACATTTGATGCTATGAGCATCCGCACCACACTACCAAATGGAAGCATGTAGGTATCCCACCACTGATTGACCGCACTTTGTACTAGACAGAAGTGCTTAGCTAGCACGGTTTGTGAAGGTGAGGGTGTCAAATCCTACAGCTTCTAAGTAATCTATATTCTCATCTTCGGTGTCTCAGAAAAAAAGAGCAGCTACATTCTTTAAGGATATTCAACAAAAAAAGGCTTGTACATAATGCATCTTCCTCAGACAAAACCTCAGTGAGCTAAGTGTCAGCTGCTTAGATTTGTGGCTAACCAGCGGGCTATTTAGCCAGGGACAACTAGCATTTCCCCTTAATAATCAAGAAAACGGTTTAACAAGCTGAAGAGCAGTAGCAACTTGCTTTACAGCTTTGAATAAAAAAGTATTGTCACTAATAAATACACCCAACCAAAATATAAAGTTAAAGCACATTAGTGACGTCAAGATCAATTATAAACCATAAGCAATACTTCAGAATTACATTCTAGGGGCTAACTAACACAACTATTTTTACACCGACCTATTAAGATAATTTCTGCTAATCAGTTTTTCTGCACAAAAAAAACGCTTAATAGTGAGTTCTACAGTTCGGCAGCTGGCACGTTGTAGTGTACTGTATATTTCTACATAATTTGAACACACAACGTTTACCAAACCTATAGGGCACAACTTGTCTTTAATACTAGGAGTCATCGTAAAACAAAGCCTCCATTTTAGCAGCCAATAACTGCATATAGAATTCTAATGGAAAATGATCTCAACAAAACCATTTATAATGTTTTTCTTTGGAAAAAAATGTCAAGCCTTCAAAAGGGAACATGTTGAAAACACTGACAAGGTTGACTCACCTTTAAGGTACCCTATAATTCGAAGGAGAAACAAGCATTTTATATAAAAACACAAACGAAAGGTATGATGAAGAGAAGGGCAAAACACTGGTAACAACCAGATTTTCATTGCACGTTGTTTATTCTGAATCTCAAATGCTTCCTCATCCGATCCTCATCATATTCATTTGTATTGAAATACAATTCGTATAGATGATTTTAACCCGTACACAAAAATTTATATTCTGTGTCTGGGCGACTGGGAAAGTGTTTAGGAATGCTGGAAAATGTAAGCTGTGTTTTCTGAGGCACTCAACTGAAAAATAAGTTTGCCTCTTTTTTTTTCTACCTCTCCTTTATATTGCCATCTTGTTCTAAACGCCTTATCAAAACTGCAAGATGTTTACAAACCGATTTCTCCTTGCTCTACACATCTGGCGCCATCCTGCAGATTTAATTGTACCACACCCTGCAAAATAGTCTGGAGTACTGAAGAACAAACCTTGAGTGGTAACGTCATCGGCTGCTGTATTCATTTAGCTTAAACTGTATTATCTTCTATTAGTTCTCAAAACAAAGTATAGTGCACCAACCATAAAACAGCAAAGAAAAGAATTAAGGCTATAAAAGCTGGCTTTGGATTTAAATTTGAAATTTCTAATGGACAGAGGGCGAAACACTCATGTTATTTTACTTTAATATTAGGATTTGTCTTTTAAGGTTTTAAACAAAAATTAAAGTAAACACTACCTTCATGATGAGTCGGGTCCTCTAAGCTGCTCTCCTTCATATGTGCTTCCAAATGCCCAAGCCACAAACTCACAGATCTTCATAGACCTGTCACTTTAAAACTAGGCCTCTGCGAAATTCATGTAATTTCCTTAGCAGAAATTACAGACAATGTCGAAAAATACACGTTGCACATTACTATGCAAAACACCGATCCTGCATTTTGCACAATTTTCTTTTATCGCAAAATGCAGTAATACATTTCGTGCTAAAAGGTTCCTCACATTCTGTTTATTTGCATTATTCCTATACTCCAACTAACGAATTTTTACCAGACCGAAATCTCAATTACACAACGTGGCATAACGGATAATCTGGAGCAATTCGCGTAAAAATAGTAATGCGAGTGCAGGAAATTATGCAAGATTATGCCAGCGCAAGCAACCTTTTGCCTGCGCACATATAACACACCCTACCTAGACCACCCATGCAACACTAAGCTTTTCTATCCAGGACCAATATTTGTTTCTGCCTTGGCTGCTTGAATCACAGGAGTGGTAGGAAGAGAACTGTGAATGAGGAAGAGCGAGGTCTGAACGTCCTGGAATCACAGTCAGGGTCCCCTTCTTTTCCGTATGGTTGATAACTGAGTACACACTCATATGCAGTTCCTCATCTTTCATTGCTTTTTTTGAAATAGAGCTGCAGACCTCTGTAGAGTGACCTTCGGGTTCGGGGGACGGAGAGGGTGCTTAAGAGGACAGTGCCAGCGTACTGCAGGGGGCACACAGTTGTATGTATCCACGCTTAAAGGTGCTACAACTACCTTCACATGCATGGGAAGGTGAACCTTTACATGCACGAGAAGGGGGACCATGACAAGCATGGGAAGTAGGTGATGGCTTACTAGTGGAGTGGTGCACAATACATCACAGAAGACGGGCCCTTGCTAGGCTTAGAACTAGCAGGACTATGAGATGATGGGAACCAAGGAACTATGAGGACGCTTCAATGGATTATTGACCCTTTGGACAACCATTCTCTTTCACTGACCACGATTTCGCCTGTCCTGTTTTTTGCAGTCTGCATTCTTAATTTCTTTAATGTACTTTAAAAAAAAATGTTTTAAATCAAATCCAGACGAATATTTCTGTCTTTGTTTGTCTTCTTTGATTTCCCTCATTACAGGAGGACATGGCAGCTCTCCTCCCCACTTAAACAATAACCACTGCTATATATATTTGTGTGTGTGCACTGTTCTACTAAAACTAGACCACTTTAGGAATTATCTAATCCAGAGTGCTTAAAGCAAGATATAAAACCCTCACATCACAAGCACAATGTGATGATCGTGAAGGACTTTTTTGAGAGTTAGAGTAAAACAATTCTTGATGACACTGGAAGCACTCATCATTTGATTGATCTCAGTCTCAAAGATACTCAACCAGACATGAGGTATAACTCATCTACCCCAGTCATAGTAATGATGGATGGAAAGATTATGACTAATAGCCCCATCAGTCACTAGAGGAAAGTAAGATGTTTTGGTCCTATGACTGAGAGTGGTTTTTGTAGCAAAGTAATGTCTGCTACTTCTGGCTCCCCCTAGATGACCAACCACACAGAATCTGGAAAGATAAGGCAGATTAACTAATTGCCCCACTACTGCAGATGTGTAACCAGTCACTGAAGTCAGGCACTGTCCCGAGGCATGGAAAAAAGGCATGGAAAAAAGTCATAGTCATTTCCCTACTAAAGAAGCCTTCAGCGGACCACTTGGTCCTCACCAACTACAGGCCAATATCACTTCTGACCTTCCTGGTAAAAAATAATAGAAAGCTTTTCTCAGCAGGAAAGTGTCCCAGTCTCTGGAAGACCACAACCTTCTGGAAACGGAGCAGTTGGAATTCAGACCGGGGCATGGAACGAAGTCTGCCCTATTTCTAGCTATGAATAAACTCCTGATGAGGGTGGCCAGCCAGCGGCTCTGATACTACTCAATCTATCAGCTGTTTTCGACAGGGTTAATCATGGAACTCTGATGACGAGACTGGCTACAAATGGAATCAGTGACCTAGCACTGAACTGGCTGTGCTCCTATCAGTGCGCTGTCAAGCGGATTCTCTGCCACCATCCTGCTCTGACTTTAAAACCATCAAACATGGAGTTCCACAGGATTCAGCACTCAGCCCAATCCTCTTTAACATTTATATGAGTCATCAAATAACACTCCGTAAATCCCATTACATTAGAATTGCCAACGATGTTGATGACACACAACTGATCCTAATTGTTGAATGCAACAGACAGGATGCTATGGATGCCTTCAATAACTGCATGAACGACATTGTGAAATTCAATGGAAATAAAACAGTCTCCTGTGCTGTCCAGCTCATAACATTTCCATGAAACTCACATTCAACTTCTGCCCACTATCAATATCGGAAGAAGTGAATCACTCAGAAACGGTTCATAATCTGGTGGTCACTTTTGACAACAAAATATCCATGGAAAATCGGCCTGGAGTTAGCTGGCAGATTTGGACTCTTCCGTATGATAGGGGACGTTTCGGCGTCCCAGACTTACATTTATACTACCTAATAGCTCAGTGCAGTTATGCATATGCATGGTACAACCCGGACGCACAAATTCCCTTCCTGAGACCAGAGGCAGACTTTATGCTACCTCTGAAGTTGTCTATTGTGCTACCTGGAGGTATCCCTAGAGACCCAATCCACATGCAGACCGTATCCACTACTAGTTGGGAATTGGATAAGTTACGGTGACTTCTGGGACTTAACATACTGTACTCACCAGCGTTACCCCTCCCAAATCCCCTGTGGCTCCCCATCATGGACGAAACACTGGTGCAACGTACATTGGCCAAATTTAACATTACGAAGATCGGTGATCTATATCCGAAAGACCATGTCCTCTCTATATTCTACGACACCCGCTTCCACGACAGGTCCTTCATGGATGCCTTTATAATGCAACGTATTCACTCTGCACTGAGAGCCACACTCCCTAATTATCCGATTGCCCCTGAAACCATGGCCCCGCTGACGTTGATAATTGAGAGCGAGACAGGCACCCATCTAATTTCTAAAATGTACTGGTCCTGCGCTGTTTTTCACCCAGTTTCTGATGTTAAAGTGTGCACTGCATGGAAGCGCGTTCTTGGCTGTCCCATTATGGATGATCAATGGGAAAATGGGCTTCCCTAATGCCAAGCTCCTCACGCCCTAAAGATATATGGGGCCCGTACAGGGCATACATTCAGGAGAGATGCCGAGAGCCCACCTCACAGGTTCAAAATGGCACAGTGCCAGAAGGGTTAGGATGATGGCTATATGATTAGGCATGTGATCTAGATTTTTTAAAGCGTCATTGGATTATTTTGGTTGTATATGTTGGTACCATTAGATAAAGTGGACAAGTGTGGGTAAAATGCTAGAATTAATACCAACTGACATGCTGAAGATTCTGGCTGGACAGACCAAGAGTTCAGACAACATTGTTTTTGTTATTTTGAACACTCTTCCAACTGTGATACCTAATATTTTGATTTACATATTGCAGGTATGTGATTGTTTTGTGACGACGCGCCTGACAATGTACCACATAAGATATTGTTTGTTACTTAATGTGTAAGAAAACGGAAAAATAAAGATTTTAAAAAAATTATATATATATACATATATATGGAAAATCATGTAAACAAAGTTGCAGGCACTTGCTTTGCACTACTCCGCGGCTTAAGGAAACTCCTACCACTGCTGCCCCTGATACCAAAACTCTGATTGTACACAGCCTAATACTAAGTAGGCTTGACTATTGCAGAGCTTTGCTGTTAGGGATGCCAGACTACCTGGTAAACAAACTGTACCGAGTTCAAGCATCACATCTAACACTATGAAAGAACTTCACTGGCTACCATTCAAACAAAGGATAGCCTTCAAATCCCATCCCTGTGCATAGTCTTCAAAGCACTACAAGGCAACGGGCCGGTGCCCTTTAAAAAAAGATGAATATGATACGCTCCAAGGAGATGTCTCCGCTAAGCAACTGCAAATTTCATCTGCATTGCCAAATTGAAAAACAAGACAAGCTGGGCGAGCATTTATGATTGGAATGGCTCAGATATGAAATAAACCAGCCGCACTAAGAGACGTACTCACCTACTGCGCTTTAGGAAAGCCTTGAAAACCTGGCTTTTCCCAATATAAACCATACTTCATTTATCAGTCTTTCACAATTGCAGCTTGCTTTGTTTAGTTAGAGGCCCTCAGTGCCAGGACACCTGTATGGTTACTGCACTCTATAAATGTTATAAATAAATATAGAGAGGGGTTGGCCTAACGGCTAAGGCGTTCAACCTCGGACCTGGGGATCTGGGTTCGAGTCTCGGTAACGACGCCAAAAAACCCCTGTGATTCTGGGCAAATCACCTAATCTCCCCGTGCCTAAAATGAAAGTGTGTCCTCATGTAACGTAACTGGAGCTATGTAAAGCGCTCTGATAACTGATTCGGTTCGGTTCTAGTTCGCGCTATATAAAAAAAAAAAAAAATAATAATAATAATAATAATACAATAATAATTAAAACCCTAGATTGCCTGATCTTGTAGTACATGGTTGGTGTGCTGTTTGACCTACTCAGAAGGATAGTAGCAGTCCAGCGCTATCATGTAAATTTAAGAAATATTTGTTACCATTTAAGTAATGTTGGACAGAGCAAACAACCACATTGACGCATTAGGCCTCCTCAAGAGGGTCAGGCTTTTGTCTGGTGTGAGACTGAAGGGGCCACAAAGCTATCAACATAAGAATGTTGTGGTCCTCTCTGTCCCTCGTACCAGTTAGTCTGTGATGGATAGGCACTTCCTAAGCCTTCTTGACCATCCAGGTAGACGTGCAAAAGACGGTCTTGTAGGGCGAGCCTAGTGACAGTGAAACGGTTTCACAGCTGCTAAAAAAAGGTGTTAGTGTCGACCCAGAGTTGTGAGTACACTACAGTTTAAAAAATAACTCAAGAAAATATTCAACTTTTGATGGGAAAAGTAGGAATTTCCACAGTATAAAGTATGTAAAACCCAACACACGACAATCAGTAAAAAAGTAAGGGAAGACCCTTTGAAGTTAACTATGACACCTGGTGTTGTATAGCTCCTATATATCCTTATATCGTGTTAAGTTAGCATAGGTACATTTGAGATTTAAACGCCATTTTTCCTTTCTTGCAACTTCTGCACACGACCCTTAATTGTTGACTTAGCTTTCAACCTAGTGGTTTGCCGTGGTGTATGTGAGAATAATATGTTATTGCTCTGATATCAGTTTTGTTTAATAAACCATGTCTGCACGGAGAGTGCTGAAGTTTCAGGAGCAACACGATAAGTAATTGTTATGTGGTCTGATCTCCACGCCTTCATAGTCATAACACAAGTGCAGCCTTTGCCAACTTGGGCTTGAGGCGGGATTGATATTGCTTTGCACGAGAATTTGTTAACACACTTGATGCGGTGCACATGCAGAGAGAGCTGGTGTATGCTGATGTGATTCCTTCATGCTAGGACACTAAGGTATGGGCCCGCCCTAAAACAACCCAAAGAGACCTTCTTAGCTAATAATATAATATATGTGTTAGGGAGGGTGAGATATAAGTGTTGTTAACTCTTATTCATTACAGCATGTTAACATGCTGTCACCATTCGCTTTTATGTCTTAGTAACTATGCTGATAATTTTGCTACTGATAATAAGTATACTTGTATTATCTAAGATACTGCGCCTGAGAAGACGGCATTAGTAAATAAACATTTCAAATGCACATGTGTCTTCTTTACTCCATGTTCTGGTTTGTAATGATAATATAACGAAAGAGTGTTCATGAGTCCCACGTACCCTGAGGTACTGTAAGTTCATGTTCTGGTTTGTCTAAACATTGGAAGTTTGATATGTCCAATGAGACACTGTAGCTAGCTCGGTAAGGGGTGAGTTGGTTGCTAAGGTAAGTTTTGGGACACCCTAATTTGCCGAGGTTCCACTCCTCTGTGCACAGTTCTGTGTGAGTACAGAAACCCTGCGACATGGCGCCCAACGGTTTCGGTGGTCTTATATCATGACACTCGAGTAGTTTATCGTTCATGCCTTAACCCCTTCACATCCGTTTCCGGAAAACGGGGTGTCGGTGAAACCTACCTATTTTTTGAAATAGGTCTTTATTCAAGCTTGATTCTTTCTTAAACGGTTTCTTTGAATTACTACCCAGTTGTGCTACAAAGTATTCTTTGTGTTTTCTTGTTTCCAGTGTTGTCATGGCGGCGGTGGCTATTGCGCAGCATAGTCGCGTAGCGGTTCGCAACCATCTTCAGACGTACCAGGTCCCAGTAGATGGGATGGCTGTGATTTTCGTGGTATGTGCAGATCCGGCGTTTCCTTACGAGTTGTTTTACTCTTGGGTTACGTTTCCGGCTGTGGACGCTAATTCTGGTTTGTTCCACTCCTACACCGCCTCGGATGTCCCGGCTGAGTATACGCCGTACAGGGCATTGGAAATACCTATTGATCATTGGCAGCATCGAGTTTGGTTTGATGGCGCCCTCCCCCACTCTTTGTCCGCAGCGAGGTTAGGTCCGCTCTCAATTCCAGGTACGAATTGGCCTGCGTTGGGTGGCTTTACCCCGCACCCGAATCACGGGGCTTGTACCCTAGCAGAAATTCGCAGGCTACATGTTGTTTCCATTTCCGTGGTTCGTGCTTTAGTGCAATACATCGGTCGACATCTTCCTGGTGGTCCCCAGGGGGGTGCGGCCGCTCCCGTGGATCGAGGCGGAATGCGTCTCAATCCAGTGATGGTTAATTCGGTTTTTGGTGCGCGTCCAGTTGACAACGATGACTTCCCATTCTGGCTAGCAGAGAAGTTTGATCAACTTGAGGCGGTTTTTCCGAATTCTACTCCTGCTGATAAACATAGAATGTTAACGATTACTCTACCGAAGGATATAACTCCTGAACTTGTTGACTGTGAAAGCTGGGGAAAAACATTTGCGGCGGTTTATACAAGGTGCTTCGGCACCCCGTCTATGACTGCCCTGCCTGAAATCATTAGACGTGTTCAGAATGATCACGGTCCAGAGGCAGCGGTTGAATTGGGTATGCGCCTGTGTGGTTCTTTTGAGATTGTAAGTGATCTCATTCTCTCCAATGTTAAAGGAGATGCAGTTAACTTTCAGGTGTCGAATGCTTTGGCTGCTCTGCCCGATGCCGACAAACCCCGCCAGTTAGCAAAGATTGTGGTGGCCGCTTATAAGACAATTGGCCGCACAAGTAGAGGTCTGAAATATTTTCCAGTAAAGGAGAAAAAACAACCTCAGGGACAATCTGCAGTGACAGATGTCCAGCCCTAGTCCAAAAAACAAAATTGGCCTAAGAAACAGACACAGGGGAAGAAGAATACACAGACTCAGGATTCTTTTCCTGCAGTACAAGCACCTGCGCCGACAGAAAAAGTTTATGATTTGCGCGATCGCGCGATGATTAAATCACCTGATCGATTTCAGGGTTCTGATCAACGCTCTCCTCGTTCCTTTCAGGAAACATCGGCCCCGAAGACCGGTGGAGGAGGAGGGGGTGGACGAGGACGTGGTGGCCAACAAGGACGTGGTCAGTCCCGCCAGACGGACGGCGCAGTGAAGCAGGAGGATTCTACGCCTAAGCGTCCGCAGTTTGCGAAAAAGAAAGTCGCAGCCTTAACAGCGCATAGATATGCCACAGATAGTGAGAACGCGGCTTCGGAATCTGACGTGGGCTCTGACCTTGCTGGACAGCGCGGCGGAGATTACCATAGTCAGAGAGGCGCTCCGTCCACTACTGAGGGTGACAGCGACTGAAGTGTTTGTTGTAATAGAAACAGCCGATACGAGATTAGCTCCCCCTGAAAGACTTTTTGAAATTGTCCTGTTAATTGAAGGTGACATACAGCGTACTGTCAGAGGGGTGTTTTGGGAGAACCTTTCGTCTACGTACGACATTTTGCTTTCCGAGGCTGACTGGCCCCCACCTTTTGTGCTCGCAGCGCCGCGAGGGGAGGAGGTAATCCTTCCCAGTTTCGCGCACACTGTCTCGACTGAGCATGCGCAGCATTTTGCAGAAGAGTGGGCTCGGGCTCTTGCACCGGCTCTCTACCGCAACCAATGTGGTTGGGACAAATTGTCCCCTTGCCACGAAATTCCTTTGCGGTCTGAGCCGCAGCCTCAGCCTCAATATCCCATACGGCGTGAAGCTAAAGCAGCCGTCGCAGAAATCCTTGAACAATTGGAATATCAGGGAGTTATTGAAACGTGTGTGTCACCAATGAATAATCCCCTTTTTACTGTGACCAAACCTGACGGATCATATCGTTTGGTATTGGATTACCGGCATTTGAACTCGCATTGCCGTAACTGTGCAGTACAGAATACTCACGGCTCTGCCCTAGTGGATAGTCTAGTGCGTAAGCGCTTCAAGACAACGCTTGACATTTCCAATGGTTTTTATGCCCACAGACTGGATGACTTTAGCTCCCAGTGGACAAGTTTTACGTCCGCTGGGGTGCAAAAACGCTTCCGGCGACTCCCAATGGGCTACAAAAATAGTCCTGGAGTCTTCACCTCCAGAATAGTAACTCTGTTGGAGGGAATCGATCCAGATGCATGTTCTTATGTAGATGATATTTATCTCACAGACGACGAGATTTGGATGCATCTGTGTCGAGTGAATTCCATAATTTGTACCTTTGCTGATATGGGTTACAAATTTAATTTTGCAAAATCGCACATTGCAGAACACACGGTGTTGTTCCTCGGCTATGAGCTGAACAATGAAGGTAGAGGTTTGGCTCCTCACTTCTTGGAGAAATGCGCACAATTGCGCGCTCCTACAACACTGAAAAAATTACAGTCTTTGCTGGGTTTTTTGAATTTCGGCAGAACTTACATTCCGGAATATGCCCAGCGTATCAAGCCGTTGTATGCTTTGATACAACCAACTTTCTCAAAATCATGCTGGCTGCCTGAGCATTCAGCCATTTTGCAATCCTTGCAGGCTGATCTGCTCGCTTCTAAATATTTACTGACTCGTGATAACCACACCAACCTAGTAATAAGAATAATTCCTGGGACGGTGGGTTTCACATACCTCACTTTTAATGAAGGTGACACAGTACCTATTGCTTACAAGTCGCACTTGTACACTTCGGCTGAGTTGCGGTTTCCCACAGTGGAAAAGGTTTTAACTGCTGTACAGATGGCAATTCTTAAGGAACGAGCACTGTCTCAGGGGAAACGCATGCTAGTGGTAACACCCTGTCCTCATTTGGAGGCAGTCACGAAAGCCAGTGTACCAAATTCAAAAGCTTTGCACCCTCGGTGGATTCAGTGGGCTGCGTCATTGTCATCCACGGATGTCATGTTTATTTTTGACGCCTCCTTACGGTCGCAAGAGTACTTGCAGTATGAATTCGTTCATCCTGCTCCTCTGGCTATGCGACCTTTGGAGGACTTCCATTGCATCATTTACACTGATGGGTCGGCGCAGGTTGCGCATGGCTCTAAACATGCCTACGTTTCCGCATGCGCCATTGTGGTCGGTGCTATGTTGAATGATGAGTTCATTTCCAGGGAGGTGCACACGATGCCCCTGGGCGATTGCACCGCACAATTGGCAGAGCTTCGTGCTCTATTACTAGCGTTAGAGTACGCGGATCCAAGTGTTACAACTCTGATTGTAAGTGATTCTTACTACTGTGTTCAGTCTTACAATGAAAACTTGTTCTTTTGGATTCAAAATGATTTTCATGATTCCAAGGGTAGCACAATAAAACATAAAATGATCTGGGTTCGAGTGGCAGAGCTTAAGGCTAAGTTGCCACTCGTTTTTGTTATTCATACTCTCGGTCATCAGCGCGTAGGAGTTCACGCTGTTGGCAACTCGCTTGCTGATGAAGCAGCGAAATCAGCAGTATCTACATACTTAGTTGCAGCAGTTACTAGGTCTAAAACCAAGATTGATAGCGACATCTTGGCAGCGATTGCTGCCTCTGAGAAGGGAAGTAAACATCCTGCGGGATTCCCTTCGAAGTATAAATACCACTTAAGTCCCGAAAAGGTTCCTTTTGTGACAATTCCTGATGTTGGGGAACGGCTGATTCCCAACTCGGATCGCAGAGCAGACTTGATTACAGCGGCTCATGAAGGTGTGGCGTCTGCGCATGCGGGCGTCTCGGCCACTGTAACTCAATTACAACTACGTTTCTGGTGGCGGGGACTGTACAAACAGACGCGTGATTATGTCCTTCTGTGTGACATATGCCAGCAGATTAAACCTTCCACTGCTACGCGTCCGCCACAGACTCAGTTGTACATTTCTAATAAACCGCTAGGCTGTGTTTATTTAGATCACTGTGGTCCTTTTTCATCTGATACTGCATATAAGTACATCTTAGTAGCAGTTGACTCATGCACACGCTTTGTGTGGGTATGGCCACATCGCAGCGCTGATTCACGGACTGTCATTAGAGATTTGCGTATCTTTATAGGGATTTTTGCCTGTGGTACCTTCCATTCGGATCAGGGTCCGGCTTTCGCCTCTAAGGCGTATAAGGATGCCATGACTTCGATGGGGGTCCAAGTCAAGTTTTCGTCACCCTACAGACCTGAGGGTAATAGTGTAGTTGAACGAATGAACCGTGATTTAAAGCAATCTTTGACAGCCCGAGTTATAGGCACTGGCAGAAACTGGCTGGCTCACCTCTATGGCGTGCAGCGTGCTCTTAATAATCTCCCTAGAAGGTCTCTGGGTGGGCGGACCCCATACGAGATGCTCTTTGGCATCAAGATGTACGTCCCTGACCTTGACGGTCTAGACTTGGTGGTTCGCGCCACTTGCTTTGACGCAGATGAACATTGCAATGTTTTACAGAATCTACAAAAGACCAGAGACAGTCTTGCAAAGGAACATTTGCCCTCCACGTCGGATGATGCGTTGCAGATCCCGGTAGCTGGCTGGTTACCTCAAGTTGGCGAACTGGTTCGAGAGAAGATCGATAACAAGAAAGAATTTGGTCCTTCCTATCGAGCTCCGGTTCCCGTCCTTGGAGTGAAGGGCACAAGAACAGTCATTTTACCACCACTTCCTGGTCGTAAGGAAAACAGGTTTATTTCAATTGACAATGTCAAGATACACAGAGTGGCCGATTCTTCTTAGCATGACACCGGCTGTTTCCTGTCCTTCCATTGTGATAAATTCAGTTATGCCCACTGCTTCTAATATTGAACCTGAAGTGGCCATCGAATTACCTGCTGTTTCCAGTCCATTATTAAATAATTTACCCGGAACTAACGTTGATGAGTTGGACTATACATACCCCACTGATTTGTCCATGCCTGACCTGCAAGCTCGTTTAGCCACGGAATCCAGATTTTCATTTGACTCTGCTTCCCTTGCCTCGAAAAAACCCTCTCAAATTGCAGTGTATGCTAGCCTGTTTAAAAAACATTTTTTGATACCTCCTTGGACATACATTTGGCTGGTCCTTTTTTCGGTTTACCTTTTTATGTCAATTGGTTTTGTGTTTTATTTTTTTCGAATTATGAATGGACACTATGTCGAGGAGAGAACTTGCATTACTCATTTAAATGGAACTTTGGCCCCACTTTCCTCTTCACATTCTACACACAGATTAAAAAGAGACTTGACTTTGGTTAACATCACAGCATGGCCTGTTCTGGATGGAATCGCGTGGGATGCAGTTCGTTTTCAGATTCATGGCCCAACGGAAGTCGTTAATGTTCCTAATGTACTAAGAGTGAATATGGGGGATGTGGTGAAACAAAACATTCGGTCTGATGATTGGGATGTTAATGCTGTGGAAAGTTTGTTTTCTGATTTGAAATACTATGCTGCTTTTGATGCTGAGGATTTATATTTAGAATCTGCTAATTATGGTGAATTGTTCTGTTACCAACATTATGGCAATCACTTCTTACACAAAACATCTTCCCGAAGGGATGCTGTTAATTTTACTCAGTGGGAACATTGCCCGGCACCTACACAAGGGAGTTCAGAAACGTTTCTTAAAAAGTATACTTATTTCACTGACTTTAATCAGTCCAATCCCGAGTCCTTTTATTTTAAATTTCACAAACAGCCACTGTCCAAGGTTAGACTTACCGATACAAAATTGTTGTATTCGAAGGCCTTCCTAGATCAATTAGTTACTGGGGGCTATGAGTTATGGAAGGAAACAATAGACCTTAAATCGGTTTGGGGTTCAAGGTCCTGGCAGGTACGAGGCACTGAGGCTTTGCACCGTGCATGTCTCATCCCGAATCATATGTTGTTTTTAAATGAAACCATTTCCCAGACCACATGCTTTGGATTGGCTACATCTAAAAGGTTAAACACCCCGTCTTTCCCGGAGTTGGAGGAATATGAGGATTGGAGTAATTTTACTCAATTGTCCATTAAAGATATACAGGCTCTGCTTCTTAATTCCTCCTTTAACATTTCCAGTATGAATCCTAAGGGTTGGCTGCTTTGGCACAGTAGTGCTGATTCTTGCCAAAAAAGATTTTTAAATATAACTGACGGTTTTAAGACTGTTAGATCTGATCCCCGGTTTGATTTGAGTCATACTGTCACCTCTTACTCTGTGGGCAAGTTGTGTCAAGCTTGGCTGAAACATTCAACTTTACCTGCGGTTAAGTATGACCTTTCCAAACTGAATGCAGACGTGGATTTGAATGATTTCATTAAAGGCCCAGCTAGTGGCAGGTCGAAAAGGTGGTTATATGGGGTTTACAATGAAATTTGGAAACTGTCACAGATTGAGGCTGCTTCACGCCTTAGGGCTATTGATCAGGCGAATCTTGAGAAAGTGCTTGCAGTTGTTGACAATAGCATTAACGTGCTTTCCTCTAGAATTTACACATTAGATAATATTGTGTCGTCTGTTGTTGATATTGTGCATGATGAAGTGTCAGTGTTATACCATGGTCAAAATCAATTACGGTCAATCATGCAGTTTGCATGGACACTTCAGACTCTGAAAATGGGTAAAGTTCCCTGGGGATACATGAACGTTTCCTCTTTATTTGCACCGTTTAATTTGACAGACAAACAACGCTTGCTTTCAATGCGTGATGCTTCCTTTTCTATGCTACATATTGAAAGGTTGGAATCTTTACCTTTTTCTGTGGCAGAAGCCACTGCTGCTACGTGGCTTATCCACGGTTTAATAACACTGCCTTTTGCTTTATATAAGTTTTCAAATTGTATGAAATATGTGCCAATAGGTCGTTTTGAACCCTTAGGTAGCGGTTTTCTTCATGAGGTCTGGTCACTCCCATACACATACAGATGTTTCAAGGATGAACAGGAAGTTTATCTAACAGGGGATGAGTGTACTGAGACGCCAGATCATTCTTTAATGTGCAGACACATACAGTTACACGGTTCATGTAACAAGGACCGACCGAATATGGCTTGCGTTTTACAGGGCACGCCAGTTCCTGCTATCATCCCCACGTTTAAATTGTTGGAGAATGGTAGTTATTTAATGCTCAATAATGAAAACTGTTGTGGGTTAATTAAAGGTATAGCTTTCATAGTAACAGTAAGTGAGCGAGTTATTTGCTGCAGAAATGTTCTTTATCCTCCCACACGTGAACATAGGGAGTCTTCCATTTGGCCACAGATACCGACCTTGGGAGCAGAATTCAGCGGCATGGCTAGAATAAGAGCTCTATTGTCCCAGAAAGAGGTGGCCTTGAGCTCGGCCCGTGAAACTTTCGTGCTTCACATTGCTAACACCCGTACGGAGGTTCAGGCTCTTTTAAATACTGATTTGCCTTTGCATTTCGGAGCCATGGTTCGTTCTATCTTTAACGCATCCTCCACAACGGGCCTAGCACATTTTTTTAAAGTTGTTAGCAGTGGTCTCGTGACTTCCTTTGAGAAGATTTTTGGAGTCATCCCTGCCTTCTTCCATTCTATTTTTTCATCCTTGTTTGGAGGATTCCCGTCTTTTCTTGCATTAGCGGCTGGCGCTTTGGTGGTTTTCTGCCTTTTTAAATATGGATGCCCTTCCTGTGCAAGACCACGCGCAAGTGCTACTGACGCGGTTTCGCAACCGCATGCTTGATTATTATGGCACACTGCCGTTGGCGACTCTAAGCACGGCGTTTGGATTATCTTTTCGGTTCTCCTATTTTACCTGTGTCCAGCCTGTATTTCGCTGCCTGACCTGTGATTTCCTTTGGGCCATTGATTTGTGTCTCTGCGGACCGATTTCTTCTGACGTCGATTTTGATCAACTGATGAGTCCTATCATTGCTCACGAGTTGGTTTGTTCTGACGAAAGGATTATGGCCTTGGCGGTGGCACATGGACTAATGGGTCCCTGGGATGTGTTGTCGGCAGCGCAAAATTTCTTGGAACGAAGTTTTCTTGAAAACCCACCGAGCTGTCCTCTGATGGTTATAGAGGATCCGGTGCTGGGAGATCACGTATGTTCCTTTCATCTTTTAAATTGGATGGCTGAACTGTTTTCGGATGAGGACAGTGACTTCCTCCTGGAGGCTGTTGCAGCTTACTTTTCATATACAGTCTTATCATAAACACTGCCTCAAATTGACATGCTGATTGATAGCATTTCCTTGATTTTATTGACTTTTGGTCAAGACATTTTATTTTTGCTTGCCTATTGGCTTGAGCCACATTATACTTGTGGGCTATTTTTTAGCATTAGTTTTTATAATTGAATTTTTATTCATGCTCGTTTATTGTTGGATTCTGCTCTCATGTGATGGCACTTCTGTTATCTTATTTAGTCCGTTCTCGGATCATGGGGGGGTGTTGTATAGCTCCTATATATCCTTATATCGTGTTAAGTTAGCATAGGTACATTTGAGATTTAAACGCCATTTTTCCTTTCTTGCAACTTCTGCACACGACCCTTAATTGTTGACTTAGCTTTCAACCTA
This sequence comes from Lissotriton helveticus, assembly GCF_964261635.1. NCBI lineage: Eukaryota > Metazoa > Chordata > Amphibia > Caudata > Salamandridae > Lissotriton > Lissotriton helveticus. The sequence goes on along the minus strand of NC_136061.1, from coordinate 2,119,487,889 downwards.
GTGGTTTGCCGTGGTGTATGTGAGAATAATATGTTATTGCTCTGATATCAGTTTTGTTTAATAAACCATGTCTGCACGGAGAGTGCTGAAGTTTCAGGAGCAACACGATAAGTAATTGTTATGTGGTCTGATCTCCACGCCTTCATAGTCATAACACAAGTGCAGCCTTTGCCAACTTGGGCTTGAGGCGGGATTGATATTGCTTTGCACGAGAATTTGTTAACACACTTGATGCGGTGCACATGCAGAGAGAGCTGGTGTATGCTGATGTGATTCCTTCATGCTAGGACACTAAGGTATGGGCCCGCCCTAAAACAACCCAAAGAGACCTTCTTAGCTAATAATATAATATATGTGTTAGGGAGGGTGAGATATAAGTGTTGTTAACTCTTATTCATTACAGCATGTTAACATGCTGTCACCATTCGCTTTTTATGTCTTAGTAACTATGCTGATAATTTTGCTACTGATAATAAGTATACTTGTATTATCTAAGATACTGCGCCTGAGAAGACGGCATTAGTAAATAAACATTTCAAATGCACATGTGTCTTCTTTACTCCATGTTCTGGTTTGTAATGATAATATAACGAAAGAGTGTTCATGAGTCCCACGTACCCTGAGGTACTGTAAGTTCATGTTCTGGTTTGTCTAAACATTGGAAGTTTGATATGTCCAATGAGACACTGTAGCTAGCTCGGTAAGGGGTGAGTTGGTTGCTAAGGTAAGTTTTGGGACACCCTAATTTGCCGAGGTTCCAATCCTCTGTGCACAGTTCTGTGTGAGTACAGAAACCCTGCGACACTGGGTATGCATACTAACCTTTACCGAATCATTAAAAGATCGCTACCATCAACATAATATTGAAACATAAAAGTGAAATTCCATAGCAAGGGAGTTTACGAAACTTTGCAAATGTTTACCAGTGCTTGCAGACATGTAATGATCACTATTACTAGGAGACTGTGTTCAAAACACTACAGAATCACGAGTCACAATCATGTGACCAAAATAGCCTTATGTTTTTAGGAGTTAACTATTACTGCTTGCAACTATAATGTTCATAAACACCTAGAGAAATAAAGCAAAAACAATAGCAGACCACTGAGAGTGTACATGATAACCTACAAAAGAAGGGACTTGCAGCTTCCATTTCAGAAATGTAATGTACTGCGCCCAAAGAGGCAAGTCTCCTGGTTTAGAATTAATGATGTTAGCTGCTACGAATCAGGATATCGCATTACCCGAGCGTAATAGACCCTTCTGTTCAGCAGCTCCGCATTCCGGAGACAAACACACTTGGTGAAGATGGGGCAGACCTCTGTTTGGCCCACATTTATGGACTTTGCTCAGGCCACTCAGACATTTCTCAATAGGGCTTGGTGACAAGCCTACCGGCCAACATTAGGGCCAAAATGATGATTACAAATAAAGTTTGTGTAGTGTGGTAGTGTACTTGTCAGGCAAAGTCAGCAGTCAGTTCTCCCGCACCTGAGCAGCAGACTACATCCGGTCTCTGGTAAGCGGTAGGCCGATCTTCAAGACACTGTAACTGCATCTTCTGACATTGTGAACTGCATCAGGTCTTCCTGCAGGCAAGGTCAACAACGGGGCAGGTCAACAGACCTTCAGAATGGACTTTCAGGCTGGTTTTCAATCCGGAGGAAACCAACACATTGTGGAAGCACCAACAGCAGTAGGGTAAACACAGATCTAAGTTAACAGATGTTTATCAACCAATACACTTTACACAATTACTCCTGAGTACAATGTGGAGTTTGGCATAGACCGCCATTGTGTTCCAACTGTACTGTTCTATCTTAAGCCTGTTGTCTATGTCTCACAACCAGGTCCTCATGCAGCTTCTTCGGAAGTGACTGTGCATGACTCGAATATTTCCTTAGCTGTCGATATGCATTTAGAAAGCACGAACCCCTTTAGATGTCAAACCTCTCTTTTTGTCACATGTGGTGGACTGCATCCCCAGCAAGAAGTAGACGGATGTGGTCATTACTAAATGATGTATTTCTTGTATCTATCGTTGTAATATAACTCCGGTTTGTCAAAGAGATCGTGGCCACTCCACTATACCAAAAGAAGCACTATTGGAATGGTAAATGCTTGTGTCCATTTTAGCAATTTGCAGGTCAACTAGTAGAGCCATTCTACGTACTTGTTTAAGCATACATTTTTCGGTGCATCTTCTGGCAAGGCATCAGAGATACTTGTTCTGTCGACTGGAAGATCTTGGTACACTGTTAGAAGTCATGTTGTCTCCGCATAAGAGGAAATGACTTCCTCTTTCCATTCTTTTTAAACTGAATAAAAATGCAGTGAGGAGGTGCAAGGTGAAATAGCACATTTAAGCAGATTACTGTTAAGTAAACGCTGCAGGACATAGAGAAATAGCTGTGCTCCAAACACACTATCATGCCTTCAGCTTGGTGGCAAACTCAACCAGCTAAGAAAGGACTTCCTAAACCAGTTCATCAATCGTGAAGGGTACCGTCGGGTACTAGGAATATAACAATTTACATTCTCGCATAAAAAGAAAAAAGGAGCATGGTGTTCAGCAGATGAAGTCTCCTGCACGCTGAATGAAGTGTAAAATGTGCAAATTACATTATAATTACGTTAGCAGATCTCCAAATTACACGTTGGTTGGACCAACACATATGAAATCAACTGTGGGAAAGTAAACTTGTGAATGAAAGTTTTTGAGAAACGTAAGCAAAAGTAGCATGCTGGGTTTTTCAAAATAGTTACACGGTGGCTACAAATAAGTGTGAACAAATCCAGAAGTCCACTTTTATTTTAAACTGTTTCTCAGAAATGTCCCACCACAAACTTACTTTATCACATTACTTGAATTGCAATAAACAAAAAACAAAAGAACCCAGCAGCGCGCTAGTCATCACATTTTTTAAAAGGTTTTCACGTTTGTGTCCCGCTGTACATAGCAGTATGTTCGACGGTACAGATACAGATGCAATACAGTCAAAATATGTGCCTAAAATGTTAACCAACACTGGTACCGCTCGATTCACTGTACTAAGCACAAGAGGTGGGCAAGTCAGCATATAATTAAGTTGAGCCGAGAGTCTGGCTTAACTTTCAGAACCAAAATACGTGCTGAACCATCAACAGATTTTTAGCAGGCAAATTATGCAACAATCGTCATGGAAAAATATTATGAATCCTTCAAAATTCGAAAACTAGATTGCTTTAATATGTGGAAGCGTTTGACTTTAGTGCATTAGAGCCTTAATTGCATAAAGTGTCATTTTTTATAGTTGATGATTTCTAAATATTCACTTAAAAACCTGAAGGTCTCCCCCTCTCTCTACCACTGTGATGAGTATGCCAAAGTGAACTAATAGGCAACTCAGTTACCCTATATGTGGTCTAGGTTGTTAGAGATGGGCATCATTATAATCTAATAAAACATCTACAAGAGTTAGTTATGTACAACGCACACCCTGAATTGCTGTATTTTAAGGAGCTCTCACATGTGATGACAAAGGAATAGGCTGCACAGTGACATAAGGTATCTACCCACAATTACACAATTTAGTCAAGTGGGTAAAGCCAGGATTGATCCCAAGCTTTCTGATTTCACGTTGTGCAATTCAGTCAGCAGAGTGGTATATTTGTCTCTCTCCTGTTTTATATCAGAGGTTAATGCTTTGTCTTGTGTTCTTTCTGAAGCTATATGGTTAGACTGTGCTAAATAATTACACATTACGTGTTAAATCAAGATGAAACCAAACATTCTAGAAAACACTACTAAGCTAAGTGAAGGAAGGCATGGTACAACGTTTATTTTTATATAACCTGCTTCCCCGACTTTACAAAGAGGCGGACTTCAAGAGATTTTTGAAACGGCTCATTATCCTCAGAGAAAGTAATAAGTACATTGACCAAACAAATGTCTGGGAGCTCCCACGGAGATACTGGATTCCACATGGCACAACTGAAGTGCAGGGCCCAGCTGCCCATACAAGCAAGGGCAGAACTTAGCTGCAGCTAGGTTTCACACAGAGCCCACACTGTGCTAGCTTTTTGCTTTTTCATTACCTCTTGGGTTAGGACAGTAATTCAGATGGGGTGACCATTAAGTTCCTAAAGAGTGCTGTGAAAGTGCTTGAAGTAAAATTGTTAGCCTTACATCCCTGTCATAGAACTTTCAGAGCACACTGAAGGATCCTTCATACCATGCACATCTGAAAAACAAACAACACAGCACCTCACGTGCTTCAGATGTGGTAGGGTGGAATGGGGCTTGGTGGCTGAGGTAATAGGGTTGGGAGTAGAAGGCACATGAATGTTGATCTGTTTTTCGGATCGAGGTTTCAACAGGACCTCAAGGTGACCCACAGTCAGGAATTTGGCTTGATCTCACCCACTTATCATAAGCCCCACGGCTGTTGAGGACCAGGCTATACCGCTGCTTTCGGGTGTTCCTCCGGCAAGAAGCATATGAATTTTCGAATAGATCTAATTTTCCAGAAACACGTAAATTAGATGTGTCGATCCTGAGTGTTGAATGATAGGTCCTTATCCAGCCCTGATTTTAGATAGTTTGTACCAATCAAGGTAGAAGCAGTGTTGGTGGTGGCATTGCAGTTGTCTTAAAAGACTGCTTGGAGATCATCACCGAGAGTTTGGGTCCTATTGAGAATATCGAGGCCCTAACTGTTTTGCGTTAGGACCTCTCCCTCTTACAGTCTGCCTAGCCCAGAAAGATGGCAGGTCTCTTGCGGTAAAAACAGCAAAACTTTGGAACTCTCTGGAGGCTCAACTTTGCCTGGTGGAATCAGAATTAGAACTCAGGAGAGCACTAAAAACCTGGCTCCTCACTCAGGCATAATTGCCTGCCGACCCTTATGTGAACCTGCCGCTAGCACCGGGACACCTCGGCAGAGGTAGCTGCTCGCTTTAGAAATGGCCATTGCATTACATTACAGTACAGGCCCTCCAAAGACCCGCCCCCCTCTCAAGGACTCCATCCACTCTTAAGCCTCTCCCCTTTAGGATATTGCAGTGGAAATTCTAATTCATTTGAAAGGACTGGCTGGCAGGCGAAGAGGCACAAAAATGTCCTTAACACCGAATATAAATGAGCACCTTCAAACGAGTGCATTACTCCTATTTTTTGACACCTTGCCGAAGAGACACAGGTGTGCAAATGGATTAGCTGTCGGTGCAATCAATATTCAAAGCAATCAATGTCGAGCAACGTTTGCATCTACTCTTTGTGACCGAGATAGAAAACAAGGCTGCTTGCTCAGAAATGCCTGTATCAGGAGATACTCTTGTACACATTCTGCTTCTTCAAATGACAGGAGACGAAAAAGGCACCTTCGGGTTACTGTTCTGTAGAGGCACAGTCTTCAAATGAAACAAACGTCAGCCTTCGAATTTACAAGGGGGAAAGCATATTAAAAAAAACACAGAAGGTTTATGCTTCATATGATAGTGTGTACAAGGGTGAAGAAACAAGGAGGTTAACTCTAAAGACCGCTGAAACAGATTTTAGAATAAACAAATATTCATTATAACAAGACGTGGTACAAAAAAATGAAGGTCAAGAGTTTGAAAGGTGTTATCTTGCAGATCAATGTTGGAATTAATCATAATTTATATTCCAATATTAAAAGGCCAATAAGAAACCAATGTGTACATCCAAACACTGTGCCGATCTTCTGCTAAAATATACCAAATATCTGGCATCGGCAATCATTTGATAACAATCCCTTTCCAAAGTCTTATCAGGCAAAAAACACAAAAAAAAACAGGGTCGTTTCAAGATTTTCATTTAGGATAAAGACAGCTATGCACTACACCACACCACACCACACCACACCACACGAAACTTGGTGAGATGAATGGGGTAGTCACTAATCCTTACATGTCCTTAAATCTTCAGTAGACCGCACACCCTGACTCTAGGAGGTCCTGAGTAAAGAACCTACTGAACACAAGTTATTAGTCCACAGCACTGTATGATAAATGATAAAAGATGTGTAAACCTGATCGTATATATATAGTTTCAAAATATTGTGGAGCTTCTCATTTCTGAATAGGGTGCAATGACTGATATCTATTACTTTGCAGCTTGGTTTTCACTGAGTGGAAAGTGTCACTAAGTGACACACATACACACTGAAACCATGGAAATGTCACACATAAGTAGGGCTCACGGTTTTATGGTATTTATTTTTTTAACATTTCTGTCTGTATTTATCCATATTTATCTTTTGGCCATTTTATCTGTATTTATCCATATTTATTTTGTGCTTTAGTTTTGATAATCACTATTGTAGTTTCTAGCATGCGGTTTTCTTTGTTTTTTTTCAAAGCACACCTCGGCTTTTGTTCATGGTTTAGGTTTAGGAATTTATAAAGCGCATGGCAACCCGCAAGCATCCCAGCGTTATAACAGGTTCCATATTTTAGTATGCCTCGCTTACAGTAGTTGTACGCCAAACTTCATCCACATTTGGGCTGTTAATTCCTCCATAAAGGGACCTTAAGTTACAGGCTTAAGTACTGAGCAGCTTCAATTGTTAAATCTTGCAATATGTGCAAATGATAGATCTGCTGCACATGTGATGTCACTTCCTGCCGTGATGTCACTTCCTGCTGGGACGTGATGTCACTTCCTGCCGTCATGTCACTTCCTGCCATGACGTGATGGCGGGACATGATGTCACTTCCTGCCGTCATGTCACTTTCTGCCATGACGTGATGGCACTTTCTGTTGTGATGTCACTTCCTGCCGTCATGTCACTTCCTGCCGTTATGTCACTTCCTGTGACACCACCTAACTTGGAGTCCCCCCACTTGTTTTTTTTGGACTTGCGCCCTGGGTAGGTGCATGAAAAGGATCATCTAAAAACCTCTATAGGGTCAGTTGGATGAGACTAAATAGGACTGCCGATGTTTACAATAAAGGCACATCAAAGTTTGGTGGACGGCATGGCAACTGCATCCCACACTGAAACCCTCAACATAACCTAAGGATAAAGGGAAGAGCGGCCATTAACGTGGAAGAGAACGTTAGCAATGACAAATCTGGATCACTAGAACTAAGTCATAAAATCAATCAATGCTGGGTTATGGCGGCTGTCCATTGAAAGATGGACCTTCCTCTGACCGAGAATCGACAGTAGTAATAGGGACAACCAGTCTGATCTTAAATTGAATGCCCCCTTCCCGCCTAAATCACCTGCAACGCATATTCGGTCAATTAAAATAGTGCCCCACAGTGTGAATAACTGGGAAATATAGCATGCAGGCAGCACGACTCACCTTATTGGACACAGCAGAGCTGCAGGAGCCACAGGTTCCTTGAATTATGAACACGCTGGCAGATAGATAAAGGGAGGGAATTCCAATGAGGAGACAAATATATCGAAATGTTTATTGTCTGCAAAAAGGTGAAGTGAGATAAACTGCCCGAATTGCCTTTCATCAATCACTACATTTACCAGTCTAAAGATTACTATGAATTCTAAAAGGTCAACGGTACATGTATAAAAGTGTATCAAAAACAGTAATCTCCAGCAACTAATTTATTAATATTCATATACACGAGAAACACTTTAAACATAACTATTTTAACAGTTTCTTAAATGATGTAAAATGAGTATCATGAATGTGAGGGGAAAACAACGGGCTCTCCTTTCAATGGCGAAATTCAATAAACAATAAGCCACTTCAAGTCCTATTACCCAAGGAAACTCGCTTACCGACTTTCTAATTGTGCTGCACTCCTGCTAAATTAATTTGTCAGTCATCGCATGTGAATCAAATAGAGCAAAGTCTTGGAGCACATGTATTCACTGTGCAGGTACGTTAGCCATTTCAGACTATGTGCGTTGGCATCTGCCCAAGGCTAAGGAAGATGACACAAGACTTGTCTTTGTAGAAGAAAAGAGCCTCTTGGTTAGTGTGTGATTTGAGAGACCAAGTGCAGGGGATTCAGTTGTCATTCTCGGACATTCCGGAGAGAATGCTTGCCTGCCTCTCTGGCTCCTCCCGCATCACTTGGCAACTTCAGTCACTCCACTATTTCCAACATTTTCCCAGGCACGATGTTTGTGTATGTTACAAGGGTCAAATGAACCTAACTACTTAGAGGTTGGCTATATTAGGACAAAATAATAAACACAAATTGAAAGCTGTTCGAAAGTTACAACAAAATCTGCCTACTCAAACTGCACGTCTTTTCCCGAGACCAGTCACTTTATCACCTTACTCAATGGATGAACTTTCTCTGTGGTTAGCCAATGCAAAGGTCAAACCTGGTGGGAAGACACTAGGCGATGAGCCTTTGTCTACTCGTTCAGTGACACATTCTGCTTCACCGACAAGACCCAGAAATCTACCATTTTACCTCAAGCTACTTATTTATGCTGCAAGAATAAAGTAAAAGTTCAGGGTGGATGGTCTTTGATAAAAAAACGGTTGCTAGGAACTTCTTTTTAGTATATCCTGCTTCTTTAGCAATCGCTACATGCTCTACTGGAAATCCTGGCAGAACTAACGCATATGAGAAAAATCCAAGTTATGCTGATTGAGAGCTTTATTATACTCCATTAATAACATTTAATTTGTCTAACTTTTGACTTTGCCAGATACCAGATTCTGCGTACAGTTATCTGTATCATCAGATGACCAAACTTCTAACAACCTTCCCTCTTATTCTATTCTATAAAAAAAAAGAAAGAAAAGAAAGAAAAAGAAGATCATACCTACTTCTACATTTCTAATATTTAAAATGTAAACAACTTCATTTATGAGTAGTAAAGTATCTGGTGCATGGCCTTCCTTATGCCATAGGTCTTGCTCTATGTATCAAAGAGGGTTTTGGCAAAAGCACAGTAAGGCTGTGCCAGATACTGAATGAACAAAGGAATTGCCAATACTGTGCAATTATTTATATTTATTAAACCAGGTGTTGAGCAGTAAAGGTTACTCAACCCAAAGACCACCAATTCAGTCTTGAATTTTTCTGAAAATGAATTTATTTTTTTATTTATTTATTTTGACATATTTCTTTTTTTCTTTTTTTCTCATACACGAAATTTATAACCAATCAAATTTGAACAAGAAATTAATCCCAAAAAGAGTGTTCGCAGAACACTCGACATGTGAACAACAAACTTTTTAGATACTTTTCTAAATGGTAACAAAAGCCAAAGACAACAGGGTGAGAACCCAAAACACAGTTCACCAATACAACATCAATGGCACAATTCAACAACAATTAGACAATAGACAATAGACAACATATAGGGCCCACTAAAGCCACTCTTTAGGTTCTAGCTCTGCAAGGTGCGGCCTATTGCAGACTTTCTGCTCAAGTTTTAAGACAAGGCCGATCCATCTAAATGAAAACGTGCCAAATTTGACATATCTTTTTGTATATACGACCACACACTGTGTTAATGTTTACGATATTTTGGAATAAAGGTTGGTCGCAAAAACAGGATGTATCAGAATCAATGAGGAGAGAGGGTCAATTAATGAAGAGAGGGGGTCGACGCGTTTCGAATCTCTACTTAAATTGAGAGATTCTCTTCAGGACCGACAGACATAATCTGAAAAACATAAATAAACATACACTCAGTGAAAACCACACATGAAGGACCTTCAACTCGCATACCGATCAGCGCAATTTGTATCATACCTGTATGTGCTTGATGCAACTATTCAAGTCCTAAAATCAGAAAGATAGAAAGAAAAAAGCCATTCTTGGTGATTGCTATACTTATTAAAGGAGGGATTCAGGCAATGAGGGCACAACGTTTGTAAAGTCTAATCAACTTACATTGTAGATGTTTTGCAACGGTCCAAAAGTATATTTGACGGACCGAAAGGGATTTTCAACCGTTTTGGCTGCTTGCTTGACTGGCAACTCCTGTAAGTGACAAACGAGTTCGTGAATGACAAGGCGTGTCGGACGCCAGACCAATGCTTAATATTTCAACACTAAGGACAGTCCAATATGCTTGTGCTTTAAAACGGATAGTTAGTCAACAAGTGTGCCTGGGGATACTCGTACGGGTGGGAGCGTTTTCCATGTTTATGAAACGACTTAGACAACGAGCGGAGCCAGTGCGGTGGATCATGTCGGCGAACGATGGGGATTCAACTAAATCGGCGAAAGGCTCAGACCGTGTAAAGGGAACCTCTGTAATGACGCGACTGCCTTTACCTTGTAATTGTTGCGCTGTCCTGTTTTGGTTGTTCCTCACTCACACGGGAGACGCCATCTAGTTTGGCTTGTTCAATTCCGTGTTGATCCGGAAGTTATTATGAAGCCCGCAAAGTCTTGATGGGAAATGTAGCCCCTGCTTTTCAGAAAAATTCAAGACTGAATTGGTGGTCTTTGGGTTGAGTAACCTTTACTGCTCAACACCTGGTTTAATAAATATAAATAATTGCACAGTATTGGCAATTCCTTTGTTCTTTCATAGGTCTTGCTCTGACAGACTCAGATGGGTACTCTATTCTTGGTGCAAACTATTCTGAGTCCTTGGATTTCAGCCTTTCGGATAATATAATAGGTTAATTTTCACAGTAAACTGCAGACTAGTCCTTACATGTACACGGAGCCTTATAAAAGCAGATGTCTGCTAGTGCTGGTGAGAAGTTGGTTGGTTTCCTTTGTCATATAATTTGGTAATGGGAATGACTCTAGAATTTTTGGAGAGGAGAATAAATATGTTTGGGCTGTTAGCTTGGGAAGGATAATGAAGGATTTCGGCCCACATGCATCAATATCAGCTTTTGCGAGTTCTAAATTGCGAAAAATAACGATTCGCAATTTAGAAATCGCAAAAGCCTATGCATGAATATTTTTGCTTTTTTTTTGCAATTCGGTAAAAATCGCTATTTTTACCGAATTGCATAAAAAATGCAAATTTTCAATTGCGAATTCACAATTCCCATTCATTCCTATGGGCCAAAATGCCCATAGGAATGAATGGGAATTGCGAATTCGCAATTTGAAATCGAAATTCATCAATGCATTTCAAGGGTGGAGAGGGGGGTGCAAATGACCCCCCCCTGCACCCATGAAATGTACTTTTCAGTATAAGTTACATACACACATGTCCTAAGGACATGTGTGTCTGTAACTTAACAGTTTAAAAAATGCATTTTTGTGCATATTTGAACAATTTCGCAAATTACCACGAGGTTGAACTTCGTGGTAATTTGCACTTCCAATTTGTAAAATCGCACATTTTTAAGAAATTATGCATAGCATTTTAGAAATTGCACAATTGCGATTTCTTATGTGCTATTGATAGAGCAAGATTTCGCATCGCGACTTGCTCGATTCATGAACCTCGAAACCGTTGTAACCTCGTAACGAATTGTACGTTTTACTAATAACTTTTATTTCCGATATATATGTATGATAGAGAAGCTTGCTTATGTGTTTTATTAATACGAATAACTTTTGTAATTCTAAAATGGCCGCTGCTTGACTTTCCTCTTCTGCGCATGCGTCAGTCACACTCACGTGACTTCGTGTAGAGATAGTTTTGGAGGGAAAGGGTGCGCATGCGTAATAAGCAATAAGATGACTATGCTTTGATAACGTGGTGAAGCCTTGTGCTGCTGCTCTTGTGACATTGTTCGTTGCACTTACCATTAATGCATAGTATATTTTTATAATGATGAAACCTGAAATGTGAAATCATGACATGTAATACATTCATTCATTTCTATGTTTTAATTTGTTTTCGCTTACTTTTCATGTATCACGGGAAATGGGGGTCCGAATGGGTCGTGAGCCATTTTGAAGGTCCTTTCTGCGCATGCTCAAGATGCGAGGCCACAGACAAACTTGGACCGTGGAACTCAGCCAGCTGGCAGCCACAGTCGAGATGCTCCTGAGAGAAATACCTCTGACCCAGGAGGATGGAGCCAATGTCCCTATATTGTTACAAATGTATAAGTTTCATTGTATTCTGTGCGACTTCTCGTGGGAACCCCAATCTTGCTAGGCGGCACCCAAAAATGTAAATTAGGCCTTAGAATAGTCTGTTCTGATTGGTGTGTTAACCAAATCCTACCTTAGGACCAATCCAAATTGAGGATTCTGACACTTTGCAACATTTGGGGGGTGGTACCCTGTCCCAAAACAGTATATCTAGCCTAGGTTTAGCTAGAGAAATCGTCCGACTTGTCTGAATAGCTGACCTGTCACTGACCCAACGCACTCAATAGGTGACTTGATACAGAGGTGCTGCGGAGCTCTCTGTCCGAAATCTGACCATAGACTCTGAAGGTTTTACTGAACCTTAAGTGCTGGTGGAGCACTTTGCAGGGGAATTCGCTGACCCAATCGGGGTCCTGACTGATAGCTGCAGAGAGGGTGGAGCGCAGGCGTTGCTTCCGAACTGCGGGTGCTGGTCGTATCCTGGTGGTCCTGTCCTGATCCGAATCTGGGTTTCCTGTCCTGTCCTGGGGTGTCCATTCTGCACCTGCTGTCCCACTGAGGGTTATCCTTCCTTGAGGGTTTTCCTGTCCTTAAACTGACCCGTGGCCAGGGTTGGTTTTCACACCAGTCTAGGTAAATATCGCTCTGAGTTCTTAAACTGCACCTTTCTATTTTTCTGTCTTTGCTTTAATAAAGACATACCTTTGCACGTGAATAATTTTCCATGCTTTCTCCTGCAACCATTGCATTTCATAAAATCGTTTGCATTTTTATTTCATAGCGTGTTCCTATGTTACCCTACCTTTTAGAAATCATTTCTGTATTGCAGTTTGCAACTTCTTGTTATGATCTTGGTTTTTCTCTCGTAAACTGACTAAAGTAACTCAGATTTATAGCGTGTTCACTTTGCCCCTTATCTTAGTTTTCCTCTCACTTAGCGGGTTCCCTGTCGCACTAGTATTCTATTGATAAAGCTGTATGACTGCCCTTTATTTGAATTTAAGATAAAGCTTTCAAAATTTCCAGTTGTCCGTGGTCATTTCATAAAAGTAAAGTCATATGTTGAATAGTATATTTTGCTGCCTTTTCCTTTTACAGCTAGCTCCCTGACCCATCGTTGTCATAGGTACCCATAACGGTGGATGGTAAGTTGGGTACACTGGAAAATCGAAAGGGAACTCACAATTATTGGTAGTAGATTGTGTGGTCTTCTGATCAATGTATATGATAAAGTAAAGTATATGGGCCTGAAGCCAGAAGTGGCGAAATTATTGGTCGGGTGACCGGCGATCTCTAGCAGTAATTTTCTGGTAGCAGAGGATGGTTAGGGACTAGTTAAAGGATAGGTAGGACTAGTTAGTCTAGCCAAGTCGGATGCTGCTATAAGAGTAGGCGCTTCAAGGGAAATTGATCACTCACTTGAAAATCGTTTACTTTGAAAAATTATGAAATGTTTTAAAATTGTTATTCTTCTTATCATACTGTTATATGTATTAATCCATTCGTACGTAAAACGTCTTGCATGTTGTTAAGAATTGAATAGCGAGTGGTGAATAGAATCCACTTGCTTTGAGGTCACTGGCCCAAGGAAAGTTGGTGCAGGTTAGGCAGAACTGGAAGCACTAACTAGGGTTTTTCTGAATGTATGATTGAATAAATGTTAGTGACGAGGTTCATTGGCAAAATTCCTACTGTGGCATAACCTAGTGAGGGTCGCACCGGAAGAGTAGCAGGTTCATCGGAGCTCGAGTGAAAGCAAAGGGGTTCGCTAAGGAAACTTTAGGCTCAGATATATCCCGGAAAGGTGGATGAGTCTAGGGGAGTAACAGGTTCTCCAATGCTAGTGTGAAGGGTAGGCAGAAGAGATCTACTCGTAGTGAGTGAAAAGTAAATGGAAGTAGTTTACTTGCAGTAAAACAAATCTTTCTTGTCTAGACACTTGAGCACAGTGGCGAATGTGTATTCGTTGTAAAATAACCAAGCACTAAGCACTTTAAAAGGAAAGAAAGTTTCCGTTACCTTGTGAAGGAGGGAGTCAGTCGCGAAGCTGCTCTGACGTCACTCTGTGCCGCGCGGGGATTGGTAGACGCAGCGGGCTGGTAGCGGAGCTGGAATTGTAAAGGAGGGGCGAGCGCCGGAGCGTGGGAACTGTCTCGCGAAAGGGCCGCGCACCCATTGGTCGAGATTATTTGAACTCGTGCATTTCATTGGTCGCACGAAAATAAAAGACGCACTCGGATTGGAAGTGACTCGTAAAATCGTATGTGGCATTCGTATAGACCGCATACCAGACTTGATCCACGTTATATGGGATTTGAGAACGATCAGTGGAAAGGAGTTAAAAACGACATTATGTACGGAACTAAGAGAAAAGTATCTCTTGTAAATAAGGTGAAGAATTATTTCAAAAAGGACAAGCCGATTAAAACTAGAGAAGGTGTTGTCATACCGCAACCCAACACTCCCGCATCTTTCATGATGTTCGATAAAGGGTACAACACATGTGTATGGTTGGAGAATTGGGTGAAATACACGAAAGATGACGGAGTATTGGCTTTTCCGTTAGATGGAACATTTAACAGCAGAATTCTATTTAATTTGAGAACCCGAATGAATGATTTACATCCCAGACCTAGATTAACACAGTATGAAGCGCTAGAGGAATGGGAAATCGAGGCTTTCGAAAGGGATAAGCCACGGATGGACAAAGGGTTAACTAAATTTTATCCAAAGTTGAAGCAGGAAGCACGAGCTAAAAAGATGAAACAGTGGAGGCAGAATATGATAGTGGAGGGATTGTTTCCCATGATGCCAGCAGATGATCCTTCTGGGGGACAGAAACGGTTGGAAAAATCTAAACATTGGGTACACATCGGAGAGTCGGATGATGAATTATTAGATGACCTATGTACAAGAAGTCCGCCTCCTTATAATGAGGGACATCGACCTTCCAGTACAGGAGATATTTCCCGAAGACTTCCTCCTCAGGAAGAAGTTAGGTCCGCAAGTGTAGGAGGGGGTTACCACATTCCTCCCTATACCGAGAGTCTAGGACCAGTGGATACCAGAAACATTTACCCCAGGATGTCAGCTAGTGGGGAGACAGGATATTCCCGTGAAGGAGATTTTTGTTCTCGACCTCCCTACGGAGGCAAGATGAGACCCTCAAGTTCAGGAATGCCGTTATTACAGTCACAGTATGAGGAAGAAAGAAGATCCCTAGGTACAGGAAGTTTATTCCCAAGACCAAATTATGGTGAAGGACCTAGTGAGACTCATCCCACTGCCCCAAGTTATGCTCCCACACTAACCCCGCAGGTGTTACATGACAAATCCATAGAGAGATTACTGGAAGAAAAGGAGCGGGAGGTTCTAGCAAAACAGAGAGCTGAGATCATTCAGAAAATGACCCAGTTAAATACCAGTCCTGAAGCATTGACAATCCCAGTAACAATCGGACCCGTAGTTTCATTGTACGGGGATCGGCATGAAAGTCCAAAACCTCCAGTCATTACTCCCGTAATAGCACAATCCAGACCAGAACCCTTAATTGTAGATGAACAGACGAGTGAGTGTGAGTCTGAAGTCTCACTGCTGGATCTGCCCATTAGAAATACAGGGAAAAGAATGCAGAAAAGACATAATCCTTTCAATGCGAGGGAGATTCAAATGGAATCGACTTCGGGTACTAGAAGTGTCACTGTGGTCACACCTGAGGAAATCGAAAGATGGAGTCAAGAATTAGAGAAACAAACTTCGCAAACGAAACCTTTAGACCTCTACAAACTGAGAGTAGAAATAGAAGAATTAATGGCAGGAAACGTGGGATTAGACAGATTAAATACCTACTCTGAAGAAGAGCTGTTGTTTATGTGCAAAAGTCTTACCGGCAATGTCCGAGTACTTCATGAAAAATTGACCGATACTGCTGCTAGTATGGGAATAGACATTTCAAAATCGAAACCCTTGCAGAAACCCTACCGAGCAGAATTTTCAGACAAAGATTTGGAAAACCTGAATGTGTCAGGGAAAAAGGCACAGGTCAAGGAACTATTGACAGTATTGCAGAAATGGGGAGACGTGGAAAAATGGAAAGCCAGATGGGCTAGGAAGAAAGATGAGGCCAGGTCTAGGCAGGTAACTCCCGAATTCGCTCTAAGAGAAGCTGAAAAGCCAGAACAGTTATGCCCTATGCGTGAAGTACCAGGGGGAAAATATGTACATGTCCCATGGTCCCGTCAGGATATTGTGTCCTTCACAAATGACTTCCCAAAATTACGAGAAAAACCGGTCGACTGGTACCGGCAGGTAGAGAGATTCGTAAAAGTGCAGAAATGCCTATGGAAAGACCTGGATGGGTTCTTCGACATAGTGGTCCCTGTAGATCTGTGGACTGAGTGTAAAATAGCCATCGCCTGGCCTAGTGAGGAATACCCGAGAGATGACAAAACAGGGGAACCATCGAAGGAAGTGATGAGGAAGTATGAACAAGTAATTCAACATTTGAAAATAAAAGTACCTGCAAAGGAAACTGATTGGACCAAGATAGATAGAACCACGCAGGAAAGGGACGAGACTGTGCATTCCTTTTATGAAAGGCTGTTGCAGGTCTTTAAAACATACAGTGGTATAGATAACATCGAGATGAAGGACATGACCCACTTCATTTACAGGTTTGTAAACGGTTTAAGACCCGAAATTTGTCAGTGGATAAAGAATAATAAAATCTGTTGGCATACCAAAAAGATAGATGAGGTCCTACGGTACGCAAAGTACTGTGAGGACGAAATGGCAGAAAAGAAAAAGGCCCTGAAGGAGAAGGTGATGTGGGCTCAAGTAAAGCTCGCAGAACAGCAAGAAAAGCAACTGAGTAAATTAAATAAAGTTACTCAGAACCAAGGTCCTGGGGGAGGGAATGGAGGAAAGCCCCGACCTAAAATGAGTAGAGAGGAAGCCAAAAAGAAATTTCCCTGCCATCAGTGCGGAGAAATTGGACATTGGCGAGACAAGTGTCCGTATTTACAAAATGATAATGCCCAAACACCTGATTTAATTCCACAGACGCAGAATGAAAAGCAAAGAAAGACCCAGCAGCAGGTAAAAACGATTCAAGTGCCACAAGCGCCAAAGCCTATATTTAAAGGGAAGTCACCACAGGGTGATGATGTAGAAGTCTGGGGAGGCAATGAGGATAGAAATACAGCAACTTCGCAGTATTTGTTGAACGACACCTTTTTCTGTGATGACCAATACTGACGGGGCCTGAGAGGGGAGGACGAGGAGTGCGTACTTGGCCTCTTTGCCGGTACACCAGTCAGGGCCATACATTGAAGGAAAGGTTGATGGAAATGATGTCACCTTTCTATTGGACACTGGTGCTACCCGTTCTACTGTGAGAACAGTGGACGTTCCAAACCTACCCCTCTCGGGAGAAGCAATCCAAGTAGTAGGAGTATCTAATCAATTAATTAGTACCCCTGTTACCGAACCCATGGAGATCTCAATTGGAAACTTTAAACAAATGCACAGATTTGTCGTTTGTGATACCAGTCCGGTAAATTTACTGGGACGTGATTTGCTGTGCAAAATGAATTGTACCATCTTTTGCACACCAAAGGGCGTCGAAATTCAAACCCCAGATGAAGACGGTATCTACAAGCTAATGCTAATTAGACCTGACTCAGAAATAAAACGAATGACTATACAGGACTTGCCTGAAGAACTCCAGCAGACAGTGAAGTCAGAAGTGTGGGACTTTACTGGAAAGGATGTGGGATTAATGAAAAATATAGATCCAATACAGATAACAATGAAAGAAAATGCAGATTACCCTAACACTAAGCCTTACAAAATGAGTGCCGAAGTGACAGCAGGTGTTGCTATTGAAATACAGAAATTGCTAGAAGCAAACATCATACAGGAAGTAATGAGTAGCCCGTGTAATTCACCCATTATGGGCATTAAGAAGCCTAGTGGCAAGTACCGAGTAGTGCAGGACCTGAGAAAGGTAAACAAAATTGTGGTTCCTTGCTGTCCCATTGTCCCAAACCCAGCAGTCATCCTGTATCAGATTCCCTGGGATGCTGAATGGTTCCCTGTGATAGACCTATGTCATGCTTTCTTTTCGATCCCATTGCATCCAGATAGCAAATTCCTTTTCTCATTTGCTTTCAAAAGTAACGTGTATGTCTGGAACAGGGTCCCCCAGGGGTACACAGAAAGCCCCTCTATCTTTAATCAGATCTTGAAAAAATGCCTTGAAACTTTAGTCTTACCTGGAAAATCTGTTCTGGTACAGTACATTGACGACCTATTGGTGGCGTCTAAAAGCCATAGGGATTGCGTGGTTGACACCATTGCCCTACTGAATCACCTGAGTGAAAAGGGACATAAAGTGGCACCTGAAAAATTACAGTTCTGTTCGAAATCAGTGAAATATCTGGGACACCAGATAGAAAAAGGTATCAGAAAAGTCACCTCAGAGAGAGTCAGAATAATTCAAAATATGCAGTTACCCCGTACTCAGAAAGAAATCAGAATGTTCCTCGGAGTTGTAGGTTATTGCAGGCAATGGATTGTGGGATTTGCAGTTCTTGCAAAGCCTTTGATACAAATGACAAAGAAAGGAGCAAAGGACCCAGTTGAATGGAATGACGAGAGCTTAACAGCTTTCACACAGTTGCGAAATTGCCTGTGTACAGCTCCTGCTCTGGGAATGCCTGACTACTCCAAGGAGTTTGGCTTATTCTGTGACACTCGTGACAATTGTGCATTGTCAGTCCTGACTCAGGAGCATGGGTTGACCAGAAGGCCTGTGGCATATTTTTCTGCCACTTTGGATCCAGTGGCTGCTGGATTACCTGGATGTCTGAAAGCAGTAGCTGCAACTTGCACCAGTTTAGAACAAAGTGAGTCTATCATTATGGGACATCCTGTAACTATATATGTTCCACATGCAGTTGTGATACTATTGACTCATACAAAAACTCAGTATCTCACCCCTAGTCGGCTGACTAAATATGAGAGGATTCTCATGGGGGCTGCAAATATAGTTATTACCCGATGTAACATTTTAAACCCTGCCACTCTACTCCCTGACTCAATGGTAATGGAAGATAAGGGAGATAATGAGCATGACTGCATTGACCTGACAGAGTTCAGTACCAAACCTCGCCCAGACATCAAAGAAACTCCTTTGCCTGTACATGATGTGGAATGGTTCGTGGATGGTTCATGCCTAAGACATGAACTAGGAGGCCTAAGTGCTGCCTACGCTGTGGTCACGTTAGGCAAAATTGAAGAAGCATCTTATCTATTTGGAGTAAAGTCTGCACAAGTAGCTGAATTGATCGCCCTGATAAGAGCTTGCAAATTGGGAAAAGACAAAAAAGTAACAGTGTATACTGATAGTCAGTACTGTTACGGGGTTGTGCATGACTTTGGACAATTATGGCTACAAAGAGAATTCCTGACTTCTTCAAGTACCCCCATTCGGAATGGAATAGTTGTCCAAGACCTTTTAGAGGCAATCCAATTACCAAAGGAATTGGCAGTGGTCAAATGTGTTGCTCATAAGAAGGGCCTTGACCCTGTATCTTTGGGAAATGATTTAGCTGATCGGGTGGCAAAACAATGTGCTATGGATCGACTGAGAATAAATCCCAATCGGGGTGGGGTTGGAAACAGCTGCCAACTTAGAATGTTTGAAGAAGTGCCTACTTGGGATGAAGTGAGAGAATGGCAGCATGTGACGCCCTGGGAAGAGAAAGAGAAATGGAAAGAACAAGGTTGTAAACCGAGACGTGAGGATGGTGTCATGGTGGGCCCAAATGGTATGCCTGTGTTACCAAGACACCTGCTTGCCCCAATGGCTCGATTGATACATGAGGGATCACACATTGGGAGGGACGCCATGGTTCTGGTATTTCAACAGACTTGGTACAACAAGAAATTCAGGAAGGTAGCAGAGTCCCTTTGCCAGAGGTGCTTGACATGTCAGCAGTTCAACGCTGGCAAGAAAACAGAAGTTGAACTGATGAAAATCGGGAGATCAGGGGGTCCCTTTGTGAGAATACAAATTGATTTCATTACCATGCCACGATGTGAGGGAAAAAGATATGTCCTTGTCATTGTCTGCTTATTTTCAAAATGGGTGGAAGCTTACCCTGCCACACAGAATGACGCCATAACAGTAGCTAAGCTCCTACTAAAAGAGTTGATACCTAGATTCAGGGTTCCAGTCTTTATTGACTCAGATAGAGGCGGACATTTTCAGAATGAAATTTTGGCCCAGCTTTGTAAAGCATTTGGGATCACACAAAAGCTGCACTGTGCATATCATCCAGAGGCTTCTGGAGTGGTAGAACAGATAAACGGTACTATAAAAAATAGATTGGCAAAAATATGTGATTCTACTGGCTTGAACTGGATAAATGCCCTGCCTCTTGTTCTGATGGGACTCAGAAGCATTCCAGATCGAAGAACAGGCCTGAGCCCCCATGAGATATTGATGGGAAGAGTGATGAGACAAGCATGGGTACCAGGATACAAACTGTTAAGCATTTCTGATGATTTGGTACTTGAATACTGCAAGCAACTGGGTGACCAAGTGCGTTCTATCTCTCGCCAGATTGGGGCAGACGCCGTCGCCAACCCGACAACTCCAGTTCACAAATTGGTTCCTGGTGACTGGGTTAAGATAAAGAAGCATACTCGTTCAAGTTGCCTTGAGCCAAGGTGGGGAAAAAAGCGCCAAGTAATCCTGGTAACGACGACAGCAGTGAAGTGTGCAGGCGTTCCCAAGTGGATCCATGCCAGCCATACCAAGAAGGTGATACCAGACGAGGAGCCTGGAGCTGAAGGTTGTCCAGCTGAGGGGTCTACAGACGTTGGTCCTGAAGTAGCTGATATCAGACGGCCGAGCACCAGTCCTGTTGAGGGTCCTTTAGGCGTTGGTCCAGAGGTAGTCGATGACGTACGGCCAAGCACCAGTACTGCCGAGGATCCCACAGACGTTGGTCCGAAAGTAGCTGATGACGAGCTGCAGAGGATTTGGCCAGAAGATTGGATACCCATAATCGATCTTACTGGAGATCCACTGCGAACAAGAGAGCGAATAAGGGAAGACAGAGAGTGGAATAGAGAGGACGAGCAAGGCACAGGCGAAGACCCTCAGATCATTGAGATTCACATCAAATCTGAGGACGGAGAAGAAGGTCAGACAGGGACAGAACAAGTGATCGATACTCCTCCACAGACTCCTGATATCGAAAAGGGACAGACTAGACATAGTGTAATAGTTCGAGCAGAAGAAAACCAAGGGATCGAAGTGCTCGAGCAGGATCAGACAGAACTAGGAGAACATGTTCAGGACATAGAAACAGAGACATTTGAAAGCGAAACGCAAAATATACCTGAACCAGGCCAGCTTAGTAACCAGGCAGAAGAAATAGATACAAGACCTGGGACTAGTCAGACAGAAAGGGAGAAGACAGAAATTGAAGTGCCACAAACAAGTGAAAATAAAAGGACATTAGAAGAAAGCCAAATAACAGTGCCAGCTAAAAGACTCAAGAAAAAGAAGCACATTGAGCCAAGGTATATTAAGAGACTAAGATTAAGAATAAAAACAGTCCAAGAGAAACTTGCAGACATAAGAAAAAGTCCCCGAATTGCAGAAATACCTGAAGATAACTCCAAGAGAAGGAGTGAAAGAATAAAAAGACAAAACGAAAAATACAAGGATCCAGAGTGGACCTACTTAATCTTGGAAAACTTTGAGGATCTTGATATTACTGACGAAAGCGACGGAGAACGGATTACTGATTACTCTGCAGAGGAAGAGGAAGAACCTCAGTGAAATTGGTCAGCAATAAAATTACCTGGGAAGAGCTGCAAAGA
This sequence comes from Lissotriton helveticus, assembly GCF_964261635.1. Lineage (NCBI taxonomy): Eukaryota > Metazoa > Chordata > Amphibia > Caudata > Salamandridae > Lissotriton > Lissotriton helveticus. The sequence continues at coordinate 2,119,466,027 of NC_136061.1, read as the reverse complement.
GGGGTTAAAATTTCCTTCTGAGCCAAAATGTCTGATACAAACGTGAGTGGTAGACCTAGCCGCAGTTGTTGTAAGACATGCTGCAAAGTGTGTATATGTAGTATAGTTATAGTAATATTAATTTGGATAGGATTAACAGTTTTCATTCCCTTTATGGTTAGCAAAAATACTAATATTGACCCTACTCAGATTACCGACACTGAAGAACTGACAACACGAAGTGTAGAAAGACGTGAGAAAGCACTCAGACAGACAAAACGAGACTTAGAAGCATCAGATGAGGAAGGACTACATTATCACGGAGTTAGAAACCAGACACACTTAAATGTTTTCGCAAACCTGTTAGTGCATTATGTAGAAACTATGGAAATAGAAGATTGCTATGTCTGCATGAAGCTACCTACTTCTGTGGCTGAAGGTGTGACATATCATCATCTACCTCTGACCTATGGAATCTCCTGTAGTATTTTAGCAAGCTTATTTTACAAAAGAGGACCGTTACAGTACTATTACTCTAATAATGACGTGATCTTTTCTGAACTTCCTATACGAGGAAATCTGAATCCTGTACATACCAAAAGTGACGTTACACGCTATATGGGAGAATACTTTCTGACTATAGGTACAATAGATTTAAATGAAGCACACAGAGACAACTTGACCTGTTCATTACATGAACAAGAAAAGATATTTTTGAACATGGCAGAGAAGAGAAGGGAGAGTTTCCAAAGAAAGGCAAATGACAAAAGGCAGAAAACACCTAAATGGGCTGAGAACATGGAAAGCACCTCAAATGGCGGGGCAGGGCCTGCTTTGTTGCTGGATTTCGAGAAGAAAGGGAAACTCTGTCTTCATCGCGAGAAGACTAGTTATTATAATAACATTTTCATTGGTTCCAGTCAATGTGAACATAATTACAAGGTAATTGGAGGTTGGGGATTCAAAAATGGGTCAGAGCCTGTGTTTCCTGGAATTTATTATATATGTGGAGACAAGGCTTATTTCAAATTGCCGGATCACTGGTATGGAAGCTGCTATTTTGGCATTGTTTTCCCGAGAATATACCATGTGAATGAAATTGCTGGAAGCAGTGAAAACACTAATGGCTTAGTGCGTAGCAAAAGAGAAAGCGTAGGTGAAATAATGGGTAGTATTTTTAGTGCACTGATACCTGGAGTGGGAGTGGTTCTGAACACTCACAGAATTTGCAAATTGTCCACAATAGTGGATGTGTTGTCTACTGACACAGCTCATGGATTCCTGCTGGTCAATACTGAAATGGTTGCGATCAGATCAATGGTTTTGCAGAACAGACTTGCTCTTGACACCTTATTAGCAAAAGAGGGCGGAGTCTGCCGGATGTTGAAGGCGCAACATTGTTGCACTTACATTCCGGACAAAAGCGTACAGCTCAAAAGATATGTGAAAAACATTACTAATTTGGAAAAGGAACTCAAACCACTCGAGGTTGACAGTGCCTGGAAGAGACTGGTTGATGGTCTCTCCAATGTAGGTCATTGGTTTGCTAGTTTAGGTAAAAGCTTATTGTTAAAGGTACTGATGCCAATTGGAGTGATAGGTCTTATCCTATTTCTCATATTCGTCTGTTGCAAATGTCGCAAACACCGAAAGAAATACCAAGTGAATGCGAGAGGAGTGAAACGAAGTGCGGATGAGCTTGAATTAGAAGAAATGAATAATAAGATTTATAAAAAGGTGAAAAATTTATCACCCTACTTTAAATGAGAAAGAAAAATTGAATCGCCTGTTGGAAGAGATAGAAATGTACAAGGTGTGAAAGAAAGTTGGCATCTGGTTCCATTTTTTTGTGATGATAGTAAATATCATCAAAGAGGGGATTGATAGAGCAAGATTTCGCATCGCGACTTGCTCGATTCATGAACCTCGAAACCGTTGTAACCTCGTAACGAATTGTACGTTTTACTAATATCTTTTATTTCCGATATATATGTATGATAGAGAAGCTTGCTTATGTGTTTTATTAATACGAATAACTTTTGTAATTCTAAAATGGCCGCTGCTTGACTTTCCTCTTCTGCGCATGCGTCAGTCACACTCACATGACTTCGTGTAGAGATAGTTTTGGAGGGAAAGGGTGCGCATGCGTAATAAGATGACTATGCTTTGATAACGTGGTGAAGCCTTGTGCTGCTGCTCTTGTGACATTGTTCGTTGCACTTACCATTAATGCATAGTATATTTTTATAATGATGAAACCTGAAATGTGAAATCATGACATGTAATACATTCATTCATTTCTATGTTTTAATTTGTTTTCGCTTACTTTTCATGTATCACGGGAAATGGGGGTCCGAATGGGTCGTGAGCCATTTTGAAGGTCCTTTCTGCGCATGCTCAAGATGCGAGGCCACAGACAAACTTGGACCGTGGAACTCAGCCAGCTGGCAGCCACAGTCGAGATGCTCCTGAGAGAAATACCTCTGACTCAGGAGGATGGAGCCAATGTCCCTATATTGTTACAAATGTATAAGTTTCATTGTATTCTGTGCGACTTCTCGTGGGAACCCCAATCTTGCTAGGCGGCACCCAAAAATGTAAATTAGGCCTTAGAATAGTCTGTTCTGATTGGTGTGTTAACCAAATCCTACCTTAGGACCAATCCAAATTGAGGATTCTGACACTTTGCAACATTTGGGGGGTGGTACCCTGTCCCAAAACAGTATATCTAGCCTAGGTTTAGCTAGAGAAATCGTCCGACTTGTCTGAATAGCTGACCTGTCACTGACCCAACGCACTCAATAGGTGACTTGATACAGAGGTGCTGCGGAGCTCTCTGTCCGAAATCTGACCATAGACTCTGAAGGTTTTACTGGACCTTAAGTGCTGGCGGAGCACTTTGCAGGGGAATTCGCTGACCCAATCGGGGTCCTGACTGATAGCTGCAGAGAGGGTGGAGCGCAGGCGTTGCTTCCGAACTGCGGGTGCTGGTCGTATCCTGGTGGTCCTGTCCTGATCCGAATCTGGGTTTCCTGTCCTGTCCTGGGGTGTCCATTCTGCACCTGCTGTCCCACTGAGGGTTATCCTTCCTTGAGGGTTTTCCTGTCCTTAAACTGACCCGTGGCCAGTGTTGGTTTTCACACCAGTCTAGGTAAATATCGCTCTGAGTTCTTAAACTGCACCTTTCTATTTTTCTGTCTTTGCTTTAATAAAGACATACCTTTGCACGTGAATAATTTTCCATGCTTTCTCCTGCAACCATTGCATTTCATAAAATCGTTTGCATTTTTATTTCATAGCGTGTTCCTATGTTACCCTACCTTTTAGAAATCATTTCTGTATTGCAGTTTGCAACTTCTTGTTATGATCTTGGTTTTTCTCTCGTAAACTGACTAAAGTAACTCAGATTTATAGCGTGTTCACTTTGCCCCTTATCTTATTTTTCCTCTCACTTAGCGGGTTCCCTGTCGCACTAGTATTCTATTGATAAAGCTGTATGACTGCCCTTTATTTGAATTTAAGATAAAGCTTTCAAAATTTCCAGTTGTCCGTGGTCATTTCATAAAAGTAAAGTCATATGTTGAATAGTATATTTTGCTGCCTTTTCCTTTTACAGCTAGCTCCCTGACCCATCGTTGTCATAGGTACCCATAACGGTGGATGGTAAGTTGGGTACACTGGAAAATCGAAAGGGAACTCACAATTATTGGTAGTAGATTGTGTGGTCATCTGATCAATGTATATGATAAAGTAAAGTATATGGGCCCGAAGCCAGAAGTGGCGAAATTATTGGTCGGGTGACCGGCGATCTCTAGCACTATCGCAATTTTAGAATTTGCAAAAAAATTGCAATTTCTAAAATAGCATGATGCATCCCAAACAGCACTTTTGCATTCGCAAACGGCCGATTTTAAGGAATCGCACCGTTTGCGACTCCAAAAATGCTTGATGCATGTGGGCCTTCATTCTTTGGCCTTGATAAACTAAGGAGACTCTTTCATATCATTTTATTTATTTAAGTGCAAATTTAGCTTTTGGGCATTCCTAGTCCCCATAAAAAGTTTAGGGGTTTAAAAGGCAAGTCAGAGCCCACAAAATTGGTAAAGTAATAAACCACTCTTTTTTTACAGGAAAATTTAATTCAGGGAAGGACACTCTTTTTAGAACAGGATTGGGTCGCTCATATCTCGAAGATTTTTTACCTCGGAAGGGAAGGCTGAAACCCTTCCTGATAGAAGAGATTTTATTTGAAATTTTGATGACTTGTTAAATTTTAGCAAAACTGTGGAAGAAGTGAGGAAAGCCATATGTAGCTCAGCTTCAGGCAAGGTGACCGGCCCTGATGGAGTCCCAGTGGAATGTTTTATGTATAAATCAAGATTTGCCCTTTATTTGAATTTAAGATAAAGCTTTCAAAATTTCCAGTTGTCCGTGGTCATTTCATAAAAGTATAGTCATATGTTGAATAGTATATTTTGCTGCCTTTTCCTTTTACAGCTAGCTCCCTGACCCATCGTTGTCATAGGTACCCATAACGGTGGATGGTAAGTTGGGTACACTGGAAAATCGAAAGGGAACTCACAATTATTGGTAGTAGATTGTGTGGTCATCTGATCAATGTATATGATAAAGTAAAGTATATGGGCCCGAAGCCAGAAGTGGCGAAATTATTGGTCGGGTGACCGGCGATCTCTAGCACTATCGCAATTTTAGAATTTGCAAAAAAATTGCAATTTCTAAAATAGCATGATGCATCCCAAACAGCACTTTTGCATTCGCAAACGGCCGATTTTAAGGAATCGCACCGTTTGCGACTCCAAAAATGCTTGATGCATGTGGGCCTTCATTCTTTGGCCTTGATAAACTAAGGAGACTCTTTCATATCATTTTATTTATTTAAGTGCAAATTTAGCTTTTGGGCATTCCTAGTCCCCATAAAAAGTTTAGGGGTTTAAAAGGCAAGTCAGAGCCCACAAAATTGGTAAAGTAATAAACCACTCTTTTTTTACAGGAAAATTTAATTCAGGGAAGGACACTCTTTTTAGAACAGGATTGGGTCGCTCATATCTCGAAGATTTTTTACCTCGGAAGGGAAGGCTGAAACCCTTCCTGATAGAAGAGATTTTATTTGAAATTTTGATGACTTGTTAAATTTTAGCAAAACTGTGGAAGAAGTGAGGAAAGCCATATGTAGCTCAGCTTCAGGCAAGGTGACCGGCCCTGATGGAGTCCCAGTGGAATGTTTTATGTATAAATCAAGATTTGCCCTTTATTTGAATTTAAGATAAAGCTTTCAAAATTTCCAGTTGTCCGTGGTCATTTCATAAAAGTATAGTCATATGTTGAATAGTATATTTTGCTGCCTTTTCCTTTTACAGCTAGCTCCCTGACCCATCGTTGTCATAGGTACCCATAACGGTGGATGGTAAGTTGGGTACACTGGAAAATCGAAAGGGAACTCACAATTATTGGTAGTAGATTGTGTGGTCATCTGATCAATGTATATGATAAAGTAAAGTATATGGGCCCGAAGCGGCGAAATTATTGGTCGGGTGACCGGCGATCTCTAGCACTATCGCAATTTTAGAATTTGCAAAAAAATTGCAATTTCTAAAATAGCATGATGCATCCCAAACAGCACTTTTGCATTCGCAAACGGCCGATTTTAAGGAATCGCACCGTTTGCGACTCCAAAAATGCTTGATGCATGTGGGCCTTCATTCTTTGGCCTTGATAAACTAAGGAGACTCTTTCATATCATTTTATTTATTTAAGTGCAAATTTAGCTTTTGGGCATTCCTAGTCCCCATAAAAAGTTTAGGGGTTTAAAAGGCAAGTCAGAGCCCACAAAATTGGTAAAGTAATAAACCACTCTTTTTTTACAGGAAAATTTAATTCAGGGAAGGACACTCTTTTTAGAACAGGATTGGGTCGCTCATATCTCGAAGATTTTTTACCTCGGAAGGGAAGGCTGAAACCCTTCCTGATAGAAGAGATTTTATTTGAAATTTTGATGACTTGTTAAATTTTAGCAAAACTGTGGAAGAAGTGAGGAAAGCCATATGTAGCTCAGCTTCAGGCAAGGTGACCGGCCCTGATGGAGTCCCAGTGGAATGTTTTATGTATAAATCAAGATTTGCCCTTTATTTGAATTTAAGATAAAGCTTTCAAAATTTCCAGTTGTCCGTGGTCATTTCATAAAAGTATAGTCATATGTTGAATAGTATATTTTGCTGCCTTTTCCTTTTACAGCTAGCTCCCTGACCCATCGTTGTCATAGGTACCCATAACGGTGGATGGTAAGTTGGGTACACTGGAAAATCGAAAGGGAACTCACAATTATTGGTAGTAGATTGTGTGGTCATCTGATCAATGTATATGATAAAGTAAAGTATATGGGCCCGAAGCCAGAAGTGGCGAAATTATTGGTCGGGTGACCGGCGATCTCTAGCACTATCGCAATTTTAGAATTTGCAAAAAAATTGCAATTTCTAAAATAGCATGATGCATCCCAAACAGCACTTTTGCATTCGCAAACGGCCGATTTTAAGGAATCGCACCGTTTGCGACTCCAAAAATGCTTGATGCATGTGGGCCTTCATTCTTTGGCCTTGATAAACTAAGGAGACTCTTTCATGTCATTTTATTTATTTAAGTGCAAATTTAGCTTTTGGGCATTCCTAGTCCCCATAAAAAGTTTAGGGGTTTAAAAGGCAAGTCAGAGCCCACAAAATTGGTAAAGTAATAAACCACTCTTTTTTTACAGGAAAATTTAATTCAGGGAAGGACACTCTTTTTAGAACAGGATTGGGTCGCTCATATCTCGAAGATTTTTTACCTCGGAAGGGAAGGCTGAAACCCTTCCTGATAGAAGAGATTTTATTTGAAATTTTGATGACTTGTTAAATTTTAGCAAAACTGTGGAAGAAGTGAGGAACGCCATATGTAGCTCAGCTTCAGGCAAGGTGACCGGCCCTGATGGAGTCCCAGTGGAATGTTTTATGTATAAATCTTGATTTATGGGCACCCATAATTGCCAATGTTTTTAGAGCTATAGTCATTACAGGTAAGCCAGAGTCCTGGTTGAAGTCTGCGACTATACCCTTAAAAAAAAAGGGAACAAGAATGACCCATCAAATCACCGGCGAATCTCCCTTTCTGATTGCTACGCAACCATTTTTGGTAGGGTGACTTTAGGGAGGTTGGAAGACTATGCGGGAGATGAAGCGTTCTTTTCAGAGGCCCAATATGGGTTCCGTCGGGGAATAGGCACAACTGTACAGGCCCTACATCTGTCTCTTATACTGGGCAACTATGTTCAGGCCATTGGAGGCCCATGCATATGGCCTTTATGGACCGCTCCTCGGTATTCGACCTAGTGGAAAGAGACAATTTATGCTATGTTATGGAGCATGACGGCATCCATCCCCCCTTATTATTTACTTTGAAAACGTTGCATCAAAATACCACAACAATGGTTCGATAAACGATCGGGGCAAGATGGCGGCCGCTTAGCCGGTCGCATCACTGAGCTGGTGGACAGTGACAGCAGAGGCCCGAACCATTTACTGATGTGATACTCAAGGAGAGGGACACTGCTTTCTTTCACCCCCCGAATCCCTCCCCCCGGACTCCCCTAAAAAAAAACCATTAAAAAAAACCCAGTTGCAAATGCTCCAGAAAATAAACCGGCGAGAAGTCCTGGCAGCCGCTCGCTCGGACATAGCTCCAAGCTGGTTGAAACGCCAGATCAAGGAATACCTGTTGCAGCTGCTCGGCAAGCTGATCAGGAGCAGCGCGGGGCGTTCCATAGCGATGGCTCCGAAACCGAAACCGAAACGGATGTCGGCGGAAGCGATGGCAAAAGCAGCTGTGGCCACGGCGGATTGAAAGGTGCGAGCAGGAGGAGTGGATTCAGCGGCAAGCTGGGAGAGCCCCCCACCGCAGGCAAATAAACTTCTCTCCCCTGAGGCGCCGGCTCCGGCGAACAGAAGGGGGAAAGGTGGAGTCCCGTTAAAGAATCGACCGGCTGCACCATCAGTAGTGGAGTTGCTGCAGAAAGGGAGGGAGGCAGCGGCCACTGGGACGTCTGGTGCTGCTACGGAACGGGAGAGCAGCGCCCGGGATGACGAGGTGAGCCAAGTATGTAGTCAACAAGGGGGTGAACAAGTCGTCGCTGATAGCATTATTAACCCTGATATACTGGGCACCCAAAGTGTGTTAGATAGAGGTTTGCCCTCTTCTCCCCCCGGGACATTCACCTCTGAAACAGCAGGAGGTGTCAGTGGAAATACCAGCGGAAATGTCAGTAATGTACAAGGGGGCCCCGAAAATAACGAAAAGGTGATGGTTAATGAAACCGAGGCGCAGAATACTTGGAAATCCCAGGCACAGGTCACTGAGTACCCCATGATTCTTGAAACTGCTATATAGCCCCTACTGGTGATCTCAAATAATGACACAGTTGAGATGACACAGCAAAATGGCAGAGAGGGGGTGGAAAAGGAGCCAAGCGACTGCTTCTTTTCTCTATCTGAAGAGGCTGAATGGTCAGACGATTTATTGAGTGCTTCCCAGGGGGGCAGCAGTCTGGAGTCAGATGGGTCAGATAGTGGTTCAGAGTTCCCCCCAACAGCGGTGAAGTCCTTACAGCCGAGCGACACCCAGAATAAGTTGAGTCGCAATAAGGGGGGAAAATGACTTGTCGTGGGATCACTCCTCAACTACCTCGCTGACAGGTATTGCAAGAAAGGCGCCTTTGCTGGAGGAAGCTCTTCCCCCCCACTCTGGATATAATACATCAGGGTATCTTGGCTCATAGGGAGGAGACTAGACAAGACAGCTGGAAAGCCCAGGCGGGGATGAGGAAAATGCAGGGGGTGGTGAGAAAACTATCCAAGGCATTCTCAAATCTGGGAGACAGTGTAACCGACTTGGAGGAACGGATTATTGAGACGGAAGCAGACGCAGCCAATGATGTATCGCTGGTGGAGGCCCAGGACGCTCAAATAAAAGACATCCAGTGGAAACTGGAGGAGTCCGAAAACAGACAGAGACGAAACAACTTACGAGTACTGGGGTACAGGAAGGACTCGAAGGGTCGGATCAGACAGTATGTAATTAACCTCTTTAAGGCGGCCTTTCCGAATCTGTCAGAGTGGAACTGGGCGACAGAAAATCCAAAGGGCACACCGTATCCCGTTAAAGCTCCGGGCACCAGAAAAAGAGGGGGACAGACCCCGGGCCCTACTTGTCTTCTTCGGAAATTTCCTCTTGCGGCAACCAATCTATGACAAGGCAAGGCCAGACGCTAAACGATCAAGCGGGGCGGTTTCCTTTTTCGTACGACCTGGCTTTTGTCATGTGACAGTAGAGAGACGCTGGAGGCTGAGACAGCTCATTAAACCATTTCAGGACAAGAAAGTTCAGGTGTACCTGGTCAATCCAGCACAACTGAAGGTGATAAATAATGGTACTACCTTATATTTTGGGTCAGAGGTTAAGGCCAAGGAATATCTGGAGTCCTTGGGTAAATGAATCAAATAAAGATGACTATGTATGTTCCTGGAGGTCTATGGGTGAAAGGGGGGTTTTTGTAATCTGTATTTTGTAAGAAAATGCTGGGAAGTTAAGGGGTGTGAGGGTTTAGGGGTTCCGGGGGTTTTGGTGGCGATGTAAGTGTTGTAGAGCTGATATGTTCATAGGTGTTATGAGGGTTAGTTAGTAATTCACAGGTCACGAGTGGTAGACACTGTCCACCGACACAGTGTTCATCACATGCACAGACTAACGTCTGAGCGTCCCAGGGGGGTGAAGGTCGTCCATGGTCAGGAGTGGGGGGGTTCAAGGGGGAGTTGGGTGGGAAGGGGGGCAGGGGGGCTCACTCTAGGGTGGGCAAAAATAAAAAAAGATGAAGATAATACCAGGTGCTTTGTAGTCGATTGTGTGGATAGTTTGACTATTTTGATAAATGCAATAAATTGTGAAATGTTGAGACAGTGCATAGGGGAACAAGTCATTAGAGTTAATGGGGAAACTCCGGATCTGCTCAATTAACGTAGGGGGTTTAAACGATTGGTCTAAGAGACAAAGATTGGGGCATTTGGTTAAAACTAATCAGATAGATGTGATCTGTATTCAGGAGTCCCATCTTCCCTGGGCAAAAAAAATTTACTCAGATCAGCGGTTTTGAGCTTTTGGCATGTTCCAAGCAAACGTCATCCATTAGAGGGGTGGCAATCCTGAGTAAAATAAGTCTGGGCGGTATGGTGCGTACCCAGGCAGATGCGGGAGGAGATGGGCAATTGTGGAACTTAAGTTCGGGGTCACTGTATGTTCTATATATGGCTCAAACCAGGACGAGCCAGAGGTTTTTGACAATCTAGAATTAGAACTCTTAAACTGGCCGTCCCCCCTAATCGTGTGTGGGGATTTCAATATCGATGCTGACCTTACTGATACCAATGGAACGACAAAGTATGCGGGTAATAAACCAAGGGTATATAGAGTTTTATGCTCGCTCATTAACTCCTACGGTTTGTTAGATGTGTGGGGGTATAAATAGCGACATAATCTAGGATATACATATTTTTCATATCCGCACAAAAAGTATACCAAACTGGATTTACTTTCTCATCTCCTCTACAGAAGCCTCAAGGGTGGGTATTAAAAAACTCCCAAAACTGATCTTGGATCATAATCCGTTGCTCTTGATATATGATCAGGATAATGCTCCCAAACCTAGGTCCACCTGGACATTCGAGAGGAGATTATTAGCAAATTCCAAGTTTATTGATCATCGCAAAGAATGGACAGAAAATTTCTTTGCCGCTAATAGATATAGCTCCTCTCGTAATTGGGTTTGGGATTCTTTCAAAGCGGCTCTAAGGGGGAGACGATTAGTTACTCGGTTAGACAGAGAAGGCAGGCTCAGGAAAAACACGAAGAGCTAGTGGGGAAGTTGTTGGAGGCAGAAGAACAACACCTGAGGGATATTATAGGGGGAAATGAGGTCGAGGAAAGTCTCCAAAAAAGTCCGACGTTGAAGGCAGAATTAAATAAATGGACAGCACAAGCAAATGCTGAGGAATATCAAATACATAGGGCCAGGTTACACGAGACGGGGGAGCAGGCTGGGAAACTATTGGCATTAAAAATAAAACAGGGTCAAAGCAGGATCGTAATAACTAAAATATGTGAAGGCGATCAGGAGTTTGTGACACCTATCGATATCCGAAAGGTGTTTAAAAATTTTTAGCAGCACCTTTATAGGGAGGATGTTGGGGCATCTATGGATTAGAGTGGTCAGGCAGATATCGGACATAAACTAGTAGAGCAAGATAAAATTTCACTTGATAGCGAGTTGACCTTAAATGAAGTGGAAGAAGTCTTGCAGGACCTGGCTGCTGGGAAGGCCGCCGGACCTGATAGTTTGCCTATCGAGGTCTATAAATGTCTGCAGGACATGCTCGCCCCCCTCCTATTGGATTTATTTAGTGGAATTATATGCTCAGGGAAGGTCCCAGAATCCTGGAAAGGAACGAATATCGTGGTTTTTCATAAAAAGGGCAAGACTAAGGAAGAGCCAGCTTCTTATTGTTCAATATCCCTCATAGATACTGATACCAAAATCTACTTGAAGGTCTTGGCCAGAAGGCTGGGAGAGGTTATAGGTGATCTGGTCTCCCCGTGGCAGCATGGTTTTATACCAGGTCGACATACAACCGATCATATTCGAAGAGCTATTACGCTGTTTGATATTCAGGCTGTCAAGGGGGGTCAGATGGCCATGATCCTCTTGGACACGGAGAAGGGCTTCGATCGTGTCAACTGGAGGTATTTGTGGGGGATATTGGACCAGAGGGGCTTTGGCCCGAATATAATGAGGGCTATAAAATCCTTATATGTGGACCCGGTTGCAAGAATCCAACTAATGGGTGGGTCCTCAGAAGAAATAGCAATAGCCCGGGGAACCCGACAGGGGTGTCCCTGCTCGCCTATCCTATTTGCTCTTTATATTGATCCTTTAGTAAGAAAGATCATAGGGTCTGAAAGAATCAAACCAGTGGTGTGTAAGGGGCTAGAGACAAAATTGTTGGCGTATGCGGACGATTTGGCCATAATAACATCAGAACCAGACTCCACTATGAGCGCTCTTATCGACTACGGAATTAGGCCAGTACTCAGGGTATCATCTAAATGAATCCAAAACCCAGATAATCTGCACGAATAATATTCCGAAACAAGATGGAAGATATGTAGATTCAGCAGTTTATCTGGGGATTAGGATTAGCTCCAATATTGATTCAATTATAAAAGAAAATTATATTCCATTGGTTAAGACTATCAGTGCGGAGCTAAAAAGGATAGATCATATAAACTTGTCAACAATAGGCAGGATTAATGTCATTAAGATGACGATGTTTCCAAAAATATTATACCTGTTTCGTTCGATACCGCTGTGGGTGGGTGAGGAGGTACTGAAAGTAATTGAGGCAACGTTTATGAAATTTATCTGGCAGTACGGAAAATCCAGATGCTCCTTTAAATATTTAGCACTTCCACTGGACCAAGGGGGGTTAGGGGCACCAAATATTAGATTCTATCTGATGCCTGCCTCTTCAGTCAGATGGCTATCTTGTTGGATTGTATAGCAAATGATGCTAATTTTGTTTATGGAAATAGGGTTCCTCCCTCTATTTTCGAGCTACTGTTAGGCAATGAAGCTATTGGCGTCTTGTTGCGGAAGACTGACAGGCGTTACTATAATAAAAAGAGATATAAAGTATTAGAGAGTGCTTGGAATATTTGGAAACTTGTCCAAAAACAGTTGGGAATTCCGAAGCTGAATTATTATACTCCATTGTGGAACTCCAACCTGTTCCCCCATCACCGTAGTGATAGTCTCTGGAGAATGTGGGCGAACCATGGAATACAAAGAATAGGAGACATATTTAATCGAAATACGTTGATGGATTTTAATGAGATTCAGTGGCGATTCGGAATTCCAGATACTCAAGGTTTTAAGTTTCTACAATTATACAATACGTTAATTAGGGGTAGACCTAGCATTGCTCCAGGTCGTAAAATCAATTTGCTGGAATACGTGCTGGAAGGGGGTAGGCAAATAAAAGTGGTCTATACAGAATTAATTTTAACACTACAAAATGATTTGGATAAAACTGAGGATGCTTGGATGTTAAAATTAGGGGATCCGGATGCGGATCTGGATAAGGCATTACAACTAGCTGGGAAATAGTTTCGTTCTACAAAAGCTCAACACTACAAGACGATTTATAATTTGTACTTCTCCTCAGCTAAACTATTCATGTGGGGTATGAGAGAAGACGATAAATGCCCGAGGTGTCTGGTGGGCCCAGCGGACCTTGTCCATATGTTTTATCTTTGTAACAAACTCTCCGAGATCTTTAATAATATTCAGAAATTCTGGGAGGGGCTGCTAGGCATTAAGATCAGCCTATCCCCTTCCTTAATGATCCTGGGGTGTGATGGGAAGCTAAAATTGAATAAAGAAAAGGAAGGGTTTGTTTTCATTTGTGTTGCAGTCCTTAGGATTATGTTAGCGGCCGGCTGGAAGGATAGTACGGCCCCCTCCTTTCAGATGTGTCGTTCACGCTTGTTAGGGATCCATAACATAGAATCTACCCTCTATCTACGAAGGGGCAAGAAAACAAGAGCACTACAGCAAAATGTGTGGGCCCCTCTTAAAAGATGGAGGGATTTACATATTTGAGCAAACTATAATGATAGGTACTGCTGTTTTAGATTACTAACTTATCACGCAGATTGGTTTTAAATACATACCTGCTGACTGTTTTAACCTCTCGTGCCAATTCCCCACCTATTATTTATGTAATGAAGTTTTCTATGTATTGAGGTATTTTATTTATGTATGCACGCTGTCTTGGCCTTAATTAATAAAAAACTTTTTATTGTAATGGTATGTAAGTATGAATTCCTATTTTGAAAGTTGCACCTGGTATTTAATAAAAAAAATTTTTTTTTTAAAAAGGATGATTTAATATTTCGACAGCATCTTGATTCACTGGTGATTTGCAGAGCAGTTTTAAATTTTATCGTACAGGCCATGAGGTTAAGAAAAAAGATACATTTCTTGACTTTCTTTTTAATGATTATAACTCATTTTTATACAAGATCACTGAATAAACAATTAAGTATACGATTAATTTATGGGAATTTTTGTCATGGAAACGAATTATGGATCGGTGAGGGTGGGGTTATATTCCTTTTAATATCTGCATATTGTTATATGATTGTATTTATTAAATGTGCTTTTATGATTTTTGCACAAAATCGAACAAAGATTATATGAATGAATTACTGAATAAGCTTTTGTGAGAAATTGGGTTGTAGGTTGATGAGGGTGTAAGCCCTGGTTAAGAGGCAACCACAGTCCACGTCAGAATAGGGCACAAGCAAACCTGTGCTCAAAGCCCTAGTAACTTGGCAGAGAGCAGTCATGCTTAACTTAGAGGCAATGTGTAAAATATTTGTGCAACACTTCAAACACCAAAACAGTGAAAACGCCACACAAAAAGGTTTTTTAAGAAATAAAAGAAGAGCGAACAGCCGCGTAGCTAGGGGGGGGGGGCGAGGGGGGCGGACCGCCCCAGTCGGCACTGTTTTGGAGGCGGCAAGAGCGGCACATGTGGCCCGTTGTGGCAGCCTTCATGATTTATTCGGGATTGTCTGACAATTTGCCAGTCAGTGTCCCCAGCCTCACCGAGGGAATCAATGAGGGTCTCGTTTCATAAAAGCAGCCAGTGGGCAGTGCTTTATATTTCCCTGCTTTTGGGCTCTGCCTGCCGAGACAATTAACACCTAGCTGTCATGTTGGTTGGGGCTGGGGGAACTCAGTTGTTGCTTTAGTGACCCGGGTTCGGCTGGCTGGCGCCGCGTAGTCTAAGACTTATACATTGTATCGACCACTGTGCACTGGAAAAATAACTTGCTAAGTGTGGTCCCGGGAGCGTTCTGGGAGTCACGTGATGTGGGACTTCATCGGCTAACTTGGAGTTTTAAAAATAAGAAATGTCTGCCTTGGTCCATGCAGCAGCACAAGTGATTGTTTTCTTTCTCTCACGCACACAAGTGACAGCGCAGCTTGCGTGTGACCCGGTAGACACCGGGTGGTGGTGTCAGAGTTGCCAGCAGCAGAGAGTGGCCATGGAGGACGTGTATGGAGGGCTTGATCATGGCAGCAGCAGCAGCACTAGTCTCTGCTGATGATCGAGGACAACCAACAGAACAGGTAACAGTGCTCACCCGAATACCATATTCGATGTGCATTTTTAGCTCTGGCTAAAGTTTGTACTGAAAGAATACTTTGTGTGTAATCTGTGCACGATTAAAAGTGTGCATGCATACCATGATAGGCCGTTAACGCTGTTTAATTACAGTGTAGGTCAGTTATTTCACTTGGTGCCTCTTATAAGGAGGAGATGCGCAGATCTACCCGGTGGTTAGATTGTCCAGAAGACGTAATCTTAGATTCAATCTGCCAGCTGACAAAGCCCCCCTCCACCATGTGCAAGGGACTAACTTCCGAGACAGAGAGCTCCGAGCTCTCCTTGGAGCATGCACATACACTCCTTGGCAATGGTGCCTGCATGGCAGACTGAAACACTGCTCAGCCGCTGCGGTGCTTTTTCACACTTCTTTGTTTGCTCTTAACTATTGCCGTGGAGCCTGCAAACAGAAGCTAAATAGGACCTGTTCTGTTCAATGCGACTAGAAGCCTGGAGCTGGCACGAGAGGAGCTGGTGGGGGAGAGGGACTCTGAGTGCTCACACATTTTAACGTCTACACAAAACTGCAGAAATCGGACATCAAGCTGCCTGCATGCTTTTTATAATTAACCATTACTGTTGTATTATGAAATATTTCGTTTACTCGCATGGTTGTGCAGCCTGCATCAGATTGTATGTGTCTCACAACTTTGGCTAACCTTGCCTTTTACTAGAGCTAATTGTGTTTATCATTTTAAGCCACCTCAGACTTCTCCCATCATATTACATAACAGGCTCAAAAGTCCCAGCATGCAAAAGGAATGCTTATGTTGTATACCCGTGTATAAGAACTTCAGGCGCATATCCTGGTCCTGTCTTTCATAGACCCTAAACAGGTGCAAGAAGTGGAAATCATTTCTTTAATTGATCACCTTACGCTAACGTGGCCGGAATAGTGTTACATTAGAAGTATTCAAATGTCACACATAACCATACTGCCAGCATAGAAATGTCACATAAACAAACTGAAAAATTTACAGCTACGAGCATGGGGTAGTGAGTGGGTAAGACCATTTCAGCTACTGCTAACTTCACTGTGAGGGACAGAATTCTGCCCTTTCACAAGGAATGCCTCAACACAGAAATCACCCCCTTTCAGTGGCAGGCACTACTATAGCAATAAGATTTTTTTTTTAGAATGAAATTTAGAATGACATTTTTTTGAGCGCCTGCTTCCCCCTCATTTAACAGCCATGCCAAGTATCGGGCATCAGGCTTTAGACCAAGGCAGAGCCTGTATGTAATATAGCTCTGTGTGACAGGCTGCAGCTGATTGTGCTGCAAGTGGGGCTGGGGAGGAAGCAGGCGGCGCCGCAGACCAGGGCGGACCGCGCAGTCACCTAATGATTTTTATTGATTACCCTATTTCTTTTTTAAATACAGCCTGTGAACTATGATGTGACTCTTCTTAGAGTTTCTTGTTGCTTAGATTGGTGTAATTTCTGATACTTATCAATGTTTCCCTCGTCTTTAATGCTTGATTTTGTTTGGGAGAAAGTGTCACTCATGGTAATTGAAATGTCACTCATATTTACTCTGAAATTATGAAAATGTCACACATAGCTATCTGAAATCTTAGCAGCTATGAGTCTTTTGTAAGCCTTCTCACGGCTCAGAAGTGGTAGTTTCCGATATTTATTTCTTCACATGGACTTTATTCCTCAGTTACATTTGTGAGAAACTGTTACTCAAGGTGTCACAAATGTGGAACTACCAATGTCACTCATGAAAGCAATATTCCATAGAAATGTCACATTTATCAATCTGAAAACTTGACAGCTGGGTGTAATTTCTGGTATTTATATGTTTTTCGCGTCTTCTTTGCTTGATTTTTCTCGCAGTGTCACTCATAGTCATTGTATGTCACTCATAATTACAGAGACATTCAGAAAATGTCATACCTAACCAATCTGATACCTTGGCAGCTATGCGCACGTTGCACGCATGGTGGTGTGGTGTGTGCGACGCGACAGGCCGGTCATCCGGAAGTCAGGCAGTCTCTCCTGGGCAATGTCAACCTCCAGCGCACATACAGGGGGCGGCAATCTGAGGGATAGCCCCGGGCGCCACAAGCTCTAGCCCTGAGAGCGAAACGACAAAAATCCAACCAGTCGAGCCGGAGTTACACATTTTTAAAGAATAACTGTAAAACAGCGCCTAAAGACAAAGCGCCAACCCCAGATTTCTGGTTGCGCTGGATTGGGTCAAAGTCAAAAGTTCAGGCTGACTATGATGGAGCGCAGGTAAGATACAGTCTTAGATTAGTCCAGCTGAAGGTTTACCTTCTCATGTTTTGTACCAAGAGTCCTGTTTGCTCTGGAGCGGGTCATTAGGAGAAAGGAGAACGCCTTGGACAGTGGTCGGTGTGGTGCAAAGAGCAGGCCAGGCTGGAGGTTCCCATTGGCAGTCTCCCGTGAGCTGTTGATGCTGCGGCGCAAAGAGACGGGCTAGTGGCAACTCAAGCTGGATTTTGGAGTGAGCGGTGCAGTCTCCGTGCGAAAAGGGCCTATTCATGGTCATGAAGAACCCATAAGCTTGATTTAAGAGGCCGCGAGCCACACCAAGGGATCAGATCTGAGAGGCACAACTTGGGGGTCAGAAATGCACTGTAGCCCTGTCCAGGACCAAGCTGGGCAGCCATGCCTTCCTGGCCCTAGCTCCAGACTACCTACAAGGCGTATGCAGGCCTTTATGTGGAGACAGGACACAGCATTTACGGGTAAAAGTGGGACTGGGCCCAGCACTTCCCATCCACCCTGCCAGTGATGGCCCATCCAGTGACACCTAAACTCCCCATTGTGTGTGGCTGTCTAGGAGGAATACACAAAGCCCAACTGCCAACTACACCCTGTCATGTGACCAGAGACTGGATGCAGACACCAAATGGCTAAGGCAAGAACATGCCAACCTTCTAAAAGTGCCAGTTACGGAATTGCAACTTAAAATCCAATTTCTCTGTAAGTTAGGATTTTAAATTGTGATTTCAGGTACACCAAACATGAAGGGGTCACGAGTTCCCATTTGGAAATTACACTTACAAAATGTAATAAGATAATTGTAATATTATCCTATTAGCGAGGTAGGCCTTGCAGTAGTGAAAAACGAATGTAAGAGTTTTTTACTACCAGGACATTTAAAACTTAATAGCACATGTCCCACCTTTTAAATACATTACACCCTGCCCTCTGGGCTATCCAAAGTCTACTACAGGGGTGAACTACATGTTTTAAAGAGGGAGGTTTGTGCTTGGCAAAAGGTTTATTTTGCCAGATGGAAAAAGTGGTTTAAAACTGCACATGGTCAGGTTTCAATGGCAGGCCCGAGACATGTGTAAAGTGCTACTTAATTGGGTGGCACAATAAGTAAAGCAGGCCCTTAGTAGCATTTAATTTACAGGTGCTTGGCACATGCAGTGCACTTTACTAGGGACTTATAGGACATGTAATGCAATTTACTAGGGACTTACAAGTAATTTAAATATGCCAATTGGGAATAAGCCAATGTTACAATATTTTAAGGAGAGAGCACAAGCACTTTAGCACTGGTTAGCAGTGGTAACGTGCACAGAATCCGAAGGCCAACAAAAATGAATTCAGGAAAAAGTGGAGGGCAAAGCCCCAGCGCTGAATCAGGAAACGCCCAAGGCGGTAGCCACGCCCACCCCCAGAGACTACAAATGTGCCGGCCATACCAGCGCAGCGGGAGCGCCTAAGGCAAGCCCGCCTGCGCCCATCCGCGCACGACCGGGCCTAGGGCCACTACCCCTGCCGGATACAGCTGCCCCTAAGGTAAGATACTCACATCGGGAGTTACTAAGTCTCAGACCCCCCACCCCCTCTTGTAAATACACTCACGACCTAAATGGACCTTTCATCCGCTGTACCCTCTGCAAGCCAGTACAACGCAAATTACTTATAAAACCTCACAAGCCTGCTGCCCTGATACTGGCCTCACTTAACTGCCGTTCGCTCCCCAAACATGCGACGCAGATCAACCACCTCATTGAAGACCAAAAGATTGATATCCTCTTCCTCACGGAAACATGGCTCGCCCCACATTCTGAGGCAGACATGGTGCTAGCAACCCCTCCAGGCTTCCTCATTCAGTCCCTACCCCGCCCCCTAGGCCGAGGTGGCGGTGTCGCCATCATCCACCGGGACCACCTTCTTTACAAATCTGAGGATGCACAGATCCATGACTCTGAAAGCCTGCAATTTACAATAAAGCTAGACTCGACCAACTCTCTGACAGGAGTCCTTGTCTACCGCCCTCCCGGGCATCCAGGCCCTTTCGCGAGCGCTCTCCTGGACACTGTAGCAACCCTGGCCCACTCCATATCGAATTTCCTGATAATAGGAGATCTTAACATCCATCTCGATGACCCTACTGACCAGACAGCAGCTGACCTGATCGCTGATCTGGCAGCACTTGACATCCACCTCCTTAATTCCGGACCCACTCATACCAAGGGTCACCTGCTGGACCCAGTGTTCACTAACACTCCATCGATGCAAGTGAAGGATGCCTCCCCCTTACCCTGGACAGACCATTTCCTAATTTCCTTCCTACTGCCAGGTTTCTTCAGGAAACCTCAAAAACCGCCCACCTACATCAGGGACAGGACCTGGTCCAGACTTCCTACCGAAGAGTGGGCCAGCATTCTTAAAAACACCAGCCCGGCACGCGCAGACGACCCGGCTGTCGCTGACAGCAATTTCAGAGAGTGGATCACCACCTCCCTGGACTCCGTACTCCCACTAAGAACTAGGGAGGATAAAAACGGAAAACCTGGGTCCGCCCTGTGGTATACCACTGACCTCCCACTCCTCCGTAAAAACTGTAAAAGAGCCGAACGGCTTTGGAGGAAAGACTGGCAGCACTCCAGCAAGGAAGCATACCACAATACAGTCAGACTCTACAAAGATGCCATCAGGCACGCCAAAGCCTCCCACTATGACACGCGGATTACAGAATCTTCTAATTCAGCCAGGGAAGCCTTCATAATCGTAAAGGAGCTGCTCAAAGTACCCCATTCCCCGTCCTCCAGTGTCCCCTCGGTGGACCGAAGTAATGACCTAGCCACGTACTTCAACGATAAAATCGCCCGTATACTAGTTTCCCTCCCCCCTCCCGGGCCCACCAGCCACTTGGACAATCCGACACCCCCCAGTCAAACCGAAAGTAATCCTCGTCCTCAACTTGAGACATTCAGGCCAGTAACATGTCTGGAGGTCGAGCGAACCATGACCAAAATGAGAAGTGGTTCACCACTTGATGCGGCTCCCATCAGATTCCTCAAAACCGTGGCCCCTGTCATCGTTCCCACGGTCACGGAGCTCATTAATAGCTCACTTACCCAGGGATCTGTCCCTGCCAGCTGGAAGAGCGCGGTGGTAAAAGCACTCCTTAAAAAACCACAGCTCGATCCAGCAGACATGGGAAACTATCGTCCAATTTCTCTCCTACCGGCAATCAGCAAGCTAGCTGAGAAACTGGTCAACAGACAATTGTCCCAGTTCTTTGAAACAAACAACATCTTACGGGAATCCCAAACTGGTTTCCGCCCGGGCCATGGCACAGATACTGCCCTCCTCGCCGTCATCGAGGAGGCAAGGCACATACTGGATTCAGGAGGGTCAGTGGCAGTGATCCTCCTGGATCTCAGCGCAGCCTTCGACACAGTCAACCACCGTGTCCTCCTCCATCGACTCGCGGCAGCAGGGATCACCGGGACGGCACTTAGTTGGACAGAATCCTTCCTCACCGGACGCACGTTCCAGGTATGGGACGGCAACTACCACTCAGCCACCCTCCCCCTCACAAGCGGGGTCCCTCAGGGATCTTCCCTGAGCCCGACGCTTTTTAACGCATATATGGCTCCCCTGGAAGACGTGGTGACACCATTTAACATAAAAATGGTAAGCTACGCTGATGACACTCAACTGGTCGTCTCTCTATCCCAACTAGCCGACCACCCGGAGAAACTGGCGAACTGCCTTACCCAAATACACAGCTGGATGAGTGATTCATCACTAAAATTAAATGGGTCTAAGACCGAAGTGATGCTCCTGGGAAAACAATGGGCAACTATCCCCCCAACAGTCTGGCCCGACGTATTCGGAGAAATCCCCTCCCCGAAGCGTGAAATCAAAACCCTTGGAGTATGGCTCGAACCAGAGCTCACCATGAAGACGCAAGCGGCCAAAACTGCTGGCACCTGTTTTGGGCTCATGCGCACCACCCGTAAGATCCTCCCTTTACTACCACCTGCCTCTAGGAAACTTCTTATCCAGGGGCTAGTATTGTCCCGTCTTGACTACAGCAATATGGTCTACCTGGGCGCTCCAGAGGCCACCCTGACTAGACTACAGCGGACACAGAACGCTGCGGCCCGTCTGCTCACGAACCTTCCTTCGAGAGTGTCAGCAAAACCAGCCCTCAAGGCCTTGCACTGGCTCCCTGTTCGCCAAAGGGTGGAATTCAAAGCCATGTGTACAACACACAAACTTATCAACGGATCTGGCCCTACTATCCTCAGCAGCCTGGTCACCCCCTACAAAGCATCCATATCCCTCCGTTCAGACAGTGAGCACCTGGCCAACGTCCCCAAATTCAAAAGGACCCGCACCGGAGGCCGACGATTCTCGGTGCAAGCGGCCGTGAGATGGAATTCCCTCCCACGCACCCTCAGACTGGAAGCCAGCTACCTGACCTTTCGCAAAAAACTGAAAACACACCTATTCCCGAAATAATTGTTCCTCCTCCCTCCCTCTCCTTACAGGATAAACAATCTCCTTACAGCGCGGGGATGCCCTTGGGTCACCAGGCGCTATACAAATCGCTAAAATAAAATAAAATAAAGGTTTGGGGATGACCCTGCAAAAAGGGCCAAGTCCAACAGCTTTTACCTTGCATAAATGCTATACAGCAAAGCATCAATATGTGTAATGATTACATAATGCTCTTGTCTATATACATAGTGTATTTTGTTAGAACTGATTTAGATACATTCAGTATGCAATCTCTAATATTTTGTGTTGCTTTTTGTACATTTCTGTGCTCTCAAAATAACATTAACAAATATGTAAACAATAATTATTAGTAGTGATACATTGTTTTGTAAAATGGTTTATCATATAGCAGCTGTTAGAAATGAGGGTCTCTAGTTGGCAGTGGTAGGCACCCTGCCCAGGTAGGGACCCTTCGTTTTAGCCATGGTAACCGGAGCTATGACCCAAGATAACCCCTGCTTACCCCCTAAGTAGCTTGGCACGAGCAGTCAGGCTTATCTCAGAGGCAATGTATAAACCATTTGTACATAACACACACATTAACACAGTGAAAACAGTACAACTGGACACCACACCAGTTTAGAAAAATATCCAATCTTTATCTAAAGCAAACAAGACCAGGACGGCAAAAATACAACATACAGAAGTAGAAATATCACTTTTTAAAAGTTTAAGCGATTTTTTCTATAGAACTCTATGGATTCGTTGATTTTAGCGAAAAGTGCCTTTGATGAGTCAAAAACACGAGACGAAAAACGGTTGCAGAGTAGGGAAGCGACAGAAAACACAAGCGATGCCACGATTCTTGAACCCCATGGGAATGGAGGCATCAGTTCTGCTGCACGCAGAAGTGTTACGTCGATTCCTTACTCCGAGGAGAAGCTATGCGTCAAATTCTGAAAGCTGTACCTTTCTGCAGGGTGATGCACTGGAAACCTGGCGTACAGATGTGACGCATGAAAATCTGGACTCACCGGTGTCGATGCGGTGGCAGTGAAACAAGCGCGGCATCAATTCTTCCAGTCCAGAACAAGCGCTGCGAGGATTTCTTGGCCTCACTGTGGTGATGCGTCTGTTTTTCTATTGCATGGCAAGCTTGCAGCAGGAACAATAGTGCATAAGGGCGATGCGTGGATTTTCAGCTCTTAAAGCAGCAACACCACCTCCAAGTGCCAAGAACTGGAGTTGCCAACACTTGGCAGGTCAGAACTCCCAACAGAGGAGTTATGGGGTCCTGCAGATTAAGTATTTGTTGGCCCTGAGACATCCAGCAGGAGGCCAGCAGACACAAGCCCTTGAACAACTTTGATAAACAGGATAAGAAAGTCCAGTCCAGTCCTTACTCTGTCCAAGACAGAAGCAGCAAGCAGCAGGCCAGCACAACATTGTAAGATGCAGAGTGGCAGTTCTCCTCCTACATCTTCTGCAGCTCTTCTTCTTGGCAGAATCTCCTCTTAAACTAGAAGTGTTCACTAAATGTGTGGTTACAGTCAAGTACTTTATAACACATTCCGTCTTTGAAGTAGGCATACTTCAAAAGATAGACTTTGTAGTGCAAAGATCCTGCCTTGCCCTGTCCTGGCTCAAGACACACTGCAAGGGGTAGAGACAGCATTGTGAGAATACAGGACCAGGCCTTTTCAGGTGTCAGTGACAACTTCTCCCACAACTCTAGCTCAGGAAGGCCCATCAGCCTGGACAAGCAGGAAATGCAGGGCACACCTCGGCTCCCTTTGTGTGACTGTCTAAAGTGAATGCACAAACAGCTCAACTGTCAGTCTAAACCAAACGCTGATTACACAGGCATGCAGAGGCAAAGGAATGGCAAAGCAAGAAAATGCTCACTTTCTAACAGAGTCATTTTCAAACACGCAATTTAAAAGCAACCTTCACAGAAATATGGGTTTTTAAATTCTGATTTCAGGGACCCCAAACTCCAAATCTGCAGCTCTTCCCAATAGAAAGTCACACTTGTAAGAGGTTACAAGACAGCTCCAATGATAACCTATGGGAGAGATAGTTCTTGCAATTGTAAAAAACAAAATTGGCAGTATTGCACTATAATGACATGTAAAACACACCAGTACATGCCCTACCTTTCACATACACTGCACCCTGCCCATGTGGCTACCTTGAGTCTACCATAGGGGTGCCTTATATATAGAAAAAAGAAGGGCACTTGCCAGCTCGACTTGGCCGTTTAAAACTGCACTCACAGACACTGCAGTGGAAGGTCAGAGACATGGTTACAGGGCTACTCATGAGGGTGGCACAATCAGTGCTGCAGGCCCCTAGTAACATTTGACTTACAAGTCCTGGGCACACACAGTACACTTTACTTGAGACTTACTAGTAAATCAAATATGCCAATCATGGATAACCAATCATAATCACATTTTACGCAGGGAACACTTGCGCTCTAGCACTGATCAAAAGAGGTAAAGTGTCTAGAGTAGAAAAGCAAAAGCAAAAAGACAGGGGACACCACGCCAAGGATTCCAGGTGTAACAGCAGCTTTTACTTTTTTTTAACCTTTATTATTATTCAGTAATTATACATTTCAGAGTGAAACTGTCATGGCCTACATTCAGGCCAGATATTGCAAACTCACTGGAGACAAAGATTACTTTTAACCAGTAATGAAACTGTACTCATGTCTTAAAACCTGCCAAACCCACAATGTGTGCAGTCAAAAGGACAGACATGTTGAAATCCTAAAAGGAAACTCTGCACCCATGAAAGGTACCCTGGTGCCTCCCTGTAAGGACCGAAGTTTGCCCAATTGATTTGCTGTGTAGCTCAACAAGAAAAGGACAGGTGGAAAACAAGGGAAGACTGTCGGAGAGTAGGTCAAACAAATTAAGGGAGAGGATGCAAGGGTTGGCCAAAAGTGTGCTGCAGGAGACCCTGTATTGAATGGTTGGGGGAGAAAGGGAGACAATTGTTTTCACTTGGGGAATGTGAGTTACATGCTTCAAGGTGTCCATCTACCAAGGCTTAGTAACTTGCTCTGGTGGGAAGGGCACACTGAACCACTAGAGAGACATTGTGTTCAGGGCCGGACTGGGAACCAAAACCGGCCCTGGCAAAGGGGGGTTTGGGGGTGCGACCGCGCTCTTTGCCAGGGCCTGTTTTCGGCCTGCAAAAAAGCGTTGCTGCAAAAACGGCCCTGTAACAAAAACGGCCCCCAGTGGCCCAAAACCGGCCCCCACCCTTGCGGCGCACCGGGGGATTGCCCGGTGCCCGCAACGGCCAGTCCGGGCCTGATTGTGTTAAATAAGTTCTCCCTCACAGCTACTAGTCCTCCATCTGCTAGGTGCCAAACAATGCTGATCTCTACTATAAGGGAAAACCTCAATCCCACCATAGCAGAAAGAGGTTTGCATGGTTTTAGAATGGCTTCTCCACTCTACAATCCCTTCTTGTTCCAGGTTTTGTAGGAACACAATAGCCACCTCTGCCTGGATATGGACGAAACCTTGTCTTCAACAAATACCTTCAGTCTCTGGATATTGGCTAGAGGCCCTGATATTTTCCTTAATTTTTGCATCAGTTGTCTCCTTGAAATTGTGACTGGACATACATCATCGGCCTTGAAACAAGAGAACCCTATATTTTGAGCAGAACAATTCGCCCTCAGGAGCAGCTTTCAAGACCATGTATTGTGCTGTCACCTACCGGAAGACTGCAAGGATTGTACCCTGATTTCTCTACTCTTTCCTAAACCACTTAAAAATCGGCGCACCTTCATCAGTTGAAGAAAATGTTACTCTGACCTCAGGATCACCTCCAGCAAAACAAAAACTTTCTAATGCTGACAGTAAATTCAATTCTTCCTTAGAGGCCAACACAAATGACAAGTTTTAGCAATTATCTTGGTCTCCTACATCATTCTCAAGGCTTGCAACTGAGGTCAGGTCACTTTCCTGCAGCGTAGTCATCTTTCATAACTCCTTACGCTCCTGCTTTATGACGTTCTCTGTGATTCCAAGTCTCTCCTCAATAAAGGCATTTTCTTCTCCACCCGAGTACGTACCTGCTCTGCTTGTTTAAGTATGGACTCAGTTGTCACCATTCTGCATTCAAGGGCATCTAATCTGAAGGGCATTTGCAATCTCTACTCTTTTGTTAGACTGGGGTGGTCCTCTTCCGTTTCCACTTTGCTTTCTCAGCTTTTTTGTAACTTGCTTCCAAAAGAAGACCTCTGCTGAGGCCACCTCTTCGACTGCTTAGAAGAGGGTCATGGGGCTCTGCCGGTGACTCCCAGTTGGCTTTACTCATGTTATCTCTGTAGATTCTGCCCACCTGTAAGAGCAGGCTACCCATGAGAACTTTACTACGAGCATGTGACTATAATAGTTGCCTACACAGGGGGCGTGGCTTAGAAGCGACCAAGATGGCCGCATAACTTTGCGGCGCTCCGGAGCCCCGACGAAAGACCCCTGACATCCGGAAAGAATCCTACAAATGAGTGGTGTACCCTGCAGGGTTTGGGCGCCGCTGACCTCCGACGCTGATGGGTGAGGCTCCGAGCCCGATCCGACCCCGGGAAGTCAAGTACTGGGGGTCGGCGGTTCTGGGCCTACGTGGCAGAGGAGGGCGGTGGAGGCATCGGCCTCGGGTTTGTGCAGGACCGGCCCTGGAGTGTGGAAGGGCGGCCGTGGGTGGGAGGGCGCGGCGGGGGTGACCGCGAAGCTGGTCCCCGCCCCCCCACCCCATTACGGCAGCCTTGATGATATATGGACATGCTGGTGGGGGCGCTGTAAGAGACCAGGATCGCCGCTGTGTGCAGAGGAGGGACCCACTACCG
The DNA here is from genome assembly GCF_964261635.1 of Lissotriton helveticus. Classification (NCBI taxonomy): domain Eukaryota; kingdom Metazoa; phylum Chordata; class Amphibia; order Caudata; family Salamandridae; genus Lissotriton; species Lissotriton helveticus. The sequence continues at coordinate 2,119,439,118 of NC_136061.1, read as the reverse complement.
CGTGTGTACCCGGAGGTGCGGGGAGAGGGGAACAGCAGTTCCCGGGCGCCATCTTGGACGGACTGAGGGCCGGACCGGCCAACTTTGTTAGGTGAGGTGCAGGTTGGGCCCAGGGGGGCCCTGAGGTGCGGCCCCCCTCCCCTCCTCACTGGATAGCTGAGGCACCCGTGAACTCAGAGTGCGGACGGTCTGAGACCTGTATTGCTGGCCTGGTGGAGTGCGTGGAGAGCTGCGAAGGCCGGTGGGGTGCAGCGCCCCCCCCCCCCTCTGGTGCACGGTGGAGAGCTATGCCAGTCAAGGGCTGACGGGGTGAAGTGCCTAACTTGCGGATCCTGCCAGAGGCGGTGCCATATTCCTGGTTGGCGGCATCGGGCGGGGGAGACGGATGGGGCCGGGAGCCCTCTGAGTGGACTGGTGGAAGGGGCTCCCACAGAGACCTAGATAGGCAGGGGAGCACGACTGGGCCGATACTTGCGAAAAGTGCGCCTCTGGGTGTTGTGTGGAAGAGACGGGCCTCGTCCTGAGACACCCCTCGCCCCCCCAGCCGGCTGGGGCGGGAGGTTTGAGATTCACCGCCGCACAGAGACATGCGGGGAACAAAAACTCAAGGCGACACAGTCAAACACCATGGATAACTACACGGCGGAGCAGGGCGCCGGAACGGCAACTCGCCCTGGGACTACTGGGGAGTCTGCTGAACCCTCTTTGACCTCTATAATGCAGGCCATTCAATCCCTGGGCGCCACTCTAGAGTCCAAGATAGACTAGGTGTATATTGAACTAACGCTTCAGCGAGCGGATTTGAACAAGACGTCGAGAAGGCCTCCCAGAATGCCGCAGCTGTGGCGGAACTCCAGGGGGCTGCAAAAATGTTGCAAAAACAATTCCAGCAGCTCAAGCAGCAGCTGAGGCAAATGACGGCGCGGCTTGAGGATCAGGAAGGGCTGGCCCGCCACAATAACCTCCGAGTGGTTGGTGTGCCGGATAAAATTGAAGGGACTAGCGTTGAACTCTTTTTGGAGGATCTCATCCTCAACCGCCTGCGGCCCAAGAGACTGTCTAAATTCTTTGTTGTCGAGCGAGCACACAGGGCCCCAGTGCCGCCACCTCGATCGGGGAACCCGCCGAGCACCATCATTGCGCGAGTGCTCAACTACAGGGACCGAGATGCCATCCTGCAGGCGGCCCACCGGCATGGGGACCTACGCATTGATAACGCCGTTATACGGTTCTTCCCGGACTTTACCCTGAAGGTACAGCGGGAGCGCCGTTCGTTTGACGGCGTCAAGAAGGTGCTCAGGGAGCGTGGCCTGCAATACATGATGTTCTTCCCGGCGCGACTCAAGATCCTGGCTGACGGAAAATCCTTCTTCACTGCTCCGGAGGAGGTGCATACCTGGCTGGAGGAATGGGGGCACCCGAGGCGGGGCCCAGATCGAAGGGGCAGCTGGAGGAACACGGCGCCCCAATCTCCAGCTTCATCCGTGGTCTCTGCAGTGGGGGAGCAGCAGCAAGACCAGGACAGTCAGCGCCCGACGGAGAGAAGAAAAACCCGCAGCTTATCGGCATCGCCAGACTTGGGGTGATGGACTACAGCCAGGAGTGGCAGACTGTTTGCTCTGTTCTGGACACGTAATGTATTATGGTGCTCTGTGCATTGCCTCCTGGGGGTAGGCAAGGGGCGGGAGGTTCAGCCCCGGTTTCTGGCTTTGAGGGGAGATGCCTTTTCTGCTGCACTGTTGGAGGAGCCTGATGTGGGTGCCCTGGCTTATTCCTCCGTTAGTGAGGCCTGCCGGGGGTGGGGGCACATGATAGCACTGCTCATGTTTTGGACTAGGGGTCGGACGAGGGGCCTCGGATGTTGGTCTTGACCAAGACACTTGTTCTCTGAGTTTTTCGTGACAAGGGCTACAGGCGCTCTGCTTGTTGGGGATGTCTGGCGCGGTTGGCCAAAATGGCAGGGTAGCAGGGAGGGGGGATGGTGGGGACAGTAGGGATTGGGGTTTTGGTTTGAATTTATCTGTTTCATTTCTGTATTATATGCTTGTTTTGACTCCATTGATGCGCACACTTGGCGGGTGGGACTGGGATGGTGGGAAGATTGGGTGGCTGCCCCTTTATCTGACCAGGAAAAATGGCTGAGTCACACACACCTCAGGTCCAACACCTTGATATATTATCCTGGAATGTGAACGGCCTGCAGGATAAGGTTAAACGGACTGTGGTACTTCAATATCTGCGTAGGCATGCCCCGGACGTGGTACTCCTCCAGGAGACACACCTGCTGGGTAATCACTGCAGGGCCCTGGACAGGTTTGGCTATACCCTACGTGCTCATTCGGGCTTCACGACGGGCTCTAGGGGTGTTGGCATCCTGATTAAAAAATTCCCTGCCTCTTGGTCTGGGGCGCTGCTGGCTTAATCCCCTGGGGCGTTTTGTGGCGCTGTCTGCACAATGGGAGGGACGCATCCTGAACTTCTGCTCACTGTACATCCCTCCGGAGCTTCATGCGTCAGCCCTCCCTGATGTTGGAAAATTACTATTGGATCTGCCTGTAGGGACTTTGATCATGGAGAGGGGGCGTGGGCATGAACGATGTGATGGCTAGGGAAGTGGATAGGTCGTGGTCTGCGCAGGCGGGGGGGGGGGGGACTAGCCACCTCAGGGACTTTGCACAGGCACTGGGCCTGGTAGATCTATGGAGGGCACACAACCCACAAGTTAGGCAAAATACACATGTCTCCGCAGCCCATGGGACCTCCTCTAGAATAGACTACATATTTACATCCACACACTGCCTGAACCTTTTCCGTGACGGTCACCACAAGGCTAGAGGGACCTCTGATCATGCCCCGGTTGGGGTCCAGCTGGTGGGTCCCAGGCGCGCTTGAACTATCCCGCCTCGACTTGATGCCTTCTTGTTTAAAGACAGAGACTTTCAGGAGAAATTCCAAGAGAGGGTGGATTATTATTTCAGTGACAATGTTGGCTCTGTAAGCTCCCCGGGGATAGTGTGGGAGGCATATAAGACAGTGGCCAGGGATTTTGTACAGGCCGAGGTAGGGATACGACGGGAAAAAAAAGTACGTACAGGTGGAGAGGTTGGAGCTGGAACTTCCAAGAGCTGGAGAGTGAGACAGGGCTTACCCCGACTCAAGATAGAGACCAGCAGCACAAGGCACGCCTCCTGAGTAAGGAGATATGAGATGTTCTAACGGATCAGGCGAGGTCACACGCACTCGCCACCCAGCGGAGGGTATACGACTTAGGTGACAAGGCCTGTTTGGGGTTCTGCAGACAATGGCCACGCGCAACGACATGCCAGCGACGTTGCTCTCTCTCAACCCCCACATGGCCTTTGATAGTATTGAATGGAGATACATTTATGCAGTTGTGGATAAATTGGGCTTTGGAAACAACTTCTGCGCCTGGGTGAAACTGCTCTATGCAGAGCCTCTGGCGCGAGTACGGGTCAATGGAGCTATCTCGCGTGAATTCCGTTTGGGGCACGGCACACGGCAGGGCTGCCCCCTCTCACCAACCCTCTTTGCCCTCGCGCTGGAATCCTGGCGCATTGGGTACGGTTGGATCCAGAGGTGTGGGGCATAGACCTAGAAGGCGGGTGGGAGGAGCGAGGGTGGCTGATCTTTGTGGTGGCAGCACTTAGAAACGCTGCTGGAGAAGAGAAAAGACGAGCAGACTGCGAGTTTAACTCTTCTGCTCTCTCGCTTTGCTGCTGTAGCGCTATTTTTTAAAAATCATTTTTACCTCCTTACACTCTATTGCTTGACTAATGGTGTTGTATGTACTTTTATAATTAAACTGAAATCGTTTTAATTACTTGCACTGCTTCTCAGTTCCCCTGTGCCCTGGTCCACCGCGGCTGTTCTGTGCCGATTGTTGTGGAGGGACAGGTCGGGCGGCGCCATCTTGAGTGAGGCCCGGTCCCTGGCTGATCGGGAGGTAGCGGTCCAGCTCGGGGAGGGGCTTGGGTGATAAATAGACCCTTCGGTCTCCTTTCTCTCGTGGCTGATCTTTGTGGTGGCAGCACTTAGAAACGCTGCTGGAGAAGAGAAAAGACGAGCAGACTGCGAGTTTAACTCTTCTGCTCTCTCGCTTTGCTGCTTTGTAGCTGTAGCGCTATTTTTTAAAAATCATTTTTACCTCCTTACACTCTATTGCTTGACTAATGGTGTTGTATGTACTTTTATAATTAAACTGAAATCGTTTTAATTACTTGCACTGCTTCTCAGTTCCCCTGTGCCCTGGTCCACCGCGGCTGTTCTGTGCCGATTGTTGTGGAGGGACAGGTCGGGCGGCGCCATCTTGAGTGAGGCCCGGTCCCTGGCTGATCGGGAGGTAGCGGTCCAGCTCGGGGAGGGGCTTGGGTGATAAATAGACCCTTCGGTCTCCTTTCTCTCGTGGCTGATCTTTGTGGTGGCAGCACTTAGAAACGCTGCTGGAGAAGAGAAAAGACGAGCAGACTGCGAGTTTAACTCTTCTGCTCTCTCGCTTTGCTGCTTTGTAGCTGTAGCGCTATTTTTTAAAAATCATTTTTACCTCCTTACACTCTATTGCTTGACTAATGGTGTTGTATGTACTTTTATAATTAAACTGAAATCGTTTTAATTACTTGCACTGCTTCTCAGTTCCCCTGTGCCCTGGTCCACCGCGGCTGTTCTGTGCCGATTGTTGTGGAGGGACAGGTCGGGCGGCGCCATCTTGAGTGAGGCCCGGTCCCTGGCTGATCGGGAGGTAGCGGTCCAGCTCGGGGAGGGGCTTGGGTGATAAACAATGGTCCCCCATAGGGCGCGCAGCGGTCGCGCGCAGCGAGCGCGCCGACTGCGCGCCAAAGGAGGGCCCGTCTGTGCCCGTCCGTGCCTCGGACGGGCCCAGGGCCTGCCATACTGCCCCGCGCATTCCTGGGATCCCTTCGTTAGAGAAACGCAGGTACTCGCGCAGTGCTCTGTGGAGCCTGGCCCCCCCTGCTAAGGGTCTACCCTGTCCTCGGGTGGTCCCTGATGGTGCTTTGGCTATATGCCCCCACTGTGGCTTCTTCCCCCAACCCTTTCTTCCTTCATATCCGGTCATCAACGCCCCTGCCCCCAACATCAGGGCGGGTTTGATCAATGCCAGATCTGTGGTGAGGCATGCCGCCGATATTTATGATTTATTGGGGGAAGGCCAGTTGGACGTATTGTTCCTCACGGAAACGTGGATGACTAATACTTCCGCTCCTAGTGTGGAACTTGCTGTCCCCAGGGGTTTCAAGATGGCTAGGGTGGACCGCCCTTTAGGTAGAGGGGGGGGGGATAGCTATCGTTTTTAGGGAGTGGTGGAGCTTCACCTCTGAGCCTCCGACTGCGGATGCCAGGGCAGAGGTTCTTCATTTTTCTATAAAAACTTCCCCTCATTTTACCCTGGGCGGATCTTTGATCTATAGGCCACCGGGTCAGCCTAGCCATTTCTTGGATTCCCTAGAAGAGTATATAGTGCCCCGTGCCCTAAGCTTTCCCAAGTTTCTGCTGGTCGGCGACTTAAATATCCATATGGATGTTCCAGACGCCCCGGAAGCCCGGAGACTTGGTGAAATCCTCGAGCTTGCTCAGCTGAATCAATGGGTCACTGGTGCAACGCATGCGGGTGGCCATCTACTCGACCTGGTTTGTTCTAATTTTCCCATTCAGTCGGTTACCGTGGAAAAGACTACATGGTCGGACCATGATTTGGTCAGATTTGTGTGGGAATTGCCCGAACCCAGTCTCCCATCTCTCATGAGTCACCCTCAAAAGATTAATGTACCCGAGTTCAGACACGCTTTGTCCAGCACCCGCCCAAAACTTAACTCATGTTTAGACACAGCAGTATGTGAGTTTAATGAGTGGGCTCGGGAGGCGACTGCCGCCTCTACCAAGCAAAGCACGGTGTGCAGAGTTAGGCGCTCTCCCTCCCAACCCTGGTTCTCCCCGGAACTGAGAGAACGGAAACTGGGGTGTAAGAAATTGGAACGAGCTTGGAGATGTGGATATAGCTCTGAGGCTAAATCCGCTCTACGACTCGCTCAGAAAGATTATTATACAGCCATCAAGGTAGCCAAGGGGAATTTCTATGCAGGGCGCATTGCTAAGGCTGATAACAATAGTAGAGAGATTTTCTCTATTGTCAAAAGTTTTGTGTCCCCTGTGGCTGATGCTGTCCCACTCCCGTCCTCTGCGCAATGGTGTGAGGAACTCTCATCTTTTTTCATTACGAAAATAACAAAGATCCAGCAGGACCTTTTAGCGGCCCTCCCAGCCGACTACCTAGCGGCTGATTTGGACCCTTCACTATGTCCAAATTCAGGGCAGCACCTCACGAACTTTGTGCAAGTTGAGGAGAGTACTGTTCTCCCGCTCCTTCAGTCCCTGAAGTCTGGCTCTCCAGCCGATCCGTGCCCGGCCCGGGTGTTGTCGGAGGTGGCGGAAACAGTCTGCGCTGAGATCACGCAGATTGTTAACCTCTCCCTGGCAACTGGTGAGGTGCCTGCAGCCTGGAAACAGGCCAGGCTGCTGCCGCTTCTGAAGAAACCTGGACTGGACGTGTCGGTTCCTGGGAACTACCGTCCCATTTCCCTTCTCCCGGCGCTTACAAAAATTTGTGAGAAGGTAGTCCTTCAGCAACTGGAGAACTTTGTTGACATCTCCAATGCCCTCCATCCTGCTCAATCAGGCTTCAGGGCGGCGTATAGTACTGAGACGGCGCTGGTGGAGATGACTGAGTCAATTCGGGAATGTTTGGACGGAGGTGGCAGAGCGGTCTTAATTTTATTGGACCTCTCTGCCGCGTTCGATACCGTCCCCTATGAGCTTCTTCTCCGCCGGTTGTCGGCCATTGGAATCGGGGGAGTTGTCCTAGATTGGCTATCCTCCTTTCTGTCCGATAGGACTCAGCAGGTCTGGATGCCTCCTTACGCCTCTGAACCTAAACCACTGCTTACAGGGGTGCCGCAGGGGTCTACTCTTAGCCCCCTGCTGTTTAATGTCTATATAACCCCCCTGGTTTTCCTGGCAGAACAGTTTGGGGCCAAGATAATAGGGTATGCAGATGATACCCAACTGTTGTTTACCTGGCCGGATGATAATCTAGACACAGCGGTTGTTCATCTGTGTTTGTCCGCTGCATTTCGTTGGTTAACACAGGCCCAATTGAAATGCAACGAGGAAAAATCGGAAGTACTCTTCTATGGCTCCTTCCCCACCTCGTTTAAGAACTCGTTGTGGCCACCAAACATTCCTTGCCCAAAAGAGATGGGGAGACCAGCAAAAAATCTCGGCATTTGGTTCACAGAGGATCTCAAATTTGAGGCCCACATTAATAAACTTACAGGCACCTGTTTCGCTACCCTAAAAATGCTCCGCAAATTCTTTCCTTTGCTCCCTAAGGATGCTAAGGAGACGGTTGCCAGAGCACTTATACTGGCTAGGCTGGATTATGCAAATGCACTGTTTAGTGGCATCCCGGCCTATTTGGTCAAACGCCTCCAAATCATCCAGAATGCGGCAGTCCGACTCTTGTTTAACATCCCGAGATGGAAGAGCGTTCGTTCTGAGATGCGCACGCTCCACTGGCTTCCGGTTGCCCAACGCATTCTTTTTAAATCATTGGTGCTTGCGTTTCGTGCTTCTCATGATCAAGGCCCCCTGTATTTGAGGAAGAGATTCACCAGCTATGTTCCTGCACGCCCCCTCAGATCCTCTACCTTGCACAAACTGTATCTTCCCCGCTTCAAACGAGCAAGACTTGGTGGCCAATCGATCTCAGTGATCGGGGCCCGGGCCTGGAATGCTCTCCCTCTCCAGCTACGATCTATGTCCTCAGTGGCTGTTTTTAAAAAGCATTTGAAAACTCATCTGTTCAAGAGTGTAAGTTAAGTTTTTCTTGTATGTCTGATTGTCTACCTCTCCTCTACTCGCGCCAGGATACTCTCCAGTAACGGAGCGCGCTATAAAATAATTTATACATACATACATACATATCCTTATATGCTGATGACATTTTGTTATATACCCAGCGACCGACCGACTCTATACAAAGACTGATGGTCATGTTGCGTGTGTTCGGGGACTACTCCAGGTACCGCATCAACTGGAGAAAATCCTTGGGTTATGTCCTGGCGGGACCCCATCCGCACGCGGTGGAGGGCTGTGAAGGCCTGGTCTGGCATACTGTCTTCCGATATCTGAGGATATGGATCTCGCCATCTGAATCTGAATTCCTCCGCCTCAATATCCAGGCACAACTGGACCGCCTCCACAGCGATGTGTTGAACTGGAGAACCCTCCCGGTCTCCTTAATGGGCCGGGCTGTCTTATTTAAAATGATGGCCCTGCCTCGCCTGCTTTATGTCCTGCAAAATTCCCCCTTCCCGAACCCGGAGTCTGTTTTCAAAACGGTGGAGTCTGAGCAACGCTCCCTATTATGGAGTGGTGGGTGTCCGAGGATTGCCCTCCAAAAATTGCAGCGCGGCCCCTACGAAGGAGGACTGGCGCTTCCCGATATTCGCCTATATTACTGGGACACTCAGTTGATCAATGTGAATGGTTGGGTGTTCGCCCCGCAGGAGGAACCCGCTTACCGGGTGCACCGTATGGCCCTGGGTGTGGACACCTATCTGGCGGCACTGTACTCAAGGACCAGGCGGGGACGGTCCTTACCTCCGCAAACCGCGGCGGTGGTGGGGGTATGGAGATGGGCAACGAAATTGCTAGGGTGGGAGGCGAAGCTAACTGAACAAACGCCTCTTTGGAAAGGGGACTTTCTCCGAGAGGTTGTGAAACTCCGAGGCCTGCGCCAATGGAGCCTCATAGGTATAGACACACTGGGAGACGTATGGAAGAGGGGGCAATTGGTGGACTTCACGACCTTGCAGGCGGACTTCCAAATGGGAGATGGTGAATTCTTACATTACCAACAGTTTAAACACGCCCTACTTACACACATGACACCTGGGGTCCAACCCCCTGAATACGCCCCGCTAGAGGACAGGTTTCTGTTGGACCCTATCATAGATAAAGCCATCTCACTCACCTACAAGAAACTTATAAATAACATCCCGGACATACTGGACCCACTGAGGGAAAAGTGGGAGTCAGCCCTTGGTTTATTAGAGGATGATGACTGGAGTGAGGACCTACAGTTTTCTCGTGAGGTAGCAATTCGGGCTAGATTCCGATTGGTCCAGCTGCGCATCCTCCACAGGTCCTACACCCCGCGAACGGTCCAGTATAGGATGGGGTTTGCGGCCACAAAATTCTGCTTGAGAGGCTGTGGAGAAGAAGTCACCTTCTTTCAAATTCTATGGAACTGCCCTAGAATCAGATCATACTGGACTAGTTTGGTGGACATAATGGTGGAGGTGGTTGGGGCGGAGGTGCCGCTGGAGGCCCGCTGGCACCTTCTGGGAGTGACTGGGGATGTCGCGTGGCCTAAAGGTGACAAAACATGGGTGGCATTGGCGAGCATAGTGGCTAAAAGGAATATTGCTCACCTTTGGGGGAGTGATCTAACACCAACTGTGGAGGAATGGATGCATGATATTGATTGGTGCCAGAGGGCCGAGAAGGTGATTTACAGTAGTCGGGGCTGCCCCAAGAAATGGGAAAAGATCTGGCAGGCATGGAGGAGGTATAGAGGAGAGTGGATGGACTCCCCGGAGGCCTCCCCAACGGGTTGAAGATGGGTTTTGGCGGGCTGGACCCCATTACATGACGTGTCTTGTATGCTTGCAAGTGCTCCCCTTGGTTTCCTGGCCACTGGCCTATGGCGATCAGAAATACCTACTGCATAGGGGGGGAGGAGTTGCTGTGTGACGGAGGGTGGGATGGGGCTTGGGTCGGGATGGGGGGATTGGTCGGGGGTGAGGATATTCTTTGGCACAATTGACTCTTCCTGTTGGGACCGGAATGGGGGACTGACCACTACTGTACGAAGTGCTGAGGGGTTTCTATTGTTTATACCTGTGTAACATGTGACTGCCATTGCACTTCTGCTGCTGCTTTGCTGCGAGTCTTAATGGAGCTGTTTTGCTCTAATAAAAAGATTTATAAAAAAAAAAAAAAACAATTGTTGCCTACACAGAGTAGAGTATCAATATTACCCTTTGATCCAACACGCAGTTCATACAACCTTAATTTCCCTCAGGTGCCTTTCACATCAAAAATACAGCACTGTTTGCTGCTGAGATCCTTCTCTTTTTGTGTCTAGGGTACAACTGTCTGGGTGGTGATGGCTGCCCCTCTGGGTTTCCACTTCACAAGGGAAGTTCTTCAGGTTTGGCAGATGACTGCATGTGATTCTGTTGGTGGCGAGAGAATCTCCCCATTGCTGTACCACACCTGCTCCTCTGTACCAGAGATTCTACTATAGCCATCACAAGTGACCCTGCACACTGCTCCAGGCATGTACATTTTTGCGTCACTCTCTCAAGTCCCCTAAACTATATCACCACTCTCCATCAGTGATACTATGATCCCCCTTAGATCCTGCCACAGTCACCACCCAGAGTCCACGAGCTGGGCAGCAGGAGCGTCTCCCTAAGACATTGGTTTCCCTGAGCTCTGTGGGAAGGACTGTTGCTTCTCTGCTTTTTTGGCCATGTCCCTCGGTCTTTGTAATTTCAAACACTTTAAATAACAGGACTATTACTCTTTCAATATTTACTGACTTCAGAATGATGAAAGGCTGATTTGGCCTTGCCAAAATTTAAAGTGTGACGTGCAGATCACACCAGATTTTATCACTGAGCCCTTAACTTGCTCAGATAGACTCAAACCATAATAAACAAGCATTTACAAAGTACTTCAGGGACTACCACTATTATGACACTGTTAACGGTATGGCAGATATACCCACATCATGCCAAGAACAACCACTATACCTGTAGGACTTGTCACCGCTGTACCCTAAACGTGAAAAATACATCAAGAATTCCCACCATTTTTGTCAGGGTCGGTTCTTTGCCAGAGATAGGCACCATCATACAATGGATGTTCGCAACATGTCAAAAAGTACCACCACTGTGCCAGATCCAGCATTTTACCATGGGTGTACAATATGCTAGGAATGCCCACACGTGGCGAAGAATTACCACCACTGTGCAAGGATCAGTAGACATACCACTTTGACCTAAGGTCAGCATTTTACGAGAATGAAACAATTTGAAAGAATTGCCACCATTGTGCAAGGGATGGAGTTTCACTGGGTTCAAAGGGGGCAACATGCAATAGATGCCGCCAACTTACCAAAAATTACAAACATTAAGCAAGTGAGAGGATTTTAAATGGGTTTCACATCACGCAATGGATCTTTACAAGTTGCCAGAAATTATTACCATTATGCGACGGCCTGAATTTTGCCAGGTGTGGGAAAAGATAGGCCTCCCATGGATGCCCGCAACTTCCTATGAATTACCCTTCAAATTGGTGTGTCAGGTACAACAATTACTAGGGTTGGCAGTGGGCACAACTCTCACACACTCCTTAGGCTGACACTTGCACTGTGACTCAGACCCACGCATCATCAACATTTTATATTAAAACCTACCTTCAATTCAGAGATGCCATCCCAACCTTTGCTGCTGTTTTAGACGTATGCCCCTCTCCCTCATAAGGTCATCTCATGGCTGGTGCTCCTGGAAGAAGTGGTGGCCTGAAAAGTAGCACCCATGGAGGTCTAGTGGGGGGATGGCATCTGGTAGTGTGGGTGGGAGTAAGCAGAAGTGCCTCGGAGAGATTAGAAGGCAGTAAGCTGGAAGCATGGGGGAGGGGAGGAAGCAAAGTGGAGTGCACTGCAGCAGGGAGTAGGGAAAGGAAGTAAGAATGTATGTGGGGCAAGAGACGAAAGGAATGTGCCTGGGAAATAGGAGAGAGCACAAGCAAGCAAGAATGACAGGCATGGTGGTACACAAGGCCATCAGTTGTGCTTGAGCGCCAGTGCAGGGGGGGTCAAATGCTCCTCGACAGTAGGAAAAACTATGTCAAAGCATCTCACTCTGGTGGAGAAATTCCTTTTTAGAGCATAAACCTACCTGACAGCACAGCTGTATGGTTTGCTAAAGACATCTTTGAGACATTCAGAAAACGTCCCTGGGAAAGCATTCAGCCTGTTGTTTACCATTGGCTCTGTGGTTTGTAACTCACATTCTCTGGCTTTTTATTTGCTGGCTTTCTTTGTTTTAGGCTGTTCAGGGTGAGTTTGTGTCCCCCCAAGGAGCAAACCTTTTTAACACCAACTCCCCTTTTCTTCTTCCACAAGTGCTCCTTTCTGCAAACAGGCATCTGCATTCAAAGACAAGGGTCAAATGTCAGGTTCCGTCTCTGACTTCAAAGTGAAAGGATGTATGTGACAATCTTGCTGGATGCTCGGTGTAGGAAATGTTTTTTTTACTAGCACACAACACTTAAATGCACTGTGGAAGTATTTCAGAATGCATCAGAATTAGGAACAAACAAATTAAGCATATTCTTTTGATAATTCTGAAGTGTGTTGAAAACAAATATTTAAATAATCAAAACAAATCAATACACTAGGTTATATTTCCACACATTATCATAAGAGCGCTGTATACTTTTATCAGTAAAACTGTATGTCTTTGCAAATGTAATGACAATCAATTGAAAATGTGTTGTCTGTAATGGCAGTATGCTACCACACCATGCATTGCATACTCTACTCTACTCTACTCTACTCTACTCTACTCTACTCTGCATCACTCCACACCACTGCACTCTACCCTTCCCCACTCCATTTTACACTACTCCAAGTCACTGCAGTCTGCGCCTCTCTACTCTATGCCATTTTACTCTACACCACTGCACTTTACACTACTCCAGTCTAGGCCACTCCAATCTACTCTGCACAACTCAACTAAGCAACACTTCATTCTACACCAATCCACTGTAAGCAACTCTAATCTACTTTGCTCCACTGCACTCTACACCACTTTAATCTACGCCATTACACTCTTCACCACTCTGCGCTACTACACTCTACCCTGCACCACTCCACTATAAGCCACTTCACTCTGAAACAATTTACTCTACACCACTGACTCTATTCCACTCTATGCAACTGCAGCCTATGCTACAGCTCTCTACGCCAATGTGCTCTATGCCACTCCACACCACTGCACTCTACTCTCAAACACTGCACTCTCCACGACTGAACTCTATGCCACTCTACTCTGTCTACTGCACTCTATATCAATTCACTCTACTCTGCGTCACTGCACTCTGTACCACTGCACCCTGAATAAATCTACTCTAAGCTTCTGCCATCTACGCCACTCTACTCTGCACCACTGCACTCAACTATGCACCACTGCAATCTACGCCACTGCCTTCTACATGCTGATTCTAAGCTGCTGAATTCTATTTCACTATACTCTGCAAGACTCTACGCCACTGCTCTCTACTGTTCACCACGGTACTCAATGCCACTCTACCCTACACCACTGCACTCTAACCCACTGCACTCTACTCTAGAAAACTGTACTCTATGCCACTGAACTTTACTTTGCAATACTGCATTCTATGCCAATGCCCTCTACGCCACTTTACTCTGTCACTGCATTCTATGGTACTGTATTTTACTTTGCACCACTCTATGCCACTGCACTCTGTGCTACTCTACACCTCTGCGCCACTCTCCACCACTCCACTATACTAAGCAACTCTCTAATATATGGCACTGGATTCTACAATGCTGCATTAAACACCGCTGAATTCTATGGTGATGAATTCTATGCCAATATACTCTGCAAAACTCTATGCCAATGCACTCTTCTCTACCCCCCTTCACTGTATGCCACTCTACGGAGCTCCACTCTCTGTCACTCTAATAGACGACACTCTTTGCCACTCCACAACAGTCTACTCTTTGCCATTCCACTCTACGACACTCCATGCCACTACTCCACTAACTTTTAGCCATGGCCAAAACCAGGCGCGCAACACCCACTGGGCTCACGGGGCTTCAGCCACCCCCGTCGTGTGTGTCAGCTCGGGCTGAGACTGCTTCGCGGGCTGGAGAGCAGTTAATTGCAGCCGCATGCCGAGTACTTAATAGGTCTTTAAAAGACCATTTGCTTGTAAATGAGGCTTCGGTTGTGTGTTCACTCCTTCTTTCAGTCACTCGGTCTATGGTAGGAAGAATTAGCCCCCCCCCCTGAAATATTTTACAGCCCCCCCTCTACCATTTGGCTCTAGTTGCCCGCCTGGCCAAAACACATTAGCAATGCCAAGAGCTCTTGCATAAACTAGGCCTATTGGCTTTGATAATGCTTTTGTTTATTTGTGCTTACCATAAAGGCTACAAGGTGACCCATTCTTTAACCGTGTAATATACGAGTTGAATGTTTATTCGACCTGCATAGCAAGAGGGTATTGAACTTCCCCCTAATATGTCGTACATTCTTTTGTGAGAACCACAATACACATCTGCTTCACGGAGCCATTCGGCGACGTTTAGTGGAATATTTAGACAAGTAACGAAAGTATAACTCGCCAATACATGTTTTGTTCACACTTAATGTATCAATCTGAGAAACAATTTCATTGGCAATTTCCAAAATCAATTAAAATAATAACTCGGCAGTGGTGGCTTAAACACCAGGTGTTTCTTATGGAAATACAGACAGGTAAATACGTCGTGACCCTTCACCATGAGCCCAGTACACTGAAAGAACAACAAAAGACACCAGGGCTGTTACGATAATTATAGTGTGCTATTTCAACTTTTTTTTTTTAAACCAAACTAGAGTATGAGCCTCTAGCTTCCGTAATGTTCGAGCACTGAACTAATGCATGAGTAATCAGCTTCCTCTCTCCTGTGCACATTACAGACTAGTCTTTCAGCACAAAGGTTAGTTTCCTTCCTCGGAGATGCCTTTCCCCAGCCCACATTACTTCTTTTCTTCTTCCCTGAAGTGCTCTTCTGTTTCCAAGTAACACGTCCTCCTCCTAACAGCTGTGGTCAGAACTCATGCGCCACTGCTTGCTGCATCTCCGTCACGACCTCTTTACTGCTGCATACTTTAAGGATCCAAAAAGTGTACCCCGAGCCCCCTTCGCCCACTCATCTAACCTTTACACTCAAGGTTTTCACAGTACCTCTTTTGAGCTTCAGTAAAGAAAATCATGCTTTTTAACTAATTATGTTATGGAAAACAATAGGTCACTGTCAAAAAGGCAAAGTGGTCGATATTTTTTTCTAACTAACAAGTTGCAAAGAATGTGAGCACGTGGATTATTCAGTGTATGATTTAATGGTAAAACGGGCCTGGTATATGCCACACGTGGACGCACGTGCTCCCCTATTCTTTCATGTCGCCCGGCATACGACGTGCTGCATCCGCCTGGTAATGCACCAGGCTCAGCCTTGCAGCAGCCAGAGCTCGGGGTGGGAGCCGGGACAGGAGGCCAGGCGACTGCGTTTCGAACTAATGCACACAGAACCCTCTGCAATAACGTGTCTAGGTCCAGGACTACCCACTTAAACCACTGGTGGGCAGCGCTCAATCTCAACTTGTGGCACCAGAGGGCAAAGTAAAAAGCCTCCTCCATTAGAAAAATTTGGAACCGGCATGTATTTTTAACAAATTAAGCACTGGCCTAACTCAAACCACTGCCTTAAAACAACTCTAATACTATCCTCTATCTTACAATCTTTGTTTTTTCAAATTTCAAAGGTATTCCTTCCACCATTATTGAAAATATAAAATAACCATAACTACTTTTGTTCATTAAATTTGCCTTATTCTAGTTGTATTCAATTGTTTTTGATTGCGGGTCATGCTAAACTCTATGATAAAATGCTGCAATGGGGTGGCTATGTATTGTGCAGGTATCCAAGGGAAATGTATTTCCAGCTCAGTGGATGATTGGTTCCCAATAAAATTGCTAATTTACAGGAACCGACTCAAGCGAACACTGTGTTTATTACTAGAATTGTGTAATTAAGAGACGAAAGACACATAATAAAAAGTCTAAAGGGATAAAAGAACAGACACTTAGTGAGTTTATATACACTTGTTTGGCAGTCTCTGATCATGTTCTACAACAGCCTTTATTTTAAACCAAAAAATAGCACTTTAAATGTGTAAATTAGTTACATTGTAACACACTTTCATCCAAGCTATCAAAAAATTCTAAAAAAGCTGTGAAAACCACAGATAGTGGGTTGCAAAGAAAGATCCTCATTTTATGGCAAATCGGACTGCTAAATTCTAAGCACACCTGTATAATTCACCCAACACAACGTGGCCAATAAAATATCCAATATTTCCTCACCAACATAATAGACATCAGAGCCTCTGAGTAGGCTGAGAATAATTTGGATCCCAAATCTCTTGGCAAGAGGAGAAGGGTACGTGGATTTAAATCTAGAATTTCCCCTAAACCATGATGGGCACACAAATGGACGTCATTTAAGGGTTACCTGAGGTCGCACCTGCGACCAATGGCGTTCCCCTAATGATCCCTGGGCACTTCCGTGCTACAGCTGCCTCAGCGGCCACAGGAAAGTCCATTAACAGAAGGTAAACAGTATCCAGGCAAAATGTGATTTTTAATGGAGAACCAACAGTTTTCAATGTGTGGTGTATGTGTCTGGTCTTAAAAAAGATGACACACCTAAAATCCTTGGCATTCGCCCACTGGTTTCCGATATCCAAAACACTCATTACATAGCCCTCACACATACATTCAAGGCACTATCCAACTTAGGCCTTACTAACTTGAACAGTCACATCTCCTCCCACCAACCATCCAGACAACACTCCACAGGACCCCTATTCACACATTCCATGCTTGTACAGAACCAGATCAAGAGGACGCAAGTACTTTTACATTTCTCCTAAAGTGTGAAATGACCTCCCACTCCACATCAGAGCCTGCTCCTCTCTCCTTGAATTCTGCAAGAAGATGAAGACGTGGTTTTTCAATTAACCAACCCCAACAGGCACACCGACCTACTCAATGCTAGGATACCTTAGCGGTTGCAAGTGCACTTTACAAACACACATAACATTACATAGCTTAATGTTGTGTATGTTACCTTTCACCTGTCTTACACATGCCACCCATGTTTTGTAGCTGCTCCTGGCCGATGATGCAGTGGGAGTCCAACCTGCTAACTTTACGCCCTAAAAGGGACTTGGGTTTAAGTGTCTATGGTCCGTGACACACTGCCTCCTTTCCCTGCTCCTTGGTAAACAGAAAAGAAAGAAAGCCAACGTCTTAAACTCAACAGGGCATTTCGCACTGCAATAAATGTCGGTTAGAGAAAAATTCAAAGATTTTCAGAAACCGCTATTCCCAGTAATGGAATGTTCTTAATCCCTTCAAATATTATGCTGGGGAGATATCTGTGGACTAGATTCAGAGATACATTTAATAAATGCGATCAAGCCGGGACTGTGTTTACAGGGGGACCTCCCTTCAATGGCAGTTCCCGGCTTGGACCCTGGGTGTATAGATATTTTCAGATGTATAGTGTTTTACAAAAGAAGACATGAAATGTTAAACATTCTCTTAACTGAAAAGTCTTTAGGCGTGGCTGGAGAAAGAAGATTTCTTTTTTTTTTTTTTAAGTATTTATTGTTCAGTTCAGAGCAAAACACACAAAGAAAAACATTTCACAGCTTTACAACATATTCATCATGCTGCAGGAAAAATAAAACAAGAAAATAACTGCTAAAAAAAAGAAAAAAGACACACGGATGTAATTATTACTCCGCCATATGCTGAATCATAGGCTGCCAAATCTGAATCCCTAAATGTTTTTTCTTCAATGACTTGAGACGATAAAGATTAAATTCTGTATAGAAAACATTATAAAACTTCGCTCGCCACATTTCATAAGATGGTGCCTCCGATTTTAGCCACATTGAAGCAATACATAGACGAGCTACTGCCATAGCCATAAAAAAAAGAATCTATAAGGGTAATACAATTGACATAAATTAACATTACTACATAACCCAAGCATCAACATCTCTTTAGATATCACAACATTTACATTGGTAAGATGCGAAAGAAACTGTTCAATTGATGAAAAAAAAGGTACTAACTTATTACAGTCATAAAATATATGAACTATATCAGCCTGAGGTGTATAACATCTAAAGCAATTCCCTGCTTGGGCATTTCCCCACTTCATCATATGGGCAGGTGTATAGTATAGGTTAAATACGGTTTTATAGTGCTGGGATCGTAAATTGGCCGTCAAAATGACTGTAGAGGCCAGATCGATAGATTCTTGAACAAACGTACCAGCACTATTAAACCTAATACACCATTTTGCATCATGTGCTGCTAAGTCGTCATGTTGTGTTGCGAGCAAAATATTATATAGGGTCCCAATCCTAACATGTTTAAACATAGAGTCAAATAGATCATTTGCAGCGATAGGGGTTATTTCAGAATGTTTGGGAAAAAAATCCCTTAATTGCAATATTTAAAAAAATCATTCTGCAGTATTGCATATTTATCCCTTAACTCCTTGAACGACAACATAATACCTTGCTCAAAGATATCCCCAACCCGTCGAATCCCTTTCTAATACCATATTTTCATCTTAGCATCCCAAAAGATCATTGGAAGTAATTCTGTGGAGTCAAGTGGAGTATAGTAATTAATTCTATTAAGAGACATAAGCTTGTGCACCCGTCTCAGTCCTTTGAATGCAGCAAGTTCGGTCTTAAATCTGTTTTTTTGGTAATAGCTCTGCTCGAGAAATTTAAGCAATATGTGTCGCGAATGATACCCGAGTAACGTCAAATATATATTGGGAGTTTCGAACGTTCTTGTCTCGCCCCCGGTGACCAAACTAGCGATAAAGAAGATTTCTAATGCACATTGATGTAATTATTTGTAAAGGGCAAATACAATTAGAGGACAATATCATTACAAATTGACCATCCATTTCTTCTTCCTAAATTCGATTCTAGTATTTCATCATACACCTGTGAATTTGATAACATGCACCAGTTAGATACAATTGTCCTTTTCTGGGGCTATATTAGTAGCCAACATTTCATCCCAAATATAGGCAGTGAAGCTACCTAGTTAGGTCTCGCTGAGCCAATGCGCTTGCGCATTGCTCCGTCGAGATTATAGTAAGCGGAAAAGAACAGTCTACCAAAACGGCTGCATATCGCATACAGTTCATGTGATCTATGCGCGTGCACGCCAGCCACATAACACACCACCATTTGTCGGTGCCTCGGCATCAGACTTCAAAGGCTGCCGCTCCCCCGCCCCCCGCGTGCACATCGCACACCGCCATTTGTCTGTGCCTCTGCATCAGACTTCAAAGGCTGCCGCTCCCCCGTCCCCACAGCAATGCCGAGAGCTTGTTTCTGGACGAAAGTGGAAGCCTACCGTGCTTGTTTACAGTAGCCTTGCTCCTCAAATGCTGTTGCTGTGTTGCCATCTCTCTAGGGACACTCAGCTTGAAAACGCTCGACTTGCTAGCTGCAATGCTACATCCGCTATGCTTTGCCTCTAGTTTTTATTTCCCACTCCCAGGCTTGTTACCCATTACCGACGCCCACTTGCAGCCCTGTTGTGACGTTTCCTCTTAGAGCCTCTGCGTGTTTCCTGTGCGCCTCCGAGCACTACAGGGGCTATGCCCTACAAACACATCATTTTACGCTTGCGTTCCCTGCCTCATAGTGCCTCTGCGTCTTTCCTGGCACCTTCGAGAGCTACATGGCCTCTACCCTGCTTACACAACCGCTTAATTCCACTGGTTTTCAAGGACACGCACAGCTACAAAGTTACATCGCCGAGCTCGTCTCAGTCCCGGGAAATGGCAAAAAGTTACTTTAAACACTCTCAACAGGCCTGCCCCAGTCCAGTCCTCCTCGGCATGTCCTAGGCAGCGCTGCCAAGACAGCACAAGCAGGCACAAAAAGAAGGCATGGAACAAAACCTCGCATTCCGCCTCCTTTTACAAACACACACAATGCAGGGCTGCCAAGCCCGACCTCGGAGCGGGAGAGCACAGGCATTAACCATTCGCCAACTGCCCCGGAGAACAATATCTCTCAATTCGCCCTCAGATACCTTTTGCCCTAGTTACCCCTCTCGAATTGCCTCAGAACTTCTTCCCGCAATTCTCTATCAAGCTTTCCAGACCACGCTCCCTTTTAAAACGTGTCATCCTCCCCGACCCAGCCTATCTGAAACATTATAAATATAAATACGGCCTCAAAGGGCTTTCAAACCTCCCGTATAGCACTCATATCCCACATTAACCCTTTTCTATAAACTTCTCCCGCCTCTTTCCTTCAGACACACCAACCACGACCCTCCCCAAAATGACTCCTCTCCCCTCCCTTTACACTGTCACATTAATTCCTTCAAATCTCTCCTTCCTTTACAGGTCTATAACCTCCTCCCGCTCATCCCACAAAGCATTTCGAACTGGAACACGGGGCAGTGACTACAAAACAGAATATCTGCTTTCTACGTACATGTCATGGATTTCTGTAAGGTTGGAATATCATCGTTTGTACGTATAGAATAACATTTACACAATTAAATAAGTTCTATATAGGTTTTACAGTGACAATGGAGTATATAATCGTATATTTGCATTCATACTTTATACATAACGCTCTATAAATGCTAGCAGGCAACAGGCGAGAAAGGGGGGTGGTCTGCGTGCAAAGCGTGGCGAATTGACGCAGTATGTAAACAATGAAAGAAGACGTCTCACTAGCGCGATATTTGTAAACACGTGAGCTCACACCAAAGCCTTACTAGAACAAGCATTGTTGCCCTTACCCTCTGGTAGAAAAATCTGAACTCTGCAGCAGTGCCATCAGTCATGCCATTGAGGTAACTTCAAAGAGACTTATTATATTTGTTTCATAATCTCATTATGTCAGAACTGAAGCATTTTCAATGTTATAAAAAATTAAGCGGTAGTTGTTGCTTATTTATCATATGCAACTAACATCCACTGACAAAGGCAATAGTCCTGGCTTATTGTAAGTGTAATATTACTTGTTGTTTCATATATCTGGATAAAATGATAGAAGCAGTAGAATTCCAGTTGGGCGGTCCACTATGCTAAACACAGATTTTTAGCTCATGTGTTTCTAAGCCACGCCATTAATTGCATCGGCCATGACCCTTTGAGAGCCCCCCCCCCAGTTTTTCCATACCACTTAAAGACCTGATAATCCTATATATCTCACTGAAAAAAAGCCATACAAATTCTACTCATCAGATAAAAGTAGTAACTCATACCAATAGCAACCATCAGGCACCAAAACACTGTGTATAGATAAACCTGGAATTAATGTGAATGTTTCCAATTTCATTGCAGTGGCTTCCAAAACCCTCTGTTCCACCACTGGGATCAATCACAATTCATTTGCAACTGGCTGACAGTAATTTCTATCTGGGTTTTTAGCAACAGGGGCGGGGAGGCAAACACAATGATGTATTCTGTCACTGATCCACTGTATGTTCATCTGTAAACGTGTGCACATGTGCGTCTGTACTTTCCTCCGTAGAGTCAATCACATGCAGAGTCTTCTGTGGTGCTATATTCAGGACTTGGTCGGAATGCTCAGAAACCACCTTTGTGCGATGCACGAGCCGCGAGTAAGGCAAATATCCAATTTTTATTACCTTTTTAAAATGTTCAATGTTCAAAGTCATACGGCTTCCAGATGCCATTCACTTGACTGATTGTACTCACAAACACGCCGCATTGATGATGTCCTGTGTAATCCGATAGACGTCTCTTGCACACAAGCACACGTGCACAGCACTTTTTTTCGTCACGTGCACACAAATCGCGTTTTTTTTTATTATTTCATTTCGCGGCACTCTTAGCACTGAGGCACGGGGGCTCTTCACTCTGAATGAAAACCGAGGCTCGATAGTGTCTGACATCTGAGCAGATGTGACTGGTTCTTTCCCACTTTAGAGATGCCATTAATCAAACATTTTATTAAATAAATTGCATGCATTTCCACAGTGCTAGTTTGTTGCTGCTTCCCATATTGTGAATGGCTGCACCCTCCGTTCCCATAAAAAAACGTAATTTTGCTTCTGCCTCTACTATGACCACTGCAGGCAACCCATATGACTGGTCAGTTGTTCACTTTTGTGAGTGAGTTCTGTCTGTGAGCGGAAATACCCAATGTGCGTGCGCACAAATCGCTTTTTTTTTTAATTTCATTTCGTGGCTCTCTTAGCACTGAGGCACGGGGGTTCGTGCTTCTCCTCTACCATTTCCTCCCTTCTTTTTTCGGAAGTCCATCTGTGGCTACTCTTAATCTCGTCCACCTTCCCTTTCTTTCCCTTGCCTTCGATCCCTTCATGCCCTCTCTCTTCTTCCTGCCACTTTGTCTCCCCTCTTCTCTCCTCTCTCCTCCTTTCTCGCCTCCTTTTACACCCCTGCCGTTCAGCTTGCTTCCTTCCCTTCCCATGCACATTTTCTTTCTTTTCCCATGACTCACTGCAGCGTTTCATTCGTACTTTCTGCATCAATTCCTCCGTTCACTCTCTTTGCTATATTTCTTTGTTCCACTGACCGACCTCCCTTCTAACACCCTGTGGCTCTGTGTATTTTGTCGCTGGCATTCTTTAGTGAAATGTAGCGCACATTGCCCCTATATATTTCATCTTGTGTGTATGGCGTCTTCCCAGCTCTTATTCTGTCGTTCTCATTATTCATGAAAGCAAGATACTTAGTCTAGTGTCACACTCCAATCCCTTTCATGGTCCAATTTGCACATATATTTCAAAATATACATATTTGCCTGCCACACTGACCCACCTCTTTTTGGTCTTCCATCACCGTACATTTCCCAGAACGTTAAGATATATCTGAGGTAGCACCTGCCTAATACCCACTTCTGTCTGGGTGTGTCTCCTCCTTCCTTTATGAGGGCTGTGCTCTGTTCTCTGTAAGAGTGAAGTGAGCAGGCATAGTGCTTTCAGTGGCTGTTACAATGGCTTGATGATGAGTATGATAGAAATTCCAATCTACTGAAGGTCCATGGAGACGGTTGGGAGACAGAGAACATGACAGCACCAGCCACACACACATAAACACACACACACACACAACCACACACACAACCACACACACAACACACACAACCACACACACAACCACACACACAACCACACACCCACAACCACACACACACACACAACCTCAACCACACACACAACCACAGACAACCACTACCACACATACAACCACAACCACACACACAACCACACACACAACCACACACAACCACAACATCAGTGCACACTTTCACCAGACACAATCACCATCAGTCGTCAGTGTACGCTTTCACCGGGCAGAAACACCACCAGCCATCAGTGCACGCTTTCACCAGGCACAAACACCACCAGCAGTCAGTGCACGCTTCCACCAGGCACACACCACCAGACGTTAGTGCACGCTTTCACCAGGCACACACACACCACCAGCCAGCAGTGCACACTTCCACCAGACACACACACCACCAGCCATCAGTGAACAATTTCTACATACACACACACACCACCAGCCATCAGTGCACACATCAATTGTTAACGCATTCACAATTAACTATGGCAGCAATCGCAGTATGGCACACTTTACTTTTAAACATATTCATCTAAAGCGCAGCATGCCACCATTGCTAAAAAAAATAAATACACATTTTTTCGGTCTACAATTTATAGACTTTCGTTGCAATTAGTGTTGCAATATTTAGCAATGCCAATAGCTCAAACTTAATTAATGCGAGACCTATGGCATTGCAAATGCTTGTTTAAATTGATTTCTCCTCATCCGAAGCACCTTTAGTTATTTGAGGCACACTGCAAGGATGCTCACAGCAACTGATGCTATAGTTGCACTTTGAGGCAGCAACATGTATTTCAAACGGTTTCAGCACATCTGAGGCTATTATTAAACATTGGGACACCCCATCTGTGAATGTAAAGCTAAACCTGCACACGCGGAGGTTTTTTAAATCTGTGCATTTTCAAAAGCACTAGCCGTCTGACATCCACTGGACTCTAATAATGTTATACCGTTGAATGAGCAGGTTACACCTGGGTAAAGAGATTTTTTCCTTAACAATTGGGATCATGCTACAGATATCAGCAATGGCGGACCCTTCTATTAGGGAAAAGGAGCGTCGCCCTCGTGCTGCCAGCCCTGCAAAAGGGGAAAAATAAAAATGGTAATAAAATAAAATGTATTATCATTTTATTTTTCACTTTCCCCAGCCCGCGCCATGTTTGGGGCGTGGCCACTGCTGACTGGCAGCAGGGGAGTGGTGCTCGCTCTACCAGTTTACACTGCGCAGGTCACACTGGCCGGCTGTCTTGCGACGGCCAGCCTGGTATGCGCAGTGTAAACCTCTCTACCTGGGTGTCCAAGACAGCCGGGTGAAGAGCAAGCAGAGGCCCCCCAGTGCATCAGTGAGCATGGAGCCAATCCTCTCCAGCCAATCTTGGTGCTTGAGAGCAGTGCCTTGATTGGAAGAGGGGAATTGGAACCACCAACAAAGAGATGGGGGAGCTGTGAGCAATGAGGGCAGAGGTAATGAGGTTTTTTATTTATTTTATTTTAAACTGGCCCCATCAGTGCGCTTCACCAGTTTCATTGATCCGCAGCGCCACTGGATATTAAGAGCTGCCTGCCTGAAAATTAGAGGATAGACCTGAGCTTATGCCAAATGTCTGACATGTGACAGCTGTTTTAGGGAGTGGATGGCTGGACACTTTACCTACTGTGGCTTCACAAAGCGCTTGTCACGGCAGCACCTTATCTACTACATGGCGTATGACTAAGGATTATGTTACTTAGCCTAGAAGCAACAGTTTTTTCCAAGTATATTCACATGCTTTGCATACTGCCATCTAGTGTTTGGTCCGGTTGTCTGCAAGTTGTTTTTCTTCGAAGAAGTCTTTCGAATCACGAGGTAAGGACTGAGTAGCAATTTGCGACCTACCTGATGAATATTAATGAGGTAGGTTTGATTGCGACCCACTCAAAAGCCGTTTGAGACATGTGTGCAGTAGATACACCTGCTTGGCATAGACTGTATAGCAGTGCCCTACAGGAAAGCGGTGGGTAACTAGTGGATGTTGCAGTTATTTGAAAACGTGTTTTTAGCACTGCATGCCCTATATTAGCTTTTTGGCGTGCTAAGACATCCACACAATAGTGCTTGGTAAATGTGTGAGGTGTAGACCATGCAGCAGCTTTACAAATGTCAGCTATGGGTATTACCTAAGAAAGCCATAGATGCTGCTTCTTTACGAGTAGAATGTGCTCTAGGAGGTACAGATAAAGTCCTTTTGGCTACAATGTAGCATTTCTGGAAACATTTAACGATCCATATAGAAATGCCAGATTTTGAAATAGGTTTCCCTTTGTGAGGAGGAGCAAATGCAACAAAAAATCGTTTTGAAAAAATCTTTTGTTCTGTCAATGTAATACATAAAATATTTTAACATCCAAAGTATGAAGAGCTCTTTCTGCTACAGAATCTGGTTTGGGAAAGAAAACAGGTAGCTCAATCGATTGGTTAATATGTAAAGCAGAAACTACCTTTGGAAGGAATTTTGGGTATGTACGTAGAATCACCATGTCCCTGTGAAGCTTAAAGAATGGGTCTTCTAAGGTTAGTGCCTGAAGCTCACTCACACGTCTTAGTGAGGTGATCGAAATTAAAAAAGCAACCTTCAGCTAAAGATATTGGAGGGGCAATTATGGAACGGTTCAAAAGGTGGACCCATAAGTCTAGTCAGAACAATATTGAGGCTGCATTCAGTTGCAGGTGGGACATTTGGAGGTATCACTGTTTTAAAGCCTTCCATGAAAACCTTAATAACTGGTACTATGAACAAAGATGAATGTAGCCTGTTTTGAAGGTAGGCAGCCACTGCTGCAGTTGTAGATGTATGGAGGTATATGCAAGATCTAAGCATTGTAAATGCAAGAGATAGAAAATAATGTTTTGTATAGAAACATTTAGTGAATCAATTGTTTGACTATTACAATAAATAATAAACCTTTTCCACTAGGCTGCCTAGCAAGCTCTAGTAGTAGGTTTCCGTGCTTTTTTAAGAATTTCCAAGCATTCTGTTGGCAGATTTAGATACTCAAACTCTATGACTTAATTAGACAAATCACTAGGTTTAGTTCCTTTGGGTTTGGGTGTCTGATTTCGCCATGGTTCTGAGTGAGAAAGTTTGACGTTCGACTGAGCTTCTCATGTGGGACTACTGAAAGTTCGAGTAGTGTGGTAAACCATGGTTAACAAGCCATTGTGGGAGCTACTAGAAAGAGGGTGAAGCATTAGCCTGAGTTTCTGAACCCGAAATGGAAGAAGAGAGAGAGGCGGAAAAGCATAGGTAAATATTCCTGACCAATTAATTTGTAGGGCATTGCCTTTGGGTAGAGGGTGTGGGAACCTGTAGCCGAAGTTTTGCATTTTGTGCTGTCGCAAACAGGTCTATTTGTGGAAACCCTATTTGTGGAAGTATGGGAGGAGGACGTGCGGTGGAGTTCCCACTCATGGCTTGTTGCCGCATGCTGCTGAGAAGGTTGGCAAAGTCGTTGTCTGTCCCTGTAAGGTGCTGTGCTATCAGGTGGATTTTGTGATGAATCGCCCAAAGCCAAATGGTCTGAGAGAGGTGTGACAACTGTAGAGTGTGTGTCTCGCCCTGTTTTTGTACATTATACAAGGCTGTCATATTGTCCATCCGGACTAGGACAACCTTGCCTACAAGGCGAGGTAGAAATGCTTTCAGCGCTAGGTGAATAGCTTGAGGCTATAGGTAGTTGATGTTGAGATTCTAATGTCTTGTGTCCTACAGACCCTGAACCAGTAGATATTGAAGATGAGCACCACATCCTGTGAGGCATGCATTCGCTGTTAGCACGATCGGTTGGACAGGGTCAACAAATGGCCGTCTGTCTGACAAGTTTTTTGTCTTCCATCACTGCAGAGAGCATTGGCTGCAGCTGTCTGTCAACACTAGATCATGTAGTTTTCCCTGTGATTGAGTCCACTGACGTAATAAACATTTCTGAAGAGGACGCATGTTTAGTCGTGCATAGGACACCACAGCAATGCAGGATGCCTTCTTCCCTAGAAGTCTCATAAAAGTTTTGACTGTGAGATACAGATTGCTTTGAAATTGTGGTAGCAGTGTTTAAACATTTGGATAGGTTAGACCTATTTGAGTGCTGATTATAGCTACTAAATATCATTGAAGCGGTGAAGGTTGAAGATGGGATTCTTGAGCATTGGCTGTGAATCACAGCTGATAGAGAAGATTTATGGTGGTTTGAGTAGTTGTTAATGTTTGAGAGAAATTCTTTGAGTGCGAGATGGAATATTGGGAGGATTGCTGGTGAGCTCTAGGCAATAATCATGTTGGATAATGTCCAACACCGACTTGTCTGATGTTATTGACTGGCAAGTGGGAATAAAATGTTGTAGTCAACCTCCGACAGGTGTAAGATGATCGGGGGAATGATCATGGAGTCACTGTTTATTAGCCGATGGGGAGATACGGGTTGGTGTGCCTTTGCCCCGACCTTTGCAGTTGTTACACCTGTAACTGCCTCTCTTATATCCTCTAGTAGGAGAGTATTGATTTTGTGGCCTATATGAATGCATCTGTGGAAGTGGTTTTTTAACCTTCTCCTTGAAAGGAGTGTCAAAAGGAGAGATGTTTGAAGTGCTCTCTTGAATTTAGCAACTTCAGTGTCTTTCTTCATCTTCTCTTAGACTTCATTCATTTGTAGGGGAAACAGATTTTGTTTATCAAAATGAACATTTAATAATGTCTGTTGGATATTAATTCCCCTGGCAGCTGTTTCGGCAGCATCTAATGCACACCTCATGGAGGATTTGGAAGGAAAATGCTTCTTACCAGTATGCATCTGTTCTTGGCATGTAGAGCTGCAGATGCGTATACTTGTGCATAGATCGCCATCTGGCATTGGACTCAGATGTTTGCACTTTGTTTTTGTCTTGGAAAAAGTCTTTGTAGTCACGAGGTAGGGGACTCCTCCTTAGAATGATAGTGCGCATGGGCATCGACTCCATCTCCAGATTGTTTTGCCATGGAGGGTTATGATGGGAGCTAGTAAGAAATAGAAAAGGATGTCCATGTATAATGTATCTAAGTAAGATTGGGGGACCCATGAGTCTGGTAAGGACCACATTTCAGTTCTATACTAGAGAGGGAAGAACTCTAGGTGGAGTTATTCTTTTAAGTCCTTCCATAAATACTTTGATAGCTGGTTCCCTAAACGAAGACAAGTGTTGTCTGTTTTGGAGATGTAGTCTAATGGATGTATACGCTAAGTTACGTTGTGTACTCCTGGGAGGTGTTCTGCAAGGCGATTTATGTTCTGAGGAATGGCCCATTTCCATATGATTTGAGCTAGGTGTGAAAGCTGCAGAGTGTGTGCCCCACCTGTTTTTGTATGTAATACATGGTTGTCATGTTGTCTGTACGGACCAGGACAGCTTTGCCTACAAGGTGGAGTTGAAAAGATTTTAACGCTAGGAAGATTGCCAACAATTCCAGGTAATTTATGTGGATTTTTTTTGCCGAGGAGTCCACATGCCCTGAATGGAATGGGTTTGAAGATGAGCTCCCCAGCCGGTGAACGATGCGTCTGGTGTTAGCACTATCTGTGGAACCGGGTCGAGGAACAACCGCCCTTTGGAAAGGTTTTGTGTGTTCCACCACTGCCGAGAGCGATGGGTGCGGTCGTCTACCAACATCAGATCTGTTAGCTGACCATGAGCCTGGTTCCACTGACGTGCCAAACACTCCTATAAGGGACGCATTTGGAGTCTAGCATGAGGGACGAAGAGAATGCAAGAGGCCATCATCCCAACTAGCTGCATGAACACTTGCGCTGGTAATGAGTGTTGAGGCTGAAATTTTGCTATTAGAGCTTGTGTGGCGCTTATACTGACTGGGTTGGGGTATGCTAGAGCTTTTGAAGTGTCTATTGTAGCCCCTATTGTTGTATGCTGGACAGATGGAGGTGGGATTTGGTGAGGTTTAGCGTGAATCCCTAGTCGTGAAGCAGTTGGATTGTTTTGTGTGTGTGTTGCACACAACTGCTGCCTGACTTCACTTTTATGAGCCAGTCGTCCAGATAATGTGATGTCTTCGTAAGTGGGCCGCAACTACTGCGAGACACTGAGTGAAGACTCTGGGTGCTGTAGTCACCTTGAATGGGAGGACTTTGAATTGGTAGTGTTGGACATCTACCACGAACCTGAGATATTTCCTGTGAGCGGGGTGAATGGGAATATGAAAGTAGGCATCCTTTAAATCCAGAGTGGAGAGAAAGTTGCCCTGTTGAAGCAGTGGGAGCACTTTTTGGAGAGTGACCATGTGGAAGTTTAGCGGTCTGAGGTCCAATATGGGCCTGAGAGAGCCGTCCATTTTTGGAATTATGAAATAGAGGGAGTAAACCCCTGTGCCTTGATGAGGCAAGGTGTCTGGTTCTATTGCATGTTTTTGTAATAGAGAGAGAACCACTTGTTTGAGAAGTGTCAGATTTTCCGAGGACATTGGACGTTGTCTGGGAGGAATATTTGGGGGAATAGAGGTGAGTTCTTGGCAATAACCATACTGGATAATTTGTCTTACCGGCTTTTCTGTTGTGATTGAATTCCAGACATGTAGGAACTGTGAGAGACGTCCCCCGACAGGAGTGGGATAATCGGTATGAACTCACTGTTTGATGGTAGGGGAGTTTGAGTGGGGATCTTATAGGAAGAAGAGGGATGTTCTGAGCCAATGGTTTTGGAGCCAGTCCTGTAGAAGGAGCGGCAAAAAGAACCTCTAAGGGAAGGGAATTGTAAAGCCCCCATGGACTTAGGAGTGTCCATATCTTTTTTCATCTTTTCTAAAGATGTGTCAACTGAGGACCCGAACAGATGCTCTTGATCAAAGGGCTGATTAAGAATAGCAGATTGCACCTCCTGTTTGAATCCGGAGACTCAAAGCCAAGCGTGCCTGCATACCAAAACACTAGTGTTAATGGCACGAGATACGGTATCAGCCGCATCAAGCGCACATTTAATTGAGGTGTTTGTGATCAATTTCCCCTCTTGTACAAGGTCATTGGCTTTTTGTTTGTACTGGTCAGGAAGGTGTTAAATGAGCTTTTCAAGCTCATCATAGTGAGCCCTGTCGTACCTGGCCAATAAAGTTTGGGCATTGGCAATCGGGCAATGATTTGCAGCCTGTGACACAATATGTTTACCAGATGTGTCTATTAGTTTGGACTCCTTATCAGGAGGGGGGTGTTGCCTGTACTTTGTGAGTTTGCCCTCTTGTGTGCATTAGACACCACAAGAGACTCCAAAGGGACCTGACCTTTAATATAAACTGGGTCATTGGGAGCTGCCTTATACTTTTTGTCTACCCTGGTGTTGAGAATCCTGGCTCTAACAGGGTCCTTAAAAACGTGTGGGTCATGTTTGCGCATCCCCTTTAACATTGGCAGGGTGTGCGTGGACTTTTGCGAGGGTGGAAAAGGTTTCAAGTAAAAATCTTCCTCTAAGGGATCAGAATGGTATCAGAGTGGTATTGGGCAGCCCTATTGGTTAGTTGCGCAAAACCAATATTGTCATCTGGTGGTGATGGCCTAGATGGATAGAGGTCCGGGTCATTATGTGGGTCAGGATCTGTGTTGTAGTCATCCCAAGGGACTAGATCATGTGGGAAGGTATGTACATCATCAGCCCTATCTGGACCTATATTCCCACCCTCATCGGTATGATCATCCTTATCATCTAGTTTTTGAAGTGAAAAAGTATGTTGTGGGGAGTGTGGTGGAGAAATAAAAAGACTTGGATCAACTGGAGGAAGAGAAGGAGGTGAATAGGTGTTAGTACTCCTCTCCTTTCATTTCAAGGGTATTTGAGGTTCCTCCGAAGTGTCGTTTTCTCTTTTTTGGAGGCTTGGCAAAGACTTTGCCAGTCTCTGGGTCAATAAAAAGAGTTTTTTTCTTTTAGATCCAAAAAATCAGGTACAGCCTGTGTGGGTAAAATGACTTTTGTCGGTGCCGGAGATTTTGAGTCAGGGTGTTCTTTGGACCATTTCCCAGAGGCTTTTTGTGGGGTCTAGGACTCCTTAGGTTTTGTTATAGGAGTTTGTGGTTCCAAGACTTTTTTCGGCTCCAAGACTATTTTCGGCTTCAAGACTTTTTTCGGTTCCGAATGTTTGTCCTTTGTATGTTTCATTGGCTGAGGGTTTCGGCATCGAGGCTTTCTTCGGTGTTGACGACGGAGAGCGTGGCACATGTTTGGTCTTGTGCTTCGAATTTCGTTGCGCGCACTGCATCACCAAATGCGATGCAGTGCACGCAACAAAATCCGTTTTATTTATTTATATGTTTACTTACCTGTTAAACTCTGTAATCCATACATTACTACCCCCCACCCTGCCCCTCCCCACGTCATCGCCCTGCAGGAACTCCTACTGTCGACCGCGGCTGTTCAGAAACAATCCCAGAAGCAGCAACCATAGAATTAGTTAGTGTCAAGAGAGGGTCCGTCAGCGTTAACTGAAACAACTCACAGATCCACGGTACCTGAAGACATGCAAAAGCATCTTGGGTTTGAGTCAAAAGAAGTTAGTGGGCTATGAACTTTCAATCTAGCCCCTCGCCCCATCTCGTCAGATTTCGAATGGCAAGAGGGGGTTGAGTCCCGCTTGCCTTTCTTGCACTTAAGATGTGTCTCTGACTTATCAGAAGACTTTGGGAACTGAGGTTCACCCTGGATTGCATCTTTAAATGGATTGCAAATAGCCTTGTGACTTGGAGTGGAACTTCGCTTTCGACCGCAGCCTTTTAAGTTCGGCGACACAGCGAATTGCCTCCTGCTTGTGGAGCATCTTCAGGTTCATGAAGGCACATTTATCACACAAATTGAAGTTGTGGCCAGAGCCCAAGTACCAAAGATGCGCTGTGCATAACTGTAACTGACAATGGCTTTCTGCTATCATGCCACAGCTTGAATCATGGTGGTTTTGGGGGAGACACTATCCCTGATACACTACCGCAGGTAAATGTGAAGAAATCGGAAGATCAATAAAGTTGGGAGCGGGGATCTGGGTCCACTGGGGGGGTGGGGGAAGCAACTGACTTCAGCATCCTAGAATGGAATTTATATGCGACTCTACTCGGTTTCTTCCGGGAGATACAGAGTATCTGCTGTATCACACTGCAACCCCAATTGGTACGCTTAATAATTGCTGTAAACTTCCCTGGATCTAGTCTGGCACCACAGGATATTCTAAATGTGAGGAATCTGCATTTAGGGGTATTGAGTTGAAATATTTTCATATTTGGACTCAACCTTTGCTTATTAAAGAAAGACATTAAATTCTTCTCTAGGTCCAGCCAATGTGAAAATATACTTTGGTACAATTCTCGCTTCACAGTGTAAATACTGTTAAGCACTAGTGAAGTACTACAGACTTACACTATAGTCTAAAAGAAATACCAACCTTTCTTTTTGAATATCCAATTCAATTACAAGGTCTGCACTGACCTTAAACTACTTAAAGGTAGATCCCATCTTTAACAGGCTACCTATGCACAGATACCAGGCTCAGTTAGACAGTAGTCCCACTTTCTCAGCACAAGTGATCACACGTAACCAGCAAAGAGCCTCTTACCCCATTGCATAGCAGTGGCCCTTACTTTAAAAGGCAGGCACGGGTTCTTAACACTCAAAATCATTTTACCAGAGTATTGAGCGAGTGAGACTCGTTCACAGCAGAGATCCAAAAGAATGGTCACCCAAAAAAAGAAGAAAAAAAATGTAGGGAAGCTAAATGGCTCAAAACACATTGCATACACATGAACCTGGATAACATGAGTATGTGCTAATTACACTACCAGACACTGGCAACAGTGCCCATTTTTTAACCATTAAACACAGAATAACATGATCGTGTTGGCTGACAACAAATCTCATTCATTCATTAGTTAAATGGTAAATAAAACAGTCCAGCTAGTCTAAGTGACCCAATATATATGTAAAAACAATAAGGAATTTCCCTTTATGTACTTTACAAGGGCATTGCCACCAAAATGTAAAGGATATCGGTCGCCCATGCTTCTCTACAGGCCTATGATAAGAGGGATGTAGACGACTTCGAGACACTCTCTCCACCAGTCCATGATGGCGCATTCCTCGAATGTTATCTGTGGGGTTAACTGAAGGCTGAAAAAAACAGAAAAGGAAAGAAGGAGGTCATTAATAACTATGTTTTCAAACACAATGTGAATAACTACTTCGCAGAACTAAATGAGCATTATGCATGACTATCGTCTTATGCCAGCAACAGCCCTACATTTGTTAAAAGATACATGGTTTAATACTTAAAGCAGATGATACCGAGCTTAGACTTGGCACAGCCAGGTTCCAATGTATAATGAATGCACTCCAAGTATATTGCGGGATGATGGATTTGAAGGTCTCTAGTTGGCAGAGGTAGGTACCTTTGACCAAAAGGGACCCTTGTGTCTAGTCGGGGTAAGGGGCTACACTTCTAAAATAACCCCTGCTCACCGCCTTGGTAGCTGGGCACGAGCAGACAGGCTTATCTCAGAGGCAGTGTGTAAAGCATTTGTGAACACATACAGTAATACAGTGACAACATTATAGATGGACGACACACAGGTTGTATTATAAACAAGCATTTGCAATGCAATATGTCGCGCATTTATGCAAGCTTGATCTATCGGCATTGTAAATGACAATGCCTTTTATTTATGTTTTAAAAACAAAAACATAAATAAAAGGTATTGTCATTTACAATGCCACTAGCTCAAACTTGTGTAAATGCGAGACCTATTGCATTGCAAATGCTTGTGTATGTTTCAATAGGTTGTACGATTTAAAGTTGAGAACAGTCCTATAAAAAAAGATAACACAAATCAAAAAAACCTGCACACACACTGGCTCTCTCTTTCCCTCAGTCTCTCGGGCCACCACACAAAACACACACACACAAAGGTACCAAAAGTTTAGTTCTCACTTCCCCCGTGTCCAAAGGCAGCGCCTCTCAGCCTGGCCTCTGCCCCCGAGTGGTGAATCATACAGCCGTGGTCACAAGACCACATTCGGTGCTCAGAGTTGTATTTACCCAGGCTGTGGAAGAACGGGCTGCCGCCGTGGGGCACGGACAGCCCCCTTTCAGAGCGGCACGAAAAGCAACATTTGCGGATAAGGTTTATGGCATGAGGGATTCAGGACACATTTAAACGCTGCTTTTAGATGCTTTCTTTGTTGTTATTCCACAAAATTATCCAGAACCATCCTGTTTGAAATGGGATGCATGTCAAGCGAAGGGCTGTTTATGGGGTCTTTCTACTTCACAAGTGTCACAAACGGTGGTAATTTAAATGGCAGTAGTGATACCTTTGATTATACTGCATTTTATGGCAATAAGATGTTCATCCGAGTGTGTCACGAAAAAGGCACTGAAATGTCACACCTAAGTACAGTGAACAAATTGCAAAGTCGCACAATGGGAAAAAACTTGTCAGCTACGCGTGTATGTTTTTAAAAACATATAGTGTGTGCTATTTGGGTGGACTTTGCTACATGGTTGTAAGAGGTGGATTGGTTGCATCTGACCTGATGGCCGCCCTAAGAGCCTCAACCGCAGAACCTGGCCCTAAGTGCCTTAAAACAGAACCCGGCCCTAAGTGCCTCAACAGCAGAACCCAGCCCTAAGTATCTGAACAGCAGAACCCAGCCCTAAGTATCTGAACAGTAGAACCCTGGCCTAAGTGTCTCGACTGCAGAACCCAGCCCTAAGTGCCTCAACAGCAGAACCCCGGCCTAAGTGCCTCGGCAGCAGAACCCTGGCCTAAGTGTCTCAACTGCAGAACTCTGGCCTAAGTGCCTCAACAGCAGAATCCAGCCCTGAGGTCCTCAACAGCAGAACCCTGGCCTAAGTTTCTCGACAGCAGAACCCTGGCCTAAGTGCCTCAACAAAAGAACCTGGGTGGAAGCGCCTCGACAGAAGAACCTTGGCTTAGGTACCTCAACAAGAGAAGAGGAAAGCCTGGCCCAAGCCTTAGTCAGGGCTCATCCCTGCACATCAGAGTGAGTATAAAGACTGATGATCCTGTGATCTGTAAGAGAGCTTAAGCCAAAGTGGAATTACCAACCGATTAAACCACCCCATCCAAAGGTGCTGTGACCAATGAACAGCGGCTGGATGACGTCACTCTTCTAGTGAGTGTACACTTGAGGCTTCACTCCTTCTTTATTTATTACTAGCAGCCCGCCCCAGCGTTGCCCGGGGCAGAAGGGGGCTGGGGGCAGCATCGCAGCAGGAGAGGCGCAGCAGAGCGGCCGGGAGCAACAGAGCGTACTTACAGTGTTTCCTTGCTCCTGTTTTGTTGGTCCTGGCCGCTTCTGCCCATGCTTGTGTCCGCTGTTTCTAGCAATCAGGCTTCCCCGACCCCCGCCTGCCCCGACATTTTCCATCATTTTGGGTCCCCGCCCGCCCTGTCCCCCGCCTGCCCCGACCCCCGCCTGCCCCGACATTGTCCCCCGGAGCCTTACCTCGTCAAATGCTGAAAAGTACACAATTATGGCAGTGTAACGAAAATATCACAAAGGCCCAGTGTTGAGGCGCTCTGCATAAATGTCCATGCCAGATCTAAATTCGACCCTTCTGTTTTGCTGTAAGTCCCCGTCCCCCGCCTGCCCCGACCCCCGCCTACCCCGACATTGTCCCCCGGAGCCTTACCTCAGCCGCCGCTCCTCAGTTCACCGCTCCGCCGCTCACTTCTCTTCCCGCCGGTCCGCTGTTCCTCACCGGCCGCTCGTCACCGCTCCTCCCCCGCGCCATGTCCTCCCCGTCCGCTCGTCACCGCTCCTCCCCCGCGCCATGTCCGCCGCTCCTCCTCGCGCTCCTGACGTGACCACGCAGGTCGCGGCCGGCGCTACTTCTCAGGGACTATTTTTTTTTAATGTAATTTTTTTTTAAATATAACGTATTTTTTTACTTTATATAGCCTATGTCCATCTGCACACCCTGAGGTTTACAAAGATGTATCAGGTGTGTGGATTGGCGCTGTGGTTCCAGAGTTTACCCGCCTCAAAGCCTCAAAGTTCTTCCTTTATAATAGTAGTATAGATAAGATTGAGTGCTCGGGGTTCCCCAATAGTTAGTGGGTAATAATAAGGACGGTGTAGTTGTTGTTTCATTAATTTTCACTTTGGATTAAGTTGTTTTTTAAAGGACATCATTTTGAGTGCTTTGTTCCTGAAAGCCTGCTTATAACAAGGAACTCAGGCACCCCAGAGACAAGCCTGAGTGACCAGGGCCAGGCTCTCACGCAGCAGCTGAGGGACAATGAATCACACAGTAGTATCACTAATGAAATTGCCCGCTGTGAAAAACAAACAGAGCCATGAGCAAAAGGAAAGATGAAGGGAAGCCATAACTATGAAATACTCTGAAAGAGACTGTCAGGGTCGCAAACGGGGAAGGTGCACAGAGGCACTGGGTCATACTGCCTTAAACAGGAGGTGAACCCTGGTTCATACTGCCCTAAACGGGAGGTGAACGCTGTCCACTCGCCTACAAGTTGGCCCTTCTCAGATGATGATGAGGTGTGAAGTGCGCTCGCACTTAGGCAGGCTCCTGCACACGCTGTTGTGCTCTCAGCTCTTGCGTTGTGCTTAGTGTTGTTGTGTGGTTTTTACTTCCTGTCGAGTCGGTTTCCCGGTTGCGCTAATAGATTTTTAATTTCACGGGGAGATGAGGGTGCAAAAAACCATGGACAACTGGCATAATAATGATATTATACTATGGAGTACTGGAGACAAGGACACAATGTGAAAAGGCGCAGCGCGCATGTGCTGCAATGCTAGGCAAGTGGGCGGGGCCTAAGGGAGCCAGGGCGGTGACCAACCCCACTTCCAGAGGAAGCGAGCAGTGCATGTGCTGCAACATAGGTGAGACCTGAGGGGAAGGGTATAAGGGAGACAGGGCGGTCGCCAACCCAACTTCCAAAGAAACTGGACAGAAAACCAACGACTATAGATCTCGCAACCGAGCAACGCATGTGCTGCAACGCAGGCGAGACCTAACAAGTGAGCAGGGCATGCGCTGCAACGCAGGGCATGCGCTGCAACGCAGGCAATACCTAAAAGAGGTATTTTTATATAGACTTAACACAAGACAACAAACGACAAAGATCCACAATACTGTACTTTAGAATGGGAGAAATAGCTTAGTTCACTTTAGATGGTAAATTCGTCACTTTACGTTCTATGTACCATTGGATGCATAATGCTATACAAACAAAAGAGTTGCAGGGAAGGTGATGCTTTGGTTCCTTACCAAAGGGGAGGTGATGCGTCGGTTGTTCTCCACATGGGGAGGTGATGCGTCAGTTTCTTACTGCGCTTCTTTGTCGTTGCGACCAGCAGCGCCGTGATGCGATAACGATCCAGTGCGAAGCAACAAAAATGGTGTCTTCTTCTTGATGCGACAACGAAGGGGTGATGCGAGCACACCCGACGGCCGTGCGGCGACTCAGTGAATCTTCTGAGCCGCTACAGGCCCCGAGAGACCTGCAGCCCCGGAGCCCTGCAGCCCCCAGAGCCCTGCAGCCCCCAGAGCCCTGCAGCGCCCAGAGCCCTGCAGCGCCCAGAGCCCTGCAGCGCCCAGAGCCCTGCAGCGCCCAGAGCCCTGCAGCCCCAGAGCCCTGCAGCCCCAGAGCCCTGCAGCCCCAGAGCCCTGCAGCCCAGAGCCCTACAAGGGCAGGCGGGGCGGGAGCCCTACCGCGAAGGCTCGGAGTAGGCAGCTGAGAGTCCTTTCGGTCCCGGCCATCTGGTCGCACCGATCCCCACGGCCATCTGGTCGCACCCAATGCTTTCATATGGGGTGACCAGATTGCCGGACCTCCCTGGAAGTCCCGATGAAGGTCCATTTGCCTCCCCGATCCCAGTGAGGGCTCCGGGAGGTCGGGCGTCTCTGCGCCCTGGGTCCCCTCCGTCACTCTGTGCGCACGGGTTCCAAGAAAGAGGGGTAGCCTTCCTCCAGATTACTAGGTGCAGGGTATGCCCGGACACTCCTCCCGGACTGGCGGTTCTCTCCCGTGGACCAGATAGGCTGTGCCTGGGCAGCACCACCCTGGGCGTCCGGGGCTCCCTCCTCCAGGGCCAATGGCATAGCCGAGTGCCCGGGACACTCTCCATGGGTCCCGGGCAGGCCTCCCCCGGGCGTCCGGGGCACCCTCCTCCATTTGCCAACGGCACGGCCGAGTGCCCTGGACGGGCTCCATGGATCCCGGGCAGTCCTCCCGCGGGGGTCCGGGCCCGAGAGCCCTGCCCTGCGTGGGCAGGCGGGAGCCCTACCACGAAGGCTCGGAGTGGGCAGCCAGGAGTCCTTTCGGTCCTGGCCATCTGGTCGCACCGATCCCCTCAGCCATCTGGTCGCACCCAATGCTTTCCTGTGGGGTGACCAGATGGCCGGGCTTCCCTGGAAGTCCCGATGAGGGTCCATTTTCCTCCGCGATCCCAGCGAGGGCTCCAGGAGGTCGGGCGTCTCTGCGCCCTGGGTTCCCTCCGTCACTCTGTGCGCACAGGTTCCAAGAAAGAGGGGTGGCCTTCCTCTGGATTACTAGGGGCAGGGTATGGCCGGACACTCCTCCCGGGCTGGCGGTTCTCTGCTGGGGACCAGATGGGCTATGCCTGGGCTGCACCTCCCTGGGCGTCCGGGGCTCCCTCCTCCAGGGCCAACGGCATGGCAGAGTGCCCGGGACGGGCTCCATGGGTCCCGGGCAAGCCTCCCCCGGGCGTCCGGGGCTCCCTCCTCCAGGGCAAAGGGCAAACGGCACGGCCGAGTGCCCGGGACGGGCTCCATGGGACCCGGGCAGTACTCCTCCGGGCGTCCAGGACCGAGAACCCCTGAGCCTTGATCTGCGTGGGCAAGAGGGAGCCCTACCGCGAAGGCTCGGGGTGGGCAGCTGGGAGTCCTTTCGGTCCCGGCCATCTGGTCGCACCGATCCCCTCGGCCATCTGGTCGCACCCAATGCTTTCCTATGGGGTGACCAGATGGCCGGGTTTTCCTGGAAGTCCCGATGAGGGTCCATTTGCCTCCCCGATCCCAGCGAGGGCTCCAGGAGGTCGGGCGTCTCTGCGCCCTGGGTCCCCTACGTCACCCTGTGCGCACGTGTTCAAAGAAAGAGGGGAAGCCTTCCTCTGGATTACATGGGGCAGGGTATGCCCGGACACTCCTCCCGGGCTGGTGGTTCTCTGCCGGGGACCAGATGGGCTATGCCTGGCCAGCACCTCTCTGGGCGTCCGAGGCTCCCTCCTCCAGGGCCAACGGCACGGCTGAGTGCCCGGGAAGGGCTCCATGGGTCCCGGGCAGTCCTCTTCCGGTCGTCCAGGGCTCCCTCCTCCAGGGCAAACGGCACGGGCGAGTGGCCGGGACGGGCTCCATGGGTCCCGGGCAGTCCTCCCCCGAGAGCCCATGAGCGAAGGCTCGGGGTGGGCAGCTGGGAGTCCTTTTGGTCCCGGCCCCCTCAGCCATCTGGTCACACCCAATGCATTCCTATGGGGTGACCAGATGGCCGGGCTTCCCTGGAAGTCCCGGTTAGGTGCCATTCGCCTCCCCGATACCAGCCAGGGCTCCAGCAGGTCGGGCACGTTCGCTCCCTGGGTCCCCTCTGTCACTCTGTGCGCGCGGGTTCCCAGAAAGAGGGGTAGTCTTCCTCCGGATTACTAGGGGCAGGGTACTCTGGGACCCCTCTCGGCCTAGCCTCAGCTGGCAGCTGGATGCCGCCCCAGCCCAGGGTCCGTCCCTGGGCCTGCCGCGTGGCAGGCTGCCCTGGATGGGTTCCGGCAGGCCGGGGAGACTCCCACTGATGGGTAGGGTCCTGGGGCCCCGGGGAGGGCGGCCTCCCCACCCCGGGGCTCCGTCCTCGGTCCTGCCATGTGGCAGGGTACCCAGGACGGGGTCCGGAGGGCCCGGGAGGGCTTCCCCTGCGCCTCTGGGCCTGGGAGCCCTGGCTGAGTCCAGGGGCCCTGCCGGGCCTTGGGTCGGGTGCTCCGGCCCTGGGCCCTGTCCCCCAGGCTGCCACACTGCCAAAGGCACAGAACGGGGTTCCGTTGTGCCCGGGGAGCCTCCCCTTACTTGGCTGGGTTCAGGAGCTCCATCCGGGGCCCCGGGGAGAGTGGCCTCTCCTCCCCAGGCTCCGTCCTCGGTCCTGCCGCGTGGCAGGGTGCCCGGGACGGTGTCCGGCAGGCTCGGGGAGGCGTCGCCTGCGCCTCCGGGCCTGGGAGCCCCGGCTGGGTCCAGGGGCCCTACTGGGCCCCTGGGTTCAGTGCTCCGACCCTGGGCCCTGTCCCCTGGGCTGTCGCACTGCCAAAGGCCCAGGACGGGGATCCGTTGTGCCCGTGATGCCTCCCCTTGCTTGGCTGGGTTCAGGAGCTCCATTCCGGGTCCCTGAGGGCCCCGGGGAGGGTAGCCTCCCCTTCCCAGGATCAGTCCTCTGTTCTGCCGCGTGGCAGGGTGCCCGGGACGGTGTCCACCAAGCTCGGGGTGGCTTCCCTTGCACCTCCGAGCCTGGGAGCCCTGGCTGGGTCCAGGGACCCCGCCGGGCCCTGGATCGAGTGCTCCGGCCCTGGGCCCCGTCCCCCGGGCTGCCAAAGGCCCAGGACGGGGTCCGTCGGTCCCGGGCAGGCCTCCCCTGCTTGTCCGGGTGTCCGCGGCCCCCAGTCAACACAGTCGGGCCAGGCTATATTTTTATCTGCCCCATCTAAAATAGCTGGCTTAACATTTAACATTTGTGTATTGTATGTTCTCTTTTAAAATCATAACATACCACTACAGCTCCTCGAGCAGCATGGACGGACGTGTCAACCATAGACGAGTGGGAGGAAATGTAATACAGTGCACAAACCTTAAATGAAAAGAAAATGAAAGTTAAATTAATGTGTAGGACATGCATTGTTCTAGTAGGAAAACCCAGATACTTAATGCGATCACTGTTGTGTCTAATTGGAGGGTCACTAATCTGAATCTTGGTTGGTGCGCTGAGGAATAGTGACATGTATACTTACAATGTTATGATTTCTCAGCCTCCGACAGAAAATGCAGGGAATATGCAAGTCAATAGTTTAAAACAGAATTACACAGTATAATATTGTTTGCACACAATAGGGTAGGCTGTACATAATATAAGATAGGGTTGAGCAAATTAAGTAAAAATATTCAAGGCCACGTTTTCACGCTGCACCATTGCGTGAAAGGGAAAGAGCTGAGCAGCATCATACGTGCTCAGATATTGTGCTGTTTCTCTCTCTCCCTGCAATGGGCCACGTAAGACTGCCTTGTGCCAAAGCAGGCCTCCATACACCATAGTTTCTATTGAGTACAAAATACTGTGCTTTGACAGTTGAACACTTTCCCCACTTTATAAGTATGCTGTAAAGTGCAGCACACACGCAAAGTGAAAACATTTTGAGAAAATAAACTGCCTCATATTTTACACCCGAGGAGGTGTGCATGTTTTGGCTCCAATCCAATCTACTAATGTTAGTAGATGGGTAATTGCATCAAAACCCATTGGTGGTTGCATGAGAACGTCCATGTACCAACCATGCAACACCTCTGTGCCACAAAGCAATCCAAATCAGAAATGTTTTAGAACTTAAATCCCAATACAACAATCTGCACCAAGTTTAGGTAATTTTTTCCCTTCGAGTGTTTAAGTGCCTAAAGTGCTTTCAAAAGTTATATTTTTACAAACAGCAGTCAGATTGAACCCATTGAAAATGTTTATAGGTTTCCATTATAAGGGCGAATTGTAGAACTGCTAACATCTATACAGTACCTCTCAACTGAATACCCCTTTGTCTCCACGAAGCTTCACAGCCATCCACAAAGGCATAAAAGCCACCAAGCTGACTTTTTATTTGCTGTTTAACCAATTGCACTCATTTCCAGCTTTATCAGATACCAGGAATTCTGGACAGAATGATAGTTTCTTCTTTAACTGCCTGTTACCTCTCCTCTCTTACTGAACAATAGAGGTTAAACCTTGTTTCCTCTCCCCCTTTCATCCATTAACCCTCCAGGAAAGCTTTTTTTTTCTTTCTTTGTTAAACAAAAAAAATGGGAACTGTTTCGTTAAAATTAAAAATAGCAATTGATCCAGCCCACTTCAACCTCTGGACTTTTGCTGTTCGGCCAAGCGTTTAACGGTCAGTGGACGTTTTATTTCTTGCAACAGTGCTAACTGGACTGATAATGCAAGGGTCACTTGGCCCAGCCTCGTCCAATGCACGTGCTCGGCAACTGCAGCACGTGCCACCTGCTATGCCTGCACAGGCCCATGTTAAAACATCTCACAGATCCTTGGCAGGGGAGACATGAAAGAAAGGAAGAACACCCAGAAGCATGAACATTATTACATCATAACTTTGTACCTGCCTTTTGAGCACCACTGGGCAGTGGCTACAGCTGCCAGGAATTCTGCAGCCCTCTCCACCTCACACTCCCGCTTCTACTTCTGGCACCTTGCCTCTGGGCAGTTAGGTAACAGACAGCTGAGCTTGGTGTCAGTATGTCTGCCCTGATCTGGTCAGGGCATGGCTGTTCAGGTGGTACAGCGGATAGTGACTGGCCAACCACACACTGCTCTAAAACAGTGATGGCAGCAAAGAGCTGACAAGAAATCAAATGCTCAATTGCCTTGTCCTGGTGTTTTTTCTGCGCATGCAATAAAGTTTAGAACTACCATAAAAATTTACGTTTATGGACTTTGAGAAAGAAATTAACTTAAGACAACTGTGAAGTCATAGGGCCAGATGTATTAAGAAAGCTTTTTGCGATTCCCTAATTGCGAATTCACAATTAAGAAATCACAAAACGGCATGTATGAAAGTGTGTTTAACACTTTCTGCGATTCCTAGGGGGTCGCAAATTACCTGCCTCATTAATATTAATGAGGTAAGTCACAATTTGCGACCCCCTAGGAATCTCTAAAATCACGGGGATGGTGGCCTGCTGGGGTTAGCAGACGACCATGTTGCTGATTGCTTTTAAATAAAGCAACCTTGTTTTTTTTAAAAAGGAAAATGGGTTGAATTTAGAAAAGAAAAATTTAAAGTTTTCTTTTCATTTTTTAAGAGCACTGGGACCACTGCCTGCTCTGAGAAAAAACGGTTTCGCTGCCATTCCTAAAGGGAAAGGGGTCCCTTGTGAACCCTTTCCGATCTGCAAAAAGGTTACCACCTACTTGAAGTAGGTGGTAAAATGCAAATATTTTGCCACCGCAATCATACTCACAACACATTCATACATACCGCTACAATTGGGTTTTGAAAGGGATGCCCTAAATACGCCAGTTCCAAATTCTGAATCGCAAACCCATTTTGCGATTCAGTAACAGGCTACTGATGCACAAGTTACTACTTGTGTAACGATATATCTGTAAGAGAAATTAGTTAGTGATAGATTCCTTACCTTAGAATATCCCCAGGCGTCAGACTGTATCCGGAAACTTTTTGCGTAGCAGTACCCTTGCGTGTTGGTAGGCGTCGTCTGCGGCTCCGCATCCGTCGTAGGCGCCGTGATGACGTCGTCGGAGTACTTAGACGCCACCTCCGCGTACTGACGTCAGTTCTTAGACACAGCTTTTCCGCGCCAGAAGCGCCGAGCCAATGTTAAAAACCAACACTGGTGCCATTGAAACTAGGGCCCTGAAAGGGGATGATCTTAACCCTAGATATCGGTTCGCAGAACGGGGAGGGTGGGTGGGTCGGTAAGGAATCTATCACTAACTTAATGTCTCTTACAGATATATCATTACACAAGTAGTAACTTGTGCATCTGAAAGAGACACGTTAGTGATAGATTCCTTACCTTAGAATAGATACCCCAGCAATACCAACCCCGGTGGTGGGTCTGCGAACCAATTATCACACCAGAAAGTCCTGGAGGACGGATCGGCCAAAGAAGCCACCCCCCCGGACTTGACTGTCCAGGCAGTAGTGTCTTGCAAACGTGTGCAGCGAGGCCCATGTAGCTGCCTGGCAAATGCCCTGCAAGGGCACTCCCCGGCCCAGGGCAGTTGTAGTAGCCGTGGCCCGGGTGGAATGAGCCCGCAATCCAACAGGGGGCTCCTTTTTAGCCAAGGAGTAACATGCCTGGATACACAAGATGATCCACCGCGAGATGGTCCGCTTGTGCACCGCTTTTCCCTTCTTAGCGCCCACGTAACCAACAAAGAGTTGGTCATCCACCCGGAACTGGCGTGTGCGATCCAAATAGAATGAAAGCGCACGTTTTGGGTCCAGACGGTGGAGCCGCTCTTCCTCTTTAGAGGGATGCGGTGGCAGAAAGAGGGTGGGCAAGGTGATAGACTGCCCGATATGGAAGGCCGTGACAACCTTGGGCAGGAAAGATGGCTTAGTACGCAACACAACCTTGTCCGGGTGGACAGAAAGGAAAGGAGGTGTGCAGGAAAGAGCCTGGAGCTCACTCACTCTCCTGGCAGAGGTGATGGCAACCAGGAAAGCAGTCTTCAAAGTAAGAAGACGGAGAGGACAGTTGTGAAGTGGCTCAAAGGGAGCACACATCAAAAACGTAAGAACAAGGTTCAAGTCCCACTGAGGAATCACAAACGGAACAGGAG
Organism: Lissotriton helveticus; assembly: GCF_964261635.1. Lineage (NCBI taxonomy): Eukaryota > Metazoa > Chordata > Amphibia > Caudata > Salamandridae > Lissotriton > Lissotriton helveticus. The sequence continues at coordinate 2,119,394,360 of NC_136061.1, read as the reverse complement.
GGAACGTGTGTGTGATGCTCTTCTGAAAGCGATTTACAATAGGGGACATGAACAAAGAAGGTTGATCAGGCAGCCTTAGAAAGGCTGAAAGGGCAGAAAGGTAGCCCTTGATAGTGCCCAGAGCAGAGCCCTGCTGGGCAAGAGAAGAACCTCAGAAAGAGGGGCAGCAGGAGGATCCACAGCCTTTGCTGTGCACCATGCCACAAATTTGTTCCACCTGCAGGCGTATATACCGACTTTGTTGAGGGACGCCTGGCTGCCAGAATGACATTACAGACTTCAGGAGGCAGGTCAAATGGCCTCAACTGTCGCCGCTCAATCTCCAAGCATGGAGGTGGAGACTGGACAGGTTCGGGTGGAGGACCGCCCCCTGTTGCTGCGATAGAAGGTCCTCCTGAAGAGGCAGACGACCCGGGGGATCGACTGACATACTGAGTAGCTCTGGATACCAGTACCTTCGTGCCCAGTCCGGAGCCACAAGGATGACATGTGCCCGGTCGCGCTTAAACTTCTTCAGCACTCTGGGTAGAAGTGGTATAGGCGGAAAGGCGTACAACAGACCGCAACTCCACCCGCGACGAAAAGCGTCGTCGAGCGAGTGCCGTCTTGGAAATTCAAACGCGCAGAACTGATGACATTGCGCGTTCTCTTCGGTGGTGAATAGATCTAACCAAGGCTCTCCCCATCGCTGAAAGAGGCCTTGCGCCACGTCCGAGTTCAGACACCGTTCGTGATCCATCATGCACCGACGGCTGAGTTCGTCCACCCTGGTGTTCAAAGAACCTGCCAGGTGTTGAACCACCATGGTCACACCCCGATGTTCCAGCCACTGCCAGAGGTGCAGAGCCTCCTGGCAAAGGGTCCACGACCCCACCCCGCCCTGTTTGTTGCAGTACCACATGGCGGTGGTGTTGTCCGTGAACACCTGCACTACACTCCTCCGGACAGAGGGGAGGAATGCCTTCAGTGCTAGACGAATCGCCCGCAGCTCCAAAAGGTTGATATGGAGCTGGGACTCCTCCGGAGGCCTCTGATATCCGCCTCTCCCATGTGGCCTCCCCAGCCCTGGAGGGACGCGTCCATCACAACTACATGCTCCGGTTGGGGAAGGGAGAGGGATCTGCCGCTGACCCAATCGCGGTCCGTGAGCCACCACTGCAGCTGTCTTGCAGTGCCCTCCGAGATCAGGACATGGTCGGAAAGGTTGCCCTGATGCTAGGCCCACTGAAACTTCAGGTCCCACTGCAGAGCCCGCATCCGCCACCGAGCGTGATGCACCAGGAGGATGCAGGAGGCCATCAGCCCCAGAAGCCGCAGCGTCAACCTGACCGAGACCCGGGATAAAGGCCGAAAGAGTGGAATCAGAGCCTGAATATCCCGGACCCGCTGTTCGGGAAGAGAAACCGGAAACTGCGCCGAGTCGAGAACCGCTCCAATGAAGAGGAGCTTCTGAGAGGGGCACAGGTGTGACTTCGGCACATTGATGGAGAACCCCAGCTGATGCAGGAGGTCTGCCGTCGTCTGGAGGTGGCTGACGACTGTCTGGGGCGAGCCCGCCTTCAACGACCAGTCGTCCAGGTAGGGGAAGACTGAATCCCCTAACCTGCGCAGATGAGCTGCGACCACCGCCATCACCTTTGTGAACACCCGTGGGGCGCTGGTAAGGCCGAAGGGGAGCACGATAAACTGAAAGTGCTCGTGGCCAACCGTGAACCGCAGGTAGCGCCGGTGGGCCGGCAGGATGGGGATGTGGAAATAAGCGTCCTGCAAGTCCAACGCTACCATCCAGTCTTCTGGGTCCAGGGCAGCTAGGACCTGAGCCAGTGTCAGCATTTTGAACTTCTCCTTCCGGAGGAAGCCGTTGACGTTCCGGAGGTCCAAGATAGGGCGTAGGCCCCCTTTGCCCTTCTTGGGTACCAGAAAGTAGTGGGAGTAACAACCACACCCTACTTCTGGCCCAGGAACGCGCTCGATGGCCCCCTTGGCCAAGAGGGCCGTAACTTCCTCCTGCAGAAGTCGCAAATGATCCCCCAATACTCGGTGGTATTGCGGTGGCATGACTGGAGGGGTCATCTCGAAGGGGAGGGAGTAGCCCCTTCGGACGATTTGCAGCACCCACCTGTCCGAAATGACAGTGTGCCAGTGGAGGAGGTGATGGCGAACCCTGCCCCCCACTGGCGACACATGGGCCTGAAAGCACTTACTAGGAGGGCTTTGAGGCGGATGCCGCGGGGGAAAGTGTGGACTGACCTCGCCGTTGACCCCGACCGCCGCCACTGCGGTTTCCACGGCCGCCACCGCGTTTGGTATTACCTTGCGGCACGTGGCTGGCAGCAGACGTGGGAACACCCCTTCCGTGGCCACGAAAGGAGTGAAAGGCAGCCGATTGCTGGCGCGGGCCGAGAGGCCCAAGGACTTGGCCGTAGCCCTGGAGTCCTTAAAGCGCTCAAGCGCATGGTCTGCCTTGTCGCCAAAAAGGCGACGGCCATCAAACGGCATGTCCATCAGTGTATTCTGGACATCAGCCGAGAAGTTGGCGGATCTCAACCAGGCGTGGCGACGAGTCGCCACCGTCGTTGCCATCGCTCTGCCCAGTGAATCAGTGGTATCCAGTCCACACCGAATTGAATAACGTGCCGCATCTCGGCCCTCCACAAGGGCTTGGCCGAGTTTAGCCCGTACTTCCAACGGGCATTCTGGCAGCACGTCCGCGACCGTGTCCCACAGGGAGTGGGTGTAGGGGCCCAAGAGGCATGCGGTGTTGGAAGACCGCAGTCCCAAACTTAGGGAGGAGAATACCTTCTTGCCGTATTGCTCATACCTCTTGGATTCCCTGTCAGGTGGAGCTGACGGGAACGCGGTCTGGGAATTAGAGGCCTGGATCACCAGGCTCTCAGGGGTGGGGTGGGTGGACAGGAAACAAGGGTTGCCCGGGGCCGGGCGGTGGCATCTGGCCACGCTCCTATCTACAGGCAAACCTGTAGCGGGCCTGGACCAAGTGCCCAAAAGAACGTCGGTCAAGGCCTCATTAAACGGCAGCAGAGGCTCGGCCAAGCTTGACTGCGGTTTAAGGACCTCAGTGAGGAGGTTAGTCCTCACGGCCGCGACGGGGAGTTCAAGGCCCAAGGCCTTGGCCGCCCGCACCACACTCCCTCCTCCGTAGCCACAGTAGGAGGGGAGACAAAGCCAGTGTCTGGTGATGTGTACAGATCACTGGCATCCCCAAGTTCACCTGTCCAGTCCTCCTGGGACTGACACGCTTGTGTCAGAGGGTCCTCAGACCCCTCCCAATCCCCCTCATCACCCATCTCCTGGTACCCAGGGGTGTCAAATGATGGGGCCGGCTCATGAAAGATAAACTCTCCGAACGGCGTCTGATGTGGCTCCCAGCGGCGCCGCACCGATGCCGGATCCGGTTCAAGGGAGGCCTCGGGGACGGCGCCTCCCGAAGACGGCGCCGGGGGGGACACCTGAGGGACCGGCGCCGGGGAGGTCTTGAGGTCCACCGGCGACGACCCGGATCCGGAACCGGATACAGTGGGGCCCTGCGGAGCCGGGCCCAAAGATGCCGGCGGCGCCGAGGCCGAAGCACTCGGCGGCGTCGGAGCCCCCAACCCACTAGGACCTCCAGACGGGTCCGCTGGGCATGAAGGCGCTGCGGAGCCCGCCGGGGGAGTGAGGGACCTCATGGCCATGAGGAACCGCTCGATCTCCTCCTGCGTCGCACGCGGCCCAGGGACCGGAGGGTATGGGGCCGGACGCGGCGCCTACGACTCCGACGGAGCCTCGTGGGCAGTGTCACCTGAACCCCCGCCCGCGTCGCGCGAGCGCCAGGGGGAGTCGGAAGAGCGATGACGTCTCTTCGACTTCTTGTGCTTACCTGATGACTTCGACCCAGAGGTGTGATGTCGACTCCCAGAGCTATGGCGGCTCCGCTCCCGCGACCGGTCCCTCGACCTCCGTTCGGACCGGGACCTCTCTTTGCGCGGGGCCGACTGCCAGAGTTCGAGTCGCTTTCGGGACCGCACCCGCCTAGCTTTCAAAGTCAGGGCCCGGCAGTCGGAACAGGTCTTATTGTCGTGGTCGACGCCGAGACAGTGGAGACACCGACGGTGAGGGTCCGTGACCGACATCAGTCGGTCGCGATCCTCACAGTGCTTGAAACCTGGCATCCCTACCGGCACCGTTCGGAGTCGAAGACTCGAAAAAGAACGATCAAAAGAGATCAAAAAAGTTTAGTCAAAAAAGACTAAGGTACCACTTTTTCCGGATCTGCGCTGCTGGCGCGGAAAAAAGAAGAACTGACGTCAGCACGCGGAGGCGGCATCTAAGTACTCCGGCGACGTTATCACGGCGCCCACGATGCCGACAACGGACGCGGAGCCGCAGACGACGCCTACCGACGCGCAAGGGTACTGCTACGCAAAAAGTTTCCGGATCCAGTCTGACGCCTGGGGATATTCTAAGGTAAGGAATCTATCACTAACGTGTCTCTTTCAGATTCGGTAATTAGGGTTGGTAAATTAAAAGGGCCTTTTTCTGGTCGCACACGGCCTGCAACCTTAAAAAAGGTAAATACATTTGGCCCTTGGTCTCTAAATGAATCACAAATATAAAATATCACAGGTCAGCACAAAGTTATAACACTGTGGGCAGTTACATCAAAGAAAGATATTGTATTTATGTTCTGAATAATTAATCTGTTTGTACATAAAAAAATCTGCTTTCTGGGTCTTCTGGAGCCATCATCGGACAGGACACGCTGCCTCCTTGTTCCACATACAGAAGAATAAAGGTTTCTGGAAAAGTACTTTGTTTTTATGGTATCACTGACCACAATATCCCTCCATTATTCATTTCAATCCAACTAATAGACTCACAAGTCCACTGCACAAATTAACTCAAATTTCACTATACTGATCCACCACTAATCCTTTTTGTGTTCTGGAGTAGCATGCTACTTGCCAAAAAGCCTTTCGACACCTCGTCAGGGGTCGTAAGCGCTAAATAAATACAATTACAATGTAACAAAATTGTAGTAGGAAGATTAAGCTTTTCAGTAAGGCCATCATGCCTGATTTTTACCTCACCTCAAGGAGGTGGGTTAAAACTTGCATGCTTCACTCCACAAAAAGATTACTTTTGCCACCTGCGGATGAGGTCAACAAACACAGGCCCTTATTCAAACAACCTTGGTACTCGGGCGTAGGATCCGCAGTCGTAGCCACGAATGCGGAGATCCCGCCACAAATGTGGAGGCTTGGTCCAGTGCAGCCAAAATGGCTTAGCCCCCGCCCGCAACACTTCCCTGAACCTACACCTCTTCTTTCGAGTTCTGACTTACTACCATCAACTGGCCTTGTGTAGATACCTGGTCTTAGACCTCAAAAAGGCCTTCTACTCCTTAGAATGAGATTAACTTTTTAATACGCTGCCCCGATATGGTATTGATTACCGCTATTTCACCTTTTTAATATATTGCTTCGATATAGCACTGCCCACCACTTTTTCCAATTTGTAAAATTATTATATAATATCTGCCTTATCAGGGTCAAGACGGGATCCCTTATTTCAGGATCCATTCCCATACATCAGGGAACGAAGCTGGGCTGCCCGCTCTCGCTTCAGTTATTTTCTCTGGTGATTGAACCATTAGCGCTGGCAGTGCAGAATGTAGGTACTCCTTGGGGCATCCACCTAGGTGATGGGAAACCTGTAATATCTCTATATGCAGACGATATGCTGCTCTACCTCAGGGTTTTGACTCTGACCTAATTCGTGACCATCTCCGGGCTGAGAGTAAATTGGACAAATTCTTGCCTATTCCCCTTTCTCCTCTATGTCCCCAATACATGCTTCATCCCCGGCGGGACGTAATCAGAGTAGTAGCAACATACATTTAGATACCTGGGGGTGCAGATTTACTATTCTACGGATTATCTGTTTGATGGCAATGTCACTCGCACAGTGACATCATTATGTGCCCAGATGGCCTTCTGGCGTACACTGCCACTGGCGCTTGAGAGGAGTGTGGCATTATTAAGAATGGTGGTTTTGCCCCGCATCATATATTTCTTTACTAACCTGCCACTTTATATCTTCCCTGCAATCTTTCGTACGCTTGATCCACAGATTCTGGAACTTATCTGGAACAAGTCATGGTGCAGGGTAACTCTAACAAACCTTTTCTCAGCCAAAGGATGAGAGAGGTCTGGCGGCACCGTACTTCGAGCAGTACTACCTTGCTTCCCAGATCTAATGACTTGCTAAATGGCTGGCGGGACTGCACCTGTCAAACGCACCACATCCTTCCCTAGTTGGCACTTGCCTGCTATTCTACATCTGTTCCACCCTTGTACACAAATGTGTGCGCAAGACTCACTGCTGCCAGGGGTTGCATATTGTTGATGTTGCCAGTGCCTATGCATTAATAAAACACATGATCCCCTTTGCGTCGGAGTCTACACTGCTTGGAACACCTAGGAACGGTGAATCCACATCGGCTGCCGAACTGACAACATGGCAAGCTGTGGGCATGACACGCTGGGGGACTTATACAGGGAAGGCAACTTGGGAATCTATGCAATGCTGATGGAAGAAGATGGTCTACCTTTGGGACAATTTCTACTCCACAACTCACTGATCATCACACTGGGAAATCATTGGGGGACATGAATGAATGATGTGGATCTTATTTTGCGCAAACTTAGCCCAGTGGGCGTCAAGGCGCCTAGAACAAATAAATCAGCTCGCAGATCAGCCCAACAGTCCATCATTGATAGGCCTTGATGAAGAACCACGTCTTCAGGGCCTTTTTAAACAAATCAATTGAGGGAAGAGATTTAACCTCAATTGGAAGGGAGTTCCAAAGCTTAGGAGCCACTACGGAAAAGGCTCTTGCTCCCCATGTGGCCAGCCGTATACGAGGCACTACTAATTGAGATAGGCCAGCAGATCGAAGGGATCTGGATGGAAGATAGTGAGAGAGCAGAGACCCAAGTGAATCATCCGGACCTGCCCCAAGAGCTCTGTACGTAAGACATAAAATCTTAAAGGAGACTCTGTACTGGACAGGAAGCCAGTGAAGGTCTCTCCTGGCAGTCGTAGCAGAAGATGCCAAGGGAAGGGCCAACACAAAGCGCGCTGCCGCATTCTGCACTATTTGCAGTCGATGAATGAGACCCTTGTTGGACTCCGCATACAAGGAATTGCAATAATCAAGCCTTGAGTCAACAAGAGCGACTGCAATCTGCTTGCGAGCCTGGAGAGAGAGATAGTTGCGAATCCTATTAAGGATCCTAATCACACCCCAACAAGTGGCCACCGTCCTATTTACTTGGAGCTTCATGGAGAGTGAGGTGTCGAAGACCACACCGAGATTTCTGGCTGATTGGGAGGGAGTGGGGCAGATGCCAAGAGATAAGGGCCACCACTCACTCGACCAAGCATCTTGGTCCTTCCCAAAAACCAAGACCTCTGTCTTATCGCCATTTAGCTTTAGGGAATTGATGATCATCCAATCTGCTACATGCTGCATGCATGACCTAAAGCTAATGGCGGATGTACGAACAGAGGAATGAGCCAGAGACACCATAATCTGGGTGTCATCGGCGTAGGATACCACCTCCATCCCCTGCGATCTTACTAGTCTAGCAAGGGGGGCCAAATAGATGTTAAACAGGGTCGGACTAAGGGCCGACCCCTGTGGCACCCCACATTGCAGCGACTTAGCAGGGGATAAGAAGTCTCCAAGCTTTACTCTCTGTTCTCTACCAGTGAGAAAGGAGTTGAGAAGATTCAGGGCCGGCCCAGTAACCCCTGCCTCCCTAAGCCGAGATGTTAAAATGGCAGGAGACAGGGTATCGAACGCGGCTGTGAGATCTAATAGGACAAGTATGGTAGTTTGGCCACTATCCACTTTGCGTCGGATGTTATCTGCAACAACAGTGAGAGCGGATTCAGTACTATGAAATTTTCTGAATCCGTGCTGTGTGTTATCCAAATACTCACTGGTCTCGAGAAAAGTGGAAAGATGAAGGTTAAGGTGTGCCTCCAGTATTTTCGCAGGCGCCGGGAGCAGAGAAATAGGCCTAAAGTTTTTAAGAATACCAGGGTCAAGAGATGGTTTCTTTAGAAGAGGCCTCACAATCGCCTTCTTCCAAACAGATGGAAAAGAACCCTGGATAATAGCCTTATTCATAACTTCCAGCATGGGAGGGAGAATGCTGTTTCTGCACTCCTTCAGTATTTTTAACGGTAGAGGATCCAAAGGGGAAGAGGATTTAGTCCTATCAAGTAGGAGATTCAGTCCTTCCAAAGACAGTAAAGGAAATTGCCCAAAAAGTTTGGGAGGACCTTCACCCATGGAGTCTAGGTTAGCAATAACAGAGGGAGTGTCCCTATCCAAGGAATGACTTTGTACTTCCAAAGCAATGTGGATGTCCGAAATTTTGCTATGAAAAAAGTCAGAAATGTTGTTACAAAGATCCTGAGAGCTGACCACAGGGTCAGGAAGTTGAAGAGAGCATAGTGAGTCAGCAATTTTAAAGAGTTCCCTAGATGACGTTAGGGAGCCTGTAAGATTGGTAAAATACTCCTGCTTCTCCACTATAACTCTCTGTTTGTAGTCTCGCAAATCAGACTTAAGGGTCTCTCGATCTTTCGGATCCCAGGATTTCCTCCATCTTCTCTCGCTGCTCCTGCAACCCTGCCTTAAAAGTCTCAGATGTTCAGAGAACCAGGGTGCGGTAGGTTTCCGCCGGGCTACATATCGAAGGGAGGCGGGGGCAAGCTTTTCCACAGCATTAGTGATGGAATCAGTAAATTTTTGGGCTGCCTCATCCACCCCCTTCAGGGAAAAGGATTCCAGTGTCCGAATGTGAGGAGCGACAGTGTCATCAGTGATATTACTAAAGTTTCTCCTAAGGATAAATGAAGAAGTGACAGAATTGGCTGGAGAGGGGACGGAGAGAATAAGTTCAAATGGCACAGCAAAATGATCTGTCCAGACCAAAGGTAGAGGCGGGCCAACAGTTAACCTGGAGTCACTCGAGAATATCCCGTCGAGAGTATGGCCAGCCTTGTGAGTTGGGCTGCTCACCAGCTGAGCAAGGTCAAGGGCTCCGAGTGACTCAATTAGTGTAAGAGTATCCTTGGAACTAGTGTCATCCAAATGAAAATTAAAATCACCCAAGATAGAAAAATGGGGTTTTCCAAAGTAGGGTTCTAAAATTTCAAGTAAATGTGAAGAAAAATTCGCCCTCAGGCCAGGTGGCCTATATAGAAGTATCCCAGTAAAAGAGATAGATGGAGCGCACATTATACTAAAGTAGAGTGCCTCAAAGCAATCTCCTGGCCTTGATAGCAGTTTAGTGGTACAGGGAAAAGATGATTTAAAAAGGACAGCAATTCCTCCCCCTCTACGAAGTGGTCTGTCCTGTCTATGAAAGGAATAGCCATCAGGAATGGCCAGGAGTAAATCGTGTCCAGAGGACTCCGAGGTCCAGGTCTCAGTAATAAAAACCCAGTCCGGCTGTCTTTCTTCCACGAAATCGTGGAAGGCGATATTATGCTTGATCAGCGATCGTGCATTAATTAAGAACCCAGCTTTAGAGATCGGAATAGGGCGACACCCTGAGCGTGAATGAGATCTGATAGGGCTAAGAACAGGGCAGCGACTGCCCAAGCATCTCCAATAACTGCACGTGATGGGCAGGAGTAGACACCTATTATGATGGTTCACTAATTCTCTCTGCTCCCACTATACTCCACAGCTTCTAATTTTACAATGCTGGGAAGCACACTTAGCACGCCTTTGCACTGATGAGGAATGGGCCGGCTTGCTGAAGGGCCCTAGCCACATGCTGCGTAATGCCAGGTTTAAGCTTATTCATCTTTATATTGTACACAGGGCATTTCTCACACCTGCCAATGTGAATCAGTATTATCACAGAGAGGACGCAGCATGCCCGCATTGTGTTCAAACAGACACTGACTTGCTGCACATGCTATGGACCTGCCAACATTTACACAACTATTGGTCAAGCATTGCATCAAGTTTATCTGCATGCACTGGGCCCCAACCTGCACAAATTGGAAGTATGCCTCTTGGGTTTGTATTGCAGAGAAAAAAAACATAGGGTTACATCCAGCTTTCTAGACTTGGGATTCATAGTGTCTTATCACCCGCAGATGGAAATTCTCAACTCCCCACCATTTGCAGCTTGAGAGCGCTCAATGCTTAATTGGGCACAAGCCAAAAGTGTAGTCCTGCACACAGAAGACACATTTTGACTGCAGAATTATCCTATTGCCACTTACTGGGATACTATCTAATCTGAATTGCAGTCTAATCATTCACACGGGTCAGAAGATAGCGTTTGTCCTTGTCAGGATGTAGACTAGGGCTCCTGAATGACGCTAATTGCTTTTGTTTACAATGCAGTCCCTCACAGGCGCACACTCTGTGCCTCTTAGCAGTGGTTAATTACCAGCTTATCTGTTAGAGATGATGAGTGAGTGAAGCAGTGGAGGGTCGCCAATTTGTGAAGTCTTCAAAGCTTTCATGTTATTGTTATATTTATATTTATATTAGAATTCATGAATCTTCTCTCACCGTCATCAATGGTTAACCTAGCATTCCGCCTCTATCACGTTCTTATTGCAGGGGTTGCCATACAGTTGTCTCATTACACAGACAGAGATGCACCGTTTAGACATGTGGCCTAATTCAGGGCTGAGATCTTGTGGCTACCCTCCTTTACTGGTTCCTGGAGTTACTGCTGTACACAAACTATGTTATTGAAACAATATGTTTGACACAATATTTTGCACTGATTATATGTCATTAAGTCTTTAAAAGGTTGCTATACTGCTATTCGTCAGTTGCATTATCATTGTATCATAAATTAAAAAAAATCAATAAACCAATTAAAAAAAAAACATTGAAACCTAATGAAAAATCAATATAAGTTGCATCTCAGTTGTAGACTCTGGATATCACATGTTTTTCAAAAACCTACAAACCCTATATACCCTTGTGACCGAAGGGTCGAATGGATGTAATGGTATATATAATGTTTTTCTGAATCGGCCACCATGACAAAAAATTACTCATGAAAATGTTGTCACGAATTGATTTTTGATACTTATTTTCATTATTTTGGGCCTTATGCCTCATTATGTGTACGACCGCCGTACCCGCTGTAGCAGTCTGACCACCGACACACTGCGGGCCTGCCTTCACTATTACGAGTGCATGCAGTCGGCGCTCTCACTGTGGCAGTCTACATGTTCGGCTCTACCATGAGCCTAACAGACCACTGCATCAGACACCGCTGTACTGTCCACCCACCATGTATTACAAAGGTGTGGTGGCAGCGCTGCTGGAGGACCGCCAAAGTCGTAATAAGGCCCTCTGTATTTTAACAATAAGTTCTGTGGGACAAGGAGGAGGAATCTTCACAAATGACTACTTAATCAATTCAGAATTTTTCTTATTTTTCAGAAATGTATATCAATCCAGATTCGCCCATTGGTTTCACACCTGTTTCCAACAATAACTGAAAGCAGCCGTTGAAATCACAACAATTAGATAAAAATGATTACTTCTCAGAAAAATGCAAAAACGATGGTAAAGAAAATTGATTAGCTGGTAAGATGGTGAGCCAATCTTTTGTTGATGCCATTTTTAGATATACAAACATATGCTTTCTTGTACATCGTTTTTTCCGAAAATGGTAGGAATCGCTATTAGGAAATCGCTATTTAGGAAATGCTATACCATTTTTTCTAATGGGCCTAAAGGCCCATAGATAAGAATAGTGTTACATTTCCAAATTTGGGATTTCCTTATGGGAAATCTTAATTTAGGAAATGCAAAACCAAAGGTGCCTATGGGGCCTAAAGCCTCCCTTGATGCACCCCCCAAAAAAGTGGTGTACATGGAAAGAGCACAAATGCCCTAGGGGCATGTGTGTGCTACACAGCACTTTAAAAAATGCAATTTGGGTGCATTTTTTTAAATTGCACATGGTTACCATTGACTTGGAGTCAATGGCAATGACATTTTGCATTTAGGAAATGCTTTGTACATGTGCATAGGAAATCGCAAATGGGAAATCCCTATTTGCACGATTTCATATTTAGAGAATTACAGAACGCAATTTCTACTAGATAGAAATTGCATTTTGCGATTCCGTATATGTCTTTGTACATACGGAAAGGCAATTTAGCATTTCTTAACAGACCCAAATTGTGGTTCGGTCCGTTAAGGAAAGCTAAATCCATTAGTACAAATGGCCATTATATAAGAAGCAGGACATGAGGGGTCTTAAGCAGCTGTGGAAAGATAGAGAAGGGAGTACACCCTATTGCCTCCCCTGGGGCTCCTGTTGAGCTGTTCTAGGATGAAAAAACTTTCCTCCAGTCCCATGTTGATCACTGTTATCATTGGCCAGTTACGTCTCTTTACATTCATTATGGTGGCCAGTCTTTTAGGGAGTCATTCTTATATAGCTCCTTGCTGTGCATTTTGACAGCAGAACAGAACCTTGAATCAATTTAGGATTGCATTTTCAAACGATGTTGCAATGTTTGATCACTGTTTGGATTTTACAGACTTGAGCCGATTTCCGGTGCGTATACTTTATTGTATTGCGGACGAACGCAATTTAAGGCCATTTAGGCACAGCCCTGACCCCTTTACCATGTGAATCATTCATTTTATTGCGTACAGTATTTTGCTCTTGTATTTGTACTATTACACATTGGCAGACAGTGTGCGTGTTGGGTCACTCGTACCAAGAGGGCTGACGCAAGTATGTAGGATGTAATTCTGTGGTGTATGTCTTGCATGAATAAGGAAAAGACCTGTAATTTCTTTTTCTTTTATGTTGATTTTCGTGTTATTTCTTTCACTATTAGAAGTGTGACTTGTATGCAGTAGTTACCGCTATTATTGTTTCAATCACAATGCATTACCCATTTCAACATGTCAGTCTTGTTTTTGCTAGACAGCAGACATTCTGTGTCCTTGTTTATGTCAATTACTTGCCCAAAAACTTTATCAGTAAGCTTGTTGAATGCACTCACTTACGTGAACAAGGCTTCTCCGGAAGCTGAAACATGTTGTGTAGGTGAAATAAACACCATTGAATTTTGGATTTTCTGGCGCATTCTTGGTGGCTGAGAGCGTATGAATTTGGAACTTTGTTGTTGGACGTGATTTAACTACCGGCGTGCTCGGCCGGTGTATACGCCACCTCCCACTGGGTCACCAGCAGTTAGAACGTAGCGATCTTTGGAAAATATATATATATATATATGTATATATATATATATATACATATATATATATATATATATATATATATATATATATTCACTGAAAAAAACATAGGTTTCAGGGGTGTTATAGTTAGCTGGACATTTCACTCGAATAAAAACCATTGAGATTCTCCCATTATAGTTAGTTGTACTAACTATAACTCGCGCGCCAGCAATCCACTGCTGATGATGTCACATATTACATCATTCATGACATGGTCAGTGACATCACTGATGACATCTCAAATGACCACATCACTGATGACATCATCCAGTGAATGTGGTTTTGTTCGTTATTTAAATATGTATTATATATATATAGCAATCTGCCTTGAAGACTGAGTGGATGTATAAGTGTATGAATGGAGGATTTAGTACCAATGTGATTGACTGTCTAAGTGAGGAATTTTAAGTGTCTCACTAAATATATGGGATAGTGATTTAACTATATGAATACCTGTATCACTCTATTTCATGTTGTGTAAACTACTACATAAGTTGGTTACTACCTATGTGAAAGTCTACATTAGTTATTAATTAGTTAAGTGAGAATTTGTATGGGATAGTGAATGAATGTGTGTGTGGTTGGGTGGGACGTGTGTGACTGTGTAAAGATGTGTACATAGGTGATTTAATAAGTATATGGGGTTAAGACTGTATGTGGAAACAGTTGTTTGGGTGAGTGAATCTCTTTATGGGTGTGGTGATGAGTAAATATATTTCTCAATGATATATGTCCAACAAACTAAAAATATAAAAGGCAGTGTATGTGACAGTTATTGTATATAAATAAGTACACATAATACTCAGTGATTGTATGAGTGATGTATGGATAACTGTATACTTGTAATACTGATTTTATACCACACTAAGTATGAGTTACTATCTATATGAATAAATAAAGTGGTGTTTGTAAAAGTGTATAGCTAAGTAAATGTAACTATGGTCTAAGGTTTGCATAAGTGAGTAGGATGTCTGCATAAAGGAATGGGATATGTGCTGGTGTGTAATGTTAATGTAGGTATACAAGTATATTTAATAGTGTTCTATTGATCTTTGTTAGCATGTATGAGTTAATCTATAGGTAAGTGTTTAGATGTGTGTGTAGATGTAGAAATCACGGAGTGGGTTTTTAGAAACTTGTACAGGTGTGTCAATGTTTCCAATATGGTACTTTACATTTTATAATGTGTGTTAAAGATTATGCATCAGGTGTATTAGCTTGTCACATGGATAATGTCATCAGTGATGTCAACAGTGATGTCATTTGAGATGTCATCAGTGATGTCACTGACCATGTCATTAATGATGTAATATGAGACATCATCAGCAGTGGATTGCGGGCGCGCGAGTTATAGTTAGTACACCTAAATATAACGGGGGAATTTCAATGGTTTTATACGAGTGAAATGTCCAGCTAACTATAACACCCCTGAAACCTATGGTTTTTCAGTGAATTTCAAAGGTTTTTTAAATGCTAATTCCTAACTATAACATGTCTGAAACCTATGGCTTTTTCAGTGAATTTCAAAGGTTTTTTAAATGCTAATTTGTAAATATTTTTTTTTATATATTCTAACTAAATGTTTTAAATCTTTTTATTTTCAGATGTTATTTTTTAAATTACATGACAAAAAAATTTTATAATTTTTTTTACATAAAAATATTTTTTTTTCGTTATTATATATTGTTCATAATATACTTAAACTATTTTTATGTATTCTTTTCTTTTTTTATGGAGTTGCGCATTGTTATCCTATGTGTAGAAATTCACTTAGCAGATAAATAATGTTATCGTGGTAGATCCTGGATACAGCACTTCTGTATCTCCTCTAAACAGTTGAAAGAATGCAAATTACCGAAGACGCTCAGAAGCCCACGTTTTTTTTCTAAATATCGCTAGAATGCGCGGATCATACGCGCCGCCCGTGATTTTTCCCAAAAAAAGAAAAAAAAATAGGGGCCCTGGGAGACCTTGTGGGACCCCCTGAGACCTAGAGGATCAGTGTGTGTCTCCCCCACTTTTCACATTTTAAACACACTTTTCTCTCGCTTCTTCAGCCTCCCTTGTACCGAGACATAAAATGACTGCCAACAGCTTCGAATGTTGACAACCACTTGACAGCCAATTAGCCTTCAGCGCGTGATTGGAAGGGTGCGCCTATCGTACAATGACAATAAGCGGAGTATACGTATTCCATTTTTTTAATGGGAAGTGGGCCGCGTGGCCCCCCTCCCGTGCCCAATTCCGGGGCATGGCTAATTATATATTATTATTTTATGGAGGAGGGCTGCAAAGCCCATTTATAAGTTGCCAACCTTTTTGAACTTTTCGTATTCCGCAGTCACAGCCATTGAGAGTGTTTGTATCCACTTCTTTGTAGGTGAGCACTTTTTTAAGACTAATTAAATTAATTAATCTGAACAATCTTTAAATACAGCGTAAATGCAAATTTATTTTAGTTTTGGCAATGTCGTTTTTTATCACGCTTTCCTGGTTTTTTATATCGTTAAAGTTAACTTCGTAACTTTAGTTTCTGTGCAAATCCCTTAATCCTGGTGCGTTTGTTTAATTTGCCAAGCGCCATGTGGCCGCTCCTACGGCAGTGTGCTATGTGCTGTTCAAGTCAAGTCGAAGTAGTTTTTCTCGTGTAAGTAGTGCGTCATGTGCCCCATGAATTGCAAAAGTAATGTATTTTAGCACAGTTTCCAGCTCTTATAACTTAAATATTTTGCCTTGGTAGGCGATGTTTCTGGGCAAATTACTTAATCCGGCCGCATATAAGTAGTGCATCACGTGCTCCTTCCTCCCCATGCACTGCACATGTAATTGCTTGATCAATGTTGTATTTTAGCACGCTCTCCATGTTTTTTAATAACCTTAAACCTCATTTGCCCCCTGTTCTATCTCATTATACAGATATCTCAACCATGAGATGTACTGGTCGCCACAAGCTGTCCTGCCCATACACTATGCCACGTGGTGGTGAACAACTCGACACAACAGATCCACTGACTGCTCTCCATATGTTATCAGCCGAAAATTGCAATGTAAATAAAGTGAGTGACCAATCTCGGCCTAACATTTGTATAAAGCAATGCTATTTCCTATTTTGCTTGCCAAATATAACCTCTGATAATTACTTTTCATCCCCAATCCTATATTTTGAGGCACATTTAAATTATTCTTGGACATATGTACAACATATACATTTTTAACTCTTTTCTCAGTTTGCAGAATGTTTGTTGCCGAGGTTGAAGAAAACTATGTCCTCCTCTTCCACCTCATTACACCAATGTCTCAACTATGGCATTTACTGGTTGTCCAAAGCCATGCACATTCACAAATTATTAACGGACAACGTTAAGGTAAATACTCACAATACGACTACTCGACGAAGTTAAAAAGTAACGGATATAAGTACTTGAGGGGTTTTCGGTGGCAGATAATGTCAAATTCACACTTCTACGAATGAGTCTGATACAGGGTGGATCTCTGTATAACTAATGGATGATTAGGTTTTAGGATGGCATACAGAGCTCCCAACCGTCTTACTTTTTATATTAAAGAGTTCTAAATTGGGGACGAATATTAGGCTGTGCAGTAGAGGTTGACGGTGTTGCTCCACTGGTACTTGGGCCTCCTCATGAAGCAGGAGGAGCCTCTTAATCTCCTAAACTCTTCCCTTGCAAAGTTGACCGGATTCTTAGTCTGCAAGTGCTTCTGTATACTTGCAGTTCCACACCAGTCCTCCTTATTGGGGTCTCCTCTTGAAAGCAGTCTTGCATATGTGGCAAGTAACTTTTCTTGCATTCACCTTTTTTAAGACTTGTGAAAATTAATTTCAAAACATTCAAATACGGTGTCACTATGCATTGTGTCAAATGCTTTATTAAAAATATACAGAAAATGTTCCCTTTAATTGTTGTTTACGTCTTTACAAAACAATTTGAAAGGAGAAAGTAGGAGATGAATAACAGCGGTACGAAGGTATATCTCAAAATGCAAAAATTGATAAAAAGGGTGGACCAAAGTCTGCATGTACAATGCCAGTGGAAGCGTTTCCGGCACACTGGAAACATTAAAAAAAAAATATATATTGTCAAGTGTTACTTTGACTTGTAGTGTTTGACCTCATTTAGTCACATCAATATAACTTAGTCACATTCATTTTCTTTTTTCTTTTGCAGATTAACTACAATACTTCTTTTGTGCTCCATATTATATGTTGTTTATTATATTGTTTTGTCAGTTATAGTTATAGTTATGTATTGTTATCTTTCAGTTAATGTTCCAGTTATTGTTTTAATAAAAGTTAATTAAAAAAGTAAATACGTCTGGTTTTTTTGTGGGGGTAGCAGTCATCAATAAAAATTACATTTATAATTTGAAGTATGATTCTGAGGCTAACTCATTAGCAACTTATAGTGTGGTGAACTTTTAACCTCTGCGCTCAAGTGTTCCATTAACTGTTACTATGGTAACAGGCAGAAAGCCGTTTAGGGGTAGGGTTAAGTTACTGGCTGTACAAAAACCGTTATATTTACCCAGGATCTTCTACATCACAGAAAGGAAAGCAAAGTAAAACAAAACACTGAGTACCAGATTTACAACCCCCTTGCACCACTTTCTTTTCCACCCCCCACCCACAACATTACAAGTATGTGGGCTTCAACGACACCCGTCAAGCCCCGGGAACCACCACCCCCTGAAATTTGTGTATTACGGGAGGCAAACTGTGTGGCCTATGTTTATATTTATTCACAAGCCACCTTGCGTGATGCACCACTAGGATACAGGAGGCCTTCAGCCCAACAGCCGCAGCATCAACTTGACCGAGAACTGGGATTAAAGCTGAAAGATCAGAATCAGAGCCTAAATACCCCAAACCCGCTGTTCGGAGTGAAAAACCCAAAACTACGCCGAGTCCAGAACCGCTCCGATGAAGAGGAGCTTCTGAGAGGGGCACAGGTGCAACTTCGGCACGTTGATGGACAACCCTAGCAGGTGCAAGAGGTCAACCGTAGTCTGGAGGTGGGAGACGACTGTCTGGGGCATGCCCGCCTTCAATAACCAGTCGTCGAGATAGGGGAAGACTGCAACACCTGATCTGCACAGATAAGTGAATAAATATGTGAATAAATCTTTCTACTTTTCTACGAGACTATAGAATATTGTCCATATACCACAACAATCTGTATTTCAATATGCATGGCATCTATTAAAGAGATAGTGTACATTTTACAGATGAAGGGAACCGAGTCTTCCTTATGAACTATAGACTCTGCATCGGTACTTACTTGCAATTACTAAAATCTCTCAATAAACACAGGGCTCTTTCTAGAACCACCCAACATCTATACACATAAGCTTGATATATATCTCAAAAATACATGCTTAGTTTTTGTTAAGCGACCAAATGCGCGGATCCTATGAGCATATCACGACTTTTTTTGTAAAGAATGTTCTTACTTTCATTGCCCTACAGGTCCCTATGTCACCCCCTGAGCAGGTCTAGGGGGTCAGGGTGTGTCTAATCTGCCCCTGTTCACGTTTGGCCAAAATATTTCACAGACTTTTTCACCCTCGCTTCTAACCAAGGCACAGAATGGCTGCCAACAGTTCCTGGTTTCGAATGTTTACAACCGTTTGACAGCCAATTAGAATTCAGCGTGTGATCGTAACGGTGCGCTTTTCCTACGAGGCCAATCCTCGCAAGATCCGCAGATCCTTCGCGACCATAGATATATAAATGACTTTAACCGTAATTTTCAAAGAAACTACTGAACAGATTGACACCAGATATGCCAAAGGCATAAGTCGGAACTGAGGACTACCTCTCTGCCAAATTTGGTGTAAATCCGTTCGAGCTGTATCCGTGGCTAAAATTGCATGGGGAAAACGCGTTTTGGGACCCACTTTTTTCTCGGTCCCCGCTTCACCAATCACCTCCAAACTTTCAGAGCAGAACTGAGCTGGTCAAAAGTTTGGAAAATTTCAATAAGATTTATCAATCAACGCCAAAGTTATTGGCAATAGAATGCTGCGGATTTCCTATGGATAATAGGTCCTAACTAGAACTACCTACTGGCGACTTGTACTTGTTGGATTGATAACGGCCGTTCCCGGTCGTGATTAAGGCCCACCGCTGATGTGCGGGTCCGGACAGACACCATGCTCGGTGTTTGCGCATGAGGAAGGATTGAGTGTTGGCGCCATTGCAGGGTGGTGCCCGCCTGCTCGTAGTGACAGCCAGAAAGCAGGGCAGGTAATCTACAGTACCTACACCCACCCCACTTGGGAAAGAACTTTGTTTTATTTTGAAATGATTAGCGCGCCCACTTGGGAAGAGAAAGCAGCAAACTACGACATCCAGAAGGCTGTGGGGGGCGACGCCCAACACGGCAGGTGTTTATAATGAAGTGTGCGCTATGCAACAGTGCTCTCATTTCTCCACAACAACTCGCCACAGAAGAAGGGAGGTTTGAATCCCTAAACGCGTCTGGCGTAAAGACTTTTGTGATGTGGTTCCTGTTGAATGACTTGTCTGCAGGCTGCCATTAAAAATTACGTGAGAAAAAATACATCTTTCCAGTGGCCTTAATCGAATGGGTATCCTGTACTTGTTGGATTGATAACGGCCGTTCCCGGTCGTGATTAAGGCCCACCGCTGATGTGCGGGTCCGGACAGACACCATGCTCGGTGTTTGCGCATGAGGAAGGTTTGAGTGTTGGCGCCATTGCAGGGTGGTGCCCGCCTGCTCGTAGTGACAGCCAGAAAGCAGGGCAGGTAATCTACAGTACCTACACCCACCCCACTTGGGAAAGAACTTTGTTTTATTTTGAAATGATTAGCGCGCCCACTTGGGAAGAGAAAGCAGCAAACTACGACATCCAGAAGGCTGTGGGGGGCGACGCCCAACACGGCAGGTGTTTATAATGAAGTGTGCGCTATGCAACAGTGCTCTCATTTCTCCACAACAACTCGCCACAGAAGAAGGGAGGTTTGAATCCCGAAACGCGTCTGGCGTAAAGACTTTTGTGATGTGGTTCCTGTTGAATGACTTGTCTGCAGGCTGCCATTAAAAATTACGTGAGAAAAAATACATCTTTCCAGTGGCCTTAATCGAATGGGTATCCTGTACAATGCTGTAAGCTATTGTTTTAATCAATAAATGCCAAATACCTACCTCCTGCTGTGTGGTTCCTACATGAGGACAACTTTGTGTTGGATATATATATATATATATATATATATATATATATATATATATATATATATATATATATATATATATATCTCACACATCAAGTGCTGCCAGGAAATGCCGCTCGCCTGCCTTTTTAAGCGCCCGTGCCAGCCGTGGCGACAGCTACCACAATACATCAAAGGTTCAATTCCAGGTATAGGAACGAGGCAGCACAACAGATGCGATTTCGGGTAGGTTTAATCACCAAACAACAACGCGTTTCAGCCGCAAAACAACCTTTGTCAAGTTGTTAACATTACCTCCCAGTCACCATTTTGTAAGCATGATGTCATAATGAATATAGAGGAAACACTACAGTCCGCCATTGCGGATATCTCCCAAACAAAAACACAATAATTTTTGTATAACTGTATCTCTGAAAATTCATCATAATTCATTATTGCAATTCCATTGTGTGTATTTACATATGCAATCCCGCAATATCAGTTCGATCTTCTCAATTCATTTTCTTCACGATATGAATAAATAGCGAAGGAAGGAAAAGGAAACCAAAGAGATTATAAAGGGGATTGTGTCGGCGAAAGCATCTATGTTCTTTAATCCTCATAATTTTTAGGTGAAAGAGCCAAAGGAAAACAGGGTCAAAAAATCAAACCCTTAATGCATCCTTCCTATTGTCATGTGCCAAATGAATTGTAAAATAAAACATTAATACGTATGGTACATGTTACTTACTTAGACGCTTATTTACACAAATGATACATGCTAATTAGTAGGTGCTTGTCTGCACACTAACAATCAATGCCAAGTGGCCCATAACTCTTGATGTGCAGTAGTTGATAAATCTATACTTATTCAATTATCTCGTCATGTGTGAGGTGTTTATTGAAGGGGTTCTCCTAATTTATTTGTATAGAGTACTGGAGAGATGTGGAGAATTACGAGTTGTGGTTGAGATAAAGTCTTTAGGGTAAAGGTGTGTGTGTGTGTGACAATATAAGTGTAAAAAACTAAATAAATAAGGACAGATAGAGGGACGACGGATGATGCTAGTGTGTGATTAGATGAGTAAATATACAAGTTATTTCATGGGGAAAAGAATCATATCCACATTGTACAGATATAAGTACAAATAGACGGACATGAACAAATAAAATGCCCGTTCTATACCAACACAAGCCGCATCATAGTGCAGCAACATAACAAAAGCCTCATAATCAAAACATCCCAATGTTACTGTCCTACGTGAATAAGTGCACCCTCAATTCATTGTTAAAATCACAATAGAAAGATGTATACATATCTATAGTCGTGGGGTAGTGAAACCTCACACTAGTAAACCACCTAAAAGTTAAAAGAGAAATCTCATTTAGACACAATTTAAAAAGGACCAAGGTCCTAAATTACGGTTCGTAATTAGAAGATAAAGTAACAACAGTATATTAAATGCCGATATGTGTACATAATTCTTCCTCCCTATTTAAACCATAGGGTGATCTTGTATTAAGATCAATTATGTACTTGGATTCCAAGATTCTTAGCTCTTTCTCGCGATCCCCTCCTTGGATGGGTTTATAGACCCTATCAATGCCACAGAAACTTAGCAGTTTTCTATCGCTTTTGTGTGCTTCATAGAAATGCCTCGCTACTGGGTAACTGAAATCCATGTTGGTAATGGTTCTTTGGTGTTCCAAAATGCGTTTTTTATGGCTAGTTTTGGACTACCTGTATAACGCATTCCACAAGGGCATTCTAATAATAAACCACAAACTCAGTAGTGCATGTGCTGAACTTATTAATGCTCTTTTCCCTCCCATTGTACATTTTATAGGTTTTTTCAGCTAGAGATGGATTTACAAGCCTTGCAGGCATTGCACTTATGAAATCCCTGAGTGGTTTGAAGCCATGTGGATTTCGTATCAGAATTTTGATAGCTTTGGAAAAGTTTGTCTTTTAGGGATGTAGGTCTCCGGTATGTAATAACCGGGAAATTGCCAATGGTTATGCCTATTGTGTTGTCTGATTTCAATGAGACTCCAATGCTTGCCCATTAGTTGTTTCAATTTGCTAGATCTTGCATTATATGTTATCATTCGAGGTTGATCAGTTTTACCCTGTATCTTATTGGGATCTTTAACTGAAAAAAAGGCATCAGTGTGTGTGGTATTAAGCAATTTAGCCTGTGCCAGATTTAGAAGTTTTTCAGAGTAACCCCGTTTTTTGAAACGTTGTTTCATGTTTGATGCTTCTTTAACAAAAGTGTCATTGGTGCTACAATTTCTGCGAGCCCGCAATAGTTCCCCATACGGAATACTGTTTAGTAGGGATTTCGGGAGCTGACTTTGCGCATGTAGGGTTGTATTTCCTGCAGTTTCCTTCCAAAACAGGGTAGTTGTCAGTTTATTATCTTGGTTAAATACTCGTATATCAAGAAAGTCACAAGTTGTATCGCTGATGGTATGTGTGAACTTCAAGTTAAGGATGTTCCTGCCTAGTGTGTCAATTAATTCAATAGCCTGATCTCTCTCACCATCCCAGATGATGAAGAGATCATCTATGTAGGGGATCCAAAGCCGTACATGTTCTGTGTACCTCTCATTGAGCTCATTCCATACTACTTGCTCCTCCCACCAGCCTAGAAACAGATTCGCCAGGCTGGGGGCGAAGCAAGTACCCATCGCCGTGCCTGATCTTTGTCTGCACAAGGTTTTCTCAAATAGAAAAATATTTTCCTGGAGACAAAAAAGCATAATTTTCTTCAACATCATTATATGATCATACTTTTCAATACACTGTCTTTTCAGATAGTACATGCATGCTTCAACCCCCTTATGTTGATCTATGCAGGTGTATAGTGAGCATACATCTAACGAGATCATTAAGTATCCTTCTTCCCATCTAATGTCATGAATATGCCTCATAAAATCTGAACTGTCCTTGCAGCAC
The DNA here is from genome assembly GCF_964261635.1 of Lissotriton helveticus. Classification (NCBI taxonomy): domain Eukaryota; kingdom Metazoa; phylum Chordata; class Amphibia; order Caudata; family Salamandridae; genus Lissotriton; species Lissotriton helveticus. The sequence continues at coordinate 2,119,370,876 of NC_136061.1, read as the reverse complement.
GATCATAGGTCCGTGACATATGGGGCCAGGAAATGATCCAGGAAAATAGATGTATTTTCTAATAGACCTCCATTGGAAGAAACAATGGGTCTCCCTGGTGGTCTAGTGGGATGTTTATGTACCTTAGGCAAAAAGTACAAACAAGGTATTTTAGGATTATTTTTCCTTAGGAAGCTGTGTTCATCATCATCTAGAAATCCTTGTGCCACCAGGTGTAAAGCATATTCGATTAGGTATTCACAGTCCCTTCATATGTTTTCCAGTCAATGATTTCATAGCAGTTTTCATCTGTAAGTTGACGGCTGACTTCCATTCTGTAGCTTTCAATGTCCCACAAGACTATGTCGCCCCCCTTGTTGGAGGGCTTTATCACAATCATTGGATCTTCCATTAAGTTTTTGATCGCAATTCTTTGACCATTGGTAAGGTTATCTCGTATACTGGTTGAATTGTCCTCTCTCAGCTTAACCAATTCATAGAACATGGCTTGATGAAAAGCTTCAATGTTGTCAAATGCAACATTGCGATTAAACTTGGATTTTATTCTAAGGCCACTTTTAGAAGGTGCATCCACTGTGAAGCCTAGATCTCTCAATGTTGATCCTGTAATTATATCAATTATACTATGATTTCCAGTTTCAAGTTTGTGTATAGCTAAAATAGATTCAGCCTCTTCCACTTAATAATTGCCAGATGGAGATTCCTGTTCATGCGTATGGTTAGAGTTTATCATCTGTGTACGATCAGGTCGTTTAGAAGTTGCATGTAGCTTCATTAATTTTAGTTTCCTTATGAATAGAAATAGATCTATGCGAGTATTAACATAGTTCGAATCGGTGGTAGGACAAAAAGATAACACGAGTTTGAGCAATGATTCTTCATTAGATGTTAAAACACGTTTGGATAGATTAATAATGAAATTATCAGTCTCCATTGGATCAGGTTTGTTTTTACACCAAAACTTAGATCTGCCACCTCTTCCTGTTCGTCTCAGTTTCTCTTTTTGTTTGCGGCCTTTCTTCTGGGTCTTTCTCAGCCTCTTACTGTTCCTTCCTCGGTTGGACTCGCCCCCTGTGTTGATAATTCCTTCTGTTTCTTGAGCATTTGGAATTCGTGCAAGCAGGTTAGGGGGCGTACCCCAAAAGGGGCTGCTGTAGGTAGTTTTTCAGTATCTGTACTTAGATCTGAGCTGGAGCCTGTAGATACCGTATCTTGCCTTGGAGTTTGGAGGAATTGGCGATCACACTGCGCCCAGTCAAAACATTTTGCATAAGTTAATATTCTTCCTTACGCGTAATCTTTCTTATCGCGGATACATTTGAGATGTTTTTTGGCTTTGATGGAGTCCTTGTAATTTTTCAAGCGCCCCTCCAGAGATTTCAAAAATTCAATCACTACTTTTTCATCTTTATGTTTGTTCAATTCCACACGTAAGGCTGCTAACTCCTGTCTTATCTTGTCCAGGTCTATTCTTGCATATTTAATGAGCATTTCTAACTTGCCTTTGCACATTTTGGCCACGTATGCTGCCCATTCTTCTAGGAGCTCCGGATTTGGGTTTTCATAAGCACCAATTAAAATTGGCATGTACCATACGTGTGTAAATAAGCATCTAAGTAAGTAACATGTACCATACATATTAATGTTTTATTTTACAATTCATTTGGCACATGACAATAGGAAGGATGCATTGAGGGTTTGATTTATTACCCTGTTTTCCTTTGGCTCTTTCACCTAAAAATGATGAGGAGGAAAGAACATAGATGCTTTCGCCGACACAATCCCCTTTAAAATCTCTTTGGATTCCTCTTCTTTCCTTTCTTCGCTTTTTATTCTTATTGTGAAGATAATTAATTGAGACGATCAAACTGATATTGCGGGATTGCAATAATGAATTATGATGAATTTTCAGAGATACAGTTATGCAAAAATGATTGTGTTTTTATTTGGGAGATATCCGCAATTGCGGACTGTAGTGTTTCCTCTATGTTAATTATGACATCATGCTTACAAAATGGTGACTGGGAGGTAATGTAAAAAACTTGACAAAGGCCGTTTTGCGGCTGAAACGCGTTGTTGTTTGGTGATTAAACCTACCCGAAATCGAATCTGGTGTGCCGCCTCATTCCTATCCCTGAAATTGGACATATATATATATATATATATACCAGCAATCTTCACCACCTCCGAATACACGGCGAAATGAAGACACGGACCCCAGGCTGTCGGCAAGGTAGATTTATTAGAAACCTCTCAACGGGCGACGCGTTTCGCGCAACAAGTGCTCTTGTTCACACATATATATATATATACACATACACACAATCAGCTCCTGCAGTGATGCGGGTACACTGACTCCATCACATTTTCACTTTCTGCCACATTAATTTTATGTCACTGCTGTATATACACAAAGGATTAGTTACTTACCTGTAATCCTAGTTCTCTTCCAGGGGTATCCTCATCAAAGTCATAAGCATTAGAATATTCCCGCCCATGTGCGGGACCCCGGAAACACTATATTATATGTGCCCCACATATACATATACTCATATATATATAAATACATATATATATAACATGCAATAGCAGCCAGTAGAAAACAGAGCTGAAATATGCTGTGTAGAATTTCCACCATACATGTAATAATAAGCATTAGAAACATGAGAAAAAACAACAAAAAGTTTGTTTTAGAAATTGTTTTAATGCTCAGAAAGCAGTAGAAATTCTCATAACTCACTGGAAGCATAGAAAGCTCCCAGGCTGCATTGCAAACACACAGTCTAAAAAGACTGAAAAGCTAACCTGTAGCTGCATAGCAATAAACTGACACCGTGCCTTTAAGGCACTCATGACCCCCAGTATCCCATCATGCCTCAGGGGTGACAGTTAGGTCAGTTGTTCTTTTCGGAGACTGAAAATAAACCCAATAACAAATAGGTTAACAATATCTCCTTATTAAAAGAATGTCCTTTGCCCGGGGAGGCGGGAGGGTTGCTTATGACTTTGATGAGGATACCCCTGGAAGAGAACTAGGATTACAGGTAAGTAACTAATCCTTCTCTTCCAGGGGATCCTCATCAATAGTCATAAGCATTAGAATAGAATAGCGAGCCTCACCTCATCTCCCTGCGGGCAAAGGAGTAACAATACAGTAATAAACCATATTAAGCTTAGTAAATACTAGGCTTGTACAGGCCGTAGGCTACCCAAATAGATTCCTCAAAGAGGCTTGTCCTACTTGAGTATCGGCCCTGGAATCAGAATCGAGACAGTAATGTCTCGTAAATGTATGAACTGATTTCCAAGTCGCAGCCTTGCATATCTCCGACATTGGAATGTCGTGCAAAAAGGCTACTGTAGCGGCCTTCCCTCTGGTGGAATGCGCTTTGGGTGACTGCAACAAAGGCTTGCCTGCCAGCTGATAAGCCAACTTAATGCAAGAGACAATCCATCTTGCGATGGACATCTTGGCCGCCGGAAAACCTGTTCGCATTGAACCATAGTTCACAAACAGTTGATCCGTTTTCCTAATCCCTTTGGTCCTTTCCAAATAAAACTTGAGCACTCTTTTAAGATCTAAAGAGTGAAGTGACCGCTCGGCTAGGGTCGTAGGATCTGGAAAAAACGAAGGGAGGGAAATAGCCTGATTTATATGAAAATCAGAAATGACTTTAGGCAGGAAAGTCGGATGAGCCCTTAGGACTACCCTGTTATGATGAAAAACAGTGTATGGTTCTTTCGCGCAGAGAGCTTGAATCTCGCTGACTCTGCGAGCAGAGGTGATAGCCACCAAAAAGGCCGCCTTCCAAGAGAGATGTTGTAAAGAGGCCTTGTGGATGGGCTCAAAAGGTGGTGACATTAACCTGGATAGAACCAGGTTCAATTCCCATGGGGGAGAAGGCTTTCGCACAGGGGGATACACTTTTTTCAACCCCTGGAGGAAGTCCTTAACCACTGGAACTTGGAAAAAGGAAACCTGCTCAGGTGACTTTCTGTATGCTACTATGGCTGACAAATGCACCCTAATAGAAGCGTACTTTAAACCAGCAGTCGCTAGGGAAAGGAGATACGGCAGAATGACATCCTCCTGTCCTGTAGTAGGATCAAGGTGATGATCTCTACACCATAAGAAAAACCTCTTCCACTTGAACGCATAAGACGCTCTCGTGGAAGGTCTCTTAGCCTCCTTCAAAATGTTCATGCACTCAGGAGGCAAGTTTAAATGTCCGTATTGCAGGACCTCAGGAGCCAAGCTGTTAGGTTCAGTGAAGGGAGGTTGGGGTGCATTATCCTCCCGTTCATCTTGCTCAACAGGTCCGGCCTGCAAGGAAGTCGTCTGTGTGGACACACAGACAGATGTAGAAGATCCGGGTACCACCACTGCCGTGGCCAATCCGGAGCTATCAGAATCATGTCCATGCTCGACCTGCAGAGCTTGGAGACTACCCTCGGAATCAGAGCCAAGGGAGGAAACGCGTAAGCGAATGTCCCTGACCAGTCCATCAGTAGAGCATTCCCCTGAGTCCCTGGCCGGTGGAACCTGGACGCGAAGGCGTGGCATTTGGAGTTTTCGTCGTCTGCAAACAAATCTTTTGATGGACGACCCCAGCAGCGAAAAAGCTCTTCCACGACGTCGTCGTGTAGCACCCAGTCTGGCTGATCTTCGAAGTGTCTGCTGAGTGCGTCTGCTTTTCCGTTCAACTCGCCTGGAAGGTGCACAGCCACTACCGTGAGTCCCCGAGAGAGGAGCCAGAACCAAATTGCCTGAGCCTCTCGAGACAGAGGGCGAGACCTTGTGCCTCCTTGCTTGTTCAGATAGAACATGGTGGTCGTATTGTCCGTCTGAACTAGGATTGAGCTGGTCTCTATCGCTGGGAAAAAAGCTTTGAGAGCCAGGAATACCGCTCTGAGCTCCAGCATATTGATGTGATACGTCTGCTCCTGCGCAGACCACTGGCCTTGAATTTGAAGCGGACCCATGTGCGCTCCCCAACCTTGTAGAGAGGCATCTGTCACTATCGATTGGGTCGGAAGAGGCTGGTGAAAACAAACCCCCACCAACAAATTCTTTCTTTTTGTCCACCATTTGATGGAGTCTTTCGTCGCATGGGAGAGCCTGATGCCATCCTCCCAACGACCTGTCGCCTGGTCCCATTGATCCTCCAGTGCCTGCTGTAGAGGACGCATTCTCAGCCTGGCGTTCGGGATGAGAAAGATGCAGGATGCCATGGAACCCAGCAGAGATGCAACTTGTCGGGCTGTTGGAAGCCGAGGTTGTAGCAGAATTCCAAATTTCTGAATCAGGGAAAAAAGTCTCTCCTCCGAAGGAAACGCTTTTCCCACTCTTGTGTCCAGAACGGAGCCTAGGTAATGAATCGACTGTGTAGGTCGCTGGACTGACTTCCCCAGATTCACATGGAGACCGAGCCTGTGCAATTGGAGAAGACACAAATGTATATCTTGTTTCACCCGCACGGGAGATGGACCCTTTAGGAGCCAGTCGTCCAAGTATGGGTATAGGAACAGTCCCTGCTTGTGCAGAAAAGCCGCCACCACTGCCATGCATTTGGTGAAGACTCGTGGTGCGGACTTGAGACCGAAGGGTAGCACTGTGTACTGATAGTGTTTGTTCCCTACGACAAACCTCAAGTACTTTCGATGTTGTCGAGCAATTGGGATGTGAAAGTATGCATCTTGCAGGTCCACCGAACACATCCAATCTCCGACTTGAAGATGTGGGCATATTTGGTGGAGCGCCAACATACGGAACTTTTCTTTGATGATGACCTTGTTTAGAAGTCTTAGATCGAGAATCGGTCTGAACTTGTCCTCCTGATCTTTTTTGGGGACAAGGAAGTACCTGGAGTAAACTCCTTTTCCTCTTTGAGCGAGAGGTACCTCCTCTATCGCTCTTTTTTGCAGTAGGACTTTTACCTCTCTTCGGAGCAAGCTTAGTTGGTGAGGGAAAGCGCTCTTTGGAGGAATGCTCTTTGGCGGTGCACGGAAACGTATCCTGTATCCATTGCGCAGTATATTCAGCACCCACTGATCCTTTGTGATGCTGACCCACTCTGCCAGGTGTTGTGAAGCACTTCCTCACACTGGAGTGGGCAACGGCGTCAGAGGAAGCCACTGTTCAGGCCTTTCCTCCTCTTGTGGTGTTAGAGGATTGTTGATGGCCTCCTCTACCTCTGGCAGGTTTGCCTCGAAACTGGGGTTTGCCTTGGTTCTTATTTTGGGACCACTGAGGGGTTTGAACCCTCTGTTGAGCCCCTCTCCCCCTGTTGGTCTTGAAGCGGCGCTTGAACTCTTTCTTTTTCTCTAAGCCCACCGCTTTCACTGTATCGAGTTCCGTTTTCATTCCGGTCATTTCTTCGTCAGCATGCTCCCCGAAGAGAGCGGAACCAGAAAAGGGGAGATTTAGTATGTGATGCTGAGCATCCGGCTTCAGGCCTGTCAGGCGCAACCATGCCGACCTCCTGGCACAAACCCCATGCGAATAGGAATGTGCTGCAAGGACAGCACCATCCGCAGCCGTGCTTATGGACTGATTCGCCACTAGACATCCCTCAGTCACGGTCTCCTCAAAATCCTGCTGGTCTTCCTTAGGAAGCTTGGCCTTGAACCTCTCCATAGAGTCCCATAAGGCTCTGTTGTATCGCCCCAGAAGCGCAGCCGCACTAGAAACTTTAAGAGTCGAAGCAGCAGACGTGCAAACTTTGCGACCCCAGGAGTCTTGGGTCTTGCTGTCTTTGTCTGGTGGGACTGAAGAAGAACCTGCAACTGCGTGGGTCTTCCTCGCCAAAGTCCGCTGGAAGATCAGATTTTACAAATGCCGGGTCCGAGGAGGCCGGTTTGTATTTTTTCTGAATGCGGGCTGGCACCGCTCTTATCGTCGCCGGAGTCAGGAATACCTGATTGACAGTATCCATAATTCCCGGGACCAATGGCAGTAAAGGACGGGAGATCGCTTTCTTGTGCAAAGTCTCAAAAATGACTGTCGTTGTAACTTGAGGGACAGACATTTCAATATTCAGCTTCTGAGCTCCTCTTTGTAAGACATCCAGATACGTGCCAATGTCATCCACTGGGGAGGATCGGGACGTAGGACTGTCCGTCAAAGTAGGGGAGTAGTCCCTCTTGGAAGACCTGGTAGAAGAGGTAGATGAAGTAGACGGAGTTCGCCGCCATCTACGGTGAACACTGTGCCTCCTCTCTTTTGAACGTTTCGACCGTTCTACTCATCTAGGAGAGCGAGACCTGGCCCGCTCCTCTTGTTCTTTTCTGGGAGATCGAGGCCTTCTGGGAGATCTAGAAGGTGTTCTTTCAGGAGATTTGCGCCTGGGAGGGCTATGCTTGTCCATCTCCTCCACCAGATCCTGAAGAGGAGACCTGTGCTGCGAGCTGGCATAGTCTTGCATACGCTTTGCAGCCCCAGAATCCCTCCAATGGTCCAAAGATCTGTACCACCTAGGTGACAGTCTGACTTTATCCGCACGAGGATCCGTCCGACGCTCAGGTGATTTGCGTACCGGACTTCTGGACTTCGAAGATGCAGTTGAGGAGCCAGAGGACCTTGAGGTGGAATGACGGGAAGCTGACTCCGTTACCATCACCACATCTGAACATCTCGACGTCGAGCGATCTTCCCTCGTGGTCGAGTGCTTTCGGGGAGTCGGCGGATCAAACAATCTTGCTTTAGAATGACCATGCGAGGATGTGTGGTCTCTCGACGTCGAGTGGCGATGAGCGGCCGCCGACGGAGTTCCATGTCTCGACGTCGAACGGCGAGTATCGGCCGTCGACGGAGTCCTCTCTCTCGACGTCGAACGACGATGCCCAGTCGTCGACGGAAGTATCGACGTCGAACGACGATGTCCTGTCGTCGACGAAGCACCCTGCCTCGACGTCGATTGACGATGTCCAATCGTCGACGGAGGTCTTTCTCTCGACGTCGAACGGTGATGATCAGCCGTCGACGGAGTTTTCTGCCTCGACGTCGAATGTCTGTGCGACGACGGCGGAGGGGTATTGGACACCCTCGACGCCGAGAGCTGACGAGACATCGACGGAGAATGCATCCTCGACGCCGATCGACTCTTCCCTGTCGACGGCGGAGGGGTCTTGGTCCTCGACACCGAACGTCGTTTCTTCGACGACGGCGGAGGAGTCACACTTCTCGACGCCGGTCGACGTCTGGATGACGACGGCGGAGGGGTGACCTCCCTCGACGCCGGTCATCGCCTGGTTGACGACGGCGGAGGGGTCTTGGATCTCGACGCCGACCGTCGCCCGGTTGACGGCGGCGGAGTCCCCGTCCTCGACGTCGGACGTCGCCCGGTTGACGCCGGCGGAGGGGATTTCGACGATGGAACTGGATCCTTCGACGTCGTCGACGTACCTGGTCTTCTTTTCGACGTCGACGGTAGTTTAGTCGAAGAATGAACCCCCGGTGGTTCTTTTCTCAGCGCCGAGCCCGACGCTGAGGTAGAGGGGTGTGAAGACTTCTTTCTGGAAGATGCATGAGTCTTCTTGGAACCCTTCCTCACCGGAGATCTTCCTCTTGATGACCTATGGGCAAGGCCATAAATGCGAATCCTCTCCCTGTCTTTCAAAGTTCTTCCTGACAGGTGCTCACAATGAGGACAGGTGCCTGGATCATGTTCCTCAGGCAGACACAGGATACAGACGTCGTGGTTGTCTGATTTGGCCTTCTTGTTGCCACAAGAAGGGCACTTGTCAAATAGTGAAGGCATTTTCAGGAGAAAAAGCTCCCCAAAGTGACTGAAAAAGACAGTATCTTACTTGACTAGATGTTAAATGTCGAGTAAGAACCAAAAAATGTCAAAAGTGAAGAGATTTTCTGTCAAAAAACAGGAAAATCAGTGGAGCTGTGTAACCAGGGTCCTTCACTGAAGGAACCGGAAAGAACAACTGACCTAACTGTCACCCCTGAGGCATGATGGGATACTGGGGGTCATGAGTGCCTTAAAGGCACGGTGTCAGTTTATTGCTATGCAGCTACAGGTTAGCTTTTCAGTCTTTTTAGACTGTGTGTTTGCAATGCAGCCTGGGAGCTTTCTATGCTTCCAGTGAGTTATGAGAATTTCTACTGCTTTCTGAGCATTAAAACAATTTCTAAAACAAACTTTTTGTTGTTTTTTCTCATGTTTCTAATGCTTATTATTACATGTATGGTGAAAATTCTAAACAGCATATTTCAGCTCTGTTTTCTACTGGCTGCTATTGCATGTTATATATATATGTATTTATATATATATGAGTATATGTATATGTGGGGCACATATAATATAGTGTTTCCGGGGTCCCGCACATGGGCGGGAATATTCTAATGCTTATGACTTTGATGAGGATCCCCTGGAAGAGAACTTCAGCTTCTGCACTGATGCACGCCACTAATACTCACAGTTTTTAGCAACTTATCTCAGATCGAACAAGTGGGAGCTGCCAGAATGTTTAGGTTGAATTTACTACCTTCAAATTGTAAAATGTGGTGGGAATGAGTTGCAACTACGGTGACCATGAAGTCTGATTTAATTTGTTGCCTTCATGCGGATTCTATTTATGTGAAATGAATGTATTCGCTTCTAATTTCTGCTGTGAAACTTTCAAGTCGACAACAACAGCGGCCCTCGTATTCAACAGATTTATAGTGCACGAGCCCCTTGCGTAGTGGGTGTCCTATCGCAAAGCGCACAAGATCACTGCATGTTACAATGCACTTTTCCCCCCATATTAATATCCCTCTGCAGCCCCCGTTCTTCATAACTAGCGAGTGGGTAATTTCACTCTCGCTGTTTTGCCTCTTCATTTGATTTTATAAACTTCTGTGCAATACCCGTTAAGAATTATTTTTTTTTACATAAAGAGCAGGATGGTTAATCACTCTTAAAACTGAAACTTAGTTCACCAATTCCATAGTCAGCTGCTTTACCTGTTGCGTTACTACACTGTAAACATAAAAAGAAAAAACATTTCACAAATGCGAGACCTATTGCATTGAAGAAAAATCCTCCTAGCCAAAACTCTGTCCATCTCTTTCTTAAAGTTTCTCCTCTCCCTCACTCCTAACTCTGAGTTTATCTCTTTTAAACTAACTTCTATCTTCCAAACTCTCACGTAGGTCTCTATCTATGCTATCCCATTACCTCCCACTTCTGTTCTTCTGCAGAACTCTCTCCTCTCCCGCTCTCACACTGCCCCAAACACTGCTCTAAAAGTCTACCCAAACTGTGTTAGCTTTTTATTCAACACAACTGGTCTCCCCATTTCATGCCTCTACCCTAAATGTGCTAAATCGCTAAATATATTTAAGGTCCCAAAGGCGAAACTGATTGCATTGCAAATGCTTGTTTACTTATATCTTGCACACATATACACACCACCATTAGATGCCCTCATTCTTACTTTTTTTCCTTTTCTTTTTTTTTTACCATTAGTATTAACTATCCTAGTAGTTGTGTTAAATGTATGGAGTAATACAGCTTTGCTATTTAGGTCGAGCCAGGGCACTGCATGCAGGACATGCTGTATTACGCTAGGGACCTGAAGCTCCGCCCACATTTTTCATTGGTTTGTGTCATTGTCCACTGTAAACTGTGGCTGTTCATTGGTCAAAAAGCTCCGTAGTCCTTCCTTAATACCACCTCGTCTTATTTTGTAACCTTCCATGGTGACACCCTCTGTTACTTATGTTGTTGCTCTGTAGCCTTTCATTATAGCCTCCGAGCACTATTTTCTCAAATAGCTTGACACGCTCTTTCCTAATGCTTTTTTTTTATATAGCATGTATATAGCATGCATTTGCAATGCAATAGGTCTCACATTTGCAGGAGTTTAAGCTATTGCCATTGTAAATGACAAAGCCTTTCATTTATCGGTTTTAAAAACAAAACATACATAAAAGGCATTGTCATTTACAATGCCAATGGCTCAAACTCTCCTAAATGCGAGACCTATTGCATTGCAAATGCTTGTTCTTGAACGGTTGCTAATCAGAAAGAGTTTGCAAGATACATTTTTTTTCTAAAATGCACTACAATCAATTCAGAGGTTGCAATGGGTTAAACTTTTGTAACTAATGTTCATTTATACAATTTTCACACAACAATAGGTGTGCTTTTATTTTAAATCCAATTCAAAATGGAGATTGCTGCCAACTCCATGCAGTTCTGCTTTTATGTAACGAATGGTAACTCATGGGATCCACTGTCCCTGAAAAACGTATTGGGCGATACCGAGAAAACAGGAGGCATCCGTTAGATAAATAGACAAAGACCTTTGACCAGAGCTTTTAAAGCAACAAAGGTAAACAGATCGGGAACGGATTCAGGCAGACACGCTCAGAATACTACCAGCCTTCGAGTAGGCACGTTTTTTGAGCCAATTGGGAAATTGGAAGGGGTAGAAGGCCTGTGTAAGTGACACTTTTTCTAACTTATTTGCATGTGAAGCTGCCTAGAATGACACAGTCCAGAGCTTCGTGGTAGAAAAACACATTCGAGTGTTTACTACATGGGAAGCTATCTTTTCTCTCTTTTTTTGCAAACTACAGTTCAAAATGTAAAACAAGCATTTACAATGCAATGGTTTTGCCTTTGGAAAAGTTAGAGCTATTGGCATTGTAAATGACAAAATTTGTATTTATGTGTTGGTTTTGAAAACAGATAAATAAATGGCATTGTCATTTACATTGCCATTAGCTTAATCTCTAGCAGTCACTTTGCAGTCACTCTGCACTCCCTAGCACTCCCTAGTCACTCTGCAGTCCCTAGCACTCCCTAGTCACTCTGCACTCCCTAGCACTCTCTCTACTCTGCACTCTCTCTACTCTGCACTCTCTCTACTCTGCACTCTCTCTACTCTACCAATAGCACTTTCCCACCTCTCAAAGACCAGCAACCCTACTCTACTAAAAGTCTAACAGAGTAGCAGTCACAATATCACAAGCACTCACAGACAAGCACCACACACTACCAGCAGCGCTAACAACCCTCCGAGAGTAGCAGTCACACCCCTCACAGACTAGCACCACACACTACCAGCAGCGCTAACAGCCCTCCGAGAGTAGCAGTCACACTATCATAAGCACTCACACCCCTCACAGACTAGCACCACACACTACCAGCAGCGCTAACAGCCCTCCGAGAGTAGCAGTCACACCCCTCACAGACTAGCACAACACACTACCAGCAGGGCTAACAACCCTCCGAATGTTGTAGTCACATGCAACTAAAAGCCCCCCCATCCACCACAGACTAGCAGTCACACACAACTGGAAGCATATTCACTCCCCTCACCGGCTAGCATCCACACGCTACCAGGAGTACTTTTACACATTAGCAGTCACACATTACCTTCACACCCCACACAGATTAGTCATAACACTACCGGCAACACTCACACCCATCACTACTGAAGCACACCAAGTAGGAAACACACTTTTCTAATATAAATAGAGGTGCATAGCACAAATTCGCTTAATAAAGCAAACCTATTTTAATGAGGCAACCAAGCACTCTAGCACTCACAAAAACAATGAAATGCCTGTATTGGCAGAATGTTAGTAACGGTTTCTATAAATGGTGGACATTCTTAAAATAGTGAGGCCTACTGGCTTGGTCTATGCTTCTTATTGTTGAAGTCCGGTTGTATTCATCCTCGCTTCTGCGTATGTCACTCTAGTTCTAGTGGTGCTGCTTTTACACGCAGGAGGTATTAGCGCTTCGGAGGTGGTGATTCCGGGCTGTACTGACAGAAAGAAGCAGAGAGGGAAGAGGGGAGAGCGGGAGGGGGAGGGCGGGAGGAGGGACACGGAGAACTTCAAAACTCACCGGACTGCTTAGGCTTTCATTACCAGGCTCCGGGAGGAAGGCAGGACCACAAGGAGAGCGGGAGGGGGGAGAGCGGGAGGGGGGGACGGCGGGAGGAGGGACGGCGGGAGGAGGGACACGGAGAACTTCAAAACTCACCGGACTGCTTAGGCTTTCATTACCAGGCTCCGGGAGGAAGGCAGGACCACACGGAGAGCGGGAGGGGGGAGAGCGGGAGGGGGGACGGCGGGAGGGGGGACGGCGGGAGGAGGGACACGGAGAACTTCAAAACTCACCTGACTGCTTAGGCTTTCATTACCAGGCTCCGGGAGGAAGGCAGGACCACACGGAGAGCGGGAGGGGGGACGGCGGGAGGAGGGACACGGAGAACTTCAAAACTCACCGGACTGCTTAGGCTTTCATTACCAGGCTCCGGGAGGAAGGCAGGACCACACGGAGAGCGGGGGGAGAGACACACACACACAGAGCCAGACACACACCGGGGCACTTCTACAATGCAGCCCCAAGTGTCCTTCTGATTGTACGTCCCTCTCCGTCTATGTCAACATGACAGTATAATTTGACACATTCATTTTAGTACGACACATTACAGCCTTTGCAGACAATACACTGACAATTGCTAAACACACAATTTTTATGTTGTTTCCATTCCTTCCTCTGAAAGTGGAGCAACAACGCTTGCACACATTTTAAAATTGTGACCTATGCTCAAAACGAGTCTTTTCAGAGGCCCTCTAACCCGTGTATTCCCTGTGCGATGTAGCCTGTGCTCGTTGTATCAACTAGACGTGATTCTGTTTGTGGTGTTCGCTCTACAATTTTCAAATTCAAATCAATATCCTATCTACGACTCCCTCTAGAAGTCATATTTGATGGCCCTTGTTTTAGAATTACACCTGCGCTGGAATGTGTTTGCACCCCTCCCTCACAGCCACCCCCCTTCCTTATTTCAGATATGCGGCAGTGCTCGCTGCCATCAGCAAGAAGCGCATCGATTGCAGTAATAATGCTTCTCTTGATTGTCAATCAATTTCCGGATGCGCATCTTTCATCGTGGTGGAAACGAGGAGGCGGTTGTTATTGCCGCTACGAGCCCCTACCACGCAGCATGGCCACTTCCGGTCTCGCGGGTTACGGAAGAGTGCCATCGACAGCGCTTCTGCAAATATCTGCTCTCCCATCAGCCAGACAAGATTACAGAGAATTATTATGGGTTGAGGTGGCATCCGCGGCCTCTTTTCTCATTCATGGACTTTTCCCCATTCCCTAGTTTATAAGTGTTTAAATCACCGCCGAGCAGTCGGGTGTGTGGGTTTTGCTCACGGCGTTAATCGCTCGAGACGGCAGGTGTAATGGCTCGCATCGCAAGGAAACCCAGCAGTTTAATAGTGTTGCGTGTTATCAGGTCGTTGTGAATGGCAAAATCGCTGAGCTCTTCGGAAGAAAAATCTCATTTTGCATAAGGGAGCTTGCTCGTACAAATGAGTCACTGCGCTCCTCGGGGTGAGGCTGTCAGGGTGTTTGGAAGCGGAGAGAGAGCGGCCCTATCTCCGCGCAGCTGGCTGGGCTGCATTGGTCGCCGGTGGTCAGCCAGGCGCGGCTTACAGCCTTGGCTATGACTCACTCAGCCTTCGGGAAGATAAGGCTGGCTTACCTGCCGAGGGTAATCAGATACAGGCCCCTGCGCATTTTCAGATCAGCTCAAGGCACGTGACTCCACCAAAAGTGAGAAAGATTTATAGCCTCATTTTGCGTCTGATGAGCTGGCTGCCAAACCTCTGGAGCGGTGGGAGGGGGCGGGAGAGGACACGGACGGCGGGAGGGGGCGGGAGAGGACACGGACGGCGGGAGGGGGCGGGAGTGGACACGGACGGCGGGAGGGGGCGGGAGAGGACACGGACGGCGGGAAACGTGCACAGGACAGCGAGGGGGGGGCGGAAAGTCACACGGAGGGGGCGGGAATGGACAGACTTTCAGTGAAAGGGGAGGGAACGGGAAAAAACGTAACTCCGCCCTGGGAAAAAATCTCGGGAACGCCCCCGAATCTGGTCCGGCCTTGACGGACAGATCTCTGTTCCAATGGCTAGCCTCCATTTATGGAGCTAGCCAATGGGACAGGGGGGCGTATTCCATTTTCCTTACTGAAATCAAGAGATTTCTCTGGAGGCGGAGCTAAGAGCTCCGCCCTCCAGCGAAACCTAAAAACAGGACCCACATGTGACCACAATTCCACTCTCTCTGATGTGCAATATTTTACCAAGCGCTGTATGGCTGGCACAGCTAATTTATAAGGAGCAGTGAGGAACCTTTCAAGCAGTAATACAAATGACCACCATCTGAAATCAAATGTGTCAGTTTCTGTCACGGATGCAAGTACAGAAAGCATAATCTCTACCCTTAGCTTCAGAAGAACTATAGGCGAGAAGAAAAAGTTACAACATACCTTCGGTAACACCATCTTCCTGGTGGGAACTCCAGCTAACTGCAGATTCCTCATCTTGGAATATTCCTAGGCACCAGACTGGATTCAGAGATTGTTCACAGCAGTGCTCCTGCGTACTGCTATGTGGCACAGTGCAGCATTGCACTGGCTCCATACTGCACCAGCAATGACGTAGAAGAGCTGTTTGTAATTACCACCCATTTGAGTTAACATCAGTTCCTTATATTTTCTCTTTCCTGGTCTTCAGATGTGGAACTTGAATTATTAATGGCTACAGTGTGCTGACTACTAATTTAGGATCTTTTTAGATGTTAAAAAGAGGACACCCCACAAAACAGGGAGCTGGGAAGGTGTACAAGAATCTTCGGTTTGACTATGTATCTACCAGAAAAAGAGCATTAGAAAAGGTAAGTAATTTGTTCTTCTGATGGATACTTCTAATCACAGATTCCTCACCTTAAAATAGATATTAAAGCAGCACCTCCCCAAGATGAAGGGGCTATGGAATGGTCTTGCTCCAAAATGCCGTGCAGAACTGAGCGGGCACAGTATCCTGCCCATCAGGAATGGCTGTTAAGGCGGTAGTGCTTTGTGTACGAATGCACCGATTTCCACGTAGCAGCCTAGCAGTCAACAAGGACATCACTCCTTGCATTACGGAGTGGTAGTAGTCTAAGTCCTTGCGGAATGGGCTTTCTAACCTTCCAGGGACTGCTTCTTGGACAGTGCATAGCAGAGCTTTATGCAAAGGATTGTCTACATCCACAAGGTCCCTTTCTGCACAGCCCTCCACAGGGTCGTTTCTGCTCAGCTCTCCGCCTCCACAGGATCTCTTTCTGCACAATGTTCCTTTTCATTGCTCCAGAGAACCCCACAAAAAGCTGATAGTCTACTCAATGCTTCTTGGTACTATCTTTGTAAAGGCTTAAAGCCATTTTGGGATCCAACCAATGGATCATTTCCTCCTCTTTCAAGGGGTGAGGGGAAATTAAGGACACTGGTAGAGTGATATATAACCCACGTGCAGTGGAGTCATGCCTTTTGATAAGAAGCCCTCAGCATCAGTTTGTCTGGGATAAAGGAGGTGAAAGACAGATGCAGAGAAAGTGCTTGTAGTTCAGTCATGTGACAAGCTGGCGTAACTGCACAGAGGTAGACAGTCTTCAAGTTCAGAAGATGCAGCAAGCAGCTATGCATCGGCCTAAAGGACGTACACATGAGGGATGTCCAAGTTAAGTTCCAGATGTAGTACTACAAATGGCGAAGGAGGAAGCATGAGTCAAAAACTTAATGAATCTCATCACCACAGGTAATCTGGACAAGGATGATTGTTCTGGAAAACATAGAAAGGCAAGACAAATAACTTTTATAATACCCACTGCAAGGCCTCACTGGGATCAACACAAAACAAGCATTTGCATTGCAAAAGGTCTCGCATTTGTAAAGTTAGAGCTATTGGCGTTATAAATGAATCAGTTTTTGTATTTATGTTTTATTTTCAGTGGAGTGCTTTTTTAAAGAAAAAAAGTGCACTCTCTAACGTATGGAAGCGTATGTGTAAGCAGGAACTTAAGCATTACTCAGAAGCATTGAAATGCCACAACATGCCATGCCATGGCATGTATATGTCCCATACACCACCCGGCCAACTCCTCCACTGCAGTCCTGAGTGATATACAGCAGCCGGGTGGACTTAAGGATGCGCAGGTACAAGGGAGTGGAGGGAGAGGCAACAATGCTAAAAATAAAGCTGACTTACGAGCAGATGGTTTTAGATTCCGTTAATTGTCCAGGTCCTGTGGTTAGTTAGCCATTTTGTTGCAATGTGTGTCCAGGCAGTCAGAGAAGCCCTTAAAGACCGTATTACAATTGCATGGAGCAGGCGCCCACCTAAAGCGTTTGTTAAACAAAACAAATGCTACAAAGTATACACATGCAATGCCGTTGGGGAATGAGTGTGGCCTCCATTTTTTAAGATGAAGGTGACATGCTGCGCTGTTTAAAAAAGCCTTTCATTTTTTTTTAAAGAAAGGTTTGGCGAGCTGCCTATAAGAAAAACGAGTTTAAGCTATTGCCATTATAAATGACAATATCTTTCATTTATGTTTTATAAACCAAAACCAAAATAAAAGGCATAGCTATTTACAATGCCAATAGCTCAAACTCGCATGACTGCGAGACCTATTGCATTGCAAATGCTTGTTTACTCCAGCAATAGGTAAAGCCTAACCTTGATTCCATACCACTTCCAATCTCTTTGGTCTTGTTGGGGTAAAGGACCAGGGTGGCTTCAAAAACTTGGGCCACAGTAAACCCCTAATATAAACTTGATTTATTAACAGCAAATCTCATCACCCGACGAAAGATGAAAGCCGGAGGCTGTATGTCAGGGTCCCAAAGTAAGTAACACATCGAATGCAAACTTAAGGGCAACCTACATGTGGTTCAGAAAAGGCCTGAACACTCATCTGTTCCAACCCCCTTTTACCTGAACACCCCACAAAGTGGGAAGTGACTGAAGAATATTAGACCAGGACCCCTGCTAGAATTAATAACGACTCCCATAGGATAACTGCCCAAGCTAGTGGGTTTTTTGCAAACTCTGAAATTTGTAATACCCTAAAATTAAACAATGAAACTAATTTACATCCTTTAGGCATCTGGTTAGTGTTATCCAATGCTGGTCACTATAACGTATTCCTTGTAAATTTTGTAGAAAGTCATTAATTCATCAAAATTAGAGGTTAGCTTACATTACATCACACACCCTCTGCCCAGGTGTGTGTCCGAGGTCTCTGTAGCAGAAGGCCTTGCCATCCTTGAAGGGGAGGGGCGTGGCCCAATCAATCATTCATGTGAATATCCGTGAGACGCTGAGATCCCTCAACACGTTCTTCCTGGGGGGGTATCATTTTTGATTACCCTACTGCCTCTGACTAATGGCGTCCAAGGAAGGGACTTACCATTCACGTGGCTATTGTAATTAAATATGAGACTGCAAGAGTTCATAAACTAACTGACAACAGGCACAAACGTCCAGCGATTAAGGATGTTGCCAAATGGCGAGCTTGGCCGACCTTCAAGCTTGGCAACCAGGTTTGAGTTTGACCGGAGGCTCGAATATCCTGTGATTCTCGACAAAGCAAATACTCTCCACGTGCCTAAAAATGAATGTGTCCGTCTGTAATGTAACGGGTGCTCATGTAAAGTGCGCTGATACCTTTGGGTCGAGTTCGCGCTATGTAAAACTCCAAAATATAAAATAAAAATGATCACAATACAAGTGGACCCCTGCAGACCCCCTTAAGTAACTGCCTCGGGAGCAGGCAAGATCCATGAACAGTTGTTTCCCCCGGGACAGGACGCAGCAAGCATGGGCCACAGCACAGCGGTACTCAGTCATTATGGAATAAAGACGGATAAGCAGAGTTCAATGAGTGAGCCCATGGCCGCGCGCAGGTAGAAAGGCATTCCGGGCGGATAGAAAACATTCTCGCTCTCCCCGCCCGCCCGCCTCGCTGATACCTCGCACTGATTCGAATGTTGGCACATCTGGACTCAGGAAGGGGAGAAGGTAAACAAACACTTTGCCGCCATGACTCCGGCGAGCCAGGGGTGGAGGCCGGAGAATGCCTGCCACTCCCACGCAGGCAGACGCTGCAAGTCCAGCCCTGCCAAACAACGTCCTGGCAGGAGCCCGCGGTGCCAGGAAGAATGATAGCACAGCCTACACCCACAAATGCGCTGCCCCACGCACCCGGTCAGCGGAAACATCCAATCTGGCATGTTTGTGTGTGCACCCACTGCTCTGTGTACAGAGTGATTGCGCTAGTTCTGAATCTACCTACAGCTTTCGTTTGCATGCCCCTTTGTCCTAGTCAAGCACTTACAAATGTGTTTCTGTGTGCAGGGATATTTGGAAAGCTATGAAAACACATTGTTGAGCCCTCTCACTGAAATGCACATAAAATCTTTGCTCTTGGGCGAACACGAAAATAAATCCCTTTGCGGTCAACAACCGCTCTGCAGTTATTTTACCTGGCTTTTACAAAGAGAAATATAGAATATTGTCAACAGTTGTGTTGTGACACCGTGCTGTAAGGGTATCTACTTGTCTGTTTTTATGCTAATAATAACTTCCTATGCGTTTAAACATATAGAAAAACCCTACCACGTTCACACAACACCGTGCATACATCCAGAACAGTACAGATAGATAGGGCATACAGCTGGCAATACGCATGTTAACAATAGCAGCTTTGCACCTATTGATATTGAATGACTGTTGGTATGGGGACAGGACGGACACCTGCGTATGCGGTGAAACGATGCGGTGAAACGAAGATGGAACCACCACCTTACATACTATTTTATATTTGACCTCTCTGCGTAATACTCTGCCGTCGGTCCCAAGGGTGGTATCCCAGGTGTGGAAGCAGGCTCTTTGGAAGATGGGGAGCCCACATACTGGGTCTGTTAAAGCCCCCATTCCCCCCTCCGTATCCGTGGCGGTGCCGCTCTGCGCTCCGTGCATGGGCTAGCCTGCTGGAAGCATCGGGGAAAGTGCCCTGGACGTTTTGTTGGCGCCATTTTACACTGATGACTGGGAGTCTCCGCGTTCTAGAGTCTCGGCGGTGTAGGCTCGGAGGTCCTGTTGGTGGCCCTTGCGAAAGTACAAAAGCACGGAGCTTCTATTGGCGCCCCCCTGCGAGGTCTGGGTGAAACGCAGTTTTTTGGTTATCCCCCCGACATTTGTTTTCTTTTCCGAACCAGCAGTCGAGCGGCATGAGAAGCTGCTGACAGAAGGCTAATGGTGGAGAACTGCAAGCTGTAAACAGCAGGCTTGGAAGGTCGGGGAGGCGCAGGCTGTAGGTGGAGGAGGGTGAAAGGCTGCAACGTTTGAATTTCGCAAGCCTCTTTCCAGAACCGGCTTCGTATCAACAGGAGGCGCTGGTGGCTGGTTGTTGAAGCGTGAATAGTGCAGGGGAGCCCGGTCTTGCAGGAGGGGACCTGCAGCGCTATCCCAGACTAGCATCAAACCATACATGAGCAGACTTGAAGAAATGGTTCACAATCTCTCTTTCCTTCTTTCATTTAATTGCTTCCCTGTGAAATGGATCCATAAAAGAACAAGCCCGCGAGTGGTGCGCACGCTCGCGCCACAGCAAGACATCTGTTTCCTATTATCAGGCACGCCTCTGTGCACAATAATTGAAAACAGATGTCGGGTATACGGAACCTCTGCTCTGTAAGGACCTGGTAAAACCAGGTCTGACTGGGAGCTCAACCTAAGTCCATTAAAGGTTTCAAAAATGTACAAACAAATTTATATGCACTTGTCCCAATTTAAACATAATGTACCATACAAATGTTCTAATTCAAAATGTTCGTTTTTTACTGTACACAATTCAACTTATTCATGGAGTTAAACAAATCTAGAGATTGTGATTTTATAAGATATACTTCAGCTTAATACATTGTTACAACACAAATGTATATGTCTTTTCAAAAATACAGGAAAGCATAATAAACATCAAAACATATCCCAATGCATTTCGGGTCACTACTGGACCCTTCTTCAGGGGTTGGTCCTTTCCAATCAATGTTGAATCCTTGATATTCAATGAATGTTCTATTCGTGAGCACTTCAAAGTTGTATTGCAGACACTGAAAAATAATAATATTCGCCATATTGGGAATGTAAGTATTTTCATATGAGAGTCACTGCTGCACTAAATCAAGTGTAATTAATCGTAAGGGGTGAAATGAAGAAACAAAGTAGTGAGGAAGCTGTGGGACTAACGTAACAAGGTGAAAATTTATCTGGAGATTCTTAAAAAACTAACTATGATTGTGTTAAGATGCCAACTCAAAAAAAGAGTACCTACTACCACGTATATATTTGCCATTCACCAAGCACCAAGTGAAGAAAACGACTAAAACCCAGTGCGACTCGTGTACACCAAATAAAGAAATGCCGGCTTACCCGCCCAACAAAAGCACTAGCGGATGATCTCAAGGATTCAACGAGAGTATCCGGTTCTGAAAATGCGTAAGTACATCTGTCGGTCAACCAATGATATGAGAAAAGAAACGTCTCAAAACCACAATATCTCTCTACTGGCTTACCAAAGAACGAGCATCGTAAGTGAAAATGCCATAATTCACGCAATCTGCGGTTCATCAAAAACCCGGCTGCCAGAAGCTCCCTGTAATGTAAAGGGGCGAGTACATTAGTTACCCGCCTTTATTTTACTCGTGTGATACAAAATCACAAACAGCGAAAGACGCTTAAGAGGTTCCTACCTTCAATCTCGCAGCGTGCTCTGACCCTCGACCTCGTGACTGCTTCCGGAAACAACATCCGGTCTAAAGCGACCTGTTTAAATAGTCTAACGCCCTGTTCTTTGCCTAATGGCCGGTTCTCTGTGCGTACGATCTTAAAGGGCTAGATGCTGTTAGGAGGCTCGAACACTAACGGAGACGTGTAACAAGACATGGTTGAATATGTTATATATCTTAATTAAACAAAGTGATGTTCAGATGCGACAGTTTGCTAAACCAGACTCAACGCTTAACCAAAGCCATAAGTGATGTCAAAAGGTGCCAATATTTCTAAACCCCGTGGAAAACACGATGTGCGCTCATCATATAATCAAGTTAAGCAAAAATAAAAAGTACTAAACAAAAGCAATTGTTTAGAGCTAAAGTGTAATGTTCCTGGCTAACGAAATAAAAGGTATACACTTATGGTGTCTGAGAAAGGAAAACATGGAGAATGATGAACGATGCAATGTGCAACAAGAATTGTTTACGTACTCTTGATTTAGCTGTGCTAATAACACTGATACTGTCCCAATGACTCCATATAAACAATGAATTAAACAGTTGTCAATGTGATAGGCGATAGGAGCTATATTTGACATATTCGAACAACAGTTTATACTTACAGACCACAGATGGATGAACAATCTGATACTGTTTTTAAGGTACATTGATGACATTTTGGTCCTCTGGCGGGGCACCAAACAGGAACTTGTTGAAAGAATTCAAGAACTTAATGAACGCAACCCACGAATCAAATTCACCTATGATGTTCAAGATTCAAGGATACATTTTCTGGACATTGAAATACAAAAAACATCACAAGGTATTTCAACCACGGTTTACCGCAAAGCCACGGATGTTAATAATGCGTTGCACTACACCAGTGCACATCCAAGAAACTTGAAGAACCATTTGCCTACATCCCAACTGATGCGCATCAAAAGAATTTCCTCGGATCCAGGGGAATGTGAAAGGTCAATCAAAGAGCAACTAAAGAGGTACACTGATAGAGGTTACCCTCAAAATGTACTAGAAGTCGCCGATCTACGAGTACAACAAATCGGTCGTGAGAGTTTGTTGAAAAAAACTGAGAAGTCACCTAACGAACGTATCGTTTTCGTTATGAAACACTCTACTTAATCACAAAGGATCAGACAAATACTGAAGAAGCGGTGGGAAATGATTGCGAATGAACCCGATTTCATCCACATATTCAAAAACGTTCCTATAATTGCACATACCCGAGCTAAGAACATCAGGGAGATACTCAAAAAACCTCAAAGAAATCAGACAGGCACTTTCAAAGGGATGAGAAAGTGTCATAATTGTGGACAGTGCAATAACACAATAGTGAGTAAAACTTTTTCTCACCCTCAAACTGGAAAAGACATTGTTCTGAAGTTCAGTGCTGATTGCAACTCTGTAGGAGTCATTTATGCTATACTATGTCCTTGTGGACTCACATACGTGGGACGGACGTCGAGAAAAATCAAGACTCGAATTATAGAGCATAAAAGTACAATACGCAATAAATCCACCACCTCCAGTCTAGCGACACATTGGACCAGTGCAGCACACACTATACCACAATTGAGATACACCGTATTAGAAGTGGTGGAAAAACACTCAGGAACAGATCATAATGTAGCACTGTCACGCAGAGAAACCTTTTGGATTAAGAAATTGGGCACCCTCACTCCGGGGGGGCTAAATGATCAATATGAGATGCTTTGTTTTTTATGAAAAGCATATGGCTGTATGTAAATGTTTTGAAAGGATTGGCATTGCTATCATGCCACAGTGAGGCCTTATCATATGACTAGATCTATACATGTTTTGTATCCAATTTAAACATGTTTTGCAATGCTCATAATGTTTCTGAGGGAACACATACCTGTTTATACCGTTATCTGGTGATGAATCATGAAAAACACTGCATACAATTAGTTGTTTCAACAGTCACTGTTTTAATACTACTCAGTAGTTTTATGGACACTGTCAAATATAGCTCCTATCGCCTTTCACATTGACAACTGTTTAATTCATTGTTTATATGGAGTCATTGGGACAGTATCAGTGTTATTAGCACAGCTAAATCAAGAGTACGTAAACAATTCTTGTTGCACATTGCATCGTTCATCATTCTCCATGTTTTCCTTTCTCAGACACCATAAGTGTATACCTTTTATTTCGTTAGCCAGGAACATTACACTTTAGCTCTAAACAATTGCTTTTGTTTAGTACTTTTTATTTTTGCTTAACTTGATTATATGATGAGCGCACATCGTGTTTTCCACGGGGTTTAGAAATATTGGCACCTTTTGACATCACTTATGGCTTTGGTTAAGCGTTGAGTCTGGTTTAGCAAACTGTCGCATCTGAACATCACTTTGTTTAATTAAGATATATAACATATTCAACCATGTCTTGTTACACGTCTCCGTTAGTGTTCGAGCCTCCTAACAGCATCTAGCCCTTTAAGATCGTACGCACAGAGAACCGGCCATTAGGCAAAGAACAGGGCGTTAGACTATTTAAACAGGTCGCTTTAGACCGGATGTTGTTTCCGGAAGCAGTCACGAGGTCGAGGGTCAGAGCACGCTGCGAGATTGAAGGTAGGAACCTCTTAAGCGTCTTTCGCTGTTTGTGATTTTGTATCACACGAGTAAAATAAAGGCGGGTAACTAATGTACTCGCCCCTTTACATTACAGGGAGCTTCTGGCAGCCGGGTTTTTGATGAACCGCAGATTGCGTGAATTATGGCATTTTCACTTACGATGCTCGTTCTTTGGTAAGCCAGTAGAGAGATATTGTGGTTTTGAGACGTTTCTTTTCTCATATCATTGGTTGACCGACAGATGTACTTACGCATTTTCAGAACCGGATACTCTCGTTGAATCCTTGAGATCATCCGCTAGTGCTTTTGTTGGGCGGGTAAGCCGGCATTTCTTTATTTGGTGTACACGAGTCGCACTGGGTTTTAGTCGTTTTCTTCACTTGGTGCTTGGTGAATGGCAAATATATACGTGGTAGTAGGTACTCTTTTTTTGAGTTGGCATCTTAACACAATCATAGTTAGTTTTTTAAGAATCTCCAGATAAATTTTCACCTTGTTACGTTAGTCCCACAGCTTCCTCACTACTTTGTTTCTTCATTTCACCCCTTACGATTAATTACACTTGATTTAGTGCAGCAGTGACTCTCATATGAAAATACTTACATTCCCAATATGGCGAATATTATTATTTTTCAGTGTCTGCAATACAACTTTGAAGTGCTCACGAATAGAACATTCATTGAATATCAAGGATTCAACATTGATTGGAAAGGACCAACCCCTGAAGAAGGGTCCAGTAGTGACCCGAAATGCATTGGGATATGTTTTGATGTTTATTATGCTTTCCTGTATTTTTGAAAAGACATATACATTTGTGTTGTAACAATGTATTAAGCTGAAGTATATCTTATAAAATCACAATCTCTAGATTTGTTTAACTCCATGAATAAGTTGAATTGTGTACAGTAAAAAACGAACATTTTGAATTAGAACCTTTGTATGGTACATTATGTTTAAATTGGGACAAGTGCATATAAATTTGTTTGTACATTTTTGAAACCTTTAATGGACTTAGGTTGAGCTCCCAGTCAGACCTGGTTTTACCAGGTCCTTACAGAGCTGTAGTACATAGGATTGTGGGCACAATTCAAAACTGGGACAGCTCCCATACCAAGCAAACTTGATTTACATTCCGAAGAATTGGTTGAAATTAGGTAGGTGTGCAGGCTAGTCAATTACATTGCGGGTATACGGAACCCACACCAATAGGCCGTGGGCGGAGCAATGCGCCCGCCTTTGGCCAATTGCGTGCTGTCTTTGTTAAAAAGACGCACGCAAAGGCCAATAGCAAGGGCCAAAACAAAAAGCACATGCACGAGCGTGTGCGATTCCTAGGTTAGTTTTTAAACTCCCCTGCGCACTGCAATGCTAGACACAAGACCTCCGACAGCTTCACTTGTATGGGGACAGTATTTCGGGAACCGCAGTAGGTCACCAACATAATGGCATAAGTACATTTTGTGGTGGGGCATCTGGTCGCGAGGATGACCGCCACCACTTCAGGGAGCAAACCAAACAGTCAATTGCTGTTACTCAATCTGCATGCATGGAGGTGTAGATTGCACAGATTTGGGTGGAAGACCCAGCCCCGTTATTGAGACAGGAGCTCTTCCAGAGTGGCAACCTGAACCAAAGACAGATGCTCATGCTCAGAGTTCTCCTAGGCTAAACCGGGCCCATCAGCATGACTTGGGCCTGGTAATTCCTGATAATCTTCAGAATTTAGGGCAGGAAACAAAGTGTGCAGGAAGGTGTACAGGAGCCCCTTTTTCCATTACAGACGAAGTGAGTGTGCTTACTGAAACTCCAACACAAAACTGTTGGCACTGCATGTGTTCTCAGTGGTGGCAAAAATATTATGATAAAAAATATCTAACCAGAAATGTGTCTTGGGGCAGAAATACTGAGCCGATATGGGTGTGGGCGCATGAGGAGCTGAGAGCCTGGTCGCACATGCCCCTTTCTGTTCCTGGTCGGTCGGCCATCTTCAAGATGGCATTGTCACCGAGTCTGCGCTCTTAATTGCAGACTCACCCACACCCTGTCACCCCTTTGTGGTTTCCTCAGGTCAACTAGGCCCTGGGTCAGTTTTTGTGGGCAGGAAGGGCATCCAGAGTGGCGTTGCGGACCTGCCTTCAGTCAACGTACTGTGGAGGGCTGGCCACATCGGATGTCCAATCATATTATATAGCCTTGAATCTATTGATATTGAATGAATGTTGGTATGGGGACAGGACAGACACCGCGTATGCGGTGAAACAAAGATGCATGGGAACCACCCCCTTACATACTATTTTATATTTGACCTCTCTGCGTAATACTCTGCCGTCGGTCCCAAGGGTGGTATCCCAGGTGTGGAAGCAGGCTCTTTGGAAGATGGGGAGCCCGCATACTGGGTCTGCTGAAGCCCCCATTCCCCCTCCGTATCCGTGGCGGTGCCGCTCCGCGCTCTGTGTATGGGCTAGCCTGCTGGAAGCATCGGGGAGAGTGCCCTGGACGTTTTGTTGGCGTCATTTTACACTGATAACTGGGAGTCTCGCGTTCTAGAGTCTCGGCGGAGTAGGCTCGGAGGTCCGGTTGGTGGCCATTGCGAAAGTACGAAAGCACAGAGCTTCTATTGGCGCCCCTCTGCGAGGTCTGGGTGGAACACAGTGTTTTGGTTATCCCCCCGACATTTGTTGTCTTTTCCGAACCAGCAGTCGAGCGGCATGAGATGCTGCTGACAGAAGGCTAATGGTGGAGAACTGCAAGCTGTAAACAGCAGGCTTGGAAGGTCGTAGAGGCGCAGGCTGTAGGTGAAGGAGGGTGAAGGGCTGCAACGTTTGAATTTCGCAAGCCTCTTTCCAGAACCGGCTTCGTATCAACAGGAGGCGCTGGTGGCTGGTTGTTGAAGCGTGAATTGTGCAGGGGATCTCGGTCTTGCAGGAGGGGACCTGCAGTGCCCTGCCGACACCGCCAAGAGTCCAGAACATTGAGAGAACACTGAGGGGACCTACTGTATGCTTGCTGCCACCGCCGAGAGTCCAAACGCCAGCAACAGCGCCGTCCCGGGACTACTATTCCCGGTAGCCCCAGCGGCGTGGCGCACTCTGACTACGAGGGCAGGAGGCGCATATAGCAAGCACAAGTCTCCCGCGTCCCAGGACGCACGGCGGGACTGTTGGGCGGTACCCTGCGGGTAGGGTCTAACTGAACTGTCAGTCTTTTAGCGATACGGACTAAATGAACTCTTGAAAGACATTGATAATTGTTTTAGCTAATGCTAGTTTTACTTCTGTGGCTGACGTGATTGAAAGGTCAGATTGAGCTAACTTTAAAAAAAAAAATTACAAATACGTCTAAACAGAAGGGAAACAAAAACCCAATTGCTTACACCGGCGCTACAATCGATACCTACCTTGTTAAAGCAGTAAATGTGCTTAATAATAAAATAGTCCAAGCAGAACGGCGACTTTCATTGGGTGTAGGTAGTATGCCTGTGATACCCCCTTCTCCCCAGCCGGAACTCCAAGGAGATGGCATAGAGCATATTATTCGGGATCCCCCTTCCCCTGAGATTATATAACTCATACCAGCAACACAGGGTGATATACACAGTTTAGCCAACAGTAAGTCTCCAGCACCCCGGGCTACAAGGGCATGTAGAAAGATACAGACTAAACGGGGCACAAACAATATAGGTAAGGGACCCAAAACCACCTCCATGCCCAGTACAGTAGAACTAACAGGCAACAAAGGGGTCTTGAATGATATACAACTTGACCAAATATTACATACACTGGTTAGCAAAATTGAAAGCATATTGCAACCACTCAATGAAAAAATTGATAATTTGAACAGAGAGGTTACCAGACTGGGTAGTGAAATATCTATTCATAATGGACTAATAAAAGCATGCCAGGAATCTAAGGGGGTAGATTCTAACATAACCAGTAATGAAATCACGGAAATACTTCCGCCAGTGGCTGTAGGACGAAGAGGGGGGGTAATGTAACCTTAGCGTCACAAAGTAAGCAACCAGTCAGTAGCAAAAAGAAAACTACGAGTATTGAACCCGCGAGGGTAATGATCAACCCCGAACCTAAACGTAGTAATACCATCAACCTACCGGCTGACTGTGCGCCGTATGTGGCAGTCTTAACTAATGTACCCCCGCTGAACCAAACCCAGGTTGAAACCCATGATTCTCTTAAAAATAAATCAGTATACTGGTTGAATCACCATTGTGGGTTCCCTGTGAATTATTCAGACCAGGTCCTCACAACGAGAAGGGTTAACTGGATAGGAAACTCAAATAAAAAAATTAGGGGTGATTGCATTATCATTAATTTTAAAAACCCCCACCTCACTACTACCTCCCTAATGAGAGCGACATCATTACCTTATACCCAGCAAAGTATCAACTTACGCCCACTTGGTTATTTTTATAGCCATCTAACAGTCCAACCTACTGATAGAACAAATAGAGATACATTCACAAATAGTAGGCCCCAGAAAATTCGCCCTGTTCCTGGAGTACCTGTATCAAACCAGTTTGATGCATTGAGTGGCCTGGATACCAATGATTGACAGGATACTGACCGCCGTTGTGGTCTTACCCAGGCCCGAAACTGGTGCTACAGGGCGGGAGATACTAGTTGACCAAGGATTTACAGTGGCAGATAATCCAAGTATTGAGATAGACACTGCTGAAAGTGGGGGGGGGTTATTTCAAGAAGTTATCCTACCCAAGATCAGGCTGCTATTGGTAACACCAAAGGGATATCAATTGTCAGCTGGAATATAGCTGGCTTGGCTTCAAAAGGGGGAATTGTTGGGGTGGACGGATTTTATTAGAACACATGACATCCTGTGTTTTCAAGAAACCTGGTGTCCAGTAAAAACTAGCTATGACAGGTTTGCCTCCTATAACTTAGAAGCACAGACTTTGTCGCATGGTAGAGCAATGGGTGGCTTACTGATTTTGGTCTCTTTAAATTTAACTCTTACAGTGGTTGTAGTGTAGTTCCTATCATCCCAATAGGCTCTGCGCATTGGAATAATACCTACAGCAGTAAAGGCCTAGGCCAGACGTTAACTAGGTCTACTACTGTCGATACTAGACTTAAAGTTTTGGGTTTGCCAGCTTAGCTCAGAGTTCACTAGAAACTTTCTCGAATGTTCAAGGAGGACTTAACTTCCCTGATTAGACAAGAAGGGATTTAGTTTCTGACAACCATAGAACATGACAACTTTGCTCTCCCCTAATCAAGAGTAAATCTCGAGAGTCGTGTGAACAAAAGGCAATTTATTTTACTCAGTCAGTACGTGCATTCTTAGTCTCATCAGAATGTAGAGAAAAGGAAGAGACGGGCGTGTTCAATAAAAAGGTGTTATTTATTGATCAGTCTCTTTTCTCGTACAAGAGAAATGGATCGATATTATTGCAATACTTATAGCTAAGTAAAGTGCATACATTAAAAGCAGTAGTATAAAATAATACTGTAAAAACATTGATATGGTTTCTAAGCCATAAGATGTTTTAAAATGAATAAACTATATTACATACACATATATATTTGACTAAACGTGCTCAACTGGTGTTTCTAGATACGCCTACCCCGTGTACCTGACCTAAGCCTAATACGTGGGCGGGAATAGAAAGTTACAGTTTAAGTTAAGTTTGTTTTTGCCAAGTGAATAACTAAAGAATTCTCTGTGAGGGGTTATTCAGTTCTGTACCTGGAAGTTAGGATGAATGAGGAATGGTAGCTCTCTCTCTGGTCTCGATATTCCAGGCTGCCTGCGAGGGCTACCCAGAAACGCCGGTGCTGGATTCTCGGCAGGAGAAAGCAGCGCGTCTCTCAGCGCGTCAGGAAGGCGGGGCTGCTGCCAGCGGGGTCTGCTCTGCTCTTGGCTTCGGCAAGTATGGCTGCTCCGTCTCGTCACCACGCGTGTGTTTGCATAGGGCAAGATCGGTAATATTTATACCTTTAAGGTGCCGAGATTGACGTAAGGATGGACATAGATACGTCAATAAGGATGTCATACGACTTGCTCGTTAGCACATTCTTTTACTGAAGTTCTCTGTGAAATCAAAACAATGGCCGCAGGGTTTTGCCCAGGTTGTCATAGGTTTGATTTGTTATGAGAACTCCGTATGCCTTATCAGGGGCTGGAGGAATATCGCTTGTCTAATTAGATCGCAAGCGTTATGACCTAATCAGATAACACGTTCCTGTGCCGTAGTGTGACTGCGTCAGATAACGGTATCTGCATCATGGGGGTTTTCTGCCTCATGGGCTGACTGCTAGTTAACTTGTTGGTTTGTTTAACTAGAATAGGGTCAGGAATAGGGGGATCGATTCAGAACCTATAGGAATACATGACACCCACTCCACGCTAACTATGGACATATTTACTAATCTAGGCATAGTATAACATAGTACAACATACTATAGAGTAGTGTGTATACCTTACCACCCAAAAATACATAAATGCATTTTGAAATTCTTCAAATATACGGAAAATTTGCAGACATATATATTGTATGCACTCAAGCTATGGAATAATGCTAAAGTAATCACGCATTTGTATACATTATTGCTTATTTGGTATATGAGAATTACACATGAAATGGTTTCTTAAATACAGAAAAAAGTTTCGAGACCATTCCATCACAGAATAAAATATTTGTGAACATACCAGCGGGCAGCTAAAGTCTATAAAGTATCTAAAAATAGAAATCTTAGTTCTTTAGGAATAGTTTCTTACTTTAAGCAGAAGGTAAGTGTCCCGAAAAACCGAAAAAATGAATTGGGGCTTCTGAAAGAGTTGCTGTCCGTGAACTGGAGTGAAAAATAGTTCATGTGACTTTATTATTTAAAGTTGAAGGCCGAATTCAGGGAACGCCGTGTGCGAGCTTGCTCAAAAGTCTCTATTTCTGTTCGGGTGAGAACATCATATCATTTAGGCTTTCGAAAAAACTGTCAACAGCTTCCTGGGAAAGTTCCACTAACTCGGAAATAGGTGTAATCATGCATTCTTGTGCATGATTGTCTCCATTGACATTCTGATTCGCATTGCTGACAGAAGGTCGTACCTGTTCGATGCTGCTTTCATCTTGAACTTCACTACCCATCAATCGCAGTGGTGAAGCTTCCACGAATGCCGTCATCAGGATTGGTAGCCTTTGAGGGCAGCACAAAGCATGAACCTTGATCGGGCTCAACAATGTTTCTGCATCCATCGGCGCATCTGATTGTAGCGTCAGACATGTGTCTAACACGCATTCTTCTCCGCATAGCAGACACCTCAATACAGGTAAAACACATCTTTGCCACATTGGTCGTAATGATAGAAACCAAGTCATGTTCAGGTCTCTAAGCCGGGAGAGTCCCAGGATTTTTGATATCCGGTCCCGGTATCCAATGGCTAGGATTGTTTCTTCTCTTGTCGCCAGAGTTTTGTCTGTGACATGGGTTGCCATAACGAAAAATAAGGACTAAGAATAGGATTCCTGCAATTAGTCCCAGGATCAGGGGAAGTCCGCCAAAAATCGAATGGACGAAATCTGGAAAAATACCCAGTATGGCTTTGAATGGTGTTAATGCCATCGAAAATACTGTCTTAAATTTAATTTAATTTAATTTAATTGTGGGTTTATATAGCGCTAGGAATCGACTCCCGGAGGAGTATCTCCACGCTTCGACCGCTGGGGAACCCGTCCTGGCTCACCCTGAGAGATGGTCCCTAATGGGTATCTCTAAGGTGCGACCAAGCATCCCCGGCGGTCTGGGGGGGCCGTTGTGAAGATGAGGCAAGCTGATGCCCAGAGTTGCCGAGTGTGGTTTCTGACTAGAGTAGGCACCGAGGCGAGAATTATCGAGTCCGCTGACCCTGGTCCACGACCCTGCCGCGTCGGGAATCGAACCCTGGTCCCGGGCCGTTCTCTGCTTACGGGTCTGCCGCCTCTAACCAGTGAGCCACACTTCTCCACACCTTTGAGACCCCATTGGTATCAGAAATATTTAAGATTTCATTCAGGATTTCCGCGAAATGTACGGGGGAATTAGTTGATAATAATGTATGTATCTCTGCAGTCGTCCTTGCGACTTGTAGATCATACGTTTCTTTTGATGACGAGAGCCTGGTAGGCGTCTGAAGAAGCACTGTTTTCATTCTGCTTAAAGTATCTATTCGAATAGAAGTAATTTTCAAATCGGGCCATGCCCTTGCCTCCCTGTCTGGGAGGGAGCTGGGGAACAACGAGCGTCCACAGCACTTGACCTTCGCAGTGGAAGTTACTAGATAAAGAGTCCCGGGCATAAGACTACAACATCTGCGGTCTACAATTAGAATGTAACTCCCATTATAGAGTCTTTGAAAGAATGGTTCTATTTCTGTTGCAGGTGCGCCTTGCTGGTGACATGAAAGGTTGTATGAATTCCCTTCACAGGCTCCATGCAAACTAATTCCGTTACACAGAAGTGTGCCACTTAGTGACATCGCACAATTGTTGCCACTAAGAAACACTTTCTGTCCTTTATTACTGACACATGCATGTGAATAGGGCAGGTTCCATGTTGTTTTAAGGTACCTCTTTCCCAATTTCTCGTACATGCCAGCCTGTATATATTTTTGGCAGTATTGAAACCTGAAGGTTGAGATTGGAATATTTATTATCCCATGTATTATCCATTCACTGACAGGTCGTTCTGACATTGTCACTCGTAATCTTTCGAGTTTTTCAATGCTCAAGATTGTATAATCAGCACCCTTTTGTGCCATACTGATTTGTCTATCAGTAAGGTTAAAGATTTGGAATAATGACGTTGTGTTGATTAGACGCCAAGGCACATAGCCTGAACGTAGATTTTGTAACGTCCAGCCAAGCTGTACAATAGAACGCAATTGTGACTGACCGTGTTGTAATAACAGTAAGTCTTGCGATAATATATCGATTGCTGAAGACACAATGCTGTCCAAAGAAAAAATTCTGGAGGACAGAGTCATTAACCCATTGTCCACTACAGAAAGTGATTTTTCCAAATTAATACGGTCAATTTCCCGTATTCTCTCTGCTGTTTCAATTTGAGTAACCTTCCAGGCCTCATTCTATGCTGCATATACAGAGGCTGCTATGAAACGCTTTTGACGCTGTTTGCGTGGTCCCATAGTGAAATCACGCAATCTTTGATTTTGGCTAAGCCAAGACAGGTGGTCTGTTGAACAGTGTCATTTAAAAATATCATTTGTTCTGGGATCATGCAGGCTCTAAACAAAGCTTCTATACCCTGTACTTGCCAATCTTTTGTACCCCAAACACTTTTCAATTCAACATTTTTGTCCCAATAATCAAACCCAAAGGTATTCATTTTTTCAAAGAATGAGTCTGAATATAACAATTTTGTGTTGGTTATCATGGTCTTGGTCCCTGTCTTATTTGATAATTTAAAATAAAATGCTTCAGCATTACTTGTGTTAAAACCTGAAAAATATGAATATTTGTCGTAAACGGTTCTTGAGCTCCCTTTTGGAGGTGTTGCACAATGTTCCCATTGATTATAGTTTAAAACATTTCTAGGTTGTGCAGATCTATGTAAAAAATGGTTACCATAGTGGTTATAACAGTACATACTATCATAATTGGTAGAACCCTGCAAATAATCATGTTTGGTAAATTTAGCAGACATTACTAAATCAGACATCATATTATTAATGCTTTCGAAGTCCCAATCATCAGCAAATGAGTTTAGTTTTACAAAGTCACTCAAGGAGATCTTAATTTGGTGTGGATATTTCAGGATCTCGACCGGACCATAAATTTCATAGTCAGTGTTGTCCCAGGCTACCCCACCAGGTATCGGATTGGCTGTGAAGTTGGCTGAAGAAAGTTCTCTTTTCTCGACGTGTGAAGATGTGTGTGGTTTGAGGATCAAGTTGATTTTCTGACTTGCTGTGTCCATTTTTGCATATTTTCCCTCAATAAAGCGTCCCAATGTTAGTATCATGATGAGCCAAAGTATGAGGATAAATGCACCAAAACCCACCCAAAATTCAATCCATGGGGAAATCAGATATGTTTCTTTCAGTTGTTTCAAAAGTTCTTTAGCTTTATCTTTAAAGGTTTTTGATGATGGCTGTGTCTTTGATTCACTGAAGCCTTCAGAGGAATCATCGAAGTTTATGAAGTAGCCAGATGCTGTTCTGTCAATTGTTCCAATTGCTTCAGGATTACTGTTTCTTGCATTTTCACTTGGTACTTCATTATAGATGGTGTGTCTCTGCTAAATGTTTTTATTTGGGTTTTCAGAGGTCTGAGTTCTATTGCATTGTTGCATAGTCCTTGTTGTTCTTCTGTAGGCGTTTCGAATGTGATGAGCCTCTTCGTTAGGACCTCTGTACTGGTAGCAAACCTTGGTGTTCTGCTACTTATTGGGAGTCCACTTGGCCTACTGTTTGTTATCGGCCACATGTTGTGGTTTTACCAGGTCGATGGATACAACTCGGTTCTCCTTTTTACCAGCAAGTGGCGGTAGTACAACTGATCTTGTCCCGTTGACAGACAAGACAGGAACTGCTTTTCTGTAAGAAGGCCCAAATTCCTTCTTTACCGCGATCTTCTCCCTGACTAGATCCCCGACTTTAGGAATCCAGACAGGTCTTGCTGGGACAGGTGGTGGTTCTTCAGTGGTTGTTGGCTGTTGTTTCAACTTTATGTTGCGCAGGTCTTTTCTTGTTTTGTTTAAGTCCTGCAAAATAGCCAAACGGTCTTTGATATCAAAGCTTTTTTCTTTCACCACTGAAGTCTGACTGTCAAGGTCAGAGATAATCATCCTAGTTCCGAATAATAATTCGTACGGACTGAATCCCTTCAGAGAATTTCTTGGCAAGTTATTGAGACTACGTTGGACACTTATTAGATGTTTGACCCACCCAGCTCCCGTACCTAATATCCTTTCCGTTATAGATTGCTTTATGCTTTGGTTTTTTCTTTACACCATCCCGTACCCTCAGGAAGGAAGTGAGAAGATTCCCGCTGGGCTATGCTCATTTGGCCATGTTTCCCCCCATGCTTGAGGGCTAGAGTGGAGACAATGGTCAAACATAGCATGCTCTTAGCGTATATGCCATTTAGACTCGCAAATCTTTGTATAACAGTCCGGACGTCAGCCGAGTGCTGGCGATCTACATTATAAGTGGAACTAGCCTGTATAAGTTAATCGCAACCCTTCCTTTTTACTCCAGATCTTTCCTGGAGTAAACCGATGAGGTATTAAACTGTTTCTCTCCCCACTGCGATCTCTGTTGCAGTTTGGGCAGTTTTTTACAAACATGGTGTGACGCAGGCTCATGCCTGGCCACCAGTACCGTGATTGTAATTCTTCCAGAGAATCTTTTAGTTTGAGGTGTCTGAGACCCTCGCCCATATGTGCGTCTGCGATTAACAAGTTTCTCCTGTCCATGTTTGGAATCACTCTATCCCCCACTCCAGGGATTCGAGCAAAAGGGACGGAGTTTGCATCGATTATGTATGTATAATTGAGTGGATAGTTGATCGGTAACGCTGAGCAGTCGCCTTTTGATGACGTTTTCACTGCCAGCACTGTTTCACCGTCAATGTATTTTAATGTACGCTTTTTTCGATCTACGGGAGCCGTTTTAGTCGCTGCCGCTGTGGCTGTTTCAGCCAATGAATTCCCTGCAACGTGAACGCCATCACGCTGATGACTCAGTGAGTGTGTCACGTGAGTCTTTGGTAGTTCTTTTTGTAAAAGAGCTATTTGTTCCCAGAGCAGTTTCTGCTTTATTGGTGCATCTGTGTCATCTTTGTAACCGTTTTGAATCCATGTCTGCAAATCCTTGTTATATGATTTGACGCAGTAATATGAATCTGACACTATAAGTGTCGGGAATTCGCGATCCGCATTATCTAGCGCCATTTTCAATGCTATTATTTCTGTTTATTGTTCAGAATTAGTTTCTACTGAGTGTGTTTTTGTTAATAGAGGTTTTAGTTTACCTCCGCGCCACACTTCTTTTGTAATCTCACATGTGGGGTTGTATGCCTGTTCTCCCCAAACGGGGGGTTGAGCATGTCCGTCTGTATAGATTACACAGGCGTAATGTCGTAAAGGCAGAATGTCGATTGGCAGAGGATATGTTTCTTCATATTCTAGATTTTTTAATTCTTCTAGGTCTTAGAAAATTGTCATCCATGCTATACTTGATAATTCATATCCTACGTACAAGACTGTTAGATGGGCAATTCTGGATTTTTTAAAGTTGAATTTGTAACCCTCTGCTGCGAACCCAAGTATTATGGTGTTCACTCTCTTCAAGTGAGTCTCCAAGTCATCATCTGTTAAGTAAATGTCATCGACATAAGATAATGCTTCATCATCATATAGTTGTAGTAATTCTGTTACTCTCGCTGAGAATACCCCCGGGCTGTTCTTGTACCCCTGGGCTAACCGACAGAATTGTTTTTGAGTGCCATTTATTGAGAATGCAGTTAAATATCTGCTCTCTGGTGCTATGTTTTGACAAAAGAATCCATTAGAGATGTCCAAGGTTGTTTTGTATTTTTTGCGCACTATGTTATTCATTAGTGCAGCACTGTGTGAGTTTTGCACTGCAAAAGTTTTGCAACATGTGTTAAGGTGTCGGTAATCCAAAACTAGACGATATGAATTGTCTGGTTTGGAGACCGGAAACAAAGGGTTGTTCATTTGTGAGGTGCAAGTTTCAATCACCCCCTGGTATTCTAGCTGATCTAGTATTTCATTTACCTGTTTTTTAGCTTCTTGCTTAATTGGGTACTGCCTTTGTGCAGTTGGTTGTGATTTTAACTGGATTTTGTGAGGAGGAAAGTCCTCATCCCATCCTACATGATTTTTATATAAGGCAGGAGCTAGAGCCACTGCCCATTTTCTGGCAAGTGTGTATTTTTTATGAATCGGGATATGATTCGAGAAGGCAGGCATAATTACTTCTTCGCCATGAGGGCACTCCCTTACAAACTCTGGTGGCCAGTCTTTTTCAGCTAGAAGAATATCATAGCCCTTGGAGAGATTATCCCAAAATAGTCCCCTTATTTTCCTAGTCTTATCTCCCTCTATACGCAATGTTATTTCGTATATTTTGTGAGGTTTGCTAACTCTGGTGTCCGCAGTTTCCACTTGAAGATATTCATTCGTGTCCACTGTCTCCAGATGATTCATAAGGACTTTGCGAGCTATGCTCACTTCTGCTGCGCTGTCTAGCATTGTCTGAGCCCACTCTCCGTTTTTCAGTTGTGTCCTCAGTATTCTCGGCATTGTTAACTACCTTGATACTGGCTACCTTCTTTTTTGGAAATTGTAATTTCTTTTTTAGCTGAGCAGGTTCCTTGTCTTTGGACTTGGTGTGCTCTTCTCTTTGTTCTGATCGTCCTCTTCTTTCCGATTTCTGCGAGGAAGTCTGAAAAGATTGAGAGGGACGTGTATCAATGTCTTGATATCTATCAGGCTTTTTTATATTATCCCTATTTCCAAGGTTATATCTTTTCCCAGAGGGGTCACTCTGGGGTGACCTGTGTCTTTGGTTCGGAGATTTCTCTCTTCGCCTAGGAGACCTTCCTCTGGACTGGAATTTCTTTTCTTTAGGATTGGATTGTTTGTTTCCATCCCAGTTCTTTTTTGGTGAATTATTATTAAAAAATATTTTTTCTGGACTTTCAGTCAGTTGCGGTTTTACTGGTATTCCACCTAAACTATCTCTACCTAGTTCCTCATAGGATTTTTCTATGATTCTGGCAATTTCAGCTGGTTGGTCTGCTATATCTGTCTCTTTTAACCTCTGGCGGATCGCCACGTTTGCTGCTTCTCCCTTTATGTTGGATAATAATATAGCCGAGACCTGCTTGAAGTCTTTTAGTAATTTCATACCAAGAGTTAAAGCGGGTTCAGGTCCATATTCATCTTGAATTTGTTTTAGCACATCTGGTATTACCGAAATGGATGGAACACCGTGCGTTTTTGTGTAGATGGAAGCAAAGACTGTACCCCAAGTGTCACAGTCCTCAATGTGTGGTGCGATTCCCATTGGAAGGCAGATAGTCAGAATCCTGTGCTTTTCTAGCGGGGTGGTGTCAGGAAACACCGTCTCTATTTGGGTGATTTTTTGCGCTAGCCAGAATGGTATTTGTTCCCGTTTAGCCGGTACTTTACCTAGGCAGGATTGGATGTTCTGTGGTGTAATTTTATTTGTGTTCCCCTGGTGAGGGGTCAGCTGTGGAAGTTTAATCGCTGGCTGAATTGTTGATGTCCGCATCACATACTGAACTAATTGTCTATGAATTTTTATTAATTGTTTTAGCTGTGTTAACAGCTCTGCTGCAGACATCCCATTGATGTCTGGATGTGGTGTGTATCCGGCTAGGACCGGCCACGTTGCTCCTGGTCTACCTAAAGGACCGAGCCTGGTGATGTGATTGTTATGTTTTAGGGCGCCATCAAATAAGAGCAAATGCTCTTGAAATTTGAGTGGTACTTCCACCTCCTCGAAAGGAGTGTACTCATTAGGAGGTTCCTCTATTTTGTAATAGTGGAAGTACTTTGTTACAGCATTTGCTGCTGGAAAATGTATCCATGAATAGTATACCTCTGTCTGCCGATATTCGTGTGCCTCAATTACGAATATGACTGTGCCACCTCTAGGTGTCAGTCCATTTTCTATAAGTTTCAGGGTTATAGATCTCCTTTTGATGACCGGGATGAGTATTATATCCCCGTCCGCATCTAGTGCTGCAGCATCAGCCGCTGCGAGTTCAGCTGCTAATCTAACTGCCTCTCTTTCTTCTTCATTGTCAGACATTTTACTGTCCTGAAGGTTTTTTCTTTTGTTTGCAGATCAGGTTCCTTATGGAAACAAAGATTAGATGCACAATATTTTGGAACAGTGTATCCTTCAACGTTGACTATACCAAGACCCATACATAGGAGTTCCCTCCTGCGAGGTCTGGCGGATATAACCTTTCACCCACTCCAGACGTCTTTGGAGTATTTGGGAAAAGGGTCTGAGTGAGAAAGCACGACTGAGTTACTCTAAATGTCTTACGTTAGTTTTATCGCCCTTTCCAAACGCGTTGGGCGCCATGTAGTGTAGTTCCTATCATCCCAATAGGCTCTGCGCATTGGAATAATACCTACAGCAGTAAAGGCCTAGGCCAGACGTTAACTAGGTCTACTACTGTCGATACTAGACTTAAAGTTTTGGGTTTGCCAGCTTAGCTCAGAGTTCACTAGAAACTTTCTCGAATGTTCAAGGAGGACTTAACTTCCCTGATTAGACAAGAAGGGATTTAGTTTCTGACAACCATAGAACATGACAACTTTGCTCTCCCCTAATCAAGAGTAAATCTCGAGAGTCGTGTGAACAAAAGGCAATTTATTTTACTCAGTCAGTACGTGCATTCTTAGTCTCATCAGAATGTAGAGAAAAGGAAGAGACGGGCGTGTTCAATAAAAAGGTGTTATTTATTGATCAGTCTCTTTTCTCGTACAAGAGAAATGGATCGATATTATTGCAATACTTATAGCTAAGTAAAGTGCATACATTAAAAGCAGTAGTATAAAATAATACTGTAAAAACATTGATATGGTTTCTAAGCCATAAGATGTTTTAAAATGAATAAACTATATTACATACACATATATATTTGACTAAACGTGCTCAACTGGTGTTTCTAGATACGCCTACCCCGTGTACCTGACCTAAGCCTAATACGTGGGCGGGAATAGAAAGTTACAGTTTAAGTTAAGTTTGGTTTTGCCAAGTGAATAACTAAAGAATTCTCTGTGAGGGGTTATTCAGTTCTGTACCTGGAAGTTAGGATGAATGAGGAATGGTATCTCTCTCTCTGGTCTCGATATTCCAGGCTGCCTGCGAGGGCTACCCAGAAACGCCGGTGCTGGATTCTCGGCAGGAGAAAGCAGCGCGTCTCTCAGCGCGTCAGGAAGGCGGGGCTGCTGCCAGCGGGGTCTGCTCTGCTCTTGGCTTCGGCAAGTATGGCTGCTCCGTCTCGTCACCACGCGTGTGTTTGCATAGGGCAAGATCGGTAATATTTATACCTTTAAGGTGCCGAGATTGACGTAAGGATGGACATAGATACGTCAATAAGGATGTCATACGACTTGCTCGTTAGCACATTCTTTTACTGAAGTTCTCTGTGAAATCAAAACAATGGCCGCAGGGTTTTGCCCAGGTTGTCATAGGTTTGATTTGTTATGAGAACTCCGTATGCCTTATCAGGGGCTGGAGGAATATCGCTTGTCTAATTAGATCGCAAGCGTTATGACCTAATCAGATAACACATTCCTGTGCCGTAGTGTGACTGCGTCAGATAACGGTATCTGCATCATGGGGGTTTTCTGCCTCATGGGCTGACTGCTAGTTAACTTGTTGGTTTGTTTAACTAGAATAGGGTCAGGAATAGGGGGATCGATTCAGAACCTATAGGAATACATGACATGGTTAGACATCTGAATGTTGGGACCCATTCCCAGATTCTTTGGTTACATGAGACACAAGCCCATGATGTCCTTTTAATTAACTACTATAATAACATATTTGATAACACGCTGCAGAAAGTTATTGATGAACTAGAAAATGTTATTGAGAAGCTGCTAGCAGAGGAGAACATTATTTTTGATTTTATATGGGTGGGTGATTTTAATACCCCTATCTGTTCTATGTCAACTTCCTGGGTGTGTGGGGTTCAAAGTAACTCGGGTAATGATGCCTCCCATTTCCCGCACAGTATATATGGTGAGTCGATAAATAAAAGCATGTCAACTTATGACCTAGAGCTTATGCAGTCTGTTAAAGATGACTACGGCCAAACGATCCCCACCTATACTGGTAGGAATATTAATTCCTCTCTTGATCATGTCATGGTCTCTTCAAATATTGTGCCACTTTGTATGACCCGAGGATCGAAGAGTCCACATAAAGTGACCATAACTGTATCATATTAAGTAGTCATCTGGGAATGTAGGGCTACGCGGATTTTAAGAACTATATATAACATTGAGCCACATAGGCCCAGTGGTATTAGACTTAGGTGGAAAGGGGAGAAATCAGAGACAGTTATGAGAACAATTGTATCAGGATGTGTGGAGGAAATAAATGACATCCTGACCATAGAAAACGACTCATTCCATTTTAGGGAATTTTATTAGTATTAACAAATCCATAGATACCATTTTTACTGGGTATGGCAAAGGGAAAACCACCCCCAACAAGGGGTGGTTTGATCATGCCTGCACAATTTTACTATCTCAACTAAAGCAGGTTTCAGTCGCTAGACCCAGGGATCAGAAGAAGGTTATACAATTGAGACATGAATATAAATTAGCCCTCAATAAAAGGAAAGGGGAGCTGCAACAAGAAGCATGGGACAACTTAGCACAGGCAGCAGCTGAGACTTCTAACTGCCGCTTGTTTTGGGCAACAGTTAATTCCCCCTTACTTAAGGATGATAAGACCCCACAACTTATGTCCCATGTTAGCAGTGAGGCTTGGGTAAATCACTTTTCGGCTATTTTCAAATCCACTTGTCCACATAATGCAAATTCTAGGCCATGGCCTATTGTTCCACTTAATTTCATCTTAGCCGAGGTAGAACAGGGAATTAGGGCCAGTAAGGGGGGAAAAGCACAGGGGCCCGATGGGGTCCCTATTGACGTTTATAAGGCTCTCCCGCTGTTATGGGGTCCCGTACTTACTATTGTTTTTAATGCGGCAGTAAATAACATGATCCCATCATCATGGGGGGAATCCATTATTATTCCGATCCATAAAAAGGGGGATAAGTCAGACGCAAAGAATTATCACCCCACCAGCCTACTTGACTCTTCGGTGAAAACTTTGAGTAGAGTACTGTTGGTCAGGTTGGAAGAATGGGCCGAAGAGAAGGGGATCCTGGCTAGTACTCAATACGGCTTTAGGAAAGGGCGTGGTACACTAGACCAATGTATAATTTTGGATTTGTTAATCGGAAAATATACCCCGGCCAAACATGGCTCCCTTTATCTCTGCTTCGCAGATTTAAGCAGTGCTTTCGACCTGGTGGACCATCCCACCCTATGGACAACATTATGAGAACTCGGGCCCCAGAAAAAATAATTTTCTTTTTAGCTCGACTGTATGAAAAATTACAAACTTGTGTCCGCTACGGGGTGAGCGGGGAGTGTACCCCTAACTTTAATGTAAAGTGTGGAATAAGACAAGGTTGCGTCCTCGCCCCCCTGCTTTTTACTCTCTTTATCAATGCAGTGGATGCAATTTTAAAAACAGTCAGAGCGGATGCGCCCCAGGTTAAAGGGTTAGATGTCCCGGTACTGCCTTATGCAGACGATGCTGTGTTATTGTCCAGGCCTCCACCGTCTGATGGATCGGTTTTCTG
The DNA here is from genome assembly GCF_964261635.1 of Lissotriton helveticus. Taxonomy (NCBI): domain Eukaryota; kingdom Metazoa; phylum Chordata; class Amphibia; order Caudata; family Salamandridae; genus Lissotriton; species Lissotriton helveticus. The sequence goes on along the minus strand of NC_136061.1, from coordinate 2,119,328,201 downwards.
TTTTTATCAAGGATAAGAAACTATTGATTAATAAGAACAAAACCCACACGATGACCTGTGGGGCAAGGCCGAATAAACCCCATGCATTTTTTATAGATGGAGAGAGAGTGGAACAAGTGGATACATTCTGTTATTTAGGTGTCACCTTTTCCAGGGATCGAAGCTGGTCACAGGAATTTATAAATGTATGGGCGAAGATGGCCAAAAGCGCCTATGGTGTATTTAGATTCGCCTAAAAAATCGGTGATAGACGAATTGGTGATATGATGCAGATCTATCGGGCAAGGTGTGTCTCGATCGCATTATATGGGGCAGTGGCCTCTGGATACCTTAATGTAGGCTGTTTACAAACTGAAGTAAATATCTTTCTCAAAAAACTACTCTGCCTACCAACATCTGCCCCAACCGATTAAATCCACAGAGAAGTTGGGGCCGATTATATATCAGATCTAATATCTTTGCGGCCCTTACTGATCTGGCGTTCCATCTAGCTAAAGGAGGAAACAGCTTTTAACTGACTTGTAATCAATGACTGTCTTGATCTGGATAATTATTCAAGGATTCCTTGGTTAAAGTATATTGTAGATAGTTTTCAGGAAATCTATGGTATTAATATAGTAGCCGATCCTTGTGCTGCAGGGGATATCTCAAAGATCGAGATGAAAAGTAAATTTCTGTTGCACAGATCACAAAGGCGATCAATTACCAATGGTCATATGTCCACACTCAAGTTCTATAATAAATATATAGACTGTGAAGGTTTCCATCTATACTTGAGCCAGGTGACTAGACCAACCCATAGATTTGTTCTTACTAGACTTAGGCTCGGATTTGTTCATCACCTGGTGGCTTTTCCACACCTTAAAAAGCACCCGGTTGGTCCTTGCCCGTGTGATGGACAATGCAAGCAAAGCACACTGTACTTTTTGCTTATTTGCAACCTCTATAGGAATTTCCAGGTGGCCTATTTAAAACCGATGTTTAAAAAATATGGTATCTATGATGTTAACGAAGCCATGAAGCTGATTTTTAATATGAATACCCCTGATAATTGCTTTTTTATCACTACTTTTTTATGTAAATCTATTTACGCTAGGAAAAGCATGATGTTTTAATTACTTGTATCTCTAGTTCAACTCTGCATTTTGTTGTTGTCTAAATATGTATGTTTTATGTGCCTTTATGGTCATTTGTATCATATGTACCGAATAAAGCCTCATGAATTGATTGGAAGATGGGGTGGTGGGGCAGGTTGACGAAGGAGACTCCACTCCGGTCTAATGGGAGACTGACACAATTAGCTGCTCTATCAGGCTTCCGAGGCTGGGATAACATAGGTGTTTCTAGCTTAGAAGATGTGATGCGGGCACGGTTGTGAAGTCCTTTCACGATCTCCAACAGGAATAAAAGATGCCAAAGACCTAATTTTATAAATACCTTCAATTTAGGCATGCCATCCTTCCCAGTGTTATTGGACTAGAGTCCCTCCCTGACTTTAGCCCTATCGAAGCCAAAGTGTTCATGGGAGATCTGTAAGATCACAAAATCTCTCAAATCTATCAGTCCCTAGTGACAAATTGTCCCACCACACTAGATAAACTTAGAGAGGTGTGGGAGGGAGACCTTGGCCCTTTACATGGGGAGGATTGGACGGAGGCATTGGCCTCCACTCAGGAGGCAGCGATTCCGAAGCGCCTCAGGCTAATTCAATTTAATTACTTACACCGGGTATATTATACAGGGGGCAGGCCTCGTGGCATCTCCACTTTGCCTACGCTGTGGTCAGGAAGAGGGAACTCCGATTCACACGGTGTGGCAGTGTGCAGCACTCACAAAGTTCTGGTGGGGGATTATGGCCTGTCTTGCGGAGATGCGGGGGTGGGAGCTCCCCTTCTAGCCTAAACTGGTGCTTTACATATAATGGAGGGTGATGGGGGAAATATTTATAAACGTCATCTAATGCTATTGGGTCTTACACTTGCTAAACGAGATATTGCACGAAAGTGGAAGGCAGGGGGCCTCCCTCCTTGTCAGCATGGAAAAATTGTCCTGATTTTAACATGGGATTGGAGATTCCTATATTTAAGGCATGGGGTTGCCCGGAAAAACATCCAAAGATCTGGAGGCGATGGGCGGACTATCGAGATCTATACCTGGAGCCCATTTCCTCTGGAGATGTTACAATCCTGGGATGACTATGCAGGACTGAGGTGTAAGGGACCAATGAATATGTGGAAACTTTTATTGATATAGTGGGAGTGGAGGTGGCGCTGGAGATGCAGTGCGGAAATAGTGCAATGGGGGGGTAGTTATATTTTTTAAGTTTTATTTTCGAAAAGGAATATTTTAAATGTCAATGCCAACTGTTTGTATTTTAGACTGTAGCAGATAGCAGATAGTATCTGACACTTGATACAATAAAATCGGTTAATAAAAAAATAAATATCTCACCAGAGCTCTCTACTCCCATTGGTGAAAGATTGGAAGACATCCTGCACCCTGACATTCATGGGGCCCAACCATGTGAATTGCAACCAGTAAATCACATTCGCGCTGCAACTGTCTCCAGAGAAGCCTTTTGGTTTAAGAGCAAAGACCCGACCCGCCCTGCTTGTTGCATAACCACATGGTGGTGGTGGTGTCTGTGACAACCCATACCGCCCTCCCACGCTTGATGGATGGCAGAAAGGCCTTCAGAGCCAGGTGTATGGCATGCAGAACTAGCAGACAGATATGGAATTAGCCCTCCACAGATCACTCACCTCCACTTCACCCAGATGATCCCCAACTCACTAGTGATGCATCCATCACCTCTGTCAGCTCTGAGTGTGGAAGGCAGGGGGGTCTGCTGCTGAAAAAACTGGAGTCGATCAGCACCACTGCAATCCAATGCTGGGCCTAATTGGATTTCAAGTTTCACCGCAGAGCTCTCGTGTGAGGCGTAATAGATAGAGAGGATGCAAGAAGCTAAGAGGCTAAAAAGCTTCAGAGCAACCCTCACCTGGACAAAAGAATGAGCCTGCAACATCGGGTTCAAAGCTCAAATGTTCTTGAGTTGTTACTGTGGGGGAAAATCCCTAAAATCCACTGTATCCAGGACTGCCTCAATGAATAGAAGCCTCAAAATGGGAGACAAGCAGGACCTTTGCACATTTATGGTGAAACTCAAGCATGTCAAAAGTTCTGACATCATTCAGGGGTTATCCATGATTGACTAGAGCAAACCTGCTTTTATCAGCCAGTCATTGAGGTACAGGAATAAGGCAATCCCAACCTCGGAAGATGGGCACTGACCACTGCCAAAAATTTCATTAACAGCCAAGACCGAAGGGGAGCAAGGTAAACTTAAAAAATGCATCTGGCCCACCCTAAACGGCGGATAACACCTCAGGCACTGCAGGGCGAGTATATGAAAATAGGCATTGTCCCCTCCAGGGACTACTCTAGTCACCCAGGTCCAAAACTCATGACATTTAAGCCAATGTGAGCATCTTGAATCCGTATTTCTGTAGACAAGAATCAAGATGATGGAGTTACAAGATAGGCCTGGGGCCCCGACTTTTTTGAGAAAGAAGAAATAGCAAGAGTAACAACTCCTGCCTTTCTCCGAGCCTAGTACCTTCTTTATGGCACATCTGGAGAGCAAGAGATGCACCCTCTTTAGGAGGATGGGCAGACGCTCCTCTGAAATTCATTCTGGTGTGGGAGGGATATTGGGCAGCTAGGAAGAGTAAGGCATAACCATTTTGAATAATTTGCAATACCCATCTGTCAGTTCTGATGGACTGCCAACACAGGAGGAAGACCTGGGTGGGCATGAGCTGCTGAGGGCAGACTAAATGGGTTTGTTTGCCAGAGTAGCAAGGAAAGAGGAGTTGGAAGACTGGTGTACCTGCTGGCCGACAAGTTGTCTACCAGCTCCATGTTCAAGCCCCGAAAGGGTTGATTGCCTGCTATATTACTGTATGCGAGAGCTGTGTCTTTCTTTATGAGAGCTGCCTGGAGCAGCTCTAAAATTCTGAAACTGGCACCGGAATCATTTTGTTGGGGTTGATAATTCCCAAAACCCCACTATAGCGCTACAAACCTTCAAGAGTTCTAAATTGGAGTCTACCTTTTCACTAAAGAGGAACAATCCTTCAAAGGGCCTGCACGGTGCCAGAGAACCCAATGAACCTCATCCAGGCATGTTGACAACAGACTACACTGGTACCAACTGCCCTGTCAAGGGAATTTGTGGTATCCAAGTTTGCTTAGATAACATATTAGGTTGCTTCTTGTCTGTTGGAAATGGGATTTCTGGTTGGCTAAGGTTTGCGCTAAAGCCAGGCAGAGACCACCACTCTAGTCAGGGCAAGGGAGTTGCACACCAAAGATAACCCCTGCTCACCCCCTTGGTAGCTTGGCACAAGCAGTCAGGCTTATCCCGGAGCCAATGTGTAAAGCGTTTGCGCACGCACACAGCAACAACATACCAGACACACCACAAAAGGAACACCACACAAGGTTATATCAAAAAATAGCCTTTGTCTTCTCATAACACATTAGAATAGTAATCACATAATATACATTGTGCCACCTGGCACTAGGTAATATCTACAAGGGATTATGTACACCTGACAGGACCAACTGGACCACTGTCAGAACCATCACAAGTGAACTTAGTAAATGTAGGACATATCATAAACATAGAACACAGCCAATAATCACTGGCAAACACTGTACTCCGCATCATCCTGTAACATAAACCATATTATGCACAGTATCACATTTAGGCCTGAAATACATTCTGTCCAAACCTCACCAGCATAAACACATCATGCAATCTCATAAGTCTACACGCATTAGACAATAACCTCACCAGCATAAACCACAGTATGCAAATAACCTCATACATAAACCACAGTTAGAGGAATTAAACAGGGTGCATAAATCATCGTACATGAATCTCATTTCCTAGCACCACCTAAATCACATTAGGGCCTGGCACACTACAAACCCAAAAGTCCCTCTGGCCAACTGGCCTTCTCAAAGGGGCTCAAATGCCCTATGTCCAAAATGTCAGGGCTGCTGCTAAGGCAGCGGAATCCAACGTCCGTCATTGCGCTGGGGCGTAGGAGTGCCTCTCACTCCTATCTCTCTTTAAAAATGCCCCCAAAGAACTGCGGCCTAAACGTGGCAGCTGACGCTACTTGCCGTGCAGCTGTGATGCAAAGAAGGCCTGGCACTCACTGTGCCCTGTGGAGTCCCCACTAGGACTCTACCACATACGCCCATCTCTCTGCAGCTGCCCGCGCTGGTGTGGCGCTGCTGGGAATCAAGAAAAGGGTCCCTGGGACATCTGTGCCCCTCCAGCCCCACAGGGCCTCTTGAAATTAAATCACCCCATCGGTGCAGCTGCCCTCTGCAAGCAGGGCAGCTGGGATAAACAAAGTGACTGGCCCTGGCACCTCTGTGCCCCACTGGGACACTTTAAACAAATGTGCCCCCACGTTGGAGCGGCCCGCAGTGGCGGGTACGCTCATGGCAAGTAGGTACTGCCACCTCTGTGCCTCGGGGGAATAGCTCTAGGGGCAGGCACCGATAGCGTAACTCAACTCACACCCCCCCTCCCCACCAGGTTCCAATCACCGGACTCTCTCTTCGCCTGGTCACACTGTGGCGGCTCACGGAGCTCCCTCTTCACCACGGGAGCCCCGCCTGGAATATGGCACGGTTGTTGCCTGCTCCGGCCGCACTCCTCACGTCACCCGGGCCCCCTCCTGGGTCCCGGGGCTTCTCGTCACGCTGGCTGGAGTTTCTCCTACACGGGGGGCTTCCCTTCACTCACGGGAGCCCCGTGCTGCCATAGGCAGCTCTTCACCCGGGCCCCGTCCTGGGACCCCGGACTTCTCATCACAACTCGTGGAGGCGGGGTAGGCTCCCGTCCTCCTTAGCCCCCAGTCGAGCTCCTGGACATCGGTTGCAGGCCACGCCCCATGTCAGGTGAGGTTGCCTGACTCCCTGTTTTCCGCATTCTCTGCGGCTCGGGCCGGCGGCGGTGACTCTCCTTTTGAGGCCCTGATGTGGCGGGGGAACCCGCTGTTCAAAGAAGCATGAGAGCGGGGTGGGCACCTGCTCTCCAACGCAAAATCACTCATAAACGGGGTAGGCAACCGCAGAAGGCACCATAATGTGGGGTGGGCACCCGCCATGCAATTCCTCATAAAGCGGATGGGCTCCCGCTTGGCAGCCAATTTCCAAGGCGGCAAACACGGGGAAATCCCCTCGCTGGGATTCCCTCTCAAAAGGGCTGCAGTTTCAGCCCTGCGCAGCAGTCGCTCTTCCTCTGGGAAAAATAATGAGATAAAGCATAGCGTTTGCCAGGCGCTAGGAGTCCCCACAACACTCCTTAGGGATCAATGGGCAATGCAGGGCCCAGGGAGGCAACCCTCATGGCAGCGCCCCGGTCCCCAGCAGCAGCACGCCCCAGCAGGATTCAGGAACAAGAACTGCACATTTTCATGGGGTCACAGCCCCTCTACTTATACAACATAATCCTTTGTCGCAGGGCATGGGGGAACCAGATGCAACTGGTTTAGGGGGGATTTGGAGCACTTTGTTTTGCATGTTCCTCTTCCCCTTTGTCAGGTGGGGGCTAGGTGATCAGACACACCACAGGGGGCAGAGCCAGCATTCACTAGGGCAGGCACCATCCTATCAGAGTCAGGGGATTACCCCTCCCACTACTCCCAGCCCAGTTGTCCTATTCAGCCCAGCGCTGACTCACCCTGCGCCACCTGGAGCCACACACACCTCCCAACCCCTGTCATTCACAAGCCAGACATGCAATTCACATGAGGCAGGCAGACACATAGCACACAGAAATGCCATCTTATATAAGTGGCATTTCTCCAACCGTCATAATAAATCGGCGCACACCATTGCGCAGCATTTATTCTCACAACCTCATACGTACTAAATTCGACCACGCTGCTCCTCCCATTCAGGAATTACCACTGACACACTTAGTCAGGGAATCCCCAATGCATTCCTATGGGAGCGCAGGCCAACCTTATCAAATTTATACAGAGAGTGCACGCACTTTACACTGGACCACAGTGCTAAAGTACCCAGAGGCCTAAAACCAGCAACACCATGTCAGAACTTAGGCAAAACGTTTAGGGGTGAACCTGCCAAAAAGGGCCAAGTCCAACATTGTCCATCATGTATCCTCTGGGCCAAAGGGGGCCTTTAGATCTTCCTGGACTGCCTGAAAAAGCTTGGTGGGTATGTCCCAAAGGGCATTGATGTAACAGCTCAGCAGGCAGGCTTAGTTGACTGGCTGAAGAAAACATCAGTTTACCAAAGCCATCAATCCTCTTAAGATTCCCCAGGTGGAGGAGTGGTGGGGAATTAGTTGATATTTGGTTTACTAGTCGAGGCCTGCCCAATAAGGCTCTCTGGGTTAGGAAGCTAGGTGAAAAAACCTTGGTCACCAGGCACCAATCTATGAAATCTGGCCACCTGCCGGTACACAGGCAGCCAAGAACATGTTTATGACCAGGTAGCCATCAGACAATCCTCAGGAGCTGCAAGGAATTAAAGCAAGGTTCAGATGCTGCTGGCCCACACTGAAGGATTTCTGCCAAAACATTTGTTTTCGTCTCAATGGAGGGCAACTATAACTCTGCAAATGAGGTACTCTCCAATGCCGGTGGCCCATGTTGTGAGTCAAGTTTCAGAGGCCAAAGTGGTGAGCCAAGTTCTGTCTCAGGAGAGGTGTCAATCCCACTCTTGTTTTCTGATACATCATAAGTGTAATTGAGGGGGGTAGGACTTTCCCTCTCATCATCACCATCAACAGCTTATAGTGCAGCCTGCTGTGGCACAGTCTCAGAGTAATGAAGCCTTAGATGATAACTATGATGCAGTAGAGGCACAGCTTTAGAGTCAGGCTGCATGACTAACTGTTCAGCTTTTGTAATTTTGTACACAACAATCAGTGTACCACAGGCTGATACTGGTTCCAGGTCTGGCATAGGTATCCGCACTGGATCATCCTCTGGTGCCAGTGGGCTCGGGTGGAAGTCAATACTGGAGTCAGTATGGAATCAGTAATAGGTCCCAAGGAGACAGACCATGCTGGGTACGGATCCACCTTTTGGAGGACCCCAACTGGAGGTCCCTGTGGTACTTTAGGGTCTGAAGGGGCACCAGAGGGAGTTGGAAGAGCACTGAATATTTACAGCATGGCCTCCATAAAAACCTGGCTATGCTGTGGGTCAACAGCGGCCCGGGGAAATCTGGTGCATGTCTGGATCAGCTGAGGAATTGGCTCACTGACTGGCGATCTCAATGGAGTGCATCTTGACGACCTTGTGCCTTCTCCGTGGAGTTGATGCCACTTTACTTTTATGCTTGCATTTAGCATGGACTTACTAAAAGACTTCAAGTGGAAAGTAGAAAGGGTTCAGGAACAACCCTGTGCTAGTCCAGGCCCTTAATCTGGGGCAAGACCTACGTAAAGACCATGATTTCCAATTGTGCTTGAAGACATACAGCTTTGCCTCCCAGTCTCGAATCACCTTTGGGTGCATGAGGGCGCACTTATCCCACAGCTAAGAGTTATGCCCTGAGCCCAGGCACTAAATTCACACATTGTGCAGTTCTGTGACTGCCTGCTTCCTGCAGAATCAGAACGGCTTGAATCCTGTTATTTCGGTGAGGAAATGACAAATTTGGGAGCAGAGCTCCGGTGCAGAATCAGAAGGAATAGTAAGAAAGGAACTGATGTTAACGCACGGCGTGGCACTTATCTGCGGCTCTGCTCTGTCACTTCCGGGGTGAAGAATCTGAGGTTAGAAGTATCTCTCAGAATGCAATGTGTGCAGGCCTTGAATGACTGCAAGTTAGGGACTGCAGAGGAACATTTTTAGGAAAATACAAGAAAAAAAATCCAAGAGCCAAAGTGCCAAAGTGCCAAGAAGTCTGGACTAGAATACACGTATGAAAACAAGAAAAAAATAACATACTATGACTGTTTTAGAGTACTTCCAGGCAAACAGCAAGCATTGGTAAAGTCAATAGGTCTCAGCAATTTCAGAGCTATAGGTGTTGATGCGATTGTGTGCAGCGCTAAAATTATGGACAGTCCACAAAATAACATAGTCAAGTCACAGAAATATCAGGGACACACTTTCGTTCTGTTTCACACAGATTCTGGGTACGAATAAGATCCAGAGCCAATAAAGCACGTGCATCGCATTGAATTGGGTTTTCTGTTTTTTTTAGGTTTGACACTGTCAACAGCTTTTATAATATTTTGAACACGCACGATATAGTGCGGGTTTTACTAAACTGCTGCTGGGTTGGTTAATAAGCATTGAAGAGCTGTTGACAAACAGTAGGCTAATGTACCCGCATTTAGGTATGAAATAATTTAATCCTGTTCGATTTTGTAGTTTATTTTAGCTAGACATTCATATTTTAAGACAAAACAAGATTAAAGGGGTACAGTACAGACAAAGTGCTGAGATGAAAATCAGTCAATGGAAAATGATATGAATGCATAATGAACTACTGCACATACAGAACTGTTGCTGTGACAAAAGAGAGAAACGTGGTTACGAAATGATTAATAACCAATTAGTGGGAAATAAAACTATAATGAAAATATAGCAGTATAAAACTACAATTACAAAAATGTAAAGACTATATCAACTTGGCCCTGGAAGCTGCTCTCTGTAGCCACCATTTTGGGAACATTGCACTTTCGGCTGCGTTTCCAGCTACTGGCCTCAAAATACCAACTGTTAAACATTGGTCGAAGTGCATTGAAAAAGTATGGGAACTGTGATGCTGCATGCCATGGGCCGAGGTCAGTGGGTGTGGGGTCAAAGGTTTGGCCAAACAAACTAAATATTTTGTCAGTTTCAGGTAACTATATTTAAAAGAATGTGCAGCTTAAATCAAAAATACAATAAAAAAAGTTGTTACTGTGGAACATGAAATATAGTACATTATAAAACCTCTATTAGTTAATGCCCCTTAGACGTCTATGTGTAACCAGAGAGCCATAGAATTAAATCTTGGTTGGTAAAGTGGAGAATAGTGACTTGTGTATTTTCAGTGCTGCAAGGTCACAGCCTGTGACAGAAAGCACTACAAACATGTAAGTCATTATTTTGAACTTGCATTACACACAGTATAGGATAGACTGCTCCAAAATGCACATAACAGATTGAACGTAAAATAATATAAAACTGTCCCTTCAACACCTCCGGGATAGTAAGCGCTATATAAATACAATTATTAAAAGCACACACTTCACAGCTGCGTTGTTAACTCTTTGCACGATAACTCAAAAAGAATAAACCTTTGTCATCACAAAGCTTCAAGTAATTCGATCAAATAAAGCCAGTACCTGTTCCCAAGCATCCCTTGCGTTTGCAGATTACCCTTTACATTTGCAGATTAACTTGTGCTCATTCGTATTTCTTTCAGTAAGCAGGCACCCTAGAAGGAAAGCTTGTTTAGCTGAATACCCGACTTTGGTTTCATAGCACTGGAGACTCCCTGAATAACCCTTGGCTGAAGCACTGAAACGATCAGAATTAACCGTTACGGGACGCTTTTATTTTTATAAAACGTAGGGGAACAGTTTTTCATAAATCAAAAAGTTCCAATGAATAAATAAATATTAATAAGTATTTTCCCGCATATGTCACATACTGTTTGACAAAGAAAGTGATGGTCTACTTCTTTCTCGTTCTGGGTCATAAATCATAACAGCATTATACATTGTGGCCTCGGGTCATGGGCAAATAGCCTGCCTCTCCCCGACAACAAAGATGTTTGGGGGAAAGGCACAGTCCATACATTCAGTTCACTTAAGCAACAATACCACCTTCACGACCGTGAATACTACCGCTACCTTCAGATTAGACTTGCCCAACCTGCAAACATCCCCAAGGACACATTAATTCCAGACGCCTCCCCTCTCGAAGACCGAGTGTTGGACGGCCACCTCCCTGAGAAGACCATTTCATTAATATACAAGAAGCTTTTAACCATATGGAGGACCCGCTGGTACTTCTAAGAACGCACTGGAGTGAGGATGGGATAGAGTTGGATGATGAGGACTGGTGGGGGGCGGTTTCCTCTCCACGGGTGGTAGCGATACAGATGAGGCTTAGCTTAGTACAACTAAAGATTCTCCATAGGTCGTATGTTACAGGGCCCTGTCTGGTCCGTAAGGGTCGCTCAGATGGTGGGAAATGAAGGAGGGTGTGTGGGGAGCTTGCACGGTTATGCATATATTGTGGCACTGTACTGGGGTGCAGGCATACTGGGAGAAGATCCATGATACACTACGAGATGTCCTAGGGGTGGAGATGTGGCCGGAGGCACGCAGGTGCATCTTGAACGTCTGGGAACCCACGTATCTGAATGCATATAGGAAGCAATGGGTAACGTTGGCTTGCATGATAGCTAAGAGTAATATTGCCCAGTTATGGGGAGCCAGCCAGCCACCCGAGAAGTGGGAGGAGGACCTGGATTGGTGCATGTTCAGGGAAAGGTTGTTATACGTGGCTAGAGGGTATCCTGAGAAATGGGGGAAGGTCAGGGAGGATTGGAATCAATCCCGCCGAGATGTTTTTGTGCCCCCGATGTGTTCAGGGGAAGTGGAGGCGCATGTGTCCCCTTGATCCATTACCTACATTTTCTATCTATTATTTTGAATGTATGGAAATGTACTTACGGAATTTGCAAGAGCTGCTAATGTTACCTGATGTTTTTCTTTGTCGTTTTGTTAATAAAAAGATTTTTTTTTTTTTTAAAGTAAAAAACAAGCTTTGCTTCCTATACAAAAAATCATGAGCATGACAATATAAGCACAGTAACATCTAGGTGTGTGAGACACAAGGAAGCTGTGTGGGGAGACAGAAGGTGGAACGGGGATGGAGGAGAAATCAACAACGAACGAAGGGGGGAGGGGTGCAAACAACTAAGAGAAGCATCATATCACTTAGTTGGAGAGGAAGAAAAGGTGCTCTTTGGACAGAGAGCTTAAGTGGGCTAAGGGTCTTACTTGGTGTGCAAGGCTCTTCTCTCTGGGCCGTCACTAAGTTTGTGCTTTTGAAAAGCAACAGAAAAACAAAAAACCCAAACCAAAGGAACAGCATTGGGTTCATCTCAGCTGTGAGCATACAGATTATGTGGCAAACATGGCGGGATTAGCCCACCTCGCCAAGTCCCTAGTTCGGTATTCACCATGCACCTCTGTGGAATCCATGGAAGCAACACTTGCAGCAACAATGTGGGGTGGGGTTAATATAACAATATCGATGCCTCAAATCTAAAGAAAATAAAGTAGGTGATCCGCTATCAAAAAAGTACTTAAACTTGCTTTTCAAGTTAGCAATTCTGAACCGCTGCTCTCTAATGCGTAGAAATTGCAATTGCCTGAAAGTATGTAACCAAGGAACAAAGCAGCACACAAAAACATTGACAAGTTTAGACCAGAAGGGAGGCGAGAGGAGATTTAGGGGCTGCTCTAAGAATGTAAACTAAGCAGCTATGCAGCCCAAACGCCAGTGACACTAACATTTAAGTCATCACTTTGAAGTCAGAGAAAGAAAAGGTGCTCTCGAAAAACAATGTCTGACACTTGATCTCGGTCTATGAATGCACAGCAAAAGTAACAAGATATGAACCAGATTTACAGACCTGTTCTAGGAAGTGGGAGCCAGTAAAAACACCACCAGTAGTGTGAAGTGCTCTTCAACAAAGTAAAAAGAATTTCTTAAAAAAAATCCTAAAATAAAAGCAGGGGATGGATGGGAGGAATTAGACCCTGCTCTTGGGGACAGCAAAACACAGGAAGAGGCATGATGCAGGTGTACCATTGACAAATGAGGAGAAGAAATAGGAGAGCGACAATGGAGCCAGCAAATGGGAAGCCTATAGGCAGGCTGAAACCTACAAAGTATATATAACATGTCTCTATGAGACAGCACATGCGCTGACTGGAGTGAAACCTAAGAACGTATACTATAGGAATGGCATTCTCTTATTCTGTAATGTTAATAGCGGCAAACACAAGAACAAGCAAGGTCTGGCCTTTGCCAGCTGAATAGTTTAGATGCTTTCCCGCAGACAGGTTTACTAGAGGCTGAACGAGAAACTCTCTGTAGAGAGCCAGTCGGACTCTCCCCTACAATGTATCCACTTCTCACGCACCCATACACCCCTCGGGGCGGGCCCGCGCTGAGGGGATAAATAAACCTGCGGGAGACCGCTCGGGGTCTTCCCGCCTATGCCACATAACTGACTCTAGTGTATTGTTTTGCCGATGATCTGAGGCCTAGTCGGGGCACACCCAACTCTTACACTGGCGACGAGGCCGGTACTAAGCTACGCGTGCCTGCATGCACCGGAGCGCGCGGTGCCCATCCGCGACTGACCTGCTCCGGCGACGCTGTGTGCAAAAGGGGAAGGAGGAGTTGCGGCGCCCACCCGACGCGTCCCGTCATCTTCCGCCCGCCGGCCGGTCTGAGCCTGCCCACGCGTCTCCCTCCTACGGGAGCGCCTTCAGCTGGCGGAGCTCCCGGTGGCGGCCTGGTGTCGGGGTGAGTGCGACACGCATTCCCCCCCCCCCCCCCCCCGCGCTGCCAGACATCTTCCCCTGGGCCTACCTGCTGGCCTGGCGCCTCCTACGGCGTGGAGCCCGGGGAGGCCTGGAAACTGATCGAAGGCCCTGAGGCAAGGCTGTCCCACACAGCGCCTGTTTCCTTCACGTCAGCACCGAGGAGAAGCCCCACACGTGCGAGGCACTCAAGACAGATGCACTGGCACGACAAAAGCACCTCTCCCACACGAGGGACAAGCATTGCCATAATCAAGCCTTGGGAGAAAAGAACAAGCATTGGCAAAATCAAGCACTGGCAAGCTCCGTGTCCCTTTTGGCTGTGCAGCCCTACAGAGGCGTCAGAGGGAACAAGGACCCTGCACGCCCGCAGTAGACAAGTGGCAAAGCAGCGGAACCACGTGCGAATAGCCTATCAGCACGATACGGGCGTCGACGCAAACAACAACAGGGCAACGCCTAAGCAGGCCACAACGCCGCGATGAGCAACACCGCGCCAGGAACAGCAGCGGCTGCCCAGCAGGGAGCAGGAGACAACCGTGGCCCCGCGCTGAGACCTCCACCTCTGGCAAACACTCACACCGTGGTGGCACCACTGCCTCCGTTCAGCGAGTCCGCCGATCCGGTGACAGCGGCCCCCAGATGGAAAGCCTGGGTTGGGAGACTCAACCACTACTTCAAAGGGACCCGTGAAACCGACGGACCAGTCAAAAGATCACTCCTCATATACTACGGGGGAGAAGAAATCTACGATCTGTTCGAGACACTCCCGAACACAGGAGAGGAGGATGACTATGATCCGGCGGTCGCTGCGCTCAACGCACATTTTGACCCACAGCTCAACTATGACTTCGAAAAGTTCAAGTTCAAAAGAGCGTGGCAAACTGAATCAGAGTCCGTCGACATGTTCTATGCACGGCTCCGCCGGCTGGCCAGCACGTGCCCCTTCACTGACCCAAGGGACGAGATCAGAGACCAGATCATCGTGGGATGCCGCTCAAAGCTACTGAGGAAACTGATCCTAAGACAACCCGGGATCTCCCTGGACGAGATCGTGGTCCTGGCCCGATCCCACGAGCTGTCAGACGCTCGAGCGGAAGTGATGGAGGGGGCCCTGCACACCCCTGTAGCCACTCCGTCGTCAGCTAGGCTCCTACCGATCAAGGAAGAAAAGGTGGACGCCATCCAGAGAAGGCCCACCCCGACGCGCCAAGCGCCAAAGTCCACGCAAAAGAACGAGTGCGGATATTGGGGGGAGGATCACCCAGCGGAGGCCACGTGTGGGGCAAAAGGGAAGACATGCTCCCGCTGCGGAAGGCTAAACCATTACGCAAGAATGTGTCGAGGAGGACGTTTTCGAACTACAACGCCCAGGTCCAGAGGCCTGTCACAGTGCGTCCGCCAGATATCACTGGACGAACAGGCGCCACCGCCCGACGATCAGGCTCAGGGGAGACGTCCAATGTACGAGGACGACGACGATGAAGAGGTGTTCGTCATCTCATATGTCAGCCGGGCAGGAACTAAGCGACGGCCACCGCCCATGTGCTCAGTCACCATAGAAGGCACCGACGTCCAGGCTCTAATAGACACTGGAGCTTCAGTAAATGTGATGGACTCGGAACAGTATGAAAAACTATCACCAAAACCATTCCTTGCACCCTCAAGCACGAGAATCTACACATATGGAGGAACTGACCCCCTGCGGCTGCAAGGTGTAATTCAAACTACCATCGTGAGCGGGACACAGTCCACGGAGGCAAGATTCCACGTGACGGAAGGCAAGAAAGGAACCCTGCTCAGCTGCCACAAGGCAGAAGACCTAGAACTCGTCTTCTTCGCAAACCAAGTGCGCGTACCCTTCAACCTCAGACCGCAAGTGGAGGAAGAACTCAGGAAGTTGGAAGAACTTGGAGTAATAGAGAAGGTATCAGGGCCCACACCGTGGGTATCTCCCCTGGTCGTAGCCCCCAAGCCCAAGTAACCTGGAGCGATTCGACTGTGTGTCGACATGAGGCTGCCCAACATGGCGGTGAAGCGGGAACGACACATCACCCCGACCATGGACGACATCGTGGCCGACCTGAACGGCGCAAAGTGGTTCTCTAAGCTCGATCTGAATGCGGGCTACCATCAGCTAGAATTGGAACCGGAAAGTCGATACATAACCACCTTCTCGACGCACGTAGGGCTACGCCGCTACCGACGACTCAGCTTTGGAGTATCCTCTGCGGCCAAGGTTTTCCAGAACGCAATTCGTGAGGTGTTGTTGGAGCTGCACGGCGTCATAAACCTCAGCAACGACATTCTGGTATAATCGGACACGCTAGAGGAACATCACGCACACCTGAGGGCGACGCTACAACGGCTGGTGGACTGCTGTTTGACCTTGCACAAATCAAAGTGCTCCTTCTATCAAGAAAGCATAGACTTCTTTGGATACACGTTCACACGAGAAGGACTCAAGGTGGACCCGAAGAAAGCGGAGGCCATCCGGGCAGCAAGCACCCCACGGAACCCCACCGAAGTGAGGAGATTTCTGGGCATGGCCACTTACTGCGGCCGATTCATCCCAAATCTGGCGGCGATGTCGGAGCCCCTGCGGACACTCACGCGCCAAGACCGGAAGTGGGAATGGTCTGTGGCAGCAAACAAAGCTTTCCAAGACATTAAGACTAGCCTGCTCAACAAGACCGTGATGGCGTACTTCCAGCCCCAGCGCAAAACAGAGCTCGTCGTTGATGCGAGTCCGGTAGGACTCGGAGCAGTACTCCTGCAAGACCATGGCACTGAGGTATGGAAGCCAGTTGCCTATGCCAGCAAAGCGCTGACCGACACCGAAATGCGCTATGCGCAAATTGAACGTGAGGCGTTACCCATTAAGTGGGCGTGCCAGCACTTTCATCTATACCTGTGCGGCCAAGAGTTCACCGTGGTCACCGACCACAAGCCACTGCTACCATTGTTTGCAGGCTCGACCCGACTGGCTTCCCCGCGCATCGAGTGATGGGCTGTGCAACTGCAAGGCTACAACTTCAAAGTCGTTTTTCGCCCAGGGGCACACAATCCTGCAGACTATCTGTCCCGACACCCCGAAACAGACGGGTCAGCTCGCCCATCGGACGTCGTTCACAACGTAGAGGCATTCGTCAACATGATCACACAGTCCGCCTGCCCAAAAGCAATAACACTGGCTGAAATAGGTCAAGCCACCCAAGAAGACGCCACCCTGTCCAGGGTCAAAGAAGCGCTAGAAGGCAACAGCTGGGCTCACTTCATGGACGGAGCCCGAACCCTCTGGCTAGAAGTCGGTCACGCTCGACAACAGATATGGCAGGTGAGGCACGAGCTGAGTGTGGGGGAAGAAGGAGTCGTCTTGAGGGGTCACCTGATCGTGGTACCCGAAGGCCTACAGAAGAGGATCCTTGCCTTGGCTCACGTGGGACACCAAGGAATGGCAAGGACCAAAGCGAGGCTGAGAAACAAGGTCTGGTTTCTGGCCATGGATGCAATGGTGGACGAGATGGTAAGGTCATGCCATGCCTTCACAATCACTGGAGAGGACCCCGAGCCAGCACCTGTGATTACCGAGGAACCATGCAACACCCCGTGGACCCACCTGAGCGTGGATTTCGGCAGTTTCCCCGATGGCTGTCACATGATGGTAATCGTCGATTCATTCTCAAAATTCCCAGTTGTGGAGGTCATCTCATCGACAGCATTCCCGCAGGTGAAAACAGCTCTGGACCGGGTCTTTGCATTAATGGGCCTGCCTGCGGAGGTCAAGTCAGACAACGGACCCCCTTTTCAAGGGCGGGAATTTCAAGAATACCTAGGTAACACCTTGCCATATGACACAGAAAGATTACCCCGCTGTGGCCCCAAGCCAACGGGGAGGTGGAGAGACTGATGAGGACCCT
Organism: Lissotriton helveticus; assembly: GCF_964261635.1. NCBI lineage: Eukaryota > Metazoa > Chordata > Amphibia > Caudata > Salamandridae > Lissotriton > Lissotriton helveticus. The sequence goes on along the minus strand of NC_136061.1, from coordinate 2,119,310,651 downwards.
TAACCGGGCGCTGCGCATCGCCGTTGACAACGAAGAGAATCCGGAGGCAGCTCTTGACCAGTTTCTGGGGGCATATCGCCAGACTCCTCACAGCACCACGAAATGTGCTCCCGCCCACCTGTTGTTCAAAAAGGCACCCAGAGACAGCATACCGGCGGGCCCAGCATGGGCTCCTGAAACCGAGGAACGATGAGGCGATCCAAGCAAGAAGAGAAACAACCAATCGGAAGGCGAGTGAGACTCGTCGTGCGCAGGAATCAATGTTCGCAGTAGGAGACTCAGTGGTGATCAAAGACCAACACCCCGGGTGGAAGTTTCGAACACCCTACAAACCTGAGGTCTGGACAGTGGAAAGGGTAAAAGGGACGATGGTGACGGTACGAAGAGAAAATCAACTAGTCACACGCAACGTCTCCAGCTTCAAGAGAGCCCATGAAACGGAAGCAGACCCTGGAGTTGGGGCATCTCAAGACATGATGCCAAGAGCAGATCCCTCGGGGTCATCACCGGCGTGGAGTCTGGCGGCGGAAGGACATCCGCCGTTGAGTCCAGGGGCATGGGCAAGCAGAACCTATCCAACCCGGGACAGTAAGCAGGCTCCGGAACGCCAAACTGGAGGTGGGTCATCCCCTAGCAGCCGTAGACAACGCTACTGCCTCCGGCGCAACCCTGGCCCCAGCCAGAGACTCCGACTTTGCCTGTGCATCCCCGTGAAGATGGCCAAGGTGTTCTGATGTCGGACTAAAATGAAGGAGGGATGTAGAGAGCCACTCGGGCTCTCCCCTACAATGTATCCACTTCTCAGGTACCCATATACCCCTCGGGCCGGGCCCGCGGCGAGGGTATAAATAAACCTGCGGGAGACCGCCCTGGGCTTCCCGCCTATGCCACATAACTGACTCTAGTGTATTATTTTGCCGATGATCTGAGGCCTAGTCGGGGCACACCCCACTCTTACACTCTCGTCAGGTTTAATGTACAAAACAATAAAATATTATTCTTTTTGGTTGAGACAAAAGGCACTATTGCTATGAATTACTGTAACTTGAAAATAAAGGGGCTGTCCACAAAGGCAAATCAAGAAGTAGAAATGTCTGCACCTGTAGATTTATGCCTATGCCTAGCCATAAATCAATGCCTAAATGCAATCAGGGGGGCGTGGTCTGGCCATGAAGGAAAATGGCCGCCTCAAGCCGGAGCTCCGCCGCGGGACAGACCTCGAACGGAGATGGTGCCCTCCTCCGTGTGTACAGGAACGCAGCATTGAGGGTTTAAAGACGCAATACTCTGCAGGTGTTGTGCTGGCACAAGTTTCCATCGAAAATTAGCCTCTTTCACGTCAACTCTGAGGTAATGAAGTTCTGAGGCATTCCGCGCTCCACAGGCCTCGGGACTTACCGGAAGCCTTGGAACTCGTGCATGTTGAGGAAAGTCTTCTACCAGCCCCCCCGGCACTTCTGAGCTGTGTTCCTGCTGCCAAACCTGCACAGCAGTGCGAGTCCCAGCCCGGCAACTTAAAGTACTCCTAAGGTCTGAGCCCATAGTACAGAACTGCTGAGGGGGCCGTGCAGACACAGCAGCTGTATGATTTGTTATTTTCAGACAAGTGGTTTCACTCACGGAAGCGGTACAAATTAATTAGGCTACATTCCATTCTTTCAACACAAGAGCAGTCTGATGGCTTTATACTGCTCTCCTTCAGGTATGTGAAAGATTGTCTTGGCAACTAATATTGCTGAAACGGGAATCACAATACCCGATGTTGTCTTTGTCATTGCCACCAGAAAGACAAAAGAAAATAGGTACTATGAGAGCAGCCAGTGAGTTGGATAGTGGAGACCTTTGTTAATAAAGCTTGCGTGCTACAGCGCCAAGGGAGATCTGGATGTGTATGATATGTTCTCTGCTTTTGAATGTGTACAAGAGAAAGGTTTGACAGCTTTTTGGATTATTCTCTTACTGAAAATTTTGCGCTGTATTGATAACATATCAACTACAATTCTTCAAAAGTACGCTGCATAATTATTACAACTGCTTTCAATGACTGCCTGTATACATTTACGAATAGATCAGTTGCTAACACACCTGTCGTGTTGTAGTATTCTTTGTCAGAATGTCTGTGTGTTCTTAGAATAAGGGTGCATGCGTGGGGTTCCAGGGAGGGACAGTTGATGAGGGAACGGCGATATGTTGTGATCGTCTTTGCGGTGCTTAGCAGAGTTGCCAATAAAGAACTTGTCAATGATCTTGGAGTAAGAGTCATCTCTACAATTTTGGCGACAGAGGATTGAGCAACTCTGCGTGGACCCACGGAGTTTAAAAAAAAAAAAGTGACGTGAAGTGAAAAGAAGATACGAGTTTGAGGAGAAAAAGTGAAATGAAGTGAAAAGAAGATACGAGTTTGAGGAGAAGAAGGGAAATGAAGTGAAAAGAAGAAACTGACGACCATTGAGAAAGGAAGGCGTGATACATGAAGAGATAAACTTTTGAGCGAAAGAAGTTAAGAGGTGAGGAGGACGGGACAATTGAAAAGTAATTTGGTACTGACTGAGCGCATGTACATTAAGCTAGCGTACAACGTGATAAAAGCGGAATGGAGTGGCAAAGGAAAAAAAGAGAGGAACTGTACCTAAAGGAAACGTGTTGGCGAGTGGAGCGTGATTTAAAAGCAGTCTTGAGTGCCATCGGAGCTGTCTCGTGCGCAGTCTGTGAAGGAGGGATGCAAGAGCAGTTGTCACGCACAAACGCAAGGACAGCATAGAAGACGTCGCGTGGAGAGGAGGACTACGCGAGATGTGCAGCATATGACATCATCGCGCACGGCGGCCATTTTAGGGGTTTGGGAAGTCGTACATTCATTATACTAGGAAGTAAGACTAAGAAAAGCGATTTGACATCAGAAGAAGACTGATTTCAAGGGGAAACACATCAAGAATGGATTGAAGCTTGAATTCATATGTGTTGAAGGAGCAAACAACAGACAATAGAGGGATATCTTTGGTAATAAGATAATTTAGAAAGGAAACGGATGTTAAGCAACAAGGAAGCAGTTTAAGAATTGGAAAGTCGTTTAAAACACCGTCAATACCATTAGAGGAAGGAAACTATTGTTAAGCATCAGAAAAGCAGTTTAAGAGTTGAGAAATCGTTTTAAAGAATATAATTGCAACAATTAAGTAAAAAAAAAAGCAGAATAAAAGGAAGGGAAAGGAAGAACAAATTCTAACAAGGAAAGGAAGTTTATTGGAAGTGTAATTTATACTTTCTGAAATGTGTGCAGCACAAACGTTTACATTAACACCACCAATACCATTTTTAACAGAACCTGGTGAACCTAAAATAAGATGGCAAGAATGGAAAGTGTATTTCAATAATTATATGTTCACTATCAAAAATGAGGAAATGACACCGGAAATAAAAAAAGGAATTTTGCTACATTCCTTAGGACCAGAAGGAATCAGGCAATATATGCGGATGCAAAAGAAGGAAAGAGGTGAAGATGAAACGGATGTATATGAGAATGCGTTGGACGACTTAGAGAGATATTATGCGCCAACGGTATGTGTGGCAATTGACAGATACAAGTTTTTCAGGAGGAAGCAAGAACAGGATGAGAAGATTGATGATTATTTGAGCGTATTGAAAAGAATGGTGGAGAAATGTAGATTTGGGCAGATAGAAGAAGAGTTAATAAGAGATCAAATCATTATGCTAACAAACAATAAAAGGGTGCAAGAAAGATTATGGACAATGGGAGATGGAACATTGAATAAAGTGCTAGCGGTAGTAAGAAAGGCTGAAGTATCTGTCAGATGTGCGAAAGCAGCCCTGGAAGAAGAGAAAGGAAAAGATAGAGAAGAAGTGTGTGTTGTGAGGAAAACTATAAGAGCAAGCGGCGTTGGTGCAGAAAGGAAAGATAAATTTGATGAAGAGAAGACGGAGAAGAAATATTTTCAAGCAACAAAGAATGAATATAGAAGAGAAAGCACAACCAATTTAGCGTGTTTTAGGTGTGGAAGTTATACACATTTAGCGGACAGTCAAGCATGTAGAGCAAGAGATCAAAAATGTACTGTATGTGGATTAATTGATCATTACGCAAGAGTTTGTTATAGAAGAGATAAAACTACAAGGATAAAGTATGTGACAAGGGGAGAAGATGAGTTGAGGAAACAAGTTAAAGAAGACGATTCAGATGTAGACGATGACGTATTTATGATAAGAGATTTTATTTTGGATGAAAAAAGTAAAGGGAGGAGTAAACCCCAATGTGAAATTGAAGTGGCGGGGGTAATAGTGATGTTAGTGGCAGATTCGGGATCGCCATATACTATTGTTAATCTGGATATGTGGAAGAGGAAATTTGTGAAGGAGATTGGTGTAGATCTAATGAAAAGTGACATAAATCCAAGAGGATTCACTGGGAAAAGTATTCCAATGGTGGGGTGTAGAGATGTGACATTTGTGTTTAAAAGGAGGGTGGCAGAGGGAAGAATGTATGTTGCGGAAAATGGACCAAGTGTTTTAGAATGGAGATATCAGGCAAGCTTGGATATAATACTTAATCCGAATGCAAAAGAGCAGGTTATGGTGTTGGGTGAGAATGATGATTTAGTGGAGGAAGTTAAAGATGATGATTTGACGGGAGAATTTAAAGGAAAGTATAGTGATATGTTCTCAGGAAATTTGGGCGTGTTTATGGAATTAAAACATGAGATAAAATTAGAGGAGAATGCCGTTCATGTAAATTATAGAGTAAGAAACGAACAGTTTACAGAAAGGAATGAATTGAGGAAGGAATTAATAAGGTTGGAGACTTCAGGAATGGTAGAAAGGGTTGAGTCATCGGTATGGATGGGTGCGGTTTTAACACAAATTGATGGTGAAGGAAAAGATGTCGTTTTTGGATTTGCATCAAGGAGTTTGACACCAGCAGAAGGACTTTATTCTGCAACAGCAAGGGAGGCCCTTGGTTGTGTGTGGAAAATGGAATATTTCAGAACAGCAAGACCTTTAAAGATATTACAGGATTACAATTACGTGATTAAATATGTTCCTGGAGAACGAAGTGAAGTTGCGGACTGTTTGAGTAGATTGCCCTTACCGATTAAAGAAGTACCTAGGAGTGAGTGGAATAGGTGTCAAATTGCTGTGGTTGAGGAAGAGTTCGAGAAGTCAATTGAGTGGCTTCTGCATTATGGAAAAGATGGGTTGATGGAAAAAAAAAAAGAGAAAGTTTTTGAAGGTTGGAGTGAAGGGAAACCAAATGCAGATGAAGGAAGTCGCTTTTGGAATGTGAGAGATGAGTGGAGTGTAGAATCTAGATTTGTTTACGGAGGAGGGGAAGTCTTACCTCCCAGAACCTTGAGGGGAAGAATAGTAGGTTTATGTCATGAAGGACATTTCGGAATTGTTAGGACAAAGAGGAGAGTCTGGTGGGCAGGTGTTGAAATTGAGTTGGGTAGGGTAGTGAGGGAATGCAGGGAGTGTGCTGATTCAAATAAAAGTTTAACAAAGTTAAGACCATCTTTGTCACCTGAAAGATGTTTTGAGATGGAGTTCATGAGAGTTGACATAGGATGGATGGATAGTACGTCACCGGAAAGAGTTAAGGGGAATGTTGTAAAAGCACTACAAGGGTACCAAGGAAGGTGGCAAGGGGAGGAAGTGTGTTTCCCAAGTGTCTGTATGGCATGTGAGTCGAATAGCTAGTGTAAAATATATAAAATGTTGGGGGAGCTGCTATGTTAATTAGTTTAGTTTATTTTCCTTTGTTGTATATAGTTTATATATAGTTTTCCTTTGTTCTTTTATTATTGTTAAGGGGGAAGATGTGTCGTGTTGTAGTATTCTTTGTCAGAATGTCTGTGTGTTCTTAGAATAAGGGTGCATGCGTGGGGTTCCAGGGAGGGACAGTTGATGAGGGAACGGCGATATGTTGTGATAGTCTTTGCGGTGCTTAGCAGAGTTGCCAATAAAGAACTTGTCAATGATCTTGGAGTAAGAGTCTCTTATAAGGAGAATGAAATATTTTACATCAGCGGAAGCGTAGAATGCTGGTAAATGTTCCAACAATAACATAAGGGTCAAAATACAAGTTTATTTTACATAATTTAGCGCGTCGATCTTTCTCTCGCAAGACGCGCCCTGGGCCTTTATCTGTCTGGAGAATCCCCGGCTCTTGCGTGGATGACCCACGCCACTTTCTCGTCATGTTGGGCCCTTCTCACTGTGAGTGGAGTTGAAAAGCGACACGTTCTTTGACTCCCGCTCCTCATCGCATCCAGTACTACTCATTGTGCCTCCCGCAGTGCTTTCAAATCTGTGGACTCCGTTACCGCGTCTCTAGTTTCTGTGGAGGAAAAATGCACTTCTTTACTGTAGCTCTTCTCCTGTGGTAAGAGCTGTCGACACCTCAAGCGCCTTTTCTGTTTTATTAATGGAGAGTCAGGGAATTGCTTTTTTACCTCCGCTTTCTAGCCTGAATAACTAAAATTCCTTATTGTCACACGCTGGCATTTTTCTCTGATACATGGTCACCATAAATGCTGGTATTGAAAAGCGGTGTCTTCTAATAATCCTACATCTAAAAATGAGGTGAAGCTCTTCATAGTATATCATATGATAAGCGCCAGCTGTTTTGACTGCTCTGACAGGATTCAACTATCTTTCATGAGGGGGGGGGGGGGGGGGCGCTAGAGGGCGCACTGCGGGATGGCTGGCTGAAACGGCAGCTCCGCCGGACAGACCTCTGTCCTGCATGTTTTAACCCGCAAATTGAACACCATGACCGCGTGAATTGACAGCAACTGAAATCGGAAGGTCCCAGGTGGCAGTGGAGTGCTTCTGAACTATGCAGGCAGGCGGGACGGAGTGAAAATTAGCGTTTATGTTCTCCGGGAGCGGTGACTGAGGCTTCGCAAGATGGCGCCCGCTGCGCAGTCGGACGACTGAGAGGCGCAACATAAGACACCGGGGAAGGACAGCAGGTACGCAGGGGTCTGGGCCCGTGATCGCGGCCGCTTGGGATCAGAGCGTGCAGTGTGGCTGATTGCGGGACACCCGCTCCAGTAGCTCGCGGCAGTGGAGTGGAAGCAACGATGACATGGCGGCCCACGACGAACCAACAAGATCGGGCCTCCAAGCTTGGTAGGAAGGCCCGTGTGATTCAGGTTTCTACTCCCAGCCTAATTGCTGGGGCCCACGCTGATGGTGAAATTGGCTGCAGGCGTAGGCCACCGTATTTTTACTAAATTGCGGCTGTTGGGCAGAGTCTGAGCTGCTGTGATAGTCACTGGAGGATGGGGCCTGGTGGGACCTATTGCGGACCACTGGGTGCCCTTTTCTGCCCCCACCCGTTATGCTCTGCTGCTGCGGTGTGGGCCGGCGGCTCTTTCGCATGGTTGCAGCTCCCCTCTGCATACCTCCATACAGGCTGAATCCGATGAGCAGGACGCCGCCGCTCAGCCTCTGTTCTTGAAGTCAGATATGATGAACTGAAAGTATAAAACACCACCTGGACTGTGATCTCTACACTACCCGGCGATATAGAAGCACAAGCATTTACTTAATGCGGCTATTGACAGTGGTGTAGTGGAAACTGTGAGGCAGCCAACCTCCAGCACGCTGCTGTGCTGGAGGTTCATAATTAGATGTCTACTGGTATAGTACTCGGCTGAGTACTAGGAACGTATCAGTTTTTGTCGGATTATTGTTATTTATTTGTTGGGTGGAGTCACGCAGAATTATATCTACGGCGTGTTCCCCCATATTTCATGATCATGATTGCTGTATCTGATTGGTCTCTAAGATATGGTAGGTCTCATGTTCATCCTGTTATCAGACCGTAGCACATTAGCACTATTGGTGGGCGATCCATAGACAGTATTGTTTTGGCCTTTCTGCCACCTACTACGATAATTTGTGAATTGTTTTAATACATCTTGTGCATTTGCACAGTATGGAAGTGGGTTTATTAATTGACCCACTACAAGATGGCGGTCATTATAACATACGACTGTTATTACTCTAGCGATAGACTGTTCGATCATGCATGTGGGCATTCCGGAAAATATTGTTGTCAAGTGACATTTCACAAGCGTTTAAAAAAAAAATAATAATAATTTTACCATTCCCACTGACTTGGATTGCGTTAGCTGGGAGTCTTATTCCCCATTACAAGATGGCGGCGCTCCTTTCCAGGCTGACGTCACTGCCCTTCAACCCTTTTTTAACATAGCCCACGCGGGCTGTCGGCGAAGCCAGAACTGTGGTGTCGGGCGTCCCGGGTTGAGCTTTGTTGTCTCCCGTTATTTAGGTAAGCCGATGCGTCGTGTATTCGCTAGTGAAGTTTGGCAAGTCTATCCCTAGGTACGCTATTTGGGTGTGTATAAGAACCCCGCTAGCACCTTCACCGGCTCGAGTTGGTTTAAGAAAGTTTGCTAGCTCAGCTCTGCAAACTATTCTAGGGTAGTGAAATTATTTTGCTTTAGGTTGTAATACAGTGTATATAGACCCGAGTGGTGTGCCGTTAGAATTGCAATATGAGGTTTCAGCACACACTCGCAATGCACCTAATGCTGCCAATAAAGTCGTTACATTGGTTTTTGTAAATTCATGATGTGTTACTTTGTTTCACAGGTCGCATTGTGAAGTAAGATTACGTGAGTGGCAGTTATTTTTCATACATCCACCCATCTTCTCACATGTGGTGTTGGTGACGGTAGAGGTAGACGAATTATAATTGACACGGGCACTCATTGTGGTCTTTTTGGTCTTTCTCTCTTTTTTCATAGATGACAGTTTGGCTTGTTTTTATGTAAGTAACAGGCAGTAAGAAGGGACGCCTTTGTTTGGGGGCTAATATATTGATTGGTGCTTAGGACTAACCGGCATTATTGACTATTTATTTGTTGCAGATTGCGAATTGTTTGAGAATTGAGACATGTAAGTATACTGACACTGGGTGCAGTAGACGGCTTTGTTTGAAGTAAATTGGGTTAGTTTATTTGTATCAGTGTTAAGTTTTTGTGTAGTGTGGTGGAGTCCCTTATTGTCCTTTTAGTGTGAGCATTGTACAGTCTCGCTTTGTGTCACAGGGTATTGACATTCAGTATTGTTGTTGTTTTTATGCATTAGATGGTATTGTGCAACTATTTTGTCCTGAAGATGGTCCCAAGGATCCATGCGACCAACGGGGACCGAAACGTCGACGCATGTACACCGTTTTTGCCCGAATATCTAAATGTGTTTTGTTGTTGACTCAATTAGTCTGTGTAATAATCACATGAACATGGTTGATTATACAATCCATGTGAAAAGCGAATGGTGTTCTATGTACTACCACTGAATACTATCTGGAAACGATTGGTAGTTTGTGTTGCCAGAGAACAAATGACAAAAAATCTAAAAAATAAATAAATAAATAAAATATATATATATACATGTATTAAAATTGACTTATTGATGAACTATGGTTGTCATTAAGTTCCTGTGATTCTCTCAAATTAAGTGTTCATGGATATGACACTGGCAAATATTTAAGTTGTTATATGAATGATTCCTTTAGGGACATCTTGCTATTGTTATTAACGATACCCAGTCCCTGGGGGATTATTGGGTGGCTCTATTGTATTATTATTGGAGGTTATATCAAGCAGGCCTGCTCCAACTGTACTGCTGCAGGAACTTGATTTTTAATGACTCCTTCACCCTGAATCATTGCGCCATTGTTCCTGGGAGGTGTTTGTATGATGGATAACGGTATACCTCCCGCATCGGGGGCCCCCGCTATGCAGTCTGCAATAACTTCATCGCCTTGATCTCGAAAAATAGCGTGTTCCAAACAGTGTTTCCTTGATTACGCTGAGTGGGGGTACAGTGCCTCTACTCTTTCAATGCATGCCTCCTCAGCCTGACTGCCCCGCAACTTAGGACTGCAGCGGATTACTACTAGGGGGGTACTCTCCTGGAAAGACGGGGTGTATCACCAGGGCTCCCCTCTCTACAAAAGACTCGGCCGCGACGGCAACACTGGAAGCTGGAAGGCAATATTCCTTGGTTGGTGCTACTTACCTGTATGTATTTTGCGGTGACGACTCACTCATCCAGGATGGGGAAACCAGACAAACAACAGCCAAAACTTACTTTCGAGTCACGTAGGACGGTGCGTGGCCCCACAGCGCACTCAGATACGGAAACGGATCCAGACGTTGTCACGGATAGCGGCATAGAATCAGTCCTGAAGGCAATACAATCTAGCTTGCAGGACATTAACGGGAAGCTTGACCATCTTACCTGTCGCGTGGATAAAATGGTGGCAAAACTGGAGAAGCAGGGTGAACGTCTGGATGCGGCCGAAAACTGTATATCGGCGGTAGAGGACGAGGCGCATGCTACTACCGCTAAGTGTGGAGGAATGGAAAAGGTGTTGGAAGTGATCAAAAAGAAGGCGGAGGACTTCGAGGCGCGATCACGCCGTAACATTGTTCGCATTGCGGGTGTCCCGGAAACAACCAACATGGGCCGCATGGAAACGTATGTAGAAGAGCTGTGCCGGGCGGTCTTTGGTGTGGAACATCTCTCATCGATCTTCATAGTTGAACGAGCACACAGGTCACTAGCGCCTCGTCCACCGCCAGGTGCCCCACCAACGCCTATAGTGGCTCGCACACTAAACTATAGAGATCGTGATTGCATATTACTGATGGCACGGGAGAAGCAGCAAGTGACCTATCAAGGTAACCAACTGGAGTTCTACCCGGACTACACTGTAGCGGTGCAGCAGGCCCGTAAGGAATTCGCAAGCGTCAATGCGGTGGAATACGCCATACTGTACCCAGCACAACTGAAGGTAACTTGGGAAGGTAAACTGACAATCCTCTCCACTCCGAAGACAGCCCAGGACTTCATTAAAAAGATTGCTGGCAGGAGAAAGGCACAGCAACGTGCCGACCAGCAACAAGATTCGTACTGAACAGCTGGCACATACAAGAACTAATAAAATGGTTGTGTTTGCTAATGTGGCTGTTTTATTGCCCGCACTTGATATGACTGCATCAAGTACTCAACACTAGTTGGGCATTCAACGATTCCTGAGTGGTAAGTGTGCGTCTTAAGCAAAGTATGCCACTTGGGCATCGGAGTCTGGTTTATAGTAGCCATGGTTAGATGCCTGGGGGTGTGGCACGTCGATAGCGTACACCTGGGACATTGAACTGTACGACTGTTGCACAGAGGTGAACTTTTCATCTGTCTTCAGGACCCTACCTCTAGTACATGTGGATTTCTATTATGGTTTTGATGGTGGCGTTAGTCTAGATCTCCTCACTGGAGATGTCGAAGGTATTATTCTCAGCTCTACCATATGTGCTGTTTCGATTTGTTCCCACCTCTAGTACGCTGGTGTTATATAGCAGTTATGGGCGCCCATAGTTTACAGATACACATCTGGTATTGTTTGTTGGGCAAGTCTGGGACATGAGGGCCTTGGACGGACATGCCCAATTCCTGTCGCAGTGGCTTAATGCTCTGGGAGGGTTGCAAATAATGTTATGATGCTGCAGTGGAACTCCTGTGCTCATAACTGAGTCTAGCTTGCAATTGTCTGTCATCTGTAAAGGACGGAGGTGGCTTTACAAATGTGTCATGTATTTCATATGTCGGAAATGTTCAATGCACAGCAATTTGATACGCTATTACTGGCAGCGTTTGCAATGTTGTCAACGATATTTCAATGTGTTCGTAAAGTTTAAGTCTGTAATAATGACTATGGTCTGTCCACATCCATTAAGTTGGATGGTGTTGTGTACCCTAGGCGGACCGCCACATGGGTGTTCCCCATACAGTTAATGGTTCCATTGGGTTTTGCTTGTGGGGTATGGCTTCGGCAGGGTTGGGTTGCTGAAGTGGGTGGGGGGAGGTTGAGTTGGGGATGGGATGTTAATGTGAGCGTGGGGTGGGGGGATGAGGGTAGGTGTTCGTTTTACAGACCATGCCATATCTACTACACTGTGCAGGATGGGTCCTGCCCATGACATGCTTTTTCTCTATGTGATGATGCAATTACCGCATATTATGTGTGGTCGAGCTATGTTGTTTCTGACACATTATGGTAACAGATAGGTTAAGACCCACATTGCTTAATTTGATTTCTTGGAATATTCGCGGCCTTAACAACCCCAAAAAAATACGGCAAATGTTTGCATATTTCGATCGTTTACATGTGGATATCGCATTGCTTCAGGAAACACATATTGCCCCTCATTCTGGTCACAAACTGGGTCGCAAATGGGCTGAATCGATCCATAGTTCCACATATTCCTCATATTCTTGGGGGGTTACTGTCTTGATCAAAAAGGGCACGAATTTTTCGATTGACACCTTTACGTCAGATCCGTTAGTGAGGTATATCATTCTGGGAGGCAGCGTTTGTGGGCAGCGGTTAACACTTATCAACACGTATGGTCCGAATGCGGATGTCCTTGATTTTAATACTGAGGTATGGCAACTACTCAACAATATGGCAGATAAAACGTTGCTCTGGGGGGGGGGAAGAGACCTTAATTTAGTATTAAATGACACTCTGGACCGCTCGCCCTCTACAGTGGAACCCCATAGGAAAGCTATGTCCAAAATGCTCGACCTTATGGCGGAACTGAAACTGCATAACATTTGGCGGGTTAATTGTCCCAACCGACGTGAGGCGACATGTCTCTGTAGCACATAACAGCTGGTCCAGACTTGATTATTGGCTCGGTTCCCCTGACGTTCTACTTTGGACTAACGCTGTCACCCATCTCCCACGCACAATGTCCGATCACAACCCTGTTATTCTGACCGTCACGATAACATATTATATACCGGCCCCTTATAGTTGGTGTTTTAATGCAAAGGCCCTGACTGATCCGGTGTACAAAGACACTCTTGCTCAAGCCATTTCAGAATTTTTCTTGTTTAATGAATCTACCACTGATGATTCAAGCCTGCTGTGGGAGGCTTTTAAAGCCACACTGCGAGGTGTTTGTATAAGTACAAATGCGGGTATATTGAAAGATATTCGAGGGCAAGGGCTTCAATGTGAGAATAAGCTGAAATCCTTAGTACAGGACTATGAACAATCGCAGCACCCGCAGACATTAGGTAACATTCGGATAGCTGAGTCTGAATATAATGTGTTAACTGAAGAAGAACTGCGTTACAGAACGAAAAGAAGTACAGGAAGGGCCTTTGGTGAAGGCGGCAGGCAGGACGTATGTTAGCATCTAAAATGTGTGATGGTCGTACTCTGCACACTATCTCACGTATCCGTGATACAACAGGAGAGGTGCAGATAACTGCACATGGTATTTTACAGGAGTTTAGACGTACCTATGGCGCTTTATATAAATCACGCAATACTGCCCAGCCGAATGAAATTATGCAATATCTGGAGGATGTGGCCATCGCTTGGCTTTCAGACACACAGCGGAAGTATCTCTCCCTGCCTATCACGGTTGAAGAAGTTACAGAAGTAATTAAATCTCTGCCCAACAGGAAAGCCCCAGGCCCGGATGGGTTTACGGGAGAATTTTATAAAGCTTTTGCAGATCTGTTGGCACCGCGTCTGGTTGCCATGTATGGAGACGCCTTTCACAAGGCAATTCTTCCTCAATCTTTGCGTGAAGCTGTCCGGATTGCCCTCCTAAAACCTGCGAAGGACCCTGACAGTTGTCATTCTTATAGGTCATTATAACTCTTAAATGTAGATTCTAAAACACTGGCCAAGCTGCTGGCGGTGAGACTGCAACCCCTCATGACTAACTTGGTTCTACCGGACCAGTCAGGGTTTATCCCGACGAGATCTACAGCGCATAACACCCGTAATTTGCCCAATCGCATTACCTTGTACCTACAACGAAGGCAGCGGCGGTCATGTTGGATGCAGCCAAAGCTCTTGATTCCATCGAGTGGTCCTATCTCATGACCGTACTTAAGAGGATGGGGTATCCCCCTGTCTTTATGCAGTGGGTTCAGCTATTATATACGGTGGCCCGTATCCGTATTAATAACTAAATATCAGAGAGTATAACCATAGAACGGGGGACCAGGCAGGGTTGCCCCTTATCCCCTTTGTTAGCTTGCAAGATAGGTCAGGGTCATCATTCTGCCTTGCAATTTCCCCAGAGACGTTACATATCTCCATGTATGCGGATGATATGTTACTATATGTGCACAACCTAGAAACGCATCTAGCACCTCTGTTAAGAGAGTATATGAAATTTGGGAGGCACTCTGGCCTCCAAATTAATTGGGACAAATCTATCATTATCCCACTGGCAGACTCCACTTCCCCGCATACTACGGAATTCCCCGAAGAGTGCCAAACAGATCCAGTCCGGTATTTGAGAGTCTGGTACCGTTGGGATCCAGAACTTGTCATCCGGACCAATTATGGTCGTGCAATCAGTGCGATGACGGATAGAATTAATCGCTGGATCCAATTGCCTCTCTCCCTCGCGGATAGATTAGCTATAGTCAAAATGGTCGTACTACCTAAATTTCTGTATCTATTTAACAACATCCCTATCACACCCCCCTCAGCAGTGTTTCGGCAATTATCCTCTTTAGTGAGCAAACTTATTTGGGCGGGTAAACAGGCTAGAATTGAATTACGTGCGCTCACTCTTCCATACTCACAAGGGGGCTACAGAGTCCCGGATCTTTTTCTTTATTACCTCTGTGCACAGGCACAGTATGCGTACCACTGGTATCATCCCACACCTTACCTCACACATGTGGCTATCGAAGAGGGAGATGCATTGCCTATTCCGCTGAACGCCATAGTCACCTATCAAAGACCACCATTACAAGCTAAAGATATTAATACGGTTGATACTACTAATACGGCTTGGCAGACTATAGGTAGATTAGCTAATAGACTTCCATTGTATGCCCCGGCCCTTCCATTAAATCATCATCCACACTTGTCTGTCACACAACAGGAGGTTGGCATGGGGTTATTGAAACAAGTGGGGGTCGTCACATTGGGTGATTTTTATACTGATGGCAGATTTCAACGCATTGAGGACTTAGAATATATTAGTAACCAGACGTTACTTTTCTGGTTCACTTATCATAGACTTCAACAGGCCATCAAACAGCACTACCTTACCTATCCAGAGGAACCCTCGCAGCTCCGCGCCCTCCAACTGATCATAGCATCTAATAATCCAACACATATAATATCACGTCTGTACACTGTCATTCAGGAGGAAATCGCTAACACAACACACAGGGCATGGACGAGGTGGAATGAGGTGCTTGAAACTCCCCTTACGGAAGAGGAGTGGAAAATAACTTGCTCTTTAACAGGTATGCGGACACCTACCGCAACCTCAGAATATTACATTATAAGTATTTGCATCAAACGTATTATACGCCAGCCAGACTTCATAAATATGGACTTCGACCGGATGCAAGGTGTAAAAGGTGTGGACTTAACTCAGCAGATTTTCTGCACATTGCTTGGCATTGTGGGAAGGTACATGACTATTGGGTCAAAGTAACGCAAATTCTGAGTGACATGGTGGGGGTGTTAATCCCTTGTTCTACTCGTACATTTTTGTTGGGGTTGGTGGGAGGTGTACGGGCGTTGAAACGCAAATACTGTATGGTTGCCTTATTGCTTGCCAAACATAGAGTATCACTCTGTTGGGATAGCAAGAATATACCCACGACTCATCAATGGCTTAGGAATATGGCCTACTGTCATGAAACGCTCCTTACGTATGAGGAAGAATTGCCAAGTGGATCACATCCGCGTGATTACTGGTCATATTTGGTGGACCATTTGCGCACTGCCTCTTTGGATCCTTGATAATTTGCTCTGTATGCTATCTGCTGTCATCATTTGCATGTGGGCTCTGGGTGGTAATCTGACGGCACAGTAATTGTAACTGTACAGAATTGTTGTATATGGGGGCGGGGGGCGGTAACATGATGGTCTGTATTAATGTGAGTTTTGGACGGATGTTGTCCTAAAAATGCTAATAAAAAGATTTTTTTTTAAAACACCTATCTTTCATGATGTCATGTGAAAGCCTTTATTACTGTTGACAAGTCAAGCCAGCTATTTTACATTTTAGCGGACAGACTTTGAAAAGTGGTGTTTTTAACACACTCCTCATGTCGAGTATTTCAAATAATTCTGTCAGCTTTGTAGTGAATCTATAAGCAATTTTTCAAGCTACTAATTCAGCTACTGCTCCACAAATGTCTACCTACAAGAATGGAAACAAGACTTCTAAACAACCTACTTTTACGGAAGCGCTCAAACAACCACGCAACATGTCTGTGAAAGGTCCAGTCTCCCCAACTTCTAGTCCACCCTTATCTACCTCAACTGATTCTTTAGGGGATACTTTGATCCGTATTTTACAAGAAGTCCCATCAATCAGCTCTCGTTTGACGGACATAGGTCCCAACATATTTTCCCTCACATCAGAGACTAAGTCCATGAGGGCAGATATTACACAGTTTCATTCCAAAGCGGAGGAATTGACCCAGCGATTAACAGTGGTGAGGCCAGTCTTGAATCAGTACAAAGTGAAGACCAAGACTTTTAATTTCTCCGCAGTAAGCTTGTGGAATTGAAAGACCGAAATAGAAGGAGCAATATTATTGTTTGGTTTTCCTGAACAAATTGAAGGGCACAATGCTAGATTATTTTTATGCATGTTCTCCCCAAGCTTCTTGGTATCACCTTTGAACTCAATGGCTAGAGCGGCAGACCCTGATGCAGAGGTCTGTCCCGGGACCAGGGTTCAATTCCCGTCTCGGCGGGTCTTGGGCTCAATTTCCTCGGACCTGATAATTCTCGCCTCAGTGCCTATTCTAATAATGGGTCCCACTCTGCAACTCTGGGCAATAGCTTGCTTAATCTCCACAACGGCCCCAACAGCGCTGGGATGCCTGGCGTCACCTTGGGGATGCCCAGGAGTGGACATTTCACAGGGAAAAACCAGGAAGGGTTCCACAGCGGTATGCGTTACAGCGCCAGGACACCCCAGTTGGGGTATTAGTTCGCTATACAAGTACAAATTACAATACAATTACAATTACAATACAACCATTGTTGGAAGTCCAACGTGCCCCCAGAATTGGTCCCCCGCGCAAAGGATTTGGTTCTCACCCAAGACCTTTAATTGCTTGTTTTTTACGATATGATCAAGTACGACAAATAATGATTGAGGCACGCAAGCAGGGTTCCTACATTTATGATGGTCACGAAATACACATGGCTGCTGACTTTTCAAAAGAAACCAATGAACAACGAAAGGCATTTTCATCCATGAGACCACAACTCAAGCAGATGGACATAAAATATGGTTTATTTGACCCTTCGCCTTTCTGAATCTCCAAAAATGGATAATCAAAGGATTTTTATAATCCTGAGGACCTGCAACGCTTTCTGGAGAGCATCTCACTTCAAGATATGGATGTGCAACACCCTCCCGCTGACCAGTCTACTTCCAATTCTACATCCTTTCAACGCATTTCTGATAATCTACATCACAACCCCAGTGAAGTTCGCCATAGAGTCAGAGACCTTGCAAGAATGAATCGCACATATGAAAATAAAGCTTCAGCTTTACAGGCAGTCTCCACTCTTACGCAAGATCGTCATAGGGACAAATCCCAATCCCCTCTGAAATCTGCCTCAGATGGAGAATAGGCTCTAATTTTATCTTCCTTTCCATTATAGCCTTACCTTATCCAACTGTATTTTCGTGAATTTTTCTAGATTATAGATCGATAAGTATTTTCTAAGGCCTTTATTCATTTCTACAATCAATTTAACACTTATATGTTTAGAATCTCTTAATTATTTATTGTATATGATTTACGGTGATTTAAATTCCATATATATAATCTTCTATAGAACTCTTAGGTCCTGAGTCAGGTAAGTATTGTTCAAGAGTTTTTTGCTTATATGTTGTTATATTATTCTCGATTATATTTACATACACGCTTACATTAATATTATATCCTTTTTTAATTTGTTAATATATTTGATATATAGGATTTACACTTAGTATAAGACTTTTATAATATTAGGTGATTTAAAATATTTCTGATTATATTTATCCTTTTCATATGCTCCTGTTTGGAGATAATTTATATTTATTCTCTCATCTACTCTTAGTGGCAAATAATTTTTCATAATATCTATTCCACTTTATATCAAATGTTTTAATCATTCTGATTCGCATAAATGTCTTACTATTTTATGTAAACTTCCATCTATGCTTATTATTTTAAATGTTATGCCTTATGTCTTATATTATTTGTAGTTATATATTTATATATTTATCTTAATGTATTTCAACTTCCTGAATGTATATGAATGCTTTGACAAATCTACACTTGTTTTAATGCCAAATTTTATATTCATGGGTCTTCGGAATCAAATGCCTTTCTATATATTTTAATTTTTCCTTTTGTTGTCACGATTGTTATTCTCTTGACGGCAGTGCTCTAGTGAGCCCAGACACGCGGCTGACAGTTCGAGGTATATTGAGTATCTAGTATAGTTTGGTCTTCTTTAAATATCCTTATAACTCCTTTATTTTGCTTTTTCTTACATTATCTTCTATCGCTATTTACGATTTTTGTAGGTTAACTTGTTCCTCTTTTCTATCTCTATTACGTTTCTTATTCACAAGTCTTCAATCTTCACTTTAAACACTTAACTTTACAACTCATAAAATCCTTATTC
This sequence comes from Lissotriton helveticus, assembly GCF_964261635.1. NCBI lineage: Eukaryota > Metazoa > Chordata > Amphibia > Caudata > Salamandridae > Lissotriton > Lissotriton helveticus. The sequence goes on along the minus strand of NC_136061.1, from coordinate 2,119,291,894 downwards.
TCTTACACTTTTCTCTTACATGCTAGCCAGAGTACCCTTCCACCCTTCCTTTTGTTTTTGCTTTCTTTACTTTCTCCTTTCCATCCTGCCCTATTCCCACTTATTGTATTCCCACTAAAATATTATATCTCTTACTTTTACTAATACATTTACTACTGAATTCTTTATCCCTTTTAACTATATCTCAAATGGCTCATACTCACTCTCTAGCTACTATTAAGTGGAATGTTCATGGCATTACTCATTTCATCAAAAGGAAAAAATACTTTCTTTCTAACAATCCAAACATGTAGACATACCTTTGGTACCAGAAACACAACTTAATGAGATTGAATCTGACAAACTCTGCAGAGATTGGGTGGGGAAGGTTATTCACAAAAATGATTCTATGGATCTTAACCCTGTTCGCAAATGTAGAGTTGCAAGCCTTATTCGTAGATCACTTCCAGTAACGATCTCCAAGACCTGGTCAGATCCTGATGGTAGATACGTATTTGCCAAATTACGTATTGGGAACTCTTACATTTGCCTGGGATCAATCTATGCTCCAATTGGTACTAAAAAGTCATTTTTCCTGCAATTGAATCGTCTTCTCACAGAGATTGACGCCTCCCAATACCTTATTGGTGGAGACTGGAATCTGGTACTGGATCCTATTCTAGACAAAACAGGTCAATTTGACAAAGCCAATGTAGCGGATAGAGCTATTTTTAACATACTCTCAGATCATGGTTTGGTTGATCATTGGCGTCTCAGTCATCCACAGTACAAGGAGTACACGTTCTTCTCTTCATCCCAATCTATACTTGTTTATATACATCAGATCCTACCAAACATAATCGCAAATTATTAGAAGAAGCACGCATGTCCCTTAATAGTCTATTTACATCAAAGCTGAATATGCTCTACAAAGAATGAAAGGGAGACACTATGAGTAAGGGGAGAAGGCAGGACGATTACTAGCTGCACAATTACGTCAAAGAGAAGCTGCAATGGCAATGGCCATTCCAGCTATTCGGTCGACTCGAGGCGACATACTTACAAGGCCCCAAGAGATAGTTAATGAATTTGCCTCCTTTTATCAATCTCTGTATACTCTAGAAGACCACATAGATCGAGATAAGATCTTCTTTTATAGCGAAGGTTAATCTCCCTAGTCTTTCTGACAGTGGGAGAGCACTACTTGAAGGAGAAATCACAAAAGATGAGATTTTTAAAGCTATTGCTGCCCTACCCTATCATAGAGCTCCTGGGGAGGATGGCTTTCCTGCTGAATTTTATAGATGGACAGGTCACAATGTTATCGATACTTTACATGCTGCATTCCTTGAGGCTGATAAGGAATCATCATTGGGATCACTTTCTAATAAGGCAGTTATAGCCGTATTGCACAAACCTGGCAAAGACACTCCTCTATGTGGTAGTTATCGTCCCATTTCTTTATTGAATTGTGATATTAAAATCCTAGCCAGCATTTTAATATCTCGATTATGCAAAGTACCTCCTTAATACACCATACTCAGGTGGGTTTTGTTCCAGGACGTTCCTCTCAGAATCATCTACGTACACTAGCCCATACATTGTGGTCTGCTTAACATCTTTCGGAAGATGCCTTGGCACTTTCGCTTGATGCAGAAATAACATTTGACTTTTTTGAGTGGGATTATCTTTTTACTGAAATGCAAAGATTTGGGTTGGGCGATGAATTTATACATAAAGTGCGTTTGTTGTATGATGACCCCTCAACTCAGATACATTGTGGTGGTTTCTTATCTAATACATTTCCGATCCAGAGAGGAATGCGCCAGGGTTGCCCATTATCCCCTCTTCTATTTCTTTTAGCAATGGAGCCCCTTGCTGCTACAATCCGTCAATCTGAAGAGAAGTGTCCCTCTCCCAATTGGACAAAATTTACCTATATGCAGATGATATACTTCTTACTCTTACTAATCTTCCCCGATCCCTTCCATCTCTCCTTCAAATTATTAATGACTTTTCATCCTTCTCGGGTTATAAAATAAATTGGGACAAAAGTGAAGCATTACCTATTTCTGATGGTACTACAAAGGCAGCGATTCACAGATTTCCTTTTCGATGGCAGTCTTCACACCTTAAATATTTAGGAATTATAGTCAATAAAGGTTTGCAAAATATGGTTGCAGATAATTTAGCTCCCCTATTCTTCCAAATGCAGAGGGATTTTGACAAATGGAAAACTATAGGATTATCTCTTTGGGGTAGATTTCAAGCTATCAAAATGGTTAACCTTCCGCGTTTTATTTATATTTTAGGCATGCTTCCCCTTCAGATTCCTCTAGTTACCCTTAGATCAATAGATTCTAAGAGCAATACTTTCATATGGGGCTCAGCGAGACCACATCTCGCTATGGCAAAATTATAGGCTCACCAATTATATGGAGGTATGGGTGTTCCATCCATCGAACATTATTCCCTTGCTTTACACATCTCCCAATTCTCCTATTTCTTACAAGAAACTAAGGATATTCCGCAATGGGTTTCCATTGAGTGCCATCCTTTATCCAAGGTTTCGGGCCTTTTTCTTTTATATGGTAGTGGTACTAGTTCTTCTGACCCCAAAAACCCGATATTGTAAATGGAAATGTAGTTGAGCTTATATAGCGAACAGCTACCCGCAGTGGGTGTCCCGGCGCTTGCTTAGGGAACCCTTCCTGGTATTCCCCTGTGAGATAGCAGGGTATCCACAAGGTGAAAGTCAGGCATCCCGCCGCGAGGGGCCGTTGTGGAGATTAAGCAAGCTATTGCCCAGAGTCGCAGAGTGTGAACCCGTGAGTCGAGGAGGCACCGGGGCGAGAATTATCGAGTCCGTGGAATTTTTAGCACAAGACCCGCCGAGGCGGGGAATTGAACCCTGGTCCAGGACCGATCTCAGCTTCCGGGTCTGCTGCCTCTAACCCCTGAGCCACACTTCTCCATATTGTCAGCCATCCACAAATCTTGGCAAAGAGGATATCGTATATTAGCATCAAATGCACGTATTCATATTAAGGCTCCCTTATGGAATAATTTAGCTATTCGTATTAATGGTCGTACTCTATTTTGGCCTTTATGGCATGCAGCTGGCATTCACTCCCTAGATCAACTTTTTAATGATGGGAATTTTAAATCCTTTGCTCAACTCTGTGAGGAATTTAACACTCCTACACAACACACCTCTAAACATTCTCAACTTCAACAATCTTTAAAGAACTATTTAGGATCTCCCCCTTCGCTACTCCAGTTGTCCCCAATACTGTCTTACTAAAATTAGTGGGGGAAGTTCAAAGGAGTGACTTCAGGCCTCTATAAAACCTTTGTGGCTCCTCTATTTTACAATCATTATCTAACTCTCTTCAAACTAAATGGCAATCCCGTTTATCTGTTTCTTATACGGATTCCGAGTGGGACCAGATATTAGAGGGATTACATAAAGGAGTTCGTGAAGCAAGGCTTAAATTTTGTATATTTAAAATTCTTCACAATTGGCACTGGTCACTGATTAAATTGCATAAAGCTGGACTACTCTGACACACTAATTGCTGGAGATTTTTTACTCCTGGTTGTAGTATAGCTCATATCATTTGCGAATGTCCAGAAACTGGTCCTATTGGACTTTCATAGGCAAAACTTTACAATCCACAATGCCATTATCTTTACCATTTACATCTGCCACCTTTCTCTTGCATGATTTTCGATGTTTTCCAAAGCTCTCAAAACCACAAAATCGTCTTCTACATACAGCGCTAGCTAATGCTAAAATGTGTATTTTACGTCACTGGAAGTACCCATCTCCACCTTCTCAAGAAGAATGGCTGGTGGCATTGATGCAGACGGCCTTGCATGAACGTACAATATACAACCTTCAGGATAAAACTGATCTTTTTCTTCAAATTTGGTCTCCCTTTCTTAAAACTAATATTGACGATTCTGCCAATCCTACCCTCTCTCCTAACGTAAACACCTGAATCACTTAATTCATTATTTTATATTCTTCTATGTTACGTTTTCTCCACCATTTCTTGTTCTGTTTCTCTTCCCTTCCTTTCTTCCTTTTTCCTCTTATCTTCCTTACCCTTATCTTCACTTCCTCTCCTTCCTTACTCTGGCTCTAATCTTTCACAATGTTCTCTTATTTTATTTTTCAAAGTTTATTTCCGTTCTCTTATTTTCCACTCCTTTTCATTTCTAGTGTCCTAATATTATTAATATGACAATTTTGTGTAAAGTTATTGTTTCCTATTTATATTTAGCTCTATTTATATACTATAATGTATACAATATATAATTCTTATTTATGCTACTTTCACTATTTATCTAGTCACTTATTTATTCATTCAATATGTATATATAGCATGATTCCTTATTTATTCTAGTTATATGCACATGCATTACATATCTTTCATATTCTATATTCTTCTCTTTAGTATTTATTAATAATTTATTATATTGCTGATCTTTCATTATTGTGTATTTCATGTACTTTATTGTAAAGTTCAATAAAAAAAAATTCAACACTAAATGCAATCAGGGCTCAAAAATCTGCTTACTATGGCGAGCCCGATTTAATCAGAGCGATCTATTTTTACAGCCTACTGACTCATTTTGGAGAGTTGACAACAGGTGTGCTGCTTGTGAATGAGCAATAAAGATGCCTTTAAATCTTGGTATCTTGTCAAATTTGCTTGGCTTTCAGAGACCGAGTTCAAAAGTCAGTTTGTCTTCCTACATTTACATTTACTTTTCTTTCTGTAACTGAAGTTAGAGGATTTTGTTTAGTGAACTGTGTGACAATCCTGCTGTGCAAAGCACCTGAAATAAAATGCTGTAAGATTTTAGGCTTTTTTTTCTAACACAACATTGAAATAGCTAATACATTAACTGTTCAAACATTTCAAATATATTTCACTAGTTATGAAGACAAATATTTGTAATTCTGCGGTAAAAAAAAGATTTTTATATGATCAAAACAAATCAAACACTTTCTTGATGTGCAAATTTTAAATATTTTTGCTGAAACTCAATTTCTAAATAATGTTTATGTGCTATATAGTTTTAATCAGTAAAACTATATGTTAGTGGGAATTTGTTTGGGCCATTTTAACCGAAAATGTGCGATCTGTAAATGACAGTGCATGCTTTTGTAATATATTTATGAAAAGTGAGTTTTTAAACATGAACTGACAAATATTCCTGCTCCGGCCCAGATGACAATGTTATTAGTGAACTAAGAGGGAAGCCAAGGATCATGTGTATCCTATATTTGGTCTTGATTCTTATTATACATGGAGCAAACGTATAGTCTAGTAAAGAGTTTTTTTTGTACAGCAGAAATAGTGAACTTGCATATTTGAAGACAAAATATTTGCCTTGAATCACGCAATTTGAGACCAGTTCATGTGTCTTGTACATTAGTTAGGTCGAGTAGATTACTCAGGATACTAGACCTGCGGGTCTAGTCACATGTTTATGATTTTTCGAGCCCTGGCAATTCAGCCACTCTAGGCAGAGATTTGCTCTGGACATCAGACACATTTATTTTTTTGTGCCCATGGGATTTTCTTTTTTGTGCTGTCGAGCTACTAGAAAGCATCCACTCTGTAATACTTGCTACACTCGAGACTGTCCCAGACCAATTACTCTGGATCATCTTGGAATGGGTTTGTGCATGGTTTATCATTGTTCTGGTTCAAGATGGCCAACATAATGCTTCTAGAGGTGGCAGACATCCTGAAACAGTACAACAATGATTCACTATGGACCATGCCATTACAAGCTGCCTGCCCAGTTCAGAAACAGTGGCTGCACAGGATGTGGTGCACTGCAGAAGTGATCAAACAGTGTCCTGGCACTACTGTGTGTTGCAGGATTTTCTACAAAAATATATATGTTTTAAAAGCAGGATGAAAGAAATGAAAAGGCACCTATCAAAAGGGAAAATGGAAAACTAAAGGACTGGCATGCCCTCCATGGTACTTAACTGCACTCACTTTCAAAGGGATATACACGGGAGATCAGATAAAATTAACTTATTCACAAGGTCAATGGAGCCAACAAATGAAGTGTGCTGACCCTTTGCTCCATGCTGTTTGCAGCCGTAGGAAGACGCTGAATATGCATGACACTTAACAATGGAAGAATAGGGCTGATCTTAAATCCCTCTAATGTATGTATGATCTGATTTGTCTTTAAGAGCCTGACAGTCATCTAGACCTGTTAAGTGCCTTCTAAAAGGGTCTAGTAAAGATTATCACAGTGGAAATCTTCTGCCCCCGGGTTTATCAAAGGGTGTAACCAACACCAAAACCCTTGTCTACAAAGGTACGGTGTGAGATTCCATTTAATTAAGTACCTGTCTGCAGGCTTAATTATGGTGCAATAACAATCTACAGTAAAAGGCGTACTTTAACTTATGTTTTTAAAAATAAACAAGTCAGGTGGACAGTCTTTGTTGTACATTTTCAGTTAAACAGTACACACATATGACATCTGAATGAACCAATCAGGCATAAGCAATGATTATAGCATATCAAGTAATTTAAAAGAAAAATCTAAATGGTCACCTACATTAACATCAGGTAACAACATAGAGTTATTCCACAAATTGGTACTAGCTGATTTGGACAAACCTGAAGACAAGAAATACTAGACAAGACATAGAAAAGACAACTTACCATGGGGGGAGAGAAAAGCTCTAACGGACCTGTGTGAGAATAAGGAACTAACCATGAGAGAGGCTGACAAAGGGGGTAACATGGTTTTGATGAACTCGGCGGATTATGACAACGAAATACTTACCCAACTAAGTGATCTGTCATGTTACGAACCTTTAAACACTAACCCTATGTGGGCTTTGACTGAATACATTATCACCCAACTTAAAAGATGGCATAGTTTGGGACTAATAGACGATGACGAATTGACATATCTAAAACCTAATAAACCTAGGTATCCATGTATCTACACGCTGCCAAAGGTACAAAAGGCATCACCATTTCCTCCTGGCAGACCAATTATTTCAGGCATTGGGGTACCCACAGAACGAATTGAATATGCTACTTACCAGTATGCATCTGTTCTTGGCATGTAGGGCTGCTAACATTCATATCTTATGCATAGATCGCCGCCTAGTGTTGGGTCCGGATGATTGCACATTGTTGTCCTGGAAGAGTCTTCGAAGTATCACGAGATAGGTGGCTCCTCCCCTGGACTACAGTGCGCATGGGCATCGACTCCATCCCCAGATTGTTTTTAGCCATTGTGGCAGAGATGGAGTGAAATAGTGTAAAGGATGTCCATGCTAATGATGAATGCAAGAGAGTATCTGCAGCCGCTATGGGCACCGGGGAGGAGGGCGGGCGATATGAATGTTAGCAGCCCTACATGCCAAGAACAGATGCATACTGGTAAGTAGCATATTCAGTTCGAGGCATGTGGGCTGCTAAATTCATATCTTATGCATAGAATACACAGCAGTCCCTCCATTAAGGGCGGTTGCCCGTGCCAGCTGCAGAAGCTTGAAAAAGTGTCTTGAGAACAGCCTGTCCTACAGCTGCTTGCTGTTTTGAATGCACATCTACACAGTAATGTTTGGTAAATGTGTGTGGTGTAGACCATGTGGCTGCTCTACAAATGTCTTCCAAGGGAATGTTCCCCAGGAAAGCCATGGAGGCCCCCAATTTGCGTGTGGAGTGCGCCCTTGGGGGTATTGTTAAAGTACGTTTAGCCTTTTGATAACAGATTTGAATGCACTTAACAATCCATCTGGCTATTCCTGCTTTGGAAATGGGGTTGCCTTTGTGCTGTGCTGAGAAGGCAACAAAAAGTTGTTGTGTTTTCCTAAAGTGTTGTGTTCTGTCAATGTAGTACATCAACGCCCTCCTAACGTCCAATGTATGAAGCATTCTTTCCGCTACTGTTTGTGGGTTTTGGAAGAATGCGGGCAGGTCAATAGTTTGGTTGATATGAAACTGTGACACCACCTTAGGAAGGAATTTGGGGTTAGTGCGGAGCACTACCCTGTTGGAATGTATTTGGATGAATGGCTCTTGGATTGTGAGCGCCTGCAGCTCACTAACACGTCTGAGCGATGTGATAGCAATGAGAAAAGCCACTTTCCATGTGAGAAACTGAATTTCGCAGGAGTGCAGTGGCTCAAAAGGTGGGCCCATCAGCCTAGTGAGGACCACATTGAGGTTCCACACTGGAGCTGGTGGTGTTCTTGGAGGAATGACTCGCTTCAGTCCTTCTAGGAAGGCTTTAATGGCAGGCACCCTGAAAACAGAGAGGTGTTGCCTATTCTGGAGATAAGCCGCTTGTTACGTGTGCGGGAGGAATAGGCAAAACGCTTATCTTGGTTTTCGAAGGGTTTATTTTATAATACAGAGAGTCTGAGCTTTTCTTCTTGTATGCTAGTTTCCCCCTTGGAGAACGACTTCTTGCAGCCTTCCTGATCCCGGATTCCGCTGCCGAGGCTCGGTGTTCCCTGTCGAGTCTTCTTCGCGTGGTAGGCTCGTCAACCTCCGTCTTGCCGCTCGGTTGGGGTTGCGTAGGGAGAGAAAGATAGCAAGTATCAGTGTTCTATTCACACGTTATACCTGCTCACCAGGGAGAGGGAGTGAGGGTCACCCTACCGGTGCAACACAGCAAACTTTAAACGCCGATGTGATAGGTGGGATTAGTGCTCAGGAAGGGATTTACACCTAGACCGGGATGGGGGGACCCTCAGGGTACGTCCGAACTCGTAGTTCTGCCCTTGACCCAGCCCCGGAGTCTGTCACGTACCTGGCTGAGCCATACACCTCCCGCGGGTGTATGGCTGGGCGGCTCGTGGTGTCGGTGGCCTCCTGGCTTCTCTTCCTCACTCCGGTCCGTAGCTCCTGTTCTCGTCTCCTCTCGCAGCTCCGCTCTCCGCTCGGCTTTGACGCTCTCCTCCAGTCCGCTCCGTTTCTCCGTCTCCTCCTCCTGGGTGAACAAGCACCCACCTGATTCGTATTCCGTGGTATAAGACGTCTCTGCGTCTTGACGTGACTCCTCCCATTGAGATTCCCAATCCTCATTAAAGGGCCAGTGTTCTGCTTGAAAGTCAATGTTCGTGTCGAAATTCTGTAGAGGGTACAATGGGTTAGAGATAGAGTTTGTCTTTCTAGGTTTTGTAGCTTGATCACGTACCGATGTTTGTGGCAACCCCAGGTTGTTACATACCTCCCCCTCCGGACACTCACGATCGGTGAGTGGATGGCGTGACAAAAAATCTGCTCCCACATTATCACTACCCTTACGATGGTGAACTGAGAATGAATAAGGTTGTAGAGACAAAAACCATCGAAGGACCCTTGCGTTGTTTGATTTATTGCGGGCCATCCACAGAAGAGGAGCATGATCTGTAAAGAGATCAAAATGCCTCCCTTCCAGGTAGTATGCGAGTTTCTCAATGGCCCATTTAATTGCAAGGCACTCCTTCTCAATTGTAGCATACTTCAATTCCCTGGGGAAAAGTTTCCGGCTGACGTACAAAATCGGATGGTCGAGCCCATCACCCCCTATCTGTGAAAGCACGGCCCCAATCCCGTAATCGGATGCATCTGTGTGCAACGAAAAAGGGCGAGAAAAATCGGGGGAAGATAACACTGGGGTGGACGTAATAATGGACTTCAAAGTGCAAAAAGCCTCCTGCATCATTCCAGTTGGATGTATCGGCGTGGACGCCTTACCCTTATCTTTCAAGGCATTTGTAAGGGGGGCGGCAATATCAGCAAACTGTGGGATAAACCTCCGATAGTAGCCGACTAGGCCTAAGAAGGATCTCATTTCCCTCCTGGTTGATGGAAAAGGGGTGTCAGCAATCGCCCTCACCTTCTCAATTTGTGGTTCAATCAAACCGTGTCCCAATACATAGCCCAGGTATTTGACTTTCTGGAAGGCTATTTTACATTTTTTTGCATTCACCGTTAGGCCAGCAGCTCGCAGAGTTTTCAAGACTGTGGACAGATGTCCCAGGTGTGACTGCCAATTAGGACTATATATGACAATGTCATCTAAATAGGCAGACGTAAAACCGTGCAACCCGGCCAGCACTTTGTTCATTAAACGTTGGAACGTGGCCGGTGCCCCATGGAGGCCAAACGGCAAAACAGTGAATTCAAAATGGCCCTCATCAGTCGAGAAAGCTGTTTTCTTCATATCCTCTTGTCGCAGGGGGACTTGCCAATACCCTTTAGTTAAATCGAGTGTCGAAATGTACTTAGCGTTGCCCAATTTTTCAATTAATTCGTCCACTCGAGGAATGGGGTATGCATCAAACAGCGAGATTTCATTCAAAGCCCGAAAGTCCATACAAAATCTACGACTGCCGTCCGGTTTAGGGACCATGACAATGGGGCTGGACCAATCGCTTTTGGACGGTCTGATAACTCCTAGCCGAAGCATTTCCTCCACTTCAGATTTGATGGCCGCTCTTCTAGCTTCGGGGACTCTGTATGGTTTAATCCTAACCTTTTTCCCTGGCGGGGTATCAATACAATGTATAGCCAAAGACGTTCGCCCTGGGCGGTTTGAAAAAACGTCTTCAAAAGTACTCAGAGTAGTTTTCAATTCCACTCGTTGTTGACCTTGCAATTCATCATTGTGTACCAGCATGTCTATGGTCGAACAATCAGACCCTGCACTGTCAGCTAAGTGAACGGTGGCAGGTGGTGGCCCCAGCCATTTTTTTAAAAGGTTAATATGATAGGCTTGTTGTTTGTTTGGAGCTATCTGCAGTTTATAGCTAGTGCGCCCTATCACCGCGACAACCCTAAACGGGCCCATCCATTCGGCTTTGAATTTATTGGAGGAGGAAGGCAGCAGAACCAGGGCCCAGTCATCCACCTTAAGCTGTCTCCACTTTTTTCCCCTGTCATAAGCCCGTTTCTGTGCAGTCTGGCTGGCCTCAAGATGATCAAACGCTAGCATTCTCAATTTACCCAGTTTGGATTTTAAGGCTGTGGCATAATCAAGTGTGGTAGTGACCTCTTCAGATTGTTCATTGACCCAAGCATCCCTGGTCATTTCCAACAATGAGCGGGGTTGACGGCCGTAGAGAAGCTCAAAAGCCGACATTCCCATACTACTTTGTTTCTGTGCCCTAATGGCGTATAAGGCCAGAGGCAGCATCTTGTCCCAGTCTGACCCGCTGACTTCCATCATTTTTCGGAGAGTCGACTTAAGGGTACGGTTGTAACGTTCCACCAGACCGTCCGTCTGTGGATGGTAAACTGAGGTACGGATCTGGTGGATGTTCAACGTCCTACAAATGTCCCCCATCAACTTAGATACAAATGGAGTACCCTGGTCGGTCAGGATTTCCTTTGGGAATCCCACCCTGCTAAACAGCTCGACCATTTTATCACCCACTTGTTTAGAGTTGGCAGCAGATAAGGGGAAAGCTTCCGGAAACCTAGTGGCGTAGTCGACTACGACTAAAATATGTTGAAACCCCTTTTTAGTTTTGGGCAATGGACCTATCAGGTCCATGCCGACCCTTTCAAAAGGCTTACCAATAATTGGTAAGGGTTGTAAGGGCACGGCAGGAGGCTTAACCATGTTCATCCGCTGGCATATCTCACAAGAACGACAATATGACTCAATATCTTTATAGATACCGGGCCAAAAAAATTGTCGGAGCACGTTCTGTGACGTCTTTTCTGCACCAGAATGTCCGGCCACCAGGTGGCTATGTGCAAAAAAAAGAACCTGCTCCCTGAACGATACTGGTACCAGAAGCTGAGCAGAGGCCCCCTCCTTCCCAACTCTGTACAACAGGTCATCCCGAATGAAGAAGCCAGGAAAAACTTTAGAACCGACTTCCCTCTGGTGTGCCTGTTCCCACGCACTCAGTAGGGTTGGGTCACTGATCTGAGCAAATTTAAAGCTTTTATCTAGCATCCATGGGTCAGGAGGGAGTATCGCATGGACAGGTTTGCAGTGTAACCCGGTGGATCCGAAAGAACCAGACCCCCTTTCAGTGTCCATTAACTTGTCCACCTCCTTCAATTCCGTAGGGGCTATGCTCTCGCAAATCAGTTGGGCCACACGGTCCCCTTTGGAGACCCTAAAGGTTTCAGTTCCAAAATTGAAGAGGAGGACAGCCACGTTACCTCTGTAATCTTCATCAATAACCCCCGCTCCCACATCAATGAAGTGTTTAGCGGCTAAACCTGACCGGGGGGCGATTCTGCCGTATGACCCTGGAGGGACCGCAATTTGTAAGTCCGTTTTAATTAGCGCCTTTTCACCACTCGGTATTACATAGTCGTAGGCGCTATATAAGTCATAACCGGCTGCCAAAGCTGAACCTTTTGTGGGAGAAGTTGCATTTTTGGACATTTTTACAAAACTGAGGTACTGTTCAGGGGGCTGTACCTTTTTTTCAGTATTTCCGTTCATGTGGTGTCCCTTTTCGGCTACCAATTTGTCTTGGAACAAATTCAAGAACCCGGGGTTATCAGTGCCTATAATAAGATCTTCTGGCAAACTATCCATAACCCCCACTCGTACTTCAGGGGTTGTCCCTATGTCGGATACTATTACAATGTCGGCAATAGGATATGGTTTAACATCCCCATGGACGCACTTTATGTTGACCACCCCGTTTAAGATGTACTGTTTGGGATTTATATAAGCTGCTCTTATGACTGACTGGCGACAGCCTGAGTCTAACAACGCCATCAGGGGGTATCCATTGGCAGTGACACTTACACGAAATGAACCACCCATTTCCGCTGAAAACAGTACGGCCTTGGGGAGGTACCCAACCTCCATCGGCTCCTCTTCACTTCTTTTTCTAGGACACATCCTCGCAATATGTCCCCACTGTCCACAGTCAAAGCATTGTGGACCTGTAGGGATGGTGTTGTCTGTTCTCCATGTTCGAGGGCGTGTAACTTCTCTGCCTCGTGAAACAATTTTTTCAGGTTTTACCATTATTTTTCGCTCCCGCTCTGGTTCAAAGGGAAACCCTTTTGGTTGAGCCCGAGAGAAGGAGGCAGCCATTTCGACTGCTTGAGCAGTGGTTAAATTATGATGCTGTCTTAGCCATTTTTGGGTGGCATATGGGAGCGCCTCTAGAAACTGCTCCAGGTAGATGCGGTCGAGTATTTCTTCTTTGCTACTGGTAGCAGGGGTAAGCCATTTATCGGCGGCCATCTTAAGCCTTACAAACAAAGTTTTGGGGTTTTCCCCTACTGAACCCCGTTCCTTCCGAAACCTTATTCGATATGCTTCTGGATCTAGCCCCAGATGATCAAGAATTATTCTTTTTATGTCTGTGTAGGGCGTATTCCCATTAGGATTTGCAACTTGGTAGGCGGCCTGTGCTTCTCCTCCTAATAGCGGCGCCAAAAAAAACGGCCATTTTGCCACGGGCCATCCAGAAGCTCTAGCGGCCCTTTCAAAATTTAATAGAAAGGCATCGGGATCTTCCCCTGGCCGATATTTTTGCAGGGAAACTGATGGTGTTCCATGGGTTATGGTTCTCTCCGTGGTTCCTCCTCGTCCAGTGGTGTCGACCCATGGTTGTTCCTGTTTCTCCTCCAAAGCTTTTTTTATCACTTCCCTATCCGCCTGTGCCGATACTAGGTGCTGTTCTATCACCCACTCGATCCGCTCTTGACCTTTTACTAACTGTTGCACTACGGTTTCCATCTTCACTTCACAGATGGTGCCTATGCCCGCATTCTCCACCACTGTTACGTGTGCGGGAGGAATAGGCAAAACGCTTATCTTGGTTTTCGAAGGGTTTATTTTATAATACAGAGAGTCTGAGCTTTTCTTCTTGTATGCTAGTTTCCCCCTTGGAGAACGACTTCTTGCAGCCTTCCTGATCCCGGATTCCGCTGCCGAGGCTCGGTGTTCCCTGTCGAGTCTTCTTCGCGTGGTAGGCTCGTCAACCTCCGTCTTGCCGCTCGGTTGGGGTTGCGTAGGGAGAGAAAGATAGCAAGTATCAGTGTTCTATTCACACGTTATACCTGCTCACCAGGGAGAGGGAGTGAGGGTCACCCTACCGGTGCAACACAGCAAACTTTAAACGCCGATGTGATAGGTGGGATTAGTGCTCAGGAAGGGATTTACACCTAGACCGGGATGGGGGGACCCTCAGGGTACGTCCGAACTCGTAGTTCTGCCCTTGACCCAGCCCCGGAGTCTGTCACGTACCTGGCTGAGCCATACACCTCCCGCGGGTGTATGGCTGGGCGGCTCGTGGTGTCGGTGGCCTCCTGGCTTCTCTTCCTCACTCCGGTCCGTAGCTCCTGTTCTCGTCTCCTCTCGCAGCTCCGCTCTCCGCTCGGCTTTGACGCTCTCCTCCAGTCCGCTCCGTTTCTCCGTCTCCTCCTCCTGGGTGAACAAGCACCCACCTGATTCGTATTCCGTGGTATAAGACGTCTCTGCGTCTTGACGTGACTCCTCCCATTGAGATTCCCAATCCTCATTAAAGGGCCAGTGTTCTGCTTGAAAGTCAATGTTCGTGTCGAAATTCTGTAGAGGGTACAATGGGTTAGAGATAGAGTTTGTCTTTCTAGGTTTTGTAGCTTGATCACGTACCGATGTTTGTGGCAACCCCAGGTTGTTACACCGCTATGGCGGATAAATGTATCCGAATGGAAGCGTACGCTAGATTGCATTTGTAAAGATGTAACAAATAGCAGATGATGTTAGGAATGGACGCATCTAGCGGGTTGATATTGTTGTCTGTACAGTAAATGACAAACCGCTTCCATTTTGCTGCATAGCAAGCTCTGGTCGTGGGCTTCCTTGCCTCCCGGATGATGTCCATGCATTCTGGAGGCAGGTTGAGGTAGCCAAATTCTAAGACTTCAGGAGCCAGATCGCCAGATTGAGCTGTTGCGGATCTGGATGCTGAATGTCGCCATGGTTCTGCGTCAAGAGCCTGGATGTGAGATGCAGCCTTTGATGTGGTACCACGGAAAGTTCTAGAAACGTGGTGTACCATGGTTGGCGTGCCCATGTTGGAGCAACCAGGATGAGAGTCATCGAGTGTTGCTTTAGCTTTTTTGCCACCAGCGGAATGAGAGGCGCTGGGGGAAAAGCGTACGCAAATTTGCCTGACCAGTACATCCATATCGCATTCCCTTGCGATTCCGGGTGAGGGAACCTGGCGGCAAAGTTTTGGCATTTTGCGTTTTCCCTTGTGGCAAACAGGTCTATGTCTGGATGACCCCACTGCTGGAAGTACGGGTGGAGTACTGATGGATGTATCTCCCACTCGTGCATTTGATGGCTGTATCTGCTGAGCAGATCCGCCATCTGATTATCCTTTCCTGGGAGGTGTTCCGCCATGAGGAAAATGTTCCTCTGAATGGCCCACTTCCACATGCTCTGAGCCAGATGAGACAGCTGTGGAGAGTGCGTACCCCCCCTGCTTTTGGATGTAGTACATGGCTGTCATGTTGTCCGTCCGGATCAACACGACTTTGTTGCACATATGTACTTTGAAGGACTTTATTGCCATGAAGATGGCCATCAATTCCAGGTAGTTGATGTGCAACTTCTGCTGCTGGGTGGACCACAGTCCCTGCACAGTGTAGTGGAGCACATGAGCTCCCCACCCTTGGAGAGATGCGTCCGTTGTTAGGATTATCTGTGGCACTGGCTCTTGGAACGGTCGTCCCTTGCAAAGGTTGTGTGGATTCCACCAATGCAGAGAGTTGTATGCCCGACCGTTCACCAACACTAGGTCTGTCAGTTGTCCCCGAGCCTGTGTCCACTGATTCGCCAAGCATTCTTGGAGCGGACGCATGTGCAACCTCGCGTGCGGGACTATGAAGATGCAGGAGGCCATCATGCCTATCAACTGCATGAACGCTCTCGCTGGCAGGGAGTGTTGCGGTCTGAACTCTTGGATTAGCGACTGAATGCTGTTGATTCTGACTGGGTTTGGCTGAGCCATAGCAGTCAGGGTGTTTATTGTTGCGCCCAGATACTGCCGCACATGGTGTGGTTGAAGGTGCGACTTCGGGTAGTTTAGCGAGAACCCCAGACTGTGAAGGAGTTGAATAGTGTGGGACATGTCTGCGGCGCACTGGTTTTCCGACTTTGCTTGAACAAGCCAGTCGTCTAGGTATGGGTAGACATGTATGTTCTGTCTCCTGAGGTGCGCCGCCACTGTCGCCAGACACTTTGTAAACACTCTGGGGGAAGTAGTCACCCCGAAGGGTAGGACTTTGAACTGATAGTGCCTGTCTTGAATGGTGAACCTGAGGTATTTTCTGTGGGATGGGTGGAGTGGGATGTGGAAATAAGCATCCTTGAGGTCCAAGGTTGCTAGGAAGTCCCCTTGATTGAGCAGGGGAAGAATTTGTTGCAGTGTCAGCATGTGAAAGTGTTCTGACAGTATGTACATGTTGAGGGGGCGTAGATCCAGAATAGGTCTGAGGGATCCGTCCTTTTTTGGGATGAGGAAGTACAGGGAATAGACCCCTGTGCCTTCCTCTTCCACTGGTACGAGCTCGATTGCGCCTTTTTGCAGCATCACCAGTACTTCCTGCTGCAATAAGTGCAAGTGCTCTGCCGACATAGGACGGTGTCTTGGGGGAATGTTGGGAGGAGTGGATGTTAACTCCAAACAGTAACCGTACTGGATAAGTTTTCTCACCCACCTGTCTGTGGTGATGGACGTCCAGACTGGCAGGAACTGCTGGAGTCTCCCCCCGACAGGTGTTGTATGGTCGGGGGGCAGTGACAGAGAGTCACTGTTTGTTGGCGGCAGAGGAACGGGAGTTGTTGTTCCCTCTGCCTCTGCCCTTGGCACTGTTACCTCTGTAACCCCCTCTACCCGGCTTGGGGTATGAGGATTGTGCACCACCCTTTGTGAATTGTGTTTGTTGACCCAAGTGTCCTCTGGTAACACCACGTGCTCCTGAGCGACGAAAAGTGCTTCCCCTGAATTGTTGTGACTGAAGCGCCCCCATGGACTTAGCAGTCTCGTTGTCCTTTTTAATCTTTTCAAGGGTGGTGTCTACATCTGGACCAAACAGTCTGTCAGGATTGACGGGCTGGTTGAGTATTGTAGTTTGAATGTCAGGCTTAAATCCAGATATACAAAGCCAAGCTTGTCGCCTTAACATGACGGTAGTGTTAATTCCCCTAGCCGCTGTATCTGCGACATCAAGTGCACACTTTATTGCAGCGTTTGAGATAAGCTTTCCCCCTTGTATGAGCATTTCGGCTGCTTCCTTAAACTCATCAGGTAGGTGTTGAAGGAGCTGTTCTAGAGTGTCGTAATGCGCCCTATCGTATCGTGCCAATAGTGCCTGTGTGTTTGCTATACGCCATACATTGGCAGCTTGCGCAGCCACCCGTTTGCCGGATGCCTCAAGCACTTTCGACTCCTTGTCTGGGGGAGGAGCTTCACTCGTCGTTTGGGAGTTTGCCCTCCTGCGGGCATTGGCGACCACCAACGAGTCTAGAGGCAACTGTCCGCGAATATATGCAGGATCTCCAGGTGCTGGCCTGTATTTTTTCTCGATACGTGGGTTCACCACTCTTGCCCTGGTAGGTTCCTTAAAGATCTCTGGGGCATGTTTAAGGACACCTTTGAGCATAGGAAGTATCTTAACTGTTCTTTCTGAGACAGAGAAAGTGTCGAACAAAAAATCTTCCTCCACCGGGTCAGCATGCATGTCCACATCATAATTTGCTGCTGCCCGTTCTATTAAAGCATTAAATGCTGCAGAATCCTCTGTTGGAGATGTACGTGTCCCAAAACCCTGTGGATCTTGTACCACCTGATGTCCACCTTGGTCCCCAGTGTCGTCATATGAGTCCTGCTGAACATCAGGGTCATTGTCAACTGGGAAATTGTATTGGTGATCTTGTTCATCATCCTCTCCTCCTGATTGGGTGGGTGAAGGAGATGGACTTCTTCTTGGTGGTGGCAGAATAGGTTCAACAAGGGCAGGAATGTCCTGTGCCGGCCTCTTCTTCTTTAGTGGAATAACATAGGATTCCAGTGGTTGGGAAGTGATTTTTCTCTTGTAGAGGGTCAGTTTCCCTGTTTGGGCATCGATGTAATGCTCAGAATGGTCTTCTGAGGCTTGATGTTGATCCGAGCGTCCCTTTTGCGTCGAAGGATCCGACGCGTTAGCGATTTTCGGCACCGATCTCGGTGCAAATGCTTTCGGAGCCACCTTAGGTGGCATAGTGTAGAGAAGCTTGGTCGAGGTCTTTGGAGGCGATGCCGTTGACGACAAAGTCTTCTCCCGAATACGTTTGAGGGAGTCGGTCACCTGCTTTGTGAAGGAGGCAGAGGGTTTGGTAACCGACGGCTGATGTTCGGTGGCGTCGGACTCCCTCGGTGTGGTCGAGATTTGCCTCGACGAATCTTTGGCTGCAACGTGTCGCGGCTCCGTCGGAGGCTTTGGCGCCGACGCCGTTGCCGCCGTAGTGCCTGCGGCCTTCGGGTCGTGGCTTTTAGTCGACTTTGATTCGACTGCGCGTTTACTTGATGGCGCCGTAGGAGCGTCCGAAGGCGTGTCAACAGGCGTAGATGTCCGTGGCGGAACAACTGTGCTTGACACTTGATGGACGGCCTTCTTAGAGGATGGTTCCTTCTGCACCTTTTGCGACGCTGTCGACTCGACAGCCTTCTTCGACTTCGGTGGGCCTGAGGGCGACGTAGTCGATGAAGGAGCAGGCTTCGATACTTTTTGTTGGACGTCGGCAATTTTAGTTTTTGTCGATTCCGAATGTTTCGGTTTCGATTTTGGCTGGACGTCGGCCATCTTTGGTGTCGTCGAATCCGATGCTTTTGGTTTCGGTTTCGATTTCTGAGATGGCGGCTCCGCTTGAATGTCCGTGGCCGGGCCAGAAGGCGGGGCCGGGGATAGCGGTGCAGGGTCGTGGGTAAGGCCGAGTGGCGATCCCGTGACCTGAGCCTGAATAATGTAGACTTCGGGGCATAGCTCTTCCTCTGAGCTATCTTCCGCGGCCCCATAAACTTCTTCGTCGTCCCCTACCTCCTCGACGTATTCAAGGTCTTGGCCCGGTCCTTCGACATGTTCCTCGGGATCGGCCTGGACCTCCGCCGACAGTGGTGAAATCTGGAGATGATGGCTACCGCCTTCTTCCGCGAGGTCGTCGAATATGTCGTCGGGTGCCGGCGCCACTCGCTGGGCCTCGAGGCGCGCCGCGCGCCGATGCTTGAGCGTCTTCTTGGACCTGAACTTAGAGCAGGCCATGCAGTTTTCTTCGTTGTGGTCCGGTGATAGGCATTTATTACAGACCGGATGCACATCGATATGTGGATATTTGGACCCACAGACGGGGCAGAACTTGAACGGGCTCCGCTCCATGTTAAGTTCGTCGGGTCTTGCTGCGACGAGAGGGCCTCGATCGAAGAGTTACTTGACTCCGTAGATTTCCGGCTCAGAGAGTCGGACGAGGCTCGAGACCGTACACAAACAATAACGACGCAGGCAACGAAGGCCTTTTGGCCTTAAGAACAAAGTTGTTTTCGGTTCCGACACGGAGACGTCGAAACCACATCCGAACCCAATGGCGGAAAAAAACAATCTGGGGATGGAGTCGATGCCCATGCGCACTGTAGTCCAGGGGAGGAGCCACCTATCTCGTGATACTTCGAAGACTCTTCCAGGACAACAATGTGCAATCATCCGGACCCAACACTAGGCGGCGATCTATGCATAAGATATGAATTTAGCAGCCCACATGCCTCGAATCTCTGAATACGTGGATATTTTCCTTAATCCCTTAGTGAAGAACTTACCCTCTTTCGTTAGGGACACCAAATATATTTTGGGGATATTATCTGACTTTCAATGGGATGACAGTATGTACTTGGTAACCTTAGACGTCACAGCGCTTTACACCAGTATTAAGAGAGAACCTGGACTATTGGCAATTAAGAAAATGTTAAATAAGAGGGCAGCTAGTGCATGGAAACATACTGAAATGCCTATTGAGATGGTGGAACTCATCCTTAACAATAATGTATTTTTATTCAAGGATAAATGGTTTAGACAAAGACAAGGAGTGGCCATGGGTTCCAGATTTTCTCCCTCATATGCTAATCTCTTCATGGGTTGGCTGGAAGATAGGAGAATCTGGGGCCCAGAGGGCCAACAATGGAATGACTCAATTCTATTCTGGGGACGTTATATAGACGACTGTATAATGATATGGACAGGCACCCAAGAGAAACTAACAGGCTTTATTGAATACATGAATGACAATGACTGTGACATCAAGTTTACCTCATAATAAAGCAAAACTAATATCTTCTTCTTGGACATTGAATTTTTTATGTAAGAAGGAAAAATTGAGAGCAACATTTTCAGAAAAAGAACAGCATGCAATTCACTGTTGCATGCCTCAAGTGCGCATCCACCTCATCAGATTAATGCGATCCCCTATCGGGAACTAATGAAAAAGAACAAGGGGGGAGATACGATCAGGCTAATATCGGGATACACCAACTGGTCTAAGATACTAATTCGTAGTTTGAACAAACACTGGCACCTACTACGAGCTGACATATGTCTAGAGAAATACGTGACCAAAAGACCCTCAATCACATACAGAAGGGGACTCACACTAAAAAACATCCTAAGCCCAAGTTACCCCAAACTGGCCCGCAGTGATAATTGGCTAACAAATCATGGTAAGGGCTTTCACAGTTGAAACCAATGTACAGCGTGCAAATGGGCGACCCCCAAAAAGACACATGTTCATAGTCCTAATGGTAGGAAGTATGAAATAAGGACAAATATCAACTGCCTTTCCAAATTTGTCGTTTACGCGATTGAATGCAAGTGTAGGAAAACATATATAGGTAGTACTATCAGATCTTTGCGAGAAAGAATATGTGAGCACATGAGGGCGGTAAAGCAAGGGGATATGAGGTATCCTCTTGCGGCGCACATGTCAATATGTCCATTGCAAACTGCAAACAGACGTTTTGAATATTATGGAATAGACCAGACACCTAGAAACCCTAGAGGAGGGAATAGGGAACTTGTGCTGGGCAGAAATGAAGCGTTAAGGATACTCAAAATGCGAAGCACTGAGTGCGGCCTGAACATTGACCAAGAATTGCATTACTTCTTGGGGATGACAAATGAACACCTTCATGTATGAATGCACGGATGCCTGTAAGTACTGTTATATATGGTCGTAGACTATTATTTGAAATAAGAGACATTGGCTATGTCTACATGAGTTGTTAGAGAATTATATGAATTTCTGTTGAACTGTGATATCTTCCTCTCAATTCTCTGAACAATCAAAAATAAGAAAAAAAATGTGTGTAAATTTTACTTTAAATCAGTAGACTAATGTTTTATAGTAATAATTTAGGTATAGTAGTTGATGGAGAGTTCTGGACTACACAGGAGATATATATATTCATCACAAACTATAAATCACTTTTTAGCACACACCAGGCTGATATCTCACTTTCAAGATCACCTGCTCACTCAAAGAATGACGCTTTAGAAAAAATACGGATTACTTAGATGTGAATACACATTACTCTGGAATACTTGAGGCATACTCAAAAAATGAGTTTATTACAACTACAGACCACGATTATGGTATGTCCTATTGATAGTCTTCATATTCTTTTAAAACTAGCAATCACCTCCAATATGTCTGCCACACAGAGACAGACGCGTTAGTCCATTTTCCATTTTGTTTGAGAAACCAGAAGTGTTAGCAATAAGGAAGTAATGAGGGAACGCGAATGCTTTCAAACTAGTAGCGCCGGAGAACGGGAGGCAACACACCGCACACGCACATGCCGGGAGTCTGAAAACTATAGCAGTACTCTGCTCGGCGATTAAAGGTAAGGAGCAAAGATGGTTTAGAACACGGGAGTTAGAGAACTTCAGAGTGAGCAACTGGTGTGTAGTTTAAACTTGGAAATCTGTAGATGGTAAATGCTGATAAAGGCGAATAAGTTAGCGGACTATGAGAATCTCGATTGATATTATTATTGTAGAAACGTGGTATCGTGGTGGGATTAAAATTGGTGGCAGAAACATTGGGTGCTATTTTAACCCAAAGACTGCGTGTATCTGCCGAACGTTGTTTTAATAGTATATGGATTAGAGCGTAATCAACTTCTTGACAGAATAGCGTTAAAAGACGTAGTGTCTGGCGTGATATAACTAGTAAAATAGATCTTGATAGAATGGATTTCTAGTGGTGACTATGTCTAGACTGCTATCACAGATATACTCAGATACATAGTGTTTGATATTCTATATTAAATCTACAGAAAATGAAATAATTGATGAATACATTGGATTGATACGATGAAGGAATTACGCATCCTTAGCAACTACAACAATCACCAGAACCCCTGTGTGGGTCGGAATTATCACCGCACGTAAAGTACGTTACATTGAATATACACCGATACAATACACATAAGCTAACACTCGGTACCATTCATGCGATACTTATTAGTGCTTAAATTTCGTTACAGGAACTACTTGCCGAATTTCATGGGTATTTAAAACTTTTTTTTTTTTTTTACTTTATCAATTCTGCCACATTAGGGAATAATGGCACAAACACTGTATGCATTTTCTAAAAGATTACGACACATAGTGACACTATGGATGCTCGCCTTTGGTGTGCACGGGTGAGTCACTTAGATAGTGGCATTGATTAACCTATTTTCAAACAATCGGGCGATAAGGTTTCGATATCACTGGCCTTTGGTAGTTTAAGGTCTCTCCGCTCTTTCCATCCTATACTCTATCTTGCTGATATGTTGATATTGGTCAAACATTATCTGTGGTTTCTGAGTATATGAATTATGACAACATGTGAAACATACCCTCTCGGTACGTTTTTTTTTCGCAACATTTAGCAAAAATCTTACTTAAATATATGGAGTGCGAGTTATAAGGAGGATTAAGCACAATGTAATTTTGTATGTTTTTGTACAGCCTTGAGAAAGTCGTGGGATCACACCCTGTAGCGACGAAACGCGTTGGCTGTTGCTGGCAAAGATCTGAATAAAACGTGAAAAAGAAAAACAACAAGGAATATTGTTATTATGTCAACAAGTTAAGATATGCATGTATTGATAACTGGGAAACCTTTGTTTTACTAAAAAACGTGTGCTTAGGAGTAAGAACCAATCAGGCCTAGATCCTTTAAAAAAGCCTTTACATTATATCATATTGTGACCACTCTGGCCCTTAAAGCTAGGACCAGCGCCAAGCCCATCCAACCCAGCCAGAAACCTAGGGATTATGACCAACAACAAATCTTGATGTCCAACCAGACCACTAAGGTCACCTCCACCTGCTTCCACAACCTCAAGCAAGTCTACAGATGTCTCATGCAGGACACCCAAAGAACAGTTATACAAACCCTGATCACCAGCAGACTAGTCTATGGCATACCCTTTACATCAACATCTCCTTTCAACTCACCTAGAGACCTCACGTAATACAGAAAGCAACAGCCAGACTCTCTCAAACTGCTCCTGATACACAAACACACCCTATTCAAGATCCTCACACACCTACAAGGGACTCCACAAGAAAAGCCCAGCATACCTCAACAGCCGCATTCAGTTCCACACATCAACCAGGCACTACTGCTCAGCTAATCTTCTATTCGCCCAGGCCACCTGTATCTGACAAGCCAGAGCCAGGAGGCAGGAGCCATGCCATAGTCTGGAAGGATCTTCTCTTCCACATCAGAGGAGTAGCTCTATTGAAAATGTTCACAGGAAAATGAAAACCTGCCTCTTATAACAGGCTCCAAATAGGGCAGCTTTACCTTCTTATGTGCCAGGATATGCATTCCATACAAATAAGTAGTATTGAACCAGTATTGGCGTAGTCGAGACGGAGCAAATAGAATTAGATTGCAAGGTTCTGCCTTCATCTTCCTTCAGATTCCTGAATACTTTTAGGAGGAGAGGAATTGGATGAACGGCGTAGGCAGAGATGCCAAACCATGCAATCGAAAAGGTATTCCCCATGACCCCAGTTGGGAATGCCAGCTTGCAGAAAACCAACATTTGCGGGTCTGGGGAGTTGCGAAGAGATCCAGATTCAGTTTGCCTCAGTGGAGAAAGATGCTGTGCAGGGTCTGCTGGTTTAACTCCCACTCGTGGCATGATGTGGTCAGCCTACTGAGAGTGTCTGCTATGGTGTTCTGTTTCCCAGGACGCATCTTGTGTGAGATGAACCATTCCCATATTTTCTACGCTTCCTGTGAGAGCAGGTGGGACCTTGTCCAACCCTGCTTGTTGATGTGGTGTATTGTTGTCCGTATGGACGCGCACTGAAGAATTTTGGATGCTCTGAAGAAATGCCTTAAGGAGAGATGTACTGTATGTGAAATTGACGTTGTTCTGGATGC
Source organism: Lissotriton helveticus (assembly GCF_964261635.1). Lineage (NCBI taxonomy): Eukaryota > Metazoa > Chordata > Amphibia > Caudata > Salamandridae > Lissotriton > Lissotriton helveticus. The sequence goes on along the minus strand of NC_136061.1, from coordinate 2,119,267,474 downwards.
CATTTACCACTGACTTCAAGATCTTGGAGGTAAGCTCCCCACCCCTCCAGGGAAGCATCGGTTGTGATGACTATAGGACTATTAAGGGGGTGAAATGAGAGACTGTGAAAGATGTTCCTGCCTTGTCCACCAAGATAAGGCACTCACCAATGCGTGGCGTAACGTTGATGAGGTCATCAAAGGAGCGTGTTAGCTGCAGCCACTGTTTGTCCAAATCCTTTTAAAGGGGATGCATCCAAAGGCGACAGAAGGGGACGAGAGGATGCAGGAAGACATCATCCCTAAAAGAAATTTGCAGTGGAAAATGGAAAGACACTTTTTTGTTTGGGTGGCCTTTGCTAGTAAGACAAGGACTGTCACTCACGTGTGGCATACGCTTTTGAGGATGTTGTGTCTAACTTGGCCCCTAAAAACGTTATAGGGAGCGGCCGACTAAAATGGCGTTTGCCTGAGGGAGCTCCGGTGAAGCAGTGGCCTTTCACGCCAATCCGGGCATAAATCTGTCCAACAAATGCGCCCCAAAGAACTGACCTGAAGCCTGGAGCCAAGCGGCAGCTACAGGAGTAACTCCGGCCATAATCAGACGCCGGGTTCGTGCACAGCGGAAAGCGGCCGCCGGAGGCCTGCGGAGCGAGCGGCCGCCGGGGACTCGATTACGGCCTGCACCCAACATACATCGCGACGGCGGAGGTGGGCCGGAAGATGCAGGGGCAAAGCTGAGGGCGCCTCCGAGCGAGGCAAAGTGAGGCGCGGCACACCCCGACTGCCCCACTGACTCTGGAGCCCGTGGTTGGGTCCTCGAGAGAGCCGATGGCGTGGTGAGGCCTGCTGCCGGGGGGACGACCGAAGACTGGAGTGTCTGGGTCCCCCGGGGCCTCACCGCACCGAGGGCACAGCGGCCCGCACCCCGGCAGGGGTCGAGAATGGCAACACGTACATCTATGGTGGGGCTGATGAGACAGCACCCCCCCTACGCCCCTCACTGGCCGTGGGGGTGGAACCTCTACACCGATCGGAGGAAAATACCTGGCGGCCTGCAGTAACCGGCCTACACATCAAAGGACCACCCCCCCACCTCCTACTCATACCACATCGTCCTGGGGGCAGCATCACCCTCCACAGAGGCCCTGACTGTCTGACCGGGTTACAGGGACCAATTATCCCAAGACCAGCACAGGACTTCACAACAGAGTGCCCTGCCACACGCTGAAGGCGCCATGACGGGCAGGGGCCCGCGTAACCAGAACGCGCCAAACTAGACTGGACAAGTATGCCTACGGCAAGGACTTTCCGCCTCTGCCAGAGAAGGGTGATTCCTCAGAGAAAGTCCCCGGGGGTGATGGCTCCAAAAAAGTTACATTGGAGGATATTATGGTGGCCCTTACCAGCGCCCAGACCACGGTGGGTACAATCGCCACAGATGTTTCCCTCTTGCGAGCCGACTTTCAGAAAATGTCAGCCCGCGTTGCGGAAGTCGAACAAGTCACCAAAACCCTGACGTCCGACACTGCTGCTCTGCGAAAAACAGTATCCCGGCTCGAAACTGAGAATAAATTACTGGCGGAGAAGCTGGACGACCAAGAAGGACGCTCCCGAAGAAATAACGTCCGAATCCTCGGAATTCCAGAAAGTGAAGGGAATCAGGCAATGGATCTCTATGTGGAAGACCTTCTCAAGACTCGGCTACAAAAGGGCTATCAGCCTTCTTCTCGGTGGAAAGAGCCCACCGGGTGCCGGGGGGAAGACCCAGGCCGGGAGCACCCCCCAGACCAGTGCTTGCCCGCCTATTTAACTTTCGCGATCGCGATGCCATATTACAATTGGCCAGAGTGGCCCCGCCGATCCGACTCCAGAACTCAGCAGTGTCCTCCAAACGCCGCCGCAGTTTCCTAGAAGTCAAAAAAGAACTACGAACCAAAGGTCTCCCCTACGCAATGTTATTCCCAGGAAAACTTAGAGTGGTGGCGGAGGGCAAAACATGGTTTTTCGAGACGCCGGAGGAGGCGTACGACTGGCTGGAGGGCTGGCGCCGAGCGGAGGGACCACGACGCGGGACTGGGGGCCAGCGCCACCTAAGAGAGAGTGAAGGCATGAGTGGGCAGGAACAGCGGCGGCCAGACGAAGCCGACGTGCAACACACTCAAGACGAGGACCTCGGTCATGGTTAACGTTGGCGACTCGAGAGTAATTGGAACTTAGAGCACGAACCTGGACAAAGATGCAGCTTGACCGTCTTTAAGCACCGGGCTGAGGCAGTCTCAGGGGGAAAGGGAAGGACTGCACTTCTCACTGGACCTCTTACCCGCCTCACGCAAGTACACTGTTCGGGGTTGGGATTGAGCACTCTGCTATGTTGGGGTGGCGGGCAGTTCGAAGTCCATCAGGGAGGCGGGGAGGGACACAGGGTTGGGGGGTTTGGGTTCTGAGTTTTTTTTTTGTTTGTTACGGCAATGTCTTACTCACATCCTACCCACTGGCTGCTAGACTTTCACGATACATGCATGAAGTAAAACACACACCCTCTGCTTATCACACCTATGGCGACACTAACCCCAGTTGAAAGTACTCCAGAGGTGACCCCTGGTGCGCCGATTGACCCCCTGCCAGTACTCACGTGGAACGTGCACGGCTTAGGAGATAGAATCAAGCGGGGTCTGGTACTGCAGGCTCTCAAACGTCATGCCCCAACGTTAGCACTCCTGCAAGAAACACACCTCACAGGAACGGCGTGTAAAGCATTGGACAGGTGGGGATATAAAATGGCAGTACACTCAAGTTTTCCTCCGGCTCCAGGGGAGTAGGCATATTGATACGGAAGTCTTCCTCCTTCATAGTACTACAGACAAAAAAAGATGATCAGGGGAGGTTTGCAGCGGTGCGGGGTCAGTGGGAGGGGAGTATTATTAACGTAGTGTCGGTATACATTCCCCCGGTGCTGCATACTGTAGCGCTTCCAGCCCTTAGTGAGTTTCTACTTGCACTGCCGGAGGGAGACCTGATTATCGGGGGGGGGGAGGGGAGGGGACTTTAATGCCACGATGAATGCTGACTTGGACAAACACCCAGTGAAAACACAAACACCTGGCATTTCCCGCCTCCAGAGTTTCACGGAGGCACTTGGGCTGATTGACACCTGGAGGCACCAACATTGCACAACACGACAATTTGCGTTTCATTCGAATGCACATAACAGTCTCTCCCGAATAGACTATTTTCTGACTTCCGCTAATAGCCTGCACAACATAGTATATGTAACGATCAAGCCTAGAGGCATCTCTGACCACTCCCCAATACTGCTGACTTTTTCACTGCACCATATGACCCGCCGGCGGACATACTGCATTTATCCCGGATACCTACAGTTTCCAAAAATACGAAAGGAAATCAGAAAAGCTACGAAACATTTCTTTACAGAAAATACTACGTCCGCCAGCTCCCCATCAATTTTGTGGGAAGCCTTTAAAACGGTCATTAGGGGGCAGGCCATAGTCTCCATTACGGGTTATAAGCGAGACAAGCAGAAAGATTTACTAGACTTAGAGCCGAGACACAGAACTCAGCAGATCACTCCTCCTCCTCAGTGCATGCACTACACCTTAAACAACAACAATATAGAGACCACCTGCGAAAGGAGACAGTGTCCAACCTCACTGCCACTAGACATAGAATATACGACGTTGGCGACAAGGCTGGAAAGCTCTTGGCGTGGCTAGATAGACGGGAGCAAGGTATTAGGGGAATAGCACAATTGCGGGTGGCTGGGGGACAACTGACATCAGACCCACGGGAGATAGTAAACACTCTGGCGCGACACTTTCGCGACGTTTACACGTCAACGTCGCCCGTGACGGAAGATGAGGCGGCGGCCTCCATAAACGACACAGTAATGTATAAACTCACCCAGGAGGCCTCCATGGAGTTGGAGGCAGACCTTGGAGAGGAAGAGTTGCACGCCGCAATAAGTTAATTGCAGTCAGGGAAGGCACTGGGGCCCAATGGGATCCCAATAGAATTGTACAAACAGATGTCAGACGTTCTCACCCCCCACATATTGAATATACAACGACAGCCTAGGAAAAGGCGAACTGCCGCAGGACCAGCAGTATCCCGAAACCCGGGAAGCTCCTGACCGAATGCTCCTCATATCGTCCCATCTCCCTGATAAATGCGGAGGTCAAAATTCTGGCTAAAACTTTGGCCAACAGACTAATAGCGCACCTCCCACACTTAATTCACCCTGATCAATCAGGCTTTATGCCAAATATGAACACCGCGCTGAATCTCCGGCGCCTACACGGGGAGATGGCCAAAGCGCAGGCCCTGACAGAACCGACAGTGGTCCTATCCTTGGATGCAACAATGGCTTTTGATATGGTGGAGTGGAGTTTTCTCTTTGCGGTCCTTGGCCACCTAGGGTTTGGGAAGCTTGATTCCGGTCCAGGGAAGACATGGCTTGGCAGTTCGGCCTGGACTGTTCCCGTGAGGCACAGGGTCAGACTGATTTGCATATGGCCATGTCTGAACTGGGGTGGCGGAGTGAGCTAAAGAACGGTGATGGATTAAACCCAGATCAGTTGACTGCGGGTGAGTGTTTGTATTGTCAACGCTCCGTCCATCATCACCTTTGGTGTTTCACCTAGGGTTTGGCCCTAAGTTCTGCGCCTGGGTCCGCCTCCTATATAATAACCCGCAAGCACATGTGACGGCCAATGGGCACATAGACAGCATACCTTTGTCAAGAGAGACACGCCAAGGGTGCCCCCTGTCACCACTCCTTTTCGCGCTGGTACTGGAGCTCCTGGCTACTCGGATCAGAGGTGACCCCTTCCTGAAAGGAATCCGGTGGATGGAAGGCTGGGAGGACCGTCTGTCCCTCTAAGCCGATGACATCCTGGTATACTAGACAGACCCTGAACACTCCCTGCAAGTGCTCCTTGAGATATGCGACAATTACGGGAGGGTTTAAGGCTACACTAAAAACTGGTCCAAGTCTGTTCTATACGTACTGCAGGGACCCACGCCGCGTCTCCCTGAAGACTGTCCACTTCTGGTCTCCCATAATTCCTTTAAATATCTAGGCATCCATATCACAACTGGACCTGCAGGTTTCTTCACCAAAAATTTGACGCCCCTTTGGCCTTACCCCGTTTTTTTGTACGCCCTTGAAAACACGCCGTACCCAGTGCCTTTAAAATATTTTAAGCAAATTGCAGCACAGGTGTCCACGCTACTGTGGGGCAATAAACCGGCATGTATGTATAGCGCAGGCGAAACTGCATCACAGTTGGTATGACGGAGGAATAGCGCTCCCTAATGTCCAATTGTAATATTGGGCAGCCCACCTCAAAATTGTCAATCAATGGATACACGCCCCGCAAGACGACCCAGCCTATAGGGCAGATAGGGCCCAGCTGGGCACAGGAGCTATGCTTTCGGTGCTCTACAACAAAGACCAAGTTCCGAAGTTATTGGGACCGACAAAACACACGGCTAAGTTATGGCACGCAGCGCAGGCACGACTTGGGTGGAAGGGACCCTAACCCGATTTACCCCGCTCTCGGATACCAAAAAATTGGAACGCTTGCGTAACAGCAAGGGATTCGATCAATCGGACAATATAGGTATCTCCACGATAGGTGACCTATGGGATAAAGGAAATGTGATTCCGTTTGTCCAGCTCTGACAACAATATGACCTTGCTCCCTCTGAGATCTTCCGATACACACAGGTCCGACATGCGCTGCTGGCGGCGCTACCGCAGTGTACGGAGGACGCGGAGGCTTCCCCACTGGAAGATAGGCTGCTAACAGACTATCTACAGAAACGCGCCATGTCGTTTACTTACCGTAAACTAATCAATAACCTGCCGGACTCCACAACGCCATTGAGAGAAAAATGGATGGATGACGTGGGGGACATAGACGAGTCGGAGTGGCAGGAAGCACTGGCCTCCCCCAAAGAGGTAGGGATACCAGCACGGCTACGGCTAGTTCAGCTAAAAATCCTGCACCGCACATACCATACTAGACGCACCCTGTAAAAAAGGGCAGAATACAACATCCATACTGCCTTAGGGGATGTGGGGAGGAGGGATCCTTCTTTCATACACTATGGGACTGCCCCCAGATGGCTTATTTCTGGAGGAGGGTACTGAGAACGCTGTCACAAGTCACGGGTGTGTCACTGGTTCCAGAGCCCTGAAAGTGCTTGCTAAACATATGGGAACCCAATGACCTCACACGCCTGATTCAAACGTGGGTTACACTGGGACTCATGGTGGCAAAGCGCAATGTAGCTCAGAAATGGGGAGCCGAGGATTTGCCTTCACTAACGGCCTGGTGTAAAGATATAGATCTAGCCATGATGGCCGAAAGGGCAGTCAACATAAACAGGAGTTGTCCTAAAAAATGGACCAAAATATGGGAAGCATGGAACGTTTATCGGGGGAACATATGTGAGCCTATACTTGAATATGAAGAAGAAAGTTCTGACGATGATTTGTGAGACGTGGGGGAGTTGTGTTAAATCAAATGTCTAAAGTCTTAATTGCAGCCGGTTGGACTACTGTACGACTTATTGCAGAATTTTTAAAGCGAGTGTGCACATTGATTGTAACAACTGATACTTTATGTATGGATTTACTTGCCAATGTTATAAATGCAAATAATAAAACCAGATTTAAAAAAAAAAAAACGTTATAGGTTTGGGATGGATATTGGCTGGATTTGTCTAGGTTGAGAGTGAGATCTAGCTGTGCGAAGAGATCCTTGCAGGCTATTGTGGATGCCTGTGCCACCTGCTTGGAAGGCGCCTTAACCAGCAAGTCGCCCAAATATGGAAAGACTTGGTGGTTTTGTCTGAGAAAGGCTTTCAAGGACGCGAGGCACTTTGTGACGATGCTGGGTGCAGATTTGAGGCCAAAGGAAGCACCATGAACTGGTAGTGGCTTCCAGCTACTGTGAACCTGAAATATTTTCTGAGGTTTGGATGAATAGGTAAATGAAAATACGCATCTTGGAGGTCGACCTGGTTTAAGAGCTGGAGAACCTCTTGTAAAGTGACCATATGGAAGGACTGATTAGTCAGAAAGGTGTTGAAGTTCTACGGTCTAAGATCAGACGTCACTGCCTTACCTTCTTGCACATTAAAACGAAAAGGGAGTAGAAACCTTTTCCGTACTGAGAGACAAGAACCCTCTTGAAAGCTCCCTCGTGTAACATTCTTTTGACTCCCAATTTTAGAAAATGGAGTGGTTTGTGGAGGGATGGTTGGGGTGGATTTGGCAGTGGTCTTTGGAGGAATTCCAAAGTATGTCCAAATTGGGTAAGGTATAAGATCCACTGATCAGTGATAATATCCTGTTATTGGCGGAGGTAGTTGGTAACCTCTCCACCGAGGTGGAAGCAAGGAGGTAGGGGAGCAGCCGGAGCCTGGGACACATAATTGCAGATGGTTGGTATCCTTTCCAGAACGACCTGCCTTTCCTCTAGGTTGAGATCTGACATATGAGGACATATGAGGATTGCAGTGGTTTCCTCTGCTGATATTGGGGGCAATATGGTTGAGAGGAGGTGGAGTAAGAGGATGTGCCAATATTGTTGTTAGCCCCCTCTGTAGAAAGGTACCTAAAGACTTAGCATTCTCTGTATTCACCTTGATAACCTGGAGGCCTCATCCACATGTTTCCCGAAGAGGGCTTCTCCATCATAAGGGAGGTCCGGGAACTTGTTCTGAACCTCGGGACCGAAAGAGCTAGCTCTTAGCCATCCCTGATGCCAAAGTACTGCAGCACCTGCTAACTGCCTGAATCCACTGATAACAATACCCATGGCACATTCTATGATTTCGCTGGATGTGCACTCTCCTTCATGTAGGACTTTTTTGGCTTCTGCCTGGACATACTCAGGTAGCTGGTCAATATAAGCAGCAATATCTGACCACATTTATCGATCATACCTTCCTAGAACTGCCAAGGAGTTGGCTGCCCGAACTAGTAGTGTGGACATCGAGGAAAAACGTTTGCCATTGGTGTCCAGGCACAACCCATCAGGGGGTGCTGAGAGTAGTGCAGAGGGTTTTAAGGAACAGCGCTGACCTGCTTGCATGACCACAGAGTCTGGCTTAGGATGTCCAGTGAGACATGCAGGGGCGTCCTCAGGTGCTCTGTACTTTTTTCAAGGCATGCTAATACCGCAGCTATTGAAGCCAGGGTCCTCATGACCTTAATGCCTTCCTCCCAAATGCAATCAATAATGGGTATGGCCCTGACAGATTTTTGGAAGGGCTCTTTGAAGTCGACTGCTTTTTTCGCATGGGGAGCGCAAACCTCTTTGCCGCTCTCTCGAAGAGGTTGTGGAATCCCCCTATATCTTCTGGGGGAGAATCCGCTGAAGGAGGTGTCGGCAATGAGGAGAGTGGCAACATATAATCATCCCACTCTGTTGTCATGTCACAGAGCTCACCTTCTTCCCTGCCATCGTCTGATGTTGAAGGATCCTGGAGGGGAGCGATCTATGGTATACGCTGAATCGGTGGAGACAAAGACAGTGCAATTGGAGGCAGTGATTGTGAAGATGGTTTAACTGGTGACCTCACGGGTGGATATGAAGGTTTGGTGGGAGGTGCTGATGATTGAAAAGCGCCTACACTAGTCATTCAGCATAAACTGCAAATCAGAAACTAGAAATGATGATAATTCAACATTTTTCTCCTGATATTGTTGGTGGTGGTGGTGGTAATGCTCAGGAGGAACAGAATATGATTGATCATAATATCCCTCTTCCTCAACCTCTGATTGACACTTTACGTGTCATTCTGAGGAACTGTGGGCAACACCAAAGAGACCTTCCTCCTCATTCAGAAGGTGAGTGGGTAGATCTTACTTGGAGAAGTGTGTGCTGGAGTTCGAAAAAGAGACTGGCATTGTGCTGCTGTTTTTTGTCTCATGAACGAAATTGTTGATGAAGTCGTTGTCGCGGGTAGCGTATCGTTTGTCGAAGGTGATCTTGTTGGCGACTGCAGTGACTTCATCGACAGTGGTGGTCTCTTCAATAGCGGTGTTCAAATCGACAATAGAGTCTTCGTCGACAGTGGTTGCTTCATCGATGATAGTGTGCTGCTCAAAGGTATTGAGTTCCTCTGTCTTTTCTGAAATATCCTGGAAGAAGAAGATTCTTCACTATCAGTATCTGTAGGAAGGTAGGATCCTTCTGCATGGTCACTCCCACTTTTGGCCTGGTGTTGCTATGTTTTCTGACTCGCTTGACTGGGATCCTGGTAATCAGGACCCCAGTCTCTGAGCTTCTTCCCTTAACTGGACATGGTGAGTACTTAGGTACCCCCCTAATTGGCTACTGATTTATCCTTGTAAGTCCCTAGTATATGGTACTCAGGTACCCAGGGCATAGGTACACCAGGTGTCCCCCATGGGCTTAAGCATGTATTATGCCACCCATGGGAGACCACTCAAATTGTTACTGCAGGCCTGCCATTGCAGCCTGTGTAATCTGGTGCTAGCACCACTTACGACTGATATATGTTTCCTTATATCTGAGGTCAGTACGGTGTTGGAGTTATGATTCCATGCACTGTAAAGCTCCTCCGGCAGACCCTCAGTGCTCCTGGTACCAGTTTTCTAGACCCAGACAGAAAACTGCGTCTGCTGCCGACCAGAGACACAATTCTGCCTTCCTGCTGCTGAGCCAACCTCGAGCAGGGGAAGGCAGGACAATAAGTTTCCTGTCACAGGGAGGTGTGACCACCTCCCCGACAGGGCTTAGGGTATTGTGACAGGGTGGGGTCACTTGCCAGCATCAGTAGACTGCTTTGAAGAGCACATCCTTGCACACCCCAGTTGAATCCAGTTCAGGGAGCCCTTGGCTCCCGCTCTGGCGCAAAACTGGACAAAGGACATGGGAGTATCCTCCCCACTGTCCAGCTCCTCATCAGGGAGGGACCCTTGAATCGTCCCAACCCTTTCCTTAGGGTACTTAAGGGCTTACCTGTGGGTGGGTTCCTAGATTTGTCATGGGACAAGATTCAGATCCGAAACCACTTCATCTTCAACGTCTGGGCAGTTTGGACTCCGTTGGACTTCGCTTTGGGAACAGAGACTGTAATTGGGAAGACTCCTGCTGCTCCTGGTCTCGCGTCCAGACAGTCTACTGCGTCTTCTGGGGCCTGTGCTCCATACAGGTTGTCTGTGCGTCATATACATTCCTCTACAGATCTGTGGACATCCAAGACACCCGAAGAAAATCTCCATTGAAGGGAAGGAGTCACTTTCCTGCATCTGCAGGGACCGTAACAAAGCTGACCAGTCTGCTGTTCCTGAGCTCCTACAGACTCTGAAAGGTTCAGCAACACAGGTCGTGGTTCTGCAACTCCTTCGAGGCCTGCACTGTCTTCATATCATGTTTGAAGCCAGTATCCCTCGTCTGAACTGCTGAAGCAGTACCCCTGTGCACCACGTCAACTTGGTGTTGCCAAGGCTTGTTGACTCTTCACCAGAGATCTTCGGGCTCCAAGAAGCTCCAGCCTTAAGAATCTCCTGCAGTCTAGATCGTCACCTGCACCCCATCCTTTGCACCATTTGGTGAGATGCTAGGGGTCCTCTTGTGACTCCTTTGCCTTTGGATCTTCTTGAAGGTCTTGTTTGGCTTTAGTCGGCTCCCCTGCTTGAGCTGGGCCTGCTTTGACTTACCTGCTTATGGCGAGTCACTTGGACCCTGCTGGTCCCTACACTGCACCGTCTTCGATTACTACATTTGTTGCCGCTGCCAAGGCTTGTTGGTGCCCCTGCCAGACACTGACCCCCTGGCTCTTGACATCCGACGTGGGACAGCTCGTGAACGGCTCCTGGTCTTCCACGGTGTCACCTGGTCCGCACAGGTGCAACTTCAAGGGCACCGTCAACTCACCTGCAGCTCCCACATCGGTGGGCATTCGTCTTCCGTGCCTTCTGGTCACTCCTGAGTGGCACAGACTCTGTCTCCTCTGCCTGCAGGTATCTCTCATCTTAAATCCACCTTTGGGTTCCACTAGACTCTTTCTTCTTCGCCAGCGGCATCTTTTCTTAAGTCCTCCATTGTGGTCTATGGCGGTTAAAGACGTCAATTAGCACCTATGTACCTGGCTTCCCAGGTGTAGGTATCCTGGCTCCTGGGGTATCCACAAGTGAGGTGAGTCTCCAGCCTTCCATGTTCCACTGGGTGCCTTCAGGGTCCGCTGGGAAGGGTCCTCTTTCTTTAAAACTGCAACCGCAACTTACCCATTGACTTTTATTGAGCACGCTGTCGTGTTCACACAACCTCTGTAGGGTTCCAAGATACTCACCTAGGGTTCCCGACTCTTTTATGTCTTCTGGGTCCATTCTTGAGTTAGGTCATGGGTGGAATTCCACTATTTTAGCTTATGGTTTGGTCTCCCCCTGGAGACCACTTTGTATTTGTGCTACTCACGTGTTCGGTTATCAAAGTATTGTGTGTATGGTGGCTATATCTCCGAGTAGGAGATATTGCAATGCATTAGTGAGTGTTTATAATATTTTTATAATTGCATTGTGTGGTTCTTTTTCAATTAACCTACACCATAAGATTAAGTACTGGGAAAACAAGCTGCATTACACTCCTTCTGGACTAAGCCTGAAGACTGCTCTCCACAGCTACAACTTGGAGAGCTTTCTAAGGTTGTCTAAGACCACTAAACTCACCATAAGGGTTGTATGGATTAGTGCAGGGTACTACACTTACATAAGTGAGCACCATCTACGAAGCCAGTCTCCTACAGTATCTGAGACAGGCGCCTTCCCACATTTAAGTTTTTGTTGCCATGAAAGGAGCCTCCCTTCACAGTCTTTAAGAGTCAGCTGCTTTATGAGCAGAGTAAAGGCAGTAGATGCAGTCTTGATGTGGGTAGTCTGTATATAGCTTATTTTCCCCACAGGTAGCACAGTCTCTGAAGAGAGCCTTTTTTGCTTTCTCTGACATGATTCAGTCAGATTTAGCCAAAAGAAAAGAATACAGATGCAAAATATAACTGTGAATGTATATATATATATATATATATATATATATATCTATAGATATATATATATATAGATATAGCTATATATCTATCTATATATATATAGATAGATATATAGCTATATCTATATCTTTATATATGTATGTATGTCAATCCTTGTAAATTCGCTGTGAAAAATAGTATAACAGGAAAAACTGAGCAGAGGTCTGTGTAGACTCCCTAGCGCACCGTGCAGTAGAAAATCTGAGGGACTAGTGCTTCTTACAGGAGTGTCCTAAAGGGTGATTAATTCTGATTGCTTAAAGCTTGAACTTTGTCTTCTTATTTAAAATGGCTATGATAGGTTACTAAACTAAAAGGCCTAGGCCTTTTCTATATTAATGTACCGGGGGGCTCCCATCTCGACGACTGAGAAGGATTCAAGCATGTGAATCGTTGAAAGTTCCAATACTGGCGTAAACCAAATATCAGTCTTCAGACTTTAACCCACTTCAATGACAACCCTCCCTTAATTGCCTACTGGCCTTAATGTATGCTTTTCATAGGCCTACTGTCTTCCGGAATACTGTTTTTTGTAATAAAAAACAGCAAAACCAGCACTCTTTTCAGTGGAAGCACACAGCTAGCTTCTGCACTATCAAAGCTGTATGTATGCAAGGTAGTTAACGTGTGTGGAGGTAAAGTCGCTTTCTCTTCTGAAAGTTATTTTTCTGTTGATCATATTAGGTAAGGCAAAAGCTGGGCTGTTAATCCAGAACTAAAAAGTGTTGGGCTATGTTCCTCTCCTACCTTAAAATAAACAAGAATTTAAGACAATTACCTTGAACACTTGAACAGAATACCAAGTCAACAAGGAGAGTTAACAAAAAAGGATTAACAAACTGCCTCTTATTTTGTAATGCAGCGGATGAATATACATTTTGCTATGCAGTTCATTAGTACATTGTGTGTCGCAAAACCAGCTTCTTTAGGAATTTTTATGGAAAGGTTGCAAGTTGTGATCCTCGACAAATGGCTGTGGATGCAGGGATGGAGGTCTGAAAGGGATAGCAGGCCTCCATTCCTATGTGCCCAATTCCAGAAGGTCTACATCATATATATTTTTTAGGCAGCCCATGTCTCTTAAAGAGATTGGTGTTGAAAAAGTTTAAAATACTAGGAAGACATCGGGACAAGCATACAGTGGTACCTGGAACACTGCATGCTCCTTCCGAGGCTATCCGGCATGATGTAGAAATTAGCTACTGTAGTGTAGTTCCTATATTCCCAATAGGCTCTGCGCATTGGAATAATATAAACAGCAGTGTAGACGTAGGACTGAGGTCATCTAGGTCTCTATTAGACTTAATTAGTTTTGCCAGCTAGCTCAGAGGTCACTAGAAACTTTCTCGAGTAAACAAGGACGTGTTAATTTCCCTGAATAGACAAGAAGGGATTAGCTTCTGACAATCGCATAAACATGACAACTTTGCTCCCTCAGAATAAAGAGTATATCTCTAGAGTCGTGTGAAAACAATAGACAGTTATTTCACTCAGTCAATCGTGCATACTTAGTTTCACCAGAGTGCAGAGAAATAGAGAGATGGGCGTTTTCAATAAACTGTGTTATTTATTGAGCAGTCTTCTTTCTCATGCAAGAGAAATGAGTTGCCACAATTGCAATACTTATCATGAAGTAAAGGACGTACAGTAAAAGGAGTATTATGAAATAATACTGTAAAACCATTGATATGGTTTCGTAGCCATATGATACTTTAAAACGGATAAAATATATACATACATAAAAACATTGACTAACGTACTCAACTGGTGCTTCTAAGATACGCCTACCCCGGTGTACCTGACCTAAGCCTAATACGTGGTAAGGAGTAAGTAAGTTGCAGTTTAAGTTAAATTGTTTTTTTGCCAAGAATCTGAATCAAGAATTCTCTTAGGGATTTAGTCAGCTCCGTACCTTGGTAATAGAATGTAGGAGGTCTTGTATCTCTCTCTCAGGACTCGATCTCCCAGCAACCCGCAAGGGTGACTGGAAACATCGGAGCTGGAATTTCTCGGCAGGAGAGAAGACAGCGTCTCTCTCAGTGCGTCAAATGGGGAGGGTCGGCTTCCTTTGGCACTCGCATCAGCTGGGCGTCGGGCAAGTAGATAGCCGCTCTGCTCCAAACCACTGTGTGTTTGCTTAAGGCAACATTGGTATATTTATACCTGAAAGGTGCCGGGTTTGACGTAAGGTTGGACATAAGACGTCACTAAGAACTAACAGTTCTTTCTGGACTCCAGGAGTTCTTGTGCAAATCAAAACAAAAGCAGGGGGAATTCCCAGGCTGCTGGAGGCTTGGTTTGTTTAAAAAACGCGTTGTACTTTCTAGGAGTCTATGGGAGTAGCCGTGCCGTATTTGCACTGCATGGGCTATGACTAGATATGGACATGATTCCTATGCCTTTATAAGGATATGTTTTGTTATAACCATATAAGGGCATGAATCGGGGATATCTTGATTAGGATCCTAGATAGATGCACAACACCCACTCCACGTATTAATGACCATCATTACTAAATACTAAGCAATATTAAACATATAACGATGCATGTGTGTTATCCAACCCACCCCAAAATACATAAATTGCATTTGAAATGGTGTATGGTATATACACGAAATTGAGTATTGGTACTGTACGTTTTTTAAGCAGAGATCTCATTCAGAAAATGCATATATAAATATTGGCTGATTGAATTGCGAAAATTACATTTATGAAATGGCTCTGAATACAGAAAAGAAGGTCGAGACCATTTCATCACATATTTACAAAATACTGTACATGTGCTAGAGGCTGAGGTAAAATATTGTCTCTAGTGTCTCTAAAAATAGAAGCTCTGTTCTCTAAGAATAGTTCTACTTTAAGCAGAGTACCATGTGCCAACAAAAGGTAAATATTTTGGAAGTGAAAAAAAAATAATTTCGCTTTCAGGGGAAAAAATAGTTCCAATTGTTTTCAGTAGTTTCGTTTTATCAAAAACTGAAGGCAAAATTCAGAGTTCAGGGAACGCTGTGTGCTTGTTGTTTTAAAAGTTATTCTCGTTGTTGGGAGAGAACATCATATCAGACAGGGTTGCGAAAAATTGGTCTACAACATCAGGTGAAAGTTCGACCAAGTTCGAAAATGCTGAAATAGTGCATATGTGAGAATCATTTCCATCATCGATGTCGGGATCAGGAATGCTCACAGAAGGTTGTACCTGTGTGGTGCCGCTTTCATCTCGTACTTCACCGCCACCTACTAGTAATGGTGAAGTCTCAACGAATGCCGTCATCAGAATAGGTAGCCGCTGGGGACAACACGTTGCATGAGTCGTTACCGGACCTAGCAAAGTATCGATATCCATTGGTACTGCTGATGGTAGGGTAAGACAGACGTCCAACACGCATTCTTCTCCGCGGAGCAGACATCGAAGCATAGGTAAGATGCAATCTTGCCAGATTGGTCTGAATGAAAGAAACCAATTTGTTGATAATAGGGAATGTATCTCTGCGGCTGTCCTTGCAACTTGCAGATCATACATCTCTTTGGACGAGGTTAAAGGCACAGTTGTCTGTAAAATAATTGACTTCATTCTGCTTAAAGTATCAATTCGAATAGAAGAGATATTCAAAGAAGGCATATCGCTGCCTCCATGTCTGGATTGCTGCTTGGATACAATACTTGCATACAGCAAGTGACCATGGAAGTAACGCTCACGAGATAGGCTTTTCCTGGCACCGTGCCACAACAGCTGTGGTCACTTATTAGAACGTAGCTGCCGTTGGACAGCGGTCTGAAAAATGGCTCGATCTGTGCTGCAGGAGTGCCATGCAGGTGACATGAAAGGTTATTTGATGAAACTTCGCAGGCTCCATGCAAGTTAATACAGTGACACAGAAGTGTACCGCTTAGTGATTTTTTACAATTGTTACCACTAAGAAATACCTATTTTTTCCCTTCACTATAACATTTGTGTGTGTATAAGGTAAATTCCATGTTGACTTGATGAATCCTTTACCCAACCTTTCATACAGGCCTACTGGTATATATTTTTGGCAATACTTAAACTGGAAAGTTGTTATTGGGATTGTAATCGTTCCATGTATTATCCATTCAATGACAGGTCTCTCTGACATTATCAATGGCAATCTCTCAAGTTTTTCAATGCTCAGAATCGTATAGTCTGCTCCTTTTTGTGCCAAACTGATTTGTTTATCAGTAAGGTTAAAGATAGAAAATAATGACGTTGTGTTGATTAAAACGCCATGGCACTGAGCCTGAACGCAGATTTTGCAACGTCCAGCCTAGCTGTACAATAGAACGTAATTGGGACTGACCAAGTTGTAACATTAGCAAGTACTGCTCTATTATATCAATAGCAGATGATACAATGCTGTCCAGTGAATATATTCTGGAGGACAGAGTCGTTAACGCATTGTCCACTACAGAAAGGGATTTTTCCAAATTTATACGATCAATTCCTTGTATTTTTTCTGCAGTTTCAATTTGCATTACTTTCCAAGCTTCGTTGTAAGCAGCGTATATACCGGCGTATATGAAACGTTTTTTACGCTGTTTGCGTGGTCCCAGTATGAAATCACGCAAGTCAGCACCTTCTTTAAGTAAAGTCAAGTGTTGCTTAATTTCAGCCAGTGTGGATTTCTGTAGCCATTAGAGGCATAGTTTCCCTACATTGTATGTTGTAACTATCCCTGGATGTTGTCTCTGGGAATATCTCGGGTCTGACCTGTTCAGTTTTAACCCCTGTGTTTTGTTCAGGAATCTATCTTGACAGTTATTCGTGTCTGTGGGCCAGATCAACCATTTTTTCCAATCAGGATTTGTTCTGTTTTGGTGTAAAATATGGGATACGTCTATCTCCACATCTGTAGTGCTATTACTATCAGGTATGGGCTTCGGAATAGACGGTTTGTTTAAGTCTTTTATCTTGGCTAAACCAAGACAGGTTGTTTGTTGAATGGTGTCATTCAGGAATATTATCTGTTCTGGGATCATGCAGGCTCTAAATAATGCTTCTAAACCTTGGACCTGCCAGTCTTTTGTATCCCAGATGGTTTTTGTTTCAATGTTGTTTTTCCAAAATTCAAAACCAAATGTAGTCATTTTTTCATAAAATGTTTCAGAATAAATCAATTTAGTATTTGTCAACATTGTTTTCATTCCGGTCTTATTTAACATTTTAAAATAAAACGTTTCTGCATCACTTGTGTTAAACCCTGAGAAGTATGGGAATTTCTCATAAAATGTTTTCGAGCTACCTTAAGGCGGTGTTGCACAATGTTCCCATTGGTTATATTTAAAAACATTTGTAGGTTGAGCAGTTTTATGCAAATAGTGATGACCATAGTGGTTATAACAGTATATTTCTTCATAATTTGATGAACCCTGCAAGTAATCATGTTCTGTGAATTTAGCTGACATTACTAAATCTGACATCATATTATTAATATTTTCAAAGTCCCAATCATCAGAGAAACTACTTGGTTTTACAAAGTCACTTAATGAAACCTTGAACTGGTGTGGATATTTCAAGAGCTCAATCGGGCCATAAATTTCATAATCCGTTTTGTCCCATGCTACCCCACCGGGTATTGGATTGGCTGTGATGTTCACTGATGACAGTTCTCTTTTCTTGATGTGAGAGGATGAGTGAGGCTTTAGGACCAAGTTGATGTTCTGACTTGCTGTGTCCATTGTACTATATTTTCCATCAATAAATCTACCCAAACATAAAACCATGATGAGCCAAAGCAGGAGGAAAAGTACGCCTTACATAATCCAAAATTCAATCCATGGAGAAATCAGATAGGTTTCTTTGAGTTGATGAAAGAGTTCAGTTACTTTGTCTTTGAAAGTTTTGTTGCTGGCGTTTATTCATGTTCACTTGGATCATCAGAAAAGTCATCAAAATTGATGACGTAGCCAGATGCAGTTCTGTCAATTGTTGGAATTGCTTCCGGATTTTCATTTGTCTTTGGATCTTTCTTTGGTACATTAGTATAGTCTGATGCTACATCATTGTAGACTGGTGTTTCTTGACGAACTGTTGCAATTTGGGTTTCAAGAGGCACAAGTTCCATGGCTTTGTTGCATAGTACTTTTTTATTCACTGCAGGTTTATCAAAAGTGATTAGTCTCTCAGTTTGAACCTCTTGGATTGTAGCAAGGTTTGGTCTTCTGCTACTTCATGGGAGTCCACTGGGCCTACTACTTATTATTGGCCACATGATTGTGGTTTTACCAGGTCGATGGATACAACTTGGTTCTCCTTTTTACCAGCAAGGGTCGGTAGTACTACTGATCTTGTTCCGCTGACAGCTAAGACAGGTACTGCTTTTCTGTAAGAAGGCCCAAATTCCTTCTTCACCGCGATCTTCTCTCTGACTAGATCCCCAATCTTTGGAATCCAGACAGGTCTTGCTGGGACATGTGGTTTCTCTTCAGTGGCTGTTGGCTTTAACTTTATATTACTCAGACTTCTTCTTGTTTCATTTAAGTCCTGTAAAACAGCCAAACGATCTTTGATATCAAAGGCTTTTTCTTCTACCACTGAAGTCTGACAATCTAGATCCTGGATGTGCATTCTAGTGCCGAACAATAGTTCGTACGGAGCGATACCTTTTAGAGAATTTCTTGGCAGATTGTTAAGACTACGTTGGACACTTGTTAAATGTTTGACCCACCCATCACCCGAACCTAATACCCTTGCCGTTATAGATTGCTTTATGTCACGGTTTTTTCTTTCCACTACCGCATTACCCTCAAGATGGAAGGGGGAAGAGTACCGCAATGCAATGCAATGCCCATGCTGGTCATGGCCTCTTTGTAAGCTCGAGAGCTAAACGCAGGACCCTGGTCAGAATGTAGCATGCCAATTGCGTATGTGCCGATAAAGATTCGCAAATCTTTGTATAACAGTTCTGGCGTCAGCCGAGCGCTGGGGCCAACATTTTAAGTGAATCTAGTCTTAATTTTTATGGGAACGCATTTCTCCGGCTGGATTTCTGCGTATAGATAGCCTGATGCTTTCTAATAAAGGAGTCCTGGCAGTAGTCTGGTCCGGCTCACAACTGCGATCTCTGTTGCAGTCTGGACAATCCTTTGCAAATTTGTAATTTTGCAGGCTCATCCCCGGCCACCAGTATTCTGATTGTAATTCTTTTAGAGATTTCACGATCTCTTGGTGCCTTAGACCCAATCCCATGTGTGCTTCTTGAATCAAGTAAGCCCTCCGGTTCGTGTTTGGAATTACTCTATCCCCCACTCCAGGGACTTGAGCAAAAGGAACGGAGTTTACATCAATTATGTATGTATTATTGAGTGGATAGCCGAGAGGTAATGCTGCATAGTCGCCTTTTAATGAGGCTTTTACCGCCAACATGGTTTCTCCGTCTATGTGTTTTTTAGAACGCTTTTTTGTGGCTACGGAAGCCGGTTGAACCGCTTCCGCTGTGGCTCTGTTAGCCAATGAATTCACTGCAACGTGAACGCCATCACGTTGATGACTCAGTGTATGTATCAAGTGAGTCTTTTGTAGTTCTTTCTGCAAAAGAACTACTTGTTCCCAAAGCTTTTTATGCTTTATTGTGGCACCAGTCTCATCTTTGTAACCGTTTCTGATCCATGTCTGCATGTCATTATTATAAGACGACGCAGTAATGCGAATCGCACACTATTAGTGTAGGGAATTTACGATCAGCATTTTCAAGCGCCATCTTTAAAGATCTTATTTCAGCTCGCTGAGCTGTACAGTTTGAGTGATTCAGTTTTTGTAATTATCGGTCTGAATTTACCTAAGTGCCAGCGAACTTTAACAATCGCGCACGCAGCATTGTAGGATTTTTTTATCCACATCGTAGTGTTGTGCAAATCAATCCATGTAGATTACACAGGTGTATTGTTCGAGAGGCAGAATTTCGATTGGCAGAGGATATTCTTCTTCATATTCTAGATCTTCTAGTTTTTTCATTTTCGGGTCAAAAGCGTGTTTCATGTCTTCTGCAGCAAGAGAATTTTCCCATTGTATCCATTTTGGATCTAATTCCACTGCATTTGGAATGCGTGGTCTTGTCACTGCCTCAAGGGCTGATACTGCTGTTAAAACAGATATGCTCTTGCCTTGGGCTAGGGCTCTTTCTTTTGCTACAGCAGTTGAACCGCAGTTAGAAATTTTTCAGTAGAACTGAATTTCATTTCAGCTTGTGTGTATAAGTGTGATTTGTAAGCTATTGGTACCGTTTCTCCCTCATTAGAGGTCAGGTACATGAATCCGCATCTCCCTGGGATGACTCGGATTACAAGGTTGGGTTCATTTGCGCGTGTTTGTAGTTTTGTTTTAGTTAACATGTCTGTCTGTAATGAACTTAAAATTTCTGTATGTTTCTGAGTCCAATTGATGGGTTTGAAATCAGGCTTTATTAATTCATAGAGAGTTTTAACCCTCTCTGCATAATTTAGAATGTATGTTCTTCCGAAATTCAGGAAACCTAGTATTGATTGTAAGTTCTTCAGCGTTTTTGGAGCTTGGAGTACAGCACATTTCTCTAAGAAATTGTCTGCTAGGCGTTTGCCTTCACTTGATAATTCATATCCTAAAAACAGGATAGTTAGATGAGCAATTCGTGACTTTTTAAAGTTGAATTTATACCCTTCAGCTGCGAACCCAAGTATTATGGTGTTCACTCTTTTCAAGTGTGTCTCCAGGTCATCATCTGTGAGATAGAAGTCATTGACATATGACAATGCCTCATCATCATATATTTGTAGTAACTCTGTTACCCTTGCTGAGAATAATCCTGGGCTATTCTTGAATCCCTGTGGGAGTCGACAGAATTGTTTTTGCGACCCCATTGTTGAGAAAGCGGTCAAATACCTGCTTTCAGGTGCAATGTTTTGACAAAAGAAACCATTTGAGATATCTAATGTTGTTTTATATTGTTTGCGCACGATATTATTCATTAGTGCTGCACTGTGTGAGTTTTGTACTGCAAATATTTTGCAGCATGAGTTTAGGTGTCTATAGTCCAAAACTAGACAATATGAATCGTCTGGCTTGGAGACAGGAAACAAAGGATTGTTCACTTGTGAGGTGCATGTTTCAATCACCCCCTGATATTCAAGTTGATCTAATATCTCCCTGACTTGCTTTTTAGCTTCTTGCTTAACATGATACTGCCTCTGTGCCGTAGGTTGACTTTTTAACTGGATTTTGTGAGGAGAATCCTCATCCCATCCTACATGATTTTTATATAATGCAGAAGATTGGGCTACTGCCCATTTTCTTGCAAATGTATATTTTTTATGAATTGGAATATGATTTGAGAAGGCAGGTATAATCATTTCTTCGCCATGAGGGCACTCCCTGACAAACTCTGGTGGCCAGTCTTTCTCAACTAGAAGGATGTCATAGCCTTTCGAAAGGTTATCCCAAAAGAGACCCTTTATTTTCCTAGTTTTGTCCCCCTCTGTACGCAATGTAGTTTCGTATAACTTATGGGTTTGCTAACTCTGGTGTCTGCAGTTTCCACTTGAATGTATTCATTCGTGTCCACTGTCTCCAGAAGATTCATCAGGATCTTGCGAGCTATGGTTACTGTCTAGCATTGTCTGGGCCCACTCTCCGTTTTTCAGTTGTGTCCTCAGAATCCTCGGCATGTTTTATTTTAATACTAGCTACCTTCTTCTTTGGAAATTGTAATTTTTTACTTTGATGAGCAGGTTCCTTGTCTTTGGACTTGACGTGCTCTTCCTTGTGTTCTGACCGTCCTCTTCTTTCCGATTTCTGTGAGGAAGTCTGAAAAGATCGAGAGGGACGTGTATCAATATCTTGATATCTGTCAGGTTTTCTCAATTTTTCCCTATCTCTAAGGTTGTATCTTTTCTCAGAGGGCTCCCTCTGAGGAGACTTGCCTCCTCGTTCTAGAGATCTATCTCTCCGTTGAGACCTTCCTCTGGACTGAAAACGTTTTTCTCTGGGAGTGGATTGTTTATTACCCTCCCAACTCTTTTTTGGAGTGTTCAGATTATTTTTAATAAATGTTTTTTCAGGATTTTCAGTTAGCTGGGGTTTTACTGGTTTCCCACCCAAACTATCTCTACCTAGTTCTTAATAGGATTTTTCTATGATTCTGGCAAGTTCAAAAGGTTGTTCTGCTATATCTGTTTCTTTCAATTTCTGGTGGATCGCTACAGATGCTGCTTATCCTTTTATGTTGGCTAGTAATATAGCCGAGACTTGCTTAAAGTCTTTCAGTAATTTCATACCTAGAGTTAAAGCAGGTTCTGGACCGTATTAATTTTGAATCTGTCTTAGTACGTCTGGTATAACCGCCATGGACGGAACACCATGTGTTTTTGTGTAAATAGAAGCAAAGACTGTGCCCCAAGTGTCACAGTCCTCCACATGTGGTGCGATCCCCCCATTGGAAGGCAGATAGTCAGAATTCTGTGTTTCTCATGAGGTGTAGTATCAGGAAATACTGCCTCTATCTGAGTGATTTTTTGTGCTAACCAGAATGGAATTTGTTCCCGTTTTGCGGGTATTTTGCCAATGGCTGATTGTATATTCTGTGGTGTGATTTTATTTGTGTTCCCCTGGTGAGGGGGGTGCTGTGGAATTTTTATTGCTGGTTGGACTGTTGAAGTCCGCATGACATATTGGACCAATTGTCTATGTATTTTGATTAGTAGCTTTAGCTGAGCTAAAAGTTCCCGGTCTGACATTTTTTCTATGTCGGGATGTGGTGTGTAGCTGGCTAGAACCGGCCATGTGGTTCCTGGTCTACCTAGTGGACCGAGCCTGCTGATGTGATTTTGATGTTTTAGGGCGCCATTAAACCAGAGCAGGTGCTCTTGGTAAGTTAGTGGGATTTCAACGTCCTCGAAAGGAGCGTATTCATCCGGAGGTTCCTCTATTTTGTAATAGTGGAAATCATGTGTTACAGCGTTTGCTGCTGGGAAATGTATCCATGAATAGAATACCTCTGTCTGCCGATATTCATGGGCCTCTACCACGAATATGACTGTACCACCTCTCGGTGATAGTCCATTCTCTATAAGTTTAAGAGTTATACTTCTTCTTACATTAACAGCAATGATTATAACATTCGGGTCTTCATTTTGGAGACTTGTGTCTTCCGCTAGGAGTTGAGCTGCTGTTCTAGCTCTCTCCCTTTCATCGGCATTTTCCGTCATTTTTATTAACAGAAAAGCGTTTCTGTTGCAGATCAAGTTTCAAGGAAACAAAGATTAGGTGTACAATATTTTGGAACACTGTATCCTTCAACGTTGACTAAACCAAAAACTAATACATAGAAATCTCTTCCTACTAAGTTCCGGCGGATATTAACCTTTTACCCACTCCAGACGTCTATTGGAGTTTTTACTGGAAAAGGGGTCTGTGTGAAAAAGCACGACTGAGTTACTCTAATGTCTTGCGTTAGATTATCGCCTTACCAAACGTTGGGCGCCATGTAGTATAGTTCCTATATTCCCAATAGGCTCTGCGCATTGGAATAATATAAACAGCAGTGTAGACGTAGGACTGAGGTCATCTAGGTCTCTACTGACTATATTAGACTTAATTAGTTTTGCCAGCTAGCTCAGAGGTCACTAGAAACTTTCCTGAGTAAAGAAGGAGGTGTTAATTTCCCTGAGTAGACAAGAAGGGATTAGCTTCTGACAACCGCATAAACATGACAACTTTGCTCCCTCAAAATAAAGAGTATATCTCTAGAGTCGTGTGAAAACAATAGACAGTTATTTCACTCAGTCAATCGTGCATACTTAGTTTCACCAGAGTGCAGAGAAATAGAGAGACGGGCGTTTTCAATAAAAGGTGTTATTTATTGAGCAGTCTTCTTTCTCATGCAAGAGAAATGAATTGCCACAATTGCAATACTTATCATGAAGTAAAGTATGTACAGTAAAAAGAGTATTATGAAATAATACTGTAAAAGCATTGATATGGTTTCTTAGCCATATGATACTTTAAAACGGATAAAATATATACATACATAAAAACATTGACTAACGTACTCAACTGGTGCTTCTAAGATACGCCTACCCCGGTGTACCTGACCTAAGCCTAATACGTGGGAAGGAGTAAGTAAGTTGCAATTTAAGTTGAGTTGTTTTTTTGCCAAGAATCTGAATCAAGAATTCTCTTAAGGATTTAGTCAGCTCCGTACCTTGGTAATAGAATGTAGGAGGTCTTGTATCTCTCTCTCAGGACTCGATCTCCTAGCATCCCGCAAGGGTGACTGGAAACACCGGAGCTGGAATTTCTCGGCAGGAGAAAAGACAGCGTCTCTCTCAGTGCGTAAAATGGGGAGGGTCGGCTTCCTTCGGCACTCGCATCAGCTGGGTGTCGGGCAAGTAGATAGCCGCTCTGCTCCAAACCACTGTGTGTTTGCTTAAGGTAACATTGGTATATTTATACCTGAAAGGTGCCGGGTTTGACGTAAGGTTGGACATAAGACGTCACTAAGAACTAACAGTTCTTTCTGGACTCCAGGAGTTCTTGTGCAAATCAAAACAAAAGCAGGGGGAATTCCCGGGCTGCTGGAGGCTTGGTTTGTTTAAAGAACGCGTTGTACTTTCTAGGAGTCTATGGGAGTAGCCGTGCCGTATTTGGACTGCATGGGCTATGACTAGATATGGACATGATTCCTATGCCTTTATAAGGATATGTTTTGTTATAACCATATAAGGGCATGAATCGGGGATATCTTGATTAGGATCCTAGATAGATTCACAACACTACCATCAGTTCGGGGATCAGTAACTGATCAATGGTTTGTGACTGCAATTACGGTCACAACTGTGTGACAACACATAAAACAGACTTTCAATTTAGGTTTAATTTGACAACTCCTGGCTTTTATCTTTAATATTTGCATATTGCAAATAGCACATATAGCATATGCCATCTGGAATGATCCACCAGCAGGATGAAGGAGGGCATGAGGCCCAGCAACTTCAGAGTCACTCATCAAAATCTAGAGGCTGAAACATCGGTATCATGTGCTTGGGAGGATTAACCCGAAACTGCACTGTGTCCAGAACCACCCCGATGAAAGGGAGCATCTGAGATGGATTCAGGTGTGACTTCGGCACATTGATAGTGATCCCCAGCGAATGCAGGAGGTCCACCATAGCCTGGAGGTAGCAGACGACAGCATGGGACAAGCCCACCTTCAACAGCCAGTGGACGAGACGGGGGGAAGACTGGAACCACTGATCTGCGCAGATGAGCTGCGACCATCGCCATCACCTTTTTGAAAACTGTAGGGGACTGGTAAAGCCAAAGGGGAGCACGGTGAACTGAAAATACTCGTGACCCACCGTGAACCGAAGGTGACGTCTGTGAGCTGGCAGGATGGGAATATGGAAATAAGCATACTGCAAGTCCAATGCCAGCATCCAGTCTCCTGGGTCGAGTGCAGACAGAACTTGCGCTAGGGTGAGCCTTTTGAACTTCTCCTTCGAGAGGAAGAAGTTGAGGGCCCAGAGGTCTAGGAGGTCCTTCTTGGGCACCAGAAAGTAGCAGGAATAACAACCACTACTTACTTAAGGCACAGGGACCCTCCCTTGGCCACGATAGCTGTTACTTCCAGGCGAAGTGCGAAATGATCCTCCGACATGCAATCTCAAGTAGGTGGCGTGGAGGGACTGGTAGTCGTGAAGCGGATGGAGTAGCCTGTTCGTACTATTTGCAGAACCCACCTGTCCGCGGTGATGGATTGCCAGTGGAGGAGGTGATGGCGAATCCTGCATCTGACTGGCTGGTGATGGGCCTGGAACGTCAGACTAGGTAGGTTTGGGGGAGGGGGGAGAGGAGTGGGGGACGGGGTGGACTGACCCGCCGGCTGGCTCAATGACCCACAAGGACGTGGGTCCCACGTCCGGGACCATGAAGAGTCTAGACAGCTTGCGTGACTCTGTGACGTGGCTAGACTGGGCAGGACATGGATGTGCGCCCCTTCAGCAGCCACGAAAGGGACGAAAGTCAGACTGAGGTGGACTAGAGGCAACCGGAAGGCCCAAGGATCTAGTCGTAGCTAGAGAATTCTTGAAGCGATCAAGCGCTGAGCCTGCCTTGTCACCAAAAAGGAAAGTGTCATCAAAGGGCATGTCCATCAAGGAAGACTGGACATCCCCCGAGGAGCCAGAAGTCCCCAACCAGAAGTAGTGTCTAACAGCCACAGACATGGCAATCGTTCTGCCAAGTGAGTCGGTGGTATCCAGTCCACATCAGATGGCCAATTTGGCTGCGTCTCTCCAACTGCAACTGTTTGAGAGAGAACAGCCCGGGCCTCCTCCGGCTCCAAGGCAGCACCTTCGTGACTGTATCCCAGATAGTATGGGAGTCTCGGCCCAAGAGGCAAGCGGTATTCATAAACCGCAATGTCAAGCTGGAGGAAGAAAACATCTTCCCACAGTAGTCCAGCTTCTTGGATTCCTTATCTGGGGGGCAGAATGGAATGCACCTTTCGATGATGAGACTTGGACAACCAAGCTCTCAGAGGATGAGTGTTGGGTCAGGAATACTGAGTCGCCCGAAGCAGGGCTGTGGCAATTACCCTATCCACAGGAGCCCCTGTGCTGGGCTTGGACCAGGTGCCCAGAAGGACGTCTGAGAGGGCCTCATTGAAGGGCACAAGGGGTTCAGAAGGGGAAACCACAGGCTGAAGCACCTCTGACAGGAGATTAGTTCTGACTGCCACCGTAGCAAGCTCGAGGCTGATGACCTTGGCTGCCGTTCTCACCACAACAGCATAAGAAGCTCTCTCCTCCGCAGCCACAGTAGAGGGAGAGTCAGTGTCAGAAGTGTCCAGATCGCTGGCATCACACAGGTCCATTTGCCAGTCTAGTTTTTCAAGCTTTTCAGTTAATGGGTCCAGCAGCCCCTCCCAGTCATCTTCCTCACCTTCTGGCCCAAAAGGAAAGCCAGTAATGAGCACATGGACAAATGTCCCCGACGTCGGTCTGGCTCCTTGTCCACTAAAGGATGAGGATGGGGTCGGCACCGACCGGGTGCATGGTCGACGCCTGGAGCGCCGACGTCGGGGAAGGCCGACTGTGATGAACCGGCGTCGATCCAGATCCAGGCGTGGATCACAGGGTCCCGCCGGAGCCAACGGCGTCGAATACCCAAGGCCCCCCAACCTCCTCCATGGGGCCCAAAGCAGCGCCAACGGGCCAGGCTGCCCAAAAATGAGGTACAGTGCCTAATAGAATTTTTTAATTTAGGCAAAAGTAGGTGCTAGAGACAAAGCGTTCGAGCAATGACATTCAGAATTCCACGTTGCGTCAGACGATCAATGGGAAGAAATCGAAGAATGCCTGTGCTTCTTTGAATTCTTCTGTTTTCCTGACTTACCCAAAGACCTCCCCGATGACTTCTAGTGCGAGGAGTGAGGGTTACGTGACCATTTGAGACCTCCCCTCGAGCAAGAGCGACACCGAGCGCCCGCCTCCAGCAGTTTTCAGGACCAGTCCTGCAAAGATTTCGGGTTCATGGTCCAGCACTCAGAGCATGGTCATGGTCGCGCTCCAGACATCAAAGACACACGAGGTGCGGATCCGTCCCGGATATTGCCTGATGACAGGAGCCGTACGGCCTGAGGCCGGTCTGATGTTGGGACATCCCTCAACGCACCAGGAGTTCGAAACTTGTAAAAGTCGACGACAAAAGTAAAAAAAGACTAGCCAAAATGGCTAAGGGGTAGCTCTCTCCGGATCTGCGCTTAGGCTGGCGCAGAAACAGAAAGAACTGACGTCAGCGCGCATGGGCGGAGTCTATGTATGTCCCGCAATGTCATCCCAGCACCGGCGGCGGATGTGTAGCTGACCTATGCCACCTAACGACACGCAGGGGTACTGCTGAAGAAAAATCTTCAGATCCAAACTGACTGCAGGAAATTCTAAGGTAAAGAATCCACAGCTAAAATCGACTGCCCTAATGGGGAGTGTGTTACTCAGTTTATTTTTTATTTTTTAAACAAGTTAATATTTTATAGATTCGGAGGCCAACCAACAAATGATCTTGCTCCACCATGGATCAGATCTAAGCAGGCAGTGCAATTTAGCATCAAATACATGTGTGGATGAACGAAAGCCACCAAGCCATTGCCTGACCTGTACATTGTGAAACCAGAAAGCTATTCACTTTTCACCCAGACCCACTTTCTACTTCTCGGGCCATGAGTTACACTAATCTCAAGATTTGGGCATAAATCTCTTACTTTCCCTTTTCTGTTTTGGTCATGAGAGTTACCGATTATGACAACGTAAGCCAACTGGTGAGTACCAACCAGTAGCTCCTTAGGTAATGCGTACTTGAGGTACTTTCGGACTTCTCTCACCTTTTTCCCTTCTCTATTTTTGATGCGAGTACGTGCGGAAAGTGCAATTTAGCACCCAAGTCTATTATTCATATGATCTGACGTTGCTCTAGGCTATGAGTTGAAAGGAGATCCCTGCTGAGAAAACAGCTAATTGAAAAGGGTATTCGCTCTTGCAAGCAGGCAATTTAATGTATGCCTTGAACTGAACAATTTGCAACTGAACATCACCTTTAGGACGATCATGATGTTGGTCGAAATCAGATTAATGAATGCTAGTCAGTAGCACACTCAATTTGGTTATATAGTTATTTGCTTTAAGTACAACATTTCCAAATGATTGGTTCTAATACTTTTAATCACTGCACATGTGTAATGCCTTATTAAGTCGCTGTTTTTCTTGCAGAGTTTTTTATAGTGCGAACTTGGCCCGAAGGTATCCGGGTGTTAAACAAGGACACATTTATTTTTGTGATTAAGTGATTTGCCCAGAATCACAGTATGTTGAGCGTCCTTGCCGAGACTCGAACCTGGCCCCCAGATTTGAGGTTGACCGCCCTAGCCGTTACAATAATCTTACAAATGAATGGGTTTTAATGCTTTTCAGTCAACGCATATGATGAAAAGTCTCATGAAGACACTGCTGTCACCGTTGCTGATGCATTAATGTGTGGTTTGTGTATTTGACAATTAAAAAAAGTAGAAGGAGATATGAAATTCTTGTATTGTCAAGTATTTGTCCCTTTTCACTATATCATTTTTAAACTGATGATCATATTTATAGCAGGTAGCTGGCTGTTGGGCAACTGAGAGTAATTATTGCTGCAAGCTTTTAATCGATTGATTTTAGCATTTAATAATGTCGCTTTGAAACGGTTTTTACTACCCATACACAATAAAGTTACTTCTTAATTTGTGTGCGCACTTGCAATTGTGTTCTAGGGCGGTTTGGTCCAAAATCTTTCAAACATTTGGAGGAGATTAATGCAACTATGTGGCTATTTAAATAAACATCAATGGGTCTATTACTGCACATCTCTACTGCAACCCGTGTCCAAACTTTGTAAAAAAAAAATGAACATGCATCACTATTGTTTTAATAAAACCAACATTAATCACATGCACTTCTATACCACTTCACCTTGTTGTGCCACTATTCTACTGTAAATACATTTGAGATAAGGCTTTTGTCCCATCCTTTGAATTAGTCAGCAGTTGTGCTGGGCAATTTTGCTTTGAGCTGTTTCCCAAATATTTAACTCTGACAAACATTTGCAACTAAATTAGTACAAAGGGATCATTATAAAGCAGCGGTATACTTGGGTTCCCTTTTGGAATAGCGTCACCCAATATGATTGCTTGAATCCTCATTCGAGGAGATACTTCAAAGAAAGGCAGCCAAGTGCAACCAGGCAAAGAGCCTATGAATCGCGTTTCACCAGTGCAGCATAATAATGAAGAATGAATACTTAACAGCGCCATATTTACTGTCAAAGACCAATCTTTTATTTGCCAAACTGCATTTAGAAAGTGCAAGTGTTTATCCAAAAACTAACCCCCAGATGCATCAAGCATCCATTTTGCGATTCCTTATTAGCGAAAAATAAGGAATCGCTAATAAGTAATAGCAAAATGGTATGCAAGAAGAAATCACTTTAAAAATAGCGATTTCTTAAAATTCCTTAATTGCGATTCGCAAAGTGCGAGTCGCAATAAAGGAATACCTCCCCATTCATTCCTATGGGCCTAGAGGCCCATAGGAATGGATGGGAAGAATTTTCAATTTGCGAATCGCAATTAGTGAATCGCAAAATGAGAATGCGATTTCAAGGGTGCAGGGGTGTCCAAAGGACACCGTGTTGCACCCCTGAAATTGATCTGTGTACATATGTTGCAAACACACATGCCCTTAGGGCATGTGTGTGCACAACATGAAACTTTGAAAAATGCACTTTAGTGCATTTTTCAAAGTTTTTGCAAATTACCATGAAGTTGTACTTCATGGCAATTTGCGAGCTCTATTAGCGAAATCGCTATTTTTTAAACTGTAATGCATTGCATTTAAGGAAAAAATAGAGAGATCTTATTGCACAACTCTAAGGAACCTACAATGGGGTCGGGAATTTGCAAGGTACACAGGGAATCTACAATTTTAAACAGTTCCCTAGGGGAGGTAAGGGAGGCCGTTAAGTTGGAAAAATAGACCTGCTTTTCCTTGATTACCTCTAGTTTATACTCTCTAAGGAGGCGTTTGTGCTTTTCCCTCTCCCGACTGTCCCTGCTCACTCGCCAGAGCCTCTCCTGTTTCCTACAGCCCTGCCTTAGGAGCCTAAGGGATTCTGAGAACCAGGGGGCCGAGGGTCTCTTCCTAGCGTAGCAACGGTATGAGGCGGGGGCCAGGAGATCCACTGCAGTAGCAATAGAGTTAGAGAGTTCGAGCGCAGCCACACTGACGTCCTCCAGCAAGGCTGACCTAGCATTCGAGATAAGGGGGGGGGGGGGGGGGTGGGAATCATTTGAAATTCTCTTGTAGTTCCGCTTAGGTTCCCTTTTCCTGGGGACACTCAACCTAATGGAGGGAGGAGGTGATTTGAGTTCCAAGGGGACAGCTAAGTGGTCAGACCACACCAAGGGTATGGGAGGACCTGTTGTGAGTCTATGGTCGTTTGAGAACACCCCATCTAGTGTGTGTCCAGCCCGATGGGTAGGGCTGTTGACCAATTGCCGAAGACCGCATGCGGCCAGGGAGTCCAGAAGGGAGCGAGTTTCACCAGAGTCTAAATCCTCTAGATGGAAGTTCAGGTCTCCCATAACAGTCAAGTGGGGACAGCCAAAATATGGTTCTAGGATATTCAATAGATTCTGGCTAAACTCAGATCTAGGTCCCGGGGGTCTATAGATCAGAAGACCGGCAAATGAAACACAGGGAGGGGAGGTTATAGTGAAGTGTAGGGCCTGGAAAGGGTCAGAGGGGGAGGAGAGGGTATCAATGCGACATGTGGAGGGTGCCTTATACAGGATCCCCAGTCCTCCTCCCCTACGCCCCACTCGGTCAATCCTGGCTAACGCATATCCCTCAGGGATGGCGTTCACTAGTTCAGGGCCAGAGGTATCAGAGGCCCATGTTTCTGTGATGAAAACCCAGGAGGGCTTTCTGACAGAAATAAAGTCACTGAAAGCGATATTATTCTTTACCAGTGACCTTGCATTGATGAGAAAGTCACTCTCCATACTGGCGATAGACATAGAAGACTGTTTAACAGGGGGCCACATATTTTTCTTTTCCGCCATTGTGGACACATTAATTCTGGAACAGCAGCAGCAGCCAGGGGATCCCAGGAGAGCCTCAGGGAGGAGGGTGTGATGACAGATCAAACTGGAAGGCTTGAGGGACACTAAGTCATGATGGGAGCAGGTCAAACTTACTCGAGAGCCACCAAAGTGTTTAACTTCTTCCCCGTCTGCCCCGTCCCCTGGCGCGTCCTTAGCGCGGACGGGGCAGACGGGCTGGACTTTGGCGCGACTTCGGCGCTCGCACGCTGGGCACGTCCGCTGGACGCGGAGAAAGACATCTGGGTTAAGTAGCGGTGCACCTACAGAGCAGAGCCCACGTGACCCTGTGCAGCCAATCAGGGCAGGGGTGCTCGATATTTGCCTGCGCCCTCCAAAACAAGCGGGATCTCCCGTGGTGGACCGGGGCGTTGGCAAGGGGGCGTAGAAGCGGTAAGGAGCGCGATATTGCACACAGTAAAATTGTACAATCAGGGTTTAAAAAGTTAAAAATATCAGTGGAACATAGCAATCATACAGCATATAAATTTAACAATTTCAGTTTCACAAGTAAAAAGGAGCGCTATATGAGATCGCATTAAAAGCACGTCAAAAAACGGGGCATCTAAACTCATGCGCCCGGCACCATCAAATCATCCGACCGGATTCCAGACTTCCGGGTTAAGTAGCGGTGCACCTACAGAGCAGGGCCCACGTGACCCTGTACAGCCAATCAGGGCAGGGGTGCTCGATATTTGCCTGCGCCCTCCACAACAAGCGGGATCTCCCGTGGTGGACAGGGGCGCTGGCAAGGGGGGCGTAGAAGCGGTAAGGAGCGCGATATTGAATTGTACAATCAGGGTTTAAAAAGATACAAATATCAGTGCAACATAGCAATCATGCAGCATATAAATTTAACAATTTCAGTTTCACAGGTAAAAAGGAGCGCTATATGAGATCGCATTAAAAGCACGACAAAAAACGGGGCATCTAAACTCATGCGCCCGGCACCATCAAATCATCCGACCGAATTCCAGACTTCCGTGTTAAGTAGCGGTGCACCTACAGAGCAGGGCCCACGTGACCCTGTACAGCCAATCAGGGCAGGGGTGCTCGATATTTGCCTGCGCCCTCCACAACAAGCGGTATCTCCCGTGGTGAACCGGGGCTCTGGCAAGGGGGGCGTAGAAGAGGTAAGGAGCGCGATATTGCACACAGTAAAATTGTACAATCAGGGTTTAAAAAGTAAAAAATATCAGTGCAACATAGCAATCATGCAGCATATAAATTTAACAATTTCAGTTTCACAGGTAAAAAGGAGCGCTATATGAGATCGCATTAAAAGCCCGACAAAAAACGGGGCATTAAAACTCATGCGCCCGGCACCATCAAATCATCCGATCTCCCCCTCCCTGAGCCTTTGCGGGCCCTGGGGGCAACATGCCACAGAAATTTCTTTTTTTATTAGGGGCTGGCTGCATGTACCCCTACTCAAGCTGATGTAGGGCTCGGAGACCCCATCTCCGGGCCTTTTTTAAAAATGTTATTATGGGGCAAGGGGTACATGGCCCGATCCAGAGACTCTACGAGCCCAGGAACCTCAGCTCCTGAGATTTCTTTCTGTAAAGGGGAGGAGGGTGCACAAACAGCCTCTCCAAGCCAATAGTGGCCCCCTGTTGCTCCTATAAGTGGTAAGGGCACCATCAAGCATTTTTTTTATGTTGTGGGGGGCTGAAGCAGCCCTGCAACAACATCAAAAAAACATTAAGACTCCTGGGCCATTAAATCCATGACCCCAGGAAAGCTTACCATATTTGTTAAAGCACTTGTAGGTAGGTGGTGCTCTATGCTCTTCATTTGGAGTGCAGAGACTTCTTGCGGTTGGCCCTCTGTCTAACACCACGCCGTGTACAGAATGGGGTTGGATGTCTGTGGGTTGGACACAGCTGCGAGGAGTTGAAAGTAGAGCATAAATGCAGGCCAGTTCCTGCATCCAACCCTACACCTTCCGCAGTGTGGGGTTGGCATGATATTAAATATAACTAGAAATTCACTGAAACAAAGTTTAAAAGTGGTGTTATAGTTAGTATGGTAGAAATATCTTAATTTGCATTTTTTTTTTAAACCTTAGGAATTTATCGGAAAAATACAAAGGGTAAAGGGATGTTATAGTTAGGTGAAAACGTCAGTTATAGCATACTGTTTTAATTTAGCAGAACAACAGAAATTCACAAGTTATAGTTATGTCAAGTGACTATAATCGGTGCCTTATGGTGATTACAACTCGCCCTCTCAACAGGCACTGCTAATTGTCCCATATTTTACGTCATTCATGACATGTTCCATGACATCACTGATAACATGACTACCATCTGAAATTACATTGATGACAACACTGTGTATGGCGGGGCACGAGTTATTGTTACAATAGGGCACGAGCTATAGTTACTTGACATAAATATTACTGGTGAATTTAAGTGGTTTTGTTAATTTAAAATAGTATGTTTTAACTGATATTTTCACCTAACTATAACAGCCTTTTAGCGTTTGTTTTTTCAGGGACTGTTAGAACTGGGATTTTCTGGTTGGCTAAGGCTTACGCCAAAGCCAGGCAGAAACCACCATTCTAGTCAGGGCAAGAGGGTCACACGCCCAGATAACCCCATCTCACCCCCTTGGTAGCTTGGCACGAGCAGACAGGCTTATCCCGGACGCAATGTGTAAAGCATTTGCGCACGCACACAACAGCAACAACATCCTAGGCACACCATAAAAGGAACTCCACACAAGGTTATATAAAAATAACTTTTGTATTGTCAAAACACATCAGATAGTAATCACACAATATACATTGTGCCAACCGGCACGGGCAATATTCACAAGGGATTATTTACACCAGGACAGGGCCACGTGGGCCACTGTCAGAATCAGCACTGAGTAGAACTAGCACTTAGAATAACTGTAACACAAACTGACAATTGTGGAACACCACCAGTAACTACTGGTAAAGGTAGGTACACACTACGCAATACTAATAACCATAGGCCTAGATCACGCAGGGACACAAACTCACTAGTATAACATACTAGGCAACGCAACTTCTAAGCATGAGCACATTTAGAAGTATAACATAAGCATAAAGGCAAAGCACATTACGCAGAAATCACATTTAGGCCTAAACAGTATAACTACGGTAGGCAATTACCATCATAAACATAGTAAAATCACATTGCGCAAAAATCAAATTAGGGCCTTGCGCCCTACCAACATACTAGCCCCCTGGCCAACTGGCCATCTCTAGAAGGGCTCAAATGCCCTGTGTCCAGAATGTCAGGGCGCGCTGCCAAGCAGCGCCAGTCAGGGGTGCGCCACCGACGCAAACCTAAATGTTGCAGCTGCCCACTAATTGCTGGGCAGGTGGGAACAACAGGGCCTAAACGTTGCAGCTGGCACTAAGTGCTGCGCAGCTGTAGCAGGCCTGGCACCTCTGTGTCATCTCTGTCCCTCTCAGGGACTCTCTCTCAATTGCGCCTAAACGGTGCAGCTGCCCACTACTTGCTGGGCAGCTGGGGATCAGTAAAGCTGCGACAGGGCCCTCACTGGCCCTAGGACAAAACTGCGCCGCAGGGGTTGGAGCCACACAGGCTCTAAAACAGCTGAGGGGCGGTGGAGCCATCTGGGCTCTGGCATACATACATGGCCCTTGGAGCACTCAGGCTCCTCGCATCAACCATGCCCCTCTGGAGCCAATCGGCTCTGAACAATTATGCCCCCAAAATGTTGGAGTCCCCCTTCTGGGGACTCGTGATCAAAAGAAATGCCCCCTGAGCCTCGCGTGGCTCCACAATAAATAAGTCGCATGGATGGGGGAGCCTTGTGGGCTCTTGAATCACCAATAACACGTTGGGGTGGCCCACTGCCATTCGGGACCGCCCAGCATGCACCAACTATGTCCCCCTAAAATGAAGACAGGACACGGGCCATCGTTAGAGCCTATGGGGCTCTAAAACACATCATGGAGAAAACTGAGGAGCGGCCTGCTGCCACGGGGCCGCTCGAATGCTGCCTCCCCCCCCCTCGCAACCACTACGACCAGCCATAGTCCCTCACGGAGCTCCACTCACCGGGGTTTTCCTGAGGGAGGGGAGGGCTGCCGGATCTCTTCCTCGTGGCCAAAAGCGGGGCTCTCCCTGACACATGGGAGCTCCGCGGAACAGCTGCGTCTTCACCCGGGCCCCTCCTGGGACCCCGGGCCTTACTGTGCACCAGCAGGGCTATCTCCAAGACACGGGAGCCCTGCTGGCACCGACACCGGCATGCTCCTTCTCCCCTTGCCTGCCGCACAGCTTCCGGTCCTGCCGCGGACCCGCCCCCGTCACAGGCCGACTCGCCTGACTTCCGGGGCGGCCGCGGTCGGGCTGGAACGACAACCCGGGGCACAACGAGGGGTGGGCACCCTCGCAACATAAAACAATATCAGAAACGGGTGGGCACCCGTGAACCCACTAAATAAACGGGATGGCACCCGTGTGGAATTCCAAAACGTTAAAATCATCGTGAAGACGCAGGGCGGGCTCCTGCGCAGTCGGGGCACAACAGGGCAGGAGCGCTTCCTTTCGAGGGAAAACCACAGCGCTCTGCCCAAAAACAAAGTGCTCACATCGCGCTGGTGGCATGGCCAGCCCCACAAGTCCCCAGAGATGACCCCTACACCAAGAAGGGACCCAGCAGTCCTGAGGCATCAAGGAGGCAGCACAGCAGCTCCCAATAAGAGAAATCCTCCAGCATCCAGGGGCTGGGCAGGGCCCGGGGAGGCAAGCCTTCCCCTGGGCCCCAGCAGCAGCACGCCCCTGGTTGTTTCAAGTGTAGCACAGGAACATCTTCAGGGTGTCACAGCACCCTTTTTATACAGCACAATCCTTTGTCTAAAGGAGCAGGGTGGGGGCAAAACCAGGCGCAGCTGGTTTGGGAGCACTCTTGATGAGCTCAGCCACCCCTCCCATTCACTAGTCAGGCTAGGGTGATCAGTCGCACCACAGGGGGCGGAGCCAGCATTGTGTGGGGAAAGCCCAGCCCTATTCAGGTCCCAGGTGCACCCCTCCCTTACATCAGCATGCTAATCTCTCCACTCACCACCGGGGCAGACCCATCCAGACTCCTGGGGCCAGGCTTACCAGCCAGCTCGAGCCAATCACGTGCCAGCACACTCACTACACACGCACACCCATGTCTAGAAGTGCCACTTCCACACTAGACACATTCATGCTGCATACATCACTGCGCAGCATTCAATCTCATGAGTTCGCACATACCAAACTCGACCCTGCACTCCCCACACATCAGGAACTACCATGGTCACACTATTTCCCCATGCATTCCTATAGGAGGGCAGGTCACTCACCACACATACACAGAGAGCGCAAGCACTTTACACTGTACCACAGTGAAAAAGTGTGCAGAGGCCTAAAATCACCAACACCAAGTTACAGAAATAGGCTAGGGAAAAGCAAATAAAATTCGGGGTGAACCTGCCAAAAGGGCCAGGTCCAACAGGGACTATATATAAATATGTCTCGTCAATGGATGATTGGACATAAGAATATTGGGTCATTTATATTCATCAGGTCATTAAGTTAAGGCAATGCCTTTTTCTACACATGATGCAGTCCACCACTTTTCCATCATTTTAGTTAGTGTATTCTTGCACAGAAGGAGAAATATTTCATTCTTAATTTTAATGTGTGAATTATGGTCCATTGATCGGAGAAGCATTGCCGAATCTGTAAATATTTGGAATCCAACATAGGTTATTCATCAGATTTTTTTTCAATTGTTAGCCACGGGGAATTATTAACTTGCTAAAATCTCATTTAGAGTTATTAAGAAAGTTTCATAGTGAGAAATGCCACTTGGTGTCATTTGAAGTTGGGCAGTCTAATTTTCCCCTCTGAGTTTTGACCAACCTGGTTTAGACAGAGCCACAGGTGGTTTCTAAATAGTCAAAATAAACCTCTTAATTAATCCAACACGTTTTTTAAAAAAGATATGTGTAAGGAACAGTGAAGGTAGCATATTTCGAGCATAATTAATGATTTGTTACAATTGGGGTCTGGCACATTTCAACTGTTTCTCCATCAACTTAGATGTATACAGTCAAATAAGTAATACAATCTTTAAACATATGCAGTAAGATTTCAGTATTTATTTTCATATCAACTCCTATATTATCATTAAAAATAAAAGAGTTCCTTGTTCCACTTTAGGCCAAGGTGCTCTATCAACTTGAGATGATTGCTCCACTATGGAAATGGCATCGCATTATGTTGGATGTTTCTGTACCACTACATCGCTATTGTGCAAAATCACACACCTCTTGACCACTTCTAGTGCTAAAATGTGCGAGAACAAGTAAGAAGTAGAAGAAAGTTAGGGAAGGCTAAACACAAAGTAAATCATGAACATGTTTTTTTTAAACATAAGAGTGCAAGACAAAGAGTTGAAAAAGTCTTGGGTGGACAGGCAAGGGCATTGCACAGCAGAATGGTAGCAGGTAAAACATTAACATATATTTTTTACATGTATTGCTCCAGTGATACAAATGTTATTAATCTCATAAACCATAACTTAGTAGATGTATTTTTCTTCCCATACTTTTGCCTCACCTGATACACCTGGAAATCATCCATAATAAAAACGTATCAATCTGTGAAGTATAAACTATGCTCAAACTTCTTTACACTTACATAGAATAGAAGGGCTATTACATTTAATACAATCAGTCACAGCAGGTGCTAAACAATACACCGATCACCAATACTAGAGGGCATACAGAAGTGCAAGTCATGTCACAGGACCAGGTCCATGACCGGGAATAGTAATGGACAAAGTGAGTGTGACCAAGAGTTGATGATGAACCACACCCCTATGATGCTGCAACCGCAATCTCCAGTTTTATCCCACTGCATATACTGTCTTATACTAACCACTCCTACCCCAACACCTTCATAATTTGCACTGCCTCCTAAAGAAACACTGGCAAAGCGAATAGGCCTAGCCTATGCGAGACCGGCTTTTTCAATCTTGTTTTTTTAGTCATATTGTACAGAAGCACGGTGCTGTGCAGCATGGCTAATTCTTTTTTTAATTAAAAAAGAGTTATAACTCTGTCAACAATGGCCACCTCACAGCATTTATTTTTATATTTTGAAACATGCTGAACAGCAGCTGTGCTGCTCTACAACACGGCAATTACAACTCTGACGAAGCGACTCAATCCCGCAAATGCAGGACCTATTGGCCTTGCCAATGCGTAGGGAAATAAAACGCTATAACTCTAGCGATAGCCATGTCATATTACTTTTTTCTTGCAGGAGGGATAGAGGGAAGAAGTTGCAAGCAACAATGGGTGAAGGGGGTCAGGAGGAAGGGGCAAGCAATGACCAGGGAACAAGGGGTTGGGCAGGGTGCGGGGTAAGCAATGACTGAGGAGGAGTGCAGGAAGACAGGAGAAGCAGCGATGGGGGAAGGAGCATGGATGAGAACAGCTCATGCCAACAATGCAGGAGGTAGATGGGGCAAGCAAAGACGGCAGAACAATGCGGGAGGGGGACCAGGCAAGCAACCTGGGGGGCAAGGGGAATGGGTCAAGTATCAACGCAGAGGAGGAAGCGGGATGGGCAAGCACTGGTGAAAACACAACAATGCAAGATACGGACAGGCAAGCAACGATGTAGAGTGGGCTCACAGCAGGTGGCAAATCGGAGTACTAAACTCCCGAAACCAGTGGGCACACTAATTCCCCATTCCGGGGGTGTGGGGGTAACTCGCAATTGCATAGTTTTTCATGGTATTAACACACACTAATGCTAATTTTAAAAAGTGTGGAGTTTGCACTGCACCGGTAACATCCAACTTGTAATGACGGCATAAGCCAAAGTAGCTACATGATCTACCAAAGAAAAACATGGCGGGTAGGTGCTTCCTAATACCACTGAAAAAAAAGTTAAACACTTAAACATGAGAAGGTGAGAGCTTGGCAATCAAGCAGCAGATGGCCGCAATTTTAGTAGATGGCCGCAATTTTAGTAGCTAGCCGATGTAAATGCCTCTTCTATTAGGAGTTGCAGGGAGCAATTAGCAGCTTGTTTAAGTCCCTGAGCAAACAATACCCGAGCTAAACCCATGGAGTGGGTGAAAACGCCGTGATGGGAAGAGGGAGCAAGCACGACTAAGGCTGCTGTCTCACCAGGCAGCACTTGGAAATAGTAAGACCTTTGTGAAGAAAAACACAGAAGGGTGAGATAAACAAGGAGACAATTTTATTTCATTATGAACGGAATTAAGGTGAGTCTTTTCATTGCAATCATAGGACAGCGTCGATTACTAGATAGATTATTTTCAGAAGTTTAGGTCATGTCACTCGTCTAAAACCCCAATCCGTTTTAGTTAAAGGCAGCAAACTGATCAAGTGTGTGATTGCAGAGTGATCAGCAAGTATTCAAGCCTTGTCTAATTCAACATAATTCGTACTACATAGTTTTACATTCTCAGTCAAGTCAAGGCTATACAAGTCAAGCAATAACAAAGCTAACATCTCCACTGCACATGGCATTCTATTAACAAATACATAATCAGGGCTAACCTAAGGTGGTGTATTGTTGCTTATTTAAAAGTAAGTGCATGAAAACAGAGATTACATCACACTAGTGCTTAAGAAGAATCACTGGCCCTCATAAGGAAAAGCAAAGTACTAAACGTGGCAGTAGATGAAATTTGGGCACATAGCAGTAGTAATAATTTGTCAATATATACCCTTTGGAGATGTATAAAACATGTTGCATAGGTGTCATTAGTGCTTATAAGCCTTCATGGAGAAGACGAAATACCCTCACTTTCTTTCCACTGCTAGAAACATCTTGTTCAAGCATCCGAAAGCAATTTAAGCCACCACTGTCCCATTCTTGAAAGTGATAAGACTTGATGGTTTATGCATTAAGATGATGAAATATCACTTGACATAGGTTAGTCATCTTTTGCCTGATCTTCCCCCAACTTAAATCCTGATTGACTTGGTCAAAGTTTTCTGATACCTGCAGAAAACACCTGTTTGCACATGTACATTCAAAATAATCACTGACAATGTGCACTTGACAACCCAACTACGGCCAGTTACATCTCCATGAAACAGTCTTCACTCCCTTGCCATTATTCAGGTCGCCATTGTTCTGTGTCTTCACAGGTTTCCATTTCTTTATGTTAATGCATTACTACTTTTGCAACTCTTCCCTCCCACTCAATAGTGCATATTAGAGATGTTCCTAATTTCTCTAACAAAATGCACATTTCAAACCTTTTTTTCCTATTCCTATCTTAACTGTTGTCTGTCTGTTGTCTCCACGCTCCTTTGACAATGGCTTTCATAGACGGTGTCAAATAATAAAATGTTCCACAGCAGGTTACGTTCAAAAATGTATACTGAAACAATACCAAAAACGTGTGCAATAAGGCTGTACTGTTGACATAAAATATATTTTCCCAAATCTCAAGGAAATGGAAAAGAAAGCGATGTCAAGACACAAGCAGGCTGACTGTGAGCCTCTGTTATTTACGGTGAAGGCGAGCCAGAGTGGCTGAGAAATGAGGAGAAACCTGCCAAGCAAGTTTCTTTCTTGGGTTTACTATGCTAAAGAGGAATCGCACCTACAAGACACCCGTGTTAGTCGCAGGATGTTTACGTTTTGAATAAACACAAGATTATCACTATTTTGGATAGTCTTTCCTTCACGAAACGACGTTCAGAAACAGACGGAATCGCATGGCCAACAAAACACGTGTCAGAGTTGACTTCACAGTGGAAAATACTTTCAATGTGAAACAATATTTTACGATGGACTAAGTACCGACGTTTTATAGCTCTGAGCGAGTGTTCTGTGCACTGTAGCTAGTGTCATTGGATGCCTTGCTTTACCAGGATCTCCACCTTTCCTAGTTAAATCATTCAATTAATTCTCAAGCTCTCACCTCTCAGTCGTGCCATCAACCGCTCCCACTTGACCGGCCAAACTATCAGGCCAGCCCGTTCTCTATCCCACACTTGAAAGCTCAGAAGGCTGCCAGAGTCCCAAGATGCCAGGCCGCCTAGACAGACACTTTGGATGATAAACGTATCTGAGCAAACCTTGCATGAGTGAGCAAGGTTGTAAACAAAATAGATGATTATACTCAGATGAGTAGAGGAGTGCCGAAATTAAATGTGAGATGACACTGGGATGTATACATCATAAGACCGTATGCTGTTTTGAAGGGCCTGGGCAATCAAACTACTTATTAGGTTTACTAACATAACCAATGTCACATGAAAAGATTGTAGAACAGAATATCAACCTATTAGCACACGCACAATCCCTCTTTAAATACTGCACCTCAAAACCCTTTTACCGGTGAACATATACGTTTTCAGCAACAGCTGCACTGTCAAGCCACACCAAAAAAAACATGGTTTGTCACAGGATAAACAAAACTGAAACTTTTGCTTAGTTTAGTAATCGGCAACACTCCTTGTAAGAATATTCTTGTCCACAGGTTTTAACACATTATATTAACAATTCATCCTTAAAGGACTATTAATTTTAACAAATGCTTTCTCAATAAGTAAGTTAGGCCTACTGTATTTGTTGTACATTTCCATAATAAACAGATCAGACCTATGGCATACGACATGAGTTTTGTTAAAAGCCAATCAGATTGATAGTCTTCATCACTGGTTTGTCACCCAAACTAAGACATGCTGTACTGAGTGTAAGCTTTCCTAAATAGCAGCAATCAGTCATGCAGTCAAATAATTGAAAATATTCACAAAATTATATTTGATACATTAACACCTCCTACGAGAATCTAGTGTGGAGTATGGTAGTCCAAATTATCTATCTCAAAGTTTTGTCAGAGGGTGAACCAACAACAAAATGATTTATAATATGCTAAACGGAAAGATTACATTGAAAAAAATAACTGTCTGCAGGCTTTGACACAGTGCAATAATAATTCATAGTCCACCCTTAAAAGTCTACTATTGACTTTAACATATGCTTTTCTCAATAAATACATAAGGCCTAGGGTCTTTGCACTAACCTTTCAAAATAAACCACTGAAATCTGACATAACTATTCTTAATAAACCAATCAAGCCTACAGTGTTTTGATTGCTCACTCACCAGAAAACAACTCAGTCAGGCTTACTACATTGCTCATAGGTTTTGCCAAAAACCGTAAGGCATACAATCTTAAAATTACAAATATATACATAATTACAGTTCACAGAACAATATGTAATGCCTCTTAATGAGGGTTAATATCAAACAAGCTTATTGCCTATAGCATACTCGTTCATGTTTAAGTTAGCCCTACTGCCTTTCCTGTAACCTTTCATAATAAACAGGTCAGACCAGTGGCATCTGGCATAACTTTTCCCAAAGAACCAATCAGGAGTACAGCCTTGATAATTGGCTTATCACCATAATCAACTCAGTCCTACTGTATTGAGCATACGCTTGCCCACAGTCATGAGGTTCCTACGAATCCGTAGGATCTACGTGTTTGTTTGGATAACATAAACTTTTGCAGAGGTGCGTAGACAGATTCCGGGCACCACATAAGATATGTTGGCCTAGAGGCCAGCTAGCTCACAGTGCTACCAAAAAAACCCTTAACCTTACCAGGAAGGAAATAGGTTCAGCAACCTTGAACATGACACCCCTGACACCTTAGGGATTGTGGAAACAGATCAGAACCTATCGCTCAGTCATTTGTTCTTACTCGTGCTCAGAGAGCTATACAGAATACACAGTGGGGCGTTTTCAATATATTTACTGAACCAACGTTATTCTTGTATAGAATAAGTGTGCTGTGATAATCAGGAGACAGAAGCAGATGAAAGTGATTACAAGCACCAAAAACGTAGATAGTAGATACAGTTCTACTATGGTGCTAAAACGGCGTATAAATGCAGACATATAAACAAGG
Source organism: Lissotriton helveticus (assembly GCF_964261635.1). Taxonomy (NCBI): domain Eukaryota; kingdom Metazoa; phylum Chordata; class Amphibia; order Caudata; family Salamandridae; genus Lissotriton; species Lissotriton helveticus. The sequence continues at coordinate 2,119,223,775 of NC_136061.1, read as the reverse complement.
CATTAATCAGGTTTACTCCTACTATGCAAACCCTACTCTGTGTGTACCTAAAGTGTGTGTAGATGTGAAGCCAAGAATCTCCCATGGACGATTCAACCCCATTACCTGGTGGGAGAGAATGTAGGAACTCATCTTGGTCACAAGCTGGACACCACCTCATGGAGATGTCAAGCCATTGCGTGGTGATGTTTCAGTATGCAGGGACCCTCTGTGTCAACTAAAGTGCCTCCTCTCCTAATCTTCTGGGATGCTCTTTTCTTATAATAGAAAGTAGGCTTTCGATGTGCGTATAGATTAGAGATATTATGGATAACTAGATAGTCCTGTTGCCCCATGGATGAAGATAAAACAACATTTGTACAAAGTGCCTAAAAAGGCTTTGTACATCATGTTCGAGGCATGGTTATAATGTTGTGAAAAAGCAAGATGTGTAATCAAAGTAGTTTCAGAGACACTAATCTAACATTGTCATGCACGCAAATATGAGCAAAAGGTCACATCAGAAATGTTACTGTGAAAAATAGGACAAAGTAAGAAATGAGCTGCTTCGCTGCATGGGCCTAACCTGGGCAAATATTACCACATGACAAAAAGTACCACATAGGCACTCTTTTTCAGTGGTAGCACACATCTTCTTTCCTGTCAAAAGCTGGACAAGTGGAGGAAGCTTAAGCCCTTCCCTCAGTAATACATCTTTCTGTTCTGACGAGTCAGACCTAGCTAGTACACAAGCTAATAAGGCCAGCAAATCATAAAAATATCCACCACTTCATCAAGCGTCTCCCAAATCTCCGTAAAGCATTCCATCTAAAATGAAATCTTCCTTCATTTCCACTCAATGTAAACCTGAATGGATGACTTTCCGACATGTTCCAGTTAGTGTCCTTTTCATAATTCTTACATACTTCAAAGTCAACACACACTGGATAACTCTTTACTCACTCAATCATAAGTGCCCAAATGGATTCCCTAACACCCGTGCCTAATATTTTCAATGTGTGCTCAAGCCAAAGCATGTTCCTCAAAACTGGTCAAAGACTTACCTAAAAAAAAAAAAAAACATACACTGATCACCAAATTACCACAAGTCAAGGGCATAATTAAAAAGATAACAGCATTTTAACAAAACGTTTGCAATAGCCTCTCATAACCTCCCGCATAAGTACCCGTTTCCGTTCAGGCTATGTGCCACATCATAGAAACTGTCATTAAGCAGCTGACATCATCATACAAACTGCGATTTGCCTACTTTTCTTACCTGACATTTTTACTGCTTTTAAAATGGTCATCAGACGCGTTACAGGCTCTATCTTGCAACACATGGTTAAGGAAATCACAAAGTGCCTTCTCCGACTCCGACTACATCTCTCTCTCTCTCTCTCTCTCTCCCCGTTTCCTGATTGTTTCCATTGCCCATATTTCTTAACCTCCACTTCGAGCCAATGGGGCCCTGTCTCAAGCCCAATGTTTCCCTATACACCAAATCATCAACAATGACATCCATTAGCTGAGAATATCACTCTAGCTGTAACCAATTCAAGTACCACCCTGGGTGTAGTCTGCACGATGCCAAAAAGCAACAAGCATTTATCAATGCAATGGTTTTGCCTTTGTTAAAGTTAGAGCTATTGGCATTGCTCTTGACATTATTTTTATTTATGTTTTTTTAACATAAATAAATGGCATTGTCATTTACAATGCCACTAGCTTTATCTCTCGCAAATGACACACGCAGAGCCCCCCCACACACACACCCACACAGAGCCCCCCCCACACACACACCCACACAGCCTCCCACACACACAGCCACACAAAGCTTCCCACATACACAGCTACACAGAGCCCTCCACACACACCCACATAGCACAAGCAGGCAACAGGGGCACACGGAGGCACAAAGCAGGCAACAGGGGCACACGGAGGCACAAGCAGGCAACAGGGGCACGAAAACGGAGGCACAAGCAGGCAACAGGGGCACGAAAACGGAGGCACAAGCAGGCAACAGGGGCACGAAAACGGAGGCACAAGCAGGCATCAGCGGCACACTGAGGCACAAGCAGGCAACAGGGGCACACGGAGGCACAAGCAGGCAACAGGGGCACACGGAGGCACAAGCAGGCAACAGGGGCACACGGAGGCACAAGCAGGCAACAGGGGCACACAGAGGCACAAGCAGGCAACAGGGGCACGAAAACGGATGCACAAGCAGGCAACAGGGGCACGAAAACGGATGCACAAGCAGGCAACAGGGGCACGAAAACGGATGCACAAGCAGGCAACAGGGGCACGAAAACTGAGGCACAAGCAGGCAACAGGGGCACGAAAACGGAGGCACAAGCAGGCAACAGGGGCACGAAAACTGAGACACAAGCAGGCAACAGGGGCACACGGAGGCACAAGCAGGCAACAGGGGCACACGGAGGCACAAGCAGGCAACAGGGTCATGAAAACAAGCACAAGCAGGCAACAGGGTCACAAGCATGAATTGTAATTTTGACGGGGCTGAAGTGGAGAACGGTCAGTAGGGAAGTAGTGCGGCTGGTGCAGTGGTACCAGGCTGAAAGGTGAGAGGGGCTGTCTGCACCCCAGTTTGGACAGTTTCCACTACCTAACAGGGATTGGTGGGAGGGGGGCGTACTTCTTGCTTGCTTTAGGGCTGTTACTTCGGGGACGCAGTGCACGCTCCTGCCTGCTGCCGCCGGGACACGACAACAGGCAGGGAGAGGACAGGCTGGGAGAGGGCAGGGAGGGGACAGGCTGGGAGAGGGCAGGCTGGGAGAGGGCAGGCTGGGAGAGGGCAGGCTGGGAGAGGGCAGGGAGAGGACAGGCTGGGAGAGGGCAGGTTGGGAGAGGGCAGGCTGGAAGTGGACAGGCTGGGAGAGGACAGGCTGGGAAAGGGCAGGCTGGGAAAGGGCAGGCTGGGAAAGGGCAGGCTGGAAGTGAACAGGCTGGGAGAGGACAGGCTGGGAAAGGGCAGGCTGGAAGTGGACAGGCTGGGAGAGGACAGGCTGGGAAAGGGCAGGGAGGGGACAGGCTGGGAGAAGGCAGGCTGGGAGAGAACAGGCTGGGAGAGAACAGGCTGGGAGTGGACAGGCCGCGAGAGGACAGGCCGCGAGAGGGCAGGCCGCGAGAGGGCAGGCCGCGAGAGGACAGGCCGCGAGAGGACAGGCTGCGAGAGGACAGGCTGCGAGAGGACAGGCTGCGAGAGGACAGGCTGCGAGAGGACAGGCTGCGAGAGGACAGGCTGCGAGAGGACAGGCTGGGAGAGGGCAGGCTGGGAGAGGGCAGGCTGGGAGAGGGCAGGCTGGGAGAGGGCAGGCTGGGAGAGGGCAGGCTGGGAGAGGGCAGGCTGGGAGAGGGCAGGCTGGGAGAGGGCAGGCTGGGAGAGGGCAGGCTGGGAGAGGGCAGGCTGGGAGAGGGCAGGCTGCGAGAGGACAGGCTGCGAGAGGACAGGCTGGGAGAGGGCCTGCATGGTCGGTATCTTTGTTAGTATTTTAGCCGGAAAGTAAAGTCGTTTTAATACTGTCCTTGGCTTCCCTCGTACCTATCGTTGGGCTTGTTGTGGTAGAACTAGCGCATGTTTGGGCGTCTTTCCAATGTGAATCGTGCTTGTCTTGGATTTCAGGCCTGGCTACTCTGCCCGCCTTCCGTCAGTGGGCGGGCTCCAGCAACGGGAATGCAGAGATGCTGAGTGACTGACTATTCTGTGTAGAAACCTGCGGCCCGGGGCCCAGCCTGCCCGTACAAGTGCCAGCGCCCAGGCCTGAAGACACCGGCGTCTCCCTTGAATGGGACTAGTGCTGGTGAGTAAGTACTAATCGCAAGGCAGGGTACGGCTGACTGGTGTCCGACTTAGCCACGCAGCTGCCTTTGTGGCGCGTGACTTCTCCTGCTCCCCTCAATTATCTCCGAAGCTCCCCGCTTTCCAATGGGCTAAGGCACCGGCTCAGATTTAACGCGTGCCGCCGCTCGAGGTGCTTCAGTGTTGGGTGGGTGCAGATGTAGGCCTCGGAGGTCTTTGCATTGTCGTCTTCACAAGGCAGGGTACGGCTGACTGGTGTCCGACTTAGCCACGCAGCTGCCTTTGTGGCGCGTGACTTCTCCTGCTCCCCAAAATAGTTAGAACGGCCGACCTGCACAGCTCTCCCTTAGGTCAGCTTGCTGGCACAGAAGTAGTGTGAGGGCAGTTTATTTCTAGAACACATCCGACACTCGGCAGTCATCTTAAACTCTGTGCACATACACCTTACCTGAGGGGCAGGTCAGAGGAGAGGCCTTCTGTGTCCCAGAGTGTAAAATGTATGGGATCAACAAAACCCGGAGAGGAGCACTTGCAGTTTCCGGCAGTCTATCCTGTGCTGCTGCCGTGCACCGTGTACCTACGGAGCAGAGAGCTGCTGCTGGCGTTTGGTGGAGGTAGGTGAGGGCACCTGATCTATTTCCTGACCATGCTGGGCAGCAGGGTGTCTTTCCTAACATCGGCTGTTCACCCGGTCGATGCCACCGGGTGTTGCCGCGTGGACCATGCAAGTCTAGGGGCCAGGGCAACTTGCTGGTGCTGCGGGTGTGGAGTAAGCCATGCTCCAAAGATGCGATTGGTCGGCTGGGCAAGTGCATCCTCCAGACATGTGGCTGGGATTCCTTTCTTGGAAAGGCTTACTGACAGGGTGTGTGTGCAACGCTTTAATGTTCTCCGATGTGCGCTGCTTGGATGACGTCAGAGCCATTGCTGGGCTCTCCCCACCGGCAGGGCTTCCCTCGTGGCTGGAGCAGCTGGCAGTGGGCAAGGGTCTTCCTCGCACCTGAGCAGGTTGGGGGCATGGGCCTTTTGCTCTGTTCTGCTGCGCCTTCAGGCCCACCCACGTTGGCAGCGTTGCTCGGGGCCTCCCGCTGACCTAGTTAACGCTGTTCCTTCCTGAGGGTACTTCCAGGGCTTATGGGGTGATTCCTTGTGCGGGCGTTGTTCCCACGGTCAGCGGACTCAGTCCTTCGCTCCCTGGGGCGATGAGCAGTCGTGCAGGGTAGCGAGTGTAGGCATGGGCAGCCTGCTCATTCAGTCCGGGAGGTGGCGTACGCTGGCGTGGGGGGGCAGCTAGGCAGGGTCGCTCACGGAGAGCGGATGGGGGGGTGCGGGGGCGGGAACGGACACACGGGTAGCGGGAGGGAGCCTCCCCTAGCCCCAGCACGGAGGGTAAACAAACAAAGCACTCACCTGGACTTCGTTCCGGGGCCGAGGCGGGACTTGCTCTTTCCCCGGGGCTCCTCCTTCGCTCGGGAGCCTCGGGACAGACGACGCAGGCTGCTTCCTGCTCTCCACTCCTCCTCCTCCCGATGACACGGCGGAGGCTCGGCCGGCTGGGCCAAACCCAGCGCGGCCCTGTCTGTAGACGGACGGCTGCTTCCTTCGGCAGGAAGGCGGGTGTCGGCTCAATGCAGACCCAATTTCGGGGGCGTTCCCGAGAACAGGCTTTCGGCTGACGTAGCCAAAAGCGAAAAATTCTCGGGAACGCCCCCGAATCTGGTCCGGAATTTAAGGACAGAGCCCTCTCCCAATGGCTAGCCTCCATTTATGGAGCTAGCCAATGGGAGGAGGGGGCGGATACCCGACCCCACAGAGAAAAACATAAGGTTTTCCTAGCGCATGCGCACTTCGTACGCATTTGCTAGGCAAAACCTAATAAAACACGAAAGCCTGCTAACCTATGGCCTCGGACATTACAATCAATGCCAATGCCTGTCTACAAACGTGCTGTATCCCTTCTAGAATTCAAATAGGAACTGAAAATCCTATTTATTAGAAGGAGGCATATTGGAAAAAGAAAACAACAGCTCTCAATGAACAGAAAAGGTGTGTTTTAATTACTTGAAAGCAGGAATTATTACTGCGCATCTCTTTATGGAAGAGTTCGAGCGGGCTTGTGGAGGTTAAGATGATTGTTCAGGGAAGATAAGCTGTCACGATACAGAGACCTCTGAGCAAGAAAAAGGATCTTGAAAGCTAGAAGACAATGCAAAGGTAGTCAACGGAGCCGTTGGTAGGCGAGAGTAACTGAGTCAGGGTGTTTCAGCTCATGGACTAAACAGAACAAGAATTTCTGGATTCTCTGGAGCATAATAAGAAGGAGGTGAAGGAGGCAAAGAAGCTCAAGGAAAAAGCCAAACTGGCACAGACTTCGGCATAGCCACAGATAGAGATTGGACAGGAGAGAAGAGAGCAAATAGTTTCTAAAGAAGCTGTAACTGGATAAAAAGGAAGCAGTCCCAGCACTGGCCTTTTGGGTGAGGGTGAGGGACTCGTCAAGAATAACGTCTGCCACCTCAGAAAAGGAATGGTTATCAAATAATACAGAGAAAGGGCCTGCTTAGGAGGAACAATTCTTAAACTTTAGAACAGACAGCTTGAAGTTCTCGAGGTGTGAAAGCATATGCAAGATTGTAGTAACCTGTATCCTATTTATCTTATTACTTTCTCCCTAGCTGCTCAGCCAATGTGAATGTGATGCATGGAATGCTGGTGTGATGGTCTTGAATGGAATTGTCTGGATGCTTGTGTGTGACAGTTGAATTATGGGCTGAGCCGCAGGCAGACTGCTCATGGTGGGGCTGAGTCTCTACAACTCAAACACTTGTAACGGAACTCAATAAATCTACATAAAACTACATCTTGGCTACGGACCTCATCACTACAAAGATGTTACTGTATTTACATTTTCCCCAAAACTAGAATATAATCTTCCAAAGAGAAAACGTTTTGGTGCTTACATGGACTGTTGTTTCTGGCAGTGTCTTAGCCTGAATCGAAGAGGCACTTAGAGGAGGATTGCAATAGTGTCTGCCCTTTCTTTTAGTGATTTCAGGAAAAATGAGTGATGCCTTTTTTTGTTCAGGGTCCTGTGAGGTGATCAGCTCCTCTTCAACTGCCTGAGAAGCAAAGACTTTTCCCAAGAAGGGGACACGTACAATTTCCCATGATTCAGAGAATGGAATTCACCTCTCTGTGCAGTGTTCTAACCATGCTCCCCACGTTAATTCGGCAGAACTAGTACTCCAGTACCTTTTAATGGTTTAGTATTCAACATCTCCGTTTGTATTGAGACTCAAGCTAATCGGGCAGTTTAAGAAAAATGTTCACCTTCCCTCACTCTGAACATCTGAGCATGCATGAGGAGACACATCTGGTAAGCTGCCGAGGTGTGATTAGGTCTCACTCATCATATGAATCATTGTTCAAAGTCTAGCCGATATACGGCCCTTGGTGTCACAACAGGATCTGACGGCACCAGGAATTTGCACCTCCTTTCCTTCCTAAGTTTGCATCACGCTCTGCAGCTTTGCAAACCTAGGTTCCTCATTAACTTCCTACTGTTGAAGCTTGAGTGAGGAGGAGCGTTACTGGATAGTTCTGTGTAATATGAAGCATTTAAGAAGTTGTTTATAGCGTCTTTGATTTTAATCTGACACTAAGGTTCGCAAGAAGCTAATAAATACGACCTCTTGCAGTAGAAGGGAAGAAGAGAGGCGAGGATAATGAGAGAGAGAGAAGAACGGAGAGGAGATGGTCAAATACAAAGGTGGATTGATGGAGAAGAGGATAGATAGTGAGACGTATGAATGGAAAGAAGGATGAATGAATGGAGAGAAAAGAGTGATGAAAGGAAGGAAAGAAGGTAACATGATTTAAAGATGGATGGATGAAAAGGTAAGGAAGGGAGGTAAATTAAGAGAAGGATGGAGAGAAAAAAGGAGGATGGTGAGAAAAAATTGATACAAATGAAGAAAGGATGGATGGAAAAGGCCATAAGATGGATGGATGGATGAATGGATGAATGGATAACGTAGATAAAGGATGTACAAAAAAGAGGAAAAAGACTGAAGGAAGGCTAAGGCTAAAAAAAATGGAAGGAAGAAAATTCAAGAATTTAATTCCCTCAGGAGGCGCAATCTCCCAAACTACCTCTCGGTTTGCTTGTCTCATTTGCTCGCTCAAAGAGCTATTTAGCACATGTTTCAAAACGGGGGTAATATATTTATTGGGCACCTCCCTTGCTAGGTCCACAACATATATATACTTCAAAAACAATTTACAGCCCCTTCACTAGTTGGCTGGTCACATGCCAGTTGTACCAGCAAAGAATTTCCAATGAAATGCTTGATTGCTTAAGTTGTTGTAAATCTCTTCTTTATTAATAATCCATAGATCATCACGACATCTTAATGTTACTCCACATTAAATGACTCCATCAACAAATTTCTTTAAATTTCATTCATTTTAATCGCCAAAACATGGCCTCCAATGGCCTCCCAATGCATTTCGGCGCAAGCCAGCGCCTTTGTCAAGGGATCTGCAAGTTTAAATAATGATAATTACCACTGGATACTAAGCAGTCAACAAAACTACATGCATTAAAATAATGCCAATATACTTTTCCGGAATAACCTAAATATTAAGTTGTTGCAACAGTAGATATACTAGGTGCTCACAAGAGACTGTCTGAAAACGCGCTGCGTGTGCCTGAAAATAACTCATCCGTTGCTGTTGTGAGGATAAGCTCGGTAAAAATCCTGAACACACTTGGTGCGAGTGTTTAATGGTGCACAGTGAAACTAATTTCAAAATGGCTCGTCTAAACAAATCAGTGCGAACTACCGAGATTACGGGTGGCTCTGTGACAATACTGGCGGGAAACATTAATATCTGATCTAGTGCTTAAACAGATGCTTAAAGAGTAACAGCGCATAACTATCGCTTATTAGACAGTTAATGTCATCGCGCTTACCAAAATAAGTTGAAATGTCGCTCTCGAAGATCTGCTACTCTCCGGTTCTTGCTACGCGGAGTGGTGGGGACGGTTAAGAAATATTTTGGGGGGAGGAGTTAGAATCCTAGCCTAGCGCTATGAATCTTGGTACTAGTATGCAAGTGCATCAACTGTGGCCGTGTTGTACTACGTGTAGGTGCAAGACAAAGAACAACAGTTAGAAAAGGGTTGAGATATCCGCTACACGTAGTACAACACGGCCACAGTTGATGCACTTGCATACTAGTACCAAGATTCATAGCGCTAGGCTAGGATTCTAACTCCTCCCCCCAAAATATTTCTTAACCGTCCCCACCACTCCGCGTAGCAAGAACCGGAGAGTAGCAGATCTTCGAGAGCGACATTTCAACTCATTTTGGTAAGCGCGATGACATTAACTGTCTAATAAGCGATAGTTATGCGCTGTTACTCTTTAAGCATCTGTTTAAGCACTAGATCAGATATTAATGTTTCCCGCCAGTATTGTCACAGAGCCACCCGTAATCTCGGTAGTTCGCACTGATTTGTTTAGACGAGCCATTTTGAAATTAGTTTCACTGTGCACCATTAAACACTCGCACCAAGTGTGTTCAGTATTTTTACCGAGCTTATCCTCACAACAGCAACGGTTGAGTTATTTTCAGGCACACGCAGCGCGTTTTCAGACAGTCTCTTGTGAGCACCTAGTATATCTACTGTTGCAACAACTTAATATTTAGGTTATTCCGGAAAAGTATATTGGCATTATTTTAATGCATGTAGTTTTGTTGACTGCTTAGTATCCAGTGGTAATTATCATTATTTAAACTTGCAGATCCCTTGACAAAGGCGCTGGCTTGCGCCGAAATGCATTGGGAGGCCATTGGAGGCCATGTTTTGGCGATTAAAATGAATGAAATTTAAAGAATTTTGTTGATGGAGACATTTAATGTGGAGTAACATTAAGATGTCGTGATGATCTATGGATTATTAATAAAGAAGAGATTTACAACAACTTAAGCAATCAAGCATTTCATTGGAAATTCTTTGCTGGTACACAGCATATACTTGTGCCCAGGTATACGAGTTGATTATGAACTTGTGATTTTCATTGAGTATACGCCACACCCCGGAGTAGAGGGTGTTCCTGGAGCACAGTGATCATTTTAATACTACAAAATAACTTTGCAGTGCTCGAATCACTCGACTTCTGTGATTGACACATGCCTGTTGTACAATTGTTACAGCTCCTATACAATGAGCAAACCACTAAATGGACTTGTTTCTCAACCTACAGTCTCTGCGCAGGATCCTCTAAAGAACCTTTATTCAGTGTGCAGGTCATATGCTTTTAACATTGAGGCCTCCTACTACCAAGAAAAGTCTGTAGTAAGTTTAAAAATGAATAAAGTGTATTTGGGTTGGCCAAATGGATAAAACACAGACGTACATGTTATAGAACTTTATTGTAAATAACCTGTGGTCTTGTACAGAAAACAAACCGAAACAACTAGAATGGGTTTCCCGAGTTTGACACAGAATGTTAAAACAACATCCTAGTTGTCCTTACAAGGGAAGGGTACATTGGATATACTTGTAAAACAGGTTTTGTTTCTAACTAAGCACTGAAACAGTTCCAATGAATTTGAATGACAATCGAGACTTCTCTGCTGTTTTTTTCTTCTAATTGGGTATATGTATAACCTGCCATCCCCACTACCTTAAGATCGAGTCAATAGCCAACCAATTCTAACATGGCTAATGATCTCTTACATAAAATACACTGCCTGAACAAAGTAGAGATGATGGAAAAAACTCAGTAACATTTTAAATATACTTTCTTAACGGAACAATAAACCGAATAACTGTGCATGCGTGCAGAGACAAGAAACACTGCCACATTCTGAATACGCAACATTTTTTAATAACTCCTCGACTGATAAGCGAGGCTTGACAACACTTCTACACATTGCTGCAGGGAAGACATAATATAATTCTATAATAACTTATTTCATGTCAGTATGCTCTTTGTATAGTCCAAAGTATCCAATAGTTTGTCCACTTAAAACAAATAAGTGCTAGCCCAGATTTCGCCTTTTCGTTACGCTATAAACAGACGAGTTTACCCAGCTAAATGGCAATGAATGTAATGACCTTAGAAGATGGAAAGGCTGAGCTAGCCCATGTCAGATCCCAAAGCGAAGGTCTACAATGTTCATGCTGATCTCTGCAGTGAGCACTCGACATACAGAGAGATTGCTAGAAACAAAAAATAATTTTGGGTTTCACAAAAGCGCACACAATACCATAGTAGTCCCTAGTCCTGAAGAAAAACACTTATGGGCAAATTACGATATCGGTCACAAAGGCTCCGAACGGGATTCGGAGAATCCAATCCGGAACCTAGGTTTCCAACCGAATCGGATACCTTTCCGACAGACCGAATACGATGCAAGGACGGCATTAGGACAGCCCGAGCCATTCGGAGCCAAAACTTACAGCTCTATGGATACTGTTTCCGACCAAGCGATTACGATGTACGATTCTGACAGCTGTTCCTAATCTGTCTGCCCAACACAAAACGGCTGTGAGAATCTGACTTTGGGGGCCCATAGCAGGCCCCCTTCACCAATAGGCCTCCAGTTGGGGCCCATGGGGGTACCCAGGCGACCCCTCTTTAAAACCATGCACAGTGTGGCAGGCAATATGGAGTGCCTGTCACAGTGTGCAAGTTTTTTCTCCAAACAACTCTTTCTTTCTTTCTCGTTTGGAACACAGGCTCCCACTGAAGTTAATGCTAGTCTGACCGAACGATGATTGGTAGCATCGTAATCGGTCGGTTGGACTTGGAGAACCCAAATCGGTCAGAAACTATTCCGAAACAGATTAGGTCGCAAGAGTTTCCAACCGACATCGTGATCGGCCCCTAAGTGCATAGATGTGCTTCTCTTGAAAGGGCAGCATGCCATAAGTCACAGTAAAGTCAGCCAGTGGTTGAAGGTGGGGTGACCCTAGCACCATGATACATGCTGGAGCGGGTGGAAGGAAAACATGCGTGAGTGCAACAACAGACTAATAGACAATGTCTGGCTGAAAATGACGTTGTACACATACTTTTAGTAAAATAAAAAATGTCCTGGCTAAACCCAGACCTGGATCTGTCTGGCATTGGTGATCAACCTCTTGCCTTTGCTTATGGTTTTTTGTAATGTATTTGTAAATCTTTATTACAAATAGTTACGGTTGAAAAGGTAAATGAGTAGAGAGGCTTGCAAAGACAGATTGATAGAGAGGGTTGAATAGCTAGAGGGTTGAATAGCTAGATAGTTTTGCATACATAGATTTGCACCTAGAGGTTGATAGAAAGACAGACAGCCTGATAGTGTTGAAAAGATAGACAGAGTTGCAAAGATAGAGTAACAAACATAGATAGTATATTGATGGAGTTGCAAAGATAGATAGTATATCGAGTTACAAAGATAGATAGATAGATAGATAGATAGATAGATAGATAGACAGATAGATAGATAGATAGTAGACAGATGGATAGATAGATAGATAGATAGATAGATAGATAGATAGATAGATAGATAGATAGATAGATAGATAAACTAACACGTAGGTAAAACACAGGTAGATAGATAGACAGATGAGCAAACAGATAAGAAAATAAACTGGCAGCTAGCTAGATCACCAGACATATACGACTGATGGCGAGGTAAATAGACCAGTAGTTAGGCAGACAGACAGATAGCAACCATTGCAAAGATAGAGGGATATATTTGGAATTTGAATAAACAGCACAGTTTGAATGAGTAATAAAGTAGTTAAAGGTCTATATAAGCACAACATGCATCAGTACTGTAAGCAAACTAGAAAGCTGTACAAGCAGAACATACAGATGAAATTGGTTTACAAGTAGAACTGTATTTCTTAATTAAAATACATAGCAGCATGATAAAGTAGTGCATTGCGTGTATAGTAAAACGAGGATAACATTATAAAGAACAGTTTCAAATGGACACAATCTGGTTGGCTAAGAAATAGTAGAATCAGTTAAACAAAGGCAAATCCTCAGGGAATTTACAACAGTCTTAGCAGGAGACAGGAACTGATAAACGTGGGATATGCCCTGTACCACATGAAACACAATTTGGAAGAGCTGGTAGAAACCCCATGCTATTACATCAGGCTCTAAATACAAAGGCAACACTATAGTAGTAATAAAGTAAAAACGAAATCACTGGTACTGAAGGGGACTATGTTGTGTGTGGATTCGTTTCTTGTGAAAGAGCAGAATGTAGTCACTCGAAATGAAGTTATCCAGCGGCTGAAGTTGGCTGACGCATTGCCCTATGCTAGTGGTTCTTAACCTTTTGACTTCTTATGACCCCCACTGAATCATTATTGGAATCCAGACATTTCCGCTGAGTCATTACTAGAAGCAGGGGACCCCGCCCAAGCATTGTCGAAGATTTGAACCACAAACGAATACATAAAAATACAGAAAATAACATTCATCAAACAAATACAATATAATTACATTTTATACAATTCGCCAACATATATAAATAAAATAAAAAATAAATTTTTTAATTTTAATAGAAAGGTTGGAGGTTTTCTAAATTCAACTGAGGCCATTCATCGTTCATACTATATTCTGTTTGATGCAGCTTCACTGCTCCCATGAATCAATATAAGGAGACTACTGACATTCTTAGCCTCCAATTCCAAATATCTTCACATTTACAGTATGTTTTAAAATGTTCAATTGTACATTTAGGTTTTTTATTTATATACATTTTATTAATATGTTTATATAATTTCATTTTCCAAGTAGTCGTGGACCTCTACGGTTCCCCAGACCACAGGTTAGAAATCACTGTCCTATGCTGAAGCAAAATATGAATGGCATAATAACAGACCAATGGATGAAAAGAGTTGGTAGAATGCCCCTTTAAATAAGTATAATATGAATATAATTTTAGTAAAATCAAGAGGTCTTAGGAACATTTTCTTAAAGCCCAATTGAGAGTATGAAAACATAAGTGCTACAAATAAAGCATTTGAGAAACAACAGTGAATCTGGATTTTAGATTGTTAAACTACAAAAAAAGCATAAAATGCTCAAATGTATACCACATCTACCTCTGAGCAACAGCATCTTGAGTGAGTGACTCAATATATAGTGTACCACACACAATGAATAGTCATTTGCACTTTATAAGAATTTAGAATATGGATGTTGTGCTGGTAAACAGTGATGGGTTAAAAATATTGGCGACTCAAATGTTCCACAAAAGGTGCATACTTTCTGAAGCTGCTATGATAATGAAATCTTAGGATCTTTGTCTAGGACTATACTGGGTCACAAAAAGATACTGGTGGCAGATGCAGACATTGAAAATAACCTCCCATCTGATGACGCAAATTTATATTGCACTGTTTGACGTTAGCGGTTGATTTTCCTATCAAAGGCAAACCTGTGCATGTTTATATAGTTATAATACTGATCCCTATTAGAAGGAGTTGCAGGGGCTTCCTTATACAACCTCTGCCAACCCTTCAATTACTACAGAGGCACAAAATCCTACTAAGCAATATGATATGTCAGATTTATGTTAGTCTCCAAGGATTTATGTAGAACGCCTGTAAGCATCACCTAACAATCCTGTTGTTGATATCTACCCATCTTCATTGTTATAGGCCATGTATGGTTTGATGAATGTCGAATTTTGCAACCTCTTACTTACTCACCATTCTTACATCAATCTTTGAAAAACAGAAGTGTTTTTTCACTATGCTAATGATTTGGGAGGGGGTACCATAACATGCAACTGTAGATAGGTAAATCTGAATAAAGGGTTGTCTAATGTCACTTGGAACAGGTGGGTATTATTTAGTGTTACATATCTCTGCTTCAAAATATTTTGCACTGAGGGATTTGAGGCAACATAGCCAACAAGAGTGATGTTTAATTTATCTATGGCGTTACTAGGCACACAGAGGTGGAAAATGCACCTTTCTTCATACATACTTACCTACAACTTTATGTCAAAGACTGGCTGTGGAGTTGCTTTGTAGTTTGGGGGACCCATATAAAATATGCTCATCCTTCATAAAATGTGGACTCCCAATACCCATTTAAGCACCCAATGCCACTTTCACATTAATTAAATACATTGAATGAAAAAAGACAATCTTCTTGCCATTTATATCCACCCATCTCATCACATTGGCATCCCTCCCTCTTGCCCAATGTAAACCATAATGAAAAAAATCGCTACACCTTGTAGCTCCTCCCACTCCTTTAAGCATTCCCTCAGCTTTCTGCTTTACATACATAATCAAAAAACCAATAATAATACCTGGGGTGAAATAAATCATTGACCAGGTCGAACTGTATTTGAGAAGCACCTCCAATGAGACCTAGCTAATTCTTTGCACCAATAATAGGTTATGTATGAGACCCATGAGAGACTCAAATTCAAAATTTGCCATTTAAGTGGCAGTGTCAGGGGTTAGTAGCCTTCTTCATTTGTTTTCTCAAGTTATATCTAAAAAAGACAGAGCAGGTAGAGGTAAAGGAGGAAGATTTATTGAAAGTTTTGGTCTTTTCCATACTTCAGACTCCAGAGAGACACGAGTGGTAGAGCCTCGAATTGGGGCTGAACCGGCTTACCATCCAGCAGAAATATCAGTAAATAAGCACATACGAGCATACAAAATGAGGCGAGCACAGAATGCCAAGCAACTGGAAGAGTGGCTGACAGCAAAGTGACAGACATGACAGGAGGCTATCTCCACGACAAAACACACCTCTTTCAGAGTCCTCTCTCACTCAGCACACTACCAGAGCAATGCTAAACATGGACTCAGCAGAGAGCAGAGTCCCACTATATGCCAACACTGCCTGAGATGTATCACGAGTCGGAGAGCAGAAGACCTTGGGAGGAACCCTCGAAATACTGGACATACCCCCTCATCTGGTGAAATGGATAGTGATAGTCTCCAGGATTCCTCTTATTTACCATGAGAGAATACCTGGAGCCAAGGGTAGGAGCTCCAGTTACCATTCATGGCACTTCGTTTACTGCAAAACGTGTCAAAGTCAAGAAACAATTTCATGACAACTGAGAATTCAAGGAGCTTCAAACAATATTCAAATATTACACACCTAATTGGGCTGATGAAAAGCAATTGTTTCAAACTGTTGTGCGAATGAGAAAAGGGACCAATTAGTTTAAAAGAGTAATCAGCCTAAGAAAGTCCTTGAATATGCATCCACCCTTGTTGCTGCAAAAGATGCTTTACCAAATGATGACATGGTGGCATGACCTGTCATGACTGAATGGACCAACGTATCAAAACGTAAACACAACAAAGGTGAATCCCCTACTGATTATTTAAAGTATCTGATTGAACAAAACTTAGATCTTC
The DNA here is from genome assembly GCF_964261635.1 of Lissotriton helveticus. Classification (NCBI taxonomy): domain Eukaryota; kingdom Metazoa; phylum Chordata; class Amphibia; order Caudata; family Salamandridae; genus Lissotriton; species Lissotriton helveticus. The sequence continues at coordinate 2,119,207,558 of NC_136061.1, read as the reverse complement.
CTTAGCCTGCAGAAAAAGTTCAGTAAGCTGTGGGTGCCTCCTTTGTTCAGGGTCTGCTCCCAACATCTTGGAGCAGCTCCGGATCATTTGCAATGGGTGGCAGATAATAGAAATAGCTCAATTGGGGTCTTTGGCTAGTCACTACTAGGCATTGCAAGAAAGAACAAAAGAGTTGAATGAATCCAAGTTTTTGTCTTTACAAATGAGTGACAGATAGTAAAAGGGTCAAACGGGAGGAATGGGCAGATGGAGTGAGACCATTAGACAAGGGGGTCGAAGAGCGGGGCGGAACACAAGATGGGGTCGGGGGACATTCAGTCTTTCTCAGTTTCAGTTATGGATAGCTGGGTCAATGGAAACAAGGCTGCTCAAACCTCATTTCTAACACACCCTTCTAAGCTGAGCATCCCAAGTTTACTGATCTTACCTAGAGTCCATATCCTACCTTAAAGGATATCCCTGATTCTTGTAGACAAGGCCCCTATTTTCATGTGTGAAAAATGGGAACCTACCTTTATTTTGAGACTTTTATATAGCGCTGGCTAGACCCGGAGGTATCAGAGCGCTTTACATAAGGTTCCACAGAAATTACAAAATTGCATCAGTTGCACGTTACATCAGTAACTAGAAAAATGTTTTCATGCGAGTAGAAGACTAAATAAATGGGGCTTGGAAGGGTAAGGGGGTATAGATAAATATATGTGACACATTAAAGAGCGAGAAGGGGAGACAAGTAGAGCGGATAGGGGGAGAGGAGAAGGGAGAGGAGAGGTATACGGTAGGAGAGAAGAAGGGACAATCTGACCAATGACCGACTGGGTAGGTGACGGCCGAGGAGGGAATCCACAGCCAGTCTCACACCACATTGCTGATCCCGTCTCCATTACCTTAAGTCACATTACTGATCACCATTACCCTTTATTAGCCCTGCCTCCGTACATGAAGCTGTTGGCAAGGGACCTTCTATGTAAGCTGAATTGTAACGTGAACTGCAGTAATACTGGAATGTATTAAAAGTGAAAACAAAGTTTCAGCTGTCTTATGTAAATCTATTAATAGTGCCGATGATTTGAAATGTAGAGCTAAATATGTAAAAGTAAGCAAGAATTTTCAAGTCGCTTGCACTGTGCATAAAAAATATAGTATTGCATCATTTTGAAAGTAGAATGTGCTCTGTCGCATGTTTCTTCCACGCCTTTAATTCTCTCTTTGTTTCGGTTTTGGTCATTGGAGCCTCGTCTGTAAAGCGTATATATTTTCATGAATGTATGTATTTTAGCATGTTATGTTTAGAAGGTGCATAGGTACCTCGTGTTACCCGATTCTGTGATTCACAGACTGATTTTTTTTCTTTTAGATAAACTTGCTCAGAGTTCAAGTAGCCGTGCGGGTAGATTTTCGTTGACGGCTGCTATCAGAACAGAGTAAATTGATGCTCTAGCACTCATCCAGACTTATCTGCAAGTGTGCTTGAGACACTAGGAAAATACACAGCACCATTGGTTACAGGAGGTGGAAGATTGATTTGGCAGACTGAATCAGTTGACAGAAGAACGGAAACATTAGGACACCATGGGCTAGATGTAGGTAATAGCAAATTACCGAATGGTAAATACCGAATTTTACCGATTCGGTATTTACTAATCGGTAATTGCTATGTAGGAAAAAAAAACAAAAATCGGTAAAAATACCGAATCGGAAAGATTCGGTAATTACCGATTCGGTAATTACCGAATCAGTATTTGCCATTGATTCCTATGGGCCTTGAAGCCCATAGGAATGCATAGCAAATACAGATTCGGTAATTACCGAATCGGTAAAAATACCGAATTGCCAAGGGGGACAGGGTGTCACTTTGACACCCTGTTGCATCCCTGTTTCTGGCTTGTGTGCCATGTGGCACACATACATGCCCTAAGGGCATGTACAGATGTGCATGTACACAGAAATTCGTAATTTACCACCCAATAGTTTTGGGTGGTAAATAACGAATTCTAAAGGCCCTGTAGCACTGTTTAAACTGCTACCTACATAAGAAATTACAGATTCTGTAATTTTACCGATCAGTAATTTTACCGAATCTGTAAAATTACCGATTCAGTAAATTTACCGAATCTGTATGATTTTGGTACCCCTACATACCAATGTCCAAATACCGGTCGGAAACGGCCGAAAATCGGTATTTTCGGCCGTTTCCGACAGGTATTTGGACACCTACATCTGGCCCCATGTGCTGGATGCGTTGGGTGCCTTTCCTCTCGGGGAAACACATGCAGCAGTTTAGTGTTAAGAACTGCTCCAACAAACAATATTCTGAGGGGGGTAACCAGGGAGGATTTCTAAGGATTAATGGAAAATCTTGTATCTTGTAAAACCTTGTCTGTAGTTTTTAAGTGCTGCAGTTTCGCTTATACAGGGACAGGTGTATACTTTGGCGGTGATAGTGAGCCACTGACATCATTTTTGTGAATATTTTGCGAGACAAATATAGGCTAAAGGGCAGCATTGTGAACTGATAATGCATTTCCTTTAGTGCCATGTTTCTTTGCAATGAGAATATGAAAGAACGTTTCCTCCAGACCCAGTGACACCATCCAATAATAGAGCACTTACGAAATGTCAAGAAGCATAGTCACCTAGAAATTCTACTTCTTGAGAAGGCTGTTGTGGAATCATACATTCTACTGAGACATAATTCTCCCCCATTCTCCAGGAACAAAATTATATGGTACAGTAACCTTGACCCCTGTGTATATGGGAAAATACCTTTTTGAAGAGGGACAGAAATCTCCTTCAATCAAGATGGTTGTCCTGATGTGGGATCTTGGGGAGATGTTCAGCAGTCTACTCAAGATGCTTAGAGAATAGCCTGGTCTTATTAGTTGAAGTAACAACGGGTCTGTCAATATTTTCCCCTTCTCTAAGAGACAGTCCACCCATTCCCTGACTCGCTTATTGGAATTCAAAAGTACAAACTTTTAAGACAGCCTTTTCTGTTTTGGGACGTAGGAGAAGCAGGAAGTGCAAGAGAAGTACTGGGAGTCTAACAACAAGTCTAACATCCAGGTCTGGACATTTCGCATAAGACTAGAGGAGTGCATTTAAGCATGAAGAATTATGATCACTCCTGTACCCAGGGATTGGACCACTAAGTCAGATGTGTCCAACACAGTTTCTATTGTTTGCTACAAGCATTCATACCATCTTGATCTAGGCAGTGGAAAGAATCTGTATATGTTTCAGCAAACTCGCCACAAGTGGCGAAGCAAACTTTCAGAGATGATGAGAGTAGCAAGCCAGAGACAACAAGCATTGGTACATCTAAGAACTAGGCTACCACAAGAAAACCTGCTGTGCCAAAGTATCCAGGCTTTTGGAGTTCCCATCAGGGCCAGCATTAAGGAATGTGTTTTGCTTAAATTTGGCAGATGAAACTAAAAGGCTCATTGGTAAACAGGAATAATGAGCCTGAGGGTGCAAGTCTGTGATTTCTGGAAGAAGCTGGGGAAAGCTTTGGGGTGAAATAAGGCTTGAGCTAGGTCTCAAGTACAAAGGGAAATACAGCCTCATTAAAGTATCAGTATTTAGACTGATATGTATAGGATTTTGGTAAACAGATTAGACTGAAGCTGTTCGGCCTGCAGAGCGAGCTCTATAGTCTCTGCTGCCTTTTGGATCACAGCAAAATGAACAATTGATGGACAGAATGCAGAACAATGTCATACATTCACCCAGTACAGAGATCTGGGCCTAAATCCATTGTTTATTTGCTCACCATGCCATTCTAGTTTGAACCCGGCCATAAGCAAAATCAGTCTTGATCCTGCTGTAAGGGTTAGAGAAAAGGGTTTTTAGTTAGGTTTAAGAAAAGGGCACACAGCTAAGTGATAGCGCAAAAATATTAAGAGATTTCAGGTAAAATGTGAGGTGCAGAAAAGGAAGAGGGGATGAGCCCTATAACCCCCCAATGTGGTGTCAGCCCAGGCTAACACTACGTATGGTACACGACAAACACCTATGCACACTCTAATTATTACACAGTAGTGTCAATGTAGACATTCGAGACAATTTAGACAAATTGTTTCACTTGGAGACAAAAAATTGGTATTCTTAGAAACAGTCGTCGGAAAAGGTGTCTTTAATGTTCAAGAGAACCAGCCGACACGTGTTTCGTCGCGTAAGGGACAGTCTTCCCGCGACTCCTAAGGGCTAAGAAAGAATAAAGTATCGTTGGAAGAGTCGCTCCGTCGTGATACTTCCGACCCGACAGGGCCCTGGACTGTTCATTGATATGGTGATGGTTCAAGAATTCTCTCTGCATGTTATATCCGTAGTGCGAGAAATAACAAGGTAATTCAATCCTGTGGGACACTCCAAGGTACGTCTAATATGGACTACGCCAAGTCGCGTTGCATATGGGCTATATATACATTAGCGAAATATAACGATGTGTCTCCACGGAGTAAATGGGCATAAAAAGTCAATTGGAAAGTATTCCGAAGGAGCTGCCTTGGGTAATTAGACAGGTGCATCCATCCCCAGCTCCTCTATCCGTGTACCGGGTAAGGTCTAACCTGGTACACGGACAGAGGAGCTGGGGATGGATGCACCCGTATAATTACCCAAGGCAGCACCTTCGGAATACTTCTATGCCCATTTCCTCCGTGGAGACACGTCGTTATATTTCGCTAAAGTATATATATCCCATATGCAATGCGACTTGGCGTAGTCCATATTAGACTTAACTTGGAGTGTCCCACAGGATTGAATTACCTTGTTATTTCTCACACTACGGATATATAACATGCAGAGAGAATTCTCGAACCATCACCATATCAATTAACAGTCCAGGGCCCTGTCAGGTCGGAAGTATCACTGACGGAGCAACTCTCCCAACGATACTTCATTCTTTCTTAGCCCTGAGGAGTCGCAGGAAGACTGTCCCTTACGCGACTAAACACGTGTCGGCTGGTTCTCTTGAACATTAAAGACACCTTTTACGACGACTGTTTCTAAGAATGCCAATTATTTGTCTCCAAGTGAAAGGCTTTTTCTAAATTGTCTTGAATGTCTACATTGACACTACTGTGTAATAATTAGAATGTGCATAGGTGTTTGTCTTGTACCAGTCTTGACCCTGCGCCCAATGGGAACAGTCCAGCCCGAACTGCCAGGCCAGGTCCTCCCTGGACTGCAAACAAGCATCCAAGGACCGGTTTCGAGGTTTCACCCCTCATCAGCCAGGATAGCTTGACTCCAGTGTCATGGAGAGCTTGGGACCCACGACAGGGCCTACCCGTCCCACTCGGGGTGACAAATGCAAGAAGAACAATTGGTGGACAGAATGCAGAACAATGTCATACATTCACCCCAGTACAGACTGGGCCTAAGTCCATTGTTTTTTGTTCACAAATGCCATTCCCGTTTGAACCAAGCCATATGCTAAAATCAGTCTTGACCCAGTGCCCAATGGGAACAGTCCAGCCCGTTTCGGAGTTTCACCCCTCATCAGCCAGGATAGCTTGACTCCAGTGTCATGGAGAGCACTGGACCCTCGTCTGGGCATACATGTCCCACTCTGGATCACAGCAGAGAAGTGCATTTGGTCAAACATCACTGCCCCTAGGACATTCTACTTCTTTGAAAGTATCTTGGCCACCTGCATTTAGTCCGCCATTATCACCCTAAATTTAGCTGGCACAGACGGCGACAATTTGTCACGGATGGGCAAAGTCATGGTGAAGGTCCAGTGCAGCACAATATAGCCCACGGTGGTCTTGGTACCTGGAAAAAGTCTGTATCAATTGCACTTTCAGAAATCACTGGCTTCTTAAACATATAAGCGGACCTCATGCATACCATTTAATGATGAGATCTGACATCAGGGTTGGGGCACATTCAGAGGCACAGATAATAGCTATTGTTGGTGTTGGCATGGTAGAAGATGGCACTGGGGCTGGCAGTTCTACTGGCTTTGAAGTAGAGGCTGATGCCTTAGGGAATGGTGCTGAAGATACCAGGAGCATAACAGGAACGCATGACATCACAGATTCTAGAAGAACTGTGGTGATGTGATGAGGTGTGCTAGAGTAGATCTGGGGAAACAAAACTGCATAAATTGTCTTTCTAAAGCTGTTAGTTTGGGTATAGTAGACTCTGCTTCTGATAACAAGTCAAAATAAGTATTTTCTTCCATATGGAGAGCATACAAAACATATGGGGGGGAAATGGGCACATAAGGCAAAAGTTAAAGGGACAGTGATGAGTTGCAATGTGAGCGCAATTATTTAGTACAACTATATACTGAAGCACAGTGCATATATACATAGTTGTTCTTTTTACAGAGTTGGCCATTTGGTTCAGCACTGCGATAGGTCTGCCTCCCACCTAGTAGTATGAACAGCTCATTCCCAAATGTTGTACACTGAACGAAATTGGATTTCCCATATGGGAGCATCAGTTGCTGACTGCCACTTGGGAGTCAAGTGGACAAGGCTCCATTTGTACAAAGGATATCATTATGCCAAAGGTTGTGCACCATGTTGCTGCTGCCTGATACTAATGCCAATCTGGTATGACATACTCTAAGGTAATAGCTTAGCAGCTACCCTTTACTGCCTAGGAGGAGTACATTATTTTAGTAGTAATTGTCAATGATAGTTTTATAAGGCACCAAGACCAAACAAAACTGCAAACAAATCATCAATTCTAAGTCAGAAAACTGTGACTGTACTTCTTAACTAATCGCAAGTGGAAGAAATTGCTGTACAGCTCTGCTGCGTTTCACTTTGAGCTAACACCTAACCTATTATATTGCTCTCTATGAACCATGTATTTGTTATGTATTTAGCTTTTATTCGTTTAAAAAAAAAACTCCACTATCTATGGGCATTTAATTGAGTGGAATTTTAAGACTTCCACTTTACCATACCTAAAAACCAGCTCTTAACCAATAGTGGACTCAAGCTTCAGAAAGCCATCATTGCTCATCAAGTTTGAAAAAATTGAGTCATGTAGCGACTCTCATGCTTGGTTTCACAACCATGAATTATATTTCCGTATACTCCGCGTTATTGAGGAATGAACAGTCCTACATTATGTCTTAGAGCGACTGTTAACAATTCTCATAACCTCTCAGCAATTTCCATCAACATAACTCAAATTTACTATTTGTAGGTTTACTTATCTTTGACTGTCATACTATTTAGCGCTAGAACATACATAAATATTGCAAAAGAGATGCAACAATCTATTCATACCTGCCTTCATGTGTCTCAAAAGAACAGAACAAGATGGTGAAAAAATAACGACCAAATCCAGTTTTAGGCTTGTACAACTCAAAATACTGCATAGACTACACTACAGTAGAGAGTGGATATACAAATTAGGCAGGACCAAGAACGACAGATGCCTACAAAACTGTGGAAAATGGGCACATTTCTGTACATCCTGTGGTACTGCCCCAAAATCCAGAAACGACAGGTAATCATCAAAAAGATTAGAAAAGGCCACTAAAAATTTCAAAAAGTATGAGGAGGCTGGGATTGGACCAGGATTAACAAGAAGGAAAGACAACCAAAAGAACGTTAAGTCTTGATAAGCATGGTGATCAATGGGGTCCAGCCCCACCCACCCCATCTCACTGGAGAGGATATCTGACGAAATGGTTTAACACACTATTAATGTGACACAACAGCCCAGGTAGCACATGCAACAAATGATATGTTGTTGATGATTAGCTCATGAATGACACTGATGTTCGGGGATGCATGGTCAAGAGAAGACTACTGGTTTTCAAATTTTATATTGTTGTGAAAATGTAGTGATCAGAAAAGTTCCTTATTCATCTACTCCATACGTAGGCTAGTGTACTTTGGACTGAACTGTCAACTTACGATGTAAAACTTTGTCACTTTAACATTTGTGTTGTTTGATAACTGAATATTCTGATGACCTAATTCATTGTTAATTTCAACAGAAGTCATTAGGGTCAAATTTCATAAACACTTAGGGTTGCAAACAGTCCGAATCTCTGTTTGTAACCACACAAAAAAATTTGCCAAGTACCAACTGAATTTTAAGAGTCAGTAATTGTTTTTTTAAAACATTTTTTAATCGACTACTAAAAGTGGTCTGCAACTCCATGCCGGATCCCTATTTGGAATGGGCATGTTCTATCACTGTTTTGCTCCTGAAATCCAATCACAAAATATTTGAAAATGATCGAGTCCTGAGTTGGGATGGTAAGCCATTCACAAAAAGAAAGGGGTACCCTTCCCTTTGAGGAATGTAAAAATTAATTGTTGAAGATAAGGCAGTGGCCCAGGGCATCACTAAGAACGATAAAACACACTTAAGAAAAAGATTTACTTTTGTTGGGTTAAATATACTCAATTGTTCTTAAAGGAAACAGTGGTGCTTTTCAAAATAAAAGTTTGCTTAATTTATTGGCGATCACTGACAAGGTGGTCTGTTGCCCCTAGCACGCCAACATGTGATGGGGAACAATTGAAGTGAGTCTCAATTTGGAGTTTCCTCATTAATCTTATCAAGGTGGTCGAATTGTGATTCATTCCGAATTTTACAAACCAGCCAATTAGTTAATAGGTCGGTTTGTAAAATTCTTTACTAGACTCAAAAATACTGGTGTCAAATTGTAGCCAGTTTTTTAGTACATCAGGCCCCTAATTAGAATAGCTCCTAAATTGTATTTCCTGTGGGATCAACAATACATTATTAGTGAACAACACTACTGGAATATTTGCAGGCACACATTTTTTGAATATTTGCAAACATTCATTTTTCTATCTGGATTGATGGCATCATTTGGAAGGCAAACTTAATTTATTAATTCAACTAAGACACAGAAAGGTTTGGCTGTGAATAAGCTGCAAATAATGTTCCCAGATCTGGTACTGCTATTTGAATGCTGCTTTCAGCAACCTACCAACACAGGAAAAGAGAGTTAGGAAGAAAACGTAATACTTAACAACTTTCAAACATGTGACACAGGACTCGGGCAAAGTGTTTTTTTTTATTAATGGACTCAAAATCTTTGTGATTTGTATCAGTCCCATCTCCTACAAAAAGATGGCTCATCATTCAAATGAAACGGCAACTTTGCAGGTAATATCGACATGGAAGAGGAGGCACACTGTGTGACGATACTGTTTAGGCAGCTTAGACTCAAGCATCACAATAACGTTTAAAATAATGGTAGGCCAATTGCAAAACGACTTTCAAAGGAAAACGAATATGAAGGGCAAAGCTATTTTTTCATTTCAGGCTATAACTTCTGTGCGATCAGTTTCCTTCGGGCAGGCATTCTTTGGACTCACACATTTAAGTTGTTTTGGTGCGCTGGGAGACAGTTGGCCTGGTCAGTTTTGAGGGCCTATGCGCGTCGGAGGCTAGTACCTCCTCAATAGCGGGCTTTTTGTCTGCACGAAAGAAATTAGCAGTCCTCTGGTCTGCCTATACACTGTTTGCTCGGGTCCCCCGACCTTATAATTACCGTGCGGCTAGAGCCTGGGGGTCTATGAAAGTTTTCTTACCTGCTTAATTTGATAGAGCCTGTCAGAGCTTAGCTCCCTGTTTTCTGGTATAATGGAGCATGATGATATTTATGAGGAGGAGGTGTACCAGGAGTACCTCCCCTACAATGATGATTTCTTTGACGCCGTTGACGCCTCCATATACAGGTGTGTGAATGAGGTTGTGAGCCCCATGGAGCATCGCCTTTCTGATCAGAGAGTACAGGAGTGCGCCAAATTGGCGCAAGCCCGCTTGCTGCCTCCGACCCCTGAACACCCGCACCCGGGTAGGGGCCTCCGCCCCCAAAGAAGGGTTGTCCAGAGGGTGGCCCTGATGATGTGCATGGGGTGGATAAGGGTGCGTTTGAGAGCCTCAAAAGTGCTTTTTTGGCTAAAGTGGTTCCCCCACCCTGGCTCCTGTGCAAGAGCTCCTTGAGTCTCCCACGCCAGCTTCGCCACCCCCTGTCGGGGATTCACCAGGTGATACGGATGACAATGAGGGGTCTTGGCGGACCCTGGGCCCCTGGGGATAAGGTGGCCAGGTTTTTGGCCGGCAGCCTCCGCAAGCCCCTAGAGAAGGAGGTTAGGGGGGTGCTTGAAAGCAGAGTGTCCGCAGCCCACTTTAGAGGGTAAAGTCGCCTTCACCCCAGAGCTGGACTCCCTGATGGCCACTTTTTTGGCCAAGTATATGAAAGATCCCCGGAAGGGTATTGATCGTTCTTGCCAAGATAAGCTGTTGGACGCGGTAGGACCCTTTACGAAAAAATTAGATATGGCGGAGGAGGCTAAGGTGACTGGGTCCATCATCTCGCCTGAGGTGCTCTACAATTGGGCTTAATGTGCAATAATCTTCTTGGGCAATGCCAACTGAGCCCTCTCGATGGAAGGCCGTCGCTCTCTACTGATCAAGTTGGACCCAAAGTTGGGCGATTTGGCCACCTCGGAGGCTGGGGCAGTTGCGAAGAGGGGCCTCTTTGGGGACCCTTTTGTTAAAGAGTTAGGGAAATTCGTTGCTACTTTTACCTCGTTGGACAAGGCCCAGTCCAACATAAATAAGGTATTCCAGCCCCATTTTTCCCAAGGGGCGATTGTAGCAGGCTCTGCCCGACCGACCGTGGTGGTCAGCAGAATCCCAACAGGGGACAAGGATTCGGGCTTGGACAGTATAACTTCACGGCAAATTACACAAACTTTTACCCCACAAGAGGGAAATAGTTCCGGGCCCGTGGTGGCTTCAAAAACAATGCCGGTGGCAGTGGTTCCAATGGTAAGTGTATTGCCTGCATCACAAGTCTGTATCATGGGTTGTCTGGCGGTCTTCCAAGACGCTTGGTCAGATATCACAACAGATGCTTAGGTCTTGCAGAACATCGAGGTTTTCACAGAGTTTTACGTTCATCCTCACTAACAGGTTTTCCCTCACCCCATCGCCTTCTCCGTTGCCGATGCACAGCTGGTCGACGAATAAGTCTCCGCGATGCTTCGCAAGGGGGCCATTTATCGTTCAGCGCTGCATCCCAACGTGTTCCTCAACAACATTTTTTTGGTACCGATGGGGTATGCCGGCTGGTAATCAACCTCAAGGAGTTCAACGGATGGTTGGTGTACTGGCTTTTCAAGATGGAAGAGATCCATCTCTTCCGGGATATTCTACTCCCATCCGATTGGATGGTGCGGCTGGACCTCAAAGATGCCTACCTGGTAGTCCCCACCATCCACCGCATCGGTGTTTTTTTCAGTTTTGCTGGCGGAATCGGGTTTACGAGTTCACCGCACTTCTGTTCGATCTTTCAGCGGCACCCTGGTGCTTCACAAAGGTGTTCCATCCGGCGGTGGAATTCCTCAGAGCCCAGGGCATACGCATGATTGTTTACCTGGATGACATTTTGCTCATGGCTCAGTGCCCCAGGAAGTTGTTTGTTCATCTCCAACAGATGGTGTCTCTCTTGCAGGGACTGGGTTTTGTCATCAACGAGGACAAATCAATCCTCAGTCCTGCTCAGAGCGTGGTGTTTCTCGGTTTCGTCGTGAATTCGGTCCTCTCAACCTTGAGCTTGTCTTCTCGGAAGATGACCAAAATTCGGCACGAGCTGAGACAGACCATCTCCAAGACTCACACCTTCCTCTGGCAGATTGCCGGGGTGGTATGGCTTCTCTCCTCGTCCATCCAGGCAATCTTCCCAAGGCCCCTCCATTATCGAGCCTCGTAGCGCTTAAAAAAATACCATCTAAGAAGTGGTTTGTCTTACGATCAAGCGGTTCCCCTCTCTCAGGAGGTGAAAAAAAAACTGTCATGGTGGCTCACTCATATGGAGGCGTGGAACGGCAGAGCAATATTCGGCTCGGTTCCGGACGTGGTCATAGAGGCAGACGCCAGCAGGTCGGGGTGGGGCGCCCGCTGCGGGGAATTCCCCACCGGAGGTGCCTGGTCACTAGAAGAACAAGCATTGCACATAAATTGTTTGGAGCTCCTGGCGGGTTCTTCTGCGGTACGGTGCTGGACCAGGGACAGAGTGCGCTTATGTGTCCTGCTAAAAACAGTCCATGTCTCTGCAATCCGTTACGTCAATCACATGGGAGGCCCACGCTCCCGAGCCTTGGCGAATCTGGCGAAGGATTTTTGAGATTACTGCCTGGCTCACCACATATCCGTGACAGCAGAGAATCTTCCTGGCCAGGCCAACCAGGTGGCGGACTGGCATTTCAGACATCAGAAGGATTCCAGCCAGTGGAAATTGGACGTCCAAATCTTCAGGTGGTTGGTCCCTCTTTGGGGCCGTTTTCAGGAAACCTCTTATGTCCCGCCTGGATCACCAGCTCCCTCGCTTCTTCAGCTGGAGGCCGGACTCCCAAGCGGAGGCTACGGATGCATTCCTTCAAGACTGGGGTCCGGAAAAGAGCTAGGCCTTCCCTCCGTTCTCAATGATTGTGCGGGCGGCAGCTCAGATCCGCCGCCAGGGAGCAGAAGTGGTAGTAGTGACGCCGTATTGGAGGTCCCAAGTTTGGTTTCCGATTCTTCTGGAACTTTCTTGGGATTCTCCAATCCTACTCCCCCAGTTTCCTCATCTCCTTCGGAGTCAGGACGGGGAGCAGCATCATCTGGTCTCCCAGGGGTCTCTCCGCCTCATGGCATGGTGGCTTTCAGGCACCAATGGTCGCTCCCAGGCCTTTCAAGACCAACTCAGGTCCTGTTATCAAAAGCCTGGGCTGACAGCACATCCAAACGCTATCGTTCCTCCTGGACGGCCTGACGTATCGTTCCATTAACGCGGTCCATTCCGCGATTTCGGCAGTGCACTGCCCTATGGAGGGAGCCCCAGTTGGAGAACACCCCTTTGTTTGCAGGCTCCTGCTGGGTATTTGCCTTTCGCTGCCCCTGGAACTGCGTTATTCCGCCCTATGGGACGTCAATTTGGTCTTGTATCTCTTCTTCTCTTGGCAGCCAAACAAGTATCTTTCCCTGAATGAAATCTCGGCCAAATTGGCCATGCTGTTGTGTCTGGTCTCCTGTCGGAGGGTTTCAGTTGTCCGTGCATTGGACATTTCAGCGAGAGTCTTTTCCACGGACGGGGTAACGTTCACGGTGGGTCGCCGTACTAAGTCCTTGTCTCGGACGATCTCGTACCCAGCGTTTCAGGATGTCTCCAAGTTGTGTGTTGTGAATGGTCTCAAGGGGTATGAGGATATAGCTCAAGATTTCCGCCCTCCGGGCGAACGTAAACTTCTGATCGCCTTGAGAAAACCGCAAAAAGCAGTCTCCTCGCCCACCGTAGCCAGGTGGGTGCATTGGGTCATGCAAGAGGCAGGCATTGACACAAGGCAATTCGGAGCTCACTCAACCAGAGGTGCGATGGCTTCTAAAGCTTTTTCTTTGAGAGCCCATTTGGAGGACTTGATTCGCTCTGCGGATGGATCCTTGGATTCCACCTTCAAAAGGTTTTATTTCAAACCGGTTTTGGAGATCGCTCAGTTGATGGTAATTAAGCTTTGAACTAGCATAATCGGAGCCTCCAGTCCTGACATAGAATCAAAATGTGCCTAGCAGAGTAAGGGTAAGTTTCAATTCTATTAAGGACACAGAGGCGAGGATTATCCCTCCCAGGGCACGATCTCGTGCAAACCCACCCATATATGTGTTACACATTTCGATTATTTAGATATTCTGGTTTTTGGTCAAAGGTGATTCTGAATTTTTCATTAGTGACGATGTTCTTGATTTTCACCAATGGAGGTTTGTCCTTGGAAAACTTTACGCTGTCTCTACTTTGTTTTAGGGAATGATGGTACAAAGAAAGACAAGAGTATGGCGTGGTTCGCGCAAAGAAAGAGGAGGGACAGCCAAAACGGAGGGCATATCTGTACTTCATAGACACTATGGAAGGACTTGTGCATTGTACTCTTTGGACTTATGGGAGTTGTAGTCTATTCTCAGACTTTCGTTCTTTTTACTGCTTCATGCATTGAACCAGCCAAAAAGTGTTTCACCCCTTGAGTGGTACGCAGTTAACATTGCTTAAATGTCTACACTGCACGCTTCTGGACAGAACTTGGAAAGAACTTTATTGTCAAATGGACAATTTAAACACCAGATTGGAAACAATAGCTGAATGGCACACCTTTAATTTTAGAAAGGGCTGCCTTTAATGACTGTGTGCATGATGAAATTACTCTCTTATCATTGAAGCTTAGCTAGAACTTTAAAACAGTTGGACTGAAAGTCTAGCATTGTAGAAGTATCTAGTAATGTATAGGGTAGATCAGGATAAGAGAGAGAGACGGGAGGACTTAGTTTACAAAACATTTGCAGAAGAAAGCAAAAGCAAATTACGTCGTACCAATATGACGTTTACAAAAACAGCTCTTTTATTATGGAGGCAAGGGAATTAAAATGGCAATAAAGCAGGTAGAGGGGCACTATGGTTGACCAAGGACGAAATAAATTAATTGATTATTTAGGGGCATTAATAAGCTGCAAATAAAACAGTGGTTTCGCAAAACTGCCAGACAGGCAGACGTATACAGGCTAATGTGAACCATTTTACAGTATGCACCTTTTCCTAAATCATAAAGTTAAGACTGAAGATGCCTTTTCTCTTTATAATTTACCTCGGCTCGACAAAACAAATTGCAAAAAAATTAGACTCTGTGGATCCTTGGGGCCCATCAAGTAAAGACCTCATTGACACTATATTGACTTCACACAGTCAAATATTTGACTGGTGCCTATTGCTGGCGAATTGCCCCCACACCTAATGGCTACAATTATTTTTATGGGAAAAAGTGTGGCCATGCTGGGCAGTCAGACCTTTGTCTATCTCTGGATATTCCGGAATGTTCCATCACAGAAATTAGACGAAAATCAATGATTTGACCCTGGGCGTTTAGTTTTCAGAAATGTCTGCGTCTAGTACGATTTTGGGTGTCAGCAACTCTGTGTCCAAATATCACAGCTACCCACATATCCAGAAAGACTGAAATTCCAAGGGGAAAATTCTAATGTGTTTATGTTACATTTGGGAACTTTCCTGTCAGGAGTGATCAACCCACCCACACAAGTGGAGTACCATTTTAATCAGTATAAGTATGGGGACACTAAATAGTGGAACACTTGTTATTATTAACCGAATTTGTATCCGATTTTGGCATCCAAATCTAAATCACTGTGGACGAAAGAACATAAATTTACAAACCACCCTCTGAATCTCACGATATTACAGATAATCAGAAATTCAAATTTGTACAAATAACTGCTACTTCCAATAAAAAAATGCTTAGTTTCCCTTCATTCCCATTTTCCATTCATTACATTTTATCTTATAAATTGATGCACATTCAATACACAGTGAAAAATCATTCTAAACTGCAACTCAGTTGTTATCAAAGAGTCTGATGGATGTAACAATCTTTTAATTAAGTACATCAATAATCAATCTCAGAGCTCTCCTACACTCTAAAGTACTTTCTTATGCTGTTTTCTCAGTAGCGTTCAAATTGTGTGTGCTGCCTCGGGACGGAGCCCGCTCGTCTCCGTTACTATCTGTCTACCAACAGAGTACACCATACGGTGTACCAAACACGATGTGCACAACTTTGTGGACCCTTGGGTTCCTTTATGAAACGTAAATGGTAATATCGTCAACTAAATTACAATTGAAACACATTGTTTAGCAAACAGATACTGTATACTTGTGTTTTATGTATCTTTAATGATTTACTCAATTAGTTGATTGTACATCTTCAACAGCAAAATTTCACTGAACTGTTTTTTACATGAGTTTCCTTCAATATTACATCACATTGTATATACAGAAAGCATTAACCTCATTATACAATAAATTAGTGTACTCTGTTGGCAGACATATGTATATCGAACAGGTGGACCAAAACATTACAGATGAAAATAACACGGTCTTCTATTTTTATTTTCCCCTATTTACTGTCATTTTTTTTCTTGTCAATGTTTTTTTTGGGGGGGAAAACTCAAGAACACCCTACACAAACAATTCCCTGCTAAATTCAGAATGTTGTCTATTTTTTTCAGAAATGTACATGTGTTTTGGTACACCTATAGGTTTTACAACACTTTCCCCCCACAAATTCCAACATAGGGCATAGTGACTACCACTTGGAAAGTTGAAAAACCTATGGTTAAAACATGATTTACATCTCTCTGGTTCAGACAGCTGGGAAGAGGGTAAACTTAGCACAGCATAGCTTTTGCTGATACCATTTAAACAAAATACCCACACTCTCTTGCACAACACGTGTTTCCCCATTTTTGCAAATGACAATCCTACATTTTGCTGACAAATGGGTAAAAGGACACGTATTTGGCCTGGATACCTTGGACAGACAGACAGATAGACAGATAGACAGATATGCAGAGAAGAGGGGTTTCAGCACATAATGGCTTAAACCAAATAGATCCATGAAGAGGATTAAAATGGATTTGAGGACAATGCTTTGCTATAGAAAGTTTTTTGAAAAGGCTTACTATTTTTTTAACAGAGATACCTGGTAATTAATTATTAGATACATAAAGTTGCGGGGAGTGGTGTTAAGAGTGCTCCGGACCCCTCCGTCATACGCTCTCATCTATGTCATGTTCGGGACCTGCAGACATCACCCCAGGACCTGCGGACCTCGATCGCACCGCTGACAACTGAGGCGATCACTTCCTATTGCTGCGGTACATGGTAGTGCCCTGAGGGAGCAGTGTCTTCCTACTGCCGCACTGGTCTTAGACAACCTGGGAAGAGCCTGCGGGACACCACAGAGATTGCCGACAGCTCACCCATCGCTTTGTCACCCAGACAGAGGAGAAAACGCTTGGACTGGAACTCGTCCTCTTGGCTGCCCTCGCGAATCAGACTACTAGAGCTTTTGGAGTAAGCCCTCTCCCTTGACTGCGGGGGATCTGCCTGACCAAGAGGCGCCGGACGAGCGGACATCCTGGGACCTGCCATGTATATCCGGGCCTGCTAGGGGCCCGTTGCAGCCCTCATGAGCACTGATATGGTTCTGCTATGGTGCAGCCAAGCCCGGGGGAGTGGCCGCTGCTTCACCAGCCCTCGGGGGCGGCCACAGCATGTGGAGAAGTGTGGCTCAATGGTGGAAAAGTGTGACTCAATGGTTAGAGCGGCAGACCCTGATGCAGAGGTCTGTCCCGGACCAGGGTTCAATTCCTGCCTCGGCGGGTCTTGACCTCAATTTCCCAGGACCTGATAATGCTCGCCTCGGTGCCTATTCTAATCATGGGTCCCACTCTGCAACTCTGGGCAATAGCTTGCTTAATCTCCACAACGGCCCCAACAACGCTAGGATGCCTGGCCTCACCTTGGGGGTGCCCAGGAGTGGGCACTTCACAGGGAAAGGCCAGGAAGGGTTCCACAGCGGTATGTGTACAGCGCCTTGAGACCCCTTCGGGGGTAATATGTGCGCTATATAAGCACTACATTTACATATTTACAGCTGGGCCACACAGGATGGCACTGAGGGAGGCTTTAGACGACCCCAATTGAACTGGAATAGGTTGTGGGCCCGTTTCCTGATCTCCTTAGATTGATCGCCCATAACGCAAGTAAGGAGGGCATGGCCTGCAGGCTCAGAGGCCTCGCTTACAACCGCATTGCAACACTGCGCCTCAGATGAGAGTGCACCGGGCCCGTGATCCTCACCCTGCGTGCCCTGCGACTGATAGTCCTGGCAAAGCTTCCTTGCAGTGGGAGTGGTGATGGTTCTCCAAAGCCACATACTGGCTGCTCACCCTCCTTGGGCCTTTGAGACTCTCGAGACTACTACTTAACAGCGGTCTAAGTCTTGGAGAGCCTCTTACATGCCCAACAATGGAGTGTGTGCCTACGGTTGTTGGGGCGGTTTTATACTCATCTGCACAAGGAGGTTTTGTTGGTTGCTGCCCCCCATGCAGGCCCCTGATCCAAAACATACAACTGTCCTTGGAGTGGCACACTGATGCTCCTGCTATGAGGAAGTGCATGGACTATGTGCTGTGCCCCCCGGGGCGATTGAGCTAAACTCTTCACACTGACTTGTCTGTCACAGCCCTTCTGAAAAAACGATCTAGATTGAAAGTGATACTCCATCAAGGCAAATATTTGCCCATGAGACAATCTGAGAACTATAACCGGCGCCCTCATGCTACCTCAAAGCACAGTAAATGGGTCAGGCCCATCCACCCACCTCCAAGTGATAATCCACACCGCAGTGACAACGGGAAAAGATAGACATTCAAAGCCGCCTGACTCTGAAACCCATATAGACCAGTATGCCACCAATTATAGTAATACTGGGGAGGCACCTTGGCCAAAAACCCACTACCCGAAGGCCACCTTGCCACCATCCTCCAACGCAGTCACACCTTCTAAGCCTCCGTAGAATCCAAAATAGGTGAGGTGTGCATTGACATGGCTCTTATACGGCAAGATCTGCGTAATGCCACAGCGAGGATCTATGAAGCTGAATCCCACATCCCAGGCAGAAGATGCAGAAAACTGCTCCTGATAAAATACTTTGTGCTTCATAGGTATTACCGTGGGAGCAGAACCCGTGCAAGCGGTGATTTTTATGTAAATCTGGCACAGATCCTAGGTTCCTGCAGACTGTCTCTCTTCATTGTTCGTCATTGATCGAGCATACCTTGACACCAAGCCCACCACCGGCAGCCCCCCACAGGCCAATAATCGCTTGTATCCTCAACCTCAGGGACAGAGACGCTATCTTGCAAGAGGCACACTCCCATCCAGACTTTTCTTACCAAGGCAATAATGTGCTTATATTCCCGGACTATACCAAAGAAGTACAATCACAGCATCGTTCCTACACCACAGTCAAACAAACTTCAGGCCCTTAATCTTTCCTACAGGCTGCTGTTTCCTGCCCATCTCAGAGTGGTCTTTTACAACAAAAGTTATTTTTTCAAAACCCCGGAGGTGGCATGGACATGGATAATGGAGTGGCCACTCCATGCCTCGACCCCCTCCCCACCCTTCATTTCGAGACTGCGTGAAATAGCCACATCTGACAGGAACTCCAGGTCAAAGAGACAAAGCACTCTCTCCCACAGGAGGCGCAATGCCAAAAGGGTGGCCTCGCCATCACTCATATCGACGTCACAGGACAGGGATGGGTCCCTTGCCCCTACTTCGCCATCTCTTGCGGTAATGGATCCAACTTCAAACCATGATAACTTCTCTGTACGGTCTACTACTCCATCTGCCATGCAGGCAGAGGACACAGACCTTTCACAGAGCTCTATGCTCTGAAGGAGCAACCACCTTGTTTCTTGATGGGAACTGGGCGATGGCGCTCTCACCTGCATAATGTCCTTGAGTCCTGATCCTACGATATGGTGAGGCCCACCACTCCATCCCCAAGTACAAACTGTGTTATATTTCGTTTTTCACTTTGAGGGAGACAGATGCTTCTAAGGGTGAAGTATGGGGAGGAGAATTAGTTGGGTGGACAGTTGGAAAAAGTGTTAGATTGTTATTGTTTAACTTTTTGCTTTCAGGACATGACACTCAGTAATAACCAAGTCCAACACCAGACTGGGAACATACTCCCACTCTTTTTGTGCAACACAATGGCATCAGTGTATATATCCTTTACATGCTTGATCGCTCTTTCACCCCCCCATCGACATGGCCTAAACATACCCTGACCTAGAAGCTATTCAGGTGTTCTTGTGCAACGTTAATGGACTCACATTGAGTGAAGCACATTGCAGTTTTGAGATATTCTCACCAATTCCTCCCTGACATATTCCTGCTACAGGAGACGCACCTGATGGGGAACCACTGCCAATTCTTGGCGCATCAGGGATATGATAGAGTCTTTCACGTCGGGTTCCTGCGTGGCTCACGAGCTGTTGCGATCCTTCTTCGTCGCTCTTTTCCACTATCAATCACAAAGAAATTTAGAGATCCTTAGGGACCCTTCCTAGTCCTGACTGGGACTATGGGAGGGCCGACACTTAATCTTGTCTCTGCCTACTTGCCCCCAGCGGCCCTAGAGACTTTCCTCCAAGACTTTTCTAACTTGTTACCAACTCTTCCTGAAGGACTGACGATGATCCGGGGTGGCTTCAATACAGTATTGGCTCTGAGCCGTGATACCACTGGGGTACCTTCCTCCGGTCGTCGCCTGGGCGCAAGACGTCTCTCAGATTGGACCTTCACATTTGGTTTATGCAACGTATGGAGGATATGGAATCCCAGACAACTCCAATACACCCACACCTCTAATTCCCACCACAATCACTCCTGCATAGATCATAAATGTATGCCTGCCCCCTGATTGCCAAACCGTCATGCATTTTCAAATCCTTCCCTAGCGCATAACTGACCACTCTCCCCTTCTCCTCCATCTAGGATCCCCTACAGGCATTCTTCATCCCATATGGCGACAAATGCCTTTTTTCTTCAGGATAAGACCTACAAACAAGCCGTGGAAGAGGAATGAAAGACCTTTTTCCAGCTTAATGATGGCATGGTTCAATCACCTGGTACACTTACGGGCCACCAACAAGGGACTATGCCAAAGGAAACCTAAAAAGGCAAAAAAAAAAAAGCCATGCTCAAAACAAACATCTCTCCCGATTGGAGGTCCAAGCCCTTTGCCAAGAGAGTGCAGTATGTATGAGTAACCACGATGACACATCCCAGCAACTCTCATTCATACAGGATGAAATCCGCCATATCTCACTCGATACTGCAAAACAAATGTGGAGAACCACAACAGCCAGGGTTTATGGCTGCAGCGATAAAAACAGCAAACTCCTTTATTGGCTTGCTTCCAATCCCCCAGCAAACCGGATAATACCGGAGGTTATAGACACCCAGGGTCATATTCAACGCACCCTTACTGGTATCGTATAGACGTTGGCTGAATACTATCAGCTCAATATGGCAGCCACACCAGTGGAACCCGAGCTAGACCCCCACCTTCTACACAAAGTGCCTCTCCAAAAGCTTTCTCACACCGGGACCCATCTGCTCGACCAACCAATAGCGACAGAGGAGACAGAGGCTACAGTTTCAACTGTGGCCTCCGGGAAGACCCCAGGCCCTGACGGTTCCCCGCTGAGTAAACTCGGCATTTAAAGACATCTCGGCATTTAAAGGCAGCTTCATGCAATATATGAGGTGGCGTCAAAAAGGGTGCCTTCCCCTCAGATATTGAAATGGGCACAATCAGTCATTCCAAAACCGCAACCCCGCGGCATCCGCCTGTTCTAATTTTCACCCAACCTCACTCATCAATACCAAAGAACAAATCCAAGCCAAAATATTGGCTACTTGCCTTAGACCTGTGCTTCTCACACTTATTCACTCTGATCAATGAGGCTTTATGCCCCCAGAAGTACACATCACTGTCTTCGACGACTTCACATCGCCTTAGCCCACCGCCACCTCCAATCACCCAGTCTGGCCCTAATACTTATGGATTTTTAAAAAGGCATTTGAAACGGTGGATTGGCGATATTTGGCAAACGTTCTGTAGAGGGTGGGTTTCTGTCCATGTTTTCATGGACATATTCATGTGCTCTACTCTAATCCTATGGCTCGAGTTCTAATGAACGGTGTCCTCTCTAACATCTTCCCCATCTGTTGGGGGACAAGTCAGGGCTGCCCTCTGTATCCCCTCCCCTTTGCCCTGACAACTGAGCCGCTGGCTCGCCTAATTAGGTGATATACTCAGATATGTGGCTGGCGATGGGAAGGCCTCAGGGCTTACAGGTTAACCCAGCCAAGTGAATCTTGGTACCCCTGCATAAATTCCATGACTGTGTGGCATGCCAATCTGACCTTCCCGTCCGAAGCCTCTGTTCTCGTTATTTGGGAATTTTGGGTGGCGCTGCATTCAGAACTTACTTGGAAGATGATCTCCGCAAATGGCAATCCTTACCACTGAACCCAATGGGCAAGACAGCCCTATATAAAATGATGATACTTCCTAGATTCTTATATGTATTTTCAGAAGGATTAGTTACTTACCTGTAATCCTAGTTCTCATCCACGGGTATACTTATCAAAGTCATAATCTATGAATAATCCCCGCCTATGTGCGGGATCCCGGAGCATATAGAAAATACATGTAAATATATATGTATATATATGTGTGAAAACATATATTTGCAGCCTAAAACATTTCCCAACTGGCAAAATTGCCGCAAAATTACATAAATTAGTATACACACAGTAGTACTCTCCCAACCCCTAAGGAAGAAAGAGAGAGCAGTAAACATTTGCATACAACAATGCTTTATTGCCATAGGAAAACCTGTAATTGCAGGTATTTGCCAGTAGGCTGTAGTAGAGTATAAAGCAACAAAAAAAACTGACACCTTGCCTTTAAGGCATTATAGTAGGGTTACCGTGCCTTTAAGACCTGAAGGTGACCCCCTGCTCCCATGGTGCACCACAGGTGGCAGTTGGGTCAGTTCTTTTTGGAGGTGCATAACACCTGAGTCGATCCACAGTAAACATATCATAACTTTATGAACATGCTCGTCCGGGGAGGTGGGCGGGAGCTTATGACTTTGATGAGTATACCCCTGGATGAGAACTAGGATTACAGGTAAGTAACTAATCCTTCTCATCCAGGGGATAATCATCAATAGTCATAATCTATGAATAGATTAGCAAGCTCATACCCAAAGTCTCGCGGACGAACAGGAAATAATATAACAACGACTGAGTAAGTTACACATTGAAAATACATCTTATGCAAATAACTTCTTTAAAGAGGCCTGCCCTACTCGGGCATCGGCCTGAATATCTGAGTGCAGGCAATAATGGCGGGCAAAGGTATGCACAGACCGCCAAGTTGCCGCTTTACAAATTTCAGAAATAGGAACATTATGGAGGAGAGCTGTAGTTGAAGCTTTCCCTCTAGTAGAATGTGCATGTGGTTTACCCTGTAAGGTCTTGTTAGCTATTGGTAAGCTTAAGCTATACAGGAGACAATCCAGCGAGAAATGGACCGTTTTGAGGCTGACAGGCCAGTATTAGTGCTGCCATAATTAACAAAAAGCCGGTCAGACTTTCAAAGTGGAAGGGTTTTAGCCAAGTAGAACTTCAGGACCCTCCGGAGATCTAGAGAGTGTAATGACCTCTCCGGGGGAGTAGAAGGTTGAGGAAAAAAGGTAGGTAAGGTAATAGACTGGTTGATATGAAATTCTGTGACTACCTTAGGCAGAAAACCTGGGTGCGTTCGTAGGACCACCCTGTTGGCATGAAAAACTGTGTAAGGTTCCTTACAACACAAGGTCTGGATTTCGCTGACCCTACGGGCATGGGTAATCACCACTAAAAAAGCAGCTTTGCAGGACAAATGCTTCAAAGAAGCCTTATGTATAGGCTCGAAAGGAGCACTCATCAGTTTAGTCAGGACGATATTAAGCTCCCAGGGAGGGGAGCGGGACCTCACCGGTGGGAAGACTTTCTTAAGCCCTTCTAAGAAATCTGCAACTACAGGCATAAGGAAGAAAGATGTTTGAGAAGGTGACTTCCTATATGTATCCTGTGATGGCAGCTAAATGAACACTGATGGAGGGATATTTTAGGCCTGATCTCGCTAAATGCAACAGATAAGGCAGAATCACCTGCTCTTGGCCATGTACCGGGTCGAGAGAATGTTCATGACACCATAAGAAAAACCTCTTCCACTTGAAAGCATATGACTTCCTAGTGGAGGGTCGTTTTGCTTCTTTAAGAATGTTCATACAGTCTGCTGGGAGGTCTAGGTGTCCATACTGAATGACCTCAGGAGTCATGCTGTCAAGTGAAGGGAGGGGAGGTTGGGGTGAAACACCTTCCCCTGGTCCTTGGATAACAAGTCTGGACGGCAAGGAAGTCGCCGGTGCGGGACCTCCGACAGCTGTAGAAGGTCGGGGTACCACCACTGGCATGGCCACTCTGGCACTATCAGGATCATCCTGGTGTTGGTCCTGTAGAATTTCTGGATCACCGCCGGGATCACACCTCCCCTTCATATATGAAGAGGAGGTGTTGCCTACCTTTCTGCCAAACGAGTCCATGAGTTTGCTGTCTTTTTCAGGTGGTACCGAGGAGGAGGTAGTGCCCGAATGGGACTTCATGGCAGTCGCCACAATTATAGAGTCCGCAGGAGGATCAGATCTGAGGAGCAAGGGATCCACCGCCGGGGCCTTGTAGTTCTTGGCTCTCCGAGATGGAACAGATCCCACCACCGCCGGTGTGAGGAAAGTAGCCATAGCCGGTTCTAGGAGGCCGGGAACCAGGGGCAGCAGAGGTCTGGGCGCTGTGCGATGATGAAGGGTATCAAAAAACACAGAAGTGGGTACCACTGGGGTATGCAGCGTAATATTGAGCTTTTTTGCTCCCCTGCCCAGAACATCTGAGAAAGTCGGGATGTCATCAATTGGAGAGACTCGTGAAGGAGGCGTCGAGGAGAAGGTCGGAGAGTAATCTCGGAAAAACGACCTAGTGGAAGATGACCATGATGAAGATCTTGTGCACCGCCTCTTATGGGGCCTGTCACGATGCCTGCTGTGGCGGTCCCTGGACCTAGAGCGATGTCTTGACGGAGATCTCGGTCTAGGAGAAGGTCTTGGCCTGATAGGTGTTCTTGGCCGCACTGGAGAACGTGATCTGGCCGGAGATCTTGGTCTGGGTGAAACCCGGGGCCTCCGAGGAAACCTAGACGGTCTGGCCGGGGTTCTTGCAGTAGAAGGAGAGTATGTGCGGGAGTAATCCGAGCCCGGACTACTATGACCGCCAGAGACAGCCCCTTGAGGACGATGAGGTACTAAGCTGCGTGATTTGTCCGCAGATCTGGGGGAAGGTTCCGGGGCGATCTCCACGATATTCAATCCGGGAGATGATGATTTGTCTCCTGAATCCACCACGACCATCACCTGATCCCTCGACGGCGAAAGTCTCGACGTCGAAGACGTCTGTGTAACCACTGGCGTCAAGCGGGGACTTGATGCTCTCGACGTCGATCGCCCACGCCGTGAGGGGCTCGCCTGCGAACCTTGACATCGAGCCGGTGACCTCGACGTCGATCTTCCTCGACGTCGGTCGAATGGAGAGCCTCCATGACATCGTGTCGACGACGACCCTCGACGTCGTGTCGACGATGACCTTCAACGACGCGTCGATGGCGACCTTTCCTGGCATCGCCTCGACGTCGACCTCCTTGACGTCGAATGGTGGGAACTTGAAGACCCTCTCGACGGCGGCCCGCCAGCCGGCGGCGACCTGGAAGCCGTCTTAGCTCTTGACGCTGACCCCCTCGGGGGCGGCGGAGAGTGTCTCGACGTCAACAGAAGCCTCGACGGAGACTTAGAGATGGTAGCAGCCACAGACTTCGAGCCCGAAGTGTGGCGTCTCGACGCCGGCTTACTTGACTGCGGCAGAGATCTTAGTCGTCGCGATTTTGATCTGGGCTTCTTCGACGTCGACGGAGATCTTCGACCTTACTTCCTCTTTCTGGGGGCAGGAGAAGCGGAACAACGCAGTTTTTGGCCATGCTTGCTTGCAGAAGAAGATCTGGGGATTGCAGGAGCACCCACCTGGTGACTTTTGTCTTTCTCCAGCATGGAATGAAGTCTAATTCTCTCCCTGTCTCGAAGAGTCCGTCTAGAAAATTTTTGACAGTGGTGGCACTGGTCAGGGTTGTGTGCAGATGGAAGGCACACAATACACACTGAGTGCGGGTCAGCCAGAGCCATCTTCTTGTCACAAGAGGGACATTTCCGGAACAAAGCAGGCATTCTGACAGGAAATTCTTGTGGGTTACTACAAAAAAGATGGCCTGCAGTTGACCAATCTTTCTATTATTTGGCGAGCCACCTCCTGGGGAAGTGGGACCTTATCGTCACAACACAACTGGGCGATATTTGGTCCAGTACTCACATACGTAACTTCCGTGGGCTGTAGAACACCTATTCCAGTCACTCTAGCCAATTTTATAAATGCTAACAACTTAGACATGTACTCACCACCCATGTCTCTAGCAACAATTCCATCCCGGAATTCAGGCCCACTGGAATCTAAACTCCTGATGGGCACACTTGGAAAAGGAGGCGTATCTCAAATATATCACACTCTCATTAATAACTCATCCAACACACTAGCTCACCTTATAACACGCTGGGAGCAATGGTTGGGCCACTTAAAAGATGACGATTGGCATGATGCACTTATGGCCCCCCTTCAAACTTACTCCCTGTATTGTGCCAACCTCACTCCAGCCAGACTGCACCGAGCCAGTGTCCTCCTGATCCCAGAATGCCCTCACTGCGCAGAGGCCACAGCAGACTTTTACCACATGGTGTGGTCATGTGCAGCAATACACAAATACCGGATGGACATAATAACTGATCTCAGTGATGTGTTGGGATGGGATGTCCCGCACACTCCTTTGGTCCTCCTCTTGGGAGTTTTGGATGGCTCTGGGGGTTCCCAGGCAGACAAAGCATTCCTAGGTACAACTAAGAAAAGTCCCACACCCAATTTCGTGACACAATGGAGCAAGGGACTGGACTGGTGTGCGATGCAAGAGAAGCGGGTATATGAGGCATGAAGTTGCCTGATCAAATACAAACTAATATTGGGTAAATGGCTGGATCAGGTGGTTAAAATGGAGCAACACAATGGCCTTTGTGTTTCCGAACTATTGCTCTTAATTTGCAAATTTCTCTGATTAAATGCTGATGCTGCTTGCTTGTCACATATTAAGTGTGAATTGCAATGTGTCCCACTGCATTTGGAGTAGTCGTACCACTGTTAATAAACTCAAAGCTGAATATTCCCAAAAATATATATACACAACGTTATTTTTTTTTATTGCGGACCACAGTAAAAACCCACTTTTTTCATGTAGGTGTTTCCTGAAGAGTGCTCTATTGCATAAGATAATAGCAATGATTTCTTGAGTCTAAGATTTTCCACTGGCTGGATTGGTCTCATCATACTGTTAAGACCTCTCGTCTTCTAACACTTCACAAAGTGGGGCTACGATTGCTTTAAAGAACTAGGCTTTCGAACTAGTGCAAACAAAGTTTATGTAACAAAGACCTGGGACCACAGTCTCGGAACCAAACAAAAATATATCTCTTTTGCTAGATAACTCCGGGAATCCATAATGCTAACATGCACTGGGAAATTGGAATGTACTTCTTGAGAAAATATACTGCAGCTGGAGTCTGTCTATATTACATGAATGAATATATTTATTGTACGATTAATCAAAATCATTACAGAAAGAAAGGGTAAAAACAATAATGATATTAACCTTTCTTCAACCCAACAACTGACAAGTAGTTACGTAGCAAATCATGTGTATACATTGTTCAGTTATAGCAATTTAAAAAACAGACAGGAATGTAAGAAGTCGAATATTTAATTGTAGGTCTGATCCATTTAAGCAAGTCAAAATTGCTTCTTGGTGTCTTATGTTCAATTGAATAAAAATCAGATTAAGTTAGATTATTCTTAAAGTAATCTGAGGCTCAAAAAAACAGATATGTGACAGAGTTTTGTTTGTCAAGCCTTAAAAACAACAAGTTGCATCAACCACTTTATTGAGCCTCCCATAGCGATAGACCCGTAATGGGATTTAGCCAGATCTTAGTCCTAACAAGTTTATCCTTTGTTTTAAGGGTAGAAATAGGTCTAGATATTTGTTTTATCTGAATTTCGTATGAATTTTTGGCCATCCACATATAGCTTCCTGCGTCGATGCTCAACTGGTGGTCGTAAAAGGATAACATCAATTGGGACGCCTGGAAAACGCCAGTGTAACTCCCGGCACTGATTGCTGATTGCTGCCGGCTGCCAGGGTGTAGTGAATTCCTCGGAGGCGCTCATGTGAATATTGCCATCTGGAGTTACTGTTTCAGTCCGAGTTTCTGAGTTTTTGAGTCTTTGAAAAGAAATACTCGGCGGCGCTATCTTTTTTTTACTGCCACGGCGTCGCACGCTATCAGTGTAAGGAGGAAGGCTGTGACTACAAAAGCTGCACTACTTTTGAAGAAAATACTTGGCAGCGTTATCTATTTACTGCCGCGGAGCTGTGACCACAAAAAACTGCTTCACGCTTGGGAATTAAACTGATCTTGAACTATCTCGCACTCTGTTGTTTGGCTCTAACTGAAAGCATCGCGGGGTGCCGCAGCGTGGAGGTCTTTGGGCGCACTCTTGTACGCGAGGAAAGGACAATCCCTGCTAGACACTTCTTCTGCTGCACGGACTCTGGCGGAGAAAAGAGGGGAAAAGATACCGCGATCCTGGGCTTGTAGAAGTCTCGCCGGAAAACCAAGGCGGACTCCAAGTCCCAGGAACCTTTGCCTGACAACACCTGGGCCGGGAGCAAGCCACGCCTACATGACTCCTCCTATATAACTTTTCCATCATCCCGCGTCGCGGGAGCGCGCGGGAGACTCCCGGGATGAGGGCGGGACCGTTTCAGCCCTTTCCAGGCTGAGTAAGACCGGACCGGGCCACCCCTCTTACGCCTTACATCTGGTAAGACCTATAAGTCAAAAGGGCAACTGAACAAGCATTTGGGTGTTAGTTAAAACAAATTCATTTAAGGATGACCTCCCGGGAATTGAGAAATAAAACTGTGGCCGCAAGGGGACAGCTTACAGGCACCCTGGATAACTTTATCGCAAGGGCTAATTCAGTGATCGACCAAGGAATATCGCTGATGGAGCGACGTGTATCGCAGGACCTTGCCTTGGCGAAACGCTCCTCGATGAACAAAATTGCTAACGCTCGCACGCCGGAGCGAGAGCAACCACCAGGCACGTTGTTGGTTTCAGCTCTTGTCCATACTTCACCTGCAATCCACATAGAGGAGCATATCTCCTCACCTGGTCCTCAGCAAATTGTGGAATCCCCAGTGACTGTGGACACATCAATTCGGGTCGACTCTCCTAAAGATCAAACAATCTCTTATACCAAGGACAGTCAGAGGAGGGCCTACCCAAAACGTAATCGTGCAGTGACTTGTGTGGGTGGCAGATGCAAAGCGAAGCGTGCCAAAGCCGCGACTGCTAAAGTTGCCTCTGGAAGTGTCACTTCATCTGTGGGCGAGGGAGCTTGTGTGGAAAACATCCCGGGAGCGCAGGGGTCAGAGACATTGTACCAACAGGATCCATGCCAAAGCACCATGGACATGGCTCACCAGGACGCAGAATCTATTGTAGCTAATGATCATATAATGACTATACTGGGTGACCTGCTTAAGACCTTGCTGAAACCATTGGAACTCCGTCTTGAGCGCATTGAGCAGAGGCTCATCCAATTTGATCAGGCTAAAAGGGACATCACACCAAAGACAAATTCCAAATTAGTAGAACAGGGGAATCCAGCAGTAAATAATACGTGTGAGGGTGCCCCTGTTCATAATGCACCCATTCCAACTGTTGGCGTCATTAACAGTAACAACACGGCCCCAGGCCGTATCCTAGATCCCCCGGTAATTAGCCACGAAAACCCGAGTAATAGTAGCCCCACGGGCATGACAAATTCAAAGGAAAAGGGACAGACTCAGCCCCCGAAAACATCCAAGATGAACCCCAGCATTGTTTTGCCACCGGAAACTAGTCCGTATTTGGTAATTGACTGGTGTCCCTGAACTAAGCAACATGGAAATGGAAAAGGAATCATATAGGTCCCTAAAAAAGAAAGTGGTCAATTCGCTGAATGTAAATAGACCATTTCCCCTAATGTTGCAAGTGAAATATTAATGGTAAGAAGAGTTCCTTGGGTGGGACATAGGTCTAAAACTATAGCGGGCGATTGCATTCTGGTTAACTTTAGGAATCCCCGCACTGTTGAGCATATTTGCGACTGGAGTTACAACAGTAGCGGGTCTACAATTTGTCCCTACCCGCTATCCTTTTTCTACCCTCCAGCCAACTTTCAAGATAGGGTAGGAGGTTGGCATTTAGTGCAAAATCACTCCAGGGTTAGATTAGAAGGGGCTATGCATAATCAGACGCACGCACAGAGTTACCCAGCCCTGCAGAACAGGTTTGCATGCCTGGATGCGGTGGACTGACTGGACTGTAACGAGCAGGCCAAAGAGATGGGACTCCAAATTGACAATATTATGGGGGACGACCGGGCACTAAAGAAGCAAATGAGTGGGTCCTCAGGTTCTCAGTTGGATATACATGTATCCACTGGGGGATCTGATCATGTATTAGTCTCGGAGGATCTGGTTGGGCCGTCTCCCCAGGTGGGGACCCCCCACTCAGGCAGAACGTGATGGGGAGCCCCGAGTGGGGAGTGTGGCCACTCCGGATCCAAAGAGGATGACTATACTCTCATGGAATCTGGCAGGTATTGCTAACAAATTTGACTCCACTGACTGGGGTTTCCCTGGTGGATAACATCGATATCTGTCTTTTCCAGGAGACTTGGGCTAGGGGAGTCTACCCCAGGGAGGGCTTTGCAATTTTCTATGTTGGCTGGACAAGGGAGGCCGTCAGGAGGCCTTGCAATTTGGGTTGCCACTCATCTAGGTTGCACAGCGGAAAATCTGCTAACTTATTCGGAAGATATCCAATGTGTACTTCTCAAATGGCCCAACGCTTATAAATTAGCTGTCGTGAACGTGTACTCACGTCCAGTCAGTTTGGCAATGGAATCACCCACTATAGACGAACTATCCCATTTTCTAGGGTCATTACCAGCTGACTGTAAGCTTTTGGTGGGAGGGGATGTCAACTGCCAGTTCGAGCCACTATTGGGACTAAATGAGGGCGCCCTCGTGAGTGAGGATGACTATTGGGGATTCCCACTTGCCAATCGCCGAGTCCGAAATTATGGTCTCCCTTGGCGATACAGATTATGTCCCTCACCCTGAATAACGCCTTGAGGGCTTGTAATGGGCGTACTCTGTCCGATAGCCCCTCAAAGTGTACCTTCAATAGGAAGGGCCATGAATCACGCTTAGACTATATTCTAGTGGAAACAAGTATGTGATCTAAGGTTCTGGACTTCAGTGTAAAGGAGAGGGCTGATAGCGATCATAATGCCCTCTGTCTGGAAATGGTCTTTCCAGGGCCAAGTGAAAGCCCCACTACTAAAGCAAATGACCGGGACACAGGGGCGTTATTACTACCCAATAACAGACGAAGGATTAAATGGGGGAAACTAGTGGACTCCACAGAGAACATAGCTAAAATCTATGACCTAGCCCTACCACGATTTATCGAGTTGGACAATTTGATCAATCAACCCATAGTGGCAGATTTTAATGAGAAACTGGGGCATATTCATGCTGAGCTAGTTGATGGGCTGGGAGAAGTTTTTTACCCAGTGACTAATCGAAGGAAGAAGAGGACACCAACCTCAGCCTGGTATAACTCTACATGCAGAAAAGCCAAGGCTGAGTTGATCTCAGCGGTTAAGTCTGGCGCCAATAAGCATAAAATGCATGAGCTCAGACGGCAGTATAAAGAGGTCATGGCCCATGCTAAGAGTGAATGGGACTGGGACAGATGGCATAATCTAACATCAGCCCTACAATCAAGGGACTCACGAAAATTCTGGTCGCTAGTTAATACGGGTTCAGGGGAACCGAAGGTGGCCGTAGAGCCAAATATTGCTCCCTCAGTATGGGAATCCCATTTTAGTGCACTATAATCTGAAGGTCCCACTGTGGCCAAAGAGGCACCCTCCCTAATTCCAACAGCACAGTGTGAGCCATTGGAGTTCACATTGGGAGAAGTGCTTAACGCAATAGGTAGACTCTCAAGGGGAAGGCCCCAGGTCTTGATAAACTGCCAGGAGACTTATTCAGGCACCAGCCAGAGATTTGGGGTCCCTACCTGCATATTATTTTTAACTCAATCCTGGGGGGAATGGAGATCCCCTGTACTTGGCTGGGCGCAGAGATAGTCCCGATTTTTAAAAAGGGCTCTCCCCTGCTCCCAGCCAACTATAGGCCGATCAGCCTTATAGATGTCCCCCAAAAACTTTTTGCCCGCCTTCTGCTGGATCACCTCTTGGATTAGATGCAGGACAACGCGATCCTTAGTTCCCTCCAGGCAGGATTCAGGAAGAACACATCCACCATGGACCAGATCTTTCGCCTTGTTCTCCTTTTGTGGAAAACGGCAAAGATAGAGGGAGGCAGCCTGTACATGGTGTTTGTGGATCACAGGTCCGCATTTGACCTGGTGCCGTGAGCAAAATTGTGGGCGGTTCTTGGGGAATTGGGCGTTCCACCCCAGCTCTTGCATGCATTGATTAGGCTCCACGAAGGGAACTTCGCCCAGGTCAGATGTGGAAGGGACGGGGCACTGTCATCTAGGTTTTCAGTTGGCAGGGGGGTGAGACAGGGTTGTGTCCTAGCACCGACCCTGTTTTGCCTCTATGTCAACGGTGTAATATCTTACCTTGACTATGTCCCTAACAATGATGCCCCAAGGCTGTCAGGCAGGAGGGTCCCGGTAATCATGTTTGCCGATGATACCCTCCTGCTCTCCAGATCCCCAATGGGGATCCAACGGATATTGGACGGGTTTGTGGATTTTTGTAGATATCATGGCCTCGTGATAAATGGCGAGAAAACTAAGTTTATGGTATTTAATCCCTCGGCAACCACCAGGCCCAATCCGACTCTAGGGTCGGACAGGTTGGAAAGGGTCACAACGTTCCAATACCTGGGGGTTACTCTGCACGAAAACTTATCCTGGGGACCACAGATAGTAAGATCTCGTTTAAAGCTATCGCAACTACTGGGGGGCATTCGGAAGGTCTCAAATTTCTCAACCTTCAAGCCAGTAAGCCCATCGCTGGAGATGTACAAAAACCAAGCCAGAGCAGCTGCACTTTACGGCGGAGAATTATGGGGGAACAATGGTAGCATAGAACTCACCAAGGTAGAGACAAATTTCCTCAGACGGTTGTTGTCGCTACCACAAGGCACTCCACTCCTACCCCTAAGATTAGATCTGGGACTGCCTTCTATAGGTGATGAGCTCGCACTTAAACCCTTGAGGTTTTGGCATAGGTTATGGTCCACTACAGAATTGTCACACTACAGGCAAGAACTGAAGCACGTACTGAGCTTTAGCTGTTCTGATAGAATACCTTGGCTGGCCTATGTCAAACGAGAATTCTCACGACTGGGTCTGGATCTCTTGTGGGAGGATCCTGAACGGGGTTGTTGCGAGGTCTCCCGCAAATCCCTGACCAGGATCTTTAAGGACAAAAGTCTAAGTACGCTTGTGTGTGCCCCTAAAATCGGGACCCTAACTGATCAATCCCTGGTCTCCAAAAGTTCTTTTAAGTTTGAAGAATTTATGGATATTATTTTTCCTATCACCGCAAGGAAACTTTTTATCCAATGGAGGTATGGTACCTTACTTCTCAAAGTCTTCACAAGCAAATGGTCTGCCACCGACGATAAATCCTGCCCAGGATGCAATGCTAGCGTGGAGGATGAAGTTCATGTGCTATTTTTTTGCCCCGCTTATAGCAGACTAAGGAGGTATTGGCTGGTACCACTGTGTAGGAATTTAGGTTTCAGAAACTGTTTACATTCGTTCAGAATACTAAAAACAAGCACTTTAAATTGCATTGTTTTTGCACTTTCCAAGTTCCTACTAGCTATGTGGATCACTAGAAAAAAATTACTGCAAAGCCAAGAATTAACTGGAAGATGAAACCCTAGTGCAGAGTATGTTGACTTTTTTTTTTAATTCATTAATAGAATGTAATTATTGTTTTTAAGAGCTTTCCTTGCAAATGCTTTTATTGTTAATCTGAATTTTATGAATGGATGATTTTAATGTGTTTTACTGCATCTTTTATGGCCTTGAGGGCCGAAATAAAGAACTTTTGGATTGGATTGGATAACATCAATTACATGAAATTCTGTGTTTTTTTTACTTAGCCATCTTTGGTCTTTACAGGACACAAACATTAAAGTTGAACTGCCAGGCTTAATTATGAATAATTGTTAAAAATGTACTGCACAATATTGGCCTGGAATCTGGTTTTCTAAGCCTGAGAAAATACGGACTAATGCCAAAGCAACAGAATCGGTCAAAGTTGCAATTATTGATTGTTGCGCAGATTCCTGCATCAACAGTGGAAGTCAAAGAATCTGAACATTATGGTGAGTCACTGCAAATATGTTTTTATGATATCATAGCAGTACTGAACCAACTAATACTTAGAAGCAAGCACCATACACATCCTTTGAGCAGTCAATCCAGCATATGTCCTTGTCAAGGACAAAAAAAGAGGTGTGTGTGTAATTCTCCTGCTCTGTAGGTAAAAACTCTTTTTGGCTTTGGTATGTAGGGAAGTTGCAAGAAATAGTATGTGTTAGAACTGGCTATTTCTGGTAGGCTAAGGCGGACGCCAAAGCCAGGCAGAAACCACCATTCTAGTCAGGGCAAGGAAGTCACACGCCAAGATAACCCCTGCTCACCCCCTTGGTAGCTTGGCATGAGCAGTGAGGCTAAACTCGGAGGCAATGTGTTAAGTATTTGCGCCAGCACACAACAGCAACAACATCCTAGGCACACCACAAAAGGGACTCCACACAAGGTTATATTAAAATAACTTTTGTATTGTAAACACACATCAGATAAAAATCACACATGTACATTGTGCCAACTGGCACGGGCAACATTCATAAGGGCTTATGTACAGGACAGGGCCACATGGGCCACTGTCAGAATCAACACTTTGTAGATATAGAAATAGCACTTATAGAACTTAGAATAAGAATAGCAAAAAGAAAAAAATAACAGTTGTAAATCACATCCAGTAACTACTGGGGATAGGTGAGTACCACCTACGCAACCCTAAACACCTTAGCGCTGGGGGCACTGGTAGCACCCACAGGCCCCTAGAAATGACCCCCATAGCAAGGAGGGTCCACAGACGTTCTTCAGGGGATGCAGCAAGTCCTTCCAGGCATTCTAGGCTATAACAAGCCTTGGCAAAAGCAAGAGAAAGTTCCCAGAAGTCTGCAGCAGGGGACCACAGGCAAAGGTCCCCAGGGAAAGTCCATCAGGTGTCCAGGGGCTGGGCAGGGCTCAGGGATTCCCCTGAGCCCAAGCAGCAGCACACCCCTGGCAGATTCAAGTTAGAAACAAGAACATTTTGGAAGGGGACACAGCCCCTTCTTATACACAGAAAAGTCTTTGAAGTCTTTGTGTAGGCAGTGTGAGAACCAGCTAGGACTGGTTATAGGGAAGTCCCTTCAGTATCAGGGACAGAGGTGACAGTCGCCCAGCGGGGGGGTGGAGCCAGCATTGTGGCAGGCAGGCACAGCCCTTCACTATCAGGTGCTAATCTCCTCCCACTTCCCTGGCAGCAGATGCTGCCTTTCATCCACGGGCTGACTCAGACAACTTCCTGGGGCTCTGCAGCCCCTGTCACACTCAAACCAGACAGTCAATCCACAAGCAGGCCCAGGCACTCCTGAGCCAGGCTCACCAGCCAATCACGTGCCAGCAGACTCACTACACAAATATGCCAACTTCCAAAAGTGGTACTCCTAGACTAGACACAACCATGCCGCATACACCATTACGCAGCATTCAATCTCACGAGTTCACACATATCAAACTCGACCCTGCACTCCCCACACATCAGGAACTACCATGGGCATACATTTCCCCATTCATTCCTATGGGAGGGCAGGTCACTCACCACACATACACAGAGAGCACACGCACTTTACACTGTACCACAGTGAAAAAGTGCGCAGAGGCCTAAAATCACCAACCCAGGTTCCAGAAACAGGCTAGGAAAAAGCAAAAAAAAAAGTCTAGGGGTGAACCTGCCAAAAGGGCCAGGTCCAACAGTATGGAAGCGCGTTTATCCTTGGATACCTTTCACTATGCTGGTCCCTTATGAAAATTAACAAACATTATGAAAAATGCGTCCATGGCAAGGGAGAATGTATTGAAAAACACTGACGAATATGGTAATTAAGGATTTCTTCACTTTATCTTAGCAGTGAGACTATAGACAAAATACACAGCTAATGGTCAATCAAATAAATGAGCATGTGTTGCTAATATGAGATATCTTTCACATCTTAACATACTCTGCTCATTTGTATACGCTGAAGAAATTATGTTCATTTCTAAACATTTCCCTATAGGTCTGGTATCAAACCTGCACACAGTTAGAAATATATTATTAATAAACACCAAAAACAGATGTGCCTCTTAACAGTTCCATATTCAATTGTAGATTCATAATTAATAAACATGGGAAGCATTATAGTATACAGGGATTATCTAACTGTGGGGAAAACCGTAGTAGGTTGTATTTTGATGACACTACCTGAATGTTTTCCCTATTTGTCATTTATCTTTGATGTTACCCATTCAATGCATTTTTCATACATATCCTTATTGTTTGCAACTACAATAAGAGTTTGTCAAATTTTTAAACGCTGTACTCCTATTAAAATTTGATTGACCCCCAAGGTGAGAAACAAGATAAGCATCATTGCTGTTGACAGGATCAAAGCCTGTGGGACCAGTAAGCATATAGAAGAAATATCTGGTTGGAGTAATTTGCAAGTGTATCTCAATAAAACGGAAAGTCTCCAACCAGAATGCTTGAAGTTTTATGCAATTAAATAACATGCGAGCTAGGTCTCCATTAGTGGTGTTGAAATTAAAATATATATGCCTTTCAACATCTATTTATACTTGCCTATAAACTGGCCTTCTTTGTTTTTAATACTCCTACTCCGCCAAAGCGAGGCTTGCTTTGACTCTTTAAGCAATACATTCAGCGTATCATCAATTTGCAAAATAGCTTCTTGGGTGTCTCTGATAATATTTTTTAAATGAGGACACCTGAAGTTAGCGGATATCAAGTATGAAATGAGGGAACCATTTAGGAGGATCATGTTTTCTACGTCCAACCATATGTTTTTATTCCCAGCTAAATCATTGGGCATTTATTGTTCCAGAGGAAAGAATTCAAAATATTGTCAAAGTTACAGAAAAACGCATCCAATAACATTGCTGGGATCATACTCCATATTTAGTTCATCATTTTCAAGTAAGCATGTAAAACTAGCTTTTCAAAAGTTTCATTCCAAAAGTGGAAAGAATGGTCAATCTTCACTAGAGGTGCTGATAATACAACTCTCCAACAATCTTCACAGATGCCTACATGTCCTATGTGGGACAAACTAGACCGTTATCTCATCAGGATTAATCCTCCATGAATACACATGCCATTTCTTGATATACTCCCAAGTAACATTTGCATTTTCAACGTATTTGTTTGGTATGTTCTTCGGTGTATTTCTTTTTTCAGTATATAACTGTATATAATGCACCTATACAACGAATGTTTAATGAATATACAATTGTAATTCGTTTTTTCTGCCCTTTTTTGGGGGGGGGGGAGGGGTGTTTTGTGGGGTACGTCTACCTGGAGAGTTTGCTTTATAGGACGCCAATGTTCTAATCTACCTCTGGATAATTAAACAATAAATATTTTGAAATAACAATGTGTTTGATGTACTTTGCGTGTAGATATAAATTACGATGAATATTGGATGATATATGAGAACACTACAAGTGTAAATATCAGGAATCGATAACACACCTAAAAGTACAATTTATTCGTAGAAAACTACAACTGCAAAACTCCGGGTACCTTACAAAGACCATGCAATGTGCTGGCCACAAAATAAATATGACTTGTCTGGCACTTCAAACTTGGCGGACATGCATGTCTGACATGGAGTCCACCTTTCCATAGAGAGGATAGCCAGAGGAAAACCATCAAGCAACAGAGGCTTCCTGACAAAATGAACTGTTGATACCAGCTGTGACTCCAAGTAGCTCACACCCTGGCACTACAACACAAGACTTAAGTGGGTAATCCTGTCCCTCTTGTAACTGGTGTGGGAGCAAGAATACCAGTATGCATACTTTCAGTTCTGATGTTCCTCAGGTGTCAGAACATTCTTTCAATAATACTTTTCCTTGTGATAAACTGTAGCAGGAGACGTGACACACACCCTGGCCTAACAGAAATAGTAAGTCACAAATTCAGATGGAACTGGACAGTCACTGAAGACTATTTTATACCCTTTCATTCATGCCTTTTTCATTAAGAAGGGGGCTTCTTTAACTCAATAACCTCCAGCAAAGAGTGCGAATTAACCTAAACGGAACTGAACTGTGGGGGGTCAGAGGCCAGATGGGATTTGTCAGGTTGCCTTGTAATAAAGAATGCTCACGTGAGGAACTATGCTTCACTCCCTCGTGCAAAGAGACTGGTCCCTCTAACTCACACCCATGGCGGGGAGTATGCCATATTTCGGTCAGCAAATGCCTACTTAACACGGAGATAGCTTAAGATCGCCTTGTGTGGTTTGCTTCACCAGCTCAATCTCAGCATTCACTTCTTGGAGGCCAAGCAGTTGGTTTTCACCACTGGGTGCAAATTGAAATCAGGTCGTACACTGACCACAAAACAATGCCAAAAGACTAAAGCAAATCAGCTGAGGAGAGGAGCTCCCCATTTAGGTATCCTTAAAAGCAGGGGTAAAATACCATCCTTCTTCCAAAATCTGTCCGATGATTAAGCCACCTTGACAGAAACCATAAAGATAATTACTTTGAGGGAGTCAAAGGGGTAAGTCATCCCCGAAAGATCAGATGACACGGGGGGGCAGATCAGAAGGCTGGTTCTATTTTGCCGTACTCACAGACATGTGTGTCACCAATGCTTAGATCTCTCCGTCGTTCTTCAGGGGAGCAGACCATGTTATTTTCTTTGTCAGGAGTAATTGATTTTGAGGTGTTACACATTCCCCCTGTTAAGTGCTGCCTTCAATCTGTGTGTCTGCAGTCAGTGTAGTGCGCTGCCAGTGCGCGCTGCTGCCACAGTCTTGGGGCGCTCCCAGCTGAGTTAGCTAAGGCCTCGAGGGCAGTGCTACAGTATATCTTCGTGTGATTGATCCCGCGGTGCCACGTAGTTCTGAGTCAGTGTGTCTGCCTGCCTGGCGCCACTGCAGAATAGTGCTCAAAAGCTACTACCGCGAGAGCAGTGGCCAAGTCCGATTGTGTGACACCATTCGTGGATTTGGCGCCATGGGACGCTACGTCCTATTGCATTAGATCAGGGAGTATGAGAGAGGCAGTTTGCGTGTAGCTCTGGCCGCAAATTAGTCATGACGCGGTCCCCAACGCCGCTGCTCGCACCGGCCGGGCCGGGTCGCCCGCGCTGTGTGGGCCCAATAATAGTTCTGTATTGCTTACAATACCTGCAGTTGCACGCCGAAGAATTTTATACATTATTTTCCGAGCCCGCCCGGCCGAGGGAGAATGCAGTGGACGGGGCGTTATGGAGTCAAAGAATGACTCACTGACCGTCACGGTCGGTTGCAGCGGCCGCCAGGACTCACTGAGGAATGAAAAGCCGTCTGCGGCACGGTGCACCGGGCAGCAGGACCGACTAAGGTGGATTGCCGTGGTGGGGTAGATCACGCGCGGCCCGAGACAGCCAGCTGAGCTGTCACTGACGCTCCAGCCGCGCTGCCTGGTGAAGAATAAAAACTGAACACAGTAAGTTGTATGTTTGCCAGCCACTTGCCACCACCACCCGAATGTGTGCCTGTCATAAAGTGACACAAATTACATTTCAAATGACTTAATTTTTTAGAAACTTCACTTTTCTAAGTGGAGGGAAATTCAACTATTTTGACCCCCTTAATGCAAGGAGAAAAAGGCTGTCTGCATCTCCGTTTTCTCTGACACACCTTGATGTCAGCCGTCTGCACTGCACCCGATCGACCCCTCCCCATCCCAGTCGAATCCTTGTTATGAAAGTCTCTTCATCAGCTTAGAAAGTGTCAAAATGTAAGGACCCCCCCCAATGAAAAAGATCAATTAAACTTCTTGTTAGCTTGAAGGGGGCATATCCAGCACTGTACACTTTTCAGTCAGTCTAGGCCGTTCAACTTCCTTTTCTATTAGCGCCATCTGAAAAGCCTGCTCCTCCGTCCCCAACTTATTCAGTACACCCTCTAGTCCTAGACCTCACTGACAATTCACTGTTCCGGGACTGAATCCTTAACGTGTCGTGGTTCTGCCTGTACATGTCCATTTTCCACGCTTCTAGCGTTTGCGATTTTTAAACCCTTTTATTCCCACTTTTAAACTCTTGCGGGGTCATGTGTGAGCCCTCTTCTCCTTCAACCCTTAACCCCGAGTTACAACGTGGCTTCTTTCTCTTTCTGTTGCTCAGGCTGTATGCGGGTTCGGGACCTGTCTGTTATTGGCACTGGCATGTTGTATGTAGTCTCCCTTATGCATGTACTATCTGTGCTTACTGTGCGTACTGCCCCCGGCCTCAGTTATGGCTTGGTCCTGTTATTTACAGCAAGTTACCCGCGGCTTTTTAACTTATTGGGCAGGCCCTGCGGATTATCGCATTTTTACCTGCTTCAAGGTTCCTTGTGGATTCAAGTGCCTCCGTCTCAAACTCGCGCTAGTGACTCTGAGTAACTATGATAATTTATCAGCAGGCAGATGAGCTCATCTGCGCTGGGGCCTCTCCAATCCTCTTTGGTACAGCCTGGTCTCACAGTGCCTTTCATTTCTGGTGCTTTACAGCAGTATGAAGATGATCTTAGAGCTTCGTGTTGCTCAATTATGTATAATTTCGGATATGTATATGTATCCCTCATCGTCAGCGCTTGATTTCGCTCGCAAGAAAGTATCACTCATAGTCGTTGAATGTCACTCATAATTACACTAAAATTCTGACAATGTCACACATAAGCAATCGGAAACCTTGGCAGCGGTATGTTGGTTCCATCTGGTCTTTATTGGAAAAGAATACGGACAGCTCTCATCACGTTAGACATTCTATAAATTATATTGAAGGAATTGCTGCTATTCCCAAATAGGCACGAGAATAAGCCCAATGTAAAGAGTTCCTCAAATAGTACAGCAGATATGAGCACCCAGGCAAGTGCTCCTAGGGCCCCTCCATTTAGCGAGGAAAACTGACGTGAGCAATCCTTGGCCCCAAGTTATCTCGAAGCTCTCTTTACAGAGGAAGGTCTAGTAGCCCCAGAGGCCACAAATAGGCTAGTCTCCCTGGGTTCTTCTCAGGCGCAGCAGGTGAAGTCTTTCCTATTTTTAACAGTCAACAGGATTAAACTGGAAGTCTCTATCCAAGAGCCAGGCCAGCAGATGGGAAAGGGAGCATCACAGAAAAAATAAAAAAATACAAACAAAAGGCAAAAAGAAAAGTGAGAAGAATAACCAAGAGAAGGAAAACAAAGGTTACATTTCTTGTTGGGGCTACAAAACCAGAGAAACATTTAGTGTTGCATACTAATACTTCTGCAACTGCCTCTGCTTCTCTGGGCTCCCTGGTGTTGGCATCTGTTGATGTCTTGGCATCTCTTGACGCAGCAGTAATTCAGTCTGAGCCCATAGGGCAGATATAAGGCTGGTTCTTAAACTTGAGCAGGCTAAACATGTGGTTGGTTCACTTGGCTCCTCAAGTAGAGGAGGCGCTACCTGTGGGAGTAGGAGGGGGAATGCTGGATTTGAGGAGGACTTCTGGAGGGGGCTAAACCCCATGGAAATACGATATAATTTCGGCTATCCAATTTTTGGATATTTTTGCAGACTTGGGAGCAGATGGGATGCTTGATAGATCACCTATATTATCTCTTATTCAATCAATCAGACAGCCGGCGAAGATCTCCACTAAAGATATTAGGTCGTACAGTCTCATTATTGAGTTATCCAAGGCCTGGCCACACGTTTCGGTTCACTTCTACTCTAGGGTAGTGGTGGAAGAAGTCCTGAAATCACTGGACAATCTTAGGCGGTCAGGTTTTGATGTTTATGCCACTACAATACATCAGCAGGATCTCTTCCGAAATCATCCATCGACTGTCATTGGGTCAGGCAGGAACCTTATCCATCCTTAACCAATGTTGTGCCCCCGCCTTCGGTTGTGGGAGGGCATTGGGGATAAGTGCTTATCAGCTCCTTGTAGTGAAGATGGTCCAGGGCAGACACATTTTTACTGATTGGGTGGAGCCAGCAGCCAAGATAGTAATACATTTCAATTGAATTGTGGGGTAAATCAATTAAAAAAGGGAGTCCTCAAAACCCCTCTTTCATAGGTCCTGATTCCTCCGGGGTTAATGTTTTATCGTGGAACATACCTGGGCTGAAAAGGAACTTTGAGTTGCTCCAGTTGCTCTTTAAGGATAATAAAGTAGTGATTGCTGCTGCACTAGAAACCTGAGAAACGAGGATGGGGTGTTGCCTAATTATGTTGTATTTAGCTTAAAGGCATTGAAGGGGCAATTTGGGCGCCCGGCAGTGGGTCTATCGCTTTTAGTAGCAGTTGAATATGATATAGTGGTGTCTGTTCTTTTTCGGGACTTTTTAAACGTTCTTGTATTAACGTTGTCTGGTCTACCTTCAGTCTTGATACCTAGAGGGGTCCATAAGGAGGGTCCCGAATTGATACTAATTAAGATATACTGCCCTCCGAATCTTCACAAAGGTAAACAACTTAAGGAGTGGGCACTTCTACTGG
Source organism: Lissotriton helveticus (assembly GCF_964261635.1). Classification (NCBI taxonomy): domain Eukaryota; kingdom Metazoa; phylum Chordata; class Amphibia; order Caudata; family Salamandridae; genus Lissotriton; species Lissotriton helveticus. The sequence goes on along the minus strand of NC_136061.1, from coordinate 2,119,164,918 downwards.
ATAAGATTCAATTTGGATTCCCCTATGTGCCTATTCTAGTGTTGAGTGATCTGAACGTAAAAATCCACTCTAGGCAGTTGAGGGATGTTATTAAAAGAGACAAAGAGGGCGGCGTGGCGGCAGCCAACGAAGATGGCCGCTGCATAGGAGAGCTTCGGACCTCCGGAGGCCGATAATAATAGCAGTACAGCCATCCGCCACCAAGCTCAGCGGTTACAGCAATAGAGACCTCAGAACCTCCACGGCACATGACAGGCTGATCGCATTGCTAAAATTCGCTGGCCCATTAAGACGCATCCTGGAGCGGCGCAGAGACGAGGCCCTAAAGTATTGACTGCACCTGGCGGTCACTCCCAGTAACCAGCGATCCGAGGGACGGAGTGCACAGCTGACCCCCCACCTCCCAGTCAGGGACTCCTCCTGGGGTTCTGCTAGAACAGATCCTGTTTCCAACTCTGCTGTGTGACCCACGTAGGGTAGAGCGCGGGTGACCCGCAGGCCGCATCACCTGAAGGCCAAGGCGGTACAACAGAGGAGGCGCCCGCACTAGGGTGAGTGCGCGCGTTCGAAGAGCGGCAAAGAAACCAGGAGAACCGCGGCTGAAAGTTGAAGGCTGAGCGCGCCTCGGTGGGAGCGCGGCTGGAAATGCTGTGGCCCACCAGGGGACCAGCAACGAACAGTGGGAGCCAGTAGGGGGAATACCCGCTGCATGCCGGTAAAGCGCAGGGACCCAACAGCGGCTGTTGTTGCTGTGCTGAGTAGTGGGGTCTATACCTCGAAGTCTACCTAACAAAGAGAAATAACTGACACCGGAGTCACAAGCACGGAGGCGCACCACATGACCGCTCCCTGTGGAGGCGCGGGGGCTCCATCCTCTCCTCCTGGCACTCGTGGACCCGACTGCCTTAGGGGCTCCCGTGGACAAATGACATACATCACCCACGGGAATACCGTTAAAAAGGTCTGCACAACGTAAACTTTAGTACCTCCCTAACAAAGACGCCGCACTGGCAGCAGTTGGTAGGAAACCCGACAGGCCGGTAGGAAACCCGACAGGCCGCGTGCAGCACGTAGTAGTACAGGCAGCAGCCGTGAATACTACCAGAGAGCAGCTATGGCCACCTATCATCGCTACAAGACAGGACACAATTGGGGGGCCGTGGCCAACGAGTGACACATCAGAAAAAACTCGAAAAGTATGCGTACTCTAAACCTGATCAGGATCTGTAGGACCGCGCCAACGCCGATGCAGCAGCAATCCAGGGGCCCACGACAGGAAAAGAGATCACACTGCAGGACATCCTGGCTGCACTCAACAAAGTGCACACGTCTCTGGAGTTCCGCATAGACACAGTTACTACTGAACTTTCCTTAATCCGTCCAGACTTCAGAAACCTCACTTCCCGAGTGACAGAGGTAGGAACAGCAACAACCGCTTTGAGTACAGACACCACCTCCCTAAAGAAGAAACAGATGAAACAGCTAGAAACGGAGAATAGAGCCTTGGCAGCGAAATTGGACGATTATGAAGGTTGCTACCGTCACAATAACGTTCGAATTGTGGGAGGGGGCCACGCAGTGGACCTCTTCGTGGAGGATCTGGTCAAGAATCACCTGCAACCCAGACGACTCTCCAACTATTTCTCGGTTGAACGAGCCCACCGTGTCCCCGGGGGCAGACCCAGGCCGGGTACGCCCCCTTGGCCCATACTGGCACGCATTTTTTACTTTCGTGTCAGGACCTTATCCTTCAGATGGCAAGAGCAGCCCCCCCCGATCTGTTATCAGTAAAGTACGATCTCCTTCTTCCCAGACAACAGGGCTGCCATGGCTCAATCAATCAATCTATCAGAGTACTTGTAAAGTGTGCTACTCACCCGTGAGGGTCTCAAGGCGCTGAGGGGAGAGGGGTGCCGCTACTGCTAGAAGAGCCAGGTCTTCAGGAGTCTTCTGAAGGCGAGTAGGTCTAGGGTCTGCCGTAGGTGGGCAGGGAGGGTGTTCCAGGTCTTGGCGGCGAGGTAGAAGGATCTGCCACCAGAGGTCATTTGTTGGATGCAGGGTTCAGCGGCGAGGGCAAGGCTGGCGGAGCGGAGCTGGCGGGTGGGAGTGTAGAAGCCGAGTCTACTGTTCAGGTAGGTTGGTCCGGTGTTGTGGAGTGCTTTGTGTGCGTGGGTGAGGAGTTTGAAGGTGATCCTCTTGTTGACGGGGAGCCAGTGTAGGTGGGGGATGATGTGGCTGCGGCGGGGGACGTTGAGGATCAGTCGGGAGGAGGCGTTTTGGATGCGTTGTAGTCGTCGTAGGTGTTTGGCTGGGATTCTTGCGTAGAGTGCGTTGCCGTAGCCCAGTCTGCTGCTGATGAGGGCCTGTGTCACCGTTCTTCTTGTTTCGGTCGGGATCCACTTGTAGATCCTGCGCAGCATGCTGAGGGTGTTGTAGCAGGAGGAGGAGACGTCGTTGACCTGTTTGGACATGGAGAGGGAGGAGTCGAGGATGAATCCTAGGTCGCGTGCATGGTCGATGGGTGTCGGTGCAGATGATGTTGGTGGCTTCGGATCGGAAGGGTGGGAGGAGGGCGCTCTGGGTTCTGCCGGAGAGGAAGGACGTGGTCCAGTCGAGGGCCTTCTCTTGGATTCCGGCATTTTGGAGGCGTGTCTTTAGGGTGCGACCGCGTCGAAGGCAGCTGACAGGTCCAGCAGGATGAGGGCTGATGTTTCGCCGTTGTCTAGTTGGCACCTGATGTCGTCTGTGGCGGCAATGAGGGCTGTCTCGGTGCTGTGGTTTCGTCTGAATCCGGACTGGGACGGATCCAAGATGTTGTTGTATTCGAGGTGGCGGGCCAATTGTATGTTGACTATTTTCTCGATGACCTTCGCCAGGAACGGGAGCAGGGAGATGGGCCGGAAGTTCTTGAGGTCCTTGTGGTCTGCCTTGGGCTAAACAGCGACGGAACAGCGACGGAACTTCATCGCCATAAAGCAAGAACTCAGACATCGTGAACTCAAATACTCAATGATGTTCCCCGCGAAGTTAAGAGTGGAGGCTGATGGGAAGACATGGTTCTTCACCACTCGAAGGAAGTGCAGGACTGGCTCGAGGGATGGCGACAGGTCCCACAGTGAGGTAAACCCGCCCGACACGCCAACCGTAAAGCAACAGGATCACGGTCTCTGGAACTGGTGGGAAAGGCGACAGAGACCCAGAATAAAATAACTAAATAGACATCATAGACATTTTCCCCATAAGGTGCTGACATACAAGGACCCGTTCCTCATTGGAGATACAGCACAGTTCAGGACCCGGTCACTAACAGTGCTCCACATTGCTTTATATGGACTGGGGGCTTCCGGCCTCTCACAATGGCCACATAAATAATGCTGAGAGGGTAATTATGTCTACAAGATGGCCTACGAAGGTACAGGGTAATGGGAAATAGGTGCTCTGCAAAGTTGGAGTGGCGGGTAGTTCTTAAACCGTCTTGCAGGGAGGAAATGAGGGTTCATTGGGGAAGTTTTGATTCAATTTTTTTTGTTGTTGTTCTCATAGGTAGTAAGGCATGTCGTATATCAACTCATACTGCTCGTATATTGCTGCATAAATATCCACATCGTGTAGCATACATCTCCAACATGGTCCATGGCAACGCCACTTGACCCCCACCAACCCTACGACAACACGCACACAACACCTGCCTATAATATCCTGGAACATCAACGGTCTCCAGGATAAGCTTGAGAGGGGACTGGTCCTATATACCTAAAGCGCTAAGCACCAGCAATAGCCTTGATACAAGAGACCAATTTAACGGGGATGACCTGCAAAGCACTCGACAGATGGGGCTTCAAATTAGCAGTACACTCAGAGTTTACATCCGGCTCATGGGGTCGGGATCCTCATTAAAAAACAATACCTGATTGTCATAAAAACACACGTACACAGGTCCGAATTGCAGCACTGTCGAGTCAAAGGTGAGGTCGGGTGGTCAACATAGTGTCAGTCTATAGCCCCCCCCTGCGCTCCATTCGTTAGCGTTCCTGGTGCTCGGCGCATTCCTAAGGCAACTTAATTATAGGAGGCAATTTCAATGCAACACTGGATGACGCCTAGACCGCACACCCCTCGACAACAAAACCAAACACATTCTAGCCTAACAGATTTCCTAGATTCCATAGGTCTGGTATACATGTGGCGACTCCGCTTCCCGCAGGCACGACAATACACACATCACTCAGGCACACATAACAGCCTATCCAGAATAGATCACATACTGGCGCCGGCGGGAGAAATAGGAAACTTCATAGACGTCACATATTTAATGAGAGGCCTCTCGGCCACTCCCCTGTCAGCGCTCTACTCGTGGCATGTCACAATACGGCGTCGGATATTCCCGAAATATCTGGGATTCTTCAAGAACCCTAAGATCTGGAAGGGACGGACTGATACCATCAAACACTATTTCCGCGAGAACACACCCTCAGTCTCCTCCCTACTCATTTTATGGGAAGCATACAAAACAGTGCTCTGTAGGCATGCGATCTCGCTCATAATAAACCACAAAAAGGAAAAAAGCTCAGACAGTGGCGACCCTCGAACAAGAGGCAGATGACCTGGAGAGGGCCCACGGACTAGACCACTCAGACACAACCGTGCTTCTACTGCTCCTTAAAAAACAGGAGTATAAAGACCACCTGTGAGAGGAAGCGAAGATTAGAATCTCCGCTACTCAAAACACGATATATGTAGTCGGTGCCAAAGCAGGCAACCTTCTGGCCTGGCTTGACAAGCGAGAAAAGTCGGATAGGTGGATCGAAGAACTTTAGCTCCCCACAGGAGTAGCTACACCGAATCCCCAAGTCTTAGTAGAGCTCTTAGCACATCACCACGAACAAGTATACACTTCAGCGCTTAAAATAATGCAAGAGGATGCGGAGGAGTTCCTCCGTGATATCCGACTTCCCAAACTCGCAGAAAAGGAGTCTCAACTAATGGAGGCAGAGCTTTCAACGAAAGAAATAGCGATCGGTAAAATCCAGTCGGGAAAGGCCCTGGGCCCAAACGGTATACCTATAGAGTGGTACAAACGAAATACAACAACACTCACGCCCTACCTTGTGGAAATGTATGAGGCCAGTTTGGACAGAGGGAACTTCCGTGAAACCGGCAGCCATAGTGGCCATCCACAAACCTGCTCAGGAGTGTGCCTCATACAGGCCAAAAACCCTGATTAACACTGAGGTCAAGATATTGGCCAAGACTCAGGCCAATAGACTTACGCCGCACCTAGCTACATTAATAGACCCAGATCAATCAGGGTTCATGCCGGGGAGGAATACAGCCCTAAATGTGAGGCGCCTCCTTAACGTACTGGGACGTAAGCACACCATACAACAGGAAGCCATCGTGTTGTCCCTGGACGCAGGAATGGCCTTTGATACTGTCGAATGGCCCTTCCTTTTTACTGTCCTCACAAGGATGGGGTTCGGACCAAAATTCTGTACCTGGGTTAAACTGCTATATACCAATCCCCTGGCCCATGTAGTAGCTATGGGGCATATATCCAGAGAGTTCTCACTGCACAGAGGCACGAGACAAAGCTGTCCATCGTCACCGCTTCTCTTCGCTCTTATACTAGAGCCCCTGGCGGCCTGGATACAACAAGACCCTGTAATTCGCGGGCTCCGCTGGACTGAGGGATGCGAGGATTGAATATCCCTGTATGCAGAGAATGTTCTCCTCTATATGGCCTCTCCCAAACGTTCCCTATCTTGCATATTAGACATATGTGGCTCATATGGAAGACACTCGGGATAGACGATCAATTGGGCTAAATCAGTTTTGTATGTCGTGAAAGGGCCTCCACCAGCGCTGCCGGCTGGTTGTGACGTAACAAACGCTGAGGATTGTTTCAAGTACTTGGGAATCTATGTCACGCATGACCCAGAGGTCTTCATGACTATGAATCTACAAGCCCCCATGAAGCGGCTGCAAAGAGATACTAAACAATGGCAATTACTGCCGCTAACGCTCCTGGGGAAAGCAGCACTTTTTAAAATGATGGCGCTCCCGAGGTTCCTCTACGATCTTAAAATACGCAGTTCTTAGTTCCCCAGTATTATTTCCAAATCATAGAGGCAGAAGTCACCAAACTCCTCTGGAATAATAAACCAGCTCGCATAGCTATGACAAAACTGTTCCGAACCTAGTAGGACTGCGGCATCGCACTCCCAAGTATACAAACATAATATTGGGCGTCCCAATTGAGTGTGATTAATCACTAGTTACACGTGCCCAACACGGATCCGGCCTACAGCCTTGATAGAATGGAGTTGGGAGAGGAAGGACTGTATCGAGCGCTCTATAATAAAACCCGGGCCCTGATAGGCCCAACGAACCACACACTCCAGGTATGAACATAGTGCGCAGAAAGTTAGGATGGCACAATAAGATCACACAGGCAATGACCCCCCTGGGTCACGGATATGCTAGGCAGGCTGGGTAAGAGTAAAGGCTTCAAGTATTGGGACAATATAGGGATATCCAAGGTGGGAGATCTCTGGGTGCAGGTAAAGGTGATCCGTTTTACACAACTTCAGGATCAATATGAGATGGCACCGACTGAACAATTCCGCTACCACCAGATCAAGCACGCCCTGGAGGCGGCAATTCCTCCTGACACTAATCCACCGAGGCCTCGCCGTTAGAGGATAGACTACTGACGGATCACATGGATACGAGAGCAATCTCAATGACATATCGAAAGATTATCAATAATATGCCCAACCCCATGCAAAGGCTCCAAGACAAATGGCGGGAGGAGGTAGGAGACCTAGATGATACTGATTGGCAAAAGGCAATAATGTGTGATCTTATTGTGCCATCCTAACTTTCTGCACACTATGTTCATACCTGGAGTGTGTGGTTCGTTGGGCCTATCAGGGCCCGGGTTTTATTATAGAGCGCTCGATACAGTCCTTCCTGTCCCAACTCCATTCTATCAAGGCTGTAGGCCGGATCCGTGTTGGGCACGTGTAACTAGTGATTAATCACACTCAATTGGGACGCCCAATATTACGTTTGTATACTTGGGAGTGCGATGCCGCCGTCGTACTAGGTTCGGAACAGTTTTGTCATAGCTATGCGAGCTGGTTTATTATTCTAGAGGAGTTTGGTGACTTCTGCCTCTATGATTTGGAAATAAGACTGGGGAACTAAGAACTGCGTATTTTAAGATCGTAGAGGAACCTCGGGAGCGCCATCATTTTAAAAAGTGCTGCTTTCCCCAGGAGCGTTAGCGGCAGTAATTGCCATTGTTTAGTATCTCTTTGCAGCCGCTTCAGGGGGGCTTGGAGATTCATAGTCATGAAGACCTCTGGGTCATGCGTGACATAGATTCCCAAGTACTTGAAACTATCCTCAGCGATTGTTACGTCACAACCAACCGGCAGCGCTGGTGGAGGCCCTTTCACGACTTACAAAACTGATTTAGCCCAATTGATCGTCTATCCCGAGTGTCTTCCATATGAGCCACATATGTCTAATATGCAAGATAGGGAACGTTTGGGAGAGGCCATATAGAGGAGAACATTCTCTGCATATAGGGATGACTGCAAAAAATCTTAACATCTTGCAGAAGGTCCAACATGCTGCAGCCCGGCTTATCTTGAATATCCCAAGGAGGGCTTCAGTGGGAGAAGCTTTGAAGAAACTGCATTGGCATCCTATCTGGGCCAGAGTCACCTTTAAGGCCTTATGGTTTAGCCATAGGATCCTTAGGAAAAGGGGGCCGCGTTTTCTTGACCCCCTCCTGACGGTCTAACAGCCTGCTCGTAATCTGAGATCGTTAGGCAGTGCTAGATTGACTGTGCCCAGGGTGGGGAAGGCTCGGGCTGGCGGGAGATCCTTCTGTTTCCTGGCAGCCAAGGAATGAGCTCCCTGTGGATCGGAGGACATCTGAGTTGAAGTCTCTGTTCTGCTAGAAACTAAAAACCTGGCTCTTCCGTCACCCCCCCCCCAGAGGTCTAAAGTAGTAGGGTGCCATCTCTGTGGGGATGTCAGCGTTGGATGGTGGTTAGCTTGGGAGGGTTGCTGGGGTTCATTTATGTCCTAGCACGGGGACACTGCGGTTGGAGTAACCATTGCGTTTTATAAGCTTCTTAATATTAATAATAAGAAAAGTCACCAACAGGATGTGGATCAGCGGCTATAAATTATTGCCCGTGCTTTAAAACTAAACTACTGCCCAAACTGAAGTATTTCTGAAGAAAGAGAAGAATAGTATGAAAAACAAAAACATTTATAAAGATAACAAGAACTGGAAAACTCAATAAATCTCGCCAATCAGATGGACTGGCTTTAGCTATATTTTATAGCCATGCTGTAAAGCATCGCAGCTGTAGTATACATGGCAAAAAAAGGGGTGACGCAGCCGCCACTTCATCTTGGGGGCATGTGCATGCGTTCAACATGCACACACACAGCTACAAATAGACACAGGCTTTTTTTACATTTACTGATCCGAGATGGAGCAATACATTTTTAAAAAGTCGGCTAAAAGTGCTTATTAAAACTTAAAATGACAGCACTTGTTTTTGTTTATAAACAAATGTTATTGATTTTAAAAATAAAGAAGAGCAAATCAGCCAAAGCATGGACATCACAGATATAAATACAGCCAGTTTATCTTTATAGCCCCCAATCAAGATCCCTTTAAAACCCTAGTAAAAATTGGATTCCAGTCAAAAGGGACCTTCCACAGCCCCCAACCACTTTCCCCACACTCTACGGTATTTCTTGGCACACCGCTTCGCTGTATACATGGCTTTCTCTTGGGTCGCACACCAGTCCACCCCTTTTCACCACTTCTCCAGGGCGGGAGGATTAGGGCTTATCCATGTCCCGCTTGGCAAACATCATAGCTGTGTTGTAAAACAACTTGTCAGACCTGGACCCATCTAGCCCATCAGTGATTCCCAACAAGGTGTGACGTGGATCATGGGGGACCTCCCAGCCTAGCACCTCCGTTAGTTCCCCCTCGATGGAACCCCAGAATTGCTCCAAGCGGGGGCATGATCAACCCATGTGGAGGAAATCGGCTGGGGAATGCTGGCATCGCGCGCAGGATGCATCGGGTCGCAACCCTGCTCGGTGTAATCGCAGGGGGGTGAGGTACGCTACATGTAGGTAGTAGAGCTGAATCAGCTTGAGTTTGGCCAAGACAGTAACTATTCTGGGGGCCATAAGGGCATCGTGCCAGTCCACATCGTCAAGAGTACCCACCTATTCCACCCATTCATCCCTCAACTTGTCTAGCGATGTGGATGTGTTATTGACTAGAGTATGGTAAATTCGAGAGACCCCCCTTCCCAGTGTCTGAGCTTCAGGAGGGCTGTATTCGGGGAACCTCATGTCACCTGTAATGTGTTTGAGGAGGGCGTGTCTCAACTGTACATATTTATAGTGTTTAGAGGAATGTAGGGAGTAGCGGGTTTGGGGCACCTGGAAGGACAGCATCTGGCATCTTTCCCACACGTCCCCTAATTGGGAGATACCAATAAGGTCCCAAGATTTAAAACCCCGCAGCCCGCTGACTTCCCGAAGCCAGGCTCCCTGCCAAAGAGGGGGTAGGGGGTGCATTGAGTCAACTTCCCCAACCACCCCGTGTGGCGGAGCGAGGCCCACCATGCCAAAAGCACCGAGCGCCTCACCACAGGAAGTCTGGACGGAATGGGTTCTCCATATAGCATGGTTTGGACGCCCGTTATCCCCATTTCGCTCAGCTCAAGCCTGTAAGCCGGGTCCAACCAGCCCCCATTAAACCGATCATGTATCACTAGTAGACGTACTGCTAGAAAATACAGATATAGGTGTGTCATTCCCATGACCCCGTCATAAGAGAGACAGCCAAAGCCACACGGGCCCTTCTACCACTCCAGAGGAACTTTATGATTAGGCTGTCCAACTCCTTGAACCAGACCTTGGAATACCAGAAGGGTGTGTTCTGGAGGACGTAGGGGAACCTGGGGAGGATCATCATTTTAAATAAAGCAACCCTTTGAGGGACCAGACCAGTTCGGGGAGAAGGGTGATCCAGATCCCCAGATACTTAAAGGACAACCTGCGGAGCGGTATGGTGGAATGCCACTCGAAGCACTCCTAAGAGAGATGCAGGGGGACTAGCACAGACTTTCCGGGGTTAAGCCGCAGCCCTGTTGCCCGCTCGAAATCATGCAAGATTCGGAGGCAATGTGGCCCGCAGGAGGCGGTGTCGGACAGGAAGACGAGCACATCATCCGCGTACAGCGCGATCTTGTCCGCGTCCGTATGTGGCCATTCCCATCCACAAATACGCTCCTCAGCCCGCACCAGGGACAGCAAGGATTCCATCGCCAGGGCAAATAGCAAGGGAGAAAGAGGACAACCCTGCCTAGTGTCCCTGGTGATGGGAAAGGCCTCCGACAGCACCCCATTGACTAGGACTCGCGCTCTCGGATGAGCGTAGAGGATTCGAACCAGAGAACGAAAGTGGGGTCCAAACCCCATCTCGACCAGTACCCCCAACAGATACTCCCAATCCACAGAATCAAAGGCTTTTTCAAAGTCTATCGACAGGAGGGCCAAGTAAGGGGTTATCCGATGCCGGTGTGCCAGGGCCGACTGCAGTCTTCAGAGACAATGGCGGGTCCCCCGCTGCGGCATGTATCCGCATTGGTCCGGGTGCACCAATGAGGCCAAATAGGGTTTCAGTCGTTGGGCCAGAATGGTGGCGTAGAGTTTGATTTCGGTATTAATCAGAGATAAAGGGCGGTACTCATGCACAGGAGCGGGAGGGAGGTTGGGATTTAGGGATAACCACAATGGTGGCGATGTCTGTCTCTGGTGGAAACGATCCCCGGTCTACCCCTTCTTTAAATAAGTTTGCCAGGTGACGGACCAAGGTGCCTCTATAGGGTGCGTAATATTCCTGCAGCAGGCCGTCCGGGCCCGGGGTCTTGCCCGATGGGGTCAGGTGATCGCTACCTCAATCTCTTTCAGGCAGATGGGGCTTTCCAAATCCTTCTAGACCGCCTGATCCAACGTGGGACGGCGCACTCCGCCCTTGTCAAGGAGAGCAGTGACGGTCAGCCTGGGGGTCTGTGCCGTGTACAATTGCCTATAATACGCAGCAAAAGTATTTGCCATTGCCAGCTGTGTCAACCACTTCCGGAATGATGCGGTTCGCCCTGGGGTACGTGGCCAACCTGTGCAGCATCGTCCCTTTTTTGTCCCCCCAGCCATATACTGTGGCCACCGAGGACCGCCAAAGGAGCTTGGCCGCATCCAAGGATAATTGCCTGATTTCGCCCTGAACAAGGGCCAGTTGTCGAGCCCGTAGGCGTCCTCAGATATGAGAGAAGCTGCTCCAATCGAAGCGACTGCGCTTCCTTGGCTGTAATTTCCTGCAGCTACGCTTGCTTCTGGATTTTAAGCTGCCTTTTTGCAAAGCCCCTAATGGTCGCCTTCCCCACCTCCCACAGGGTACCCGGGGTGGCGAAGTATTGGATGATTTCCTTCCCGACCTCTTTCTTGAAGTCCTTATCCTGGAGGAACCAGGCCTTCATTCTCTATGTTTGGCGGGCCCCTAGGGAGGATACGAGCCCCCACTATCTGAGAACAGTCAAGCGCGGGGACAAAAATCGCATTTATGCGGGCACGGGTGTGGTGGGCCGCAGATGTGTGCGTGAATTGGACAGTGCGCGGGTGCCAAGTGCGCCACGCATCACAAAGCCCCAGGGACTCTGACCATCTTCGTAACTGCTTCGCATTCGTCGCCCGGGTAGCCGAGGGGGGCCCTGACGTATGAAGGGCTGGGGCTAAGACTGCGTTAAAGTAGCCCGCAAAGATCATACTACCTACAGGCATGTAGTGTAGCAGGGAAGCTGTGCGTGTCAGAGTGCTCGCAAGCAAGAAGGGCGGGCGTATAACGACAGTAGAGTGAGGGATGTAACGGATAACGACCCACGTACCGCCACAAATGAGCCGTGGAGGTCATGCACCACCTGGGAAAGAACAAAGAGCAGGGAAAGCCTCAGGAGTATTGCCAACCCGCGTGAGCCCCTGGAGGGCTCACGCGGGTCTCTTAAAGAGACTCGACCGCATGGACCGTATCCTCAAGGAGGTCGCTATAAAAAATGAGGATTTAGAGGCACGCAGTCGTCTCAATAATGTCCGCATTCAGGAGGAGCTTGGCGGGCATCCGAGATGGCCGCGTGAGCACAGCGCTCTCCGGACCCCCGCCACTCCCGGCATGATATCCTGAACATATCCTGACTTTTCACGAGGATTTGTGTAGAGGACGCTGGGCTGATCGTCCTGGACCTTTCGGAATTTGATTCTGACCCGGGGTGCCGGAGTTACGGTGATTCGAACTTTTGGGATCCGCCCTTGAGGTACGCCCGGGACTGGGTGAGGCTCTGTGGCCGTCTTGGAGTTGAACAACAGCGGCAGGGGGATTGGACTTGTGGGTTCCCCTCTTAAGTTTCGGTTTCGATTCTTCCTCAGACTGAGACATCTGGCAGGGGAGTCTGGCCTGGGCTGGGTCCGGGGCACGAGACGGCTGTCGGGCCTTTGGCTGGCTTATTCTCCTATCTGATTGGCTCTATCCTGGTGGTACCCTTTTGGCGGCTCTTTGATCCCGAAGCCTTATTTTCCTGTGCCCATTCCATCGAGCCTGGTGAATCTCTTTGTGACGCAGTTTCCAACATGGCGGGCAGAGGGGACCGAGAGACACGGAAGACCAAGACACCCCTGCGCGGGGGCCCGGTCCAGTCTAACGTTATGGACCGTTACACCCACTTGAAGGGGTCCCCCGGAGCCGCCCTGCCCGGTCCAAGTGCGGCTGACCACATCGTGGACGCTTCAACGGAGCCGTCCTTGCAGGACATCATGGGCGCCATTTCTGGCATGAGGGAGACGATAGGCCAACAATACGAGGCCTTGGCCCACAAAATCGACACCGTGGCCATTGATGTGAACTTGATTCGAGCCGACCTATCGAAAACCAATGAGAAGGTGAAATCATTGGATCTCAAGTCGTCCAGCCTCACGACGGACGTCTCGGAGATACAGACGGAGATTGGTAATCTCCGTAGGGTGAACGATTTCATGACCCGGCGCCTGGAGGACTTTGAGAACAGGGCACGTCGCTGTAATGTGCGCGTGGTTGGCGTTCCGGAGAATCCAGAACCTCACTCTGTTGATCTCCTGGTTGAGGACCTGATCCAAAACTATCTCTCTCCGTCTGGACTGAGTAAATTTTTCGCAGTAGAGCGTGCCCATCGAGCTCCGGGGGGCCAGGGTAAGCCAGGTGCCCCGCCGAGGCCTATTGTTGCGAAACTCTTCCATTATAGGGATCGGGACGCTATCCTGCAAGCATCACGTGTGAAGGGCCCGGTGGCCTTTGAGAACGCCACAGGGAACTTTTATCCGGACTTTTCTCAACAGGTCCAGAAACAGCGTATGGGCTTCCGTGGTGTCAAGAAGCGTCTTCGGGACATGGAGTTACGCTACGCTATGCTGTTTCCGACCAGGCTGCGAGTGGAGTACAATGACCGAACCTTTTTCTTTGATCGGCCAGATTCTGTGAACGACTGGCTTGACTCTCTGCCTGGCAGACCTCCTGCGACTGAGTCCGACGCCCACCCGGGTGGTGCTGAGGGTGGTGTGGAGAGCTGAACAATTCGTCTACGCCTGGGCCCTCGTATAGAGTAAACTCTTCCGGGATTCTATGCCTAAGTGCCTCTACTGTTCGTGTGTTTTCCTCGTCATCTGTCTTGATCGGGGTGGCGGGTGGGCCAGAGCCTTTCCTCCTCCGGGGTCTTTTTGTAGAATGGGGGTTCTTGGGCGACAGGCACACTGCATGTTGGGGTGGCTTTTTAGCATTTTGCAGGGGTGCAGGGTGGGGGGTGTTTTCTTGATTGTTGGGGGGTGGGTGGTTGGGAAGTTCGATGTTTGTGTGTTATGTTCTCAAGGCGACTTTATCTTGCTACTGATGGTTTTTATGTCATGCTCATGGAGGAGGGGTTTCGGCGTTGCTGTGTGGGATGGAGGGTAGCGGGTTGAGGTTTGTTTCGTGGAATGTTAATGGTCTGGGGGATCGTATTAAGCGGAGTGTGGTGTTGAAATGTTTACGACGTTTATCTCCAGATATTGTTTTTCTGCAGGAGACTCATTTGGTGGGCAATACTTGTCGTGCGATGAATAGGTGGGGCTATCGCCTTGCCGCACATTCGGGGTTTACCACGGGTTCCAGGGGGGTGGGTATCCTTGTTCGGGCTTCCCTCCCCCTAGCTATTGATGATGTGATCCTTGATGATCGGGGGCGATATGCTGTCCTCGTGGGTCGTTATGAGGGTCGTACCCTCTCCTTATTTGCTGTTTATGTCCCCCCCGGCCTGCAGACTTCTACCTTTTCCGATTTGGGCCGTGTTTTGTTGGACCTCCCTAATAGTACTCTCTTCATTGCAGGTGACTTTAATTCTGTGTTCTCCGGTCTACACGATCGCCACCCCCCTAGGGACACTCCTTCGGCCCAACAGTGGCTGGGTGGGTTTCTGGACACGTTTGGTTTGGTGGATTGCTGGAGGCTTATGCATCCTACTCAGCTTCAATACACGTTCCACTCTGGGTCCCATGGGAGTTTGTCTAGACTGGATTATTTCCTGATGCCTGCGGCCCAGTCGCCGGCGGTACGTGAGATTAGACACCTCCCTCGGGGCATTTCCGATCATTCTCCGCTCTGGCTTTGTTTTGAGATGGGGGTGGAGGCGGCGGGCCGGGTTGCTCCTATCAACCCATGGTACCTTACCTCCCCCGAGACCCGATACCTTTTGACTAAGTCTTTGGACGCCTATTTTTTGGACAACGAGGGATCCGTTTCCTCTGCGATATCCCTGTGGGAGGCCTTTAAGACAGTGATTCGTGGACAGGCCCTTTCCCTTATTGTTGAATCCAAGAGGGCGAGGGATCGGGAGGTGGTGGACCTCGAGAGGGAGATTGCCGAAAGGGAGGCTGCCTTAGAGTCGGAAGTCACATCTGATAAACTCCATGCCCTGGGTCTGAAACAATTTGCTTATAAGTCTTTGGTCACGGATGCGGCCAAACAGATGTTCCGGGAGCAACAGGGCCGTCTGTATGATGTGGGGGACAAGGCGGGCAAATTATTGGCGTGGTTGGATAAGAAGGAGAGGGCGAATCGTGTGGTGCCCGTGATTCAATCATCGAATGGTGTGAGAGTGACGGACCCGATTGGAATAGTTGCATGTTTTGCTGAGTATTTTCGTGTGGTTTATACCCCTGTGTCTGGACGGGATGTTGCTGACTCTCGCCTTCTGTTGCGCGATATAGCTTTGCCCAGTGTCTCCGATTTAGACTGTAAATCGTTGGAGTCCCCTTTTACTACTGACGAGATAGCTACTGCCATTCGCTCACTCCGCTCGGGCAAAGCCTTGGGCCCGAACGGGTTGCCAATTGAACTGTACAAGCTACGTCCTGATAAGGTGGCGCCCTATCTTCGCGACATGTTTTTGGAGTCCCGGGAACGGGGTGTTCTCCCGTATGATCAGCGTCTGGCTACGATAGTCGTAATTCCCAAGGACGGTAAACCGCGGGACCTTTGTTCGTCTTATAGGCCCATTTCCTTGTTAAACGTTGAGCCCAAGGTCCTGGCTAAGCTCCTGGCGACCCGCCTCTTGACGGTCATTAGTGACTTGGTTCATCCGGATCAATCCGGATTTATCCCACATCGCAACACGGCGCTTAACCTACGTCGTCTCCACGGTGCTGTTGCGAGGGCGGGGCTTCTGACGGAACCGGCCATTTTGGCCTCGTTGGATGCCTCGATGGCTTTTGACACAGTGGAGTGGCCCTATCTTTGGGCTGCTCTTAAAAAATTTGGTTTTGGTCCTGAGTTTATCGGTTGGGTGAAGTTGTTATACGCTGAACCCTTAGCGCAGGTAGTGGTGAACGGTAGAGTTTCTGTCCCCTTCTGCCTTGGTAGGGGGACCCGTCAGGGTTGCCCCTTGTCTCCGTTGCTTTTTGCGCTCGCCCTGGAACCGTTAGCTGCGTGGCTTCGATGGGAGCCTTCGCTCAAGGGGATCCGTTGGTCACCGGACTTTGAGGACCGCGTCTCACTTTACGCGGATGACATTATTTTGTATCTTACTTCCCCGCGTAAATCTCTAAATGTTTTATTTGATGTTCTTACCTCGTTTGGAGCTAACTCGGGCCTAGTTATTAATTGGGCTAAGTCCTGCGTGTATGTTCTTTCGGGTGTTTTGCCCCCATTGCCGGACAGATTTCCTATCCAGGTGGTCCAGTCTGGCTTCCAGTATTTGGGGATCTTTATTACGCTGGACTCCTCACTCCGATTCGAGCGCAATCTCCTCCCCCCGCTTCTTAGACTGCGACTAGATGTGGCCCGTTGGCGTAAGCTGCCCCTGTCTCCTCTGGGCAGGGCAGCCCTTTTTAAAATGATGTCCTTGCCGCGGTTCCTCTACGCACTTCAGAATTCTTATGACGACGTTCCCGCTACCTATTTCCGAGAGACAGAGAGTCTTCAAAGACAACTGATCTGGGACGGGCGTCCACGTATTGCCCTTGCGAAACTCACCATCCCTTGGTATGACGGGGGCATGGCGCTCCCCGACATCAAGAGATATTACTGGGCTGCCCAGCTGTCTGCCATCAACCACGCGATGTATTCACCGGGTCGGGATCCGGCCTTTGAGATGGATAGACTCCAGCTGCCGGGAGGGGACTTTAATAGAGCGCTTTATTCTAGATCGGCCGGGCGCCATCTTGTGGGCCCGTCCAGAATCGCAGTCACTGTGTGGCGCGCCGCGCATGTGAGTTTGGGCTGGGAGAATCGACTGACACTGGCGACGCCGCTTTATGCCTCTGAACGTTTGGGGTGTCTCTGGTCTACTAAGGGATTCGACCGCTGGGATATGATTGGGATATGTAAGGTGGGTGATGTCTGTGCGAAAGGTAGCGTGAAGTCATTCCAGACCCTTAAGGCAGAATACGACTTGAGTGATAGAGAGTTTTTTCGGTATCTGCAGGTCCGGCATGCCCTGGCCTCAGTTCTAACTCCTGGTGTGACCCTGCCCGAGTCTTCCCCCCTTGAAGATCGTATACTAGATGGACACCTGCCTGATAGTACTATCTCCCTTATTTATAAAAAATTGATTAATAGTCGCGCCGACCTGTTGGTCCGCCTTAGGGAGCTGTGGGTCGGTGACGGATTGGAATTAGATGACGAGGATTGGCAGTCAGCACTCTCTTCTCCTAAGGAGGTAGCCATTCCCGCCCGTCTTCGTTTGGTGCAACTTAAGATCCTCCACCGCGTGTATGTAACTGGCCCGCGCCTGGTTGTAATGGGTTTTTCCCCGGATGGCTTATGTAAGCGTGGCTGTGGGATGAGTGCTACATTTATGCATATACTTTGGGAATGCCCGTTGGTAGCGGCCTACTGGATTGATGTACTTGATGTGATGACTGTCGTGACTGGTGTTGCCCTGCGGCCTGAGGCCCGACGATGCCTGTTGAACGTGTGGGAACCCACCGATTATTCTGTGGCCCAGACCAGATGGGCAACCTTGGGGTACATGGTCGCGAAGCGGGACGTTGCGCAACTCTGGGGCGCATCCAGACCTGCGGACGTTTCGGTGTGGGAGGATAACATGGACTGGTCCATGTTTCGAGAGAAGACCGTCTATGTGGCTAGGGGCAGACCCAGGGCGTGGACTAAAATTTGGGGTCAGTGGAATGCATATCGTGGAGACATTTGTACCCCTCCCTTGGTTGACACATCCGATGTTACCCTGTCTCCCTAGGCTGACGTTCCCGAAATCTTTCATTCTCTTTTTAAGATTTTCCTGTCCTCCCTGCTGCCCCCCCCGGCCTTGCCGAGTCTCAATTGATTTACCTTTATCTTCCTGATTAGTGTACTTCCCCTCTGTCATCTGGGCTGACGTGATTGCTACATTCGCCTTGTTTTGGTTTGTTATTTTAATGTTTAAGACAAAAACTGTTGTGTCCTGTCATATGCTTTGTGCAATATTTAATCTGTGATTTGGGCCTGGCCACGGAGATTAATGTTTACTGCATGGTACGTGCTTTGCGAATTAGCGGCCAGCCCGTGTGGTTGTAGGCCCATCTCTGTACTTTTTATCTGATTGCTCAATAAAAGTTTTTAACCCAAAAAAAAAAAAAATAATAATTATAATAATAATAATAATGTCCGCATTTTGGGAGTGACGGAGTCTACAGCAGCGGGCCGCATGGACACCTTAGTAGAGACAATCCTGATCGACACGTTTGGCAGGGACGCCTTCACCCTGGGATTTGTGATAGAGCGCGCCCACAGATCATTGGGCCCTAGACCCAATCCTGGTTGCCCGCCTAGGCCCATTATTGCGCGAGTGATGAACTTTAGGGACAGGGACACTGCGCTGCGGCTAGCACGAGAACGCGGCGACGTAACATGGCAAAGTTCTAAACTGTCTGTGTACCCTGACTTTACAGTCATGGTCCAGGAAGCCAGGAGGAAATATCTGGGCGGGAAGGCAACTCTTCGAAACCTGGGGCTGAAATACGGCATGCTATATCCGGCCAGGCTGCGTGTGGAGATAAATGGTCGGGCACAGATCTTCGAGAATCCCACTGAAGTGCAGGAGTTCTGTCGGACCTATAAACACAGCAACAAGCAATCCTCGGAAAAAGACGGGCCCTCCCCCCCGCACAGTGGTTCAGACGCAAGTATGGATTTATTTTCTGGCTCGGGTGTTGGCTGATTGTCTTGTTGGTTTTTGGGAAATTTGTACCGCACCACAGGTTGTTCATTGTTTAACTTGGGAAATTGATCAAAATGTAACGTATATTTCCTATGTCACTAGGCCGCTGGAGCGAGATCGCCCCCCCTTTTTGGTGTTCACCTTATATCACTTTTGGAGGTAAGAGGATGTACCCCACTTACTGGTTCATGGTACAATGTGATGGTTGGTTAAAATTGGGATTGCCTCTCCGGGTGGGCGGGCAGGCTGGGTGAGCGGTGGTGGGAGGGGATTGTTTTTGTTTATTGCTTTGCACTGAAAGCACGACAGATATGCACATGGTTACACCTTGCAAACATGTTCACCTGCTATTCATCAGGTTACATCTTCCACTTCCGTCATGGCACAGATAGGGCATAACTCGGGCCCCTTTGGTGTTACGTTCGCTACATGGAATGTTCGGGGTCTAAACGATAATCGCAAGAGACGTCAAGTCACCCACTACTTACTCAGACACAGGGTTGACGTGGCTTTTCTGCAAGAGACCCACCTTTCCCCTGGTGACCCTGCCCGCTTTGTTGCAAGCTCGGGGCCTCATCGATTTTTTGCAAATTTCAGCAACTATGCTAGGGGCGCCGGAATCCTTATTCACAAGTGCATCCTCTTCCACCTCCATTCTTAGACATGTGATCCTGAAGGCAGATTCGTGATAGTGGTGGGTACACTAATGAGCCATAGGATGGCATTAATTTGTGTCTATGGCCCCAATGTTGAGTCCCCAGATTTCTATTACTCATTGCTTTCTAAACTGATGCGGCTTGGTCCTATGCCTTTGCTGATAGGGGGCGATTTTACCATTGTGCTTAATTTAACGTTAGACAGCACTTCAACCGCACCGGACCCTAAGCCCCGAACGTGCAAGGCCTTGAAATCCATGTGTGATCAGCTATCCTTATCGGACATGGGTAGAGCTCTCGACCCAGGTCACACGGTTTACACCCATTACACTAGCCCTCACAACACATGGACTGGGATCGACTACTGGCTCGCCACCCCAGAAATTTCCAGATGGTTTGAAAGTCTTCAGACTCTCCCCAGAACTTACTCTGACGACTCCCCTGTCCGACTGTCCCTAATGGTCCCCCGACCGGAAGAGTTCGAGAGGCAGTGGCGCTTCTCCAACCGCGTGTTAGAAGAGGAGGTTTTCAGGCAGGAATACGGGACGCAATAGAAGACTACTTTACCATAAACACGGGCTCGGTGGACTCCCAGGCAGTGCTGTGGGAGGGGTTTAAGGCTTACATGCAGGGGGTGTGCATCTCCAAGAACGTCGGAGTCCTGAAAGACCTGCATGGGTCCCTAGCCGGCCTGGAGAAAGATATTGGGTCTCTCGACAAGAGAATGGTTCAGGCCACAAACCCCGACTTAGACAAGCAACGGGCATCTCTACTCTTAGAATACAGGGAAGTTGCAGAGAGGGAGATCCTCTTTATGTGGAAATACCATAATGCCAAGGTCTATGGGGAAGGAGACCGCCCAGGACGGGTACTAGCCCAAATGATTAGGCCCCAGCATGCGAAGGCATACATCACCAAGCTACAATCTTCAGACGGCCTGCAAATCTCAGACCCTCTGGAAATTCAGAGCAAATTCCTTTCTTATTTTAAAACATTGTATACCTCTAGACTTGGACAGGATCGTACAGACCATGAGTCTTACCTTTCAGAAATCGCTCTGGTGTACCTTGAAAAATTCATGCAAGACTTCTTAGCGGTGCCCATATCGGAGGACAGCATTGAGGAGGCTATCTCCACCATTAACCCCTCTACTGCCCCTGGGCTTGACGGTTTTACGGGTGAGTTCTATAAGGCGTACAAGGATCTACTGATCCCTCGTTTATTAGAGGTCTATGCGGAAGCACTGGAAAGGCAGATCCTCCCCCCCACTCTCCGTGAAGCAGTCATAATATTGCTTCCTAAACCCGGCAAGGATCCACTATTGTGCGGTTCATACAGACCTTTATCGCTGTTAAATCTTGATTACAAGATACTGGCTAAGGCGCTCACTTGTCGCCTCTCCTTATTAATGGAATCTATAATATCCCCTGCACAATCTGGATTTGTGCCCCACCGCTCTACCTCCCTCAGCTTACGCACTTTATTTAATACTCTTCACAGAATCAACCCAGATGTCCCAGCTGCGGCAATCCTTCTGGACACAGAGAAGGCTTTCGATTCCTTAGAGTGGCCCCTTTTTCTATCTATAATGCAGGGCATGGGGATGCCCAATGGGTTTATCGCTACTACGACCCTATTGCATAGTCAACCCACTGCCAGGCTCCGGCTAAATGGTACCCTCTCAGCGCCCTTTTCTGTATCGCGTGGCATACGACAAGGCTGCCCATTATCACCGCTACTGTTTATTCTGGCTATGGACCCCCTGATCAGGCATTTTCAAGAAAAACACCTCCAACGAGGGATACAATTCACCACAGGTCCCCTATTGGTTTCCTTGTATGCGGATGATACCATTTTATATGTTCGTGAGCTGCAGGTAAACCTAGACCCCTCATTAGGGAAATTCTTAGATTTGGTACTTTTTCCGGTCTAGGCATTAACTGGCATAAGTCGGTGATTTTTCCCCTCACAGGTAGCACAACACGTTGGGACTTGGAGTTCCCCCTGGAATGGTGCTCTGACTCTGTGAAATATCTAGGCGTACATGTTGGGTTGGATCAGGTCGAAAAAGTTCCTCCTCTGGAGTGTCTTGCTTCGGTGCCGATTTTTCCGGGTCCAACGGTTTGTGTGGCACAAGTTGTGGAGTTGTTTTATGCTCCTTAGGTTTCAAATCAGGAGTTTTCCTGGGTTCCGAAGGTTTAGTTGGGGTCTTTGGAACCAGTTGTTTGTTTGGTTCCGATGATTTTTTTGGACCAGAAGGTTCAGTGCCAGCGGATTTCGGAGCCGAATGAGCCGATTTGGAACCAGACTTCGGTGCGGACGAAGAAGTAGTTTCTCTTTGGGGTTGTCTCTTTTTTCCGTGCCGGGGATAGGGTTTGGGTAACAATGGTAGGCTGGCTCGTCAGTGGTTTCTCTTTGGGTTTGTCTTTTTTCGGTGCCGGGGATGGGGTTTTGGTACCGACGGTAGGCTAGCTCGATCCCGAGTCGCCTGAAGGCTTGACTTCTTTGTAGGGCCCAAAGGCAGGGCGTGGGAAGTTTTGTCCCGGTGTGCACCTAGGCCCGAGGGTGAAGGTGTTACCAAAGCCTTTTTATGAATGGGGGGGGGGGAGGGGTGTTGACATCAGTACTTACGACCTGCTGCCCTGGAGTGATGATTTTGACGTTAGAGTCGTCTGCTTCGGAGGCGCTAAAGTTGCTCTCTTCGATCTGCTCCGGTACATTGATGCCTTCTTGGAAGTTATCGTCCTAAATCGATGTCGATGATCGAGCCATAGTTCTTCGAGCCTGACGATCCCGTATTGTTTTCTTGGGGCGGAAAGAGGCACAAGCTGGACAGTCTTTGGCCTCGTGCTCGGGCGAAAGGCAGAGGTTACACACCTCGTGAAGATGTGTGTGGAAACTTGGATCCACATTGAGGACACTTTTTGAAAGAAGTCCTTTCCATGAGCCAAAAGGCCTACTGGCGCAGATAGGCCCAAAGGCCTACGTCGACGACCGGAATCGAAGAATTTAAGTTTGTAGAGATGCATGTCGAATGGGAAACGCGATACCAAAGAATGGGTGAAGGATTGCACGTCGAAACGTAGATCGGTAATGACACCGAACTGCAGCGCAACAAACATATCCAAGCCAAATGGCAGGAAAAAACAATCTGAAGATGGAGTTGATGCCCATGCGCACTATTGTCCACAAGAGGAGTCACCTATCTCGTGACTTCCAAAGACTTCTTCCAAGACCACAACAAAGTGCAAACATCCGGGCCCAACAACAGATGGGGATCTATGCACAGTGTGTGATCTGCAGCTCATATGCCTCTAACAGTATGTTTTTCCTCCTTCGACTAGTGTCTGTGTAGATTAATATGACTAACCGATGTTTACGTGAAACACCCTGTACTATCCCTTTGTGGTCTCAACTCCGTCCTCTCATTGAGCCTCAGAGAAGCTCAAACAATGAAAAGTTGAGTCTGGAACCTAAGCAAGCCCAGCTTTTGCCATTCCTAGAAGCAAGAATGAAACAGATGCTTTTGGAAGTGCACTCTGCCCTCAGACAGACAGAATCAGGGAGGTGTAAATGACACACATGTACTTAAAAGCACTGTATGTGAGTTTGAGACATACCATGCAATACACTCAGAATCACAGTGGCTGGGCACTCCCACGGTCTTAATTTAACCAGCCTGGCAGTGCTGGTGCAGCGAAACAGTCTTCGTACGCTGCAGCCTCACTCCTCCTCTAACCAGCTCTGCCTAAAATGACCTGGTTGTAGCACTACTACTGTAAACAATGTAAATAAAAGAATCCTTTTCAACCTGCTCTGTCAAATTATTAAATCCCCAATTGTAATCATCTATTATTTGTAATGAGCAACAAGTACCAGGATCCAGCTTCTAGGCACAACGTACAAAAAAAAAAACACAGAGAGCTACAACAAGTGGCTGTGTTCATTAGCATGGACTGAATTAAAGTGGGTGGACCCGGCGGCGCGTCATTGCAGGCCACCAAGCTCATCAACAGGCTGTAGCCAGGCCATGGATCTGCCACCAGCGCCGGCTGCGGCTTGACATGGCCTAAGGCAGAGGGAAGGGGGCAGGGGGCTGAGAGGAAAGCAACCCGGAATGAGGAGGGCAGTGCTGGGGAAGAAACTGATAAGGCGAACCAGAAGAAAAGGAGCCCCTGAGTGGAGGACAAATTGATCAAATAAGGGGTGGTGTGGAAGAAGAGCGCATAGAAATGTGGGGAAAGGAAATAACGGAAAAAATACAGCTGAAGGTATATACAATAGGGACCGCACCCACCAAGAACTTTAGTGTCACCAAGGGGAGTTGGAGGATGGAAGTAGCTATTGTACTTTGTAGCAGCAGAACTATATTGTGAGGGGTTGGTTACCTTGAAATTAATCAGAAATCTGTACCTTAGCCACGAGATAAGTTTTGAACAGCTCTGGACGACATACATATGGCACGCCACTCCGTGCCGTATGTCTTCCTCCGCAAGGTTGCAGACTCTCCTCCTTGATCACTGGTGGAGACCAGCTTCTTTCCCTTCAGTAGGACCGTTTGTAGAGGTGGTTGGAAGTCCTGTTGCCTTGTTGTTTGACATCCTTCTAGCTTCTCCTTGTTCTGTGCCAGTGCCAGGCAGGCCCCTCTTTTCTTGCAGGATCGTCTCTATGTCCTGGAGTCGTACTGCCTGACCCTCTCTCTAAGGTGGGTGGCATGGAGAGGCCGGGGACACAACTAGCTGTGTGAAAGCTGCAGCTCTCTGACGAGTACCGAGTAGGCCAACCCTGGGCTGGGTTGTTTGTGTGCGCGTTCAGAGGGGCTTGTGCTGTTGACTTGGGGTGGGTTGCCCTTTTTGCGCAGGACCAAGCGGCAGTTATCTGGTAATGGCAGACGGAACAAAGAGCATCTGAAAACCATGGAATGGGACGTGTTTGTAGTGCTCAGCAGTGGGTCGGACTGATGGAAACATCCACCCTGCAGAGCTCACTAACTGGTAGACCCGGACTATCAGAAATGCGCTTCCTTCTCATAACGTCTGGGAGCTGATTGCCTCGACTCAGGCACGTAGTATGGGGTGAGGGCTGCAGAAGTCGTAACTTCGCAGTGCCGCTCACACCTCCTTCCAGTGAGGCTAACATGGGAGGAACGGCCCATGTGACAGCTGAGCACAGGAGCTAACGGAAGGTGACCCGTGACCTCGAGTTAATGTCCACTTTGTTCTCCTCATCTCGGAAGCACCCTCCACCCCTGCAGAGAGCCTAGGTGACCACTGGTCTGTGTGCAGACTGAACATGATATCATGAAACCTGCTTGTGTCGTGTTTTAAAATGGCAACTCTCCAGGGCGATGGAAGCTTTGAATTGTTTATGAAAATGGACACCTGTGTGGTTTATAAAAGCAGGTGTCTGTGTGGTTTATGCTGTGCGGTTTATGAAGGCGGGCGCCCATGTTGTTTATGAAAATGGGCACCAGTGTTTTTTTTAAAGCAGGCAGGAAGGGGGGAGGGAGTGCTGCATGCCGTGGCGCTATTAAATAGGCTGTCGCCATTTTTTTGAAAGCGGCAGGAAGGAGGAGGGACGGGGAGGGGGGGGGGGGGGGAGTGCTGCATGCCGTGGCCGCTATTAAACAAACTTTCGCCATTGCGACGAGGCAAAAAAAGTGCTACCGACTGTAATTATAGGAGACCATGTCACGCCGCAAGCAAACAATCCAGTCCGAATGGGCTCGCCGAGAAGGAGACAGGGCATTCACCAAGAAGCCTTGTTTCCAATCGGAGGCCAGCGTTTAACATAAATAATGATGTCGGCCAATGGGAAGGATGGGCGGGGCTTCAAGTCCCCTTCCGAAGTCTCCTCGATGACAACAGATCTCGCAGAACGCTGGGCGAGACCTATAAAGCCTGAATGTAGGCGAAATGGATCCAAGAGTCACCCAAATGACTGAAAAAACTGAAAGCAGTAAGGATTTCCTTCTGAGCAAGGACAGGCTGTGTGACCACATTATTGGTGCCAGGTGCACCAAAGTCTAACTGAATAGCTTTCACAGCTATTTATGTTTAAGCCGTAAGGTGGCGTTTTAGAAACAAATCAACGTGCATAAAGTCAGGACTTAAGCATAAGGTAATTGTACATACACACAGACCAAGAAATCAAACCCCCAAATATAGATTTATTTTTAACTTATTGAAATAACCGTTTCTCGTGAAAAACACTTGAAATACAAAGAGCACTTGCTTTGCTTAATATTTGAAGGGATTCTATAACACAAACTTGTTCCTATAAATGAAGGGAAATATTTCTATATTACAAAACAATCAAATCACACATAACATAAGTGTCCACTTTACTGCTTAGCCTACAACTGTGGTTCTTAACCTATGGGTCGGGGGACACCGGAGGGTCCTAAAAGCCTACTCAGGGGGTCTGCGACTGCTTAGAACATTAATATGTACAGATTAATAAGAGTATAGAAACAAAGAAGCAAAACTGAAGATTGAAAATTTTAAAACATTCTATAAATGAGAAGGAATTTAAAAATGGAGGCTAAAAATGTAGTTAGTATCCTCAGATTGATTCATGGGAGCAGTGCAAGTGTATGAAACAAAATATAGTAAGGGCGATGAGTAGCCTCATTTGAATTTAGAAGAGATCCACCCTTCCAATTAAAATTAAAATGATTTTTTAAATATTTGTTTGTAAATTAAATAAAATGTTTCATCATTTGTGTAGTTGTTTGATAAATGCTTGTTTCTGTATTTTTTGTGTATTGTCCTGCGGTTCAAAGAATTGAAAACGCGTATGCTGTGGTCCCTGGTTTCCAGTAAGACTCCTTGGGGGTCCCTGGATTCCCATAGTGATTCAGTGACGGTCCCCTGGTTTGGTAATGATTAAATGGGGGTGCAAATAAGTCAAAAGGTCTACAAAGCATCCACATGGAATAAAGACAAGCGTAGGCAACCCATACATATTGCTACTAGAGGCCTCACTGCATTTTCAAGAAAGACTATGGGGCTGATTACGATGCCGTAGTACACGACTTCAACCCTTGGTCGGAGCAGTTCCTACGGCATCTTAATCAGCTGTTCAGATTAATTTCCGACCGACCCATTTGGATGGAGTCAGTCGGAAAGAAATCCGAACTGGCTGTCCGAAAGGCTTCCGACGGGCTTGGAGGGCCCGTCTGCCATTCGGAAAGCCTCCAGTAATCCCAAGGGCTGCTCTTTCTGCCCAATTGATTACAGTGTCAGATTCCGACAGCCTTTCTGTGCCGGCCTTTCCGACACAGAAAGGCTGGTGGAAGTCGACTTCGGGGGCCCCCATGGGTGCACTGCCTCTAGTTGGAGGCTGAGGGGTCACCTATGGTGCCCCCCTGTTGATCCCTGCACCCCTTGGCAGGCCCTTTAAGGTGTCTGACACGAGGTGATGAACTGCACCTCTTCTCTTTACAATGAGACCATGCATTCCAGTTGGAATGCAATCTCCCATTTGTAAAGAATAGGAGTGCGAACGAACAGTGTTCAGTTGCATCATAATTGCTGGGTTGGGACCGGCGACAGAAGGGTCGGTCGGTCCCAGTATCAAATCAATGTTGGACGGACTCAGGTCCGTCCGACAATGAAATCGGGCCCTAAGTGACTGCATGTCTACTTTGTGTTCATAAAATACATTAAGTCATGTGATCATGACAAGTAAAACAAAGCCACGTATATTAGAGTGCACAAACTGACCAAAAGCACTCATATCCTAAAGAAAACTATAAAAAACCATAAATCAGTAAATAAAAAGTTGCTGTGCCAGCAAATATATCAAAGAACACACATAGGATCTCATTTTGCATCTGCAACAAACAAAAGCAGACCTGATGACTCGTCAGTGAACCCAAATGGGAACACAAGTGGGACAATGTTGTCATTAACAAAATACTGTGGCCTCGATGGGCAGCACATTTAGCAATGGAAAACAATTGACGACATATAAAAGTTAATGGCTGAAATGGCCATACCTAAAGTTCTCTCTCTCGCTCTACTTATTGTACGTTTTTTAATAACTGGTTACATGAGGTATTTGCCGTACCTAAAAAATAGTGATTGCATGCAAATTACCTGAAATTCTGCGGAACTGCTGCTAATCTGATTAACATTCGGCAAAGATCCACCATAATACTGAGCTCGAGACTGTGCCAGGCGCAACTGTTGCAGTTTCTGAAATTGTACCTAGATGAGAAACAAAAAATATGTCATTAGCAACATGTAACCCAAATCTGGGCCGGAAAAAAACAACAAGTAGGGAAGGTAGTGCTAACAATGCAGCATGCATGCCTAAACCGGATTGGTGCAACTGTGTGCCTGATATGATTTTATTTGTTAAAGAACTTAACTACATTAGAGAGCACTTGTTTTTAAAACAGATAAACATGACTGGTAAAACAACATTTTTGTTACAACTCTTAGATGCGTTGGACTTACGAACACAAACCGTTGACACACAAAAAAAAAAAAAATCACACAAGCATTGTAATTTATGTATAACAAAAGAAGAGCCTTGAACCTTCTACGGATCTCAAAAGAGTATCACCATTGAGTCCCCTATTGGTCTTCCGTCATGCAATTATGAAAGTTGATATTTAAACCAGTTTAAGTACCCTACTTTATTCCATTCTACATCGTTTAGAATAACGGCCGCAGAATTGTAGGTTTGTTGTATGTAGCTTTGTTACTGTGGATTGCTGATTTTTACCCGTTATATTGAATAGCTGTGCCATCTGAACTATGCATTCCAAAATGCATTATGTTCCCACATTTAAAAAACGAACATTTGATGAATAGTAGAAAATTCTCCTCCTCTGTGCCCTTCATCGTGCATCAACCTCTTTTTTTATCTGCCTGCAAAATCTCAAACTAACATCATCACTATGGGAAGAAAAAGTAGATTAGTTGTGTTAAAAAGAAAATACTATAATGAATAGTGGAACACTGTTTTTACTATAAAGTGCTGTAGATTTGATGGAATGTTCCTTTGTAATGTGGGACTTGGAACTGGGGACTGAAATGTATCTTATGAAGAAAGGGGAGTTGGGGTAGAGAAAAGTAGAATGAAGCTGGAGGTATTTGATGAGGAATAAATCTTTAGCTTGATCATACTTTGGCTTTGTAGATCCAATTACAAACATTACATTTCACAACACCCCCAGGAATGTAACTGACAAAATCTGAATTCTTGCTTATGCCTGGCAGTTCTGCATGGTCAATAATGATTCGCATAAGGGGGTCACCATTTACAGTGGTATAGTGAGTAAAAAACAATATATTGGCAAGTTGCACAGAGCGTTTGTCAATGGTCAGGCTAATTACAAGCATTCCTCCTTCACCCTATGTGTCAGATCCATCCAGAAATGCCTTTCCGCATTAGCAGCAAACAGAATCTCACCCCCAGTTACTTCAAACGCATAAAACTTTGGCTTATTGCTGGTGTACAAAATTCCCCCAAGCCCCTACACTGCGAGAAGCATAATTACAGAAGCAGATTCTTTGCACTGTGAAAAAACATGTTCCTTCAACAAATGACTCATGTAAATCAGTAAAGAAACTAAATCAACTAAGAATAGAGCAAGGAAACCCACACTTGACAAATAACCCCAACAACAGACTTGCTCTGCTAAAGGTACTACAAAAAGAAGCGGCATTTCCAAGATTGTTTTGGGAGGTGTGCGGTCAGTAGGTTTAGTATGTCCGTTTTTTAGTTGTTGGTTTTTTTTTTTTACCAGTTGTAAAGTTTTCTTTGGGATGTTACACATACATCCTGGTCACAGGACCATGGTGTAAAAAAAAAAAATCATCTGCAGCCAGCTGAAGTGGCAAGAGCGACTTCCTTTGGCACTACTCCCTGTAGGACCATCCATTATCTTGTCTGAGACCAGAAGGTACTTCCCTTTTTAGGATTAATACATTAAAAAAATGGAAAACAAAATCGGAGAAAACAAAGAAAGAGCAAAGTACCCCCAACCTTCCAATGCTCGCCACCTCCTCGCCCTATCCCAGAAGACCATATTTGTTTAAACCCGCTTGACTTGAGCTTGCTTACGACATGTCATATCTATGCCTTATAATCTTTTATATAACTCAATTCATCTTTAATTCTCACATTAAAGCAATAAGGAGAACCATCCTTAGTGTCCTAAAAGTAGACGTAACAGGGGAGATCTAGAAATTCCTTCACTAAAAAGAAGATCAGTAGGGACCTCATTCAGTTACATATGGTTTCTCCTTGGCCTCAAAGGCCACTGTGAATCTCTCCACAGCGAAAGGTCCCTAATTCTAAAGAGTCAGCCATGGCACATGCCAGCCTTGTTTGAAAACTTAACTCCAAATAGGAGGCCAGAGTTGGTAATGATGGCAGGTCTAAGGCCTGATTGGTGCACTGTGAAATGTTATGTCCGTTGCTATTGGCCTGATCTGTTCATTATGAAAAGTTACAACACAGGCAGTGGGCCTAGCTTATTTACATTCGTTAAAGCCAGTAGGCATTTAACAGTGGGGTTGTGGTCACACTGTGTTACAGGCTATATACATGTATATTCCATTACATGTAACGTCTAACAGATTGCAATAGTAGGAAAGGGCTTTGGTGTTGGCCGCCCAATCTAACGGTTTTCATACAATGCTTTTAAGTCAGGACCGGAGGTGAGGATTATGCTATTCTTTCTCCACTTTATTAAATAGCAACCATTCAAAGACATTGGTAAAAACTACTATTCTCATGAAACATAGGGAATAACACGGTTTTAAAAATAGAGAGAGTTCAAGTACAGAGTGTCCATGTAGATCCACCAATCACAGGGCTCCCTGGGTGTCATAGTCCTCTTTCAACTCTACTCCCCCTCTTTCTTCACTGCTGCAGCCAGATAAGT
The DNA here is from genome assembly GCF_964261635.1 of Lissotriton helveticus. NCBI lineage: Eukaryota > Metazoa > Chordata > Amphibia > Caudata > Salamandridae > Lissotriton > Lissotriton helveticus. The sequence continues at coordinate 2,119,134,529 of NC_136061.1, read as the reverse complement.
GACTTTTTTTGCCTCTTTCCCAGTTTAGTGCTATTTGTATCATTATTGGTATTTTCGCACGAATAGCGCATTTACATTGCCTGTTTGCATTTGCTGAGGTGTTTTCTTGAAATACATTGTGTCTCACGAACGTTCGGGATTGGGCGCGCGCGCCGCGTTTCATTGCTAGTGCACGCCCCTCTCCGATTTTCAATTCTAGTCCTTCTGTGCTTACTTTGCTGTGCGCTATGTTTTCCCTTTTAGGTTTTCTCCTGCGAGTCAGCTGCTACTCAGCTGACTCGCGCTCGACCGTGGGAGCCTTCGTACTCTCTAGAGGTTGCGTAGTGGTGCGGGCTTGCGGTGCTCACCTCCCACTGCTAGAAGGCACCAGTGTGCGTTCCCTGCAGCGACATGCTTCTTGACATTCCGCGCATTTTTGGCAGTCAAAAAGCAACGCTGCAAGAGCACTGTCTGCCGGTGACACCCTCTGGGTCTGTTTCTCTGCCGTTAGGCAATTTTTAATGGCGCATGCCCACGCTGAAGTGGGTCAGTACCTGCCATTAGGCAGTAATATGAGCTGTTTATAACCGCCTGGGGGTCTGTTTAGGCCTTTGTTTACCGTCTGGGCCAGAGTCTTGTACTGCAGGTGTCCTCCCTGCTGGGACCTTCTTCCGGCAGGCTGCCCTTTCTTAATACTCTGCACCAGGGCTGTTGATCTCAGGGTTTCTGCCCGAACTAATGCGAGCTCTGACCGCATAAAGCGCAGGCTGACACCCAGCCCCCCATATCCTGAGGTACATCCTCCCTCTACTTATCCACTTACCTGTGTGGCACTACTCTCCTGCCCTAATGGAGTCCTTTAAGGATGACACAGTGAAAAAACTCCCTCGCGACCTATGTTTCTTTTTTACAATTCAAATTTGAATTCAACATAGGCTGTACATATAGTAAAACCATAACCACATCCAAAAACATGTACAAAAGGTTCTTTTTAATTCTTAATTCTGTTTATTTATTTTCTTTCTTTTATCAAAATTACTTTTCTATTATTTTTTAACAAATGGGTATCTCAAATAATTATTATGAACACGTCTACATCCCTTTACAATATAATAACATCATCACATCTCAACATCAAATGCCCCCAGGATTAAAAAACAAAAAATTAGCATTTCAACAGGCTCTCATACATTCATACCTTCTCAACTACATTCATACTCCATTCACAACTACATAATTCTGGAAAGTCGGAGACATAGACACAATTACAATCTCCTTGACCACTTAAAGCAACTTCATATAGCAGGATCTAAATAGCATTTTTCAACGCGTTTTGGTGGTTTGAAGAGAAGATGAACACCACCTTCATCAGGACCCGCCAGATAACAACCAGTCTCTACACACAGGGGATACCTAAAAAGGTATAAATAGAAATGAGTTCACAGCCCATGGTAATAAGACTCAAAATAATATCAATTGGACCTACATGCACATACTACATTGTACAAGTGCTGTGCCTTTAAAATAAACCGTGCCATATTTATCCACCTAATACAAAACACCGAAAAGTGTATCACAACCCTTAACAAGTGGTTACTCTGATCACACTACCCCTACTTACTGAGGGCAGGATCAAAGAAGCAATTTCCTAGAGTTACAACAAGGATAGCTTTGTGTCTACACCACCACCAAAAAAGTGACTAAAACGGAATAGAAGTTACTAGAGAGAAAAGTTCGCCAAGAGGACACCCTTCATTCCTCATAGGAATAGGTTTTAAATGTCACCTAGACCAGAAAGTACCATTGCACTGCATTTCTTCATGACTTCCTTACTATCACTACTTCTTCAGTATTGAGTAACCAATTTTATTAACCAACCCTTTAAATACTGACTATTATTGCCGTTCTCTGTGGGAAAAGAACAGTACAATATTAAGGCATTCCATAACGATATTCCAGGTTTATTTGCCGATATACGAGCGGCTATACATCAAATAACATCTTACCCTCAGTATTTTTGATGTGTATTATACAGCTGCAGGTTTTTGTCGTCAGAGAGATACTTCTATTTTGGGAAATGGGAACATAGTTCTAAATATTAGCACAATGCGAGTCCAACGGATAACATTTATACTTATGTATTGTTCATACAGTCCGTTGTACCTTATGTATTCGCTTTGAAGGGACCACAAAGTCCTCTATGTTGATATTTAGCCCTTTTCTTGTGGCAGCATTTTATAAATAGGAAACTGGAGGCGTTACACAAATCTTCTCCAGTCCAGCTAAAAAGCGGAAAACAAGAGAATGATACGATCTGTGTTTAAAATAAGTCATTAAATAGCTGTAGTATATCTTAAAAAATGACAGTGACTCACAACAAGCCATAAAATTCAGTGTTGATAAGGGAAGATCTAGCATCCTACTCTGCCCTTCTTATATATTCTAATAAGTTTCTACAAATGTATATGATACAATATAACCACTCAACCCACATGGCTATGGTGGATTAAAACGTTCCCTTATAATGGTTAGACTAAGACTACTCCAACGCCATGTGCTTTCTCTCCGTCACCATTATATAAAATAATTCGGCATTATTGCTACAGAGTCAAGGTATATCTTTAACGCACCCAAAGTACGGCGTTTTTCACCACTGTTCCCAAAATACTATGCTACTCCCTTTTCTATACGAGATATGGTTTTCAAATTAGCACCCTACGTCCGGCTGGTTCTAACGGCTTCTCTAAGCTGGTTGGTAGCAACTCTGAAGTGCTTTTTTAAAAAGGCCCAATAGCTCAGGTAAAAGAACACGGCAGACCGCGCGGTCCCTGGAGCTCACCTCTTTTCATTAGCGCAAATCCTCAAACATCACGGTGGCGAAACGGTAAAAATAGATCGATTCAAGTTACTGTGTACCCGATCCTGATGTTTTATAGGTGACGCTCATATGAAAAAGGCGTGCATCAATTGACCGCGTTTACGTGGTATGTTAGTCAACACTAACAACAGACTAACCAATCATAAAAAGGACACGTCATCTTTGTTTGGGAAATCTTTTTGACAAAATAATAACACTATGTTCAAAGATACCCTCTTGCTGATTATTATATTGTCAATTATCAAAAATCACTATTCTTATTGGCCATATAATTGTCCCAGCGTAGTAATGAAGGGTAATCCATACCCCCATGACTTGTGTGGTCAAACAACCATCTCCTATTGTATAAAATGTGTCTGTTTGTATTCAAATACACACAGTGTTTAAAGTCGCTATCTCTAACTCTATTTCGATGTTCAATTTCTCCAATGTAAGTCATTGATGTTATACGCCCACCTTTTCATGTCTCACAAATCAACCCATCAGGTCAGTCCAACCGATATTATTTAAAAACAGGGGGCTTGGTATACAAGTATAGCGCCTACCTCCCTAATCAAGCGGTCAGTATACCGAAATTACATCTAACAGTAAGCTACAGCCTACATATTATAGTTCTCCAAAACCATTTGGTTGTAGTCTACTACGGATGGAGTACTACCAAAGATATTTATAGTGGTAGTACCTCTCCTAATAGGTTTTTACACTTAGACAGACGTCTAATGCGATAGGATGATGCCTACCAGGATGACCAATGGGAGGAGGATCCCCTTACTGCTCTCCAATGGGAAGAGGACTTCTATAACGCGGTAGATGTGTCCATTCATAAGGCGGTGGAACAGGCAATGGTGCCCCTAGAAGACCGCCTGTCACGCCGGATTGAGCAGGCATGCTATAAGCTCACCAAGGCCTCTCAGGCCTTCCAAATCAACTCACCACCACCCAGCGGATCCCCCGCTGACCCCCAGCCACCTACTCCTAAACGTCCTATAGACACTGGGGTGGACATGGATGCTTTTGATTGCGTTAAGCAGGCTTTCCAGGAGAGTAATCCCCCACCAGTGACACCCACTGCCCCAGGGGACGACAGCACAGGAGATCAGAACGACGCTGCTGGCCCTTCCTGTCCCTGGCACCCCTCCCGCCCTGCACCTAGTTCTGACACCAAAAACATCTGTACCGACATGTTGGATCTAGATGACATTCTTTATCCTCGATCCTCGGATTGGGCCCCTTCAGATAAAGTCGCCCAATACGTCTCCAGTAGAATCCGCCGGCCATTAGAGGCTACAGCCCGCAACTGTCTCAGGGTGGAATGCCACCGGCCCTCCTTGGAGGGGAAAGTAACGGCCACCCCCGAGATTGACCCACGCATGGGGACGTTTTTCAGAAATTCATCAAGGACCCGAAGAAGGGTATTAACAAGTCTTGGCGTGTTTGCCAAGATAAGCTCATTGATATCCTTGGACCAATAACCATAATCCTAGACATGGCAGAAGAAGCCAAGCTGTCAGGGTCCCTGATCTCCCCCGAACACCTCTCCTCCTGGGCCCAGCGCGTGGTGGTGTTTTTAGGTAATGCCAACTGAGCTCTTTCTACCGAGCGGCGCAGGTCTTGCTGATTAAAGTGGACCCCAAACTTGGAGATCTAGCCAACTCTGAAGCGGGTTTCTCGATAGACTCCGTAAATGCTACTCTCAGTCTCCCAGCTAGCAAGTTGACGAAAATTTGTCACGAGATCAGGAGAGCTCTCACACAGTCCCAACTCTCTCTCATACAGCTAGCCCATATAGTGGGTCCCCTCTCGGCCTCAATCCAGGCTATCTTCCCAGGGCCGCTCCATTACAGAGCCCTACAGCGCCTCACAGTTTACGCAGAGGTCTCTCGTACTCACACAAAGTGAGCCTCTCGGCGGACGCCAGGGAGGAACTTCAATGGTGGCTCACCAACATGGAAACCTGGAATGGACATGCAATCTTCAGTTCCGCGCCAGATATCGTTATCAAATCCGACGCCAGCAGGTCCGGCTGGGGCGTGAGGTGTGGCGACTACACTACAGGAGGTGTGTGGTCACCTCAGGAATAACAGTTGCACATCAAAGGTGGTGTCTGTTTATGCAACGGTGTCTCAATCCCGTGGCAACCAATGTGACTTCTATCCTGAATTTTTTGGCCTTTTTGGCGGAGGACAGTTTGGCTTATAGAACCATCAATACCTTCCAGTCTGACATTTCATCGGGTCATAACATTGAGGATGGTTCTCCCGTGGGTGAGCATCCATTGGTTTGCCGTCTTCTTCGGGGCATCCGCCTTTTCCTTATCTCCTGAGCCTCGTTATTCTCAACTATGGGATGTCAATCAGGTCTTGAATTTGTTCCTGACTTGGCAGCCAAACAGATTCCTCTCTCGGAAAGAGCTGTCGGCCAAGTTGGCCATGCTTCTCTGCCTTATTTTCTGTAGACGGGTTTCTGATCTTAGAGCCCTGGATATTACCAGCAGGATATTCTCTCCCTCTGGTATTACTTTCAATATTCACCATCGGACAAAGTGTGGAAAGGCGTCGATATCTTAACCGGCTTTTCCGGTTTCTCCAAAACTATGTGTGGTCTCGTGCTACAAAGCTTGCGAGGATATGTTGGAGGAATTCCGACCGCCAGGGGAACAACAGTTTCTTATCGCGCTCAAGAAACCCAATAAAGCGGTCTCCTACCCCACCATTGCCAGTTGGGTAAGGTGGGAGATGCAAGAGGCTGGCATTGAACTTAGAGCCTTCTGCGCTCACTCTGCTAGGGGGGCTATGGCCTCTAAAGCTTTTACCCTGGGAGCTCGTATTGAAGACATTCTGAATGCGGCAGATTGGTCTTCAGACTCTACCTTTAAACGGTTTTATTTCAAACCGGTGATTGATATGGCTCACTTGGTGGTGAGTAAGCTTTAATCGAGCATAATCCTCGCCTCCAGTCCTGACATCGTATGGAAAATTCCCTAGCTATCGTAACGGAAAGTTTCAATTCTATTAAGGACTCTGAGGTGAGGATTATCCCACCTAGGGTACAACTTTTTGTAACTTCCCTCCCTCGTAATCGAGTAAGTAAACTGTTTAAACTGTCTCAGGTTGGACTTGATTGTACATACTGTCAAATACAGTTTTGTGCTTTTCCCCTACGGGGTAATCCTTAGCCAATGCTGTCCCCTAATGGTGTTGTTTGCTTCCAGCAGGAGAATCCAACAAACAGGATTCCTGAAGCATTCGACCTGGCTGACCACGAGCGACGAAAGAGAGGGAATAGAGGTTGACAGAGGACTATGACACCCAGGGAGCCCTGTGATTGGTGGATCTATATGGACACTCTGTATTTGAACTCTCTCTATTGTTAAAACCTTGCTATTACCTATGTGTCATGGGAATAGAAGTTTTTGCCAATTTCTTTGAACGGCTGCTATTCAATAAAGTGGAGAAATATTAGCATAATCCTCGCCTCCAAGTCCTTAATAGAATTGAAACTTTCTGCTACGATAGCTACAAAAATTTTCAGTCGTTAAGCCCTACTGACAGGGTTTGTTTATTTTTTGCAAGCTGTATTTTTCTATATAGTTTTTATAACTGGATGCAAGATGGTTGCCAGTTTATGTGCACTTGAATAAGTATAAATATACTGGTTATGGTGTCATCCCAGCGTTAAAAGTTGTACTCTTTATTTTTTAATTTGGAAAAGTTATTCCCTAGGTTTGATCTGTTTATTATAAAGCCTTATGACAAAGACAGGAGTCCACACATACATATTGTGAAAAGTGTGTGTTAAAGACCAAAGGTTTTTCAGGATATTTTGTTAGCACACTGTGCCAAAGCCTGTAAGCAGGTATTTTGTTAAAGTGGAACTCAGATTACCGCAGTAGAGAATAATTTTGGTATTGGTAACCCATGGGAAAAAACAAAAAAGATCAAAGGTATGAACTACTGGGCTCTCTTAGGAGGGACTATATATTTTGACAATGGACATTTTGTACATATTTGTAATTTTGCTATGGAATATCTGATAGCAGTCTTGTGGGAAAGCTTATGCACAACACAGTAGGTTTGTATTGGTTATGGAGACAGGCCAGTGATAAAGGTTATAGCCTGATTGCTTCTTTTTTATGGAAATGCACGAGAAAAGCAGTAGGGATGACATATTAATTGCAAACAACATATGCTAAAGTCAATAGGCATTTAATGAAGGAGTGAGTGTTATTATTCTGTATTAAAGCCTTCAAATAGGTATCTCACAGATTAGTGTAGTAGGCAAGGGTGTTGGTACCCCTTCTTTACGGCCCCTGGGTATTGAAGGTTTGCACTATGAGAATCCTTGTTAGGGCCTCTTAGGCGAGCTAATATAGTGCTTTGCCAACTGTAATTTCGTTACATTGCAAAAGTGTACAACTTTAAGCTTACGCTCAGTAAAATAGGCCTGAATTGGTTACAGTCACAAGCCAATGATAACCCCTATAGGCCTGAATGATGAGCTAAGAAACTTTATTACTGATAGAAGTCTAGTCTGTTTTGTATGAAAAACTAGGATAAATTCCGTAGCCCTGGCTTATTTATTGTGAAAAACAATTGTTAAAGCAAATAAGCCTTTAACATTGTCATCACACTTAGTTACAGGCCTTTTGTTACATGCATCTCACCAATTACCATGGTAGGCAAGGATTTAGGTGTTGGTCACCCATTCCGAGAAATTCGGGTAGGCCTTGTTGAGCTGGGTTACTAGGGCCTATTGGAAAGGGATTTATATTGTTGTGCCTACTGTAATTTTGTACAAATGTGTAATTGTATGACTGTATCTATGATGGCTGCCAGCTTATATGCACTTCAGTAGGCCTGTGTTGATCAGTGTCAAGCAACTGGAAACATTACATCAGATTCCTTGGGTGTGATCTGGTTGGAATGAAAAGTTCTGAACAAGCAAGTAGGCCTGACCTGCAGTGAAAAGCATGTGTTAAATACAAAAGGCTTTCAGGATTGAGTCATTACACTGTTTTAAAGCCTATAGGCATGTATTTTGTAACACAGTCGCTCACAGATTACTATTGTAGCCAAAGATTTTGGTGTTGATGACCACCCAAACAAACCACAGGTCTAGGAGATTTGCATGGTAATCCTTAGACTTTATCAGTCGGGATTCTATAGTTTTGACAACTGTACTTGTGTACATATTTATCAGTTCATTACTGTATGCCCGATGGCTGCCTTGTGGGAAAACATGTGCAAACATAATGGATCTAAGTTGGTTGCGCTGATAAGCCAATGATAAAGGTTATAGGCCTGACTGTTGTTTTGGAAAGGTAAAAAGATACGATAAATGCAGTATGACCGACATGCTACTTGTGAAACTCATAAGTAAAACAGATTTTTAAAGGTGGATTGTTATTACTAAGTATTAAAGCCTACTGATAGGTATTGTATTACAAGGAATCATCTCATAGATTTCTAGAATAGATACAGCTTTTGACGTTGGTTGTCCCCTGACAAGATTTGATTGAAGATATGCACTGTTGAAATACGTGTTAGACTGTCTTATGAGATATAGTATTTTGTTTTGACATCTAGAGTTTTGTATGCTTTTGTACTTTTATGGCTCTGTGCCTGATGGTTGCCTTGTGGGAAAGTCATACAACAACAGAGCAGGATGGGTTGACAAATCCTAGGAGTACAATATTTGCAATTGAGTAATTATTGCTAGAATGTCTTTAGATGTCAGGCAGGCAGGCAGGCAGGCAGGCAGGCAGACAGACAGACAGACAGACAGACAGACAGACAGACAGACACACACACACCTCTCTCTCTCTCCCCCCCCCCACGCCCCACCCCAGTGAGATGACACTGATCTGCCCAAATGTCATTTACACTCTGCTTTCATGCATGACTGCATATTGTTTGGGGTAATGGTTTAGTCCAGTTAAGTCATTGGCTTTCTCATCCTTTGAAGGACGGCATATTATGACCACATGTTGTGCATATTCACCTGAAAATGGGTGTGCTTCAGAGTCAGGAAAGGTTGATCAGTCTTTAAGTTTTCAACTTTTTCCTTTCATGTATATTCGGTTACTTCATGCTTCTCCTTTTATTTAATTTTTACGTAAGAGGATACTTTAGCTCCCTAGACAATCATTAGATTTGCAGTGTGCTGCAACCTACATGGCCACTTTTCTAAATCATTAGAGAATGCAGTTGTTCAAAGTGTGTCATTGTTTTACCATTCTAAGACGGCCAAAAAGTTGGTTTCAAAGTGATGACCGTGCTGGTACTTTAAACCAGCAACAGACTATGTGCCCTACCATTGCAAGATGGCCACCAACCTGCTATTCTTAGTATCTTCATTGCAAGCATATGCCCTCATGTTTAGACTGCAGCATTTACATTTTTTCTACTTGCATTCTTTTAATTTATCTTGCATAAGCCTTTGAGCTTAAGTGTGTTATATTGTTGTTAGAGGACAAATGTATTATGAGCCAGTGGATTGATGAACTGATGGAGGACAGTAGTGCAATGATGAGCGACAGAATGTGTGTGATTACTTACTGATTGCTTAAACCCATCATTGAAACAAGAGATTTTCATCTCAGCGAGAACTAATGGCTTTACAGTGCTTGTAATAAATAGTGATAACAGTCACATTAGAGGAAATCACAAGTAAGACATTATGGAAATTTTACTCACAGATCCTCAACTACTTATGTACAAACTGGCCCTTAACCACATTATTTCACGTTTTTGACTCTGTTGCTCCTGGACTGAGCTACACTACGTTATGTTAAGTGAATCTGTAAAGCATGGCTTATCAACCATGAGGGTCCCCAGGCTGGCTCGTGGGGCGCTGCTGGAGGAGATGCCTCCTAAAAACACGTAGTTAAATCCCATATTCGCCAGACCTCCCCATGACAGTGCTACAGAAACTGCTGCATGGGGGACAGTGGGAGGGCGTTGGAGACTGGACACAGGCGGGAGCGACAAGGTTAGGGGACCTTTACAGAGAGGGGGAAACTCCTCCCATTTGAGGATTTTAGAGAGGGATTAGATCTTCCTCAAGGTCACTTCTTACTGCATAGGGGCGTGACAGCGGCCGTCCGACGGCACTAGAGGCCAGGCACCTCAGAAGTGAAACATCAAAACAATTGCAGTTACATTGGCACAGCGGGAGGCAGAATTAAAGCGGCTGCATGCATCTATAGAGTGAATACATGCATCTATAGAGCATCTATAGTACAACCACTGAACATACTGAAGTACAGCTGGATGACTGACTTGGACACCCCTACAGATGACAATAGCTAGGAGAATGTTCTGGCCAGGAGCCCCAAGGTATCGAGAAAAGCTCAATTTAGGCTAATTCATTTCTTCACCCTGGACATGGCATACCTCAGTCCGGGGTGCATTAATAAATACTTCCACAGAGAAGATGCTGGATGCCTACGGTGAACTCAGAGTAGACATGTTCCACATGATCTGGGCATTTCCAACACTCCACAGTTTTACTGGGACGAGTCACGAAAACAGTGACGGCTATTACTGAAAGGTCTGCTCCTTGTTTACAACATACTGCCTCCTAGGCATGTTCCCCCACAACTCCCAAACAAGCATTGGAAATGCAATAGGTCTCGCATTAGGAAAGTTTGAGCGATTGGTATTATAAATGACACTTTTTATTTATGTGTTGGTTTTGAAAATAGCAAAATTAATAGCTTTGTCAGTTACAATGTCAATAGTTTTAACTTTCGCAAATGTGACACCTATAGCATTTGTAATGCAATGTGTGTTGTATTTACGTGACTTAGATGTATTGATATTACAAATAACAATGGTTTTTAATTTTGTAAATAATTAATAATTAAATAAAATGTATTGTAATTTATAATGGCAATAGCTTAAACGTTTGTAAATAACTTTTGTGAAGATTATGTTCAGTGTATTTTATTGTGACGAAAATCCAAGAACATTGCATTTGCACCTACACACACACAGAGCCACACACACACACACAAACACACACATATAGATGTGGTGGTGGTGGATCTGGGGGATATGGTGGTGGTGGATGTGGTGGTGGTGGTGATGGTGGATGTGGTGGTGATGGTGGTGGATGTGGGGGTGGATGTGGTGGTGGATGTGGTGGTGGTGGCGGATGTGGTGGCGGATGTGGTGGTGGTGGAGGTGGTGGTGGATGTGGTGGATGTGGTGGAGGTGATGGATGTGGTGGTGGTGGATGTGGTGAAGGATGTGGCGGTGGATGTCATGGTGGATGTGGTGGTGGATGTGGTGGTGGATGCGGTGGATGTGGTGGATGTGGAGGTGGTGGATGCAGTGGATGTGGTGGTGGTGGATGCGGTGGTGGTGGATGCGGTGGTGGTGAATGCGGTGGTGGTGGAAGTGGTGGTGGATGTCATGGTGGATGTGGAGGTGATGGTGGATGTGGTGGTGGATGTGGTGGTGGATGCGGTGGATGCGGTGGTGGTGGTGGATGCAGTGGTGGTGGAAGTGGTGGTGGATGTGTTGCATGTGGTGGTGGATGTGATGGTGGATGTGGTGGAAGTGGTGGTGGATGTGGTGGTGGATGTGGTGGTGGATGTGGTGGTGGATGTGGTGGTGGATGTGGTGGTGGATGCGGTGGTGGATGCGGTGGTGGTGCATGTGGTGGATGTGGTGGTGGTGGATGTGGCGGTGGATGTGGAGGTGATGGTGGATGTGGTGGTGGATGTGGTGGTGATGCTGGATGTGGTGGTGGATGCGGTGGTGGTGGATGCGGTGGATGTGGTGATGGTGGATGCGGTGGTGGTGGTGGTGGTGGTGGATGGGGTGGTGGATGTGGTGGTGGTGGGTGTGGTGGATGTGGCGGTGGATGTGATGGTGGATGTGGTGGTGGATGTGGTGGTGGATGTGGTGGTGGATGTGGTGGTGGATGTGGTGGTGGATGTGGTGGTGGATGTGGTGGTGGATGTGGAGGTGGATGTGGAGGTGATGGTGGATGTGGTGATGGTGGTGGTGGTGGATGCGGTGGACGTGGTGGTGGTGGACGTGGTGGTGGTGGACGTAGTGGTGGTGGACGTAGTGGTGGTGGACGTAGTGGTGGTGGACGTAGTGGTGGTGGATGTGGTGGTGGTGGACACGGTGGTGGTTGTCGTGGACTTGGTGGTGGATGTGGTGGCTACCTACTCTGTCAATAGCCTTCCCTTTGACCTGGTACAAAATATATTATTGTACTATGGTCTTGAGTATGTGCAGTTTTCTATCATATTACAAAGAGAAAAATAATGACTCTATATTTTGCACCAGTGCAATTATTTCTAATATGGCAATGGGCGCATACGTTATTAAACTACACGCTGCCAAAGTAATCGGGTGAATTTGATTGTAGAAGAAGCAAATCGGATTTATGACGAGCAAAAATCTTGTAGAAAACAGGTACGAGTAAAACACGTGGAGCATCAACTTGACCACCAGATGGCGCTACATCGCACCCGGTTTTAAGAAACATTCGAGTCAAACAAACTAGTAGAAGAAACAAGCATTCCTCGGTGGCGGCGTGGTTGCAAAGCAAGCCCTGCAGATTGCAGGGATCTGAACAGACTAATAATGTCTATGTAAATAAACAAAAAAAATACAAGACTATGCATGCAATTTATACCTGACCACAAGTTCATGCTCCCGTTGTAATGTATGGACCGTGCAACTACATGAGACATACTTGCATAACATACCTACACTCACTTTCCAAACTCTACCTCTGTAGAATGTAAGGAATGCATGCCAAGCTTATATGTGGCTGAATGTGCCTTCCTGTAATGTAACTGATGCTTATGTAAAGCGCCAACCTCTGTATCGAGTTTATGCTAGATAAAACAGCAAAGGGAAACAAGACGGAGGGCATTGCTGTGGGGAGGGGGGAGGAGAAATGCGACATGGGGCGGAGCGGGGAGAGCGGTGATGAGGGTGTGAAGCAGCAGGGGCCTTTGAAGTGAAGCTAAGCTTCACTTCAAAGGAGTGGGAGGAGTGCTGCTGGGGAACAGATGGCGATTTGATGATGTGCATGCGCATTTTAGGTCAATGAGCTTGCACATTGACCTAAAAGCGCACGGGCACAGCATCAAATCGCCAGTCTAGGTAAACCTTGTTTAAGCCCCTATAGTCTCGCTCAATGCGCATGCCCATTGAGAGGCGAGACCTAAAAAGGGACACTAGCAGATTCCAAGACCTGGACATTATCCTAGCTAGACGAGAAATAACGAGGCATTGGAAAGCACCAGAAGGGCCTCGAATAGCAATGTGGTTAAAAAGAACTAGAGAGAGAGAGGTAGGGTGTGAAAGGAGAGGATAGCTCAGGAATTCCCAGAGGGGATCGATTCGATCGAGAGAGACAGAGCCTGGGAGGCACTGATCAATAGAATGAAAGACCCAGAGTCAGAATGGGGAGACTTTACAACACTGATACGATCCCCGCCTGATGGACCAACACTTCACGACCCTGGGGGTAGGGCATCAGGAGGAGATCCGGATGAGTCTGAGGGTAGCTGACAAACTGTATTTGTGAGTTGGAAGGAGCTATGCTTGGGAGGGTACCCGGGAAAGCGTTGGAGTAATCCTGTTTACATCCCTAAGGCACAGCAGAAATCGAAAGTAGGGGGAGAGGGTGTGAGTTAGCAAAAGGAGTGCCCAGAACAGATAGTATTGATGCATGCTACTGTGCACAATGTAATTTATCTTTGATCATCAACTTCTCAGGAAGAGCTTTCTGTGATCGTTAAATGCAATATAACAAGGGTCCCCCATATCGAAAAGCTTTACTGATTAACCTTCACATGTCAAGGTGTCATGAAACGAAAATTAATCAATTTTTTAAAGCGTGTTGCTTACTGTGCCTGAACACTTTGTGATGGGATCATTGGCTGTCAATCTTCATTGATAACTAGTGCAGTTTTTATTTTGCATTCAGTCATTCGGCTTTTACATGCTAAAACGCAACAAACTTGACTTGTAAATTTAAAAATATCCCTCAAATCCACCAATACCATACACATGCATTAAGCTCAATACCGCAAATCCGCCTACAACCAAAAACTCTAATTCATACGCATAATGTCAGAGGGAGAAACAAATTGGAACACCAAGGGAACGGCCTTTAGCCCAGTACTTTAGATAAACATTGGATTTCCTCTGTTGTTTTCATGTGTTTTTCCTCTTTCTGGTTATTTTTCCTAGTTAATATTGGTGAAGCACCCTTTAGGGTCTCATGTTTTAACAATAACGTTGCTCTTCAATTTATTGTACCTCTGCTGTTTCTTTTTATCATGACTTTCTTCATAAATATTACTATGACATTAATGACCTCTAGGCACCATTCTGCCAATAGAAAAGCTACTCTTTTGTCGTGGAGGTAGGCTGCTATGGAAGTGAGTTATGGGGGCACACGGCAGTTAATGACTTTGTGGTGACAGAAAATAATTTTCTGAAACAGCTGCTGGGGGTTCCTAGGGGAACTGCCAGCTTTATAGTGCATGAAGAATTAGGCACTCCCTTTCTATGTGATACCATAGCACTACGACCATTAATTTGCTGGTTAAAATGTTGGCTAAATAAAGACCTGCCTCTAAATCACCAACTCCTGAGAGAAGCTTTATGCTGGGATAATATGCTTAAAATCCTGTGGTTAAAATATCTAAAAGTTTGCTTCTCCGGACTGGGGCGCCCAGAGCTCTTTGTAAACCCCGACTCTATTATTACAGCTGATGTAGAGTTCGTGAGGAATTTTTTTTCCCTCTCACAGCATTTGTACCGTGAGGAGGTGGAATTAAATAAATGCAGTGTCCGGAAATATGTTGTTCTGAAATCCACACTGTTGGAAATGGGGGTTGCCCAAGTCTCTAAGGGGGTAGCATGGCATCAAGCGGGCAGGCCAAACTTCGAGGACATGTGAAGCATTCACGCAGTACACACAGACGACACACCAATCACACTACAAAAGAGTCACGACACCACCTTTGGTTGGAAAAAGAATAAATTTAGTGATATCTCCAACCTGCAAGGTAAAAAGGAAAAGAATACACTGGTATTCACAACAAGGCGCCAACTGGCGCCAGAGCCAAGTACATCATGGGGAATTATTTACATGGGACAAAAAGGGTTGAGTCCAAAGTCCATGCTGTAATAAAGAAAATTGTGATTAAATATCAGTAGACCTGAGGCCAATCTGGCGGGGCCAACTCAGGCTCTCATCCTTAGGGGGTTGTAATTGCAAAATTGTACGTTAGCATAGAAATACATCATGCCCATTAGCACCAACCCACCCCTGTTAGGGAAAGAAAACATTAGGGCATCACGGCATAACATGGGCAGGAACACCTGCAATAAATCAACCTATCCGGCCCATCAATCTGGTACATAACAAGGGCCTGGAATAACATCAGGCCAACCCATTGACCAACCTAGGCGGAACATACATCGCCCAGCATAGATATCAGGTAGGAGCCCTCCTTATAGCTCAGGAACACCTGTAAGGGAATAGCTAGGCTCCCTCTACCAACAACCTCGGGGTATGAACATCAGGGTGTACACAACAGCCCACCCTTATTAGGCCCCTGACGTCCCAATCCCAGATCGGGGACGCAGTACGCTAGGCACTCTACTTTAGCATAAGGCCCCAACCCTAACTAGGGAGAACAGGCAGTTAGCAGTCACCTAACCCCTAGGCCCGTATTACCTTGAACCTAATGGGGGCCAGTTTCTGGGCCTAAGATCCTCAACCTAGGGCAAACCCTCTTCGGGGCCTACATATATAGGTGGGACACTTCAGGGAAAATTAGGCAACAGGCAAAAAGGTGCATTTCAATGAACCCCTCGCTGGGCTAGGCATGTCCAACCTTTTCCTGGGGGCCACAACAACATTCTACCTCTTTCCCTGTGACTTTTAGGGTGAATAGGGGCTTCCGTAGACAGTTCAGGTATCCCGGGGCTCTGGATCAGTCACCAGTAGGCTTTACTTGGTTTCTGGGCACTTGGGCCCCACATAGTCAACAGAGGCAGGGAAGGGGCGGACACCGACCCTGTGTCCCGTTGCCCTCTCCACCCCCCACACTATACATGGTTGCCCACACTCACCGGGCTGTCCAGGGCCTCCTTTGGGGTGGGGGCAGGCACCGGCAATGTGCCTCGACGCCCCTGCTTCACCGTGCTCTCAATTGCAGGGCTTCCCTGACCCACCCGGGAGCCCTGCGGGTCCTGCAGCACCTTCCTGCGACTTCCGATTCTCCCAGGCCCCTCTTATCCTGTGGGGACCTGGTCTGCAAGGCGTGGGGGCAGGCACCGGCAATGTGCCTCGAGGCCCCCTGGCGTAGCACACGAAAAGGGTAACTTTACTCCCCTCTGGGGGAGTCACCCGGCTCCTTCTCCTCACCGGGGGTCTGGGCGGCTCAATCGGGGCTCCCTTGACTTCATGGGAGCCTCGCAGCTGCACTATGCCGGGCGCCTCAGGCCGGGAGGTGGGGCGGGCACCGACAGTGTGCCCCGGCCCCGCCTACCACACCGGCCCCTCGCGTGGGAACACAGACCGGCGGGGTGGCCTCCCGCTCCGGTTGCTCTTCTCGGGGCTCCCTCCTTGGCATGGGGGCCCCGCAACGAAGATTCACCCGGGTCCCCCTCCTACCTCACGGGGACCCGGGGCTTAGACTCCGCTTCTTCCTGCCTTCCTGGCCGCCCGGGCCGGCAACCAATCCCTACGCAGCGTTGGCGGGGGCGGGCCGATGACGAGGCCGGGCGCCCCCGTCACGTGACGTGAGTGCCGCGGCCTCAGGGCCTAGCGCGGCCCCTTCCTTACTTCGGCGGCCCTCTCCTGGTACCGGGGGCCGCCGCAACGACGCCGAACACGGCGGGGGTCTCTTTGGCGGCGCCGGGCTGCGGCGGTGACGGTGGCATCAATAAGGGGTAGGCTCCCTTTGAATTAATTATTCTCCTCAGCAAAAGCGCACCTCCACCAACGAGGGTAATCACAGGCTGCCACAGTCTCCTCATAAAACAGCGCTATTCATAACGCACGGCGCCTCCCTCTGCCCACAACCTCAGCTTCTTCCATTGACCACGCTGAGGGGGCAGGAATTCAGCGCTTCACCACACAGCACTGGACAGGCGGGCTTTTCAACACTAGGGGGCCACAACAGTCCCAGGGGCCCAGCGCGTCCACAGGGCCTCACACCACCTCAGCCAGCAACAATTCCTTTGGGGGCACAATCTTCCCCAGGGTGCTTCAGAGGGGCAGACAGTCCCACAGCAATTCCTCAGGGGCACACTCCTCACCTCCTGGGCGCTTCTTCACACAGCGCTGGCGTGGTACCCGGTCAAATAGCGTCAGTGACCTGGATAGGGGCCCTCCCTTGTCAGGGGCCCATGGGGACAGCAGAGGGGGGGTTTATAGGGGTGCAGGGCCCAGCTCACAGGCCCATGTGGCGGTAGCACCTCACAGCAGGTCCCCTCTCTTCTTTGTCCCAGCGCTGACTGACTCTCTGGTGACACTTCTCCCTATTTATACCCTCCTCCCAGGCAGAGCCAGGACCTTCTAGAATGTTGGCACATCTAGCCTAAACTGGTTCTAGGGGAGGGGGTGAGCACCCTGGGTGCCAGGCTTTCCCTCCAAAAGCTAGGGGTAGCTGGGTAATATTATCTAGACCGCTGACCTATGGCAGTCCAGTGGCAAAACCCAAGGCCATGGCATCCATTTTAAAAACAATACATTTCAATCAGGTGCAGTTTTAAAATGGGGGATTTTACAAGTGCTCACATTATTTCAGGTAATTACATTTTTCAAAAGGGGTCTCACACCACTCATGGCCTATACAGGTTTAATCCCATGGGGGAGACAATCTAGATAAGGGGGTCAAAAGCGAAAAATTTGGGGGAAAAGGCCAAGTCCAACACGACTCCCCCCCAGCCAAAAGCCAGGGTAGACATATCAATGCCTTGATGGGCTTCCCTGCTTGGGGCGGAAAAAGGTGGACGCAGGCCTGCAACTACAGGAGCACCTGCAATCTCTCCTCCACTCTGGAACCCAATGGTTCTCTTTCGCAACCCTCCCTTCACCAACAAAACCACCCCACTGGTGTTCCCTAGTGGGATGTTTCTCCTTCCTAGAGTGGGAGGCTCTAGCCTCAGGCTTGTAATTCTCTTGGACCACTCTCTTCTCTCCAAACTGCCACTGGTACACCCATCTGGGGTCTACACCCTCAGACTGCCCAGCCCTTAGGGGCGAGGCTCTCCTCCCCCTACTTCTCCTCTAAGGGTTCCTCCATCTCCTACGCCTGGGGACACCCTCACACAACTCTCTCCCCAACCTGGAGTCGAAACCCACAGGCTGAACTGGTGACCGGGGCGAGTCCTCCCTCTCCCTGCACCCCCTCCCAGAGTTCCGCACCCTCCTACCTGGAGAAGTACCCCTGGGAGTCACTTCCGGGGGGACTCTGGTTACAGAGGTCCCTCCCACCAGGGCAGGCAACCCCTGTCCCTGGCCACCCAACCCAGGATCTGCGCCCTGTGGCTGAGCTGGTGACAGAGAAGAGACCTTCCTCCCTCTGCACCCCCTCCCAGAGTTCCGCACCCTCCCACTGGGAGTAGTACCCCTGGGAGTCAAATTGGTAGGGACCTGAATTACAGGTACCCCACCCTCCAGGTCAGGCAACCCCTTAACCTGGAACCCCAGTCCAGGATCTAAACCCTGTGACTGGTCAGCCCCCCGAACCACTGGAGCTCCGATTATTGATGCTCCGGGTCCTCCTGACATGAGGGGATCCCTTCCTCTGGATGACACATCGGGACAGCCTAGTCTCCCAACCTGGGGTTCTCTTAAAGAACACTCCAGGCCCGGTGACCACAGCTGGGGCACCTCGGGACACCCCCCCGTCTCACTCCCTTCAGGATCACTCCCCTCAGCCTTCCCAGACGCTCTGGCACTTACCCAGAGGTCTGCCTCCCGTGCAAGTTCCCTAGGGTCTGAGAACCCGCACCGCAACAGATGGTGACGCAGTCTTGGGAAACAACTCCTCAGCATGTGCTCCCGGATAACGGCATGGCACAGCCCTTCCCAATCCTCCACTGCTCTCCTCACCACCCAATCCTCCAGTACAGTCCAACACTCCTCCTCGAACTCTCCCCAGGACTGATGGAACAGCTTTCCCCTGCCCTTAAACACTAACCAGTCCTCCTCTTCCGGGGAATCAGGCACAGTCTCTTGGGTTTCGGGAGTGGGACTCCTTGCACTGGACCTACACTCGCTGCCACCACTGGATCCCACCCTCTTCGGTGAATCCAGACTCCTAAAACCACTCTCAGGGGACAACCTACCCACCTGAGCTGATCTCTCTCTGGCGAAGGCCCTCTCCGCCTCCGCCATCCTCTCCTGCGCTAGGACTTTTTCAGTCTCTAGTCGCTGCTCTTCCACCCTCAGCTGCGCTAAGCCCTCGGCATGCCTGAGCTTTGCCAGCGCCAGCTGATACTCCCTTACTTCTCTCCTATCTACCCATTCTTCTGGGGACAGGGAAAGGGATGGGGCAGTGCCCCCGGGACTGGACCCAGTGCGAGACTCCCTATCTTCGGTGTCCTCCACAGCTACTGGCGTCTCTGCCCTGCTAGACTCTTCCTCCTCCTCATTGGAGCAATTACCTCCCAGGGTTCTGGATGGGGAGCCCTCTCTCTGGTCTCTAACCCACTGACCCTTCAAAACTTCGGGGGGGTAGTCAGACAAGTCCCCATCAATCTCTATGGGCTCTCCCCTCTTGAGGGCCTCATAGAGAAACAAATTCCTCCTAATGTTCCCTACTGGGGGTATCCCTCTCTCCAGGAGGAAGTCTATCACCTCCTGTTCGGTGTACTCCATCAGTTCCACTTCCTGGTAAATCAACCCCATCGTGGCGAGGTACACCCGGGACACACCCTCCCAGTGGAACAAGGGGACAGTTCAGAACATTCTTCAGGAGGAAGCAATTTAGCAAACAACAATAATCCCCACAACAAGGCTCGGATTACATCCAAAGCTCTATTTGCAGTGTAACCCGTGCCCGCTGTGGTACTGCGCAAACACAAGTCCTATCCCACCGCTCTGCCACCAAATGTTGGAAATGGGGGTTGCCCAAGTCTCAAAGGGGGTAGCATGGCATCAAGCGGGCAGGCCAAACTTCGAGGACATGTGAAGCATTCACGCAGTACACACAGACGACACACCAATCACACTACAAAAGAGTCACGACACCACCTTTGGTTGGAAAAAGAATACATTTAGTGATATCTCCAACCTGCAAGGTAAAAAGGAAAAGAATACACTGGTATTCACAACAAGGCGCCAACTGGCGCCAGAGCCAAGTACATCATGGGGAATTATTTACATGGGACAAAAAGGGTTGAGTCCAAAGTCCATGCTGTAATAAAGAAAATTGTGATTAAATATCAGTAGACCTGAGGCCAATCTGGCGGGGCCAACTCAGGCTCTCATCCTTAGGGGGTTGTAATTGCAAAATTGTACGTTAGCATAGAAATACATCATGCCCATTAGCACCAACCCACCCCTGTTAGGGAAAGAAAACATTAGGGCATCACGGCATAACATGGGCAGGAACACCTGCAATAAATCAACCTATCCGGCCCATCAATCTGGTACATAACAAGGGCCTGGAATAACATCAGGCCAACCCATTGACCAACCTAGGCGGAACATACATCGCCCAGCATAGATATCAGGTAGGAGCCCTCCTTATAGCTCAGGAACACCTGTAAGGGAATAGCTAGGCTCCCTCTACCAACAACCTCGGGGTATGAACATCAGGGTGTACACAACAGCCCACCCTTATTAGGCCCCTGACGTCCCAATCCCAGATCGGGGACGCAGTACGCTAGGCACTCTACTTTAGCATAAGGCCCCAACCCTAACTAGGGAGAACAGGCAGTTAGCAGTCACCTAACCCCTAGGCCCGTATTACCTTGAACCTAATGGGGGCCAGTTTCTGGGCCTAAGATCCTCAACCTAGGGCAAACCCTCTTCGGGGCCTACATATATAGGTGGGACACTTCAGGGAAAATTAGGCAACAGGCAAAAAGGTGCATTTCAATGAACCCCTCGCTGGGCTAGGCATGTCCAACCTTTTCCTGGGGGCCACAACAACATTCTACCTCTTTCCCTGTGACTTTTAGGGTGAATAGGGGCTTCCGTAGACAGTTCAGGTATCCCGGGGCTCTGGATCAGTCACCAGTAGGCTTTACTTGGTTTCTGGGCACTTGGGCCCCACATAGTCAACAGAGGCAGGGAAGGGGCGGACACCGACCCTGTGTCCCGTTGCCCTCTCCACCCCCCACACTATACATGGTTGCCCACACTCACCGGGCTGTCCAGGGCCTCCTTTGGGGTGGGGGCAGGCACCGGCAATGTGCCTCGACGCCCCTGCTTCACCGTGCTCTCAATTGCAGGGCTTCCCTGACCCACCCGGGAGCCCTGCGGGTCCTGCAGCACCTTCCTGCGACTTCCGATTCTCCCAGGCCCCTCTTATCCTGTGGGGACCTGGTCTGCAAGGCGTGGGGGCAGGCACCGGCAATGTGCCTCGAGGCCCCCTGGCGTAGCACACGAAAAGGGTAACTTTACTCCCCTCTGGGGGAGTCACCCGGCTCCTTCTCCTCACCGGGGGTCTGGGCGGCTCAATCGGGGCTCCCTTGACTTCACGGGAGCCTCGCAGCTGCACTATGCCGGGCGCCTCAGGCCGGGAGGTGGGGCGGGCACCGACAGTGTGCCCCGGCCCACCACACCGGCCCCTCGCGTGGGAACACAGACCGGCGGGGTGGCCACCCGCTCCGGTTGCTCTTCTCGGGGCTCCCTCCTTGGCATGGGGGCCCCGCAACGAAGATTCACCCGGGTCCCCCTCCTACCTCACGGGGACCCGGGGCTTAGACTCCGCTTCTTCCTGCCTTCCTGGCCGCCCGGGCCGGCAACCAATCCCTACGCAGCGTTGGCGGGGGCGGGCCGATGACGCGGCCGGGCGCCCCCGTCACGTGACGTGAGTGCCGCGGCCTCAGGGCCTAGCGCGGCCCCTTCCTTACTTCGGCGGCCCTCTCCTGGTACCGGGGGCCGCCGCAACAACGCCGAACACGGCGGGGGTCTCTTTGGCGGCGCCGGGCTGCGGCGGTGACGGTGGCATCAATAAGGGGTAGGCTCCCTTTGAATTAATTATTCTCCTCAGCAAAAGCGCACCTCCACCAACGAGGGTAATCACAGGCTGCCACAGTCTCCTCATAAAACAGCGCTATTCATAACGCACGGCGCCTCCCTCTGCCCACAACCTCAGCTTCTTCCATTGACCACGCTGAGGGGGCAGGAATTCAGCGCTTCACCACACAGCGCTGGACAGGCGGGCTTTTCAACACTAGGGGGCCACAACAGTCCCAGGGGCCCAGCGCGTCCACAGGGCCTCACACCACCTCAGCCAGCAACAATTCCTTTGGGGGCACAATCTTCCCCAGGGTGCTTCAGAGGGGCAGACAGTCCCACAGCAATTCCTCAGGGGCACACTCCTCACCTCCTGGGCGCTTCTTCACACAGCGCTGGCGTGGTACCCGGTCAAATAGCGTCAGTGACCTGGATAGGGGCCCTCCCTTGTCAGGGGCCCATGGGGACAGCAGAGGGGGGGTTTATAGGGGTGCAGGGCCCAGCTCACAGGCCCATGTGGCGGTAGCACCTCACAGCAGGTCCCCTCTCTTCTTTGTCCCAGCGCTGACTGACTCTCTGGTGACACTTCTCCCTATTTATACCCTCCTCCCAGGCAGTGCCAGGACCTTCTAGAATGTTGGCACATCTAGCCTAAACTGGTTCTAGGGGAGGGGGTGAGCACCCTGGGTGCCAGGCTTTCCCTCCAAAAGCTAGGGGTAGCTGGGTAATATTATCTAGACCGCTGACCTATGGCAGTCCAGTGGCAAAACCCAAGGCCATGGCATCCATTTTAAAAACAATACATTTCAATCAGGTGCAGTTTTAAAATGGGGGATTTTACAAGTGCTCACATTATTTCAGGTAATTACATTTTTCAAAAGGTGTCTCACACCACTCATGGCCTATACAGGTTTAATCCCATGGGGGAGACAATCTAGATAAGGGGGTCAAAAGCGAAAAATTTGGGGGAAAAGGCCAAGTCCAACACACACCAAGTATGGAACCCTATTTGTCCTGGCCGATGTCGGGCTATGATCGTTATTTGTTAACCAGGTTCCGTCTGGACTTTTTCCACCTATTTCTAGCTGTTCCAAAAGGCAGCCACCGAGGTCAAGTGCTACCACCCTGCGGCTGCGACAACGTGTCTCCGCAGGATCTGGTGCACTTTTTATTTATTTTTCCTTTTTATGATACACCTCGGAGGTTTTATCTTAAGCCTATTCTTAAAAAACTGAATTTTAACCAAGTTACACCTGCACCTTGTTATTTACAGCTGCTAACTCACAAATGCACTTTATTTGTAACTGGCTTCTTAAAATTGGCCATAAAATTTAGAAATAGCATGGAGGGTTAATTGCCTAGAACTGTTGTTAATGTTGTATCTGATTAACGGTGATTGTAAACTCTGGATATGTGGCTTTTAGATATCTGATTTTATTTGTGTTTTCATTAAATTGTGCTTTTATGGTTGTTTTTGTATGAATAACCGAATAAAGATTTTGACTTTGACTATGACTACTCTTTTGTCTCCATCTTTACCACGATGATTTTTATTTAGCCTTGTGTCGAAACCTGATATCTGCAACTTACTACTGTTTACTTTGATCACTGGATAAATATACTTAAAAAGGGTAAACAGTAGCACAGGGCCAATTTGCCAACATTCAGACCAACTAGGTTCTACATTTAGATCTGCCTCCTACTTTAACAGCAGCATACATTGCATACGTTTAAAAGGCATCTCCCACGTGTGATGGTCTTAGAGTATTTTCTAAACTCGCTTTTTAGTGTAACATTGGCATGGCATGCTCCATGTCCTTGCACCAAGGACCTATTTTGCAAGACACACTCTGACTCAAAGAAAAACAATGTCCAAACAAACCCGCTTTGTCTTCAAAATTCCAGATGTGCTTTCACAGAATAAACTAAGCAGCACTAGAGCAATGACGCATTATTATGAAACGGTGCTGAGGAGAGCAGATTTCAGATATGTAAAAACTGCAAATACTAGAACTGTAGTGGGATTTTCTGCCAATATTGATAGCGCAAGAAATACAGAAAAAGAACAATAGAATAGGAACCTGGGCATAAGAATAACTTATTTTTAACAGAAAAATGTGAAATAAATGAATCTGTCAAATAATGGGCCTCTGGAAAAAAACAAATAATAGAATGTGAAGAAACATGCAGAGCTCAAAACAAAATATAATTATCATAAAATAAAATAAAATGGGTTGAAGGCCACAATAAGGCATAGAAATTGAAAACATGGTTGTGGTTAATCTCACACCATTATGCTTGCACAGCAGACTCCAGCCTCAAAAATATCAATTTAGCTTAAATTTTAGAGTTTACTGTTACAGGTCTAGACAAAGAGAACTCTAATTTCATGTTTGTTGAATAGACAAAACAAATACGATTTAAAAATAGGAACAGTAAACTGTGAGGCATACTTTTCGAAGCCAGCTTGTAATTCTCTTTTTGGTGTTTCCTTGGATAAATTTAATTTAAAAGGTGTGTCCAGTTCTGAAAAGACAGCAATGGGCAATAAAACTATCTATCTATATATATCTATATATATATATCTATATATATATATATCTATATATATATATCTATATATATATATATATATATATATATATATATATATATATTCACTGAAAAAACCATAGGTTATAGACCATATATAGTTAGGAATTAGCATTTAAAAAACCTTATTTTACTCACACAAAACCATTGAAATTCCATATATAGTTAGTTGCACTAACTATATATCGCGCACCCGCAATCCACTGCTGATCATGTCACATATTACATCATTCATGACATGGTCAGTGACATCACTGATGACATCACTGATGACATCTCAAATGACATCACTGATGACATCACTGATGACAACATCCAGTGACTGTATGTTTCTGTAAAGTTAAAATATGTCTTACATATTGAAGAATGAGTGGATGTATAAGTGTCTGGATGAAGAATTTAGTAGGTGCGTGACTGACTGTATGAGTGAGTGATTAAATGTGTCTCACTGAATGCATAGGTTAGTGACTAAACTGTCTTAATTTGTGCATCATTATGTCTGTTGTTCTGTAAACTGCTGCATGTGTTGATCATTAGCTATACGAGAGGCTATATGTGTTATTAATTGGTTGCCCAAGTATTTCTATGGGAGATTGAGTTTGTGTGGGGGTGGCTGGAAGGTGTGTGACTCTGTGCATAGATGTGTGAGCAGTTTATTCACTAGGTGTATGAGTTCAAGAGTGCATGTGGAAACAGCTACATGGGCAGTTGAATGTGTGCATGAGTGTATTGATGAGTGAATGGATATCTCAATGCTACATGTCATAGTAAGTACATATGTAAAACACAGTACATGTGAGAGCTGGCATATATAAATAACTATGCATGAGAGCCACTGAATGAGTGAGTGGTTGTATCGATCATTGTGAACTTGTATCAGGGATTGTATAAGAGAGTAAATATGTGTTAGTATATGTTTCAATAAGTAAGGTGTGTTTAACTGTATAGTTGAAGAAATGGAGGTGAGATTGTTTCTTTGCATGACTGACTGGGTGTGTGAGTAACTCCATGGATGAGTGTCTGTATACACTGAGTGTATCTAAGGTTATATTAGAGTCTGAAGAGGTTTATCGTATTAGCACAAGAATGATGTCAAATGAGATGTCATCAGTGATGTCATCAGTGATGTCATTTGAGATGTCATCAGTGATGTCATCAGTGATGTCACTGACCATGTCATGAATGATGTAATATGTGACATGATCAGCAGTGGATTGCGGGTGCGCGATATATAGTTAGTGCAACTAACTATATATGGAATTTCAATGGTTTTGTGTGAGTAAAATAAGGTTTTTTAAATGCTAATTCCTAACTATATATGGTCTATAACCTATGGTTTTTTCAGTGAATTTCAATGGTTTTTTAATAGCAAATATCATAAGCTGTCGAATGTCAAGTACGTGGTAAGTAAAAACATTTTCGTGTTTATGCACACTGATCTGCTTTGAATGCTGCCCCCACCCCTCATTTCTATTAGGAGTACTCTCTCTTTGCAGATAGTGAAGGGTAGTTAACGCAGGCCTTTGCCCCCGTTGTAATCCGTCGTGCCTGCTTCTCTCTCCATTTGATTGATTGTTCTCTTTTGTTCATTCTCTATTTACAAACAAGCACAGAGTCGCAATACTCCGTTTAGTCTTTGCAGATAGCTAAAAATCGTGTAAAAAAACAAAAGGAATCTAGCAAAATCAGTAGGCCACTAATGGGATCTCTTTTTGACCTCCCTAAAATAGAAACATTAGGAACAACCTGTTGATAATACCAATGTGTAGGTACATAAGCGGCGTTCATTTGTGTTCACAGTACCCCTTGTTGATTGTTTGAATCCAGCATTGAATTGTTCGAAGTTGGTTCTCTTAAGAATCTTCTCTGCCTGCAAACGAGGAAGAATAGGAATATTCTCTCTCCCTTTGCAGATAGTGAAGGGTAGGTAACGCAAACCTTTAACACGTCGTGCCTATTTCGTTCCTCATTGATTGATTGTTTCCCCAAACATTGACTGTTTGGGAATTGGTTCTTTTTGGAGGTATTCCCTGTTTGCAAATATACGTAGGAAAATCTTTGCAAATAGTGAAAGGGTACGTAATGCGGACCTTTCTCCCCCGTTGTAATCTGTCATGCCTATCTACTCCCCACTGATTGATGCACCTGTTTCACCCGGACCATTTACTAGAGATACGTCATCTGGCCCGACCAGAGAGCACCCCTAGTAAAAAGGACATATGCAATAATAACGAAGTGATCACTGTATCCTGTTAACAGAAACTTTAGCATGAAACAACCTGGAAAGAAAAGAATAGGAAAACGAAAATCAGTAGGCCACTGATGAACATGAACTTTTATTAAACAACGAACAAAGAAACGATAACATAACGTAATGATAAAACCTATTAATGTCCTAGAAACAAGAAAACGTTAAAATATGCCAGTGGTGAGAGACCAGAAAAACAGTAAGAGAAACCAAATCACCCCTCGCTGTCCCACCGCCTGCCACGCCAAAAAAATCGATAGACTAGGGAAAATGCAAGTCAGTAGAACATCCGCCCCCACTCTGGAAACTTCCAAGGTGGGGCAGGGTTGCGGCTACGCCCAGCCGGAAGCAGCCCATATAAGGCGGGTCCTGCTGCCACGCCTCGGCCAGGAGATCCTAACGTAGGGTGTAGCCGGAGGAGAGGCCGAGGCCAGCGGGACCCGGCCAGGGGATTGCCTTTACAACGCTGAAGAGTTGCAGGGGGGGGAATGTCTCCTCGACCCTCCCCTCTCTCTCCCAGTCCGGCCGCGGTGGCCCTTGACAGTTTCAGGTAGTCCCGCCACATGCTCTTCCGGTCCGGCCACAAATGGTCGGGGGGCCGAGGCCGAAGGGATCCGGCTGCAGCCGATAAACCAAGGAACCCGTTCATGGGGCCAGAGCCAGGGGCGTCCGGCCGACATCCACCGGAAGCCCGGCCCGAAGACGGACGGGACACTTCTTCTTTCTTGAATAATGGCTGCGACAACACTGGGGGGGGATGTCTTGCACATGCCTCCGACCCCCCCCCCCCCCCTCGTCCTCATCGCCTGGTCCGGCCATAACAAATCTCAAGCGAGACGCCGTGGGGTGCACTGGGAGGGAGAGACGGTGCGAACAGGCCTCTCCCGCCTCCCCAGGTGGAGGCTTCCCAGCTGCACCCTCAGCGCTCCAGGCGCCCGGAAAAGGGTTCTTCCACTGTGGCCATGCTGCAACGTCTCGCCCGGCAGGGTGGAGCCCGTCCGCTCATTTGACCCCGCGATCGCCAGTAGCTACCGAACTCTCAAAACGGCGGTCGACCTGGCAAGAGCAGGCCCAGCATAAAGAAATGGCCCGGTCACTGGTTGACTCCACCACCGTAGTCCTCCACGACCTTGAAGATTCTAGAGGAGCCGCGGGAGTCTCCGACCCCCGATGGGGAATGACTGCCATGATCGCCCGTGGAGTGACGAAACTGTATCCGCGGGACGTCGCCGCTCCCATGCTGGCGCCAGCCTCACTTTGAATTACTAGAATCCTGCAGACCTCAGTTCCGGTGAAAGCACAGTGTGACCCGGTAGGAAAAATTGTTGCACCCCCTCCCCTTTTTGACTGATAGTTCAAACCACCGATCCTTTCCTTTGCCCTTTTAACGGAACTTTGGACTGCCTCCCCCTCTTTTACATTTTCTAGAGAAAACAAAACATTAACCACTACATTAGCATAGCAGTTGACACCAGAACTGTTTTCAAATTGAAAACCAACAACATCTTCAACAGAATCCTTTTTGTTTCTGCTGTGACCCTGCTACAGCACAGGCATTGTCCCCAGCAGTAATTCTGCAATGCCGGTAAGAATAGCTGTGGTGCCTACTGGACTCACTCACCCCCGCGGCGCCCCACGCCGTTATTTGCTGGGCGGCAACTTACTAGACATCACTTTCGTGCCATCTAGATTTCAGCGCGTTCTGCTGCCTTGGAACTATTCGCACAACAGACTGCTACTGACGACCCACCCCCAGGCAACATCTTCTGAATTTTCATAATTTGAAAGAACTAGTAACATGTCCTCATCAGGAATTCAAAAGAAATTGCCACGGTCTCTTCGTTGTTTAAATGTTTTTACTGTTTTTGTTTTGTTGTATATATTTATATGTTATTAAAGTTTTATATTCCTACTACTTTGTTGGAGTGCTATATATTTTTAATGTGACACATAATTGTAAAAACTTTGATGTACAAAGAGTCATTCCTGGAATCTTCCGCTTCAGGCTCGGTCCCCTCCCCAATCACAATACAGGATGGTTTTCAGATAGTAGGAACACGTGTGGTGTGACGGATCTCATCGGGTGTGGGCCTTGATCTACTATAACTCCTTTGAAGAGGGGTGATTCTTTACAGCTGGAGCCATAAACTACATCTGCAGGGCTAGCTGATAGCCTGGACAATCGGACACAGAGGAAGAGGAGTGTCAGAGGGTGCGGTAGTGAATAGGGCGAAAGGGAGGTGTCGGGCGGGCACAGAGTGTGATTCTCAGGGAAGAGCAGCGCAGATGGGGGGAGGTTTATTGCCCATGCATAAGACAGAGAGCGGGGGTGACCAGTGCCTGGGGAAGATGCTTGCGAGGGTGGGGAGCCATGCTACGAAACGACAGCGTGCAGAGAATGTGGGTCTGGTCAAGGCATCTAAAATGGCTGCCGTGCACGACAAAAGTGTGGCATTTCAAAAAAGGCAAGATGGCGCAAACAATGTTTTTCAACACTTCCTCATTTCCTTCGAATCGAACGTTAACAGACGTTGGTGCATATTACCAAAGTTAAGCGATATTTATCGCTAACGATGCTTACCAACGAATTTTTTACCGCTAAGCATCGTCAGAAATTATCGAAGATAAACCTTGCTATTATCAAGGTTTATCGCAAATGCGATAATAAACGGCCGCAATGCATGAATATCGCTAAAAAGTCCGCGATATTCATGCATTACCGAGCTAATGCTCTTAGCCATTTTATCCACTCCCATTGGATAACATGGCTAAGAACTGCTCAGGGCAGGTGTTACTTTTTAGAGATATTCGCGCTTAGCGCGAATATCTCCAAAAGTTGGTAATAGGAGATAGATATCTTGCATGTTGTAATGCAAATTATTGTGGTATATGGAACTCATACCATAATCTCTCAGGAAAGCAGAAACTGATCCTTTTAGGACCGCCTGAAAAGGCCTAGGGGGTGAGGGGTACTCTACTTTGCCCCCTTTTCACGTTCCGAACTATTTTATTTTACTCTCTTCTGTAAATACACAAAATAGCAGCGATAAGATGCATCGGAGACACACAGTGAGAGAAAGGAGGCCGGAGATGAAGAAGAGATGTCAAATACACATTGGAGATAATATAGTGGCAGAAGGGAAGTAAATATGAGTAAACTTACCATGTAACATAAAAATGTTGCACTCTATACTATAAGTCTCATTTTATACTACAATCACTTCGCTACAACCTCATAAATTAAAAATAAAAATGAATAATGTCTCAAACAATTTTTGATTTCTAAATATAAATTTATTCTTCAGAATTTTCTAAATTTGAAAGAACTAGTAACATGTCCTCATCAGCAATTTCCTCATGAAAAGTCTGCAATGATGATTCTTGTAACTCTATGGTCTCCAAACATTCGATAAATTCGCCATCAACAGATTGATCAAAAAAATCATTCAAGTCATCTCCTGCTTGTGACAATATTTCATTATTGGTGCTGTCATTTTCAATCAATGTAGTGGAATCATTCAAGTCATCTCCTCCTTGTGACAATATTTCATTATTGGTGCTGTCAATTTCAATCAATGTAGTGGAATCATTCAAGTCATCTCCTCGTGACAATATTTCATTATTGGTGCTCTCAATTTCAATCAATGTAGTGGAATCATTCAAGTCATCTCCTCGTGACAATATTTCATTATTGGTGCTCTCAATTTCAATCAATGTAGTGGAATCATTCAAGTCATCTCCTCCTTGTGACAATATTTCATTATTGGTGCTGTCAATTTCAATCAATCTAATGAAATCATACACGTCATCTCCTCCTTGTGACAATATTTCATTATTGGTGCTCTCAATTTCAATCAATGTAGTGGACAATTCAAAAGAAATTGCTACGGTCTCTTCATTGTGAGCCATTTTATTTTGAAATTGCTTGCTGTAAATTGCAGAAAAAAATAATCACTTTCATTTATCGTTTTTAGTAATACATAATATAAAACTAACTTTATCAAGTATTTAGTATAACAGAAGGACTGCAAATAAATAACAGAAAACATTTTTCAAATTATCTTCAAGTGTACAACATAGTTCCCCTTACAAATTAACAACTCACCTTTTTAAAAGTAGGAGAAGTGTTAGTACTGTGTAAATCAAACACCAGAAATTCACCACCAAAAATTCCTCACAAATGTACCTCAGACAGTAGTATCACAAAATGGCTGTGGTTTCCTCTCATTTGACATATATACATAACCAATTAACTTTCATCACACACAAATACAAAACCAAAGTAACATTTTAATTGGTTCTAAATTTCAACACTTTCAAATGTGTTTTCCCCATGCAATTTTCCATAGGACATTTACATACGTCTACAGCCTGAATGGCTGAACGGAATTACACCAAACTTGGCAAAATGGTACATCAAACCTAAGAGGTCAGGAAGGATCTACTATGCCCCCTTATGGTCATTTGCCCCTTCGCTTTGGCCTCCTCTTGTCTCTCGATCCTACCAAGAGACAAGATGGCGGCCGCTACGGACTGTTTGGAATGTTGACAGACGCCGGAGAACCAATCAGCTTCGCAAAGCTCCGTAACGCGAAAAGTACGCGAAGCGGAGCGCTGTTACAGATATATATCTTTTTTTGAACGTTAATTTCTCAAAATCCACTGGAGCACATATATTGAGACCTAGCAAAGGCACATCGGGCTACCAGTCCCTAATATTTTGCCAAGTTTCGTGCAAATCCATTCAGCCGTTCGATTATTGACATTTAGATACGTCTACAGCCTGAATGGCTGAACGGAATTACACCAAACTTGGCAAAATGGTACATCAAACCTAAGAGGTCAGGGAGGATCTACTATGCCCCCTTATGGTCATTTGCCCCTTCGCTTTCGCCTCCTCTTGTCTCTCGATCCTACCGAGAGACAAGATGGCGGCCGCTACGGACTGTTTGGAATGTTGACAGACGCCGGAGAACCAATCAGCTTCGCTTCACAAAGCTCCGTTGCGCGAAATGTCCGCGAACCGGAGCGCTGCCCGGTCCGCTGTTACAGATATATATCTTTTTTTAAACGTTAATTTCTCAAAATCCACTGGAGCACATATATTGAGACCTACAAAAGGCACATCGGGCTACCAGTCCCTACAATTTTGCCAAGTTTCGTGCAAATCCATTCAGCCGTTCGGGCTAAAAGTGAGGCCAACCGCCCTATGGAAAACTCAATGTTAAAAACACGTTTTGGGACCCCCCTTTTTTCTCGACCCCCCCTGGACGAACCCCCCCCCCCCAATTTTCAGGGGCTGCTCAGAAACAAAATGTGCCATTTTCCTGAAAATTTCAGCCAATTCCGTCCACAAACGCCAAAGGTATTCGACATAGAATTTTCAAAAATCCCATAGAGAAAAAATCCTAACTATATATACCTACTGGCGACCGCCAGTAGGTAATATATATATATATATATATATATTGCACTGGCAATGCTTGCCTGGGCGCCTGCCTCAATAATATCCAGAAACCATCCATTCCTCATTATTAAAGTGTGAGGCTGACAACGACAGCCGCCTGACTGAGATTTTAGCTGTACCAAACCTAGTGAAACTGACAGGATACACTGTATGGCTTGTGCGAAATAGTTTTCAGATGGCCTTCATTCTCGCCAGCTACTCTTGGGCAACCACAGGAGGAAATGTTCTCTAACTCACTAAGAAGAATATGCTCCCCACTGATTCGCCCTATTTACTATATTCTAAAGCAACTTAACGTTAAACCCGAATTCGCTTTCAGTTCAATGCAGTATTTCCGGAGTGACTTTGGGCAACCAATGTAGCAAGAAAGCACGTACAAAAAATTCTCAGCTCCACGTTCACCTGTCTGAACGAAAAAGCCCCACATCAACAACAATACTAATTACGCCTCAACCCACCCCAACAAATACAGTTTGTAGCATTCTAAAACAAATCGCACAATTCAGAAACCAATTAAACAGTCCTTGCTTGGTTTGACTACAGACTCTGAAACAGCTTCCCTTTCAGATCCGGCCTCCTCCTGTGTAAGAGAGTCCTCAAACATTCCTTCCACTCGCCCCTACATGAAAACTCTCTTCCAAAGCAGGACAGACAGATACAACTTCTTTAGACTGAAGCTGAGAGCCAATTAACAATAAAAGTTATTTGAAATCAATAAACACAAAAAAACTTGCGCCAATCAAAGGAGCAACCACAAGTGATCAGGGCCGGACTGGGAACAACAACCGGCAGGCCGAACACTGGGGGGGGGTTGGAGATGCTGCCGAGCTCTTTACCAGGGCCGGTTTCATAGCTGCCAAGGTTCAGATTGCTATGTGTGACATTTTCAAAATTTCAATGCAATTATGAGTGACATTTCAACGAGTATGAGTGACATTTTCTTGCGAGCATAAAATTAAGCAATTTAGACAATGTTACATATAGCAATCTGAAAACTTGGCAGCTATAGGCAGGCCTGAACCCTCACCTGGGACAATGCCTGACCGGACCTGTGAAAATGATCTTAAGATACACTCACTCACAGAGGCAGATTCGGCTTGATGTGTGCGATAATTAGGTATTGAGGGCATGTATATGTGACCTTTACATCGTAAGTTCTAATCAAGACAGACTTTACTTTCGCAGCTGAGTTCAACTTGTTTGTGTAGACAACGTGCAGAGCTGCAGTATGTAACTGTACGCAGGCTTAATGACGTATACTTCAAAGTCAAAAGAACTTTATTCGAATGTTCATAGTAACATCCATAATTCATATATTACTAAGAGTCACATAAAGTAAAAGATCACAGACAGAAAATACAGTAAAAATTTATAAATATATACAGTTATATTAGTTAAAAATATTTCTCTCGGCACAACGCAATTATCCCTCCATACTTTCCCTAAATTTGATTGCAAGTTTTAAAAAGCTACATACAAATAAAGTGCAGTCACAGCTTAATAGTTGGAGGTAATAAAGTGCTGGTCGGATTTGTGCAAAATTCAATTGTTTGAGGATTGGTTTTAAATATAACTTCCTTGGTACAAGATAAAAAGGGCAGATGAATAAAAAGTGTGCCAGGTCTTGCGGAGACTTTTCGTCGCAGCCGCAAGGTGGCAACACTTGGCCTCGATGGGCCCCCCTCGGTACGGCCAATAAAAGATGGAATAGATCTAGGCGGAACCTCGAAAGCAAAAAGCGATCATAACCTGACAGGGGCCATGACAGGTACTGTTCCATTTGCAGGCAGGTTTTTAGTAACACATGTTTCCGGACACTGTCTTTCTTTAATTCGGCCTCCTCCCGGGCTAAATACCTAGAAGCAATGAAGGTCTTCTTCACAAAAATAACGTCTGATTTAGTAACAAGCTCTGGGGTTGCAAAAAGGTCAGGACGCCCTAGTTCAGATAAACATTTGCTTATATATTTGAGCCAGGGGACTTTGGATCCATTTTCCCACGTTAATGCTTCTTTCAGGATTTGTTGAGTGAGGGGTATTTCAGTATTTGTCCAACAGTTCAGCCAACAAAGTATAGGATTTACGGCTATTCTGTCACTCAAATAGGGCATACCTAATTCTTCATGGACAGAAAAGTTGTCTGTGCCCCTTGGTACCCTCAAAACCCGTTTTAAAAAGCTATTTTCTGCAACCTCCAGCCCTCTAGGAGAAGTAAACCCCCATAGCTCACTTCCATAACATGCAATAGATATGCTTTTTGCTTGATAGAGTTGGAGCAGTGCAGCCACCGGACTATTGCCCATTTTTCTTGCAAAGTCAAGTATGGCTGCATTGGCCCTGGTTACCTCTCCCGTTTTCCTCTGTACTGCGGGTCCCCAGTTCAGCTGATGGTCAAAAAGGACACCCAAATAAGAGAATGTCTTGGCCACGGGGATTTTTTCCCTGTTAACATTAAAGGAGTTTGGCTTTTTATTCCCCAAGCCTACCTTCATGACATAGGATTTTGAGTTGTTAATACTCAGGTCCCGTGACTTCATGAAGTCATGAAATGCTTTTAACAGGGTTTGTAGGCCTGTTGCAGTCCTGGATATCAGGACTGCATCGTCCGCGTAAAGCAGTACCGGCAGTCCTTTCCGGCCAACATAGGGGTAGTCAACTCCCGTGCCCAAGAGATACTCCTCTAGATCGTTAATGTACAGGTTGAAGAGGAATGGGGCTAGAATACACCCGTGGCGAACGCCCCGGTGTATTCCAAAGTCCCTTGTTACTTTTAAGTCTTGTGTATATCTGACATTTGCTCTTGTGTCAAAGTGCATGTCGACTAATAAGTTAATTAGGTTTTGCTCTATACCCATTTTTGCCATGACATCCCATAGTCTACCTCGATCTACACAGTCGAAAGCCGACGATAGGTCCATGAATGCCATATGAATTGTACCTTCCCAGGCCATGGTATATTTCCCCATGATCATGTACAGGTTCAGACACTGGGTAATCGTTGAATGACCAGGCCTGAATCCGTATTGAATTGGGGAAATTACATTATTTTCATCTGCCCAGGCTGTTAATCTATTTAAAATTATACCCCCTACCACTTTTGCTACAGAATTAATTAGAGATATTGGTCTGTAGCAGAGTGGGCTGCTACGATCTCCTTTTTTGAATACAGGTACTATAGTGGAAATCCCCCACGACTTGGGGCAACCAGAAGCTGCCGCCGCATTTACTACAGCGGTAAGGACTGGGGCCCATAGTGATGGACAGGATTTAAAGAGATTTGGGGGGAGGCCATCAGGCCCAGGGGCCTGGTTACAGGTTAGGCCTTGAATTCCTTTTTCCACCTCATTTATTGAAAAATGCAAAAAATTCTCCATAGGAGTAGTAAATTTATGCTCTGCCTGTGGCTTATCACTTTTAAAAATGGTGCTGAAATGAGTGCCCCATTCTTCCTCTGGAATATTTGTGCCAAGGACCATATTACTTGGGTCATCAAACAAAGGTTTGTTGATAATTTCCCAGAACCTAGCGCTGTTACCCAAGATTTTGGGATCTAAGAGAGACTCCCAAGTGCTTACCTTTACCTCTTTTTTCCGTAATGCAATAATTTTTTTATATTGTACTCGCATAGCCTTAATGCATGCCGGGTCTCTGGGTCTGGCTTTTAGGGCCGTCTTAAGGTCTCTATTAGCTTTGGAACAAGAATGATCAAACTATTCAGGGTTGTTTCCAGCATGCCCTTTTGCTGGCACCATCAGCAAAGACCCTACTGTTTCTACAACCCCCTCAAAGGCAGACAAAGTTTGACCGGGAGATGATGTGGGTGACACACAAATTGAAAGATCAGACCTACAAAGGTTATTTATCGAGGTGTACAGGTTATCACAGTCCACCATTGTCCATTTTAGGCGGCGTTTTCCATTTATGCACTTTATAGTTCCCCGGCCTTCGCTGCGCTTTCGCAAGTCAAGAATGCCTCCTCCCAAATTGATGGAAATCGGATTATGATCGCTGTGGGCATTCAATTGAATGCGAAAATCCGAGGCAAAGTTAGCGAGGTCCGTGGATAATAGGATATGGTCTATGTATGAACCGTTTGTATTACCTTTATAAGTGGGAACTTGAAAAAGTGTATGCTCCACCGTCTCAGACATAGCTGCAACTAAGTTGTTTTTGTCCATCAAGTTGTTAAGCTGAGTTCCACGCCGAGAGTGGTCAAAATGAAAACCTTTTATGCTGTTGCACCCTAGATGACCCATGGGCGTCTCTCCTGGGTTCCCACAGGGATGGGTATTGAAGTCACCAGCGATCAACAATTTACTCGACAAGTTCCTCTCATTATCTCTCAAAAAGTCACACAACTGCAGTAAGTTGCATTCTCCATACTGATTTACTGCGTTGTAAAAATTGATCAAGGTCAAGGTATGTTTACCCCTTTTCAACTCAAGTACTTGAATGTTCCTATTGCCTGTTTGGCGGATGTTTTATGGTAGATAAGAGCCAAACTTATGTAGATTGCCAAGCCCCCTTTTGCTCTTCCACTACTTGAGGGTTCTGCTGAGGTAAAAAAGCTTTGGTATCCCTCGATGTGGACAAATTTGTTATCTACCAGCCATGTTTCTTGCAGACATATCATTGCGTGTTGTTTAACAAAAGACAGCCAGGTAGGGTCACAAACTTTGTCGGCCAGGCCTGCCGTGTTCCAGGAAACCAAACTTGCGCTGCAGGACAGTCTAGTATCTATGTCTGTCTCTATGTCTAGGTTTGCAGAATTAGTGGCTTTCGGGTGGATAAGCTCTGTTCGTGTTACTACCTGTTCTTCAGTGATGTTGTAATTATATTCTATATTAGCTGGTTCATGGCTGAGAGCTTCTGGATGGTCTGTGGACGACTCTGGTCTATTTTGTAAAAGTGGGCTCTCTGATAAAGTTCTTATATCTGGGCCCATCTGCTCGGTCGATGATATACTCTTAATAGTGTTAGATTCATTTGGGCCCTTTATACCATCACTTTTGTCACATGTTATCTCATGGTTTGCACTGTCTTCATGTACAGAGGGGATTCACTGTTCAGGTAGTCAATCAACCCCCTCCAGGTCGTACTGCTCATAAAAGGCATTAAATCTATTTGAAGTAGGAACATTGTACTGATTGTTCATATGAGTTGAATAGGGGTATTCCTGTTGAGGTACCTGATATAATCCTTCCCTCCTATCTGGGTTCATTTCAAAATGATCTATATTTCTATGGTCCCTGGGTATAGCCCGACCTGGATATAATAGATCATCTGTATTGTAATGGCTATAGTTACCTGTAGTATCCCAATTTTGATGTTGATTAATGTGAGTGTAGGACCCTCTCTGTTCCCCTGGGGGATGTGAATACCTATTGTTTGACCCGGGACCATTTTAAGGATAAAAATAACTGAGGTCCATTATGCGGATCAGACTATTTGTAGAGCTATCCCTCCATCTGGTGATGTAACTTGCCACACGAGTGCCTTTAAAGGTTACAATGATGCAATCTCCTTCAGTAGACTTAAATCTATGTCCCACCCAGTCTACCCTCTTGACATAGGCTATACGACCATCAAGATGTAGGGGAAGCGGTCTATGTGTAGTTAGCCAATGGCTCACCTTGTTTTTTAATTCCCCATATGTTTCTATTTTCCCCTCACCCAATTTTGGAACGCCTATCATAACTATTGTATATGGATGAGACTCGGGGGGGAAGGTTGATGCAAATTGGCTTTTTGGCAGGTTTTCGATTTGATTTTTCAAGGAGGTCATTTGTGGGCATATTTTGTGACACTATGGGCCTTAAGGATCCGTGCTGATCAACTTGTTTGTCCAGAGATAGCCGCCCATTCACTCTCATCAATTTCAACTAAAGGAGACTCAGGAGCAGCATTAGGGTCTGAGACTGTTACAGGTACAGTATTATTGGGTGCATTGGAGTTTTTATTAGAGACATTTGAAGCTGGTCCTAACGATAGAGGGAGTGGTGACTGTTTAATGTTATCATTTAGAGATTAATTTTTTGGTCGTACGGTCTTTTTATTAGTCGATTTTAGTGGACATTTGGCTGACATCTCTTTTACTGGCACTGATCTAAGTGTTTCTAACACTAATGCTGTATTCTTATTTTGTGTGACTTCAGATTTCTCAATAATTTCTTCCAATTTGATAATTCTTTCTCGTATGGGCAACAAAAGGGACCTTATTAGATATTCTAATTGTATCAAAAGTGAATTATCACTTAGAGTTAGTGATTCAGTCTGACATGACCGGTCTGTGCTGCCTAATGTATTATCTAGCTGTTGGGATACCATCAGACTAGGTAGTGGTAAAGTCTGGTAAGTAGGTGTCTTACTTGTCTGTTTGGTCAATCTAAAAGTAGATCAGATGTCCTTCGCTAAAAGCTTATGTTTACAAATTGGTCGGGAAATTAGCCTCCTATTTGGTTTTAACTTTTTCCTGTGCCGCCTTTTTGATTTGGTTACCAAACTGTCTTTTTCTTTTTCGCCCACAGCAGTTTTTATCGGTAATAATCCCCCCAAGTGTCCCTTGGCGCAAAGTGTAATGTGAAGAATTATATACAGTGCATAAAAACAGCGTAATATTTAAACAATTACATTTTTCAATGTTCCCGTTTTCTGACAGCCACTGAATAGAGGGCGCCTAAATTATCCTTGGGGAGTCTACGGCGTTTCGATCCATGGTAATTGGGATCATCATCAGGACTATGGGGCTGGAGGCAGTGCGTCTAGCAGCTGGAATAAACCACGATTCAAGGCTCTGTGGGGAGTTTCAGGGGCAATCAGGTGCTGGGGGATAGTAGGGTCCCAGTTTGCATCTTATGTTCCATCGATGCCGGAGGACGGAAGTTTAATTGTGAACAAAATTGTCCGTGGGAAGGCCGAAATAAATCTTAGCATAGTGGTTGGGTACCGGGTGAATCAATCTTCCAGGGTGGAATTGACAAGCGAATGAAGCGCTGTTCGGACCCCGAACAGCGCTTCATTCGCTTGTCACTGTATATAATTCTTCACATTACACTTTGCGCCGTCCACGCTGTCTTCACTGTCACTTGCGTCGCCGTAGTGCCACTCACCTTTGCACTCGTGCACCTAGTACAATTTTGGGCTGTTACCTGTTATTGATTAATTGCAGTGCTGATACCAACTGTAATTGCGTTTGTCCCACACCAAAATGTTTTGATATGCTGATATAAATGATGCCTTGAGCACATATGATAATCAAATTGAGTCTCCTTGTTCCTTTTTGGATAATGCTGTATAGATATCCTATCTAATCGTCTATAAATAATACCAGTTGGGATATTGTCATTTGCATATATGAATTATTTGCAGCATTCCGGCCATGATACACAGCGCTGCCCGCAAAGTAGCTACACGCCTTGCAGCTCTCAAAACTAACCCCGCGCTCCGGCCGCAGGATGTGACGTGACGTCCCCTGCGATGACGTCAGGCCAATAGTGAGAACCGCGCCCAGGTAATGGAAAGCGCAATCATGGTACCGTACCAAGCAGCTGAGTGCGGCTGCCAACAGACTGC
Organism: Lissotriton helveticus; assembly: GCF_964261635.1. Taxonomy (NCBI): domain Eukaryota; kingdom Metazoa; phylum Chordata; class Amphibia; order Caudata; family Salamandridae; genus Lissotriton; species Lissotriton helveticus. The sequence continues at coordinate 2,119,094,600 of NC_136061.1, read as the reverse complement.
TGGAGCAGCACACCCAAGTCAGAGTGGCGCTCTGCCACAGGCTCGCCTTTAATCGGGGCTTTTAGTGGCAGAGCTAACACAGCATATGCGTGACATTCCATTTCAGTGCGGTAATGCGGAGTACCACACTGAAATGTGTTAGTGTCACGCCTGGTAGAATTGCGGTTTTCGGCCGATTTTGGTACAGGGCCGATTTTGCAGCAATGTTGCAAAAACGGTCCTGTAACAAAAACGGCCCCCAGGCCCCCATAACCGGCCCCCACCGGTGCGGCGCACCAGGGGATTGCCCGGTGCCCGCTATGGCCAGTCCGGCCCTGCAAGTGATTATTAGTAAGGAAGCCAAAAAGGGATTTCTGTACTATGGGTTCATGACGATATATTATCAATCGCGTCCTTTTATTTATCATCTTGCATTCTTTTCCCCAGATAGTCTACATTTGTATCTTTTGAATTTTGGTTAATGCTCGAACTCTTAACAGAAATAAGTAATGGTAGCAAGGCACCATATACTCAGTATTGTAGACGGTGAAGGTCAGAGCAGTGGCAGTTCTAGGCCAACAAGAGGAGGAAGGACACAGCTCGTAGGTCCATAGTTTGCTTTAGGAGAATAACTAGCATTTAAGTCATAATTCCAGGGGACTGATGTGACGGTACAATACACGTAGGTGGGTGACAGAACGGGGCGAGTGGGATGCAGAGATACGAGACTTGGTGCATTCTTCTTTTCAGTGGCTAAATAAACAAGCATTTGCAATGCAATCGGTCTCGCATTTACGTGAGTTTGAGCTATAGGCATTGTAAATAACAATGCCTTCTATTTATGTGTTTTGAAAACATGCAAGCGGTGCGTTAACAAGCACCTTATACCTATAGTCCTTGTTTACGAGAAGCAAGGCTGGCAGTAATTTCTTCTCGTAAGCCAGGACTGTCAGTACAAAGTGCATGCCACCCCGTGTATGAGCACCAGTAGCCCCCCCACCACCCGAGACCCAGCACTAAAATAATAACAGTGCCTCTGTCCCGCAGCCCGTGGCATCCCCGGCCCAGCATAGCGATTAACAAGCGTAAAAGGCAAGGTTGTTTGGTGAGCCGGCAGCATTGTGCTCAATATAAACACAGCACGTTGTCCTGCCCGTAGTAGGACAACACTTCCTGTTTTTCCAGAGTTTTGGTGCGCATGCGCACTATCTACGGCATTGTGCATATAAAATGTTATTAAGGGCAGCTTCTGGAAAATGTATATTTAAAGGACGGTGTGGGCTCCAGGGAGGCTCGACGAGGCGGAAGTAACGTGCGCTGCTGCCCACAACCAAGCAACTGCTGCATGACTTTTGAGGCACTACTTTAAAAACAAGCCTTTGCAATGCAATAGAATTCGCATTTACAAAAAGGCTGGAACAGGATTGCAGGGGTGGGTGCAGGTGGCCCTTGAAGTCATGTACTGCAAAAGGGAAGGGGGTGAGCGACAGCAACAACATTGATTTTAAAGTAAAGGGGGTGATAGCCATGGAAGGATACAAATCAGAACATGGCCGTCAGGAGGAGGGACTAATAAGCTAAAAACCAATCAGAAGGCAGCATTTACGATTTAAGCAAATCCAAAAGATGGGTGGAGAGTGGGCGGAGCTTAAACGGAGCTTCCACACTAAAATGTATACTGCATGCCTCGCAAAGCGATGGCAGCACATTCGTGCTGCAACGCTAGGCGAAACCTAATAAAGGGGAGCCATGCTGCTGGTGAAAGTCACAAGCGCTGGGTGCCTAAGTCTCTGGATCTGTCCGTCACTGTCTGCCCTATTTAGCTATTACTGGGGTGTGACCTGAATGAATGCATGAGTGGCCATTGGTAGTGCACTTTGTGACCTCATATAACGGTGGTATTTAACAATCTGAGCAGATGGAATAGAACTATGGCCAGATTTAGACATTTGTCATCTGCAAATCATGCTCGCAAATTGCGTACCGAATTTTGTGAAAGGAAATGGATTTTGCAAACTGACCTATATCCTAATATGCCACCTCAAAAATATCAAATTGTAGTGGGTTGTAATCCGACCTACCTAATCAATATTCATAAGGTAGATAACAAACTGCAATTCACTATGACTGGATGCCATCACAAGGATGGTGACTTGCTGGGGTCAGCAGACCACACATCTCTGTGATTTCATTTTAAATAAAGTACATTATGTTTCCTTTAAATGCAGTTTGTTTTTCTTAAAGGAATGGAGTACTGCCTGCTCCATCAAACATTTTTTTTAACCCGGATTTCAGTCAGGAAAAATCGATCCATACCGTAACTGATTGCTATTTGGAAGGGACACCATAAATCGCCCCTTCACAATAGCAATTCATTATGGGTTTCTAAACCCAGTTAAATACTTTTATTCATCTAAAAGCAATAAAAAGATAAAACATCATAACAAAAGGCACAAGATTCATTTAATGACCCAGTATAAAATCATAAACAAACGAAGGGACGAGAGCTTTTAAGAGACAGGTCCAGCATACATGCCAAAAGGACTTCCATGCAGGAGTGCACCAAATAGGTGGTTACTCCTCGCTTCCGCCATTGCTGTGGATGGCCGTGGATATCCTAGCTGAAGTCTCAGCCTACCCCCCAGAGGTTTGCTAGAAGGACGAACCACTCAGCATTTCACGCTTGCCCCCTTCTCCTTCTGAATTTACTTAAATCCATTCAATAGCGAAGGCACTACTTCGGATACCCCAATGGCCATCACTGACATTCAAGAGTAGATTAGGTTTCTCTCCCCTGGTCCTGAAGAAACACTGCACATCCACTAGGAGTTTTTAGGCTTAAAGCACAAGTTACTACTTGTGTAACGATATATCTGTAAGAGACATTAGTTAGTATTAGATACCTTACCTTAGAATATCCCCAGGCGTCAGACTGGATCCGGAAATCTTTGCGTAGCAGTACCCTTGCGCGTCGGTAGGCGTCGTCTGCGGCTCCGCGTCCGTCGTCGGCGTCGTGGGCGCCGTGATGACGTCGTCGGAGTACTTAGACGCCGCCTCCGCGTGCTGACGTCAGTTCTTAGACACAGCTTTTCCATGGCAGAAACGCAGAGCCATGTTAAAAACCAACACTGGTGCCATTGAAACTAGGGCCCTGAAAGGGGACAACGCTAACCCTAGATATTGGTTTGCAGAACGGGGAGGAAGGGTGGGTCGGTAAGGAATCTAATACTAACTAATGTCTCTTACAGATATATCGTTACACAAGTAGTAACTTGTGCATCTGAAAGAGACACGTTAGTATTAGATTCCTTACCTTAGAATAGAAACCCCAGCAATACCAACCCCGGTGGTGGGTCTGCGAACCAATAATCACACCAGAAAGTCCTGGAGGACGGAACGGCCAAAGAAGCCATCCCTCCGGACTTGGCTGTCCAGGCAGTAGTGTCTTGCAAACGTGTGCAGCGATGCCCACGTTGCCGCCTGACAGAGGTCTTGTAAGGGCACACCCCTGCCCAGGGCAGTGGTAGTCGCCGTAGCTCGGGTAGAATGAGCCCGTAATCCAGCCGGGGGCTCCTTCCTAGCCAAAGAGTAGCATGCCTGGATACACAAGATGATCCACCGGGAGATGGTCCTCTTGTGCACCGCTTTCCCCTTCTTAGCGCCCACGTAACCAACAAAGAGTTGGTCATCCACCCGGAACTGGCGTGTGCGATCCAAATAAAATGAGAGCGCACGTTTTGGGTCCAGACGGTGGAGCCCCTCTTCCTCTTTAGAGGGATGCGGTGGCGGAAAGAAGGTTGGCAAGGTGATAGACTGCCCGATGTGGAAGGCCGTGACAACCTTGGGCAGGAAAGAAGGTTTGGTACGGAGCACCACTTTGTCCGGATGGACAGAAAGGAAAGGTGGAGTACAAGAAAGAGCCTGGAGCTCGCTCACTCTCCTGGCAGAGGTGATGGCAACCAGGAAAGCCGTCTTCAAAGTCAGAAGGCGAAGAGGACAGTTGTGAAGTGGCTCAAAGGTAGCGCACATCAGAAATGTAAGAACCAGGTTCAAGTCCCACTGAGGCATCACAAACGGAACAGGAGGAAACGTGTGTGTGATGCCCTTAAGAAATCTGTTTACAATAGGGGACTTGAACAAAGAAGGCTGATCAGGAAGCCTGAGAAAGGCTGAAAGGGCAGAAAGGTAGCCCTTGATAGTGCCCAGAGCAGAGCCCTGCTGGGCAAGAGAAAGAAGGAAGAGAAGGACCTCAGAAAGAGGGGCATTGAGGGGATCCACAGCCTTTGCTGTGCACCACGCCACAAATCTGTTCCACCTGCAGGCGTATACCGACTTTGTGGAGGGACGCCTGGCTGCCAAAATGATGTTACAAACTTCAGGAGGCAAGTCAAATGGCCTCAACTGTCGCCGCTCAATCTCCAAGCATGGAGGTGGAGACTGGACAGGTTCGGGTGGAGGACCGTCCCCTGCTGCTGCGACAGAAGGTCCTCCTGAAGAGGCAGGCGAACCGGGGGATCGACTGACATACTGAGTAGCTCTGGATACCAGTACCTTCTCGCCCAGTCCGGAGCCACAAGGATGACTTGGGCCCGGTCGCGCTTGATCTTCTTCAGCACTCTGGGCAGAAGTGGTATAGGCGGAAAGGCGTACAACAGACCGCAACTCCACTCGCGACGAAAAGCGTCTCCGAGCGAGTGCCGCCTTGGAAATTCCAACGCGCAGAACTGATGACATTGCGCGTTCTCTTCTGTGGCGAATAGATCTAACCAAGGCTCTCCCCATCGCTGAAAGAGGCCTTGCGCCACGTCAGAGTTCAGACGCCATTCGTGATCTATCATGCACCGACGGCTGAGCTCGTCTGCCCTGGCGTTCAGAGAACCTGCCAGGTGTTGAGCCACCAGGGTCACGCCCTGGCGTTCCAGCCATTGCCAAAGGCGAAGAGCCTCCTGGCAAAGGGTCCACGACCCCACCCCGCCCTGTTTGTTGCAGTACCACATGGCGGTGGTGTTGTCCGTGAACACCTGCACTACACTCCCCCGGACAGAGGGGAGGAATGCCTTCAGTGCTAGACGAATCGCCCTGAGCTCCAACAGGTTGATGTGGAGCCGGGTCTCCGCCGGAGACCAGAGGCCTCTGATCTCCGCCTCTCCCATGTGGCCTCCCCAGCCCTGGAGGGACGCGTCCGTCACAACTACGTGCTCCGGTTGGGGAAGGGAGAGGGATCTGCCGCTGACCCAATCGCAGTCCGTAAGCCACCACTGCAGCTGTCTCGCAGTGCCCTCCGAGATCAGGACGTGGTCGGACAGGTTGCCCTGATGCTGGGCCCACTGAAACTTCAGGTCCCACTGCAGAGCCCGCATCCGCCACCTGGCGTGATGCACCAGTAGGATGCAGGAGGCCATCAGCCCCAGAAGCCGCAGCGTCAACCTGACCGAAACCCGGGATAACGGCTGAAAGATGGGAATCAGAGCCTGAATATCCCGGACCCGCTGTTCGGGCGGATAAACCCGAAACCGCGCCGAGTCCAGAACCGCTCCGATGAAGAGGAGCTTCTGAGAGGGGCACAGGTGTGACTTCGGCACATTGATGGAGAACCCCAGCTGGTGCAGGAGGTCTGCCGTCGTCTGGAGGTGGCTGACGACTGTCTGGGGCGAGCCTGCCTTCAACAACCAGTCGTCGAGGTAGGGGAAGACTGAAACCCCTAACCTGCGCAGATGAGCTGCGACCACCGCCATCACCTTTGTGAACACCCGTGGGGCGCTGGTAAGGCCGAAGGGGAGCACGGTAAATTGAAAGTGCTCGTGGCCAACCATGAACCGCAGGTAGCGCCGGTGGGCAGGCAGGACGGGGATATGAAAGTAAGCGTCCTGCAAGTCCAACGCTACCATCCAGTCTCCTGGGTCCAGGGCAGCCAGGACCTGAGCCAGTGTCAGCATCTTGAACTTCTCCTTCCGGAGGAAGCCGTTGACGTTCCTTAGGTCCAAGATAGGAGGTAGGCCCCCTCTGTCCTTCTTGGGTGCCAGAAAGTAGTGGGAGTAGCAACCACACCCTACTTCCGGCCCAGGAACACGCTCGATGGCCCCCTTGGCCAATAGGGCCGTAACTTCCTCCTGCAGAAGTCGCAAATGATCCCCCGATACACGGTGGTTCTGCGGTGGCATGGCTGGAGGAGTCGTCTCGAAGGGGAGGGAGTAGCCTCTTCGGACGATTTGCAGCACCCACCTGTCCGACGTGACAGTGCGCCAGTGGAGGTGGTGATGGCGAACCCTGCCCCCCACTGGCGTCACATGGGCCTGAAAGCACGGACTAGGAGGGTTTTGAGGCGGATGCTGCGGGGGAAGGTGTGGACTGACCTCGCCGCTGCCCCGACCGCCCGGACGGCGGTTCCCACGGCCGCCACCACGTTGGGTATTGCCCTGCGGTGCGTGGCTGGCGGCGCGTGTGGGCGCACCCCTTCCGTGGCCACGAAAGGAGTGAAAGGCAGCCGATTGCTGGCGCTGGCCCGAGAGGCCCAAGGACTTGGCCGTAGCCCTGGAGTCCTTAAAGCGCTCAAGCGCATGGTCTGCCTTGTCGCCGAAGAGGCGACGGCCATCGAACGGCATGTCCATGAGCGTGCTCTGGACATCTGCCGAGAAGTTGGCGGACCTCAGAGGCGCCGCGGAGCCCGTCGGAGGAGAGAGTTTCCTCATGGCCATGAGGAAGCGCTCGATCTCCTCCGGTGACGCGTTCAGCCCAGGGACCGGAGGGTGTGGAGCTGCACGCGGCGCCCGCGACTCCGACGGAGCCGCGTGGGTGGTGTCACCCGAACCCCCGGCCGCATCGTGCGAGCGTCGGGGGGAGTCCGAGGAGCGATGACGCCGCTTGGACTTCTTGTGCCTCTTACCTGACGACGACTTCGACCCGGAGGAGTGCGGCCTACTCTCGGAGCTGTGGTGGCTCCGAGCCCGCGACCTGTCCCTCGACCTCCCATGGGATCGGGACCTCTCACGGCGCGGGACCGACTGCGGGAGCTCGAGTCGCCTACGGGACCGCTCCCGCCTAGCTTTCGAGGAGAGGGCCCGGCAGTCGGAGCAGGCCTTGTCGTCGTGGTCGACGCCCAAACAGGACAAACAGACGCGGTGAGGATCCGTGACAGACATCAGACGGTCGCAATCGTCACAGTGCTTGAACCCGGGCATCCCTATGGCACCGTTCGGAGTCGAGAGACTTCGAAAAGCAATCAAAAAGGATCAAAAAGGTTAGTCAAAAATGACTAGGGTTACTGCTTTTTCCAGATCTGCGCTTGCTGGCGCGGAAAAAAGAAGAACTGACATCAGCACGCGAAGGCGGCGTCTAAGTACTCCGACGACGTCATCACGGCGCCCACGACGGACGCGGAGCCGCAGATGACGCCTACCGACGCGCAAGGGTACTGATACGCAAAAATTTCCGGATCCAGTCCGACGCCTGGGGATATTCTAAGGTAAGGAATCTAATACTAACGTGTCTCTTTCAGATACAGGTTGACCTTTTAACCACCCACACTTGTCACTACACACACTGAGCTGCAGCAGTTTGAATTCCCACTGCCAGCCTAGACTCTTGTAGTCTCATCTTTTAACCATAGCATAGTGTCCACTTAATAAAGGTTCCCTGGAGCACTCATAGCTATTTTTATTACACGTACTGCACCCACTCTACTCACCACCCTCTGCCCCTCCACCTCCGCACACAGGGCCTCCTGGCGTTCTATTCTGTAGACGTCCGGCAAAGAGCCCCCCTGCGGGACCTGTTGGGCATTGCAGCGCCGGCCCAAGGAGGAGCTGCCCTATGATGAAGCATGACACCTCTCGAGGTGTGTGAAGGCCTTTACTCCTTATTGGAGCTCTTCCTCCTCGGATCCTTCTCCTACCTGGTTCCCTACCTTTTTCCTCTCCCCTCCCCTCCCCTCCCCTCCCCCTCTTCTTCTTCTCTCTCTCATCCCCCGGTCCTTAGAAACTGATCCACCAGTATAAAATCACACAGCATTAATAAATGAGTAAATGAGTGTATCAAAAAACAAAGTGCAATATTGTAACATGTTTGGATCTTTAATCAATTTAAACAAACCTATAGAGAATAAACACAGCAAAAGCAGAAGCTCTACCCTAAAGTGCATAATTAGAACATTCCAGATTCTCAACAATTATTAGAATTCACCTATCTTCTGAGAGACTGCTTGTCGGACATAACATATAACAGCTATGTAGCAATACTCTGAATAAAAGCTGTAAAAGTTGCAAGCTAATATGTGATTTAATTGCCATATGAACGCAATAATGAATGTAAAAATTTCAGTCTAAGATGTAAATAAAAACCTCAAGAAAAAAAAAACATAAAAAGAACAAACAATTGTTTGGAAATATTATCACAAGGGTAATAGGGGGGCGTGGCCTAACCACGGAACATGGCGGACGTGTGTGCCATGAGCTCCGCACTAGCCCTTTACTTATCCTGCACATCCTGGTGATTGGGCTGCACTGACCAACAACAGATTAACGCCCCCTGGCTCCCCCCACCGGAGGTGAAGAGGCAATTGAGCACCTTAGGGGGTGAAAATACTGCAGCGGCCCCTAATACGAAAGCGGCGGACGGAGGCTGCAGCTGCGCTCCCAGGGCCTGTGCAACAAGGGCCGGGTGGTGCAGCGCCGCCCGATCTTGACTAGAGGAGAGGACGACCCTGGAAGCCACAGCGGCCGGCCCTTCACGACCGCCGGTGAAAAGAGCTGAGTGATGGGAACCACGAGGGCAGACTAGCGCAGAGCCGGAAGGTTGCTGCCTGACTTTGCCTGGAGGAGCAGGCTTGAAGGCGGTGGTGGCGGCTCGCCTGGCCGGCTGACTGTGGCATCAGCGCACCGTGAAAGCCACAACTGGTGCCAGGACTTACTTGCAGTTGGGGTGCCCCTGCGTGGACATCGGTGGCCGTGTGAGCGAAATGCATGGGCCCAAGCTGACAGTACGGGTAAGCGTGTAAAAGAAGCGCATGAAGCAGAGCCCAGCAGTGGAGATTACAGGCAGCTGTACGGCAGGGACGTCGGACGTTGCGGGCAGGTGCTCTGCAGAGCAGCAGAATGACAAGATGGAGGCCACTTGGGGAAATATGGAACACTGACTGGAGGCCATGTAGTAGCAGACACGGAGGTGCGAGGCATAGCGAGGCGTAATAATAGATGAACAACACATGCCCTCAGTGTGGAGGACATACCGCGATAGGGCACCGAGGAGGCCCGAACTTCTGCGAGAGGCCTCGGTGGAGACATTAACTTGACTCATTGATAGCAAAAGTGGAAGCTGGCCTACCAGGTGAAGCTAGGAAAGCCACTCTGGGGTAAAATGAGTCAGGCGATGCAAGGTGAGGACGCCGCCTGGAAGTGGAGAGCCTGGTGATAGAGGTCTACCTGCCGTCACTGGCTCTGTCCTGCCGGGGGGAGTGTGACCTGACGAGAATGCCACACCAGAGCACACCACAAGTCCAGAGGCGGCGTGTAAGCAAGAAAATAGGGGCAAACATTGCTTGCAGTGGGAATCATTGACCAACACTTCCTACATAACGGTCGACCTGAAGGGGCTGCTAGTTGGCTGCATCATGGGTAAGCCCTGGACTAAATCGGTGGGAGCCCCCCGGCGCAGGAAGTGGACTCCCAGGCCTTGCAACAACCGGATGCTGAATCCCAGGCGCCTACAGACCCAGTGCAGCAGCAATTGACCAAGATCCTGGAGGCCATAGCAGATACTAAGGCCACCCTCCACCAGGATATTAGTACGGTCTCGGTGGGTTTGGGTCTCCTCCACAATGAACATCAAAAGTTATCGGAGCGGGTAAAACCTGCGGAAGCAACAATAGCGGACCTGGCTCCGACCCAGGTGGCGACATTGCATCAAATTCTGGAGTTAGCAACCAGAGTGAACATGCTTGAACATAGAGCGAAAGACACGGAAGGACACTACAGGCCTAATAATATCCGCATAGTGAGTCTGCCTTCAAAGGTAGAAGGCAAAGAGAGGATTGGTTACCTTGAGAACTGGCTACAGACGGTAGTTGCGCCCGAAGGGCTGTTCACTTCCTATAAATTAGAAAGGGTGCACCGAGTCCCAGGAAGACCTCTGGCACCAGGTCGACCCCCGCGCCCAGTGGTGGCCAGACTACTGCAATATAAAGACAGAGATCTGCCCTGGCGGGAATCGTAATCTGATGGCCCGTTCATGGTGCAAAAGAATCTCCATATTTCCAGACTACAAGCTCGAAGTGCAAAGATGAAGAGCGTCTTACCTGAAGATAAAGAAAGCCCTACGAGACGAGGGACTCCAATATTCACTGATGTTCCCTGCCCACCTGCGCATAGTATTTGATAGGCAATCCCCTTTTTGAGATGACCCTAAGTCGGCCTGGAACTAGTTGGAAACGTACAAAACAGGGACTCCGATAGGAGATGGAAACCAGACCGGAGACAATCAGAAGGAGTCCAGCCGAAAAGACACGGGAGAAGGCCCATAGGGAGAGATTCAAAAAGCCAAGCCCCTCACAGACTGAGAAAAAGAGAGCAGCAGTGTTGCAGGCGGTGGAAGACATCATGAATAGCATGAGGCCCCAAATTTTCCCGTCAGCTCCCCTTGGTAGAGCCCCACGCCGCATCTTCACTTTGGAGCAATCAACAGAATGGGATGGAGCGGGCCTTGAGATAGCGGGCAACCTTTAACAGAAAAGGACGTCAATCCCCTTTGTGGAACTGGTAGAACAATATGGGCTGCAGGTAGGCCAGTTCCTGCACAATGAGGCCATAGTTTGTACCATTAGAGAACTATGTGGAGTGGAACCAGAAACGCACCCCCTGCTTCATGCACTGTTCACCTTGGGAGGGGCCAGCCATCAAGTGAAATGGTTCTACATGACATTAGTAGAAGCATCATTGACGACACTGTCTAAAGTTAGGCAACACTGGGAACAAGTGTTAAACAATTTACAGATCAAGAATGGAACAAAGTCCTGGCTTCCCCTAAGACCAAATCGTGCAATACGAGACTGAAATACATCCAGTTTAACTATGTATACATGACATATTCGACCCAACATAGAATTTGACTGATACATGGGGGGGAGACACGACCATGCCCAAGGTGAGATCAGCATGTTGCAGACTTCATCAATATGGTCTGGAGTTGCCCAATATTGACCCCCTTCTGGGAGGAAGTAGTTCTGCAAACAGGAACAACACTAAAGAGAGACCTTAACAATGGAGGTGTGTCTCTTAGGCCTTTTTCGACACCCACCAAAGCGGAACGTAGGAAACAAATTTGGTGACCTAGCTATGGCCCTTGCGAAGAGACGAATAGCAATGGCGTGGAAGGCAGCTATAGGACCACGGATAGACAGCTGGAAAAGAGACCTCACGAGTTGGGCAGAATCAGAGACGAGGGCACTTATTAGGGAAGAAGCGAGGGGGTACGTAAGAAGCCAATAGCAGACCAATTGAAGGAATTGGTGAGAGCCTGGGAGACCCTAGACCTCAAAAATGATGAGATGGATGATGAAGGGACAACACCACTCCCAAATAAACCATCTGCCCAGGCACAGAGAGAAGAGGGATAGCTGGGCAAGGGAAACCTAAGCAGAGGTGGGTACACACCAGTAGACAGGCCATGCCTGAGACCCCGAGGGGCCACAGCAGAGCATAGAGCTGTGGACAAGACGTTCCGAGCACAGGCCCTAATCACACACCCAGACCCTCTACAGCACTGATTAGCAATAAGAAGATTGCATGCGGAAATTAGATAGGTATGAGTTGTAAGGCACAAGTTCTTAGTTAAGGTTATAGCAGGCATTGATGAAACTTGGTGTTGCATATACAGGAGCACAATGAGTTCGAAATGGAAGAAACACAATGTTATTTAAAAAAAAATAGATGTAACTACTCCTGGGGAAACAGAGCTAGTATGTTACAGAAACATAAATGTGCAAAATGTAGGACGCTGTTACAACATGAAGTTAAGGGTTAATAGAAATGCAAATATCCCGTATTATATGTAAAACAACAGTGGAAATGCAAATAAACAACGTTTTTTTTTAAAGGGTAAATAGGTGAACCAAGTGCCCTGTAAGGGACATGCTACCAGAAAGTGCAAAGAGCCTAATCTAAAACGATTCAGATTAAATCTACTAATCTAAAACGATTCAGATAAAGTCTATGTTCAGGATTTAGAATCCACACTAGATATGGCTCTATCCCTTTTATAGTTTTTAATATATAACAACAAACAACGCTCATAGATAAACATTTAATAAACCTAGCCTGGTTTCTTTGTAGAAAAAAAGAGGATTTCACCAGATTATTAGCATTATCATCGATTTCTTTGGGTGAATAGACCAAATCTGGGAGACCGAAGTAGGAGAAGGCACTCAGCATAGGCTAACCAAGGGATGGAGTCGACACGATCTGGTCTTAAGCAGACGTCAAGGAACCAAACGGGAAAATGTAGCATGCAGCGAGATTTTTAGCCACAAAAGGAGCAGCACCACCATAACTGTATCCTCCAAAAAAAAGGCAGACCCAGTTCTAGATGGACAGTAAGGCTGGCAGCGCTCTTGGGAGAAGACAACAATCTACATAGGAATTTGTTCTCTACAATTTGTAAACTTCCCGGAGAAGTGTGATCCAAAAGTCAGCAGCCCTTAAGTCCCCAAAGTAAAACATTTAATTTTATAGAGTGTAAAGAACTTCTTAATGAGCTTATGGCCAAGTTTCTTCGAGAATTTAAAAACTGCCTCTACTACCCAGGAACATTTATAGGCTCTCTGGCCCAGGAGCTTATCCCATCTAAAATTGTTCACCAACAAAACTCCAAGATAATTAATATTCTGCACCTTTGCGTTTCTGAACCCATTTTGCTATTCGCTGACACATTACTGATTCGCAAAATGGATTTATTATATATTAAAAAAACATTCTGCAGTCTCAAACTCTGATTTTGCAAATTGGGGGCTCTGTGACCACAAATTGGCTTTCTACATCAGGTTAAATGGCCTGTTTTCTGCCATTTCTAAAAGTATGGATGATGTGCCACAAAAAGAAACTTGAAAGAGGGGGCACAAGCACAGAAAAGGAACGGTAGAGCAAGCAAAGAAAATGAACTTTCACCTGAATGCACCCAATTAAATTAAATGACTAAATGAAGAAACCAAAAGAAGAAAAATTGAGTGCGCTACCATAATGCCTAGGGGATGAAGGAATAGCATGATCAAACCTTCGAACTAGAGTGTTAGAGTTTGAAGGTTTCATCATACTACACCTTAATCACTCCCACTCACATTGATTGCTTATTCAGAACAAACTATTGCTTGATCCTTTACACACTGTGGGCTTAAGAGATTTGCATAATTTACACCACATTGTGCAAGAAGAAAAGGATATAAGAAGTTACATTCAAGGGAACTGCCGAAGTACATAGGCTTTTTCCCTTGATCAACCTAAGAGTAATGTACCTTGATGTCAACAATACCAGTAACTGCTACCATAACTGTAAAATAAGGCTGTAGGCGCCTCGTAACAAAAACACATGCATGAGTCGTAGACTGACACAACCTTTATACTTCCATTTATGCGTGCCATCATCAGCTCTTTAAGCTTTCTTCATTTTCGTTCCAACTCTTCAGCAGTAGTCCAAATACACACCCCCATTGGCTTTTTTCTTTTCTTAAAGACAAGGACCAGTGTAGTTATGTGTGTTATCCAAGGTTACAGAAGGTTGACAATGTAGAAGATAGAATGCTCTGCTTATGATGTTCTGTGTGAGGGAGTTGACGGAAAGAGCCAGAGATGGTGGGTGGTTGAGGCATTTGATAACCTTTATCCTGAAAAAAACATTTCAAGTCAGCCAGTGTGCAGATTTTTCAGATTGGCGACGAGGATGGGATACAAACCCATACGTAAAAGCACAATGGTTTAGGCTTGGAAAGATCAAGAGGCAAAGGATGAAGAATTCATACAAACGAGTAAGCGGATCGAAAAGGGGTGGGGTGAAAGCAAGAATCTGACCCCACCATGCCTATGGTATTGGGAGGTGATAAATGAGCTGTGGGCACAACATGGGTTGGTGTGCAGGGGCACCAAATGGATTGATCCAGCAGGGGTAAGGTGTAAATTGGTGAAGCTAGCACATCAAGGACATTAAGCATCAGCAGAACGAAGGAGAGGATACAATTGTATTTTTGGTGGTCGGGGTTAGATAAACAGGTGGAACGGATAATAGAGTGCTTGGATTGCAAGAAAAGTGACAAGGTCTGCAAACCAAGGGCACAACCCATGACAGTGAGGAAGCAACCGGAGAGGACGTGGGACCAAGTTATCTTAGATAACACATTACGATATTTTATAGGCTGGCTTGTCAATAGAGTGCTCTGTTGCTGAAATTTCATTGTGCTAAAACCAGCAAATGTAGAGGAGATGAGTGAATATTTTTAACTGTTTTCAAAAAATGATAAGAGATGTTTGAGAGCAGAGTTGAAGGGAAAATGTGTTCAAAGGCTAAGCAGTGGGAAAGGAATATAGCAGAATATGTCAAAGGAACTGACTTGCAGATCTTAAACAAAGATTAGAAGCATACCAACTGAATTTAGAAACCAAAAAAAGATAAGGAGTAAATAGCTATAGATTTAAAAGTGATGCAGCCCATCCTGGTAGCCAGTGATGGTGCGGTGATGTGAGAAAAATATGCTGCCACTTCTTGAACCAAGTAATCAGTTTTGCAGCCAAGAACTGAATGAGTTGCAGACAATCAGGTATTTCTGAGAGGTTCCTAAATAGACACTATTGCCGTAATCAATTCTGGAAGGAAAGGTAAATTACACAACAGAACTTTCAAATGCTACAAACATGAACTAGGCACTGTGCCAATCTGAGATTCTAGACTAAGTTTCTCATCCTGAGTGATGCCCAGGTTATAGACTATTAGGCAGGTTCACATGTTCAATGCCTCCTGATAACTCCGGACCATCTCAAAATCCAGTCCCTCGCCAGGGAATCCTTTCTCATGCTGCGTCCCCCCTCTGACTCTACTCAATGGAATCCTGCTCTCTGTGTTCTTCTTCTGGATTCTTGACTTTGGTGACTTTTGTGCTTCTCGCTTTTTTTTTATTTTTTATTTTTTAT
Source organism: Lissotriton helveticus (assembly GCF_964261635.1). NCBI lineage: Eukaryota > Metazoa > Chordata > Amphibia > Caudata > Salamandridae > Lissotriton > Lissotriton helveticus. The sequence continues at coordinate 2,119,079,460 of NC_136061.1, read as the reverse complement.
GGTTTCCGTCTATACCCGGACCCGCCATTATGTTGGACCTTTGTTCCATTCCTTCTTCCCTCAGGACTCCTCCTGATCGTATTTCTCTTTTTGCTGGACGGCCTTAAATATATAGGTATATGTAAATATGTATTATATAATTGTAAAAGCCTAATTGCTGTTAAAATGTAATCCTGTGTGAATGTACTATTTGTATATTTAGAACTCTAATCACTAGTATATGTAGTAGACTTTTGTACTTACTACCATTCCTATGTGATTTTAGAGTTTATCTGTTTGTATCTCTTCCTTGAGTGACTTTACACGTTGTACATTTGCAATTGTTTCTGCTTGTATCTCTTATGTAACTCATGTAATCCAAAGTCCTTATGTAACGCAACTGGTTCTTTTGTAAAGCGCTCTGACTTCTTCGGATAATGTTCGCGCTATATAAAAAAGCATTAAATAAAATAAAATGAATAAAATACATAGGCCAATCAATGGCATTCCAATGGAGAATAGAAATATCAGTCAGAAGCACCTCAGTTTTTAAAATATTTAGTTTTAGAAAATCAGCCGACATTCACCAACATATAGTGGCTAAGCTGGAAGTAACGTGCAAAGAAGGGATTCTTCAGTGTCAGGTTATTTAGCAGCGGAGTGTTATCTGTATACACATGGACCCTAACACCCAGAGACCGCAGCCAGTGACTCCCCAACTCATGAGAATAGTTGAAGTGTCCGCTCACGATGTATGCATGTATGCTTTCGTCTTACAAAACGGAAGAGGACAACAGTAACATGATGTAGCAACCAACCCATCACACAGCTTTACTGTCAGCTGCCAGAGTTGAAGTAACACTGAAGAGAGAGGTGTGGTGTTGTCCATGTGTACCATTATCTCTCTGTATTTTACCACTATCTAGCTCAAAGAAGACATTTTATATATGATGCACAGCACTGATGAGGAGTTCCATGCAGAGAACTCCGCTCCCATCCACACTCTCAGAATTGGCTGCAAGTGGGATTTTTGTACAAATGGGATGGAAGGGGCATCCCATATGAGGCACTGAGCTTTTGTCTAATGTCCATACATATAACCGAAGATCCATGGACAGGGAGAGGACTAGACTGGCTGCCAGTAAGCAACCCAGTGCTAGCCCATGTGGGGTTTGCAGATATAACTTGGCATTGGAATCAGCCCAACGCACTGATTATACAGTAACCCAGGTATGGGTAGCATTGGCATTTCTGCATCTGTGAAACAGAAGCCTCAAGAGACAGGATGTTTGTGAAGACCAGGTGGATGTAATTATTCAAAAGGAATTGTGGTTCATTTTCTTCCCAAAGACCACAAGAAAGTCACTGCAATCAATCTGCCTTTTGAGGCTTTAATAAAAAGCAGTTTCAGCTAAGTGTGCAAACAACAAGAGGTCCAGTCCAGACCAGTCCACCACCAGTCTCTAATAGCCCCTGACAACTATGGATGCCGCTTTTCTCAGCATACCTAGTATTTTCACTCAAACCAGATCACCTACACACCAGGAATTTTCACAAACAGCATGTGTTTTACCCCCACAATGGAAAATGGACCAACGAATGTGGATTCCTCTTTTCTCAGCATACATACTCTCTTTACCCAAACGATATCACGCACACACCAGGAATTTTCACAAAACAGCATGTTTGAAGTCACATCTTTGTAGATTTGCTGGTGGTTTGCACATAATCAAACACACCTTCACTTATCCTCAAGCTGATTTGATTTAGTACTGTTCATCCAATCTGGGTGTACGTTTTGAATATGCCATTCTGCCACTAAGACATGTGAACGGAGCAAATTATGTTACTGCAGTACAAAGGCATGAGACCACCAAGTGTCCATAAGCACACAATTCAGCATTTTTGAGGTTCTGTATTTTTTTGAGAGATGAATTGCACACAATTCTTAGTGATCGTGAATTTGGCCCCTGCCTCACTGGCAAATGACGTTTTAAGCATTCTAACACCATCCTGGAACTGACAGCATTCACTCACTCTTCTGTAGAAATGCATTTGTAGGTGTAATCCACCAGTAGCAAAACATATCTGTCCATTGCAGGTAATAGCAAAAAAGGCTCCATAAATTCAAGCCCTAGCTCTAGCTCTACGGTGGCTCAGGAACTTCCACCGGTGACAGAGCTGCCTGTTGCGCTACTCTGGTTTTATCATTTCCTGCACAGAAGACACACTCCCTCACAGCTATCTCTATCCCTCTGTCCAAAGTAGGCAACCAATAGCTTTCTCTTACACATGTTTTGGCTATTACTTACTTAGATGCCCTTCATGAGCCAGGTTAACAATTTTCCCCACACACAATAACAGGAGGCACACATCTCTCTCCCCTCTTTAGCTCATCATCACTCCTCACATTTAAAAATGGCCAGGATTGTTCTGATAATTCCCCCACATTTAAGCCAACCATTTACCACAAATTCCTTGACTAAATCCATAGTAGGATTGTCCCTTTTTCGCCTGGTCTCACGTTTCTCTCCAAAAATCCTCTTCCCTTACCCAGCATATGGGCATGGTTTCACCTGTCCATATCACCTCCCAAATCAGTAACTGGTAAAGGTGTTTGCCGATTTGTTTTTTTAAAGCTGGTAGGTATTCACCATGGATATTACATTTCTCTGGTTCTTCTGACCAATTTATGCCCAGGATCAACCCCCCCCCCCTTTCAGGAGAAAAGCACAAGGGTCAGAACACACTATAAAAGAAAGGCCCAGAGGAAAAACGTAAATTGACGAATACCTGATGCACAGCATCTTGACCCGCTAGACACAAAAAATTACAGACCCATCGCTCATAATGACGGAGTAATTCACCTCTGCACCAATGAGTGTTCTACAGGCAAATGCCACCACTTATTCCTCACCATCTACAACTTGGGTGAGTGCAGGCCCCAGGCCATGTAACATGGTGTCTGTAGAAGATATAGTCTTTCTCTTTACATCAAAATTCCCCAAAATAGGCATCGTCACAATTTCTAGGTTAGTGGAGTTAAAAGCCAACTCCCATTCTGGAGACTAACCAAATTTTTTACCCTTTTTATGGATTTGTATTTATTTATTTTATTATATTACCCTTCTTGAGAAGAGCTCTTAATTGATATGCTATATTAGCAAAGAATTTTGAAAAATGTGAATACTACTCAGGTAAACCCAGTCTACTCCTTGTGCAATGAAGGAGGGGCTTATGCCTTCTCCCAACAGTGTGTGCCGTAAATAAGTTATGTACATTTTTCCGGCTTTAAAAAGAGTTCGCTTTCCTGGAGTCTTATTAGCACCAGTTTCAAAATCCCATCATGGTCTTCCATATTATTTCCAAACACCAAAATGTTGAATTGAAAAACAAGACTAATGGTCGATCCTTTCATACCATTTTTATCACTGTTTGAAAACAAGTGGCAACGGAGGCTCGTCGAAAAAGCATGTATATGAACCTATACGCCCCCAAAGGAGTGACAATTGAGATAAGAGGTTTAGAATCTTGATTTAAAAAGATGATAGGCAGTGGAAAAAACCATGGGGCTCAGAACCTCTGTACCACTTCACATTACCAAAGTTTAAATCTTCGAGGTCAACATACATTCAAATACATTTGGCACCACCCTTGGCTGCGAGGACCACTGGTGCCAACCATTCAGTTGATTTAATTTCTTCTATGATGCCCAAATCCAGTTATCTTTGGAATTATTCTTTTCAGCGACCCCAGCATAAGATTGGGAACTTTCCTCGCTTGCTGAACACATGGTTTGGAACCATCCTTTAAGATTGTTTTATGCTCAAAAACCCTCAAAAAAAGACCTAGATTTTCCATTAACACACTATGAAATTATTCCCATAATTCTCTACATTCACCTACATTAGCAAAAAGCATTACTTGTTAGGGGATATTATGGCAAACTGTAATACCCATTCTCTTCTGATGGTACCAATCGAAAATGCAGTTACCACGTATAGTAACACAAATTTACCTACCACAGAACTGTATTTTCATAACCAGATAACCAACCACATCAAATCTTGCTTCACCATAACTTACCAGGTTGATATCAAGTGGTAACAACTTAATAATTTCTTCTCCACTATCTGTTTCTTGTCTCATACCATTGGTTAAGGCGAACCAGAATCAGCTAGCGCTGTATTTTACCAATCAACAAAAATTACACATTCTGGAATAGTTTATAACCCCTGTATCTGCCATCTCTGGGTTACTTTACACATTTAGCACTACACTTTTAACATCGTCAGTGGATTTCTACACACCCTCAACTTTTTCATTCTTGCACATTCCGGTGTAGTGACCACACCTCCAAAATTAATCAAAAAAAGGTTGGAATGGACACTAGTGTCTACAGAACCATTGGTTCGAAATTGACAACCCTCATAGGCAGCCTGATTTTACGATGCGGTATATCTGTTTTTCCGCCCCATCAGGTGTCGTGGCATATTCATAGGGTAGTCAAAAAGTGTGGTATGCCTGCCTCACCCGAGGCCACCTCTGGTCCAAGTAGAAGTATCCAGAAATAATGGGGAGGGTGTAGAAAATATAAAAGCAGTGTTTCTCCGAAAATATTTTAATGGAAAGGGAGCTAACACTGTTAATTAAAAATAGGGCGATATAAATGTAATCGAGTAACTAGATTACCATATATCTATGTATATATGGATGCGTCGTCAACATGTTTCAGCTCTCTGGGCCCAGCCGGGTCTGTGGAGCCTTCGTCAGGACAATAAAACAAACAGAAAACATACATAGGGTACTCACACCATTAGTGTAGCTTCCTTTCGCTATTTATAGCGTTTCTTTTTTTGCCACCTTATTGGCTTTTTTTCAATGCTTCAGCAAGGGTGCAGAAGTAGCTTTTCGGGGTCTCTACCTCGTGGACCGCGTTATGGGCCCTTGGGCAACCAAGGGCAGAGTCAGCACAGGGCCCATAACGCGGTCCACGAGGTAGAGACCCCGAAAAGCTACTTCTGCACCCTTGCTGAAGCATTGAAAAAAAGCCAATAAGGTGGCAAAAAAAGAAACGCTATAAATAGCGAAAGGAAGCTACACTAATGGTGTGAGTACCCTATGTATGTTTTCTGTTTGTTTTATTGTCCTGACGAAGGCTCCACAGACCCGGCTGGGCCCAGAGAGCTGAAACATGTTGACGACGCATCCATATATACATAGATATATGGTAATCTAGTTACTCGATTACATTTATATCGCCCTATTTTTAATTAACAGTGTTATCTCCCTTTCCATTAAAATATTTTCGGAGAAACACTGCTTTTATATTTTCTACACCCTCCCCATTATTTCTGGATACTTCTACTTGGACCAGAGGTGGCCTCGGGTGAGGCAGGCATACCACACTTTTTGACTACCCTATGAATATGCCACGACACCTGATGGGGCGGAAAAACAGATATACCGCATCGTAAAATCAGGCTGCCTATGAGGGTTGTCAATTTCGAACCAATGGTTCTGTAGACACTAGTGTCCATTCCAACCTTTTTTTGATTAATTTTGGATCTGATCAGGGGAACTGAATGGACCGATTATCCTCCTCCCTCCTTTTTGATTGGAGTGACCACACCTCCTTCACGGAGAGCTTATGGCATAATGGTGTGAGCTCTTCACTAAGGTATTAGGGCTTCCACACGTAAAACATTTCTTTATGGAATCCAATGGCCCAGACTTCTTTCCCTTGATACAACTCTTTTGTACCACCACACAATCTTAAGGATAGTTTCTCCAGATACTTCTTGCATCACTTTGGCCCCATCAGACATATTCTCCTTGGCTTCGACAACAGTGATGGCTTTTTTTAATGTTGGGTTTTTAGCTAAAAGCTTCTCTTGTGAGCGGACACTGTTGGTACATCTCACTAGTTGATCCTTTACTAAGGAATGAGCGAGATCAACAAACTCGTGTGCAGACAAGCGATTTGAAGCATGTGGCACACCTCCCAAACTTATCCTTGCTACTTTAAGTTCTAATGGATAATTTGTGGTGTTCCAAACCAACACTAATCCTGAAACCAATATAGTTCTGTTACATATTCACAGACCTCTCAAATACATCATGAGGCTCCTATTCCTCTGGGTATTTCATCCATACTGTCATAAATGTTCCTCCCTTCTACCCCCAAACGTGAAGAAGGACCCCATGCTTCCTAGCCATTGATAACTTTCAAAAACATTTTCACCTACATTCCAGGGAAAGGAATGGAGGTGGCTTCAACATACTTGCTGCAACCACTGTAAAGTCAAAATGAAATCATAGTAAGGATGTAGTAACTGCAGAGCTCTTAATAAAAGAATATAAGGAGTTCTTTTCCACAGAGTATTTTAAAGTCTCATACTTTCTTCAGGCACATTTCAACACATAAAATAATGTATGCATGTGGAAATAACAATATTACTTTCAGCCAGATGAAAACAGTTTTTATAACAATTCTTCAACACAAATTAATTCAATTCCAATGTGGAGATGCATCTTAAGTACTGTGTTTAGACAAATTGTGGTGTAGCTTTTCCAAGATTATGTTGTCAATAAACAGAGCCTTCATTGAGAACCAGCATTTAGTTGGGTGCAGGTTTCCAGTCTTGACATCTGGATATTTCATCAGACTTGTAAGGTAAGTGGTGGATTCATGGGGACATTGTCCATCCAAACCCAATTGCCCTGCTGCAGAATTAAAAGTGGATCTGGAAACGGGATCGGAGGTGGAACGAGCAGAGCAATGACAGCACAGTCATAGTCTTCCGGCATTGCAAGGAGTACTGACATGAAGAGCAATTACGTGTGTACCAGGAGTTGATGGGAGGGCGGGGGGCTGACTGAGCAGTCTTAATAATAATAATAATAATAGGGAGTCTTGTAAAGCGCTTGGTGACGCACAACGGCGTGTCCCCGCGCTAAGAGAGGTGCGAGAGTTAGCAAAGGAGAGTACTTGAGCGTGGGGCAGCTACCGGACGTACAAGAATGTCTTTAGCTTCGCTCTAAAGATGGACTCTGAGGGTTCCAGACGCAGCGCGGTGGGGAGTTTGTTCCAGCTCGATGCTGCCAGATACCTAAAAGATCTGCCGCCCATCCGAGCTTTGAACACTTTGGGAATGGACAGGCGCCCTGAACCAGAAGATCTAAGGGAGCGGGAGGGTTCATATCGTGTCAGCAGGCCTTGCAGAGGCCGAGGTGCCCTGCCATTGACAATACGATGGCAGGTGCAAAGCGCTTTAAATTCCACCCTACTTCTCACCGGAAGCCAGTGCAGGGCTTGGAGCGCGGCTTTAGACGCTGATCTTCTGGGCAGTCTAAGAACCAGGCGGGCTGCGGCATTTTGCAAGACCTGCAGGCGACTCAGATTCTTCTCCAGAGTCCCTAGGTAGAGTAGGTTGCCGTAGTCCATTTTGGACGTTACTAGTGCATGCACTAGTGTTTGGCGGGCTTTGATGGGAAGGAGCTCCAGAACCTTCCTGAGACTCTTAAGTATCCCAAAGCAAGTGCCAACCACTCGGTTAACCTGGGGACCGAAGGTCAGGCTGGTATCAAACCAAACACCCAAATTCCTCGCCTCCTGGCAGGGAATTGGTGCCGGACCCAGGCAGGGTGGCCACCACGCCGACGTCCAGGCCGCTTGGTCTCCACCCACCACCAGCACCTCAGTCTTGCCTCCGTTGAGCTTGAGGCAGTTAGCGGACATCCAGGCAGCGAGATCTTGCATGCATGCTCTGAAGTTGTCCGCTGCAAGACTGGGTGCGCGTGATAGGGAGATGACCAACTGTGTGTCGTCGGCGTATGACACCAAGCGCAGACCGTGGCTCTCCACTATGGTGGCCACCGGGGCAACGTACAGATTAAAAAGGGTAGGACTCAGGGACGAGCCCTGCGGCACTCCCTGGTCCAAGGCTACTCGCTTGGAGTAGCAGTCGCCCTGTCTGACTTGGAAGCCGCGGTCAGCCAGAAACTATTGGAACCACTTTAACGCTGAACCTCCTACCCCTCCTTTGTTCAGACACTGTAGCAAGGTGGAAAGTGCTACAGTGTCGAACGCTGCACTCAGGTCCAGAAGAATCAAGGCCATGGTATGGCCCTCATCGGCGCCTTGCCTGATGGTTTCAGATGCCAAAAGGAGCGCTGACTCTGTCGAGTGCCGTGGGCGAAACCCAAACTGGGTGGGATGTAGAAGGTTGGTATCTTCCACAAATTGCATTAACTGCAAATTAACCACCTTCTCTGCCACTTTGGAGAAATAAGGTAGTAAGGAAATGGGGCGTAAATTCTCCAGCTTTTCGAGGCTGATGTTGGGCTTCTTACGAAGGGGGAGCACCACGGCTTGTTTCCATTCCCTAGGCAACTTGCTGGACCTGAAAGAGACATCCAGCAGATGTCTAATATAAGGTTCAAGTGCCGTCAGACTATCCCCCAGCGGTTTAGGAGATACTGGGTCCCGTGGAGAGCCTGATTTCACTGACCTACATATTCTGATCAGATCTTCTGCTGGAGGGCAGGTCAGGTTGAGCAGCAGGTCCTTGTCATCTGCCTCTTTTTTTAATTCTTCAAACTCACCTCCTGCAGAGGGTCGAGCAGGGAATGCCGAATAAATTTTGGCTACTTTGTCGCCAAAATATTCTGCAATGCGATTACAGGTGTTTGCTGAGCAGTCCTCCGTACCTGCTGAGAGCTTGGGGATGGTTAAGGATTTGTAAACACAGAACAACTCTTTCGACGAGTTCTCTGCACCCAGGATCCTGTCGGCATAGTGGGCAGCTTTCACTATCCTGATCAGGTTATGATATGCCCGTCTATTTACGAGATATCTCTCTCTTGCCTGATTGTCATAGGCTACCCTCCACTGCCTTTCTGCTCGCTTGCAGTCCCTCTTAGCTCCACGCAGTTCCTCGTTGAACCAAGGTGTCTTCTTATGCTTCAGCCTCACACTCACCTCCAAGCTGAAGATGGAGAACAACTGGCAGGCAGAGGCAGCACTTAGGATCAGGAGGCTGCTTGAATAGGTGATGCAACTCTATGAATGAATGAAATCATTTTATAAAGCAGGCAATAAGCTCGAAGGTGTCTTAGCGCTACAAACGGACCTTAACAAAAACCTCCCGCCAGATTAAAGACAACTCTGGAAGCAGGTTAACTGACAGGTTGGATAAAAAGCCAAGTCTTCAACTGCTTCCTAAATTACTGCAGGTTGGTTTGAGAGCATAAAGTGAGAGGCAAAGAGTTCCAGAGTTTCCCTCCACAGGTGGAGAACATTCTTCCACCCCATTTTGCTTTATGTATCCTCGGGACAGTGACTATTTGTGCTGAATTAGATCTAAGGTTCCTACTGGGAGTATACCAGGAGAACTATTCCTGAAATTAAGTAGGACCGGCCCGATAGAAGGTGTAATGGATTAAGTACAGTGCTTTGGAAATAATCCTTTTTCTCATTGGGAGCCAGAGCAAACCATGCATTAATTGAGATGTAGGTGCAAACTTAGGGATTTTCAACAGCTTTCTTGCTGCCGCATTATGCAAAGACTGCAGTTTCTTTATTAGGTGTTTTCGAGTACCTAAATATAGAGCATTACAGTGACCCATCTTCGAAAAGATGAGAGCAATCACAGATTTTTGTAGGTTAAAAGGAATAAATTAAGGGAATTTGTTTGAGAACTTTGAGCATAAAAATCCTGATGAGGTAACAGTTAATTTGTTCTGAAAAAAAACATAGTTTGGTGTAAATAATTACTCCCAAACTTCTGAACTGGCCTCGGTAACGCACCTAGATCCGAGGGCCACCATAATGCATCCCAAAAAGTGGTTTCATTTCCGAAGAGCAGAACCTTGCTTTATTCAAGTTCAGCTTCAGACAATTTCTTTGCATCCAGTTTGCAACATGGGACATACATCTACAAAAATTACTTGTCTCTTTTTTTTATCCTCCGATGAGGCAGACACCACTATTGGAGTATAATCGGCGTAGGAGAATAGAGCCAGGCCAAAACTGCGAATGAGATGAACTAGGGGGCTAACATATACATTGAAAAGTGTGGGGCTAAGAGCAGACCCCTGGGGCACACCATAGGGAAGAAAGAAAGGCATGGAGCTTGCGTCCCTCATCTCCGTTGTTGTCTCTCATTTAGGAACGAAAGCAGCAGTGTTAGTGCAGCATTTCTAAAAAACAGCGAGTGGAGACGATTGATGAGTGAGTGGTGAACCCTATCAAAGGCGGCAGAGAGGTCTAGTAAAATCAGTACAGCTGTGCCACCCTTGTCGACCACCCTTTTTAATTCCTCTGACACTGCTACCAGAGTTGATTCAGTACAATGGTTTGCTCCAAAAACCATATTAAGAAGAATCAAGCTGCTGGTTATTATCTAAAAATGTTAGTATTTCCTCAGTCATTGCCTTCTCAAATATCTTGGCAGGGAAAGGAAGGCGAGATATTAGCCTATAACTTTTCAACTTCTTCGGATCCAAAGAGGGTTTTTTCACCAAACGGAAGGATGGTTGCCTTTTTCCATATAATTGGAAATTGCCCTGTAATCAATATCTCATTCAAGAAGTCCATAAGTGGTCCAGCAACAGAGCTGGCCATTAAGTTAATAACCTGAGGATGACAGGGGTCCGAGGGGGCCCCAGATTTGATTGAACTAAGTAGACTGATTATATTTCCCTTAGTGAGTGAAGAGAACCTTTCAAATTGAGGTGTCTAGAGGCCCAGGATCTAATTCGAGCTGCACTCTGCGTATTCAAGGAAGAGGAAAACTTTGAAAATAGAATCCACTTGGAGTTGAAAAAAGTATGCCTGCTTATTGAAGAAAGATTCGTCAGGATTGAAGATATTACTGTTGTTCCATTTGGGCAAAGATTAACGGTTTTAAAAAATTCCCTTGTAGAATTTATTCCTGAGCTTATTTTCCCGACAAATACTTAGTCTTTGCTGCTTTAATTAATTCCTTATACTTTGTGAGTGATTTTTTTATACTATAGATATTATACTATTATACGATAAACTAACAGTTCCTGAAATGTGTATGAGTTATTTAGTTTTATGCTAAAAACAAAGGGCTTCGCAGTCCATGTGGGGTATGCGTTGAAAGATGGTAACTGAGTTGCTATACACAATCGTAATCCCACACCTCACCTCTCTTATCTGTCCAGTCTTTCAATATTGAAGCCATTAGAAATGGCAATTTGTATATCTGGGTCAGAGAAGCTATTTGCCCAGGTCTCTGCAGGAAGGATTATGTCTGGATTATGTTGGATCACAAAATCTGCAAATTCGTATTTATTTTTAATAAGGGACCTTGAATTAAGTAACCTACAGGAGTAAACTCTCCCTGCAACTTGCCTATCTGTTGCCTCTACAGAAGAAGCTGTAAGAGTGTCAAGACACTGCTGATCCTTGTTATCTTTCTTAAAGACAAAGTTGCAGGCTTGATATTTGTAACTATCTGTGCTGATGCACCATTTATGGTTATGGTATAGACTTGTTTTGCCCTCGTACCGTAGTGCAAAAAGTTCTCCTCTTGTAAATGTTACTGAAGAAGCAGGGGTCCAGGCGCAGATGGGCTTGCCTTAGGCGTACATTCGGCGCACCCGCTGCGCGCGTCCGCTGTTCGCCAGGTCCTTCCTTTCCATTTATGGCCTCAGGTGAAGAAAAAGCTGAACCACTAGCCACTAAGATGACGGCCAGCCAGGAAGTGAGGGCAAAGCAATGGGAAACCTTACCTTGGCTCTCTCCGCACAAACGAGACTGTTCCAGCGACAGACCAGACAGTCAAGGGTGACTGATCAGGTAGGTGGTCTTTATTTTGGAGCCAAAAAGATACGCGATGCCCCGATGCAATAGAACCAAACTTTAAAAACTCCAGTTATACTGAGCTACATTAAGAGGCCGGTCTGTTCGTTATTATGGGTTAAAACAAAAGTAAAGGATAAGGGGGAAAAAACTAGATCTATTTGCTCTTGATATAATCTGTTGGATAGGTCTTACCTGTCCCTCATGAAGTCCATTTTCTAGAGAAGTGGCAAGCAGAGTAAAATCAAGTGATTGAGTCCTCAGAACAAGGGCTGTCAGTACCAGCTGAAGCACTTGGTTTGCCAGTAAAACGATGGTAATGTCATTTAGTCATCGGTTCAGTGCAGTGCCGCTGACATGGGGGCATCCAAATTAGGCTGCTGCTGATGTATGACCTCAGGGGGGAGGACCTGTTGGGCTCTGACATCCATTAGGACTATTGCTCCTTTCTGTGCCTTTTCTCTCAAAAGAAAACTTATCGCTCACAAGTGTGGTTCCAGTCAACTTCTCAATAGCCTGTTGCACCAAGCTCAAGCCAGGTTAAGGCAAATAATGAGAAGCTGTTGAGGGATGTGTAGCCTACTACTAACACAAATATTTCCAGAAACTTTCCCCCATCTCAAGGGGTTACGTTTTATTGCTAAAGTCACTGAGATGAATAAACAATTTATCGCCTTTTGAAACACAAGCTGTATTTTCAAGGAAGAATGGCCTTCTTAATAAAATTGATTCAATCCATCCACCTGGAGTAAATGGCCTACACAGATGACACTACAATAATTCTTAGGCTTAAGGGAAAAACTGTGGGATGGAGCAATACAACTTCCAGTCCTGTCTGTTGTCTGTGGCTTCTTCGATGAGTAGTAACTTCCTGAAACTACACTCTCACAAGAGATAAGATCTGATTACCGGTTGCTCTACTAATGAGTGGCCTCAAGAGTGGTGATTAAGCTCTTTGGGCGCGAATCGTAATCCTGTGTCCCCTGTTCGCAACCTAGGATTTCGTTTTTGATGAGAAGCTGAACTGCTCTGTTGAAAATTCAACACTTAATCGTGTTTTTTTTTTATTTGAAGCTCTTGAGTAGGATACTGCCTCTTATCATTCAATACTTGTTTCATTGTTATTCATGCATTACTACGCAATCTCCTATGTCACTGCAATACACTTTACTTACTACTGCCCAAATTTCAACTACAGAAGCAGTAGCAAATACAAAAGAAATGGCTGCCAGGCAGTGTATTGGTCTTTCTACATGCCAATCAGTTTTCAAACACCTAAAATATCTTCACTGGCTACCGATCAACAAAAGGGAGTAATATAAATGTATTTGCATTTGTCATAATGCCATTTATTGTAAAAAATGTAAAGTTTCATTTGAATGCTCATATCCTTGTTCTCAACCCTCTCACAATTTCCATCGGCCTCTAGTTTTTTGGTTCTGGACAAAATTTGCAAAATAAGGTTCCACGGACAGTCATTTACATATTTTATGACCAACCTGTGGAATCATTCTCCTTTAGGAAAACTCTAAAAAAGTAGTTTTTCTAAACGTATTGTTTGTACTCCTACTCTACGGTTAGTAAGGATTTTATGACTAAATGACTGTTTTGTGTCAGGCTGCCACAATGTGGTAGTTGGGTGCTTTATGAAACATTGTATTGTATTGTAATTGCATTTATATAGCGCTTACTACCCCTGACGAGGCTTCTAAGTGCTTTTTCGGCGAGTAGCACGCTACTCCGCTACCCATAGAGGATTAGTGTTTAATTAGTATAGTGAAACATGCAGGTACATTTTAAGTGGTGGAAGGATAGCAGAAGGTTAGAGGAGGACAAAGGTTTGTATTTATATAGCGCTTGTTGACGTACGCTATTCAGGAAGCCTACAAAGGATTAGTGGTGAATTATTATGGTGAAAATATGAAGTAATTTCAGTTGTGGATATTAGTCAGTTACTTGGAGTTAGAAGAATAGCGGAGGGATAAAAGGGGAAGAAAGATTTGCATTCATATAGCACTTGTTACCCCTGATGGGTGTTGAACCGCTTTTCTGGTGAGTAGCACGCCATTCCGGAACCCATAAAGGATTACTGTTGAAAATTAGTATAGTAAAAAAGTATGAAGTAATATGAGTAGTGGATATGTTATTCAGTTATTTAGGTAGTATATTAGTATAGTTTAATATGGAATTTGAGAAGTGAACATGTTAGTCTGTTAATTTCGATTGAAAAGGATAGTGGAGGGATAAAAGTGAGAAAGTTTTTTTGTGTTTTTTGGGGGGGTTTTTTAGGTGTTAGCAATAGGAGGAGGCTTTTGGATGAGTAAAAATGAGTTTTGGAGGGGAGGACTCAGAGGAAAGAGTTTAGAAAGGTTTGTTTTAGGGGATCGGTATAGTAAAAGAGGTGTCAGATGATACAAGGAGGGGTAGAGTAGGAGAGAGTCTAGAAAGGGTTATTTTGGGCAATCATAGTAGTGGTATGGGGTTTGGGATAAATGAGAGAGTGGATGTAGAGGATATATTGATAGATGTATAGGGTGAGAGATAGGGTAGTGCATTGGAAGGAGTAGTAGAAGAAGTTTGAGATGAGTCAGAAGGTTGGGCTAGAAGATATATTGAGCGAAGTATAGGCTGAGAAATAGGGTAGTGAATTGGAAATGCTAAATTAGAAGAAAGTGATAAATATGTAGATCCATAATTAAATTGAAAGTATATGTGTTGCAAGAGTTACAAAGTGTGGTGGTGTGCAGTGTGTGTGTTGTGCGTTAGTATTATTACGGTAGAAGGGAGAGGAGGGTGTTTGTTGGACAACTGATGGAAGGTATGTTAGGTGTAATTACAGCAGGGAGAGTGTGTCAGAATGGGATGTAGTTATGTATAGTTGATTGGTGTTGTGTTAGTGATGAGTGTATTGGTTAGTAGTATAGGATAGAGTTGTGTACTGTTTGTAGGTGATGGTGGATATGTGTGGTAGTTGGGATAGTAGGGTGTGTAGATGTGGTTTGGTTGGGTTTGTAGTGCAGGCTGGTACATTAATCTGTGCATAGTGTTGTGCGTGGTGTACATTTGGTGTGAGTGTGTTGCTCTGTTTGTGGATGGTCAAGGCTGAGTATTGCTGAATGAGAAAAAGGGCAGCATTTCTGGCCCTAGTCCCAACCAGTCCCAACCAGTCTCAACCAGTCTCAACCAGTCTCAACCAGTCTCAAACAGGAAACTGCCCTTGTCCTCTCTGCCTTTAACAGGCTAAAACAGGAAACTACCCTTGTCCTCTCTGCCTTTTACAGGCTCAAACAGGAAACTGCCCTTGTCCTCTCTGCCTTTTACAGGCTCAAACAGGAAACTGCCCGTGTCCTCTCTGCCTTTAACAGGCTCAAACAGGAAACCGCCCTTGTCCTCTCTGCCTTTAACAGGCTCAAACAGGAAACTGCCCTTGTCCTCTCTGCCCTTAACAGGCTCAAACAGGAAACTGCCCTTGTCCTCTCTGCCTTTTACAGGCTCAAACAGGAAACTGCCTGTGTCCTCTCTGCCTTTAACAGGCTCAAACAGGAAACCGCCCTTGTCCTCTCTGCCTTTAACAGGCTCAAACAGGAAACTGCCCTTGCCCTCTCTGCCCGGCTGAGACGCCCTAAGCCTGGCCTTTTTTATAGCCCTAGTAATCAGGTGACCCCTTCAGCCAATGGGAACCCTAGCCCTAACACTATCCAATCACAACACTAGCCCTAAAATCTAGGACCCAATAGGAGACCAGGACCTAACAGCCAATCTTAGCCCTGGTCCAAGCACCCAAACAGTTCAAAAACCCTGATCTCTACGTCCAATAAAGGCCCTAGCCCTACCAGTAGTCCCAAAACAAGTCCATGCAACCAATGGTACAGGTAGCCCTAATCCCTACTTCCAATAGAAAGCCTAACCCTACTTTAAGTCCCACACCTAGTCCAGCAACCAATCACACCAGAAGCCCTACTCGTTACTTGCAATTAAAGGTCTAACCCTAGCCCTAGTCCCACCCTACTCCCAACAACCAATAACATAGGAAGCCCTAGTCCCTACTTCCAATAGAAATCCTAACCCTAGCCCTAGTCCCAACCCTACAATGATTGAATCACAGACCCAGAAACCAATCAGAACCCTCAAATATCCAACCAATGAGGACATTAACCCTAATCCAATAGAAACACCAGATACAACCACCAATCAGTGTAGACATGTACCAACCACTAGCAGACCATATAAGGTCCCAGCGACCTCAGACAAGGTGTGCTGGCCAGGGAGTTGGAAGCTGCTTCTCCTGTTCAGAATCTCCTAGGAGACAGACAGGTTCAATCCACACTTTGGACTTCAGCAGGTAAGGACCTCACTAACTTGAAATCTAACAATACTGTTTGAATAAAACTTTACTCCCTCTTCTGGCCAAAAAACGAAGTGCACAGGCCCTAGTAAAACACAGTTTAAACAGCTCACAGAAGCACCCTCTGATGTAGAAAAAATCCCTGTTGCTGGGGGGAGGCAGGGGGGCTGGTTTCACTGGCTTGTGAATACAAAATGGTGGCTGGGAGTGCACTGTTTTAACATACAGGTCTTCGCACAGAGCAAAGGAGAAATTTGGAGGGAAAACAGAATTGTCACCAATGAATGAGAGGGACAAACTACAGAGGTTGGACTGCAAATCCCACAATTCAACACACTAAATGGAGGCAATCATGGGCAGGGAAAACCACACATTTAAAACACAACACAGGTGATAAAATATGCAATTACAGGCAAGCTAAAACTACAATTTTTAACTGTAACAACCACAGGCATAGACCGTAAACACAGAACGTGAAAATCGTTTTTTAAACAACTTTTTGTCTTGGGAAGAGACAGCACTAGTCTGTCTTCTTACCACTTCCTGGACTCTGCTCACTACAATCTGGGGCACAGGCAGGCTGCAACTCACAAGATGGAGGAGAATGATTTGGGGTGCACCCAGCAAGGCCTTAAGGGGCTTCATCAGACAAACTCTGACAGAGGGTGTCTGGATGAGGAACTGTGAGCTATTCACGGATGTAACCCTTTGGAGTGATCAGAATGAAATTACACGTTGCATGTTATGTTGGGATCATTAGGGTCTGCCCTGGGGTTTTTAGGTCTCACGTGCGAACGCAGCGCAGCTGCGTCGCTACCGAGACTCTATTGCTGCCGCTTTCTGTCCCGAAGGGAGACAGGAGGTGGCACGAGCGGACAGGAGATGTGCACGCGTAAGGAGTGCACATCTCCTGTCCGCCCGTGCCACCTCCTGTCTCCCTTCGGGACAGAAAGCGGCAGCACAGCGCGCGCATCGTGCAACACATTTTACTCAAAAATTCCTTCCACATATATCCTCCGAATTATCTTAGCACCCCCATGCCTGTGCACTGAGCTATTCTACATGTTCAGTGCACCCTCAAAATCTCTTGCACGCCAATGTATGACAACCCTCCCCATTCAGACAATCCAAGACCAAGCAGACAGCAAGTCAAACATGAGCGACCCACCCTGGGCTGCCTCTAATCAGAGAATATTCCAGCGCTGCGAAGTCACAGTAGTTTTAAAAGCGCTCTAATGGCAACAGCAAAAACAGACATAAATTAATATTTACCGCCAGTACGGGTGGCATGAATACACATACGAAAATGTGGACACTTAAGAACATGTGCCCGCATGGTCAGCAATCCGACACAAAACAGTCAAATTTTGGGGATTAACTGAGCCAATACATTGCATGGTAAACCCAAAGGATGGCTCCTCAGCCGCACAGGCTCCCACCGCGCGCTTGCTTTTTACAGGAGCAGGAGGGAGGTGGCAAAGCTTGTAGGAATGTAAGGAATGCAGAACGGTTAAAGGCAGGAGAGAAATGCACCCGCCTTCCCTCTGCCACTACCCCCACTACTCCACTCCCCCCCCTCACATTGCTTAACCTCTTCCATGCTGGTGACGGAACCACTCCGTCACCAGCCTCTGTCGCGCTGTGCTGGTGACGGAGCGGTTCCGTCACAGCCCGCTTGGCGCGGCGCTGATTTCGCACCTGCGCGGCACGTTCTATTGAGCGGGTGGGGCCGTGACGGAATCGCTCCGTCACAAGCACAGCGCGCCCGAGGCTCGTGACGGAGCGGTTCCATCACGAGCATGGGAGCGCTGTGCGGCCCCCCCTACCCCCCTAGCGCTGCAGCGGAATTGCTGCCGCAGCGAAGGTGTTCAGTTCTCATCACCAACCAGGCTGACCTCATCCTTCAAGGTTGCCACAAAATCCACGAGGCTGGCGCAGAGTCCACTCCCCTCAGGCTCGCGTCCTTCACAACATGCAGGAATATTTAAACTGCAAAGGCTCGCATCTGAGACAGGAAAGTTTGGCATCTGAGAGCTCGTTCTGCTGCACACACATCTCTGGGAAGGCTGCACATCACAGGCATGAACATCATTGGGGCCGACCCAGCCTCTCGACCTTCTGGAGTCGGCACAATGAGGACCATGGAACTGTCTGGTGATAGTCACACCTGTTACAGAAGCGTGCAAGTCAGAAGTGCAATTTGTGGGATATGTGGTGTGAACGCTCAATGTGACGAGCGTAGGGGACACCTGGTTCACTAGCCGGAGACACGACACCCGCTTTTGATACACAGAAGGTCATGGGTGACTGCTGCTCGCCCAACGAAACAGCATTTTATTTTAAGTATTTCTGAAGAGTATTATGCATTTTAGGAAACTCGATCCACGCCAGCAACCTAAATTCTGATGAGTTGGATAGAAGAAATCGCAAGGTAGAGATTGTTCACAACAAGGGTTGAATGTGAGTACAGGCGCATTCTGTTCAGGGGAGCAGTCTGACCTAAGCAGGCGGGTGTTTAGTCCATCGCTGCTTTTTTGGTGCCTGCTGCACTTGAGATCCACATGACCACACAGACAGCAGCCCGCGGAGGGGAGAATTCAGGCAAGGCTTTAGATGCTGTGGAGTAGGTGTGGAGGTTGGGGCTGAGGACATGGGTGGGGCAAGGTGCGGGGCTAGGTTTCATAACTTCTTCAAGCTTTGAATGCAATAAATCTGCGTGATTTGTAAGAATGTAGGATGAGATGTGGAAAAGAAAAAATAATCCCAGCAACTCTACTAGACAATGGTAGAGTCAGTCACCGTTTTCTGTATGAAAGAGTTTGGCTTGATTTGGCTATCTATGTCAAATGCAATTTAAAGTCACGTTTCTTTGTGAATTACAATTCTGCTGCAGCAGGGATAACGTTTATGCAGAGGTAAACAAGGACTCTATGGCTTGTGCTGATGGCATGCAGAAATGTTATCAGGTTTAATAAGATATGTCTCTAAGCGCCTTAAATCTGGTGGCTTTGCAGCGCTACAATTCTACTCAAATATAGCCTTTTACCTTCACGACAACCATTTCACACTGGCTCCGACATGCTGCTCGCTGCTGGGTCACGTCATACAACACAGCAGGACACGCGTACATGCGATGTAAGCATTGTCATGTTACATGCCACAAACCTGATAACACAGCAGTGACAGTAGCTCAAAAGGGGTGAAGAAAGGGGTCTGAAGGGTCTCCGATGGCCGATATGAAAAGAAGCTTCATTGCCCCCACCAAGGCTACCCGTATCGAGATGAGTGGTCTGTTTGGGCCTAAGATGCGTCACTCACAGTCAAGGGGCAGGGCCTAGAGATCATTGGTGCAGCAGGTGCAGTGGCACTGGGCTGAGATGAGTAGTCTGGGACAAAGTTTGTCTCTCACAGTCAGGGGGCGTAGATATCATTGGTGCTTCAGGTGCAGTGGCAGCAGGCAGCCATCAGCAGTCTGGGTCGAAGCTGTGTCTCTCACATCAGGGGGCGTATTTATCAATGGCACTGGGCCAGGATGAGTTGTCTGTTTGGTTCGAAGCTGTGTCTCTCACAGTCGGGGGCGTAGATATCATTGGTGCAACAGGAGCAATGGCACCGGGCCAAGATGAGTAGTCTGGGCCGAAGCTGTATCTCTCACAGCCAAGGGGCGTAGATATCATTGGTGGAGCTGAAGCAGTGGCACCGGGCTGAGAGGAGTTTAGTGTTTGGGTCGAAGCTGTGTCACTTACAGCCAGGGGCCGCAGACATAATAGGTGCAGCAGGTGCATTGGCACCGCGCAGCGATCAGCAGTCTGGGCCAAAGCTGTGTCTCTTACAGTCAGGGGGCGTAGATATCAATGGTGATGACGGAGCAATGGCAGCGGGCCGAGAGGAGTTGAGTGTTTGGGTCAAAGCTGTGTCACTTACAGCCAGGGGGCGCAGACATCATTGGTGCAGCTGGTGCAGTGGCACTGGGCCGAGATGAGTTGAGTGTTTGGGTCGAAGGTGCGTCACTCACAGTCAGGGGTGTAGATATCAATGGTGCAGCAGGAGCAGTGGCACCGGGCCAGGATGAGTTGACTGTTTGGGTCGAAGATGCGTCACTCACAGTGAGGGGCGGGGCGTAGATATCAATGGTGCTGCCGGCGCAGTGGCACCGGGCCGAGATGAGTGGACTGTTTGGGTCGAAGATGCGTCACTCACAGTGAGGGGTGAGGCGTAGATATCCATGGTGCTGCCGATGCAGTGGGACCGGGCCAGGATGAGTGGTCTGTTTGGATCGAAGGTGCGTCACTCACAGTCATGGGCATAGAGATCGTTGGTGCAGCAGGTGCAGTGGCACAGGGCAGAGACGAGCAGTCCGGGCCGAAGATGTGTTACTCAAAGTCAGGGGGCGTAGCAACCAGTGGTGCAGCAAGACCAGTTTAATGTCCTTTGGTAGCAGGGACCGACCCGAAGGCTACAGCCAAGAAGTGGAGTGGAGGAAACAGAAAGCATAATGCAAAACACATGACAATTCCGGACCAGACAGTGCTGATGTTACATATACTAAAACGTCTTTATCAAACACTACTAAACGGGAAAACCTGAAATTGGTGATGGCAGGCAACACATGAAAGAACCCTTTTAATCAAAACTAGGCAACAATCTAAAATAAAGAGTCCTTGCAAAAAAAGGGAAATTCATCAGGAAAAATGTGTTTTAAAAAAATATATATATATATTTAATGTGGTCTCAGATCTGATGCTCAATTAAAATGAGGTATGTGAAGTAAAGTGATTTGTATAGGATCACACATTTTGGTAAGCGGGGAAGATAGGATATGAACTCAGTTTTCTTGGTTAGACCTGATGGGATTCAGCCACTGCATGAGTGTCTCGTTCTCTGGGCTTTTACCACCAAAGGACCATGCTTTGCGTGAAATTATTTCTTGACCGAAGTTAGCGCACTCTTTAATGAACAGAAGTATTACACGTTAATTCAGTCTGGCTCCATGCATGCTCAAAGCGTCTTTGAACTGGGTTAAGCGTACGGGAAGAGGGGAGTCTGTTTTTAGGTCAAGGCTGGAGAGCGCATGCGCTACTCTGCGAGGCATGCTGTATTCAGGTATGCTTGAAGCTCCACCCACTCCCTACCCATATTTTTAATTGGCTTGTGTCATCGTCCTTTGTAAAGTGTGGATTTTCATTAGTGAATAGGCTTAGTAGTCCCTCCTTAGTACCGCCTTGTCTCATTTTGTAACCTCCGAGCACTATTTTGTGAAATGGTTTACAACTGCCTGCTGTTGCAGGCAAAACACGCTCTCCAGCAATGCTTTTTTTCTTTTTTTTATAGGGCGGCACACCATGCTGATACAGTGGCGGCTGCGCCTTTGGTTTATTTGCGGCACCGAACACTTCCAGAAGTTTTTATTTTTATATTTCTTCACTTTTTTTGTTTACAAGCGCCCCATGCTGCGCTTTCACATTATTGACGGCTGTACCCCTTTCTTTAGACGAACCGCGTCTAAAGAAAGTTGCATGGCGACTATTAAAGTAAAAGCGGCATGAAGGGCTTTTACAAAAAAAGCATTTGTTTATCAACTTGACAAACAGATGCTTTTTTTTTGTAAAAGCGCCCCCTACCGTATTTTCACTTTAATGGTGGCCAGACCCATTTCTTTAGACGCTGCTCGTCTAAAGAAAGGGGCGCAGTTGGCATTAAAGAGAAAGTGCGGCATGGGGCGCTTTTACAAAAAAAAGCATTCGTGAGAGTTTAAGATATTGGCAATGTAAACGACAATGCAGTTTATTTATCTGTTTTAAAAAGAACACATAAATAAACTGCATTGTAATTTACAATGTCTATAGATCAAACTCTCGTAAATACGAGACCTATTGCATTGCAAATGCCTGTCAGGGATAGGTGTGATTTGCCCTAGCTGAAGGGAATCTGGTACACACCCCGAGGCAAGGGAGGTATTCATGATTTTTGTCCAACACGGGTCAATGATGTGGTTTAGGTTATCTACTTAGTTTGCCGGAAGAGGATCTTTGGTGTGTGAGGTCGGCTTTAATTTCGCAATGATACTTCTAGTTCAGTCATGGGTTTAAAATTTGTCCAATTCACGTTGTTTTTCAATTGGGTGTTAAAAAGGTTGTCTTCAGTTCCAATTGGTGTTGATTGATTATTGAAAGGCTCAGGTGGTTGGGTCGTCATGGAGAGAGAGGTGACGATAAGAGAGGTTGCCGAGGAGGAAGCGTGGTGACTTGAGGGAAGGATTGATTCATTTTAGTGATTTTGTTTGTGAAGAAGCTGGCAAATTCATCACATTGTTCTTTGGAGGCAATTAATTCGAGTGGGGCAGATGAGGTTTTTCTTCTGAAAATGTTATAGAGTTCTCTTGGCCTATTCTTTGCACAGTCAAGTTAGATACGGAAGAAGGAGGCTTTTGCTCTGAAAATGTGCTTCTTGTAAGCTAACCTAGCATTTCTAAGCAGAGTTAGATGTAATCAGGTGGGGTTTTGTCTCCAAGTCCTTGCATCTAGTCTAAGTTGTCTTCTTTCGTTGTTGAGATCAGAGTTAAGGCATTATTTATATTGGATTGCTCTTTATTGTTTTAGTTTGAGCGGTGCAACTTGGTCGAGAACTTCAGTTATCGCCTTATTGAAGTGGGCAGTGAGCTTGTTTGCATTTTGAGAGTGTGGGAGACGTTGAAGTTGTACACACATTTTTGACTCAAGTTCAGTCAGAGGGACTTGGTTGAGGTTTCTAGTCCACAACTTAGGTTTGTTCATTAAGACTGTTTGACAATGGTTTTGATGTTGAACAGTATGAAATGGTGGTCAGACCAGTCAATGGGAACAATGTCATTAAGGGAGTCCAGTTCACTGCTTATGATGATAGCGTCAAGTGTAGCGCCTTTGATGTCGGTTGGTTTGTTGCAGAGTTGCTTTAGGTCACTCATCTCAAGAAGGTTCGCAAGGGGCCTGACGGTGCAGTCTTCTGCATAATTCCAATTAATGTTATAATTACCCCAAAACACATCTTTCCAGTCAGAAAGGGAGAACTGAGTAAGTAGGTCCGATAGCTCATCAGCGAAGAGTGGGCGATCACCAGGTGAGTGGTAGATAGTATGCAGTTTGATAGGTGGGGAATCTTTGTCATTGAGTGCAACGCCGAGGTCTTGAATGGTCGAGTAATTAGCATTCTTTAGAATGGAGAGTTGGTTTTCTGTTTTGTGGATTATGGCTAGAGCTCCACCTGTTCTATCAGTCCCGTCATGTCTAATGATGGAGTTCCCAGGCAGAGTAAGTAGGCCAATAATGGCCATGAGTGGTCATTGAGCCAAGTTTCTGTAAGGAAAGGAATGTCTATTCCCTCACTGAGAATGGTTTCAGCTATCTCAGTAGCATGTTGTGCTGCCAATCTGCAGTTGACGAGCATGCAAGGAAGAGGGCTAGGATTATGCTTAGAAGATTTAAGGGTATGGATGGTGGTATATTGTGCAGGAGGTCTATGCGAGTTAGAAATTGCATGGGTTCCACTTAAGCCCACTACTACTGGGATGTGAAGGAGGGGAAATGGTCAGTCACCTGGATCTTGAGAAGGTAGGATTTCCTGAGAGCATTTAATTCTAGAGCGGAGAGGGTGCAGTGTGAATGCCCCGGGGGAAACTGTGGACCGTGCTCCAAGAATTGGGTATTTCGCCCCAACTCCTAACGATTCTGATGAGGCTACACGAGGAGAACTTCGCGCAGGTTAGATGTGGGAAAAATGGGGTGCTGTCATCCAGGTTCCCCGTTGGCAGGAGTGCGTTCTGGCACCGACCCTGTTCTGCCTCTATGTCAACGGGATAATTGCCCACCTCGATGGCGTTCTCCATAATGATGCTCCAAGGTTGGCAGGTAGCAGGGTGCCGGCGATCATGTTTGCAGACGACACCCTGCTACTCTCCAAGTATACTGGACGGCTTTGAGGATTTTTGCAGAGGTCGTGGGTTGGAGATAAACGCGGAACAAACGAAATTTATGATAATTAACCCACCTGCAACTACCTGCCCGAATCCCAGTTTAGGCCTAGCAAGACTAGAAAGGGTGACGACTTTTGAATATCTGGGGGTAACCATTAATGAAAACCTGTCATGGGGCCCCCAGCAAATAAAGTCACAAATTAAGCTGGCCCAGCTCGCGTGGGGTATACTCAAGCGTTCCAATTCATCTACATTTAAACCCATTAGCCCCCCCTTGGAGATTTATAAAACTCAGGCGAGGGCTGCAATTTTGTATGGTGGGGAACTGTGGGGATATCACTGTAGGCCTGAAATCGCCAAAACAGAAAACAAATTTATCAGACAGTTGCTGGCCCTTCCACAAAGTACCCCGTTACTTCCTCTAAGGTTTGACCTGGGGTTGAGACCCATTGAAGATGAACTAGCGCTCAAACCCCTAAGGTTCTGGCGTAGGCTCTGGATAACGCCAGAGCTGATCAACTATAGGCTAGAACTTAAGGAAATATTAACTTATTCTAGAGGAGCTAAAATCCCCTGGCTCATGTTCATAAAGCAGGAATTTGCAAGATTGGGATTGCCGGCCTTATGGTGCGATCCAGAGAGGAGTTGCAAAGAGGTCTTGCGTAAGTCCCTCACCAGGATTCACGTGGATAATCAACTTACTGCTGCTCTGTCTGACTCCCGTTCCGGCACCTTAACTAATTCTCTTTTAGCAATCAAAGTTTCTTATCTTTTTGAGGTTTTTCTGGATGATATCTATCCCATTGTAGCTAGGAAACTTTATCTACAATGGAGTTACAGTACTCTATCCTTAAGAGCCTTTACTAGCAAATGGTCAGTTTCTGTAGCTATGACATAGAAAATGAACTTCATGTTCTTTTCTTTTGTCCAGCTTATAGCAAATCCAGGAAGTACTGGCTCGTACCACTTTGTAAAAATGTGGGTTTTGTACAGTGTATCCATGCTTTTAGAGTTTTAAAAACTGACACGACTAGGCATATTGTATTTGTTGTTTCTCAGTTTTTGGCAGCCATGTGGCGTAAGCGTAGGCTTATGATTGATAATGAATGACATTGATTTATTTGTCGTCAACGTCCTTCACATTGAAATCATGTACTATCCTAGCGTGTATGATTTTAAATATCTTATTGTGTCTGCATCAATGAATTGTATTATCATCCTTGATTATTGTTTTATTTCATTGTATTCCTTTATCGCAAACAGCCGAAATAAAGATTTTATGAATATGAATATATGTAAGGCCAATTCGCCCTCCGGCAAAGGGGAATGGTAGGCCAAGGGGGCATTGAGAGGAGTTTGGAGAACTTGTAGGTATCGTAAGTGTAAGAGGGGGCCATGGTGTTCTGGTTTAAGAGATCCTGTCTAAGATGCGCTATATCTGACGCAAGACAGTTGAGTTTCTGCTCTGTTTAGTTCAGAATCTGTGCAAGGGAATTGGAAGTGCATCCCATATTGAGGGTGGGGGGAGACGCAGAAAGATCTGTATGAAAGGGAAAAGGGATCACCACGTTAGGGAGATGGTCTGTGTCATTAGACTAGGATTAGAGATACTCTGGGTGAGATGAGTAGGGTCAGCCTTGTGAGGGAGGGGCGTGTCGGAAGAGTAATTAGTCGATGATGTTCTCGGGGTAGGTGCCTCATCGCGCGGAGTGCAGTGTACTGCATTAGTAGCAGAGTAAATGAACATTGAGATGAGAGCAGGAGGTGACCATCTAGAAGGCAATTGTATAGGGTGAGTGTTGGAGGGGAAATCTAGGTAGTTGGATGTGTCCCATGGAAATCGAGCGTTGGTGAGAGTTGGAGAGTATGCTTATCCTTGGGGTGGGGGGGGCCACGGAGATCTAAGCTATGGGGTGGGTCCATGTTCGAGGCTCTGTGATTGACCCTCGTCAGCGTAAGTGGAGAAGGAGTACCACCAGGAGAAAGGGAATCAGCTCTAGGATTCGCGGAGACGGGACTGTGAGAGGGGCCTGCGATCCTAGGTAAGGCATGCGTATTATCAAGGAATGTATTACGAAGGTTGCACGAGAGAAGTCGTTATGGAGGGCATGGATCGGCTGTGTGTGTTGGAGTATGTCGTAAAGTTGATAGAAGTGTTCAGGGGGGCCTCTGATAAGGGTGGAGGATTTTTAGGAGGAAGAAGGTAAGACTGTTAGACTGTAAGACTGTAAGAAGGTAAGACTGTTCAGGGTGGATGAGTTGTGTAACAGGGAGAGAGGCAATTGGGGTGTTAGGCCCAGTTGTGTGAGCAAAGTGGCCAAAGTACCGAAATGTCTATCGAAGATGTTGAGGTGAGGGTCAGAGGCTTGTATGAGTATATTACCTGTCCTCTAGATAGATATATCAATTTCCACATTAAAACAAAGGGAGGGAGATGTTGTCAGTTTTATTCCATACGGAATTGTGATTGTTTTAGTGACTGGAAGGAGGAGAAGGAAGATGTTTTTCCATTTAGCCGCACGTTTGGAGTAGAATGTAAAGTCGGTTTTCTTTGTGGCTGTACACAAGCTGTGGTAGGTATCAGCTATTAGAGTTTCCGGGTGGAGTTTCAGTAATTTATGTTTGAGATTCTTCTTAGCGTTCTTTGAGATATTTATCGGATATATGATGCTCCACGAGTTAGGGCCATGACTCACAAGAGGAGAGTCGGGGAGATTGTGTGGGCGTTTTGCTGGAGACATGTTCGTTACAAGAATAGGATAGTTGCAGGATTATGCCTGGAAGTCTTCAGTTAGAACGCCACAGTGGAAGGGGTTGCCGCTAGGTTTATGGAAGAGCTACAAATTCATTTCAGAACATTTGGAAAAGTCAATGATGGGCATCTCAGTGCATTTTTCGATTAGAGGTGGTTCTGCAGAAATGCACATCTGTGACGGCCGAAGTCGAAGGATTAGTAGGAACCATATGGGATTAAAACCCGGAAGGGACAGAGAAACATTCCTTTGTTACAGTTATAAAGCCGGTAGTTGATAATGTAGAGTTATGCGAGTGAAGGGTTGTGGAAAACCTAAAGAACTGTTCAAATATGGCCGACATTTTGGGATCAGTAGAATTCTTCCTTGTGAAATGGGTGGGTTGGGAGTCTTTTTTCAATTGCATGGAATTGTGCCTTCCAAGGAAAAACAAGGTCCTACTTGAGTTTTATTAAAAACCTGTGCATGGCGAGTCCTATTTGCCTTTCACTTGGGCTGCAGATCGCTATCTTGGGAAGCCAAGCCTGTAGGTAGAGTGGAAGGGAGTTTCTCAAAAAGGAGGGCAGGTTGGGACCCAATACATAGCACCCCCATCCAGAGAAAATTACAAGAGAGAGCGCGGCTGGAGCTATACGATCCAGAAACACAAATCATCCTCAGGGAAAAACATCCTACCTATAGGCAGGCTCTCGCAGTCCCAACAGGCTCCTAAAGAACAAGGTGAACGGGCAGATCTCAACACTCTCTGAGCCGTGTTGTCACAGCCTCGGACTGTCCTCCAGGGAAAGTGTGCGTGCGGGAAGAGGCCACTGCGTTGAAGCCAATCAGCGGCTTCAGACTCTGGTAGATCTCACCCAGCAGTTTCTCTTCTGTCGCGATTCCCATAGGCTCAATGGCTTGCAGCCTGCAGGGTGGATAGGAGCCTGACTACGGGACGGACACCCCCGCGGAGACCGAGGGGCCAGACACGCTCCTCCGACTCTACATGATCCCTCAAGGAACCTCGGGCAAGAATGCAGTCCGCCAGTGAGGCAAAGAGAAAAGCCACCCTCGCTGGTCCAGGAGGCCTTAGCTTCGGACTCTGCAAGTTCCCTATGGCCACCTCAGCAGTAACGCAGACAGCGAGCGCTCACAGAAGGGTCATCCACGAGGGAAACCACCCCGTAGGTCCGGGCAGTACAGTGGTAGCTTACCCCAGTCCAGGTAGGAACAGCCGAAGCAAATGGGCCCGCACACACACCAAAATGTCATCTACTCACTTGGGCTCATAATAGGACTTGCAGGCAAGTAGGGGTGGCAGGTTGGATTGCTGGATGCAATCGGATTCACCCAGGTTAGGTGGTCACTACATGGGTGGGTTCAAATCGTCTGGGGTGCTCCGATTCTCGTTCCAAGCAAATCTTCTTTCCTGAGCATGAGCAGGGTCTTCTCGCTTTTTTTCTGCAACGGTCTAGACCTCAATTAAAATTACGATTGTTACAAGCGCAGAGCTGGTTACAAGGCAGTGAATCGCTTTTCATACTTGGAGCACCTTGTGTCTATATATTATATTGGTTTGTGAATATCACAGCATCTATTACAAAGTACATCAATTGATAAATTATGTTGATTGTGGTGTAGTGGTTGTTTTTCCTATAAATGAATTATATTGAACTCATATTTACTAACTCCCCTTTATTCAATAAATATACACTTCTACATGTGTTTAGAATTGTTTGTTCTTTATTTATTTCATTCTGTTGTACTTTTTTTATTCTGTAGTAGAATCAAATGGTACAATGTGCAATACTTTTGAGAACAATTACATATATTTTGATATACAAAAATGTATTTTATAAATGCCCAGAAGTGAATAATGTTTTTTGTGATTCGCCTACAATGGTAACTCTCTACTGAGTTGTTACAGTGGAAAAATATGATGAAGATTAGGCAGTGTTCTGGGGTAATCAGTCAGGAGGGTGGAGTCATAGCTGTGCCACTGGTATGTATTGGGTACTGGGTACACTCACTTGAATTTCAGTAAGAATCCCCAGCTTAGAGATTTGTATATTTATAAGTGACTCTGAAGAAAGCAGACGCAACAGCTGAGTACATGAATGACTTGGGCTGTTCCTACATCAATATACAGCAACCATTACAGTTTCCATGCCACTTACGGGTTCACAGAAGTGAGCTGGAATGAAAGGTGCAGGCTGTAAAGACGTACGTGGAAATTAAATGCTCTTTAAATTTAAAGATGACTTCTTTAACATGGGCTATGTAAAAGCATGTTTAAAATTACATGAAACGATTGCAGAGGCTAAGTAGATTAACTAGGATAATAATCAAGAAATGTACTTGGGCAAGAGTCTCCAGTGTGAGCTTTAAGGTTACTGATCAAAGAAAAAATTTAGTCTATGGAAAGATAATAGACACATCTTCATGAGGACAGGAGAAGGAATCAGTGCCTTCAAAAGCAATAACTAAGTCAGCAGTTTGACACTGGGTGTTCTGACATTAAAATATTCAGATACTCTATAATAGAGGCTACAAGACCGGGAAGACTTAATTGTAAGGAGTTTACTGGTAATAAGTAAATTACATTTTTCTCATTCCAAGAGAAGAACATTCTATCACAGCAACACAGTGATTCAGGTGACTGCAACTCCAGCTTATAATCATGGTCAATTCCCCTTTTTGCATGGTCATCCCCTTTTTTGTTGAATTGTATTGCTGGTTTTTAGACTCTGCACACCGGGGCACTGAGTTTGATATGACCACTAAAACATATTAAAATTGGTTACATGGACATATTTAACATTCCTATAAGCCATAGTATATGGAGTTGAAACTATACCTAGGGTAGAGAAAGTTAAATGTCATATGTGGACCGTAACATTTATTGTTCAATTCATCATTCAAATGATGAAAATTTTGGATCTACAAGTGAATTTTACCAAACCTTTTGTAATGATCTGGGGCTCTGCTAAAACAAAAAAATTAAGAACTATTGGCCGGACGGGACAAGTGTGGGCAGATCTAAGACTGCTTTTATTTAAGGTATTTATCCAACAGTAGCAATTTCGAAAGACCTCTAGCTCTGCCGGTGGTGAGGGCCCGTCGGGGCTGCCGCTCCCCCCCTCATCTTCAACAGTCCTGACAAGACATGGACTGCACCGAGAGGTTGGTGCCCTAGGGAGAATCGGAGACACCTTCAAGACCCTGGTCAGAGCATAACTGTAAGCAAATACAGATGTGTTCCTGAGACTTTTGTTAGGAGAGCCATCAGTCACCGCCTTGGCTGGACCCACCTCTCCTGGGATCTCCCACTCCTTAGGCATAGGGTGGCCCAAGTGCATGACCAGTGACCTGAATAAGCGGCAGCAAAAGGCGTCCCAGGCATGCAGATGTGGTCCCTCTGAGCCCTACCTTGCCGAAGTTTCCCATGGAGGTCCTCCTGGGGACATGATACCGTCAAACGCGGCAGAACCATCTATATCACCAGGGACAGTCGAGGATCCGAGAGCTTGGGCGTGGACACGTTTGGTGGGTTCATGCCGTCCCCTCTGTGAAACCGTTTAAATATGGGGAAAGACAGAGGAGTGAAGCCTCCGCCAACCAAGACCTGTATGGAGCAGTATGAGGTCAGTGGTCCCAGCCTTGGAGAGACTACGCCAACTACAGCTAAACACCCGGAAGGAGACCTGGCTACCATCCTGCAAGCTATAAAGACATCCCAGGAGTCCGTGGAGACTAGGATTGGGGAGGTGCAGGTGGACATGGCTCTCATCCGTTGAGATCTTCACAATGCAACCGCCCGCATCACGGAGGCAGAGTCCCGCCTATCGGAGGTTGAAGATGATGTCTCAACTTTAAAAGCGAAAGTCAAACAGCTTTCATCCCACACGCCGATCTACATAAATGGGCTGAAGATGCAGAGAACCGTTTGCGTCGGAATAATCTCTGCTTGGTGGGACTTCCCGAGGGGACGGAACCTTTGCAAATGACCACCATCTTTATTGAAGACTGGATCAAGTCCTGGATGCCCCCGAGCACCCTATCAACATGGTTTGTTGTGGAGTGTGCCCATAACACGCTTTCGCCCAGGCTGCCACCGGGAGACCGGCACCGACCAATCATCGCGAAGATCCTAAACTTCAGGGATCGCTATGCCATCCTGCAAGAGACTCGCTCTCGATCAGCGCTGTTCTACAAAGACACTAAAATAATGATCTTCCCCGATTATAGGAAGGAAGTGCAGACCCAAAGAAAATCGTACCTCAATGTAAAGCAGAAACTGCGATACGTTAACCTGCCCTTTAGACTCCTCTTTTGTCTCAAGGTGATCTTTCAGAACAAGTCTCATTTCTTCGATACGCCGGAGGCAGCATGGACCTGTGTAACTGAGGAGTGCCTGCTCTGCCCAAGGAAGGGGGCCCCTCCATCTGCTCCTCAGACAGTGTTGCGAGATGGTGCGGTTACGGGCTCCCACGGGCGGCGAACTTGGTCCCGGAAAAGGCACGACACTCAGGGGACGACGTCTGCCTTGCCTGTTGGCTCTCCCTGCGAGACAAGGGGATGCCTGCATCTCAGGAGCCACCAAGAATCCGATAGAACTTTGACATATCAAAGCAGACACCCAGGGAGAGCTCCCCTCAACTCTTCAAAGCCAGGCTCTGATGACACCGACCTTTCACAGGGCCCCAAATCTAATTCAAAGTTCTACGATCAACAACTTGTAACTGGAGGACTGCAAATGCTTAAGTGCAGAGAGGCCCAACACGTTGTCCCCACACTACGCTTTATTAGCTAGTTTTTCATTCTAGACTCTAAGTGTTAGTTCATTGGGCGACAGATGCTTCCATTGGGGAAGTATAGGGAGAAGGGTTGGTTGGGAGGTTCGGTATGGGCTGTCATCACTGCTCTTGTAAGTATTGCCTTGTTTCTCTGCAACACTTTGTGCAATGGTCATGATGCTTTCGCAGGAAGCCCACATAGTGAATCTGAATGCACCCAGCTGCTCCCAGGGCCTAGTCACTTGGAGGCTTTAAGCTACTCAGACCCTTTGCCCCACACATTGCCACTTAGTCATAATGATTCAGAAAAGGGGGTGGTGATGAACAGAGTGCCTCAGGATTCAAGCAAGCCGGGCAGACGACGCCTGGAATGGCAGAAACCGGTCCCCGGAAGCGTGTCTCCTTTCTGGTGAAGAATTGGCTTGGTAGTTTGGTCTGCCCTGTTCTCATGATGCACTGGGCCAGGGACAGACTAATTTGCATATAGCCAGGTTCTGAGCTGGGATGGGGCAGTGAGCTAAATAACGGTGATGGATCAAGCCCTGATCTTTGGACTGGGTAAGAGTGGTCTGCTTAATTCAGACACTCTGTTCATCACCACCCCCTTTTCTGAATCACTTAGTCATAATGTCACGCCTTACAATGGGGGTGAACCACTCAGTGCCCTCTCATGGAACGTCAATGGATTCCTAGACAAAGTTAAACAGACAGCGATTTTTAAGTACGCATGGAGGGTCACCCCAGATGTCCTTATGCTACAAGAGTCACACCTGATGGGGAATTTTTGTCCCTTTTTACCACGTCCGGTATTTGACAGATATGACATTCGGGTTTCTCTAAATGGGCTCAGGGAATGACGATCCTTCTGCGACGTTCCCTCCCTGTTTATCTGATGTTGCTATACACCCCTCTGGCAAACCTGGAAACCACCCTCCGGGCCACTGTAGATGTAATATCGTCCCTCCCCCAGGGTCCGACAGTGATGGGGGTCAGGGGGAGGAGAGGGACTTCAATGCTGTACTAGAACCCGCCAGGGATGCCACGGGGATACCATCATCCCATAAAAAGCTAGGTGCTAAACGACTTGGTGATTAGGCATCCAAACTGGGCTTTTGGGACGTCTGGCGTACCTGGAACCCTAGAACACTCCAGTATACACATACATATGCTGCGCACCATACCCATTCATGCATTGACCACATCTTCATGCCGGCCCCTGACTGCAGGACAGTCACTGATGTTCAAATCCTGGCGGGAGGCATAGCGGACCACTCCCAACTCGTCCACCGGCTTGGGGGCCACAAGGGTGCTCCATGTCCTATATGGAGGCTGAATGCCTGGTTCCTTCAAGACTAGGAGTAGAGGCAGAGGATTGGGGGAGAACTTTAACATTACTTCCACACCAATAAGGATACAGAGCAACTTCAAAGTTCGCTGTGGGAGGCAGGTAATGCCACAATCCGGGGGTACGCTAAAGGGTTCCTTAAGCACAAACGACAAGTGCAAGATCGCCATCTTTCCCAGCTACAGGCCTAGGCCCTCCGCCTAGAACAGGCTGTGGCTGCGGCAGGCGGGGAGGTGGACCGCCGACAGCTCCAGTTACTAAGAGAATAGATTAAACACATATCGCTTAAATTTGCTAAAATGCAATGGAGGTCCTCGGCGGGCCGGGTCTATGGGGCTGCGGAAACAAGAATGGTATATTGATTCACTGGCTTGCTTCC
The DNA here is from genome assembly GCF_964261635.1 of Lissotriton helveticus. Classification (NCBI taxonomy): domain Eukaryota; kingdom Metazoa; phylum Chordata; class Amphibia; order Caudata; family Salamandridae; genus Lissotriton; species Lissotriton helveticus. The sequence goes on along the minus strand of NC_136061.1, from coordinate 2,119,046,103 downwards.
CCCAACCCCTGGCCAACTGAATAGTTCCCGGAAATTTGAGATACACAAAGAAACGTCTTTCGCATCCCTGCAGCAATAGCACAAACCTTTGCCAAATACTACGCAGAGCTTTACTCGGCAGATCAGTCGCAGAAGCCAGTCTCTAGCTCTCTCTTTCTGCAGGGTATCCCCCTTACGAGGCTCCCAGAGAGAGACGTCAAGGCCATGGACGAACCCATCACCAGCAAGGAAATTGGTGAAGCGATCTCATCACTTGCTACCCGCAAGACTCCTGGTCTGGATGGTTTCCCTGCAGAGTACTATGCAGCACTTTGGGAAACCTTGATCCCACAACTCAATGCCCTATTTGAGGAGGTTTTGGAGAGAGGCACCCCCCATCCCCCGACACCGACACAACCATAGTCGTGGTCATACCTAAAGCGGACCCTCCCTAAGCCTCATGTCCTAACTACCGCCCGATCTTGCTGATGAATTCTGAAATTAAAATGTACGCAACCATTCTTGATAACCCATCTTAAGCGAGGACTCCATTCTTTCATACACCCATATAAATGTGGCTTAATGCTGCATTGCAGCACAAGGCACTGTCTGAGGCACCTCCATTTGACCCTTGCTCACCGTCATCTTCTCTCCCCATACTTAGCCCTATTATTACCCGACTTTGAAAAGGTTTTGACATGGTCCACTGGCTATACTTAGGAAATATGATAGAAAGAGCAGGCGTTGGCCCCTACTATCGGAAACTGGTAGGGGTCCTTTACTCCAACCAGTCAGCCACGGTCCTCATAAACGGGGCACTCTCAGAGACCTTCCCTATAAGGGGAGGAACCCAGCAGGGGTACCCTCTATCCCCCCTCCTCTTCGCTTTAGCAATTGAGCCCTTCGCTTTTCTCATTTAGGCTGAAGGGCAGATACAGGGGTGGCGCTGGCAGGGGCTGCATGAAGACCGTATTGCCTTATAAGCGGACGATGTCCTGCTCTTCCTGGCTGATCTGGCGCTCTCCAGTCCTAGATGCCTCCAATCCTTTGAGAGAGCATTGGACTACACCTTAACCCGATCAAGTCCACTTTGGTGCCCCTTCACATCTCACAAGAATGTGTGGATTGGCAAACAACCTTTCCCCTGCAGAAACTCTCCTTCAAATATCTTGGTATCTGTTCAAGAACCTCCCACATCACCTTACCCGTAGTTCGTTCTGCGGGCTAGAAGGAATGATCAGGACCTTCTTCTGGGGTGGTTCGAGGTAACGGTTGGCCCTTTTACGCACTGCCATAGGGTCCCATACGATGGAGGAATGGAGTTGATGAAACCTCTCCTGTACAACTTAGCCATCCGTATTTTGGTGATCCACGAATGATTCAACGGCGGATGGTCTGATCCGGCATACAGGCTGGAATTGGAGGGCCTCCGGTTTCTCCGGATCCAAGCCATGCTTTATGGGGCTCCCTTTCATCATACTTTACCAGCACTAACTCGACTGGCCCTTCTGGTATGGCGCTCAGCCCGGTGACACACTCACTGGGAAGCCAATATCACACTACAGACGCCCCTCCGGCATGGAACTTGGCGGCGAGAAGTTCAGACCTTAGCGGGATTCCAGAAGTGGGGCCTGATAGGTATCACTCACTTAGAGGATGTATGGAAGGGAGGGTATTTGTCCTCCTTCTAGGACCTACAGCAAGCATACTCCCTAAATTTTACTCAGTTCTCCAAGTACCTCCAACTCAGACATGCTATTGCTCTTCACATTCCTGACCACACAGCAATCCCAGAGTCCAGTCCGTTGGAAGCTAAGCTCCTCATGGGCAGTCTGGGGAAAGAGGGAGTGTCCCAAATCTACTGATCTTTGATAAAGGATTAACCGTCCACCTTCGATTCCCTCAAGACCCGCTGAGAACATATGCTTGGCTATCTAGGAGGAGGAGGATTGAGGGATGCATTGATAGTCCCCAGGGCACTAACCATATTGGCTAGGCTTCGTCTAATTCAAGTCTACTATCTCCATTTCGCATACCTCACCCCTGTTCGATTGATGTGAGGCGGAACCAGTGGACATCTATCACATGGTCTGGTCCTGTGCCACCCTTTATAAATACTGGGCTTTGCTTGTTGCTTTTATTGTAGCTGAATTGAGTGACACACTGGGCTGGATGGTCCCCCTCAATGCTCTTGCCCTTCTCCAAGGGTTGATGTAGGGGCTTGTCGGCTCCCGAACTAATAACCAATAAACTGTTCTTAGGGACGACCATTATGGTGGCCCAAAGAGACAGTGCAGCTGCCTGGAAGGACTTGGCATCTCCATCTATTGCAAAATGGCATAAAGGAGTGGACTGGTGCGCCATCCAAGAAAATTCAGTATACGAAGCAAGGGGCTGTCTGACCAAACATGAGCATATATAGGGCAGATGGCTGGGCTTAGTAAACTGATGTACACAGGCAAGGGTTGGAAGGCCTGGAGAGGCAATAGGGGTCTTTCGGGCAAAGAATTTTGATAATGCGATTAATTGTCTCAAATGTCACAGTGATGCACTGTTATATGTTGTTGCTTACAAAACCAATAACATTGTTTATTAAAAAAAAGCCAAGATGCTGATCCACTGCCCAGACAAAACTGACTGAGCAGAAAGATGAAGTTGACTGTCTAAGGAAGCCTCTGACAAAACATAATTGGGGATGCTAATGGAAATACATGCATCTAACAGAGAAGGGATAGTTCAAGCAGATGGAAACAAATGGGATGGTCACAAAAACAGAAGGACCAACAGTACTGAGATATCCATATACCATTCAAGGCCAATAAACCTTGCAAAAAAATGTGTCAATCTCTTTGAAACTGAAGTGACCAACAACTCTGAAATTCTTAAGAAAAGGAAACCACCAAGCCCAGGAGGTATGCTACCAGAATTGTTTTACTCTTTTCTAGATACACCAACATAAAAACTCCTTACTTAATTATATCATTTCATCAATTAGCAAAACCCCATTAGCACATTTGCTTTAACAACTACTACACTCCTCCATAATGAAGGCAAAGAAATGCAGGTACTGCCCAATCTCATCCATAAACAGGTACTGCAAAACTCAAGCAAACTATATTGCTTCCTGGTTAAACCCAATCTTACTTTACCTAATACAGTCAAATTAAACTTACTTTGTCACAGCTTGATCCTCTGCCTCCCATGTCTGGTTCTGTGTTAGCATTATATCATTGTCCGATGATGTTAAAGATCACATTTAGTGCAGATTTGCTTTGATGCAAAGAAAAAACATTAAATTAAATCACACCAGATTATTAGAGCTTGGCGAATCACCCAAGAAGGTATCCAGGTTCTGAGAGCAAGCAGCAAAGTTAAGCCAGAAATCTGAAAACTCCCAGAAAGCCATCTTGTCATACTTTTTGACTTAGACTTTGCAACCACAGTACAATTAGACTTACTGCCAATTAGAATGCTACAAAACCTCCCTCTTTTCACAATATTGGAGCATTATGTGCCAGCACCATAGGAGCCAGCATGTCAGTGTATGCGGTGATCTAGCTGTTGAGGTTCTCGATGGCTTTCATCAAGTTCTTGGTGTGCTCAAGAAGACGCACGGAGGGCAAAGCCAACTTCTTTTCTTTGATGCTGTTCCAGTTGCGGTGGGCAGTTCAGGTGGTTTTAGGTCTGGGGGTGGTTCGGGATGGGTATGCTGACACTGACTAAAGTGCGTCTGTCCAGTTCATAGCTGCAGGCTTATCGCCTGTGATGTCGCTGATTGAAGAGAAAATCGGGTCAAATAGGTGTCCAGTAGTGCGAGTGGGTTTAATAACGTGCTGGATGAGGCCATGGTTTGAAAGGTTTTCTAGGAGGGCTGTAAAGTTTGGATTGGTGTGATCTTCAAGGTGAAAATTAAGGTCTCTGAGGAGGATGAAGGAGCTGGTGTTGATTATGAGAGTGCGACAAAGTCCGTGATGTGGCTGGCAAAATTGGCACGAGGTCCTGGTGGTCTGTATACAAGTGCACCTCTTGAATGTGAGGTGTTCCCAGTAGTTGGTGGGGGTGGACGTGTAGGTGGTACAGCTGATAGTATCTTTGAATAGGATGGTGACTCCACTTCTGGGCTTGTGCTGACAGTCTTGTTTGTCAATCGTGCAGCCGGTGGGATGGCTGTAACGATGACCGGTGCAGAGGTTGGGTTTAGCCATATTTCATTGAAGAACAGCAGGTCAGGAGCTAGTTTTTGCAGTAGGTCCCATATCTCTGTGGGGTCTTTGGTGAGTGAGTGTTGGGGAGAATCTAGGAGAGTGTGGCATGTTGTGTGGGTGGTGTTTGGGTTGTGTGAACAAGTGGGCTGCTGGGTGCTGTTGGCGCAGGAGTGGTTGATCAAAAAAACTTGCAGGAGACACATGTGAACACTCCTTCAACGTTGTGTGGTGCACTGTGGCATCAGTGCGGTGAGCGGCAGCCCGGGCTGAAAGCACAGAGGAGTGCAGGAGGGTAGCGGGCTTGGGACAGAACCAGGGTCCCCGGTGCTGGACGCGGTGCAGGTGCAGATGGGAGATGTACCTGCTGCACACATCCTTTGAGCGTCCATTTTGCAACTGCTATTAAGTAGTTCATGGGAAAGGGAGGCGCTAGGGGGCGCACGGCGGAATGGCTGAGTGACAACACAGCTCCGCCAGACGGCTTCCGAAAAACGCCGTAAACTGTCTGTCTTGGCCCTACGACCACTGGAAAGCGCGAAATCGGGGATGTGAATGCATCCGGCACAGGAGGCGACGAATGTAAGCTCCCGACACTCGCATTGATGGCAAGAAACGGCGAAAAGTACCGGAGCGCCGGTGACAAGGCGGCAAGATGGCGGCTCCCGCCCCGGTCCTCAGTTGCACATAATGCGGCGGAGTTTCCAGCGACACCGCAGTGACACTATTGGATTCCAGGTGATTGCTGTATGAGTGGATTTATAAGTGCAAGGAAATTTCTCCGAATCTGATGAGCGCAATAGCGAACGGCCCCTTTAAGACGCTATGCCCGGGGAGGCGAGCCTCGACAAAATGGCGGCGCCCATAGAGAAGGCGCGAAAGACTGCGTTGTGTACCCGGGGCGGCGAATATTAACTCTGCAGACCGGTGCATTGGTGGCTTGCAGTGATAGCCCTTGAATAGGTACGTGGAGTGCAGCACACGGATGATGACTGAAGGTGACTGAAGTATCGCACAGTGGTGCTTTCACGGGTACTGGACTGACGACATCAGTGACACCTCTTGCGGGGCTGCTGCCGGAGGCGCATCTGTGACTGTAACGCGGCCGCAAGCCGGGGAGGGAAAGTGCGTGCTATGCGCCACAACTAGCAAACACACGCGATTCTACCGCTGCCTGCCCAGAAGTATGTGGTACAAATAAACACTGGAAGGAGCGCCTGGGGGATGAGGCGAGGAGTCAGCGCTGGTTAAACATTCGCATTCTGGCGTCTACTATCGAGGCCCTGGCATGTACAGAGGAAGAAAGCACCAGCTAGCTACAACGTGGTAGGGGGAGCTGGATCTACACAGCATTAAGGTGACGCCGGTCTGGGGAAGGCATAGGCCCTGTGGGATTGGATCTTTGCCACGTGCACAAGACTGCATATAAAGTAGCTCCATAGAGACATTGAGCGTCCATAATTAAACAGGAGCACCTATGCCCTGAGTGGTCCAATTAGAGCAAGAGACACTAATCACACGTTTGTCATTGCCACTACAGTGCCAGGTCTTAAGGCGGGAAGGAGGCGAACACAAGAGATCACTGGGGCTCTGACCTTACAAGTGGCACGATCTGGTGCAACCCTAACCTGAACGACCTGGTACACTGATATTCCGCTAAAATCACGCACAGTACAACTACGGCGGCGTCAACCAGACCCTCCAGATTCGCGAAACAACTGGGGAATACAGGGCCTCCTGGATCGTCTAAAATGGGAAAACCGGACAAACAACAACAGAAAATCTCTTTCGAGGGCAAGAAAGCGCAGAAGGGCGCGGAACAAGTCCCGAATGGAGACGAGTCGTCATCTGTGGAACCGATATCTAACATGGAAAAGATATTACTGTCTATCCAAGCAAATGTACAAGACATCAACGGGAAGTTGGACAACCTAACCTGTAGAATGGACGGTATGTCGGACAAGCTTGAGAAGCACGGCGAACGGCTGGAGCACGCTGAATCCAGGATATCAGCAGTGGAAGATGAAGCACACGCCACGACTAGCAAGTGTACCGGTATGGAACGAATCCTGGAGGTGATTAAAGCTAGGGAGGAGGATTTGGAAGCGCGCTCCAGACGCAATAATGTACGCATTGCGGGCCTGCCGGAATCCACCAACACGGGCAAGATGGAGGTATTCATAGAGCAATTGTGCAGAGACATTTTTGGGGCGGAAGCGTTTTCGCCCATCTTCATAGTGGAAAGAGCACACAGATCGTTAGCGCCCAAACCGAAGTCAGGTGCAACGCCGAGGCCAATTGTGGCGAGAATCCTCAACTACCGCGACAGAGATACCATCCTGAGGCTGGCTCGCGAGAAAGGAAAGATCACACATCAAGGCAACACTCTGGAGTTTTTCCCAGACCACACAGTTGCGGTTCAACAGGCGCGGAAGGAATATGCAGCGGTTAAGGCCAAACTTAGGGAATTGAACGTCGGGTATTCCATGCTCTACCCGGCACGCCTACGAGTGATGTGGAAAGATAAAGCGGTGGTGTTGTTGTCCCCTAAGGCGGCCCAAGACTTCGTCAAGAAAGTGGTGCAGCACAACAAGCAGCGAGCACGAGACGACCAACACACGGACTCCGACGGAGCAGAGTAAGACTGGCAGTGGAATTAGGCGGAACTGTGGTAAGGTACTCTTTCTTTGCTCACCCGAGAGGACTGCACGCTTTGGAAACTTGTCCTGCAGTATTTTTTGACTTGGATGCGTGACTATTGGCACGAACTTGGGTATAATGAGGCGGGGCCAGTGAGTGAACTGCACCCATACCCCTTCCATGTCACTGAAAGGTGTAGTGTGGGTCTACATGGCCGGGGGTTCTGCAAAGTATAACACGAGACACTTGTTGTAGTCGGAGGGGGTCACCACACAGGCTCAATCAGGCACTGCGCAGCCATTACAAACTGTGCAACACTACTGCGTTGATTCCACGAGTTGCTGCGCTAATATGGAGCAATGGACACTCAAGGGGGGCTGCCTTGACTATCTAGTATAAACAGGGGGCGGGGGGGGTACCAGGATGGATAGTCATAATGCGTACATATATAACGTAATGTGGAAGTCGTCTGCTCCCATTGAGTTGGGTGTAGAGTTGTGCCCCAAGCGGACCTCCGAAAGGGTAATCCCCACAAAAGTTGTTTGTATTTAACTGTTGAATAAGGGATGTTGACAATGGGTAAATGGCTTCGGCAGAATTGGGGTGCTGGAGTGGGTGGGGGAGGGGGGCAGGGGGACAAAGTTACAGTTTTGAGACTGAAATGGATGCCGAATGTTCAGGTGAGAAGGATTGATGTACGGGAGACTAGTGCAGTAACGTGGTCGTCAACTAGGGATGTGCCATACTGTTATGCAGTCACTAGACATCTGATGCTTAGTTCACCCACTCAGCCGGATAGATGGTACGGGTAGCTGGAAACACCAATAGGAATCACGTAAACCTACTCACATGGAATGTACGGGGACTAACACAGCCGAAAAAAATAAGACAGGTTTTCGCTTATCTGAAGCGATGGGAAGTGGACATTGCTGTACTGCAGGAAACACATATTGCGCCCAACACGCACACGAATATTGGGGGTCGCTGGTCAGAAGCCTCCTACAGCGCAAACTACTCCTCCTATTCCAGAGGTGTGATCACGCTGATTCGGAGAGGCCTGAATTTCACGGTACATACGGTGATAAGGGACCCGAATGGCAGATATGTTATAGTGTCAGGCACACTACGTGGACAGAAGATAACACTTCTCAATACATATGGCCCAAACACGGACTCCCCGGAGTTCTTCCAAGAGCTATGGACACATCTCCAAACACTAGCAACTACACACATTATTTGCGGAGGGGACTGGAATGTAACGAGGGTGGACGGGGTAGATCGTTCCTCACACTCATTTGAACCGCACAAGAAAGCCAGGGCTAAACTACAACACATGATCGCAGACATGTCACTGACGGACATCTGGAGACATAAATTCCCCGATCAACCAGGGTCTACTCATATCACTGCGGCACATCATAGCTGGTCACGCTTGGACTACTGGCTGGGATCAGATAGTATTACATTGTGGGCGAAAGATATAAAAGTCCTGCCCAGGACCCTGTCAGACCATAATCCGGTGTTGCTGGCGCTGGTAATTCCGAACTACTCCACTCCCCCATTTAACTGGAGATTTAACTCAAATGCTCTCACAGACACGGTCTATGCGGACACTATCCTTAACGCGATAAAGGAATACTTCCTCTTGAATGAACCTATGGTGGACGACCCGGGTCTGCTGTGGGAAGCGTTCAAGGCCACGATACGTGGAGTATGCATGAGCACTACGATAGGAGTCCTAAGAGATATACGTAGACAAATTACACGTTGCGAAACACGCATGAGGGAACTGGAATTGAGTTATGACACTACGAATGATATCACGATACTGGGGGAACTGAGAACACTACACTCGGAACATCAAACGTTCGTGGAAGACGAAATTAAATACTTAGATAGGAAACACTCGGCCAGAACTTATGGGGAGGGCGGTAGACCAAGCAGTACACTGGCGGCCAAAATCTGTGAAGGCAAGGGACACGCACCTATCCTACGTGTTAAAACGAAGGAGGACACAATTCACACACAGGCCCCGGACATATTACACTGTTTTGCGGAGGAGTACGAAGAGCTCTACAGCTCCCGACCAGTTGCATCGCGAGAGGACACTTTTCAATATTTAGAAAATGTGGCAATAGGATGGCTCTCAGACAAACAGAGGGAACTACTGGCATTACCGATCACTGTTGAGGAAATCACTGAGGTGATTGGGACTCTTCCGAATGGGAAAGCACCAGGCCCCGACGGGTTCACTAATGAATTCTACAAGAGATATGTGGACATCATCGCCCCACATATGGTAAGCATGTATGGGGCAGCGTTTGAAAAGTCGGAACTACCCCCGACCTTACGTGAGGCAGCAATAATAGCACTCCTCAAACCAGACAAAGACCCCGAGAGGTGCGACTCCTACAGGCCGCTATCTCTTATCAATACTGACTCCAAAATACTGGCGAAGTTACTGTCACTGCGATTGAAACCTCTGATGACGAATTTGGTCCTACCGGATCAGGCGGGTTTTATACCTACGCGTTCCACATCCCACAATACTAGATCACTTTTCGCCTTATCACATTATCTCCATCCATCAACTAAAGCGGTGGCAGTCATGTTGGATGCCGCTAAGGCGTTCGATTCCATCGAATGGGACTACCTGCTGACTATTTTACTTCGTATGGGGTTTCCCAAACGATTTGTACAGTGGGTCTCCCTCATTTACACCAAACCATGTGCCAGGGTGCGCGTCAATGGTTATATATCGGAACCCTTCCTTATTCAGAGAGGTACGAAGCAGGGATGCCCCCTCTCGCCACTACTATTTGCGTTAGCACTCGAACCACTAGCCTGCATAATACGCCAAAACTACAAGGAATCGGCGTTACAGTTCCCATCTAGACCACTCCATATATCGATGTACGCAGACGACATGCTATTGTATGTCCGAGATCCCGGCACACACTTAAATCCAATCTTGCGGGAATACATTAAATTTGGGGGTCACTCGGGTCTGGCTATAAACTGGTCTAAATCCTCGATTATTCCCCTAACAGATATGACAGCCCCTCACGACATTGAATACCCTTTGGAGTGGCAATTGGACCCTGTGAGGTACCTGGGTATACTATATCATAGAGATCCAGAAGTGGTTATAAGATCAAACTATGGTACAGCTATCTCTAAACTGGAAGATAAAATAACACGCTGGATACAACTGCCTCTGTCGCTAGCAGATCGAATAGCGATCGTTAAGATGAACATACTTCCTAAACTGTTATACCTCTTTAATAATATCCCTATTGAACCACCAGCGGAGGTGTTCCGTAATATCAAGTCACTGGTACTGAAACTTGTGTGGGCGGGCAAACAAGCAAGGGTGGAACTTCGGACGCTAACGCTGCCTTATGACAAAGGGGGTCTTGGAGTTCCAGACTTTTTATTGTATTATTTATGCGCTCAAGCACAATACGCTGCATATTGGTTCCATGACATACCATACCTCACACATACTGCTATTGAGGAAGGAGACGCGGCTCCAATCCCATTGACATCAATCCTCTCCCATGTCCGACCGCCTTTACATGCTCGAGACATTAACACAGTAGACACCACAGTGAAGGCTTGGGGGAAACTGGGACAATTAGCGCATAAGACTCCTTTATATGCACAGGCGATGCCATTAGCACACCACCGAGCACTGTCAGTCACGGGGGAAAAAGTGGGCATGTCACTATTGAAACAAGTTGGTATTGAGACTATGGGAGACCTGTTTCACGAGGGCTCCTTTATAGGGGAGGAAGAGCTGCTATATGTCTGTGACGGGGCAGGGGAGCAAGACCCTCTGACTACGGATGATTGGTGGGTGGCCACACCCCTTTTACCTTGCTCCTTGTCCCCACAGCAGCCAGCGGCAGTATGGACAGAAGAGGATACATCGGTTTGGTTTCCAGAACGCCAGGACGACGGCTCCTTTAAGATCCTCGACTCCGGGGCCGAGGCCCCGCCCACTGAGTACGCCAGGGCGTCAAAAACAGGCACACCTGGAACGGAGATGGAGGGCGTGGTGAGCAGAGCCGAGAACCGGGAGGAAGCCGCAGAACAGGAGAGGAGAGCCGAGATCCCTGATATCGACAAGCCAGGAGGCCAACGTTCCCACGAGCCGCCCTGCCACGTTCCCGTGGGAGGAGCGTGGCTACAAGAGGTACGGGGCCGGGTAGCGGGCTGGGTCGGGAGGAGGAAACACCAGTGACCGATCCCCTGTCTCACCTAGCCGCATAGACTCCCCCCGTAAAGTCGATGCACCAGCACTTCCCCACAGCCCTGGGTAGACTAAAGTGCACGTTCTGTTCATCCCTCACTCCCTGACCCCTTTTACTGGTTTACGCAGTATATGTGTCCTGACACACGTTTCCTTTTATTGCCGGTACCGGAGCGGAACCCGAAAGACCACGCCCGGAGCAAGACCGCATCCCAGGACAACTGTTCTCCCCGAGGACCCCATGAAGAAGACTTCTGTGTTTTGATTACTCGTTTACTTTGGTTTATATGAAGAAGACGTACATACCAATAAAGCCTTCTCTCAACCCTTTATTGAAGGCACCTGTCTTTCTATTTGAACCGCTTACCAGTGTAAAGTCCCCAGTACCGAGGGAACAACCCCACGTCCCGGCCCAAGCGGGACAACTGGTGTCAGAAGTGGGATCCACATCCGTCTGTACGCACAAGATGGAGGCCCTCATTGACCACCTGATCAAAGGACAGGATAAACTGGAAAAGGCTGTGGAGAGTCAAATCACAACCGCCCAAGCCGATAGGGACTTGTTCACCCATACGATAACGGCTCAGCTGGAAACCCTCAAAAACATTACTCCCGCACCTATAGTCGCTCATGGCGAGGCGAGAGCGCACACGCCCCATCCACCTGGGGTGTCACTCCAGAAGTATGTGTCTGGGGATGACCCAGACGCCTTCCTGATAAACTTTGAACGAGCCGCACGTGCTTTGAGTTGGCCCGAAGAAAAATGGCCCTTCTTCTTAGCCCCCCTCCTAACAGGAGAAGCCCAGTCGGCCTATCAGGCGGCTAATCCCCTTGGAACCACCCCGTACGCTACCATTAAAATGGTTATACTAGACCACCTGGGGTTGGACCAGGAAGCCTATAGGGTGCGGTTCCGGAAGGAACGGGGTATACCAGGAGAAAACCCAAAAACTCTCTTTTACCGTTTGCAAATGTCCGCCGATAAGTGGCTGCGCCCGGACATTTGTAACAAAGAAGATATATTGAAGAAAATATACCTAGAACAGTTTATGGTGGCCCTGCCTTATGCCACCCAACGCTGGTTGCGTCAGCACGTCGGGCTCACCGTGGAACACGCCATTGAAATGGCGTCACAGTATGCGAGAGCGCAACCCAAGTCCCTCGCGTGGGAAACCGACAAAACGCAGAAAAACATACCTCCTCCTAAACCTGATGGAAAGTTCAAAATTGGAGGAGGAGCGCCAAGACCTCTGCGTCCACCGAGCATGGTTTCCCATCCCATCACCAGAGGACCCCAATGCTTTGATTGCGGGGACTGGGGACATATAGCCCGAATGTGCCCCAAACGAAAACCACCAGAGGAGCCAATGGAAGTTGGTTATATGCCAAGGACTGTGCTGTATTCAGCCGAAATGGGTAGCACGTTCTATGTGAGTATGAGGATGAATGGTTATACGGTTAAGGCACTACTAGATTCGGGATGCAGGCAGTCAGTGATCCAAACCAGATTTGTGCAACCCGAACAGGTGAATCCCATGGGGCCGGTGTATATTAGATGTGTCCATGGGGATGTTAAACCGTACCCTGTTGCTTCTATCAAAATACTGCTTCCTAATAGGGAACCCTGCCGGGTGTGGGTTGGGGTGGTGGACTCCCTTCCTGAAGATATGATCCTGGGAACAGACAATCCTGAATTTCTATCCCTATTCAAAGAACACCTCTCTGGTGCCCCCCCTGATAACACCCTTCCTGCCTATCTGACCCCCGAACCCTGGGTTATTGATCGTAGTTTCCGTTTTGCCCAGACAGAAGACAAGACTTTAACAAACGCATGGGAAGCCGCCCAGGGGGCAAGTGACCAACCCCCTTTTTCGTATCCACGCTTTGTGATAAAAAACCACCTACTGTACAGGCAAAGTCGAGAGGACGGAGTAGACCAATTACCTGTACCCCAGTCGTTTAGAGAGCAGGTCCTTTTTTTTGCTCATGCCCACCTGACGGCAGGACATGCAGGCAAAGAAAAAACCACAGACACCATAGTCCGCTATTTCTTCTGGCCAGGCATACATAAAGAGGTGCAGGACTATTGTGCCAAATGCGAAGTATGTCAAAGACAAAACTCTCGCCGACCCACCATGGCCCCTTTGCAAAAGATGCCGATCATCGGTGTCCCTTTCGAAAGGGTCGGTATGGACCTTATAGGCCCTCTGCCGAAATCCAGTCGAGGACATCTATATGCCCTAGTCATAGTGGACTATGCCACCAGGTTCATCGAGGCCTTTCCTCTCAAAACCCCCACCACAGCCAACATAGCTGAAAAGTTCGTTGAATTGTTTTCTAGAGTGGGGTTTCCTCGGGAAGTACTAACAGACCAGGGAACGCCATTCACGTCAATGTTAATGAAGGAGGTATGCGCCTCCCTGGATATGAAACACCTGAAGACGTCGGTGTACCATCCCCAGACCGACGGTTTGGTGGAGAGGTATAACCAAACCCTAAAAACCACTCTGAAAAAAATGTTATCAGCTGAGGGCCCTTCATGGGACAGGCTACTACCCCTCGCCCTGTACGTCATTCGGGCACAAAAACAAAGCAGCCTAGGGTGCTCCTCCTTCGAACTCCTGTATGGAAGAGTGCCACGGTCCTTGTTGGAGATAACCCGAGATATGTGGGAAAACGAGGAACTCGAGGAACAAAAGTCCCTGTTGGACTACACCTGTCACTTACGCTCCAAATTGGGTAAACTAAGAGAGTTAGCGTACTCCAATCTAGAAAGGAGCCAGAACAAACAAAAGGTATCCTACGACAAAGGGAAGAGGTTGAGGACCCTTACCAGAGGGAGCTGGGCTTTGGTGCTTTTTCCCTCGGGAATGACCAAACAGAAACAGGGCTGGCAGGGACCATTCCAGATAATCGACACCCTTGGTCTTACGACTTACCGACTACGAATGTCTCCCACGAAAACCCAGATTTTCCACATTAACATGCTCAAGGAATGGCTAGGACCCGTACCGGGGGAAGCACCCTTAGTGGCAAGGGCAGGTCCGGACCCTACATCCACTATGGAGCAGCTAGTAGTAAATCAAGAGCTCAGCCCACGGGAAAAGGCAGAGTTAGCGGACACACTGAGACCCTTTTCCCGCTTATTCTCTGACCTACCCGGAAGGACTAATATAGCAGAACACCGCATAGACACCCTACCGGGTCAAGTGGTGAAACAAAAACCCTACCGCATTCCCGCTGCTCGCAAAGAAATGGTGCGCAAGGAGGTGCAAGACATGCTACGACTGGGGGTTATACGGCCTTCACAAAGTCCTTGGTCGTCCCCCATCGTGATGATCCCTAAGCCCGATGGGTCCAAACGCTTCTGTATGGACTTCCGCGCGCTTAACGCAGTGTCCCACTTTGATACTTACCCCATCCCAAGGGTGGACGACTTAATAGAAAAAATCGGGGACGCCAATTACATCACCACTATAGACCTCACGAAGGGGTATTGGCAGGTGCCTCTTCGTGAAGAGGACCGAAAAAAGACGGCCTTTGTAACAGACGAAGGGGCCTACGAATTTACGGTTCTTCCCTTTGGGTTACATGGGGCGCCGGCCACTTTTCAACGATTAATGAATCTAGTACTGCAACCCTATACGTCCTTCAGCTCGGCGTATTTAGACGATATAGTGATTTACAGTAGGGACTGGAAGGAACATCTCACACACTTGACTACCATTCTGACGGCCTTGGAACAAGCGGGTCTGCATATCAATGCAAAGAAATCCCGCGCTGCCTTTAAGACTGTGAACTACCTAGGGTACGTCCTGGGTAACGGTGCCATCGCTCCCCAAAGCGAGAAGGTACGTGCAATCACAGCAGTGCCCTTTCCGTCCAACAAAAAAGAGATGCGGGCGTTTCTAGGTCTGGTAGGGTATTACCGTAGATTCATACCCCAATTTGCGATGACAGCAGCCCCCCTAACAGACCTCCTGAAAAACAATGCAAGGCCCCACGACTTTAGACAGCCCCCGCCTGAGACGCTGCAGGCTTTTCAGACCCTGAAAACCATCATGACCACAGCCCCTCTGCTAGCTTCCCCTGAGCATACGAAACCCTTTCTCTTAGCAACGGACGCCTCCAATGTGGGAATAGGAGCCGTTCTGTCTCAAATCGGGAGTGATGGGGTGGAACATCCTGTCTTGTATGTGAGCAGGAAGTTGTTTCCTAGGGAGTGCAAGTATTCCACTATAGAGAGAGAGGCTTTGGCGATAAAGTGGGCTGTAGAAAAGTTGAGATATTATCTCGAGGGTAAACCATTCATCCTTCATACGGATCATGCGCCCTTGAGGTGGATACATCAGAACAGTAGTACTAATCCCCGGGTGCTGCGGTGGTTCCTGTCTCTCCAGACCTATGCCTTCACCGTGCATCACCGTAAGGGGAAGGACAATGGTAATGCGGACTTTCTGTCTAGGACCTTCCCTCTCCCCGAACGGGAGAAGCCAGGGGGGGAGGTGTGTGACGGGGCAGGGGAGCAAGACCCTCTGACTACGGATGATTGGTGGGTGGCCACACCCCTTTTACCTTGCTCCTTGTCCCCACAGCAGCCAGCGGCAGTATGGACAGAAGAGGATACATCGGTTTGGTTTCCAGAACGCCAGGACGACGGCTCCTTTAAGATCCTCGACCACTGAGTACGCCAGGGCGTCAAAAACAGGCACACCTGGAACGGAGATGGAGGGCGTGGTGAGCAGAGCCGAGAACCGGGAGGAAGCCGCAGAACAGGAGAGGAGAGCCGAGATCCCTGATATCGACAAGCCAGGAGGCCAACGTTCCCACGAGCCGCCCTGCCACGTTCCCGTGGGAGGAGCGTGGCTACAAGAGGTACGGGGCCGGGTAGCGGGCTGGGTCGGGAGGAGGAAACACCAGTGACCGATCCCCTGTCTCACCTAGCCGCATAGACTCCCCCCGTAAAGTCGATGCACGAGCACTTCCCCACAGCCCTGGGTAGACTAAAGTGCACGTTCTGTTCATCCCTCACTCCCTGACCCCTTTTACTGGTTTACGCAGTATATGTGTCCTGACACACGTTTCCTTTTATTGCCGGTACCGGAGCGGAACCCGAAAGACCACGCCCGGAGCAAGACCGCATCCCAGGACAACTGTTCTCCCCGAGGACCCCATGAAGAAGACTTCTGTGTTTTGATTACTCGTTTACTTTGGTTTATATGAAGAAGACGTACATACCAATAAAGCCTTCTCTCAACCCTTTATTGAAGGCACCTGTCTTTCTATTTGAACCGCTTACCAGTGTAAAGTCCCCAGTACCGAGGGAACAACCCCACGTCCCGGCCCAAGCGGGACAATGTCCAAAATAAAACGCCCATGTTCCACTTCACACACTATCGACTGAGGAGAGCAATGCAGGCGCATTTCCAACATTTCCTGCGGAACCCGAAAGCCTGAAGGCTCTGCAGATGATCATCACCACCCAAAATCTATCACACCTGGTGTCTAGACTATACAGTACAACACAGGCTGAGTTGCCGTATATCACAGACAAGGCAAGGGCACGTTGGGATGAGGACCTTGTGGAGCCACTGTCAGCAGCAGAATGGCAAGAGACATGCACACTGACACGACTCCTCACTCCTAACGGTAATTTGCGAATTATACACTATAAATATATACATCAGGCATACTACACGCCTGCGCGCATGTATAAATTTGGACTACAGACGGATGACAGGTGTAAGCGCTGTAATAGAGAAGGGGCAGGGTTTACACATTTAGCATGGTACTGTCCTGCAATACAGGAGTACTGGAGGGAGGTGATCGATGTACTATCTATCATGCTGGAAGTGGAGATAGAATGCACAATACGCATTTGTTTACTGGGATTGTTGGGGCAACTTCGAGCTGCGCGACGTAAGTTTTGTGCGATAGCACTGCTGTTAGCCAAGAGACAAATTGCACAATGCTGGCACAGTAGGCAAGTGCCCAAAAAGTCCAGATGGTTACTAGACATGACCGGCTGTAGGGATAAGCTACAGACATACGAGGAGGGTCTACCTGCAAAATCCAGGCCAAAAGACTTCTGGGGTTATCTCACGAACTACTTACTAACGCTGAATACAGGAGAGGAAGGCTGTTCTAGTAATGAGGACTAATTGGTGAAAATTCTGTGGCATATGGCCCAGTGTAACTGGTCACACCGTCTATCACTCACATACTACTGATGAACTAGATGTTCGGTATAAGTCTCAGATCTGTTTTGTTAAGTAGTTTATACTTTTGGAGTTCACTGTTGATAGTATTCAAAATGTGGAAAATTTAAGACCTCAAACACTGCGTTATAATACCGAGGATCATACGAGTCTGTCTTGATATAACTGGTTACCGTATAAATATGACATGTGTATTACTTAGCTGCCGGCCTCAGGGTTGTAGGCGACTGGCTGTGTATGTACCACGAACTGTAATAAAGGTCTGTTTAAAAATAAAAATAAATAAAAAAAAATAAAAAAAGTAGTTCATGGGAAAGAGGAAAAGTGCAGGGTGCCTTGGGCGGGAAACGGAAACCAGTTATGTCACTTCCTGTACAATTGATGAAGGGAAATCCAGTGACGTCCCTTTCTGTGCAGATGGTTGATAGGAAATTAAGTCCTCTTTGTAGGCTTCTTTTACTGCCTAGATGTAAGCCCCATATTTATTCCCCAAGCTTGGAGTGCAATACAGCAGGTTACACATTCACAAAACACATAGCCGGCGCACCTTTGCGCATGACGGCGTTTACATGCATGAGCACACTGAAGCTTGTTACAATCCGACTACAGAATTAGTTCTGTATTGAAGAGATTACATTTGGAGAGATTCGGCTCTTCTCGAGAGTACAAATGGAAAGATAGACTGTTTTCAAAACCTGCGTTCTATACGTTTTATCTTGAGTAACACAAATGCAGGCCATGGAACTGCTAAGCACGGTGTTTCATTATTGCAAAATAACCAAGATAAGGATTGACTGAAAACTGGTAAATATAAAACTTTGCATCGTGTTGCAATTTACACGAAGGTGTGTTATTATCATGAGTGCTTGGCGCTACACCTGAGTGCGTTGCATCAATGCTTGGCGCTGCACTGTAATGGCATTCTTGTAAAAAACATCTCTGGGGTAAAAATCTTCCACAACAGGGCACCTAAATTGATAGATTATTTTCCCTTTTTGCTACCATACTCCCGTCCGTGCACTGTAGTTACCAGCAAGCCACTTTCGCCTCATGAGAAGGAATGGCGCCGCTATTTCATTTTCACCAACTCTAGGAGGAATAAGGCTGGGTTTGGCAGGTACCATGCATGCAGTCGAAACAACTCGCAAAAAAAAAAAATATATACCCGACTCACGTCCTCATTTCCCACGATCTAGAGGAGCTTCCCACGGCGACAGCGGGAGGTCGAGGGGGCAAGGGCATGTTACGTTTGAGGGTAAGGAGCAGAGTTTATAATATACATTAAAACGTCAGAAACGTCTCTTCAAGTCTCTCGCCAGTGGCTTCTAGCTTTACATTTGGAGTGACTATAATTTAGAATATCGATTCCCTCTAAATAAACTTGTATGTTCTGTTTGCCTGCTAAAAACATTTTAAAACGATATGGAGCATGTAAGTTACGCAACCTTAATTTTAACTTTAACGCCGTGTCAAACTGACCGTAGGATTGGTGATTCTAAATAAGGTTTTAATTAGAAAATCAATAGTGCTATGTAATATTAGTGGGGGGCAAGGGGGTGGGTGCCGGACGGAGGGAAGAAAGAAAGCATGAAAGGAAGAGGGGGCAAAGCAAACGAAAATAACAGAGAAAAGTAAAGCAGAGGACTTGGGGAAGAGATAAGTGATCAAGTTTCTTCCCAACGTTTCGTATTTTCTGGCCTTTACCACAGACAAATATAAATCCGATCCCACGACATTACGGAGTCAAAATCATTATCTGTAGAGCTAATTTTATTTATATTACTTCCATTTGAAATTATATTGTCCCACCACCGCGCAAATTAGCCCACTGCTACTGTATGTGATGTTGGGCCTCAGGCCCATGGTGAGAATGAAGGGACACAGACGCTGGACAGTATGGTGTGATAACTGGCCACGAGCACGTGTGCCTGGGCCGTTTTATTGACGGGGCCACGTCACTCGTGACACTCGTAATGTATATGTGTGGGGGTGCAGTGTGTCCAGCCCTCGAGGGAGTGGCTGGGGATACAACTTCCTGCTGAGCACTAGAACGTGTTCTGCAGGACACTACATTCCTCCCCAACTTTATTGAAGAATCAAACAAAACGTTAGTCCAACCTGTGAGGACAAAACAAAACAGTTAACTAAATAACACAGGGTCCACCAGTCTTCTGAGCCAGATGGCAGGGCGACGGCAGACATGAGCTGGTGCCTTTCTTGCAGCAGGACCTTCCCGGTGGGTTTCAGTAGTTTAACCTGAGGGGTTCAGGACATGACGGCTGCCTTGGGGACGTTCGCTGCATATCGTCCGTTCATTGCAGATTACATGTCTTGCGGTCTTGCATGGCTCCCATCCTGCTGACGTTGGTGATGGTGTTTGGTGGGTTCTAACAGTTCCGTATAGTGGGTTACGTCATGGATATGGATGGAGTCCAAAGTGAGAGATCACTGTAGTGTTGCCTGATCAAATGCGTCTGTTGAACCACTTGGCTGTAACCGATAACCGGTTGGTGGGGCAATGTTTCTTCTCACTCTTCCGCCTGGGGAGGCCCGTGTCAGGGTTGCTGCAGGACTGCAGGAGGGCTGAGCTGGGGGCCGCTTGTGTGCCAACTGGGGGCAGCTGCAGGTCCGACGAGAAGCCGTTACTTAATCGCACGCACAACCCTCGCGGGTGGATGAGTCTTGGCCCAGACTTGCTCTCGCTGCTGCGGTTCCGGTGTAGGCCAGGTTCACAGGTAGCTTCGGACTTCTTCAGTCGTCTGGCGTGGCAACGGTGTAGGACTCCAGTCCAAGCAGTACTCTGGTAGTGGTGCTTGATGCATGTGCTGAGGGCTAGCGTGATAGCGGTTGCCAGCCCTGTGGTGAGTCTGGATGACAGGTGGTGGTGACTTGCTGTGAGAGTCGGATGTCAGGAGGGACTTGGCAGCCATGTGCCTCCGCCTTGCTGAGGTTGAGTTTCTCTGGTGGCTTGACACGCAGAGTGTTGTGTCCTATGTAGAAAGACACCAGGTGCCAGGATGTATATTTAGGTCTTCTTTATTAATCTTCAATTCAGGTTACATCTGTCTTGACTCCAGCCAGCCTAGTGTGGTACCAGCCCCACCAGGAGCAGCCTGCCTAGTTGCCTAGCCCATCTCTAACTGCCACATTCATCCCACTCAAACACCCAGGCATTCCACGCATCACAGGCACACCAACATTCTAAGACCAAGTCACACACTGGCTGAGAAGCTAGAGGCAGCAGCGCTAGAGTACATGTTATACTAGTAAGTAGGATATAACATTATCCCTTTTTCTTTAAACAAAAGCAAAAAGGAAACAAGAGAACTAAGCACAGGTAATCTAATGGAACGAATCTCAAAGATACAGCAAATGGACAAAGCATCAAAGAGGATAGAACCATAAAAACAAGAAAAATCCATAATGGTACGGATCTCTAGGATGCAGCAATGAAAACAAAGCATCACAGGAGGAAGAACCATTAAGTAAAATTTCGTATCATATACAGTGATGTAATGTACTATAATAATGCCAAAGGGTAACAGACCCAAGAAACCCACATGCCCTACAACATAAAATAGAGTAGCGCCATTTGCTGTATCTTTGAGATTCGTTCCATTAGATTACCTGTGCTTAGTTCTCTTGTTTCCTTTTTGCTTTTGTTTAAAGAAAAAGGGATAATGTTATATCCTACTTACTAGTATAACATGTACTCTAGCGCTGCTGCCTCTAGCTTCTCAGCCAGAGTGTGACTTGGTCTTAGAATGTTGGTGTGCCTGTGATGCGTGGAATGCCTGGGTGTTTGAGTGGGATGAATGTGGCAGTTAGAGATGGGCTAGGCAACTAGGCAGGCTGCTCCTGGTGGGGCTGGTACCACACTAGGCTGGCTGGAGCCAAGACAGATGTAACCTGAATTGAAGATTAATAAAGAAGACCTAAATATACATCCTGGCACCTGGTGTCTTTCTACATAGGACACAACACTCTGCGTGTCAAGCCACCAGAGAAACTCAACCTCAGCAAGGCGGAGGCACATGGCTGCCAAGTCCCTCCTGACATCCGACTCTCACAGCAAGTCACCACCACCTGCAATTCCAATCCCAAGAGTAAGGGAAACAAAAACAAATGGGTCGTCACCCATAGAACCAATCGTAAAGGTATGTACAATTGTACTGCGCACAACTATAATAGGGATAAAACCCACATCCAACCCCGCGTAGGAGTTTACCTAGGTACACACGTGTGGGAACTAACCCATGTCCAAAACCCCTTGTAGAGGTTACATATCCCCAAGTAGGGATAACTGAAAGTCTAAATTAAAGGGAAAATTAACCAACAACCATCCCTAGTATAAGGGAACAAAGTAATGACCACCCACCAGTACTAAAGGAAAACCATCCTAACCAAAATGTAAACCTTGGTGGCATCACGACATTCAAATGTTCAGTAAAAGATTACACTAACTTACCTAAGAGATAAATACTCTATAGCTTTAGACACAGCACACTAGAGGAAGTACAACATAATAACAAAAAACCACACTGTAAACATTTACAAAGGTAAGAGTACAAGACTTTTGTAATAAGTAAAATCCAACACTGAAACCTACGTTACTTAACCATGCTCTTTTTTTTTCTCGAAGAAAACAAATCAGACTTAAGATAGGAAGAAAGAGTAACATGCCAAAAATGTGGCTCAGAATGCACCTAGTCAGCCCGTCTAAGACTGCACACACCACAACCTCGGACTACAAGTGCACGTTGAAGTCACAGCTAATCTCAAACAACTTGGTTCACCATCAAACAAAAATGCTGCAAATAAATACACGCATGTTAACGAGGTAATAACATGTGCCCACATAGAAAAGTTGAACCTTCTGTATAAAATGCGATTGTGAGAAGACCTGTCTGGCAGAAAATGAGAGAATAAAAGAAAAAAATAGAAACAGCATTGTGAAAAACCCTCCAATATACATGAAAAGTAGAATACCACCAAAAGAATGTCCTTAAGTCGATTGTGCAGACAGTTCTCGTTCGTTGTCCTCGAACTTCTTTCCGCCTCTTTGAAGCTGTTTTTGAAATCCCTCGCAGGTGAATCCTGATCGTAAGCAACTGCGTGTAAAGAGCGATCTCCATGACCTTGTTGAAACTTTATTGTGACGAACTGAGAACAATATGGTTGGCCTAAAAACCACATTATGAGGGACTATTCCAGTCGCAAGATGGCGGCAAGTAATAGGCGTGCTGCCGGATGGCTCTCAGCACGACCGTGCATGCTTCTTCCGGTGAGAGCAAGGCAGCACGAGCATGAAGGCAGCGTGAGCATGCGAGAACGTTACACGGAACCAATGGTGACATGAAGCAAGAAAGAGAAGGTAAGTCTGCGCATGAAAAATCGACAGCGCGCGCTGAGATTTTCAAACCGCTAGTCAGCGGTTGAACTGACAAAAATTAAAGCGCTGCACTAATGATGAAAAACAAATTAAAAAAATAAAGCTCACCGCTTAAGATCTCAAAACTCGACATTATATCCTGCCGCATAGCACGAAGAAAAAGTACATCCTCGGTTAAGCACTTCCAAGCATCATGCATATAGATAATCTAAATTCCAGAAGGTGTCTTAAAAACACACCTTTTCCAAACGAAAGACTGTGCCAATCTCACACGAAGCAGGTAAATAGTCACTTTACATCTGTGAGTGAGTGAGTGGAGTCTTGTAATGCGCAACTTAGCCCAAGGGCATCAAGGCGCCTGAAAGATCGTACAGCTTGTAAATCTTCTAGTGCAGGACTACGATAGGCCTCTACAAAGAGCCAAGTTTTTAATGCTTTACGAAAAAGCATAATAGAGGGTTGTCCTGCCAGATCAGGGGGAAGAGTGTTCCACAGCCTGGGCGCCAGGGAGGAAAAGGCTCTCCCTCCCCACCTTGCTTTGTGAAAGCGAGGGATTGACAGGAGGTTTTTATTAGAAGAACGAAGAGTTTTATTGGGGGAGTAAGCATGTGAGAGGGACCTAATGCCCTCTGAGCCTGAGCCATACAGGGCCCCATGGGCAAGACAGAGGATCTTAAACGAGATCCTAGACTGGGTGGGCAGCCAGTGTAGATTCTTCCTGGCCAAAGAGGCTGAGGAGAGTCTAGGAAGATTAAGAACCATCCTGGCCGCCGCATTTTGCACTATCTGTAAGCGCTGGATAAGATTCTTATTTATGCCGGAATAGAGTGCATTACAGTAATCCAGTCTCGAGAAGACGAGAGCCACAGTGACTTGCTTCAGGAGAGAGGTAATGAGCGATCTTTCTCAAGATCCTGATGATACCACAGCAAGTGGAAATCGTCCTACTGACCTGACGGTCGAAGGAGAGCGTGGTATCTATCAGCACACCCAGGTTCCTGGCAGATTAAGAAGGGCGGGGGCAAACCCCAAGGGATGATGGCCACCAGTCACTCGACCAGATATCCTGGTCACCCCCGAAGATCAGAACTTCTGTCTTCTCTCCGTTTAACTTCAAGGAATTCCGAATCATCCATTGAGAGACTGCATCCATGCAGTTCCTGAAGTTAAGGGCGGGGGTACTCACCGAATGAGAGAGGGAGACCATGATATGGGTGTCGTCAGCGTATGACAGTACCTCTAACCCAAAAGATCTTACTAACCTGGCGAGTGGGGCCACATAATTGTTAAAAAGTGTGGGGCTCAGGGAAGATCCCTGGGGGACCCCACACTGCACAGGTTTGGAAGGGGAAAGGAATTCACCCAGCTTCACCCTATGTTCTCTTTGGTTAAGAAAAGAGATCAGGAGGCTCAAAGCTGCGCCTCCAACACCAATCTCCCTGAGACGTGCGACCAGGACAGAGGTAGACAAGGTGTCGAAGGCTGCCGTAAGGTCGAGCAGGACCAAGAGAGTAGTCTGGCTCGTGTTGACCTTCGAGCGGATGTTATTTATGACCACTGTGAGGGCGGACTCAGTGCTGTGAGCTCTACGAAAACCGTGTTGAGATGGATCTAGCGAGCTGGAGTCATCCAAGAAGGAACTTAAGTGATAGTTAAGGTGTGACTCCAGTATTTTTGCTGGTGCGGATAGCAAAGATATTGTGCGGAAGTTCTTCATAACCCCAGGATCCAACGAGGCCTTTTTCAGGAGAGGTTTAACAACCACCAATTTCCAGGAGAGCTGGAAAGTTCCTTCCATGATTGCTAGGTTCATCACCTCTAAAAGGGGAGGGATAGCCACCTCCCTAAACTTCTTAAGTATCTTGAGAGGGCAGGGATCCAGAAGGGAACCCGATTTGGTTTTATCAAGGAGCAGGTTAATCCTTTCCAGGGTAAGAAGAGGGAAGTTTAGAAGGCTGGGGCAGGGTTCCTTCGGCCGGCAATCAGGAATGGAAGGGGCAATAAGAGGGGGTGCAACCAAATCGAAATTAAGTGATTGTAGTGATGTATAGATATCAACTATTTTAGTGTGAAAGAAAGTAGAGATCTTATCACAGAGCTCCTGAGAGCCCAATAAGGGGTCCGATGTCTGAGGGGCAGAGAGGGAGTCTACGATCTTTAACAGATCTCTGGGAGAGTTGAGGGAGGCCGTCAGATTAACAAAATGAGCATTCTTTTCTTCAATTATAGCCAGTTTATATTCTTTAAGGAGGCGTTTGTTTATATCTCTCTCCTTGGGATCAAGGTGAGCCCGCCAACACCGCTCCTGTTTTCTACAGCCCTGCCTTAGCAACCTAAGGGAGTCGGAAAACCAGGGTGCCGAAGGTCTCTTTCTGGCAGAGTAGTGCGGTTTAGCAGGGGCCAAGATGTCTACTGCTCCCGAGATGGAGTTGGAGAATTCAAGGGCAGCGGCATTAGTATCCCTCAGGATGAGAGGCCTCAGTCTGGTCATAAATAGGGCAAGTGCCTCGTTATGGACCTCCCTATAATTCCTTCTTAATTCCCAGTTACTACGGTCAGTGGAGGTGGGGACGGAATGATAGAAATTAAGCTCCAACGGAACGGCCAGATGCTCTGACCACGCCAGAGGGATAGGGGAACCTATCTTTAATCTGGGATCATTAGAAAAAACTCCGTCCAGCGTGTGGCCGGCAGAATGGGTGGGACTATCCACAAGTTGCATCAGGCCACACGAGGCGAACGTTTCCACCAAGAAAGAAGTGTCACTGGAGTTCGAATCTAAAGTGAACAGCTGGTAATTCAATTACTGGTAAAACAGTTTCCACACGCAGCATTGTAGAATTCTATACGGTGGTTGGGGTTGCAAACATGAGATCTCAATCCATCCCAACAATGTGAGACAAAAGCTGTCCTACTCTCAAAAGACAACATAACTCAATAGGCAACGTTCAATTCAAACTTGTCCTCAATCTGAAGCGTCATGTTGTACAGACAGAAAACTCAGTGCCCCAAACTTCTTGATCCTCGTGCCACACAACTGAAAGTACACCTCTGTGGAATGCATGAAGACTGCTTTAATGTGCTGAGATTACAAGAAATTCATTCCTAGTTAATTTCAATGCGCAATGTGGCATGAAAACACACATGTAGCGTTATGAAGCCATAGTAGTACAAATGTCAATTATGCACCAATCAAATTCTCCATCTGTGCATTCACTGCACACTGTAAGTACTGACCTCTTTTTGATGAAAAATCCCAGATTGTGCCTTTATATTGAAGACACTACAGACTCTGTAGAGCGCTGTGGCTGGTACACCAACAACTGGCTGTAGAGAAGCTACCCATCCAACTCACCAAACCTATTTGTAGGCAACAACGTGGCTGGGAACACCAGATGTGGCTGTAGTGTGACTACTCCTCCAACTCACTGTAATCCTTTGTGGCTGGAACACCAAATCTGGTTGTAGTTGAACTACTCCTCCAACTCACTGTTATCCTTAAGGTGGCTGTAGTATTCCCAGGCTGTAGTGTCAGTTGGTGGTGACACTGCTCTTTAGGGCTGTCCACTGGAAGGACACTGGTGGGGCTGGCGCTGGCTTGCCTGAAAATACATTGTAGTAGTAGTTGCTTGTAGGATCTCTTGGTTACTCTTGTAGTTCCTTAGTTTCTTAGCTGTACCAAGAGTCTCTAGGGTTCAAGTCTGTCCGTCGCCAAAATTATGTTGTGTCCTATGTAGAAAGGCACCAGGTGCCAGGATGTATATTTAGATCTTCTTTATTAATCTTCAGTTCAGGTTACATCTGTCTTGACTCCAGCCAGCCTAGTGTGATACCAGCCCGACCAGGAGCAGCCTGCCTAGATGCTCAGCCTATCTCAGCCTATCTCTAACTGCCACATTCATCCCACTCAAAAACCCAGGTATTCCACGCATCACAGGCACACCAAAATTCTAAGACCAAATCACACTCTGGCTGAGCAGCTAGAGGCAGCAGGGCTTGAGTACATGTTATTCTAGTAAGTAGGATATAACAGAGTGTGTGGATCCTCTCTTGCCTGGCTTGGGGCCACTGCCGACTCCATCTTGAGGCGGTGTGAGGAAAGACACTCGGTGCTGATCTTCACCCATGGCATCTGCAGTCCGGAGCAGGGATGCCGTTTGCCTTAGACTGCTGACACTCTGGGATGGACGGTCACCTGGGGAAGCGTTGGGATGAGACTCGGTTTGCGCTTGCTGCGGCTTATGTTCGGTTCTCCTGTGAGGCTGTATCCAGGGTCGTCGGTCTGCTTTGGTGGCTGTGTGGCGTGTCAGGGTGTGCTCTTGGCTTGCTGGGTGAGTCCTCTGCTGTGCGAGTCCTCTGCCTTCTCCCCTTGCTGGTCTTTTGCAGCGCACCTGTGTTCATCCGGTTCTTCGGGGTGACAGGGCTGTCACTCTCTTTCTTCGAGGGTGTTGCGCTTGGACCTCGAGGCGGCTCTGTCATGGCGCTTGCTTCTTCCTTCTTTCCGGTGTGCTTGTCCGGACTGGTCACTTTGTGTAGCGTGCTCCTTGCGTGCTGTGCGAAGTGACATCCGGTCACGTGTCGCTGGTTGTCGGAGCATCTGTCGCTGTGTTGTAGCTTGTGGTTGGGTCTGTACACCAGTAGGAGCGAGTGATGCAACCTCCTCTCTGACGGTGGCGTTGGGCAGCCACGTGCAGTGCGCACTCCGCACCAGTCTTTCTTGCGCTGTTGGTGGGGACAGCTCCGTCGAGACGTTGCTGTCTGGCTGGTCCTCCACTCTTGCTAGTAGGGGCTGTCTTGGCTGTTGCTGCTTGAGTGTGTTCTTGCTAGTCTGGGCTGGAGACGCTTCGGGCTTGTAAGGGCCTTTGGTGACGTGCAACAGTCTTTCTCCTTTGAAAGTCTAGGCAGCCCATTGGGGCATGTGGGGCCCTCGTCAGCCGTCTTGGCTGTGTCAGTTCTGCTACTAGTGCATGTCGCAGCATTGTTGTGTCCATAGTAGTGCTACTGCTGCAGTGGGTGTCGCCCTGGGGTGTCTGGACTTCTGGGGTCTTTGTTTCGGCATGGAAGCATTCGCACTGCCGCTGACTACTTCTCCTATGCCGCTGTTGCTCTGCTGGCTGTGCACAAGGATTCCGCTGATCCTTGGTAGGTTTCCTCTTGCTGCGAGTGTCGTGTACACTGTGTTAAGGTGCTGTGTTGTGCACCACCCCTAGGGGCACTGTGGCTACTGTTCAGGCGCTGGGTTGGCTTGCTGCCACTGCGAAGCCATGCTGGGGTGATGATGCAGGTGTGAGGCAGGGTGCAGTGTTGGTGGGCCCCCCGTCCTCACAGGATGCTCTCTACTGTCTGGCTCTTACCTTTAGTAATTGATACTGCCACTTAGACGGCAGTTTTCCTCTTCGCTGAGGTTGTGTCTATTATTGCTGGCTAGCAGCCAGCGGAGCGGGGCCCTTGCAGGGACCGTCTGTCTTTGGCCACAGTGTGGGAGCTGGGAACACTGCGTGGTTCACGTTGTGCTGGGGTGAAGTGGGCTGAACCCTATACTTGTGTGGGGGTCTTAGGCATGCCTCACAACTCAGCCTTGTTTCTAGGCCTGGGGTCCACTAGTTTCAGCAGCTCTGTGGATGCATGGGTCTGGACATTCCTTCCATAGTTTTGCACTGCAGGCTGTTTCCTCCTCGTGTGCATGCTTGGGGTGGCTGCAGTACCACTTGTGGCCGCAGTGCAGCGCTTCAGTGCACAGGGCTCGGCAGTCTTTTCTAGAACTTGCAGGCCTCGGTGCGGTGCTGTCTTTGACTGCTAGACGCTTCAGGCGCTGCTCACATCGGCGCGGCAGCCTTTCACATGCTGCTGGCCATGCTGACCCATGGGCATCGTGGAGACCGGTGTTGGGACCTTTCGTGCAGTGTGAGCTTTGAGAGGGAAGGAAGGTAAGACAGTTTCCTCTTTCCCCCGGGACTGGGAGCTCTTGCGGGGGAGCACTGAATGGAGCAGCGCTCCTGGTGTGGCAGGCATCCGGGGTGTGGGTGCAGGGAAGGCAAACTCTTGCTGGTGCTCTGCCTGGGCCGGTCAGGCTGGGGGTAAATCCCCCTCTTCCTCCGGGCTGCAGTGCATCGAGTCACCGCCAGGGGCGCCGCAGCTGCTTTAAGCATGCAGCAGTAGGGAGGCCGTGAATCAGAGCGCTCCCGCCCCACCAGGCCGCGGCGCCGTTTTACCTTCTTCCCCCACGCTGGGTGGGGAAAGTGCAGAGGTGAGTGCATGTTGGTACGCTGGTGTCGGTGCAGAGACCAGGCATATCGTGCCATGTCCAGATGGCATTTCTCATATCCCTTGTCTCCTGGTGCAGAAGCGGCAGGCCGAACAGCACATGGACGTTTCAGAGCGAGATTAATTCTAGGGTCAGAAGCACAGCTGCCTCCAGCGTGGCGCTAGATGTGGCACTTCCTCTCACGTCTGTTTTCTGTTCCCCTCACTGACCACTCGCAGTTGGGCTGGCTGGTACCGAGGCTGCAGCGGCGGCGGTATGTGGGCGTCAGTGGTGCAAGTTTGAGCACTGGGTGACCTTCTTCCCCTTCAGCACGGCTTCGGCCGTCGTGCTGGCAATAGGCATGTGTGAGGCTCTGTGCAGTCGACGCCGATTCTCTTGGGGCCAGGAGGCGTGAAAGAGCGCGCCGGGGGTGCAGCTTGCCAGGCTCTTCTCCTCCCGTTGAAGGGCAGGCCAGCAGGAATGCTGGGCCAGTGTGATGTTGGGCCCATATGGTGAGAATGAAGGGACACAGACGCTGGACAGTATGGTGTGATAAAGACCATGAACAGCCT
Organism: Lissotriton helveticus; assembly: GCF_964261635.1. Lineage (NCBI taxonomy): Eukaryota > Metazoa > Chordata > Amphibia > Caudata > Salamandridae > Lissotriton > Lissotriton helveticus. Next base: position 2,119,016,601 of record NC_136061.1, on the reverse strand, counting down.
GAGTCATGTCTTCTCCTGTCAGATACCTTCTGACAGTGGTGAGTTTTTGGATACCGAGGCAGTAGCCTCATTACTCCATATTCATTTAGAATTTTGTAGTCGCTGTTTAGGTTGTCTTATTGGTGTGTGACGCTTTGTCACAGTTGAGGCTGTATCACATGGTCAGCTCAGTGATGGGCCGCTGGTAGCGGTCAGTAGAGTTTGCAGATATGTCAGCATGTTTCCTCAGAGAGTCTCGTCTTTGTCCGTCTAGAACCTTCTGTTAGTGTTGAGGTTTGGGTGCCTGCCGCGGCGATTATGCCATCAGGCAGTGAGCGAGTTTTAGTTGCTTGCCGAGGCTATTATGCCATCAGGGCAGCGGTGAGTTATGCGTATCTGCCGGCGTTTGCCTTCAGGCAGTGATGAGTTTTTGGATGCTGCGTTGCTGTTTCAGTTTCGCAAGGTTAGCGCTTCAATGGGACGCGGGTAGCGGTCAAATGGGTTTGTAGAGATATCCGCAAGTTTCCTGATCAGTGGGTTTTCTTTTTGATTCAGTCCATTGTAGAACGTCCTGTTGAGTTTGAGGAGATGGTCGTCCAACATCTCGATGCCTAGGTCTCTGTGGAGGTCTACTGTTCGTGTGAACATGGGAGCACCTGCTGCAATCCGTAAGGCCTTACTCCATGAACACGTGCACCCGGGGCCTTTTATTGGCGGAGCCACGTCACTCGTGACACCCGTGATCGATGGGTGTGGGGTGCAATGTGTCCAACCCTCGAGGGAGTGGCTGGGGATACAACTTCCTGCTGAGCGTTCGAACGTGCCCTGCAGGACACTACAGTGTACAATATAACAAATCCCTTCCTTTTCTAACCGCGCCAGCCGCAAACATCCACTGATTCCTCACCTTCCCCTATCCCAGTATACCACAGGCAACATCTGTAACTGCCCCAATCTCTTGTACAATGAGTTTCTGACTTGCAACTCCGTTCCTGATCTGTAGATCCAGATACTCACACTCATGCAGACTTACAAACCTGTGAAGAAGGCCTGGAAAGAGAAACTTGAGCTAGGAGAGGAGACGAAGAAGCAAACAAAATCATTCAGTTTTTGGCAGAAGTAATTTAATAAAAAAGGGAAATGCCATCCAACCCTCAATAGCATCAAGGGGGCGTAGCAGGTGAAGCAGGCATAACATGGAGTTAAGTGTTACCCTGGTGGTGGTTCGACATGCCCCCCTGTTCGTTGAAGTTACATATAGAGCATCCCCATAGATACTGCACGACCAGGGAGAAAAGATCGCTCCATGAGCACACTACATAACTTGCGTACTTTTTTAGAGCACTGGTTTACCCTGATTTTTAGTTAGAGAATTCTACTACAAACAAGTGTTTCATATTAAACAATGATGGTCATTCCCTCACCTTTATGTCTGTACCTCAACATCGATTACCTAAATCTTCAGTTTCTTTAGAAAACATTATTTTTTTGCCTTTCCTATTTTCACATTTGGGCAAGAGAAGTACGACAGAAACATTTAGCAGAAAATTGCTTTTTTAGTTAAAAAAATAAAGTGAAATATATACAGGAAGCTATTAGCATTTTAGATTCAGTAAAATTAGCAATAACATACTTAAGAGGTCGGACCTGGAGATATCCTTTTACAAAAACAGTGCCCAAGTAGACAGAAAAGTAAACAGGAACATTCCGGATATGCTTCCTAAGTCACAGACGAACAGAAAGCGCTGACAAATGTGCCTTGTGTTTGACAAAGGCAAAGGCTAAAAGGTAGTGTCGAAACAAGGCCTGAGGGGCACCAGTAGGGTGAGATAAAGTCCACCCCCTCTATCTCACACCACCAGTCCTGTACATGCCCCCTCCCACTGCCTTCATCACTGAACTCAATGTTGCAGAGATTCGACTTTGTGGCCTGTAGCTTATGAGCAATTTTCTGCTTCAAGAAGGTAAACTGAAAAGCATTCAAATCTAGGACTTGCAGAAGTAAGCACTGGATATATCTCGCCAGTAGTGGAACCTAAGGCTGGCTGTGTCTCTGCATAAAGCACCTTGGCCAACTGAGCTATCTTACCAGAGAATGCAATTGACCAGCAGATCTAACTAGTGACCTACCCGTCTTCTGTTTGTACTGGGAGGGATGAACTACAGGCTGCTTGAAGGTGACAGTCTAACCTCCACGTAGCAAACTCCGTTCTTTATCCTTCGAAGGCAGAGGTCTTCAAATTGGGGGGCGGCGTGGATGGGTTCCCAAGGGGAGGGGGAATGTGGGGGGGGGGTGCAAATGCCTCTGCAAATACATGAAAATGAAGATGGAAGTGTGGCATGCTTATTTGCCTCATTTCCAGACTGTCTTCATTTACTCTGAGCCCTTAAAATGAGAACTGTGATCAAAGTGCCATGGTGATGGGGTCTAAGAGTGTGCTGGCAGGGTCAAAGAGGTTACCAAAAAAACACAATCATTTGAAGTGCAATAGGTCTCGCATTTGTGAAAGTTAGAGCTATTGGCATTGTAAATTATGTTTTTACCCATGCATCCGGCTATGGTCTTTTATAGAAGGAGTCTACCTGCTTGACAAATTGCTGAAAACAAAAGAAATGTATGTATTTGTATTTTTGCCCCATTTCAATTCTTGATCTATGTGAAGATGGCTCGATATGTATTTAACTGACATCCTGCTAACAGCAATAATACCAAACTAATAGCTTCAAAACCCATTGAATATCATGGAGTTAACAATTGGCTGTACCTAAGTTGCAGAGACATAAATAGTTAGGCCTTTATTACGGAAATTTTGGTAGTCCAGATTCTGGTGGAAGCTGTTTTTTTCTGCTGGAATCATGATTAAAAGATATGCGGTAATTACAGAACCACACATTATTGGTAAATTCAATTGTGTTATTTCCAATGAAGCTTACACACACACACCACACACTGAGGGACTTGCAGGGCACTAAGGGACTTGCAAGGCACTGGGTGGGTTGGAAGGTACTGCCCTCTTCACCCAGGGAGATTTGGGAGTGGTAATTGCTTAGAGATGTCATCTGATAAACGACCAGCCCTGGTGTGGTTCCTGATCGGCTGCCTGCCATTTGCCACCATTATACAGGTTTCTGGACCACTGGGTAGAAAACCTCCGATCTCTGGGTCCAGAGACAAAGCCCATCCTGGGCAGCGGTAGCATGCCTTCTCCCCCAGGATAGGCTGGGTCCATGAAGGGGACGCTTCAAAGGCCTGTCGCCTTTGGAAGCTGTCCCTGCCTTTTACCGCCCCAGCAACTGGCACCCACCGGTTCTGTCCCCCACTTTGGGCAAGAGATTCGACGGGAAACCAAGCTAGAAAGAGGGGTGTGCCCACCTTTGCCAACCCCACCCCTCAGGTGGGGGAGGCGAGGTGAAGCACACATCTCAGTCCCCTCCATCTTGAAGATGAGGTGACTCAGCCAATTAGGGTCTCTCCTACTGGAGGTGAGCATAATACGGGGTGTACCCACCCCAAGGAAGGGACCATTGGTCCCGACCAGCACACCCTTTGAATGCCCCTAAATCTAGTATTTAGGGGCAATCCTGAACCTTGACTGCTCAGATTCGAGGAAGAAGGAAGGAGGACTAAAGAGACATACTGGCCTCGGAAGAAGAGGACAACTACTGCTTTGGCCCCAGCCCTACAGGCCTGTCCGCTCAACCTATCTACAGCGAAGAAACTGGCATAGCCAGCTGCCCCCCCCCCCAGAGCCTGGTGGACCTGCCCTGCACCCACCTTACAGACTCTGTCTCCTATAAGCACCGGATTTGCTCAAGAAAGACTCCATGACCAGAATCCAAATTCCAGCGACTCCGAGGTTTGGCACCACTCTGCACCCAACGCCCACGGCCCGAGTTCAAGTGGGCCCAACACCACAATGAGGTCTCCCCAGTGATCCTGACTTGGGATCTGGTGATCCCCAACCTCCCTCAAGCCTCAAGACACCGCCTGCACCCTAAACCTAAAGGGTTCCTCTGACCGGAGCTGGTAAGAAAACCCAATGCCAGAAGACACTCCTGCTCTCGATGCCCCAGGGCCTTGGGTGGCCCAACCGACAGTGTCCAGGCATCCCCCAAGAACCCAACTTACCTCGCCAGCCAGTGGTGCCTTCAGAAAGTCTACCTGCCCGAGCCTACAGCAACACTAACGAACCAAAGGTCTCCATGGAAAAGCACAGGGTCCTCAACGTCCTTTTGGCACCCTGCACCCGGCCGCCCCAGTGTTGCTGGTGGTGGAGCTCCTGTGCTCGCTGTTGGCCCCTGCAGTGCTGGCCTTAACCCCAGGAGCTTTGCTCCCACACCTGAGTGGCCTGCTCTAAAGCAGTCCCCAACCGAAGGCCCCCTTAGCCCAATTGGCTAACATTTGGCACCTGCACTCTGCATCCGGCCGCCCCACTGCCGCTCGTGGTGCCACAGAGTGCCTACTCCTATCCCCCAAAACTCCCACTTTTAAGACATTTACTTACCTGCAAAACCGTTAACCTTTTTTTCCCATAGGAACCCATGTTATGAGATTATGGGCACTAAAATGTTCTAAGTGTTAAACTATTGTTTTGTATGGGAAAACAGAAACTTTAACTCAAAACCACCAAGAAAAGGCTTACCTTGTATTGTGAGATCCTTAAGGGTGGTATCTAGGCATACTACCTAAGTACTCAAAGTAATCTAATTAAAAAGTATTCTAAAAAAATTACTGTGTAATTTGTACTGCTTTTTAATGTGATATCAACCTGTAAATCCATCCCAAATGTATTTCTGTGTAAAGGTTTACCATTGCAAGTATATTTATCTACCAGTAACAAGTCCTGCCTGGTTTTAGAAATAATATACAAGTATACTTTTTTACACTTACCCAATTGGTCTGGATTGAGTCTCTGAGTGTATGCCATCAGTCTTGATTGAGTGAATACAATAATTGCTTAACACTCTCTGGATAAGCCTAACTGCTCGCCCACACTACCACAAAGAGAGCTGTTAGTACTTACCTAATTTAGCCTCTGCTATACCTCTGGGGACTCACTGAACTTTGTGCCTTCCTGTACCGCACAATAAAGGAGAATTATCGAAAATCTGTCCTTCAGAATAGAACGCCTGTAAGTACTATTTTACAGAACTGAAGAGCTGGATATGCATTACTATGTAGCAGATGATAGATTATGAAGCATATGGAGTAATATAAGCCGCCTTTTTTTCTTTAAGAAGGGCCATTCATTAGTGCAGCAGGTACTGCTGCCAGGTGTGTACATGGCCACTGCTGGTTATCATTAATTAAGCAGATGCAGCAGGACTGGGGCCCAGGGCTTTGAGGGGCCCACTGCATCACAATTATGACTGTCAATCTTTAAACAAGCATTTGCAATGCAATAGGTCTCGCATTAGGAAAGTTTGAGCTACTAGTATTGTAAATGACAACTTTTTTATTTATGTGTTGGTTTTGAAAATAGCGAAATTAATAGCTTTGTCATTTACAATGCCAATATTTTTAACTTTCGCAAATGTGGCACCTATAGCATTTGTAATGCAATATGTGTTGTATTTACGTGACTTAGATGTATTGATATTACAAATAACAATTGCTTTTAATTTTTTGAATAATTAATACTTACATTAAAGTTATTGTAATTTATAATTGCAATAGCTTAAACTTTTGTAAATAACTTTTGTGAAGATTATGTTCAGTGTATTTTATTGTGACGAAAATCCAAGAACAGAAGTGAAATATTAACATCTTTTTGTGAAATTTGTAATAAAGCTTGAAACATTGAGAGAACATATTGTTGTTGAATGGTTGCACAGATTGATGCTGTGGTGGTGACGAGTGATGCTGTCGCGTTCAGTGATGCTGTGGTAGCGCATAGTGATGTTGTGGTACCCCTGAGTATTTCTGTGGTGGTGCTGAGTGATGCTGTGGTGATGCGATAGAGTGTAATTATGTGGCGTGTAACTATGTGGCACTGAGTGGTATTTGGAGTGTATGTTGCATTGAGTGCAGTGTAATTATGTGGCGTGTAATTATGCGGCACTGAGTGGTATTTGGAGTGTATGTTGCATTGAGTGCAGTGTAATTATGTGGCGTGTAACTATGTGGCACTGAGTGTTATTTGGAGTGTATGTTTCGTTGAGCGCAGTGTAAAATATGTAGCATATAATTATGTGGCACTGAGTAGTATTTGGAGTGTATGTTGTGTTGAGCGCAGTATAATTATGTAGCATATCATTATGTGGCACTGAGTGGTATTATGAGAAGTGTATGTTGCATTCAGAAGAGTGTAATTGTGTGGCGTGTAATTATGTGGCACTGAGTGGTATTGTGTGGAGTGTATGTTGTATTCGGTAGAGTGTAATTGTGTGTGAGGGTGCAGAGTATGTGAGGGTGCAGAGTATGTGAGGGTGCAGAGTATGTGGCCTAAAATAGGTTGAGGGCGCAGTGTGTGCGGCCTAAAGTAGTGTGAGGGCGCAGTGTGTGTGTGGCCTAAAGTTGCTTGAGGGCGCAGCGTGTGTGTCCTAAAGTAGTGTGAGGGTGCAGTGTGTGTGGCCTAAAGTAGTGAGAGGGCGCAGTGTGTGTGTCCTAAAGTAGTGAGAGGGCGCAGTGTGTGTGTCCTAAAGTAGTGTGAGAGCGCAGTGTGTGAGTGCGCAGTGTGTGTGGCCTAAAGTAGTGGGAGGGCACATTTTGTGTGGACTAAAGTAGTGTGAGGGCGCAGTGTGTGTGGCCTAAAGTGGTGTGAGGGCGCAGTGTGTGTGGCCTAAAGTAGTGTGAGGGCACAGTGTGTGTGGCCTAAAGTAGTGTGAGGGTGCAGTGTGTGTTGCCTAAAGTAGTGTGAGGGCTCAGTGTTTCTGGCCTAAAGTAGTGTGAGTGCGAAGTGTGTGAGTGCGTAGTGTGTGTGGCCTAAAGTAGTGTGAGGGCACAGCGTGTGAGGGCGCAGTGTGTGTGTTGCCTAAAGTAGTGTGAGGGCGCAGTGTGTGTGGCCTAAAGTAGTGTGAGGGCTCAGTGTTTCTGGCCTAAAGTAGTGTGAGTGCGAAGTGTGTGTGGCCTAAAGTAGTGTGAGGGCACAGTGAGTGAGGGCGCAGTGTGTGTGGCCTAAAGTAGTGTGAGGGCGCAGTGTGTGTGGCCTAAAGTAGTGTGAGGGCGCAGTGTGTGAGTGCGCAGTGTGTGTGTCCTAAAGTAGTGCGAGGGCACAGTGTGTGAGGGCGCAGTGTGTGTGTGGCCTAAAGTAGTGTGAGGGCGCAGTGTGTGTGGCCTAAAGTAGTGTGAGGGCGCAGTGTGTGTGTCCTAAAGTAGTGTGAGGGCGCAGTGTGTGAGTGCGTAGTGTGAGAGTGCGTAGTGTGAGAGTGCGTAGTGTGAGAGTGCGTAGTGTGAGAGTGCGCAGTGTGAGAGTGCGCAGTGTGAGAGTGCGCAGTGTGAGAGTGCGCAGTGTGAGAGTGCGCAGTGTGCAAGTGCGCAGTGTGCGAGTGCGCAGTGTGCGAGTGCGCAGTGTGCGAGTGTGCAGTGTGTGTGGCCTAAAGTAGTGTGAGGGCACAGTGTGTGTGGCCTAAAGTAGTGTGAGGACGCAGTGTGTGTGGCCTAAAGTAGTGTGAGGGTGCAGTGTGTGTGGCGGTGCTGACTTAGTCTAAACATAGTGATATAATCCAAACATACAAAGTTTTCACTCAAATATATACAAACTCCAGCAGTACGAAATCAATATTGTAATCAAACGTCCCGTAGGTAGATGCGGCTGCTGACCAGTAATCCGGGTCACAACTAGAGAAAAGAGGGATTGTGACAAGCTGAGGATAAAACCTAATGAGCGACTTGGTGAAGGGACCGTCCAGCATGTGTATGTTGGTAGATATGAACATATGAAAATACCAGCCTCTAAAGGGAAAAGGAAACCGAGTACCATTAAACATGAAAATGCGAAAAATGGTATAAAAGTGGAGAAAATGGAAATGGCGGAACATTACCTGTATGGTAGTGTGGCAACACACTGTGTGGTTGAAGCCAAAAACGGGTCAGAATTGGCCTCCGTATCTAAAGTGAAAAGACGGTGAAAGATGAAGCAAAGGCAGTGTAGAGCCTCAGGTGAACTGAACCGGAGAACGAGTGGTTCCTGCGGAAGAGTGAAATGGAGGACACGATGGAGAAAATCTGTCATCCATGCAATCATGTTAGAAGGGGAGGGGAAAAAGAATGCTGGTGCTGGTAGAGGCCTACCTTAATGATGCTTCCTCTGGGTCGGAAGGGGGCGGAGAGGAGCCTGTGAGAACTCGCGGCGGAGATCAAAGGAAGGGTGGGAGGGACATTGGCGAGTGAGCATATGCGGGGTGAGGGGGTGTGTAGCCTGGTGAGCTGAATGCGTGTAGCAGCAGAGACTGTGTCTCGTGGCGAATGGAAGCTGTGCACAATGCGCGTGGTTGTGCTCACATGCACTGTACCCGATCCACACTTTGGGCGCACTTTTGGAAGCCCTTACTTTAATCTTGCCAAAGCATCCCTAACGGGATGGCTTCAGCGAGACCTAAAAACATGGCCTCACCCTCCTGTCTTACAGCAATGATACTCACATTGTTGTATCCCTGCCCTCCCAGGAGAAACACAGCTACATTATTGCCTCAAACAAGTCTGGACCTGAATTTACACAAACTCGCTGAAGTTAAACTGAGAAAAGACTGAGGTACTATTGCTAGGCAATAATTCCCATTTATGGGGCTCACAGTTGTGGTCAGAGGCAATAGGCACTTTTCTAACCCCGGCTCCAATAGTTAAGGACCTGGGAGTCTGGCGGGACAATAATCTTTCCATAAACCATCAAATCAACAAAGTGTCTGCCACCTGCTTTGGCAGTTTGAGATAAACACAAGGAGATGATGGACGGAGCGCTTTTCAGACACTCACCCCCAGTCACAGATCTGAGTTGAATCCATCATCGCTCTTCAGCTCACTTCGCCACCCCAAGTCACACCCAGCTATATGCAAATCAGTCTTGACCCTGTGCCTTACAAGAACAGTCCAGTCCGAACTGCCAAGCCAGGTCTTCCCTGGACCAGAAACAAGCATTCTGGGACTGGTTTCAGGGTAACACCCCTCATCAGCCAGGCTAGCTTGATTCCAGTGGCAAAGTGAGCAAGGGACCCACGTCTGGGCATACCCTGCCAACTTAGGGCAAACAAAGCAAACACAAGGAGGTGATGCATTGAGCGCTGAAACTTTTCAGACACTCAACCCCAGTCACAGATCTGGGTTGAATCCATCATCGTTCTTTAGCTCAATTCGCCACCCCAGTTCAGTTTGAGATGGCTGAGAACATTTTTAGAATGTCATCTGCCAACAGTCATCCATGTCTTGGTGATCTCAAGGCTTGATTTCGGAAACATTCTTTACCTGGGTGTCCCAAAGTACCTCTTAGGCAACTCCAGGTAGTGCAGAAAACAGCAGCTAGACTCCTACTTCGAAACCCAAAATTCCATCCCACTGCCAGCCTGCTCCGTGAGCTACATTGGCTCCCAATTGAGGGTTGAGTACAATTCAAGGCACTATGCTATGTGCACAAATGTCTATCAAACACTGGCCCCTCCTACTTAAGATCATTGGTGCTACCCAACACACCCAACCGATTCTGGTGGTCAACCAGGATTTTGCAGCAGTCCCTAGAGTTGGGAGATCGAGGCAAGATGGATGAGCATTCTATTTCCTAGGACCAAAGCTGTGGAACTCTCTTCCCCCAATCTGAGAACACCTATAGCTATATCTTCCCGAAGAGGCTCACAACTTGGTTGTTTTACCTCTTTCTTTATTTCTGGAATAGCCCATAGGTTATACCTACACCATGACATAGTGCTGGGAACCCCTTGGTTGGGTAACCATAAGCTCTACAAGTCTGATAAATAAATTGCTTCTTTCTTTTTTGTGCGCCCCAATCCCACTGTGCGTGCCTGCTTGTGTTTGATTTACAGCCATATCTAAATCCATATGTCCCTGGTATCTAACAGTCTACTATTACCAAATTTGACCCCATCCACACTTATACATCTCCTCTTTCCAGCTTGTTATATAGAGGTCAACAGGCCAGCAAACAACTGCCACACCTTTAGGTAAAAATCATTACATTCATAAGACTTATGTTCCACTTGAGGCGTTTCAAGGGGCCACATTGGTGGGCATATTTCGAGGTAGTACAGGTCAATGTGTATAAAGATTAGCGTCTGCTTGCACCACACAAAAGTAAATTTGACTGGCTTTGCCACTGCTGGTCCATCACCCGAGTCCCAATCCAGTTGAAAGCAACATATCCTTACAGACATCTAATCAACTAACAGTGTAACAGTTCCACCCAGAACTAGTTGTTTAGGTCTAATGGTTTCAGGTGGCACTTTGTTTTACAAGATTATGGTTTTTAAATTAAGTCAACAGACAGTAACATACAAATAACACAATCGCCGTTTTAGGTGGCGATACAAAATCGAAGGATATGGTAGTACACTTTCATCCTTTCCAGAAAAACGTTCTCTTTGTAGATGACACCCCATGATAAACGAGACAACCTGGGGTGTAACACTGACCCTCCCCACCTCCCGCGGTGTGGGAGGGCCATCAAGCTCCAGGGGCGGGGCCCTCAGCACAGCACTCTGGCTGCAGAGCTCCTAATTGAGCCCAGAGGGGTGCCCCTTCATATGCCTTGCAGGGAGGCCCCCCTCGAGATTTGTTACACCAAGTGGAGACAATTCTCCAAAATAGTGATGCTAATGCATACATTTTTAAATTTAACAATCTTTACATGGTGGCAGTTCTACGGTCAACCGCATAACAAACGATCACCATAAAGAACTTAAAATCAGCAGTTAAAGGCGTTGAACATGGAGAACTAGGATAGTTATCTTTGTGCCTCCCCTGGGCGTGAGTATCCCCAACTTGGCATGCGACACCGTGATTTAGAAAACAAAGACACGTAATCGATCAAAAGGAAGTGTTTAAATGCATACATATTTCAGCATTAAAGTATTCAGACCAAAAGCCAACATCCATGCAATTACACAAGATCGTGCTAAAAGAGAAAGAACCATGAATGTCTACACTTTAATCACAGTCGTTCGTAGTAAACACTTTAGAGTGAAGTCCTGGAATTACTGAAAGGACAGTTGCTCTCCTGTCGGCGATGCTCCTATAACCGCACACACTTTGACAGTCGGGCTCCCGTGGCTCTCGCAGGTACACGGTATCTCACCACTTGAGTTGAATTATTAATCTAGACAGTCATTCATTTGAAACAAGCCTCGATATTACTCCTTTCCGGGATACACCATTACTACAATGAACAATTAGCCAAGGGTAGCACTTGGATGCTCACACGCACTACCACGTAGGAGTATGAAACTTATTTTAACAAGCCGTGAGCGTGCACATCCCGAAACCGGAAGTTCGGGAGCGTCACGCCTGTCGTGGGGCGGGACTTCCGTCTTCTGTGAGAAGCCCACGGAGTGGATGGCCCAGGAGCAGTGGTGCCTGAGGGAGAGTCCCACGGTGGCAGCAGAAGTCAGGAGTGGCAGCTGAGGCCGCAGATGCGGTAAGTGGGGGTTAATTGTGGGGGGGGAGGGGGCGTGGGGGTCGGCGGCGGTGTGTGTGCGTCTGTGTGTGTGTGTGTGTGCGTCTGTCTGTGTATGTATGCGCATGTGTGTGTGCCTTCGGCCTGCCTCAGTAACGCTGTGTGTGTGTGTGTGTGTGTGTTGCGCGCGAAGCGCGTCCACATACCCTAAGCGGCTCGTGCACCAGGCGAGACCTAAAAAGGGGCTTGGGAGCTTATTTTCCATTCTAGCATTAGGACAGAGGGCACCCTTAGCAGGAAAAAGGGAGACATGTGGGAGCTCTTTTTTACTGAAAGGGACGGAGAGCCTGTTTCAAGATTGGAGTAATGGTCAGGCATGGTGAGGAAGAGTTGAAAGATGCAGAGGAAATGTCCTGCTACTCAGGGCTGCTGCTTCAGTAATGCAGCAGGTGCCATTGCATTGGGGTTCGAGAGTGGGAGATGCTCACAACACCCCATTTATGGGGAGCAGTATTTTTGGGACAGTACATGTTTTTGTTTGATGCAATTGCTGTTTTATAAGTTTCATATTTAGTGTGGTTTATGAGCTATAGAAAAAGTACTCCTGAAATCATCTCATAAGCCCCGCCCCCTTCACGCAGCCATGTTCCTCCCGTTCCCCCAATCCTTGCCATAAAGTTTTGGAGGGGGGCCCGACCTCAAAACATTTTGCTTAGGGAAGGCTCAGAACAAAAACGTTTGAAGACCTCTGTTCTAAGGCCTATAAATGAGTACTATTGATTTCCAAACTGTAATAAAGAGAGACAAAGTATGCATGTGTGTCTGTGTGTGCGCATGCACGGGACTTTGGTATCTTAATTCACTTTTATTAGCCTTCTTGATAATGTGGACACTAAAATATTTTGATCATCCACAAAGTGACTTACCATTCCTTCGGCAACCGCCGATCTTTCCTTTAGAGAGTGGAGGTAAACAGAGACAAGCATTTGCAATGCAATCAGTCTTGCCTTTGGTATCTTATATGTATTTAGCTATGCAGCACATTAGCCTGGCTTCTAAAACACCTACTGTTCTTTAACATGGCGGGAAAGTAAGCACCAAACTGTGTAACACGCCAGGTATGGGAACACATGGAACGAAACATTGCCTTTCAGCGGGAAATGGTATAGTTTAAAGCTCTGTTTTTAATATAAAATCAGGGCCGTTGGTAGTCGTATCACTGAAAATACAAGATTTGAAAAAAATATTATTGTTTATGGGTGTTTGTGGAAGACAATTTCTATGGACTGGAATCTAGAGAATGCGAAGTGATTCTGGTATTTTACTGGCCTCTGCTGGTCGTTTTCTATCAAGAAAGTTAAATAGAGGTAGTTGCCAGAAAAATTAAAAAAATAAAGTCTCTCAGCAGAAAGCAATTTTGGTAGTTTACTGCCCTTTACTGGTCGTTTTCTATCAAAACAGTTAAATAGAGGCAGTTGAACAGAAAAAAAAGTCCCTAAGCAGAAGCAGACGATTCCTAGGGTTGATCTCCCGAGCTCACAAAGTACATAACACTTATATGTATATATCAAAGTATATACAAGAGGTCTTGAATGCTCGACCTAAAAAAGTATGGCTTCTACTTAGGGAGGGTGAAAGGGTGATTTTTGCCTCTGAATACATTTTCATTTGTAAAATGCGTACGGCGGAATTAACATAAAATATAACTGATAAATAGATGTAAAAACACCAGTGAGCTTTGTGCACAGAACCCATACTCTTCATCAAAGCAAGAGAGATTGAATGACAAGTATAAACACTGTGCATGAACATTGTGCTGTGTGCAGCAGAAATATGCCTGAGCCACAGAGGAATTAGTGTTCGTTTGAAACATTGTTCCATGTCAGAAGCATTGTTTATAATAAACTGTCCTCCGAGATGACTGCATCAGAAATCATTAGTCAACCATTACACCGTGCCAGAAAAAAACGTACAAATTTGATCCCAAAATGTTGCCGTTGTAATACGATAGTGTAGGTATTTTATACCACAGTAACAATAATGGCATCGCAATGTCGGAGTGTACCCGTTCACTTTATAACCAGTGGCATTGCTGGGAAGGGTGGTGAGGGGGGAACAGTCCGCCATGGGCGGCAATGTTTTTGGGGACGGCAGAGGTGAGCGAGTCGTGTGTGTCGACTACCACCATCCCCCGCCCCCATAACAAGTCGTCTGTTGGCCGCCCAACTACCCTCCCTACCCCTGAAAAATTCGCCCCTCTGTTGACACCCTACTGCTCTTACCTGCACTGGCAGGCGGCAAACTTAGGGTCCGCCCCGGGTGGGAGCAGGACTAGCTACACCACTGTTTATCTCCTGTACCCAGGAATGAGTGGCCCCCAAAGTTTCAGGGCCCGAAATTGTATTCTCTAATGTTGCTATGTAACACGCTACCTTTTCCACTGATCTAGTGAACAACTGGCCTTACAATTACTGTGCCAGAGAGTCACCGACCTACAAACTTCCTGTGTCAGGAGATCCTTCCGCATTTTGTGTTAGCCATCTCCTCCAAGCCTTTATATTCGAATCCTTTTTGCGGCCTTTGGCAAATCACTTCCTCTGACTCATTTTCAGTTTATTTATCTGCCTAATTGACGTGTTCAAGTGAGGTGCTCAGCGCTATAAAAATAAGACCCTACATGTTTCTAAATCATATTCAGTATTAGCCCACAAACTGGCACTTTGCCTGCAACTAACGCCACTGACAAAGGGGACAACCTGAAACGCGTTTGGCGTTCATAGAAAGAAGCTGCTGTTTCCGCCATCGATGTCTGCTGTAAACCATTAAAGATATGTGCAATATAAACCTACCTGGCGGCTTTTCCTTGGGGGCAACTCTTTTTGACTGGATATATATATATATATATATATATATATATATATATATATATATATATATATATATATATATATATATATATATATATATATATATATATATATATATATATATATATATATATATATATATATATATATATATATATATATATATATATATATATATATATTTTTTTTTTTCTTTATTGTATATGCTTATTATTAAACAAAACAAGATGATGGACTGAGTCCTGCAGCTTTTCAACCACTCACCCCCAGTCACAGATCTGGGTTTAATCCATTGTTGTTTTGCTCACTATGCCACCCCAGTTTGGACCCAGCCATTATTATTAAACCTTTTACAAAATGAGCAAAAAGAGAGCGTCCATAATAAACAATAAAAACCTTTCAAAATAAAAACAAGCTATGAGTAAATACATAGAATTCAGATGATTTTCTAGTGCCTTCAAGTGCAAGCAGTATTTTTGTAACAGTAAGCAAATATTGGAGGATGAATAATTATCGCAAGCGGTCCCCCAAGTGGGTTGTCCTTATTAGAAATTACCTAGATGTAATAAAATGAGCAGTGATACGTTTATAAATAATAGTTCATTAGAGGGTGCCAGGCTTGGGTTTAGCAAGTTGTTGTTTGAAGAACTGGACTTCCCGGGTACCCGTTTAGGGTCCTGACCATTAGTTGAGAAGACAGCCATAAACATTTTGTGCAGAGAGTTTCCCAGACCTCTTTGTGTAAATATGCAGATTGGAAGTAACTTGATGAATTTAGAAGGTATGTCATAAAGAATTAAGCATTTTCTAATAAATATTAATTATTATTTCTCATGCATAACAGGGAACAAATGTTACATTAAAACGTTGTAAATTGGAAATCTTCGTAGAGAATAAGTAAGAGAAAGTGGGCTGGCGGGGGTGGAGGGAGGACCATTGTAGAGAAATCGGGGGGAGGGGGGGAATGGTGTCTTAAGTTCTGTACCATATGGAGCCTTCTGTGATAAGACAAGCCAATACATCATGAGGGGAATGGTTATACTGCTGTAGGACTGTTTAGGGTTGCACTTTTACAGTTTGGGCGAAGTTGAAGCCGAGCGCGGGAGAATTGGATTTTTAGGGAGAAGGGATGGATGCAGGGGTGAAAGCTAGAGCTGTCGGGAGGATGCAGACAATCCCGAAGTGTGAGTTCACTACTACTGAAACCACAATCCTTCCACAAAAAGAGAACTGGTTGCAGAGCGTTCTCAGGGATCACACCAAAGATTTGGAACTCCCTACCTCCAGATGTACCAGAATCTCTTTCTTTACCTCCTTCAAAAAAAGAAGTAAAAATGCTTCTAATGAACAAACTCACATCCTAAGACTATAATTCATTGATGACTACTAGCCACCTATGCTATCCATATACCAATGTCTACCTCTTTTGTATTGAATGACAAATATCGAGTGTATGTATATTAACCCAATCATCTAATGTTTAATAACTGTATATTGTAAAGCGCTTCGATACCCTCGTGGGTCATGTTCGCGCTATATAAAACTTTATAAATAAATAAATAGACTGTGAGGTTTTTCACTTGCACACTGTGCACACCCACCTCAGAAATAGTGCCCTTTACTGCCAGGGTTGGTGGGATAATGAGTGCTTTTTTATTTATACACTATCATTTTTTAGTGTTTAAAACTTCTATTTTATTTTTACTTTGCAGAAGGCTTGCAGCTAACCAGAAGTCCAACATGGTCAAGGCGGTGCTTCATAATACAACTGTCATCTTGGAATGGTAAATAAATAAAGTTTAGTATTTTGATACGAGAGGGTGCTGAAGTCGACAAGCATTAGAAAAACCAACAACTCTGCTGTTAAAGCCAAGATGTATTGAGTTTGCCAATGTTTTTCTTTTTTTTCTTTTCACTTCTAATCCCTGAACCGTGTCTGAAGGTCCTCTAAATCCTAGCGAGTAACTCAATTCAGAATTTCACTGCCACACTGAGAAAAGCAGATACTTATAATAACAAAGCAAATGTTGATTAGAGCAGTGCACTACTGTGACTTTCTTTCAACCTTTAGCCCTCATTTCTCCTTTGCACTCTCTTAATCTATCCCATAGGAATATTTGGAGGAGAGAGGGTTGGTAAGAGGAGGCTAATGCAAAACACTTTCTTTTTATAGCCAGTGAGAGTACAGCGACAGAGCTAAAAAGGGATGGGAGAGAAGAAACATTACGTCGTAGTGTTAATGTAGAATGCAAAAACGTGTCCTGCTGCACAATTGAAACTATTGCAAGTAATACTCCCCAAATTAACCTGGACCACTTAAAAACCCTAAGGCAACGATCATCAGAGAAAAGAAACAAATGGGCAGGTAACTCACGGGCTGATCTTCATAAGAGAAGTTTACAGCTCCTACTGAGCCTCAATGCGATTCTCTGCAAAACATGGAGGCTTAGATTACACAGTAGGTGGTCCATGTAGTGATTCCCAGAAACTGCAGCCAGCATAACTGTAGTATCTCCGCACGGAATTCCACCTAGCTAAACTCCTCAGTATAGGGATAACTATGCAGACGTGAAATGACTTCTAATTCCAACTTGACTGCTGTAGGTGGTAAATGTTCATGGGGGCTTCTGTGTGGGGAGGGTTTGAGGGGCAGAGATACGTAGGGATGGGGAAGGATAGTTTTGCCAGAGGGGAGCAATGCATTCTCCCCATTGCCAGGGAAATAGGCCAGTAGAGACCAGGAATGAGGCTTGAAGCCAAAAACCTCAAGCAGTTTTATCACCTGGTAAAATCGAATTCCTGTTCCTATTAGAAAAGTCAAAATCAGATTTGCACAAGGGTATTTCTAAAACTTTGGGCAATCATATATTGTTGAAATCTTTTTCAAAAATCATAAGACTAAATACATTTTAAAGACGGACAACTGAGATTTTCACAAGGCGTCCTTTTACAGAGCTCAGACCTTATTGAGCAGATGACATTACAAACTTCAATACCATATTGATCTCTGTCTGCTACTAATTTAAGCCTCTGCTCCAACACCAATCCACATACCTTTTTACGTCTCACATAGCAGCGCATGTGCCCTCTCTTCAAGACATGCTGTATTTACTCTGTGGACTTTGAGCACGCCCATCGTTTTTATTGTTTTTTTTGTGTGCCGTTCTTAAAACTTGGCTTTTCAGTGGTGTATTGGGTTTATTTGTCCCTTCTTTTGGAGTTCGGTTCCCTCCCATGGCAACTGGCCCTATTACATGTACTTGTTCCCTCCTCTCTATTTAGAGAAGTTATGGCGCACTATTTTAGTTTTTTAGTTCTCGGCTCGTGTTTCGGAATGTCGTGTGTTTTGTTTTTTGCAAGCAAACCGCACCCAGCTAATGGCAATTGCACTTTGCATTTCATGCAGCTTTTTTTTTTTTTATCAGCACGGCGTCCACTTCACGGATGCCGCACTTAATGATTCACTTTAAAAAAAAATAAAAGATTTGAGGAGGTTGTGGGTGGGCTTTTAGTGTTGGCAAAGATTTTATTTGATTAAATTATTTAAATTTGGAGGCTTCGCGCCTTTTAACTACACGCCTGCTTTCATGCTTCACCATCGCGCTACGGCTGGGAAAAAAAACAACAGGGATTGCCGTATTAGCTTCTCCCCGGTCTCTTATCCTGCCTGAAATTGCCTCAACTTGAATAGAAATCAATGGGGGAGAATACATTTGGCCAAATGTTTTTTTTGGTTGTTTTTATATTGCCCACTTTCCTCTTCTAAAAATGTTGGCAAGGAGTGTGCCACATCTCTCATGTGCACTGTCCAAACTCCACTGCATGCCCCGCACCATTTCGTCACACTCTTGGACCACTTAAAACGCAGCTCTTCACTTATAAACTACGCTTGAATGACTCATAGTTAAAATGATTGAGTCAAGTGATGAAAACATTAATTTGCGACAAGTGAGTTTCACATGCTGGTACGCCGCTGTAAGTTCCTGGTAAACAGTGCAATATCTCATCAGAACACACCGAAACAGTGCTTTAATCAGATCCCTTTTAACAAAAGAGGTGGGTGCACATTTAAATTTGGTTTATACCCAGCATGGGAAGTTTGTCAGCGTTCAAATTATGTGTCAAAGTGCAAATGATAATGAGCACAAAATCACAGTATGATGTTGACTGTGGAGGAGTTGGCTTAAAATTCAAAGAGTGTGACCTTCAAAATAATGTATTTTTATGTGGCTTACTGCGATTCTGTTGTGTTTTCATTGCTATAAATAACAAATGCTGCTTTAGTTTATGTATTACCTTTCCGTAATGATGTTGCACAGGTCAATTGTTAAGAATTCATACACTGTACAGGAAGGTGTTCCAGTACCATCTTTGGTGATATGGGTAATAGAGGGAATGATGGACATGGATAACCAGATATTTGAGTTTCTGTAACGATTCCAGAATTGACAGCTGTATCAATGGCATACCAAAGAAATGGTGTGGGGTTTAAGTGCCTACATGTAAATAAAATTGCTCACAATCAGACTCATCTTGGTGATTTGTGTAGTATCTAGGATTAAAAACGACTTCTCATGAGATACAAGATAAGCAGTGTTTCTACCAGACTGTACCACAACCTTCTTTTATTTGGATTTCTTTGCTCTTCCTTTAGTGATAGTCCACTGTGCTCTGGTCCTGCAGCTTGTGTGGATAGCACAATGTATAGAAACCTACACCCAGGTCGGTTGTCTTTACTGAAAGGGAGTGTTGCCTAAGTAATGACATATAAATGTTAAATGTACGCACAGTCTTCCTGTGGTGTGTTATTTCTATTTTACCATGCAACATGAGATTTGTATAGCTCTTCAATTCCTAGTGGCACAGCACCCAGGATAATGTGCTGCATGGCTGAATACTTATGAGGTCCCAAAGGTGAGACCTGTTGGCTATGCCAATTCTTGTTTATCATGGAGTACGTACAGGTACGGGTACTTTTGCCGCTAGAATATGCAGTGCAATCTTTGTGGGATAAGTATCCAGCTTTAGTTCTCCTTTCAACCTCCAGGACTGAAGGATGGTTCAGTGACTGCAGATTCTTGTAGCTGTCATTTAGTCTTAACAGTATAATCTCCTTTAGTGGAAAATTTGCTAAGGGGATAATCCAAGGATTTCAACAGAATCGGAGTACAACCTTCTTCCAACCCAATTACTGATCAAAAGAATCAGTTACACCTTGTTAAATCCAATTTGACAGAGTTCCTTGTGCACCACTGGCATCAGTAGAAAGGAACAATGGAAGCAAGTTCCATGTCAGGAAGTAAATATCACTCGTGGAACCATTTCCAGAGAAGTGCAGAAAGCAAAATCTGCAACACTTCAGATGAAGCACAAGTTACTACTTGCGTAACGATATATCCGTAAGAGACATTAGTTATTGATAGATTTCTTACCTTAGAATATCCCCAGGCGTCAGACTGGATCCGGAAATTTTTGCATAGCATTACCCTTGCGCGTCGGAAGGCGTCGTATGCGGCTCCGCCTCCGTCGTCGTGGGCGCCGTGATGATGTTGTCGGAGTACTTAGACGCCGCCTCCGCGTGCTGACGTCAGTTCTTAGACACAGCTTTTCCGCGCCAGAAGCGCTGAGCTATGTTAAAAACCAACACTGGTGCCATTGAAACTAGGGCCCTGAAAGGGGGGTAACCCTAACCCTAGATATCGGTTCGCAGAACTGGGAGGATTTCTTGTGCTTTCTTTTGTTTCAGTTGTTCGCTGTATGGTGTTATGTTTTTTATTTTGAGCTGCCTCAATAAAGCGCCGGGACACTCCTTTGGAGTAGCCGTGCGCTATAAAAATAAATGTATAACATAACATAACATAACATGGGTGGGTCGGTAAGGAATCTATCACTAACTAATGTCTCTTACAGATATATCGTTACACAAGTAGTAACTTGTGCATCTGAAAGAGACACGTTAGTGATAGATTCCTTACCTTAGAATAGATACCCCAGCACTACCAACCCCGGTGGTGGGTCTGCGAACCAATAATCACACCAGAAAGTCCTGGAGGAGAGAACGGCCAAAGAAGCCATCCCTCCGGACTTGGCTGTCCAGGCAGTAGTGTCTTGCAAACGTGTGCAGTGATGCCCACGTAGCTGCCTGACAGATGTCTTGTAAGGGCACTCCCCGGCCCAGGGCAGTTGTAGTGGCTCGAGTGGAATGAGCCCGCAATCCAACAGGGTGCTCCTTTTTAGCCAAGGAGTAACATGCCTGGATACACAAGATGATCCACCGGGAGATGGTCCTCTTGTGCACCGCTTTCCCCTTCTTAGCGCCCACGTAACCAACAAAGAGTTGGTCATCCACCCGGAACTGGCGTGTGCGATCCAGATAGTAAGAGAGCGCACGTTTTGGGTCCGGACGGTGGAGCCGCTCTTCCTCTTTAGAGGGGTGCGGAGGCGGAAAGAAGGTTGGCAAGGTGATGGACTGCCCGATGTGGAAGGCTGTGACAACCTTGGGCAGGAAAGATGGCTTAGTACGTAACACAACCTTGTCCAGATGGACAGAAAGGAAAGGAGGAGTACAAGAAAGAGCCTGGAGCTCACTCACTCTCCTGGCAGAGGTGATGGCAACCAGGAAAGCAGTCTTCAAAGTAAGAAAACGGAGAGGACAGTTGTGAAGTGGCTCAAAGGGAGCGCACATCAGAAATGTAAGAACAAGGTTCAAGTCCCACTGAGGCATCACAAACGGAACAGGAGGGAATGTGTGTGTGATGCCCTTCAGAAATCGATTTACAATAGGGGACTTGAACAAGAAGGTTGATCAGGCAGCCTTAGAAAGGCTGAAAGGGCAGAAAGGTAGCGCTTGATAGTGCCCAGAGCAGAGCCCTGCTGGGCAAGAGAAAGAAGGAAGAGAAGAACCTCAGAAAGAGGGGCAGCAAGAGGATCCACAGCCTTTGCTGTGCACCATGCCACAAATCTGCTCCACCTGCAGGCGTATACCGACTTAGTGGAGGGACGCCTGGCTGCCAGAATTACATTACAGACTTCAGGAGGCAAGTCAAATGGCCTCAACTGTTGCTGCTCAATCTCCAAGCATGGAGGTGGAGACTGGACAGGTTCGGGTGGAGGACCGTCCCCTGCTGCTGCGACAGAAGGTCCTCCTGAAGAGGCAGACGAACCGGGGGATCGACTGACATACTGAGTAGCTCTGGATACCAGTACCTCCGTGCCCAGTCTGGAGCCACAAGGATGACTTTTGCCCGGTCGCACTTGATCTTCTTCAGCACTCTGGGCAGAAGTGGTATAGGCGGAAAGGCGTATAACAGACCGCAACTCCACACGCAACGAAAAGCGTCGCCGAGCGAGTGCCGCCTTGGAAATTCCAACGCGCAGAACTGATGACATTGCGCGTTCTCTTCGGTGGCGAATAGATTTAACCAAGGCTCTCCCCATTGCTGAAAGAGGCCTTACGCCACGTCAGAGTTCAGACGCCATTCGTGATCCATCATGCACCGACGGCTGAGTTCGTCCGCCCTGGCGTTCAGAGAACCTGCCAGGTGTTGAACCACCAGGGTCACGCCCTTCTATTCCAGCCACTGCCAGAGGCGCCGAGCTTCCTGGCAAAGGGTCCACGACCCCACCCGCCCTGTTTGTTGCAGTACCACATGGCGGTGGTGTTGTCCGTGAACACCTGCACTACACTCCCCCGGACAGAGGGGAGGAAGGCCTTCAGTGCTAGACGAATCGCCCGCAGCTCCAAAAGGTTGATATGGAGCTGGGACTCCGCCGGAGACCAGAGGCCTCTGATCTCCGCCTCTCCCATGTGGCCTCCCCAGCCCTGGAGAGACGCGTCCGTCACAACTACGTGCTCCGGCTGGGGAAGGGAGAGGGATCTGCCACTGACCCAATCGCGGTCCGTGAGCCACCACTGCAGCTGTCTCGCAGTGCCCTCGAGATCAGGACGTGGTCGGACAGGTTGCCCTGATGCAGGGCCCACTGAAACTTCAGGTCCCACTGCAGAGCCCGCATCCGCCACCTGGCGTGATGCACCAGTAGGATACAGGAGGCCATCAGCCCCAGAAGCCGCAGCGTCAACCTGACCGAGACCCGGGATAAAGGCTGAAATATCGGAATCAGGGCCTGAATATCCCGGACCCGCTGTTCGGGTGGATAAACCCGAAACCGCGCCGAGTCGAGAACTGCTCCGATAAAAAGGAGCTTCTGAGAGGGGAACAGGTGTGACTTTGGCACATTGATGGAGAACCCCAGCTGGTGCAGGAGGTCTGCCGTAGTCTGGAGGTTGCTGACGACTGTCTGGGGCGAGCCCGCCTTCAACAGCCAGTCGTCGAGGTAGGGGAAGACTGAAACCCCTAACCTGCGCAGATGAGCTGCGACCACCGCCATCACCTTTGTGAACACCCGTGGGGCGCTGGTAAGGCCGAAGGGGAGCAGGGTATACTGAAAGTGCTCGTGGCCAACCGTGAACCGCAGGTAGCGCCGGTGGGCCGGCAGGACGGGGATGTGGAAATAAGCGTCCTGCAAGTCCAACGCTACCATCCAGTCTCCCGGGTCCAGGGCAGCTAAGACCTGAGCCAGAGTCAGCATTTTGAACTTCTCCTTCCGGAGGAAGCCGTTGACTTTCCGTAGGTCCAAGATAGGGCGTAGGCCCCCTTTGCCCTTCTTGGGTACCAGAAAGTAGTGGGAGTAGCAACCACACCCTACTTCTGGCCCAGGAACGCGCTCGATGGCCCCCTTGGCCAAGAGGGCCGTAACTTCCTCCTGCAGAAGTCGCAAATGATTCCCCGATACACGGTGGTTCTGCGGTGGCATGGCTGGAGGAGTCGCCTCGAAGGGGAGGGAGTAGCCCCTTCGGACGATTTGCAGCACCCACCTGTCCGACGTGACAGTGCACCAGAGGAGGTGGTGATGGCGAACCCTGCCCCCTACTGGCGCCACATGGGCCTGAAAGCACGGACTAGGAGGGTTTTGAGGCGGATGCTGCGGGGGAAGGTGTGGACTAACCTCGCCGTTGACCCCGACCGCCGCCACGGCGGTTTCCACGGCCTCCGCCGCGTTGGGTATTACCCTGCGGAGCGTGGCTGGCAGCACGTGTGGGTACACCCCTTCCGTGGCCACGAAAGGAGTGAAAGGCAGCCGATTGCTGGCGCGGGGCCAAGAGGCCCAAGGACTTGGCCGTAGCCCTGGAGTCCTTAAAGCGCTCAAGCGCATGGTCTGCCTTGTCGCCAAAAAGGCGACGGCCATCAAACGACATGTCAATCAGTGTGTTTTGGACATCGGCTGAAAAGTTGGCGGACCTCAACCAGGCGTGGCGTCTGACCCGCCACTGTCGTTGCCATCGCTCTACCTAGTGAGTCGGTGGTATCCAGCCCACACCGGATAGAACATCTGGCTGCATCCCGGCCCTCAACAAGGGTTTGGCCGAGTTTGGCCCGTACCTCCAACGGACACTCTGGCAGCACTTCCGCAACCGTATCCCACAGAGAGTGGGTGTAGCGGCCCAAGAGGCATGCGGTATTGGAAGACCGCAGTCCCAGACTAAGGGAGGAGAAGATCTTTTTACCGTACTGCTCGTACCTCTTGGATTCCCTGTCCGGCGGAGCCGACGGGAATGCAGTCTGGGAATTGGAGGCCTGCATGACCAGGCTCTTGGGGGTGGGGTGGGTGGACAGGAAACATGGGTCGCCCGGAACCGGGCGGTGGCGCCTGGCCACGTTCCTATCTACGGGCGAACCCGTAGCGGGCTTGGACCAAGTGCCCAAAAGAACGTCGGTTAAGGCCTCGTTAAACGGCAGCAGAGGCTCGGCTGAGAATGACTGCGGCTTATGGACCTCAGTGAGGAGGTTAGTCCTCACGGCTGCGACGGGGAGCTCAAGGCCCAAGGCCTTGGCCGCCCTCATCAACACCACACTATAGGTTGCCCCCTCCTCCGTAGCCACGGTAGGAGGTGAGACAAAGCCAGTGTCTGGCGTAGTGTCAATACCACTGGCCTCCCCAAGGTCACCTGCCCAGTCCTCATGAGACTGGCATTCACGTGCCAGAGGGTTCTCAGACCCCTCCCAATCCTCCTCATCACCCATCTCCTGGTACTCAGGGTTAGAATATGATGGGGCCGGTTCATGGAAAGTAAACTCTCCAAACGGCGTCTGAAGCGGCGCCCAGCGGCGCCGCTCCGGCGCCGGAACCGGGTCTAGAGAGGTATCGAGACGGCGCCGGGGGTGACACCTGCGGGGTCGGCGCCGGGGAGGTTGTTAAGTCCACCGGCGACGACCCGGATTCGGAACCGGATCCAGCGGGACCCTGCGGCGCCGGGCCCAAAGGCGCCGGAGCCGAAGCACCCGGCCCGCTAGGACCCCCAGACGGGTCCGCTGGGCCCAAAGGCGCCGCGGAGCCCGCTCGATCTCCTCCGGCGCCGCGTTAGGCCCAGGGACCGGAGGGTATGAGGCCGGACGCGGCGCCTGCGACTCCGACGGAGCCGCGTGGGCGGTGCCACCTGAACCCCCGGCCGCGTCGCGCGAGAGCGTCGGGGGGGTGGGGAGGAGGGGGGGGGAGTCGGAAGAGCGATGACGTCTCTTCGACTTCTTGTGCTTACCTGACGACTTCGACCCTGAGGAGTGATGTCGACTCCCGGAGCTATGATGACTCCGCTCCTGCGACCGGTCCCTCGACCTCCGTCCGGACCGGGACCTCTCTTGGCGCGAGGCCGACTGCCAGAGTTCGAGCCGCTTACGGGACCGCTCCCGTCTAGCCTTTGAAGTCAGGGCCCGGCAGTCGGAACAGGTCTTGTCGTCGTGGTCGACGCCGAGACAGTGGAGACACCGACGGTGAGGGTCGGTGACCGACATCAGCCGGTCGCAATCCTCACAGGGCTTAAAACCTGGCATCCCTACCGGCACCGTTCGGAGTTGAAGACTTCGAAAAAGAATGATCAAAAGATCAAAAAAGTTTTAGTCAAAAAGTGACTAAGGTACCACTTTTTCCGGATCTGCGCTGCTGGCGTGGAAAAAAGAAGAACTGACGTCAGCACGCGGAGGCGGCGTCTAAGTACTCCGACGACGTCATCACAGCGCCCACGACGCCGTCGACGGACGCAGAGCCGCAGACGACGCCTACCGACGCGCAAGGGTACTGCTACGCAAAAATTTCCGGATCCAGTCTGACGCCTGGGGATATTCTAAGGTAAGGAATCTATCACTAACGTGTCTCTTTCAGATATGACATTTAGTTGCAGCCATCCCTATATGCTGAAAACACAGTGGATGACTTTTGAGCTCAATTCCAATTTGTAAATGTTGAATGATAATCTGCTTGTTCGGTTTGCATATTTTGAATCTCTGCCAGGTTATTAGCTCTTAAGAGATTCATTTTGTTCAATAAACTCTGCACAAGGTTTCCTAGCAGCAATTTGAAGGCACCGCTCACAGCAACGGAATAGCCCTGATGTCTAGTATGTTGATATGGATGCAAGAAGTACGATCCAACTAACACTCCAAAGACGTGGTCTCCTGAATGTGCTCCACAACCTATCAGAGATCCATATGAATATTGATAAGTGTACAGGGATGAAAAATGTGCCCTGCTAGGATGTTCTCCTCTTTGAATCATCACTCCAAAGCAGCATGTGACATTTGAAATAGTACTATCTCCACATTTATTGAAAATGCCAGATCTGGTAATAAACAACCTGTTTGCGGTAGATCTGTCATAGCTAAGTTGGTGGAAACATTGTGGTGCAGATACACATTAACCTTTTGTGTGCCAACGTGTATTGCTAGTCCAGCATTCACTTTGTCTTAAGTGCTGATGTCGGTCCGTATGATAAGACAGGGAATTAAAAAAGCTCCTACCCTACCATAAATGAGAAATGTTCTTTTGCTTTATCGGACAGAATATAATAAGTGCCTTGAGGGTTTAGAGGTACTTGGGTGTCGAAGAATCTGCAGTCACCTTCATGAATTTTTATTTCTGGGAGGATTTGGGGAATAATCTCAGAACTTAAATTGGCCCCCTTTCTTTGGAACTAGGAAATATCTACAGCAACATGGTCTTTCTAATGCGCCTGCACAAAGTGCAGAACCTTTGCTTTCCTCATGGAAGTATTTGTATAAGGGAAGGATCATGAAGGATAATGGTACAGGTGGCGAACTTCAGATAAATGGGCATTCTAACTCTCCGCGGTCTGCAAGATATAATTTTCTAAAGAAATCTTTCTCCTTTTTCACCTGAAATGCTATCATCCCCGACCCCCCAACCTGTATATAATGTAGAAAGGAAAGAGTTCAAAGTTGTTGGTATTTAAAAAGCACAGAATAACTAAGGTGGATCGATAGGAGTTTGGCAGGTAGGCTGCCAAAGTGTTGGTATGGAGAAGGGCCCCCCCCCGTCTCTCAAAAATGCAAGTAGTACAAATGCCATTCCACATGTTTCACGTAGCTCTTGAGGGGCATTTTCCCCCAAAAGTGCTTCTGCCAACCAGGGAGGCGCACTTTCAGTGAAAATGCATGCTGCTACGTCATGTCAGCCTACATGGGATTTTTTTATTTCAGAAAAAAAAAAAGTAAGGTGTTGTTTCTGACATACAAACAACGGCCCCTATATGCAGCAGGTTTTTTCAATGCACATGGGGGCAATATTGACTGTTCTAGCAGTGTTAGTTATGCTTCTCATGGCTGACCCGGCCAGAAAAATTCAGGGCAAGAATGCATGCTCTAAATAGGGCAGGTCTTCTAGTGCTCGCAGTCCTCTGGTGGATGGGCTGTCGGCTAAGAACGTATAAGGGAGGAGACAGCTGAGGCTCGTCTAACTCTGAGAAGCTATCAGCTAGATTCATTAAAGTGAAATCGGCTCGCAAAGGGCCAGATTCTGAGAATCTGGCCCTTTGCGAGCACAATTTTTGCATTTGGGATCCATCATCCCAAATGCAAAAATCGCAATTATAGAATTCGCAAATTTGCGAGGAATTGTATTTAAGGAATCTCTATGAGATTCCTTAAATGTAATTCATGAAACATTTAAAAATTGCGAATTCGCAAATTTGGGCCGCTATTTACCGCGAAGTCAAACCTCGTGGTAAATAGCGGAAACTTAGAAAAATGCACTTAAGTGCATTTTTCTAAGTTGTATGTTACACACACACACATGTCCGAAGGACATGTGTGTGCGTAACACCAGCATCCAATGTCATTTCAGGGGTGCAACAGGGTGTCCATTGGACACCTCTGCACCCTTGAAATCGCAAAATCAAAATGCGAATCGCTAATAGCGATTCGCACATTGATATGTCTTCCCATTCATTCCTATGGGCCTTTAGGCCTTTAGGCCCATGGGAATGAATGGGGAGTTATTCCTTATTTGCGATTAGCAATTAGCTATTCGCAAATAAGGAAGCTGTAGGAATCGCAATAAATATTGAGATTCCTACATGAATCCCGTTTTGTGAGTCTGTAATAGCGATTCCTTATTATTCGCTATTACAGACTCGCAAAACATGCCGATGATGAATCTGGCTGTATATTCTTCCCACAGCCATTGTGGCACTTCCACAAAGATACAGAGACCAAGACGGAGAAGCTATCTCGAGAAAAAGTAACCCAAAGACATCTTTTGCATTAATTTGACAATAAAGCCTGCAATTATACAGGCTAGAAAATTGCATGTAGTTATTTAGTGGTAGGGGATAAGCACAACACTGTAGAATTCAATAGAGCTACATATGAAACGTTAAGGGTGACCCGACAAGCACAGGGAGAAAATCAATATATTAATAACATTCAACTGTAAAAAGTCCGTACGCTCTTCTTCCTGGGGTCTACCGTTAAGGCCCCAAATGATCCAAACATATAAAGATTTGAAGGAAGGAGCGTCGTATTCAAAAAAAGTCTTCAGTTCAATGCTGTATTCCAAAGTTTTATTTTTGCAAAATTCATCAGATATCAGCAACAGTAGATTTATTCCAACAGCACAAATGTCCAATTAAATGTGGATTCAGTAATCTAATTTCATCCAAATCTATGTTGTGTAGATAACTTAAAACAGCCAACGCGTTTCTTCCAGTATGGACATCATCAGGGCTCACAACAACAATAATCAATCAGGGGTGCTGTGGCCTCTACTCAGTTCCTAGATCCAGTACATCTGATCCTCACCGCGATACCCAACAAAATTCAACTGATAAATCCTCTGGTAGTTTTGTACTCACAATAATGACTTCTTATTCTATTTATGCCTGGATGAAGTGACTAGTGTAATTTTCAAATTTAGATCTCCAAAATAAAGCATCCAATATAATTCACGAAAAGTTTAAGAGCAACCATCTGCCACCATCTAGATTTTGCCTCGATGGTGGCAAATGGTTGCTCTTAAACCTCAGCATCACTAGTTTTCACCTTTACTCCTGACCCCTGGACCTCACCCAAATGAAGCAACCTACATTGAACCATCTCCTATTTCAACAGGTCACACTCTTACTATTCCCTCACTACACCTCACCAAACTCCATCCTTTATGCAACCCATAAATTCTTTCTACTACATTATCCAGGCTAATTACTGCTCATATCGTTATCTCCTCCCCTTCCTCTACACTTCTACCCTACATTTCTCCCCTTTGCCTTATATGCACTTCGCAACTTTTCTAATTGATGTAGGTGCTTATTCCTCTAACCCCTCTTTCCTCTGCTCTTCCATCCCACTTAACTGGCCTTCATATATCCCATCATCTACGGGTACTGATGCCTCTTTGGACATACGTTCCTCAAATACATCTATTACCTTAGATAAGGACACTGATCCCTGATTGCCAACCGTGACTAAGGCCCTAATTTAGATCAGATTGTCAGGCATCAAGAATCCTGATTTAGACTCAAACTTTGAGATAAGAGTAACTGACCCCAAGAACCTTTGACCTGACAGCAGTCAATCGCAGAGATGGTGAGAGATAGTGAGAATCACGTTCAACTAATTACAATATTTGTCTGTCCCAGAGGGACTCTTCAATACTTTCATGCCACTGTATACCTTGACTCACAGGAAAAAAAAATCAAGTGGGAGCTATGTTTAGGAGGATCCTTTTGAAAAAAAATCAGTGGGACTCTCAATCAGAGTCCACCGAAGTCATCTGCGGCGTACCACAAGGATCATCACTCAGTCCCACCCTCTTCAACGTTTACATGAGTCCCCTCGCATCCATCGCTCGACAACACAACCTCAACATCATCTCCTACGCAGACGACACCCAGCTGATCCTCTCCCTCACCAAAGACCCAAACACCGCCAAAACCAACCTACACGAAGGAATGAAAGAAGTAGCTGAATGGATGAAGAACAGCCGTTTAAAACTAAACTCGGACAAAACGGAAGTCCTCATCTTAGGATCATCCCCCTCTGCCTGGGACGACTCATGGTGGCCACCAACCCTGGGTAGAGCACCCATACCTACAGATCACGCACGTAACCTGGGCTTCATCCTAGACTCCTCTCTCTCGATGACCAGACAAGTCAACGCCGTCTCATCATCATGCTTCAACATCCTACGCATGCTCAAAAAAATCTTCCGCTGGATCCCCACTGAAACAAGAAAGACAGTCACCCACGCACTGGTCACAAGCCGACTGGACTACGGAAATACCCTTTACGCTGGAACCACAGCCAAACTACAGAAAAAACTCCAACGCATCCAAAACGCCTCAGCCAGACTCATACTGGACATCCCCCGTCAAGCCCACATTTCCGGTCACCTGAAAGACCTCCACTGGCTCCCCATCAACAAGAGAATAACGTTCCGTCTCCTCACCCACGCACACAAGGCCCTCCACGACCTAGGACCCGAATGCCTCAACACACGACTGTCCTTCTACACACCTACCCGCCAACTACAATCGTCCAATCAAGCGCTCGCCGCAATTCCGCGCATCCACAGATCCACCATGGGGGGAAGATCCTTCTCCTACTTAGCGGCCAAGACCTGGAATTCTCTCCCCACCCACCTCCGCCTCACACAGAACCACCTCTCCTTCAGAAAGCAGCTAAAAACCTGGCTATTCGATAAGTAATTCACCCATCCTCCCTCAAGCGCCTTGAGACCCTTTGGGTGAGTAGTGCTCTATACAAATTTCTGAACTTGAACTTGAACTCAACGACTAATTTCAGATGGTGGAATATGCTTTGCCACTGATGTACCTGTAGTCAGTAGTGTCACCATTGGGTCTTCCTTCTTCCAACGAGGAGGTAATCTCTTGTGCTCAAAAGAGATTTTTCGTTGGGATCAACAATAAATTGAGTGCTCTAAAATTGCCTCCTGTCTATTATTAAAAAAACTTTTAATAAAGACTAGACAAGGTTAAGATTAAAAAGAAAAAAATTGGATGCATTAAGTGGACATGTAAAAAATCATTCGCATCCTAGGGTTGTCTGGATCTACATGTTTCAGCCTGTAGTGTTTTATCTAGGAACCCGAATCGATATTCCTATTTTATGCCCTTGTCCGGCTATAATCAATAATGTCCATACAACGGCATAATAATCACATCCATAATTCAGTCGTAGCACATGCTGTCACATTAAGCAAGGCTACTTCTCCGGCCCCCTAGTAAGCACACCGAGTTCTCTAAACAAAACCAAGCCTCCAGCAACCTGGGAAATCCCCCTTGCTTTTGTTTTGATTTCGTCCGAGAACTCCTGTAAAGCACTGTAGGAAACGGCCAGTTCTTAGTGACGTCTTATGTCCAACCTTACGTCAAACCCAGGCACCTTTCAGGTATAAATATACCAACGTTGCCTTAAGCAAACACACGGTGGTGATTCTGGAGCAGAGCAGCTATCTACTTGCCCGAAAGCCCAGCTGATGCGAGAGCCCACGGACGCTGCCCCTCCTCCATGACGCACTGAGAGAGACGCTGTCTTTTCTCCTGCCGAGAAATCCAGCTCCGGTGTTTCCAGATACCTTCGCGGGTTACTGGGATATCGAGTCCTGAGAAAGAGATACAAGACCTCCTGCTTTCTATTACCCAGGTACGGAACTGACTAAACCCTTGAGTCAGATTCTTGGCAAAACAAACTTAACTTAAACTGCTATTTACTCCCTCCCACGTATTAGGCTTAGGTCAGGTACACCGGGGTAGGCGTATTTAGAAGCACCAGTTGAGTACGATTAGTCAATGTATATATGTATGTATATATTTTATCTATTTTGAAGTATCATATGGCTAAGAAACCATATCAATGCTTTTACAGTATTATTTTATAATCCTCCTTTTACTGTACGCACTTTACCATGAGAATTTCAATCGTGGCAATTCATTTCTCTTGTACGAGGAAGAAGACTGCTCAATAAATAACACCTTTTATTGAAAACGCCCGTCTCTTTTCTCTGCATTCTGGTGAAACTAAGTACGCACATTTGACTGAGTGAAATAGCTGTCTATTGTTTTCACACGACTCTAGAGATACACTCTTATTCAGGGAGAGCAAAGTTGTCATGTTTTATGGTTGTCAGAAGCTAATCCCTTCTTGTCTATCCAGGGAGGTTAAACTCCTCCTTGTTTATTCGAGAAAGTTTCTAGTGACCTCTGAGCTAGCTGGCAAACCTTAAGTCTAATATAGTCAGTAGAGACCTAGATAACCTCAGTCCTACGTCTACACTGCTGAATATATTATTCCAATGCGCAGAGCCTATTGGGAATATAGGAACTACACTACATGGCGTCAAACGTTTGGTAAGGCGATAAATCTAACGCAAGACGTTAGAGTAACTCAGTCGTGCTTTTTCACACAGACCCTTTTTCCCGTAAATACTCCAAAAGACGTCTGGAGTGGGTAAAAGGTTAAAATCCGCCGGAACTTAGTAGGAAGAAATTTCTATGTATAGTTTCTGGTTTAGTCAACGTTGAAGGATACAGTGTTCCAAAAATATTGTGCACCTAATCTTTGTTTCCTTGAAACCTGATCTGCAACAAAAACCTTTCTGTCAGTAAAAATGACAGAAAGTGAAGAAGAAAGGGAGGCAGCTAGAATAGCAGCTCAACTCCTAGAGGACGACACTAGTCTCCTGAAGACCGACCCGAATGCTATACTCATTCCGGTCAACATAAGAAAAACTATAACTCTTAAACTTATAGAGAATGGACTAACACCGAGAGGTGGTATAGTCGTATTCGTAATTGAGGCACATGAATATCGGCAGACAGAGGTATTCCATTCATGGATAAACTTTCCAGCAGCAAACGCTGTCACACACGAATTCCACTATTACAAAAAAGAGGAACCTCCGGATGAATACACTCCTTTCGAGGAGGTGGAAATCCCATTAAAATACCAAGAGCACCAGCTCTGGTTTAAAGGCGCCCTAAAACATAATAATCACATCACCAGGCTCGGTCCACTAGGTAGACCAGGAGCAACGTGGCCTTTCCTAGCCAGCTACACACCACATCCAGACATTGAAAAAATGTCATGAGAAGAACTCTTAGTTAAAATAAAAGAATTAACACAGGCATATAGAGAGTTGGTTCAATTGGCAACGGAGGATACAACATTCCTCCAGAAATTGAAAGAAACAGATATAGCAGAAAAGCCATTTGAACTTGCCAGAATCATAGAAAAATCCTAGGAAGAACTAGGAAGAGATAGTTTGGGTGGGAAACCCGTAAAACCCCAACTAACTGAAAATCCTGAAAGATATTTATTAAAAATAATCTAAACACTCAAGAGCTGGGATGGAAATAAACAATCCACTCCCAAAGAAAAAAGATTCCAGTCCAGAGGAAGGTCTCCTCGGCGGAGAGAAAGATCTCCGGACCAAGGACACAAGTCTCCCCAGAGGGAGCCCTCTGAGAAGAGATACAACCTTAGAAATAGGGATAATCTAAAGAAACCTGATAGATATCAAGATATTGATACACGTCCCTCTCGATCTTTTCAGACTTCCTCGCAGAAATCGGAAAGAAGAGGACGGTCAGAACAAAGGGAAGAGCACGTCAAGTCCAAAGACAAAGAACCTGCTCATCAAAGTAAAAAATTACAATTTCCAAGAAAGAAGGTAGCCAGCATTAAAATAGTCAAACATGCCGAGGATACTGAGGACACAGCTGAAAAACGGAGAGTGGGCCCAGACAGTGCTTGACAGCGCAGCAGAAGTGACCATAGCTCGCAAGATCCTGATGAATCATCTAGAGACAGTGAACACGAATGAATACATTCAAGTGGAAACTGCAGACAGCAGAGTTAGCAAACCTCATAAAATATACGAGATAACACTACGTATAGAGGGAGATAAGACTAGGAAAGTAAGGGGTCTATTTTGGGATAACCTTTCCAAAGGCTATGACATCCTTTTAGCTGAAAAGGACTGGCCACCAGAGTTTGTCAGGGAGTGCCCTCATGGCGAAGAAATGATTATGCCTGCCTTCTCAAATCACATTCCAATTCATAAAAAATATACACGTGCAATTAAGTGGGCCAATTATGTAGGATGGGATGAGGACTCTCCTCCTCACAAAATCCAATTAAAATGTCAACCAACTGCACAAAGGCAGTACCCAATTAAGCAAGAAGCTAAAAAGCAGGTCAGGGAGATCTTAGATCAACTTGAATACCAGGGGGTGATAGAAACATGCACCTCACAAATGAACAATCCTTTGTTTCCTGTCTCCAAGCCAGACGATTCATATCGTCTAGTTTTGGACTACAGACACCTTAACTCATGTTGCAAGACATTTGCAGTACAAAACTCACACAGTGCAGCACTAATGAATAACATTGTGCGCAAAAAATACAAAACAACATTAGATATCTTTAATGGATTCTTTTGTCAAAACATTGCACCTGAAAGCAGGTATTTGACCGCTTTCTCAATAATGGGCTCACAGAAAATTCTGTCGACTCCCACAGGGGTTCAAGAATAGCCCAGGATTATTCTCAGCAAGAGTAACAGAGTTAGTACAAATGTATGATGATGAGGCATTATCCTATGTCGATGACATCTATCTGACAGATGCATACAAATCACACTTGTACTCACAGGCTGAAAAAACATTCAGTCTTGCGAAAAATGTTGTAAATGCGGTTCAAACAGCTATAGCAAAAGAAAGAGCCCAGGCCCAAGGCAGACGGATTACTGTTTTAACAGCAGAATCAGCCTTCGAGGCATTAACAAGCCCATGTAATTTAACTACCGTGGCATTAGATCCAAAATGGATACAAGGGGAAAATTCTCTTGCTACAGAAAAAGTGAAATACTATTTTGACCCGGAAATGAAAAAATTTAAATATCTAACATATGAAAAAGAATATCCTCTGCCTAACGACATTCTGCTCCTACAACAGTACGCCTGCGTAATATACACAAACAGTTATGCAGAACCCTCAGTTTGGGGAAAACAAGCTTATAACGCTACGTGCGAGGTTGTCAAATGCCGGTGGCGCGGAGGTAAATTGAGACCACTGGTAACAATGTCACAATCTGTAAAAAACTATTCAGGTCAACAGACTGAATTAATAGCTTTAAAAATGGCGGATCGCGAATTCCCGACACTAATAGTGTGCGATTCGCATTCCTGCGTCAAATCATACAATAATGACTTGCAGAAATGGGTTCAAAACGGTTACAAAGATGACACAGATGCCACAATTAAGCAAAAATCGCTTTGGGAACAAGTAGTTCTTGTAAAGAAAGAACTACAAAAGACTCACGTCATACATACACTGAGTCATCAGCGTGATGGCGTTCACGCTGCAGGGAATTCATTGGCTGAAACATCCACAGCGGAAGCAACTAAACCGGCTTCCGTAGCCACAAAAAAACGTTCAGAAAAATACATAGACGGGGAAACCGTGCTGGCGGTAAAAACGTCTTCAAAAGGCGACTGTGCAGCATTACCCGTGAACTATCCACTCAATTATACATACATAATCGATGCAAACTCCGTTCCTTTTGCTCGAATCCCTGGATTGGGGGATAGAGTAATTCCAAACACGAACAGGAGAATCTTGCTAATAGCAGACGCACACATGGGTGAAGGTCTAGGGCACCGAAGGATCAAGGAATCTCTGACAGAATTACAATCAGAATACTGGTGGCCGGGAATGAGCGTGGATAATCACAAATTTGCAAAAAAATTGTGAAAACTGCAACAGAGATCGCAGTGGCGAACCGGCCGAAGTAGTGCCAGAACACCTAATAGAAAGCATAAGGCGATCTATACGCATGATTAAACAGGAAACATGCGTCCCTATGTATATTATTTAAGACTAGATTCACTTAAAATGTAGACACCAGCGCTCGGCTGACGCCAGAACTGTTATAAAAGATTTGCGAGTCTATATTGGCACATACGCAATTGGCATGCTACATTCTGACCAGGGTCCTGCTTTTAGCTCTCAAGCTTATAAGGAGGCCATGACCAGCATGGGCATTGCATTGCGGTACTCTTGTCCCTTCCATCCTGAGGGAAACGGGATTGTGGAAAGAAAAAACCGAGACATAAAGGAATCTATAACGGCGAGGGTATTAGGTACGCGTGATGGGTGGGTCCAACATTTAACAAGTGTCCAACGTAGTCTTAACAATCTGCCAAGAAATTCTCTAAAAGGTTTCAGTCCGTATGAACTATTGTTCGGGACTAGAATGCACATTCAGGACCTCGATAGTCAGACTTCAGTGGTAGAAGAAAAATGCTTTGATATCAAAGATCGTTTGGCTATTTTACAGGACTTAAATGAAACAAGAAAAGACCTGAGCAACGTAAAGCTAAAACAGCAGCCAACAGCCACTGAAGAGAAACCACCTGTCCCAGCAAGGCCTGTCTGGATTCCAAAGATTGGGGATCTGGTCAGAGAGAAGATCGCGGTGAAGAAGGAATTTGGGCCTTCTTACAGAAAAGCAGTACCTGTCTTAGCTGTCAACGGAACAAGATCAGTTGTACTACCGCCCCTTGATGGTAAAAAAGAGAACAGAGTTGTATCAATCGACCTGGTAAAACCACAATCATGTGGCCAATAATAGGTAGTAGGCCCTGTGGACTCCCAAGAAATAGCAGAAGACCAAATCTTGCTACAATCCAAGAGGTTCAAACTGAGAGACTAATCACATTTGATAAACCTGCAGTGATTAAAAAGGGACTATGCAATAATGCCATGGAACTTGTGCCTCTTGAAGCCCAAATTGAAACAGTTCATCAAGAAACACCTGTCTGCAACGATGTAGCCACAGACTATGCTAATGAAACAGAGAAAATTCCAAAAGCAAAAAGAAATCCGGAAGCGATTCCAACAATTGATAGAACTGCATCTGGCTACTTCATCAATTTCGATGACTTTTCTGAGGATCCAAGCGAGCCTGAAGAACAGCCAACAACAAAAACTTTTAAAGACAAAGTAACAGAACTCTTTCATCAACTCAAAGAAACCTATCTGATTTCTCCATGGATTGAATTTTGGATTGTGTTACGTGTACTTAACCTCCTGCTTTGGCTCATCATGGTTCTTTGTTTGGGAAAATTCATTGAGGGAAAATATAGTACAATGGACACAGCAAGTCAGAACATCAACTTGGTCCTAAAGCCACACAAGTCATCTCACATCAAGAAAAGAGAACTATCATCCGTGAATGTAACAGCCAATCCAATAGCCGGTGGGGTAGCTTGGGACAAAACAGATTACGATATTTATGGCCCGGTCGAGCTCTTGAAGTATCCACACCAGTTTAAGATTTCATTGAGTGACTTTGTAAAACCGAGCACATTCTCTGATGATTGGGACTTTGAAAGTATTAATGATATGATGTCAGACTTAGTAATGTCAGCAACATTTACAGAACATGATTACTTGCAGGGTTCATCTAATTATGAAGAAATGTACTGCTACAACCATTTTGCACATCACTATTTGCATAAATCTGCTCAACCTAGAAATGTTTTAAACTATAATCAATGGGAACATTGTGCAACTCCACCAAAAGGCAGTTCAAAAACATTTTATGAGAAATTCCCATACTTCTCAGGGTTTAACAAAAGTGAAGCAGAAGCCTTTTATTTCAAAATGTTAAATAAGACAGGAATGAAAACAATGCTGACAAACACTAAATTAATCTATTCAGAAGCATTTTATGAAAAAATGACTACATTTGGTTTTGATTTTTGGAAAAACAATATTGAAACAAAAACCATCTGGGGTACCAAAGATTGGCAGGTTCAAGGTATAGAATCATTATTTAGAGCCTGCATGATCCCAGAACAAATTATATTCTTGAATGATACCATTCAACAGACAACCTGTTTTGGCCTAGCCAAAATTAAAGACTTAAACAAACCGTCTATTCCAAAGCCAACACCTGACAATAATAGCACTACAGATGTTGAGATAGACGTATCCCATATTTTTAACCAAAACAGAACACATCCTGATTGGAAAAAATGGTTGATCTGGCCCACAGACACAAATAACTGTCAAGATAGATTCCTGAACAAAATACAGGGGTTCAAATTGACCAGGCCAGACCCTAGATACTCCCAGAGACAACATCCAGGGATAGTTACAACATACAGTGTAGGAAAACGCTGCCATGAATGGCTACAGAAATCCACACTGGCAGAAATAAAGCAACACTTGACTTTACTTCAAGACGGTGCTGACTTGCGTGATTTCATAATGGGACCACGCAAACAGCGTCCAAAACGTTTCATAGCAGCCGGTATATATGCAGCTTACAACGAAGCTTGGAAAGAAACGCAAATTGAAACAGCAGAAAAAATACGGGAAATTGACCGTATTAATTTGGAAAAATCACTTTCTGTTGTGGACAATGGGTTAATGACTCTGTCTTCCAGAATATATTCACTGGACAGTATTGTATCATCTGCTATAGATATAATAGAGCAGGACTTGCTAATGTTACAACATGGTCAGTCCCAATTACGTTCTATTGTACAGCTTGGCTGGACGTTGCAAAATCTGCGTTCAGGCTACGTGCCCTGGCGTTTAATCAACACAACGTCATTATTCTCTATCTTTAACCTTACTGATACACAAATCAGCTTGGCACAGAAAGGAGCGGAATATACAATTCTGAGCATTGAAAAACTTGAGAGATTACCATTAACAATGTCAGAACGACCTGTCATTGAATGGATAATACACGGAATAATAAATATTCCGATAACAACTTTCAAATTTAAATTCTGTCAAGAATATATACCAGCAGGCCAGTATGAAAGGTTGGGTAAAGGGTACATTAAGTCATCATGGAAATTACCTTACACACACACATGTTATAGTGAAAAGGAACAGAATGTATTTCTTAGTGGTAATAATTGTAAAAGGTCACTAAGTGGTATACTTCTGTGTCAAGGTATTAACCTGCATGGAGCCTGTGAGGGGACTTCAAATAACCTTTCATGTCACCAGCATCGCACACCTGCAACTCGAATAGAGCCATTCTTTAGACGGCTTTCTAACGGGAGCTATATTCTAATAGTGGACCACAGATGTTGTGGCATGGTGCCAGGAAAAGCTTATCTCGTGAGCGTTAGTTCCATGGTCACTTGCTGTATGCAAGTATTGTTTCCAAACAGCACTCCAGACAGGGAGGAAAAATGTGGCCCTTTTTGAATATCTCTTCTATTCGAATTGATACTTTAAGCAGAATGAAGTCTGTCCTTTTGCAGACAACTGTGCCCTTGACGTCTGTGGAAAAGTAAATTTTGCCATGTTCTGTGTCCCTACGCCCCATCCATCATATGTTATGTATGCATGACCAATATGCATATGTTATTCCCCATGTCCAATTAATGACGCAATTACAGTTGTGTCCACCTCTGGTATGTTAGTTTCCAGTCCTCGTGAATACTACGAATATCAGGCCTATGTAAGTAATGTTGCCACGTTTCTCAGTGTGCACGTTATTCCATTATAAAGTCCCCGTTTCTAGGCCTCAAGAGGGCCCGGACCCTGGATTCAGCTCCTGTCTCCTGAAAGCCTCGCTAAGGAGCGATACAGCCCCCACCTGTATCCTCGACCTTTCACTTACTTCCTGCCTCGCAGTGCCCGGTGCAGCCCGGTTCTGCCTCTGAGTCTGCCAAAAGTATGTTATAGTTCCTGCTATCAGTTCAGTCCTCCTCTTCTGCATTCCTAAGCTACTGAACTGCATCAATAGTTTCCGTCATTGTCTAGCCTTCTCGTCTCCACGTTAGAGAAATACTGTATTTAATGGTCATTTAATATTCTTCACGCACTACATGTAGAATAATGCATGGTCCAGTCTTAGAATCAGGTTAGCCTCTCCCCTCATGACTTCTAGTTTATATCAACATGTTCCCTAAACATTAGATACCAGATAGGGTTTAGGCACATGTCGCTCCGACCCTCCAGACTCTAGTCTCTGTTCCTAGCACAGAGTTCGTAGCCCCCAGCTTCTCCTAGTAACACGTCATTGCTAGTTTTCGCGCACCATTAGGTTAGAGGTCCCGGCTCCTTAGGTAGCCCCCTCCTACGTGTCCGCCCATTCATGACATATTCTGTTACGTTTTACATCACATGTCTAAGTAAACTCCCAGTTACACCTCTTTTTACTGTTATCTCTCGCGACTGCTACACGTCACGCCTTCTGCTCCACCCACTGTTACGCCTACTGCAATGTAATGCAATGTGTTTGCGCTATGTATATATATCAATGTTATGTTATTGAATGTTAGCGCGCTCATCCCAGACCTAGCCCCGGCAGCTGCTGGGCCCCAGTTGTCCTGCCGGGCCTTATCGTCCCTATTGTCCTATTCCTATGCAGGTTGTCCTGATCCTGTCCTTATGCTGTAATAAACCT
The DNA here is from genome assembly GCF_964261635.1 of Lissotriton helveticus. Classification (NCBI taxonomy): domain Eukaryota; kingdom Metazoa; phylum Chordata; class Amphibia; order Caudata; family Salamandridae; genus Lissotriton; species Lissotriton helveticus. The sequence goes on along the minus strand of NC_136061.1, from coordinate 2,118,976,388 downwards.
GCAGAAACTCCTACTACCTCGAATCTTGACTCTTATTTATTGAGCTATCTGTTATTCATTCATCCAAAAATAGGGTATTATTTATTTATTTACCACATAATGGCGCCCGAATAGGGACTTGCCCTTTCCCCACGCGTCGGTGAAGCCACGCCGACCCCCTGACCCTCTGCAGTCGTGACGGAACCATACCGTGCACTGGCAGATATTTCTGCTTCAAGTATCCCTCAGGCCCACGGAGGAGACGGAGGAGGCGGTCCAGCATCCGAACGAGACGGTGGAGGAACGCGGCGAGTCCCGACCAGAGCCCAAGCCGAGAGTCCAAGGTCCGAGGTATCCGGAGGTCCACCCGTAACTGAAGTCCGAAGTCCGAAGTTCGTCGTCGTAGTCCAGTCCCGTCCGAGGCCTTCCGTTCCGTGCTGCCCGGTGAGTACCATTGCTGGGGTAGTGTCTAGACAGGGTCAGTCTAAATTGACTCCTGGTCCGTGGGTTGGTGGTACCCAAGCCCACAAACGAAGTGTTCACCTAGGTGGATACGGGTCTTGATGTGTTCCTTTATGGGACCGGTATGTTCCGTACTGTTATAGCAGTGCATCCAGTAACTCTAGTCTGTTCCGTTCTCGAGAATTCTGTTCTGTTTCTGTTTTCAGTATTTTCAGGTAGTATTCTGTTCGAACTGTTATTTATAATGTTGTTTAATGTATTTCCAATGTCGTGGTATGCCTGAATTGTTCTCCCAATTGTTATTGTTTTTCGTGTATTGTATTGTGTTCCGATTCAAGTTTAGAATGCCGCTCTTTTCCAAGTTACGTCAGTTAAAAACTAGAAAGGGTCTGCTGGAAGCAGCAGTTCCTGTTCCGCCTAGGGACAGTCCAGGTCACTTTATGTATCAGAAACATGGCATAAGCGCCATAATGTATCTAGATTTATGGGTAGAATATACCAAACAGTTAGAAGAAAAGTATAGATGGCCCGTATCGGGTACATGGGATGCCGAATGTATCATGCGAGTAGAAGAAGTATTATGGAAAAAGAAAGCCAGACAGTCACAGAAAGATGCCATCGAGTTATGGCGTAAGGAAGCACATAGAAGAACGGAAAAGGAAGTCAGAAAGTCAGAGTTAAGTAGAGAATCCCAAGAACGAGCCCAAGAAAGAGAATTAATCGAGATAGGTGAACAAGTCAAAGCCGAACAGTCAGACAGACAGAGGCATGCCCTTATTAAGGGTATGTATCCTCTCCTTGCCGAAGGCTTGCCAAAAGCGACCCCAGAGGCACCCAGTAATTTCCCGCCACCATTGGTTCCGACCAAGCTACGTCACAAACCGACCGCAGCTGATATTTTTATTTCGTCCTATTTGGACGACACAGTTCCAGAATATGCAAATCCTGTTCGCGCTCCGCCCGTCCCTGTAAATCAGGCACTTCCCGTTCCTCCAGACACCGGAGTACCTGTTGCGGTACCCCCGGGTCAGCCTGCCATACAAGTTCAGCCCACGTTACAATTACCGACCCTGCAAGCACGAAGAATGTCAGTCGACGATTCTAGTCTAGGGGCCGCAGGAGGAGGTCCTCCTCAAACCCCGCCGCCACACAAGCGTTTATCAGCACTCGAATTACATGCTCAAGCATCACAGCGTACTCCTAAAAGTAATAAGTCTGTTACAGAAATCAGACAAGCCCTTGCCGAATGTGTTTATGATCCAGTTCCAGGCGAATATAATATGGTTTTATATTCCGTACGCGTAAGAAGGGTGACCGAGTATCTAGTCACCTTACCGAATATGAAAGAAGATCTAGACAGAATATATCGTTTCATCCGTACAGGGGATGATCCAGAAAGTATTGGCGAGATTATGTCTCAAAGGAAAGCCGAGATTCAGCTCATGATATTAAAGTTCCTGATCAATTGTCTAATAAGAGAACAAGATTACCCGTCTAAAGATCCCGCCGAAATGAGAATCCTGACAAGGTGGAGTGATAATATAGCCGAGGGTAAGCACAAGACCATTAGTGCCATGGAAAGTATGTACAAGAAAATTCGTAAGGAAATAGTAAGGTTACACGAACAGCGTAAAGCAGCACAAGTAAGCGAGAAAGAAAGTATCTCTGATCCTGAAGAGGAAGACGAGAATCCCGCCAGAATAGCGTATGTAGGAAAATCCAGATTTCCAGATCGCCATTTACGCCTAGAACCCAAGTCGGTTTTTCATCATCCAGCACCAGAACAAGGTTCTCTAGAACAAGTATTTCAAGCTACCGATCACATTCTGAAATCACGAGTCGGTTATAGCGAGTTAAGCACCATGCATGAACAAGAACTAGCCCGATCAGCAGTCCGATGGATTACTGATTCGACCACTTTTCCAGACGAAATAGTGGCACAAATATTTCTGAAACTGCCCCCAGCCGAGCAACGACTGGTGGGTATGTATATGATACAGCACCTCATTACTTTGTATGAGGGTCAACATTCTGATCCAGGCCCGTTACACGATATCCTGAACGAGTTACTCCAGTACAAATGGAGAGGTCTAGGTACCGATTTAATTATTATCATTCTAGAACAGCGCCACAAGTATAGAACGTTCCTGAACCCGCATTTTGTTCATGTCTCACCCCCAGAAAGTAAATCGTTTTACATAGACAGACAGAATACGCTACGAGAAGTCCACCCAGTCCAAGGGGCGGGTGGCGAAATGCAACGAGTGTTTGTATACACTCCGATTTCAAAGATGGAACTCCTCGAGATGAAGAAATTAATTCCCTGTCATGACAAAGATCCAGCAGGGTTCCATAGAGAATTAAAAGACATGCTCCGTATGGGAGAATACACGTACCCAGATATCATTAAAATGTTAAAGGTTCTGCTACCCGCAGGGGTGTATGAAAAGTTAAAGGAAAAAGAATGGGAGGTGGGAGAGAAAAAGATCGATTGGACAGCTCTAGAAGCTGAAGACAAGGCACGAGTACCAGGTACCGGTCTTGGAGATAAATGTAAAGAATTACCAGAATTATTGATTCAAGTTTTACCCAGATTATTGACAACTAGGAAAGAAGACTGGGATGCAATCTCAGCCTGTAAACAGAAACAAGATGAGGACATTAGTGATTTTTATTCTAGATTTGAGAAATGTTTCAGTATTAACAGTGGTCTCAAGACAAGTAGTGAGTCATACCCTCATCTTTTCGTTACCAAATTAGTCGAGAATTCAAGTCCACAAATTCAAAACCGAGTTTTGAAAGTCGAAAGCACCTGGCAAGCAAATACTCCGTCCCAGATGCTCCAGATGCTTCAGTATCACCAGAATAGAATCAGAGAAGAGCAAGAACACGAAAGAAAACGTATGAAAGACACGAAAATGAAAGTACTAGTTGCACAATCTATTCCTCAAAACAGTCAGAAGAGGGGTCCGATTCAAGCCAGTCATCCTGCAGCTCCCGTTAAAGGGAACTGCAATTATTGTAAACAGCCAGGTCATTTTATAAACGAGTGTGCAGTTCTGAAACACAACATAGCTACTGGTAAGACTAAAGAAAGACCACGTCCGCCGAGACAAGAACAAGTTTCACAGATTCCTCAGTCACAGAATGCACCACAGACAGTTACAGTACCGCAGCCTATTGCTGCAACACAGCACGTTACATCGCAGATGTACCAATATGCACAGTCCGAGTATCCAGAGTACCAGTCATATTCATGAAACAGCCTAGAGAGGGAGGTAGGCTTGCCTCTCATCGAGATACCTGTAGACCAAGAAGGTCCCTATGTTCACAGTCAAGTATTAGGGAAAGACAGAAAGTTTTTGATCGATACAGGGGCAAGTAGGACCACAATTAGTCACGCCGAAGTTCCAGGGGCTCCGCTCTCAGGCTCAAGAAATGTTTCCCTTGGATTTTCAGGAAAACCCATAGTTAATGAAATATCTAAGCCAGTTACTCTAGAAGTAGGTCCATTGTCCCGTACTACTGATCTGTTACTTACTAAGTCATGTCCAGAAAATCTGTTAGGTATTAAGACACTGAAAGAGTTAGGTGCAGTTATTTGCTGTTCCCCGGAGGGAATACGTCTGTTCCTACGTGACTTTAAGGGTCACTATGTATTACGAGATTTTGATTCAAGATTGTCTAATGTTCCGCAACATTTATGGGCGCAAGGTCCAACTGATGTAGGTTACATGCAAATCACACCCTATCGTGTGACTCTCAAACCAGGTGTAGTGTTACCACGAATCAGGCAGTACAGATTGCCACCTGAGGCTGTAGCAGCCTTATCCAAAATTATTGACGAGCTCATGGCTCAGGGAGTAGTTGTAGAAACTGACTCCAATGTATGCAATTCTCCGATCATTCCAGTCATGAAACGTACTGATCCAAATGCACCCCCAGTATATCGATTAGTGATTGATTTACGAGAGCTTAACAAATGTATAATTCCTCAGTACCCAGTTGTTCCAGACATTTCTTCTCTGTTAACTGCCATTGATTCCGAAGCCATGTTTTTCACTGTTATTGACCTTAAGAATGCATTTTTTAGTGTTCCAATTCATCCAGACAGCCAGTTTCTTTTCGGATTTTGTTTAAATGGAAGGAGCTATATGTTTACACGCGCTCCTCAAGGTTTCACAGAAAGCCCTAGTATTTACCGTCAAGCACTCAAGAGACAACTAGACAATATTCACATGCCAACTGACACTGCCCTGCTCCAGTATGTCGATGATCTACTGATCACAGCCCGTTCTGAACGTGACTGCGAGCGAGCATCACTTACAGTTCTGTATTTTCTTGCCGAGATGGGGCACAAGGTGTCACCTTCAAAGCTTCAATTCTGTGTCCAGCAAGTGGTATACTTAGGACACTTGTTGTCCAAGAGGGGTAGGCAGTTGACACCCGACCGTATCCAGCTAATAGCGAGTCTTCCCCAGCCCAGAACCCAGAAGGAGGTACGTGCTTTTATCGGCCTTACTTCTTATTGTAGACAATGGATTCCCCAGTATGCATTTCTAGCCAAGCCACTGATACAGTTAACGACACAGGAGGCAGCCGTATCGACTGTCCTCCCTTGGACATCTGAACATACACTTAGTTTCAATGAGTTAAAGAAAGCCCTATGCCAAGCTCCAGTTCTAGCTACACCGAACTACAGTAAGCCTTTTATACTTTTCGTTACAGAACGCGAAGGTACAGCATTATCTGTTCTCACACAAGATCAATCAGGTCAATACAAGCCCTGTGCTTATTTTTCGAGCACATTAGATCCAGTCGCCCAGGCGTTGCCTGCATGCCTCAAGTCAGTTGCAGCCACAGCACTAGCTATCAGACAAAGTGATTCCATAGTTTTAGGACATTCCCTGACAGTACAAGTTCCACATTCAGTAGAAGTTCTTTTAAACCGAACACAAACTCAGCACTTGACCATTGCACGTTTAACAGGTTATGAATTGACACTGTTCCAGCCACACATAGAAATTAGACGCTGCAACGTCCTGAATCCTGCTACACTGTTACCATCAGTTAATTCAAATCCAGACACACATGATTGTGTGGAAGTAGTTAACATTACGACAAAGCCAAGACAAGACCTGACAGACATTCCGTTACCAGATCCTGACCTGACACTTTATGTGGACGGTTCATGTATGAGAACTAGTACAGGAGAACTAGTCGCCGCGTATGCAGTGACTACTGACACTGAAGTTATTGAAACACACCGTATTGATACCCTGTCCGCTCAAGCAGCAGAGCTAGTCGCTCTGACACAAGCCTGTATACACGCCAAGAACCTGAAAGTTAATGTTTACACAGATTCACGTTACGCATTCGGAGTTGTACACGACTTCGGAGTGCTCTGGCAGGAGAGAGGTTTTATGACTTCTCATGGAACCAAGATTCAGCATGGTCTCCTTATTCAAGCCCTGTTAGATGCCATACATTTACCGACATCTATTGCTATCATGAAGTGCAAAGCACATACGAAAGTTACTGACATTATTTCCCAAGGTAATGATCTAGCAGACCGCACAGCCAAGCTTACAGCACAGACTCCAGACATTCCAGTAAACATGACACATACTCCAGATCTGATTACATGCATGACAGTTAAGGACCCTACACAAGATGTCATAGATATTCAGTCACATGCTACTCCCGATGAAATCAAGAAATGGTCTGTACAAGGAGGGGTCCAGACAGATCAAGGATGGTTAACGAAGGGTAGAGCCACATGGTTTCTCCCCGATTCTATGGTTCAAGTCATTATCAATACCGCACATAGTCCAGCACATTTAGGAGAAAAAGCTATGTTAGACAGTATCCAGAACATTTGGTTCAACAAGCATTTACGAGCTGCAGCCAAGCAGAAAGTCCGTACCTGTATGATATGTTGTCAGTTTAATCCAGGTAAAAGTGTCCCGGTGGAACAAGGTGGTTTCCAGCCCCCTGACCACCCTTTTGAGGTCCTCCAGATGGATTATATTCAAATGGAGCGATGTCGAGGTTTCAAGTATGTCCTTGTAGTAGTATGCGCTTTGTCCAGGTGGACAGAAGCATATCCAGTCCCAGATTACACAGCCGCGACCACTGCCAAGCAGTTGGTTCGTGAATTTTTCCCTAGATACGGACTCCCTAGAGTCGTATATTCTGATAACGGTCAGCCATTCTCATCCGAACTCATGAGACACGTTTCCCTGTTGTTAGGGTACCAGTGGAAGTTCCATTGTGTACGCCATCCAGAAGCAGCTGGACTAGTCGAGAGACATAATCAGACTCTGAAAATCCGTATAGCAAAAGTCTGTAAAGACAAGGGTGTGGACTGGTTAGTAGCTTTGCCAGTCGCTCTGTTTTACATGCGTATGGTCGCACATTCCAGATCAGGTCTGTCCCCGTATGAGGTCGTTTTCGGCCGCCCCCCTAACATGTGGGGTACTCCTAGACCCCGAAGTATTACCGATGTTTCATGTAATATGCTGACAGATTACCTAGCTTCCTTGATGTCTGCCCTCAACTCATGTCGTTCACAGGTTGCCGCCGCATTTCCAGACAATACCGAGGTGGCACCGCACGAGATCGTTCCAGGATCCTTGGTGATGATCAGAAATTTTGACAGATCAAGTCCGCTGGAACCACGTTGGAAGGAGCCACGTCAGGTCCTCTTGACCACCCGAACTGCCGTCAAGTTGGAAGGCAGGAAGGGGTGGGTTCACCTCTCTCATGTAAAACTTTTCAAAGGACCAAAGCCAGACTTCAAAGACATTGCCAAGAACATTTCCCAGGATTCGAAGGATTGTCAGAACATTGTTTTAAAGGACTGTCCCGCACCAGACTTTATTACAACCCCTCCCTTGTTAGAGAAAACTCCGCAACAAGAGTATAAGTTAAAGCTCAGGTCTAATAAGTCAGCCAGTTTGATTGTATAAGTCCTCCCCTAGGTGAAACGGTTAGACTGTTTCTGACATGTATAAAATAGACCCCCATAGTGAGAGAGTCAGTCGAAGTTCACTCCAATGCATCGTTTTTCTAAGTTTCATATTATTTCTTAGCATAATGATTTCCTGCACCAGTTATGCTTTCTATCTGTGTTTTCCAGTTCCTCATGTAAATATGTCTGCTCATGCTACAGTAGAGCACACGTTTAGTGATCTGCCTCCTCACGAATATTCATACCGCCTCGCCATGCGTAATAACACATTCATCCGTATGTTACATTATTCACACCAGACCAGCAATGCCACTAATTGTTGGGTGTGTGGTCGACTCCCCCCTTTCCAGACATCGAAGGGAGTTCTGCCACTCTTTCCTTATCCATTTTCACACAATGGTTCGTGTGGAGCATGGTCCACGCTAACGTCATCCTCAACAGATATGTCTTTTCTTAACAGTACATGTTTCCCAGACAAGCAAGGTTTCCCCCATAGAACAGGTTTAGATCTAGAAAATGAAGTATATAATTTAGGAAATTATTCGTCGAATTTCATGGTTCTGAATGTTCAGTCTGATACTACTCCAGACTCACCCGCTATTTCAGTACTACCAGTCAAAGGCGAATTATGTGTCCGTAGTTATGGTTCTGTACACATAGGTCATAGTGAATGTACTACTGTTATCCAGTATAGTGACAGTAGGAAATCTATTTTTAAAGCTTCACGTCATTCTTATTTTGTTTGTGGTCAAACTGCATATGTCCGTCTGCCCCTCGATTGGGAGGGAACCTGTTACATTGCCTTCCTACTGCCACCTGTTTTTCTAGCCCCACCTGATTATCATAGGAATTCTTTCTTAGTACACACTAGACACAAGAGAAATCTCCCGATTGTCGATTATACTGAAACCGCCGCAGAGCAATTCATTGATATAGATAAAGGTGTTTTCCCTTATTTAGGTACAGTTGTAAATAGTAAGCTAATTCGTAGGTTAACAAGAACCCTTGAAGCAGTAGTAGATGAGACTGCCTCTGCTCTAGGTAACTTAACTGAAGAACAATCCTTTATGAGAATTGTCGTTTTACAGAATCGTCTCGTCCTTGACGTCATACTGGCCGATAGGGGCGGGGCCTGTAGAATTCTCGGATCCAGTTGTTGCATTTTCATTCCAAATAACGCGCCGTCTGTTTATTCAGCTATAACCAGACTCCATAAAATTGCCCATCTGTTACATCAAGATCCAGGCACCTGGACATGGTCCGGTTGGTTCTGGAATGTAATTTCCGCATGGGGATGGAAAGTCCTGTCCTTCCTAGGTATTACAGTAGCGATTATATTTAGCTGCTGCCTCTGTATACAATGTGGCCCTGCGATTTGCAGCATGTGTGCTACCTCTTGTATTCCTAGTCCCAAGCCCCGTTCTAAATCCCGTTCCAAGACAATTCGAGACGAGCAAATGGTACTGTATGAAATGATAGACGGTATCATGAATATTGATGTTTCCTGATGGAAACGTAGTGACAAGGAGGGAATGTGGAAAAGTAAATTTTGCCATGTTCTGTGTCCCTACGCCCCATCCATCATATGTTATGTATGCATGACCAATATGCATATGTTATTCCCCATGTCCAATTAATGACGCAATTACAGTTGTGTCCACCTCTGGTATGTTAGTTTCCAGTCCTCGTGAATACTACGAATATCAGGCCTATGTAAGTAATGTTGCCACGTTTCTCAGTGTGCACGTTATTCCATTATAAAGTCCCCGTTTCTAGGCCTCAAGAGGGCCCGGACCCTGGATTCAGCTCCTGTCTCCTGAAAGCCTCGCTAAGGAGCGATACAGCCCCCACCTGTATCCTCGACCTTTCACTTACTTCCTGCCTCGCAGTGCCCGGTGCAGCCCGGTTCTGCCTCTGAGTCTGCCAAAAGTATGTTATAGTTCCTGCTATCAGTTCAGTCCTCCTCTTCTGCATTCCTAAGCTACTGAACTGCATCAATAGTTTCCGTCATTGTCTAGCCTTCTCGTCTCCACGTTAGAGAAATACTGTATTTAATGGTCATTTAATATTCTTCACGCACTACATGTAGAATAATGCATGGTCCAGTCTTAGAATCAGGTTAGCCTCTCCCCTCATGACTTCTAGTTTATATCAACATGTTCCCTAAACATTAGATACCAGATAGGGTTTAGGCACATGTCGCTCCGACCCTCCAGACTCTAGTCTCTGTTCCTAGCACAGAGTTCGTAGCCCCCAGCTTCTCCTAGTAACACGTCATTGCTAGTTTTCGCGCACCATTAGGTTAGAGGTCCCGGCTCCTTAGGTAGCCCCCTCCTACGTGTCCGCCCATTCATGACATATTCTGTTACGTTTTACATCACATGTCTAAGTAAACTCCCAGTTACACCTCTTTTTACTGTTATCTCTCGCGACTGCTACACGTCACGCCTTCTGCTCCACCCACTGTTACGCCTACTGCAATGTAATGCTATGTGTTTGCGCTATGTATATATATCAATGTTATGTTATTGAATGTTAGCGCGCTCATCCCAGACCTAGCCCCGGCAGCTGCTGGGCCCCAGTTGTCCTGCCGGGCCTTATCGTCCCTATTGTCCTATTCCTATGCAGGTTGTCCTGATCCTGTCCTTATGCTGTAATAAACCTGCAGAAACTCCTACTACCTCGAATCTTGACTCTTATTTATTGAGCTATCTGTTATTCATTCATCCAAAAATAGGGTATTATTTATTTATTTACCACACGTCATCAAAAGAAACGTATGATCTACAAATTGCAAGGACAACGGCAGAGATACATACACTTTTGTCAACAAATTGCCCCCTACATTTCGCAGAAATGTTAAGCCAAATCCTAAATATGTCTGATACGAGCGGTATCCCACATGTATTTAAGACAATTTTTTCGGGACTGTTAACACCCTTCACAACAGTTCTGGGCATTTTTCCTAATTTTGTCCATTCTGTCTTTGGCGGCCTACCACTCCTGTTGGGACTCATAGCAGGCATTTTATTTTTGATACTTCGGCTTCGTTATGGCAAGCCAAAACGCAGACAAGACTCCAGCAACAATGGAAGAAACGATCCTAGCTATACGCTATCGGGACCGCATAACTAAAGTCCTTGGATTAGCCCGGCTAAGAGATCTGAATATGACCTGGTTTCTTTCATTCAGACCCATCTGGCAGAATTGTATCTTACCTGTGCTACGATGTATGCTATGCGGAGAAGAATGCGTGTTGGACGTCTGTCTTACACTACAATCAGCAGTACCATTGGATACAGATACTTTGCTAAGTCCTGTAACGGCTCATGCATCGTGTTGTCCCCAGCGGTTACCAATCCTGATGACGGCATTCGTTGAGACTTCACCACTGCGATTAAAGGGTAGTGAAGTACGAGATGAGAGCAACATCACCCAGGTACAACCTTCTGTGAGCATTGCTGATCCTGTCATCGATGATAGCAATCATTCTCACGACTGCACAGTGGCGGTATTTTCCAACTTGGTCGAACTTTCACCTGAAGCGGTAAACCACTTTTTTGAAAGTCTGTCTGAAATGATGTTTTCCCCCGAACAAAAAGAATAACTTTTAAGCAAACTAGTACACAGCGTTCCCTGAACTCTGAATTCGGCCTTCGGCTTCGATAAACAAAAGCTACTGAACATATTTGGAACTATATTTTTTCTCTCTCCCCTGAAAGCGAAATTATTTTTTTTTCCGATTCCAAAATATTTACCTTTTTTTGGCACATGTACTCTGCTTGAAGTAGAACTATTCTTAGAGAACAGAGCTTCTATTTTAGGAACTCTAAAGACAATATATCACGTCAGCCTCTAGCACATTTACAGCAACTGTATTTATATGTGATGGAATGGTCTCTACCCCTTTTTCTGTATTAAGAGCCATTTCATGTGTAAATTTCGCAAATCATTCATGCCGATATATATATGCATCCTTTTTAATGAATGATTACACTGCTTAAAAAGCATACAGTACCTATAATCATTTTCATGTATTTCGCATACACCATTTCAAATGCAAAAATGTATTTTGGGGTGGGTTGGTATACACATGCACCTTTTATGTTTACTATTGCTTAAGTTTTAGTAATGATGGACATTAATTTGTGGAGTGGGTGTAGTGTTTTATCTAGGAACCCGAATCGATATTCCTATTTTATGCCCTTGTCCGGCTATAATCAATAATGTCCATACAACGGCATAATAATCATATCCATAATTCAGTCGTAGCACATGCTGTCACATTAAGCAAGGCTACTTCTCCGGCCCCCTTGTAAGCACACCGAGTTCTATAAACAAAACCAAGCCTCCAGCAACCTGGGAAATCCCCCTTGCTTTTATTTTGATTTCGTCCTAGAACTCCTGTAAAGCACTGTAAGAACGTATCATAATGTAGTGGGTTGTTCCTTCAGTGGCCATACATTTCAAATATAGGTATACATCCACAAATTTCAAAATGGGTGACAGAAAAAATTATTTTATACTAAACAGAAGTTATTCAAAAATTACTTTATTTTCTTTTTTCATTTCATATAATTACTTTTTTTTTTAAAAAGAGACATTTCATGTGAAATGCATCTATTTTTTTGGAAAAGAGAAACTTTTACTTCATACATATAAGCAATAATAACACAAATAAGTCATAAATATACACAATGACACAAATCATCAAGAAAATACCCCTTGATATCAGACATACCAATCAAAACTGCTCACATACTAACACTCATACCACAATCAATTCACATCTCAAAATGAGGAAAAGGAACTGGGTTATAGTTGGCAAGATCACAATGCCAATCCTAGGGCCCCAAGATGTAATTTTCGGCCCCTGCACCAGGGCAATTATAACTAACTATAATGGCTACTCAGGGAGAAAGTACACTAACTTTTCAGATTCAGGTTCCTCTGGTTCAGAGGGAGACAACTACCAGGATATGAATTATGGACAACCTAATTCCAGACCATTCAGGGGTAGATCAAGTCAACGTCCATTCAATGGAAGGGGTTTTTTACCCCGGGGTCAATACAGAGGGAGGAATGTTCGATGGCAAGATCAAGGAGCTCATGCCCAAATGAGCCCTCAACCTCCACAACAATACGTGAGGACTCGCAACCAGCAGTACTGGTGGTAGGAGGTTTGGAGGCTCCAACCTCTATATCTACAGAAAATGTACCAATCTAGAATTTGTCCTCTATGACACTTAAATCTGAGGACATAAAAATACTTAGTAGAGGTCTGTCATTCGTCCCGAGTATCCATCTAAATAAATTCAGATTACATGAAGATTTGTTCGCCTTCTTTCGCTAAGTTAGACTGAACAAATTCTTCGCTTATATGTATGAAGTAAAAGTTTCTCTTTTCCAAAAAAAAGATGCATTTCACATGAAATGTCTCTTTTTAAAAAAAAAAGTAATTATATGAAATGAAAAAAGAAAATAAAGTAATTTTTGAATAACTTCTGTTTAGTATAAAATAATTTTTTCTGTCACCCATTTTGAAATTTGTGGATGTATACCTATATTTGAAATGTATGGCCACTGAAGGAACAACCCACTACATTATGATATGTTCTTGTTCCCCTCCTTTCCTTGGCCACAATTTGTTCTTTTGAGGGGGTCCCATCGTACATGCTGCAAGCACTGTAAGAACGGCCAGTTCTTAGTGACATCTTTATTGACGTCTTATGTCCAACCTTACGTCAAACCCAGGCACCTTTCAGGTATAAATATACCAACGTTGCCTTAAGCAAACACACGGTGGTGATTCTGGAGCAGAGCAGCTATCTACTTGCCCGAAAGCCCAGCTGATGCGAGAGCCCACGGATGCTGCCCCTCCTCCTTGACGCACTGAGAGAGACGCTGTCTTTTCTCCTGCCGAGAAATCCAGCTCCGGTGTTTCCAGATACCTTCGCTGGTTACTGGGATATCGAGTCCTGAGAAAGAGATACAAGACCTCCTGCTTTCTATTACCCAGGTACGGAACTGACTAAACCCTTACAGAGAATTCTTGAGTCAGATTCTTGGCAAAACAAACTTAACTTAAACTGCTACTTACTTACTCCCTCCCACGTATTAGGCTTAGGTCAGGTACACCGGGGTAGGCGTATTTAGAAGCACCAGTTGAGTACAATTAGTCAATGTATATATGTATGTATATATTTTATTTATTTTAAAGTATCATATGGCTAAGAAACCATATCAATGCTTTTACAGTATTATTTTATAATCCTCCTTTTACTGTACGCACTTTACTTTACCATGAGCATTACAATCGTGGCAATTCATTTCTCTTGTATGAGGAAGAAGACTGCTCAATAAATAACACCTTTTATTGAAAACACCCGTCTCTCTTTTCTCTGCATTCTGGTGAAACTAAGTACGCACATTTGACTGAGTGAAATAGCTGTCTATTGTTTTCACACGACTCTAGAGATACACTCTTATTCAGGGAGAGCAAAGTTGTCATGTTTTATGGTTGTCAGAAGCTAATCCCTTCTTGTCTATCCAGGGAGGTTAAACTCCTCCTCGTTTATTCGAGAAAGTTTAGACTCTGAAAGCCGCAAAGATTATACCTCGCCAGTGACTCTTTCAGGTACGCTAAAACCTCCCCTCCAGGACGTCGTCAACCCTAGAAAAAGCTGAAACAGCTTTCTTATTGATGTTAGATCCCTGCCAAAACATGCTGTGGAACTCTGGGATCTACTCACTTGCTACCCCTATGAGATAAGATTCCTTACAGAAACCTGGCTAAGTCCCTCATCTATTCCTTCTATCACACTCGCTTTTACAGCTAATTTTAAAACACTTAGAGTAGACAGAGTCAGCAAGGTTGGTGAGGGTATTGTATTATTTTCAAAGAGAATGTTAAGATCACAATATTCTACTCCATCGCAGAAGACCGGGTTGAAGCATGCGTTTTTAAACTTGACCTCTCCCCAATCCCTTGCTGGAAATGTGCTCTAGTCTATCGCCCGCCCAGTCCAAAAAAGGATTTTAGCCACCGCCTTCTGGAATTCATAACTCCCCATGAACTTTCTACCCAATAGTTTCTTATGTTGGGATTTTTTAACTATTATGGGGAAAACCCCCTGAACACAGATACCAACCAGCTACTATCTGATTTATAAACTTTGGGATTACGCCAACAAGTTACAACACCAACTCATATTGAAGGTCACACCCTGGACTTAACTTTCAGGAATGTTTCACTATTTGGTTGTGCCCCACCAAATTCTGTTCTCTGGACTGATCGTTCACTTATCTGTTTTCTTATCCCCTCCCACAAGACAAAAGCCAAGCACTCTTGTGCCATAATAAGCCATCCAGGCAGTGGCAAACAATTACCCTTCTCACATGGGCTAAAGAACAGTTGCCCATCATGCACTCCGACAACGCAAATGTGGCCTAAACAGCTTACCATCGCAACATCCACAAAGCTCGTAAATCACATGTAGTGAAAAAAATCGATGAGGCGGGGGATCTCATCAAAACCTCCTTTTAAAATACTCAAATCCTTTACTAATCCGGCGACATGTTCTCCCGAACTTAATACGCCACAATCACTTTGCGACACCCTGGCCGATCACTTTGAAGGTAAAATCAAAGTGATCTACCAAAACTTTGACAGTCGCTGCCCAGCCCCTTGAGAGACAAGAAGGCCTTATTTAGTCCCTTTACTCACTCTACTACTAACTTATGTAATTTCAAATAAATTTCCCCTGAAATCACCCATAATCTTCTGATTTCTGCAAAATCCGGCTCACCAAAAGACATCTACCCTCCCACAGTATTGATAAACCTTGCTCATGAACTGGCCTATCAAATTTGCTCCTTAATTTATTTATCCATAATACCCAGGAAAGTTCCTTCAGACTGGTAGTCGACTTTGATCAGGGCGATTAAAAACAAAAAGGCCAATTTTGTTTCTAATGATCTTACTAACTACCTATCAATCTCGCTCCTCCCTCTGCTGGCTAACTTGCTGTAAAAATACAGTCCAGTAAAAAGCAACTGACAATTTATCTTGAATCAAACAGCCTATAAGACTCATCTCAGTCTCAGTCAGGTTTCAGACCACTTCATAGCACAGAGACAGCTATGCTAGTGGTCACTAACCATATCAAATGATCTCTTGATGCCAATGTACCTACAATGTTGTTTCTGCTCGATCTGTCAGCAGCATTTGGTACAGTGTTTCATCCATGGCTTCACGACCGATTACGGCACAACGGGAATCATGGCATGACTCTTCAGTGGTTAACTGACTTCCTGTCAAACAGAAACAGAAACCAAACAGTCATTCTGGGTCCTTACAAGTCCAGAACCAGGTCACTAGACTATGGGGTTTGCAGGGCTCCTGTCTCAACCCTACACTTTTTAATATTTATAAGGTCCCTCTTGCCAGAATAGTCAGAACATTTGGTTCGGAAATTGACTCATACGCTGACGATATGCAGCTGTTCTCCTTTGGAAACAACCTGCCCAAATCAAGCACTTCTTTTTCCTCCGGGATGAAAGCTATAGCAACCCGGATGTCTGAAAACAGACTTCAGCATAACCCCACAACAACTGAAATTTTGTTATTTGGACAAGCCCAACATTTTTGGACTCCTGATTGGTAGCGACCAGAATTGGGTTCTGCCCCAGTACCCAAACTAGTGGTAAAACACTTGGGAGTACGCTTCGACAAATCCCTTTCTATGATAGAACACACCTCTGTCAATACTGGCTCCTGCTTTAATACGTTACATTTGCTGAGAAGAGTTTTTCTTTTACTACCACTCTCTTCAAAGAAAACTCTTGTCCAGGAGCTGGCCATCAGTCGGCTGAATTACGGCGACTCAATTTTGGCCTCCATAAATGAGAAGCTGCTCTCTAAACTTCAGGTTGTTCAGAACAACGCTGTTGGTCTGGTATGGCACGGCAACTGCCCATCTTCTTCAGTCCCTGCACTGGATACCGGTGAGAAAGAGAATTATTTTTAAGATATGCTGCCTAACTCACAATGCCCTCCATGGCCATCCATGGACAAGGTCCCACATACTTAGCCTCAAAACGTTTGTTTTACACCCCTTTGAGACTTTTTAAGATCATGTTGCAAAGCCTGTCATAAAGTCCTTAGGTTCAGGAAGGCTAGGTCTGGCTGCACATGATTCTCCTACCTTGCCCCGCATCTTTGGAATAAACTGCCTGGAATTACGCATCTGCAAGAATCACTCCCTCTTCATAAAAGCACTTAAAACCGACCTAATTTATTAATAATAATAACACAGCCATTTGTAGAGTGCGAACAGCTACCTCCAATAGAGTTGTCCCAGCGCTACAGCAACAGGTGGCAGGCAAGAGTCACTCAACAGCCGAGGCTCAAAGAAAGTTAAGAGCGCCTTTTTGCCTGTCTCTCATTTGTTTTTGGTCTCGTGCCGAGATACCCCTCTGGGGGTGTTTCGAGCTTGAATTAAATTAGAATAACATAACAACAACATAACATAACAAGCACCTTGCCACTTAAATAAGCCAGCGTATAGGTTGGCGCTTCATCGATCACTCACTGAATCATTTTCCTTTAACAACGATACGGCTCCTTTTAAAGTGGTTTTATGAAGGCCCTGAAGCCTGTAGAACCGAGAAGCTGGTAGAGCTAGAAACCCAGCTGTGATCCGTAGAGTTTGAGGTTAGGGGAGGTGAAGTGGTGCAGATCCGGCGCATGCTACATTTTTCCAGCTGCAGCAGCTGCTTCTAGATGAGGCCCGGAAGGCTTGGCAGGCGGTGCAATATCGCATATACGAATGGGGTGACAAATCTAGTAAAATGCATCACTGCCTATGTCATGTCGCACAGTGCTCTGTGATGTGACGGGCCAACTACGTTCCGGTAACCTGGAAGTGGCTCAGGCATTTGTGGAATATTATAGGACCTTTTATGCTTGACGGGAAGTCATGACCCATGACTAAATTGTCGATTTTGTACGCACTATGCCTCCCCGATCTGTGTCAGACTCAGTCAGCAAGTGCCTTGACGAACCGATAACGATGGACGAGCAGACGGGGATGCTGGTGAGTCTTCGCCCGGGCAGGCTCCTGGACCTAACAGGTATCATTGCGAGTTCGTGCTGGCCCCTATGCCCCAGTTGGGGACACACATGGTGAGGGGGCTACAAGAGGCCTTTGACATGTCAATTCTTCCACCTAATTGGCAATATGCGGAAATATTGGCGTTCCACAAACCAGGTCGTCCTGCCAAGGACCCGTTTTCTAATCGACCGATCGACCGATCTCGTTATTAAATTCCGAAGTTAAACTATTAGGCAAAGTACTGGTCGATCGCCTTCTTCAACATAGAACTGATCTGGTTCACCTCGATCAGGCCGGATTTATGCCGCGTCGGCCCACCCGTCATAATATTAGACGTGTCCATTATGCACTGGCCAAGGCACCAGACGTGGGGAAACCAGCGGCAATTGTATCAGATGACATGAACAAAGCAATCAACTCCATTTGCTGGGAATACCTATTTTTCCTTCTGCAAGCCCTCAACCTTGGCCCACGGTTCATCGCCTACATCCACCTCCTATATATGTATTTGTCAGCGTCTGTTCTCATGGCGGGCGAGTGGTTTGATCAGTTTCCCGTGCACAAGGGCATCGCTGTCCCCCCTACTATTTGCACTCGCTGTAGAGCCCCTGGCCGTATGGGTGAGGCGTGACCCCCTGGGGCACGGTTTTGACTGGACTGGCAAGATATCTGACAATATCACCCTATACGAGGACGATGTTCTATTTTTTTCTTACCGTCCCCGTGTTCTATGATCCACGGATTCTTCAGGGAGACTTCAGGGATTTACATGAATCCGACAAAGTCGATAATTTTCCCCGTTTGCCTTGTCCAGAGATCGGCGTGAGCCTCACAACCTGGTCTGTTGAGGGCATTTAATATTTGAGAGTCTACAGCTTTGGACCCGGCCAACTCGTGGGAGCACAACATTGATCCTTTGCTCTCGAGTCTGAGAAGAAGTGAAAGCGTGGAGCCCCGCCCCCACCATTGTCGTTGCTGGGTCAGTCCGCCATCTTCAAGATGCTGTCTTTACTGTGAATGCTGTATAAGCTCCAAAACTATCCATACAAGTCCTGAATCACTTCCTTTGATGAGGTGGCATGGTTCGAGTGGCTCTCTGCACCGGTGTCCAATCCACCTTTTGAGGGGGAATTGCTGCGGCAGATGTACATTCTTAGTATACTGCTTTGCACCACCTTAATATCTACGAGTGGTGGTACAGCGATCAGGCTGGTCCCGCATATGCCGTAGAGAGATTGGCAATGAGCACCCGGTCCGTCCTGGATTTCCTCCATAGTCAGACCGGAATGGAGCGCCTGCCTCCGGCAGCCAGGGTGGTCATTCAACTGTGGTGGGAGACTGTTTGAGGAATAGGCAGGTAGGGTAGATTGACAGGGGAAACCCTGTTATGGCATGGGACTGTTCTGTGCCAAGTGTGCGAGTTGTCGGGGTTCCCGGAGTTGGTTCTCATAGGCCTGTCCACATTGGGGGACATCACGAAAGGTACTGAATTGAACTCTTTCCAAACACCTGAAAGAAGAATACCAGCTACATCGAAGCAAATTCTACAAATATTTACAACTCAGGCATGCCTTGTCTCAATATATTCAGGGTCTAGAGGACTTGCCAGAGTTTAACCCATTGGAGGGAAGGTTGTTGAAAGAGGACGTAGGCTCCCACAGGATTCGACAAATATACCAGACCTAAGTAACACATAGCCATACTATTCTGCCGACAATGCAGGTGGCCTGGAGGAGATAATGAGGACATGAATGATGATGACTGGACTGAGGCCCTAGCGGCGCCCCGGGGAGCCGCAATATCGTCACACTATTGTCTTATCTAATTCAAATATCTACATAGAGCCTACTATACCAGACACCGCTTATGGCAGATGGGTCTGATATCCTCCACCACATGCCTCCGCTGTGATGCTGAGGAGGGTACCTTTCTATCCACAGTTTGAAGCTATACAGCACTACAGCCCTTCTGGCATGGTGTGACCTCTTGCTTGGCCCGGGTATTAGCTTGGGAGATTCCTATTGAGCCCAAATGGGTCCTCCTTCATAGCACAGAGGAGACTGGAGGCGACCGATACAAACAGCATCTTTTGTTTCTGGGGGTAACACTGGCCAAGCGCGACATCGCCCAGCACAGGGAGGAGGCGTCCCCGCCTTCAGTGAGGGGGTGGAAGGCAGCCATGGACAGGTGCATGGGGATGGAGGTTGCAGTCTTGCAGGCAAGGTGGTGGGCAGATTATCAAGGCATTCTGCTACCCCCCGTTCGATCTGCCGAAACAATTATCAAGGGGGAAATACAGTCGGATGGCTCTGAGGAACAGTAGGAGACCCACATCTAGGGGATACGTGCAGCATGGAGTATCACTAATGACCAGGCTTTTGAGGAGTGGTGCTCTGTCTGTGCTTGTTTTATGGGGTTATGTTATACTGGAATCCTTGAGACCTGTTGTGATGAGGTTTATACATTTACTAGCAGCCTGTCCCGACGTTGTCCGGGTATGAAATAGAATGTGTGTAATGTGTGTATTCATATACGGTCATTCGCTTGTTCCCCCGCTTGAGGCCCAGCTGCAGCCCTGGTTCATGTTAGCAGGCACATGTAATTAGTGTAGTGATCCGCCGCCTGGGCCCGGCTACAGCCCAGGCTGATGTTAGCAGGCGCGTGAAATTTGGTTTAATGTGATAGTTCAGTAACAGCGCGCATGAGAGGCTGCAGTAATTGTCCCCGCAAACACGCTCAGTCGCGTGTGCCCCCAATTAGAATTGTGTGAGTCTTGAATGATTGTTTCCCACTGTTCTTATTTTTTTATGACCCACACCGACGCTCTTTTTAGACGCACCCAGGCCAGGGCACACACTGCGTTCGGCCCTTTCAGACGCACTCAGGCCAGGGCACACACTGCATTCAGCACCCCCAGTATTTGTGAGACAACGGGCAGTCCCCCAAGGGAGTCTTGCGAATGATTACTTACCACACTTCGAGGTGAACGCCTTTGTGACGCCCCCAGCACACGGCCACAGCAGACGATCTGATTAATGTACGACACAGATGGCATGAAGTGCAGAACGTAGCACACGTCCCCAGCGTGCCCCTTGATGCGGCGCAATTGGCGCTTCACATGGCATGAAGGGCGGACACACGCCCACAGCGCGGACACACGCCCACAGCATTTGTCACGGCACCAGCGTGTCACGCCCCCAGCGTGCCCCTTGATGCGGCGCAATTACGACACATGGCATGAAGGGCGGAACGTACCACACGCCCCCAGCATGCATATATATATATTCATATTCTCTCTCTCTCTCTCTCCCTCTCTCCCTCCCTCTCTCCCTCCCTCTCTCCCTCCCTCTCTCCCTCCCTCTCTCTCCCTCTCTCCTTCCCTCCCTCCCTCCCTCCCTTTTTGCCAGAATTTGCAGCGCTCTCTCGCCGGTTCGTAAATCCCCGCGGCAGAACCCGCCGCATTTAAATCCACAACCAATTCCCCCAGCTGGGAGAACAAACGGGACGAACTCGCGTTTGTCTTCACTTATGCTTTTTTTATTTAATCCTCACAGCATGGAGTTTCTCAAGCAGGCAGGCACAAATCTACGCGTTTCGGGATAGCATATCCCTTGTTCACGATCAATTTGGCTCCAGGCTCTCAGTCTCAATATAGTGAGTCACATTATTACATCATTTCCTGTTTGATGTTATTTTGGCCTTCGGCCTTCTGGATGATGTCGTTTTTGCTAATTTTTTAATACTTTTTTTTATCCCTCTTCATAGCCTATGTTCTTCTGCTGCAACTGCCCTTTCCAACGCTGTATTGGGTGTTGTGATTGGTGCTGTGGTTACTGAGATTACCCGCCTCAAAGGTTTGGGCTCTCTCTTTATAATATTAGTATGGATGCAAAGGTCCTCCAGCTAATTTTGTTCAACGCAGTCAGAGACAGCAGAAACAAATAATTCTCCTCGCCAAAATAACTCATTCCAGTATTTAAGCTTATGGGCATTCCTAACTACTGGGAAGCAAGCACAATATTGAGATTTGACACAAAAGAGTGCCTTGTGTTTGCTGTCTCCAGATTATTATTGTGGGCATGGAGTATCCGCTCAAGCAAACTGAAAGGGAGGGGATAGGGTACACCTAAGAATGATGTACAGGGCTTTCTGACATCAGCTGCTATCTAATAAATGTTCCTTGCACTTCTTGTTTCTCTTTGCTGCTAACAGGAAGACCTTCAGACACATTTATCTTTGAATACCTTTTTTTTTTAAACAATATTTCATCTGTACCATGTATGGTGTATTTGCTTTTTTTTTATATATGAATTGTTTTACTATTTATTATGTATACTTTTATGGTTTTAAAATGAGCTGAAATAAAGCATGATATGATGATGATGACAGCCAGGAAAGATATGCACTCATATCCAGGCCTAAAAGTTAAATGCTATTGAAGCATGCAAAAGTAAAAATAGTTCCCAGACATCACAGTGTAAGCAATGCCGTATTCAATCAAAAACAAGGGTAAAAGAGCTATGCTCCAGGGGAAGGACTAGAATGGAGCAGAGAAGAAAGCAACCATTAAAGACTAGGAAACAGAGACTGATAAAGCCATAAAAGCAAGTGTTGACTGTGGAGTATTGTATAAAATGTTATGACAGACAACTTGACATTCCAAACACAGAAAGAAGGGGAGATAGGTGCATCTCCTTTTCCATCCTCCCTATATATGAAATCTTGTACACACAAAAGAGGAAAAGGAGGAAATGTGAATAATATCACATTGGAAAAACGCAAGGTTTTCAAAAAATGCCCTGACCCGTGCTTCATCATAGGGCTGCTACAACATCCCTGTGCAGACCAATGCTAAGGATGGAGCAAAGGGATATGAGGGAGGGAATTTTTAGCAAAAACCTTGCGTTTTTCCGATGTGATATTTCTGTTCCGACAGAAAATTCAAATTTCCTCCCTTTCCTCTTTTGTGTGTACAAGACAACTGGAGATGCCTGTAGCAATGCGGCAAAAGATCTCAGCTTATAGATACTAGTAAGGAGAAAGGATCTTCAGGGAAGGTGCCAAGAAGTATTTAGAGTGTAGGTTGTGGCCTAGTCTGCAGATGGCGGTGCAGAAGGAGAAAATGTCACAATGGTACCTTAGCTAAGCTAGATATTGTTTTCTGGCAGTGACTGTGTAACTGGACATGGATTCTTTTCTATCATCATTTTAACCGAGTACTATATTTGACCCTATTGTATCACTAGATTGGTTCAAAAAAGACTTTCCAAAAACAAAACGTGAAAAGGGGTGGCCAGGCTGAAAGGGATGTGGGAAGGAAAGTCTTATAGCAAGTAAAGGATAAACTTGGGGCGTGGCCTGGAAGCCACTATGGGCGGACGCGTTGGCTCGTAGCTCCGCGCCGCCGCAAAACATATTCTGCTGAAAAATACTCCAGCTGGTGCTACCTGCCATAGTATCACACGCACCGAAGAGAGGGGAGAAACGGGCGGACGGAGCAGAGTGTTGCCTGCTAATGTAAAAGCCGGCATATCGGTGACGCAGGAGCCGAGAGATACAGCGCTCCAGTCCACAAGACACCGGCCCTGTGGAATAGACCGCGGACTCAGCACTGTGGACCTCCTGACCTGGGCCAATAGCGGCAAGATCACCAGATCCTGCAGGGAGAATGAGACATCCTTGACCACCGCGACTGCTGCCCAGACCTGTGGAAGGAGTGACACTGCCCGACGAAGTGCGGCAGAACCCAAGGTGAGCCGAAACTTGTGGGCCGCGACTGCCCTCAAGCCCCAGCGGGAGAGGGAGCGGAGGCTGGAGGCGTGCACGACATGGGCTGCAGTCCCAGAGCCGATCTTGCGGGAGGTCTGAATTACCCTGTGAACCCCGCTTTGGCCATCTGTAGGCCCCTATGACCTGGGCGGTAAACGGCTGTGGCTTTGGGCCGACGAGGTGGCAGGAGCGAAGTAGGCCGGCCTGCGGCCCTTTTTCAAGACAAGAGGCTGGCACCAAAAAAGGGAGAAGACATGCAACAGGCCCAGGCCCCAGTGCATCGCAGAGGTCGCTTGCTGTGAGGAAGAGTAGCCCTAAGATCAGCAGAGCTGCCCCACGGGACGTGAGACCAGTTCAGGGTCGTGTCGCTTGCTGTGAGGAAGAGTAGCCCTAAGATCAGCAGAGCTGCCCCACGGGACGTGAGACCAGTTCAGGGTCGTGGCGCCAGCCCTGCATGGGTGAGAGGCCTGCATGATCCCGGGAGACCCACAGTCTACTTTCCATCTGTGCTGCGACACAGGACTGAATCATACACTAGAGTAGAAAGTGGAGATTAACCTCCTGCATGATTGGTGGTGGGCAGAGGTCGACGGAAGACAAAAAGGAAGACCCTCACCGTGGGCCACCCAGCCCCCCACAGCCCTCTGTGCCCATACTAGGCCGGAGGAAACCAAGACTCGAAACTGGAGAGAGGGCTGGCCTAGCTGAGAGAAGTGAAGATCAGGGCGTGGGATCGGGATGGTGTTGCCGCCCTGGTGGGTCTCAATCCACAAGAGAAGTCTGTGGCTGCCCAGTGTGGTGAGAGGAACCAGAAGAAAATTCCCTTCAGCTAGCCGAGAACTGAGCACGACTTGGTGGGCCTAGGGGTGACACCTCATCCATGCTGACCTCCCACATCAAATATTACATACATGCCACAACAGCGGTGACTTGTCCTTGCAGCAAGAGGCCACCTGGTGCAGGGGTGGACCACATTCCTCTCTTTAAGCCTCATTGATGGGCATTGATCCAGACAACCTCATATACCCTGCGCTTGCGGACAGATGGGGAAAACTAGAGCTAACCCCATTGGAGTCCCCTCAGACCGGGGAGAAGATGACGCAGACTCCCTACAGGCCCCAGTGAACTCGTCGGCACAGTTGGACCCAGTGCAACAACAACTGATGCGATAGTGACCCGGCACCAGGATTATCAGTGCGGTCTCAATTGGGTTGGGACTGCTCAGAGCCGAACACCACAAACTGGCTGAAAGAGTGAAAACCACAGAGGCCTCGATCACGGAACTCCACCCTACCCAGTAGAAACGGAGTCGCCACTTTGCCGAACTTCCTAAACGAGTCAATATATGAATAGTTGGCTTACCAGAAGGGACGGTGGGCAAGGACATGGCTTCTTTCCTGGAATCCTGGCTTCGCGCAGAGCTGGCAGCGGCGGGCCTCACCTCATTCTGTACACTCAAGAGAGTTCCCACAGAGTCCCCGTGCGACCCCTGTTCCGGGGCGTCCACCGCGCCCAGTAGTGGTGAAACTTCTCCACTACAAGGATAGAGACGTCATCCTTCAGAAAGCATGCACGGACGGAGCGTTCCAAGTGGACAACAGCAATGTTTCTATATTCCCCGACTACACTGTAGAAGTACAGAGAAAGCTGGCCTTATACACCGAAATTAAAAGAAGCTTTGCGGAAAGAGAACTTACAGTAATCTCTGATATTTCCCGCCAGGCTCAGTATAATGCTAGACGGGAAGACACTGTTTTGTGAACACCCCGAGGAAGCCAGGGAATGGCTCAAATCATATAAAGCCATAAATAAGCCCAAGAACACGGACACTGTAAACTGTGGATCTATAAGGTCGGAGAAAAGAATGTGTACCAGGTCAAAACGGAAATCAACTAAAAGACCCAGCCCCTCCTAGATCGAACAGGAGAGGGCCGCTGCCCTACAGGCTGGGGCTGACATCCTGCGACCTGTAACCTCGGCCTCAGGACCAGGTTCGGGATCGACTAAGGGGATTGGAGGATTGGAATCGTAAAGCTCACAAGCTGCAAGTCTCAAGATGCCGAATGCCACCCCAAGAACGGCTGATGAGCTCTGACCACATCAAATTCTCTCTGGAGACTCAAGTACTGTGTCACTGTCACACGCTCCGCCACGAATGTACCAAAACCGGCTGAAGAAACAGAATACAAGGGCCGACGCAGGTTGCGCCACAAACGTTATTGCTGCATTGTAGTCAGTGGTTCAAACGCTCTGGCCTACCCCCCCCTGGAGGGCCTCACTCGGCAGTGGAAGAGGTCTCCAGATGAACACAGTGGTTTGCTTACAGTATGGGCAGCTGGCTGTTGCCAGATTGCTCTGAGGAAGAGGGAGTTTTGTTTTTTGGGGATTTCCCATTGTTCTTTCATTGTTCTTTTTGCCAGAGGGGTCCTGATTCACTTAGTCTAGGAGGGGATGGAGTGGTTGGGAGGGTGGGGGGGGCAGGAATGCTCACACAAGCACAGGTTGAATATATTGACATGGAATATTAGAGGAATGGGTTCAGCCATCAAATGCCATAACGTGCCAAGATATTTACGCAGGACAGGAGAGCAGATCGCAAAACACACCTTATCCGTGGTGAAGCGGAGAGGCTGCGTAGAAGATTGAGAGGACAGCCATTTGCAACCTCCTACTCAGCATACGCACGGGGTACAATGATCTGGATAAGGGCTGGCGTATCCTCTGAACCCCTGTGCAGCTTTATAGACAGAGAACACAGTTATGTACTGCTGAAAGGTAAGCTACTGGGGCAGGACATCACGTTGGGTAGTGTACACACCCCCAATCAAGACCAAGTGTTTTTCCTCCAGAGCCTGTCAGCCCCTTTGGCCGAGGTTTAACATCTAATATATTGTTCGGAGGGGATTATAGCTGCAGCTTTGACATCACCATAGACCGCTCACACCTGCCGTTGCCGGGCGTTCAAGCCATCCGCACGACGGCAGGGTTCCTAGAGTGGAGGTAACACTGGGGGTTGGAGGACACCTGGCGAATGCAACATGCACAGGACGAAGACTACTCATATTATTCTTCATTCGATCAATTACACACCAGGCTAGATTAATGTTTGAGCATACCAGGTCTGGGATGCTCTGTTACACACACACAGAATACTTTGGGTGTACTTTGTCGGATCACAGCCACCTTCTCTTGGTGCTCCGACCGGTGGGGAAACAACCACAAATCCCTAAATGGTGGTTAAGTCCGCTGACATTAAAAAACGCTTGTTTTAAGGAAACCATAGGCACAGCCATAGACACTTATTTTGCTAATAACACACAAATAGCATCCACAATACTAGTAGAAAGAGAAGCGTTCAAGGTAGTGTTGAGGGTGCACAACATGCCACAAACGATTGGAGCCAAAAGAGAGCTTCACTGAGAGCCTGACACCCTGTAAGATGCCCTGCATACACTAGATAACGAACAAGGCGCTAGACCAGATGCATCAGAAACCCTGAAACGTAGACACGCATTATACCACCAATCACTTCCAAGGTTACAGGGTCATAACTATAAAGACTACCGTACAAAAGTGCAGGAAGAAGAGGGGAGGCCAGGTAGACTACTGGAATGGTTAACAGGCCGGATATCCGCGGATCTCCGATTACATAAGTCCGATCCATAGCAAGAGACACACACTAATTGACCGAAGACATCAATGCTTCATTTTGCGAGTACTACACACCTCTATACAAGGCCCCACTTTTAGTGCCCCCCCATGGCCCATAGGGAATTCCTGAGAATAATATGTCATAAGATGCTAGATAGGGAGGTGACAGAAGCATTGGGATGATGGGTGACAATACTCAAGATACAAGTGGCAATTAAAAGCATGGCCATGGGGAAAATACTATTCCACTTACTCCTCGAAACTTATCCCGCAATTGGAAAAGTTATATGCAGAATCCCTGAAACTAGGCCACTTACCGTAATCTACACAGAATGCTGTGGTGATTCCACTCCCCAAGAAGCCCATGGCAGAGCCAAAGGTCACAGACTATATACCACTCTCCAAGCTTAACATGGATTTTAAAACGCTTAGCAAGGTTTTAGTGCTCCGGATCATGCTGCTCATGTCGGACCTGTTCCACACAGACCGAAACGGATTAATCTGAGGCCCGAAGTACCTCATTTAATTTGCATAGATTATACTCGGTGCTGTATCACCCAAACACTCAAAAGATAACGAGGGCTGTCCTTTTATCAGTAGACCTCGAAAAAACATTTAGGACTGTAAAATGGGACTACCTGTTCGAGGCTATGGAGCATATGGGCCTGGGTAAAGGTTGGGGAAAATGGGTGAAGCTACTGTATAACCGCCCTACAGCCAGGATAAAGACAGCCAAGACAGTGTCCACACAATATGGGATCCATTGGGGCTTGCGACAGGGTTGTCCATTGTCGCCCCTTCTGTTTGCACTGACAATGGAACCCCTAGCAGCATTATTTAGACAGGGATGTGAGGGACTCTGTATAACGGTAGGCGGGACCACACATATCATTTCCTTATTCGCCAATGATTTACTGATTTACCTCAGTGAAGCAGGAGTTTGGGAACTAAGACAACAATAGCTCTAATGGAAAGGTTTGAACAGCTGTCTAGACTTATGGTCAATCACACCAAGACCCACCTCTTCCCAATATCAGGAGTCATGACCCGCTCCCTGCACAGTGTGGAAGACATTAACTGGGCTCCCTCGACCATCCGATATCTGGGGATTCAGGTCTTCCACTCATTGGAGGCCCTCCAATAGGGCAATCTTGGAAAAGTTCTCAGATCTTTGAAAGCAAGTGTTAACTTTTGGTGTTCTCTCCAATTACCAATTATGGCCAGAGGGTCCCTCTCTAAAATGGTTATGTTGCCCACACTTGTACTTCTTCACCAAAATCCCCATCACAATACTTGTATACTGGTTTCGACAGCTGGACGCTCTGCTGCAAGACTAATTATGGGTAGGGGAAGCACTGAGAGTGGCTGTAGAGACTTACGACCACCCACTGCAGGAGGTCTTGAAGTGCCAAATTTCTAACTGTATTTTTTGGCTGCACAACTGCAGTAGCTGGCACAAAGGTTGGCGGGCACGGGACCAGTGGGGACCGACTTAACGGATCTGGGGAACGCACTGACCTGCTTCTGGCCAAAATTATGGATCCCACAGTGAACATTTCTCACCCCTCCTTATTACAAACTACAGCCCTGCGCTGCTGGAGATGCAGCCTATGTAAAGTGGGGAAACCCCTCTATATACACCAGCCTTACCACTGGTGGGCCTTTCCCATGGTAACCCAAGGACAACATTAACTCCAGCATTTATGAGGGCCTGGACTGAGAATGGACTGGAGTCCGTAGGAGACTGCTACCAGCAATCAACTCTGGCTCCTTTTGGGGATCTGATGGAGGCCTATGACTTACCGCCAGGTCTGTTTTTAACATACAAAATCAATCAATCAATCAATCAGTACATTTGTAGAGCGCACAACTCGCCCGTGAGGGTCTCAAGGTGCTGGGAGGGAGGGAGTGCTGCTACTTCTCGAACAGCCAGGTCTTGAGAAGTCTCCTGAAGGTCAGCAGGTCCTGGGTCTGTCGCATGCGGATGGGGAGGGTGAGGTGGGAGAATGATCTGCCGCTTGCGGTTGCTCATCGGATGAGGGGACGGTGGCGAGGGCGAGGTCAGAGGAGCGAAGATGGCGGTTCGGGGTGTAGAAGGTGAGCCGTTCGTTGAGGTACACTGGTCCGGTGTTGTGGAGTGCTTTTTGAGCGTGGGTGAGGAGCTTGAAGGTGATCCTCTTGTTGACGGGGAGCCAGCGCAAGTCTTTCAGGTAGGCTGTGATGTGGCGGAGCATGTCGAGGTTGAGGCGTGCAGAGGAGTTCGGTATGCGTTGTAGTAGGTTCTGGAGTTTGGCTGAGGTTTCTGTGTAGAGAGCATTGCCGTAGTCCAGCCTGCTGCTGACGAGGGCCTGGGTGACCGTCCTTCTGGTTTCCGGTGGGGATCCATCTGTATGCGGAGGGTGTTGAAGCAGGAGGAGGAGACGGCGTTTACTTGCTGGGTCATTGACAATGCTGAGTCCAGAATGACCCCAAGGTTGCGTGCGTGGTCAGAGGGTGTCGGTGCAGGTCCCAGTGCGGCCAGCCACCATGAGTCGTCCCAGGCGGGGGGTGGATCTGATGATGAGGACCTCCGTCTTGTCTGAGTTCAGTTTCAGGCGGCTGTTCATCATCCAATCGGAGATGGCCTTCATTCCTTCGTGGAGGTTGGATTTGGCGGTGGTGGGGGCCTTGGTGAGGGAGAGGATCAGCTGGGTGTCGTTGAGGTCGTGTGATCGGACGATGTTGGCGAGCGGTGCCATGTAGACGTTGAAGAGTGTCGGGCTGAGAGGCAATCTTTGGGGTACGCCACAGATGATTTTGGTGTCTTTAGAACAGAATGGGGGGGACGGACACACTGGGTTCTGCCGGTAAGGAAGGAGGTGGTCCAGTCCAGGGCTTTGTCTCGGATCCTTGCGTTGTGTGGGCATGTGCGAAGGGTGTGGTAGCAGACGGTGTCGAAGGCGGCCGAAAGATCCAGGAGGATGAGGGCAGCAGTTTCTCCGCTGTCCAGCAAGGCCCTGATGTCGTCTGTGGCGGCATTGAGGGCTGTTTCGGTGCTCTGGTTGCTGCGGAATACAGATTGGTATGGGTCCAGGATGCTGTTCTCGACGAGGAAGGAGGTCAGTTGCTTGTTGACAATCTTCTCGATGACTTTCGCAGGGAACGGGAGTAAGGAGATGGTCCGGAAGTTCTTAAGGTCCTTGGGGTCCACCTTGGGTTTCTTGAGTAAGGCGTTGATCTCGGCGTGCTTCCAGCTCTCCAGGAAGGTGGCGGTCTGAAATGAGTTGTTGATGACCTTGCAGAGGTGGGGTGCGATGGTGGAGCTTGCTTTGTTGAAGATGTGGTGCGGGCAGGGATCAGTTGGTGAGCCGGAGTGGATGGTGTTCATGATTTTGATGGTGTCGTCGTAGTCTTCGTCGTGGGTCCAGGAAGGCAGGAGGTTGATGTGGCTGGGGGCGTTGAGTCTGAGGTGTCAGGGGGGGGGGGCCTGGTTGTTGAAGCGGTCATGGATGTCTGCGATCTTGCGGTGGAAAAAGGTTGCTAGGGAGTCGCAGAGGTCTTGTGATGGCGGGATGTCGTTGGAGCTAGGGTTGGAGAGTTCCTTCATGATGTTGAAGAGCAGTTTGCTGTTGTGTGCATTGTTGTCGATGCGCTCTTTGAAGGAGGTTCTTTTGGTGGGTCGGAGGAGTTGGTGTCTGCGGATGGCACTCTTGTAGGTTGTGTTGCTGTCCAGTGTCTGTTTGTGGTGCCATATCTCCTCGAGCCTACGGCAGGCCTGCTTAGATGCCTGGAGGTGGGCGGTGAACCAGATAGCTTTTCTGTCTGTTAGAGGGATTCTTGATAGGGGTGGGAGTGTTGGCGCAGTCGTCGATCCATTGCCTGAGGTTGCCGGCAGCGGAGTCGGTGGTGTCAGTTGGTGGGTTTCGGGCGAGGGTGGTGAGTAGCTGGTCTTCGGTGACTTTGCTCCAGCTGCGGCGGGGGGCCTGTTGGGTGCAGTGGTGCGAGGTGGGCTTCTCAAAGGTGAAGTGGACGCAGAAGTGGTCGGTCCAGTGGAGTTCGGTGGTGTGGCTGAAGGTGACGTGGTTGCTGGCGGAGAAGATGGGATAGAGTGTGTGACCGGCGGAGTGGGAGGGAGTCGTGACGAGCTGTTTGAGACCAAGGTTGGAGAGGTTGTCGAGCAGGGTGGTGGAGTTGCTGTCGTTGGTGTTCTCGAGGTGGAAGTTCAGGTCTCCAAAAAGGATGTAGTCCGTGAATGCATGGGGGTGCGTGCGTGCTGACGAAGTCGACGATGGAGTCGGTGAACTGCAGTCGCAGGGTCTGTAGATGATGGTTTCTCTGAGGGTTGTGTTGGTGTGGATCCTTAAGTGCAGGTGTTCGGCGGCGCTAAGGGTGTCGTCCTGTGCTGGTTGAGATTCTGAGTGTGTTTCTGTGGACGATGGCGATTCCTCCTCCTGTTCCGTTGGTGTGGTCCCTGCGGGTGATTTTGTAGCCATCAGGGATGACTATGGCGATGTTGGGTGCTGAGGAGGGGTTCATTCAGGTCTCCATCAAGAAGGCGACATCCGGGGAGGAGGAGTCGAGTAGGTCCCAGAGTTCGATGGCGTGCTTGCTGGCGGAGTGGGTGTTGAGTAGAATGCATTGGAGGTTGTTGCGTCCTACACCGGTGGACGTGGTGGTGGATTGAAGGCTGGTGTAGCTGCAGTTCCGGCAGGAGAAGAGTCCTAGGGTGCGCTTCAGGGTGGCCCGGATGCAGGTGTGTGATCGGCTCGCGTTGAGAGCGTGGAGGGTGCTGGCGTCATATAGGTGTCGGGTGTCGTGGCATTCGTGGGGGCCAGTGGGTCTGGAGCTGGGCATGGTCCAGGCGCATACGGGTTTGCCCTAGGCGCGCGCCCCCTGAGCACGGCCGCGCAGTGGCCGCCATAAGAAGGGGAGGTGGGAGGGAGGAGCAGCTGGGAGGGGGGGGAGCGGGACGAATGGGTCAGTGGGAGGGCCGGGCCGCCGGGGATGCAGCGGCGGGACCGGGCGGCAGAACGGGCAGAGAAACAGGGAGAAGGGCACAAAAGCAGTACAATCGGGGAGAAACAAAAAAGAGTATCCCAGAGATACAAAAACTAACTAAAATGCAGGATCGCAGCAGAGGCAGACAGGAAAAAGGGCAGAGCGAGTAAACAGAACCTACGGCCCACCACTGGGCCACCAGGGATGAGGCGCAGGTGATAGCCTGCGGGTGGAGGAGGGCCTCAAACTCACGTCAGGAGCGGCAGCGGCGAGCACAGGAACACAGGCGCAACAGGTGGTGCTGTGCGGCATGGGGAGCGACCTGCTTTGAGCAGGGTCAAGGGTGGCTCCACACTTTTGGGGCATTATAGGGGGGTGGCCAAGTTTAACCAAAACTACTTCTAACAAAAGAGGGAGGGAGAGAAAACGTGGATTCGGTCTCCCCGGGTATAGTGCATAAACAAAGTGGAATCCACTTAGGCAGTTTGAGTTGATCCCTACAGTGGTGGGGAACACTCTGTGTTGTTTAAATACCCCTCACACACCAACAGGCCCCTTGGTGTCATGCTTCATCATCGGGGTCTTCGCACCCCTCTACGGGATGCGGCGTGCTACGACCGACGACTACGTGGGAGCACTTTCAAATGGACTATGTCTGAGTGTGTGTGGGGTAAGAGGACATATGTGAGTGGTGAGTTTAAAGTGAGTGAGAATTAAAAAATACCTGGCTCGTGGGGTGGAGAAACAAAATATTTTTATTATGCCCCCGGCTGGTATTGTTAAAAAGGGTGCAAAGTGAGGTTGTAAGTGTATAATTAAGTACATCAACCTCGTTCGTGCGTCTACATGGACATGTTTCGGAGTTCAAAGCCTCCTTCTTCAGGACGGGAATTGCACAAAGACCCACCTTACTCACATGTATATATGTATAAAAGTGTATTATACAAAAATACGAAAAAAGTGAACTATGGGTGTAATGTACCTAGTTATTAGATCATTCTCGTAGTCTTTCTTCGCCAAATCGGCGTGTAGTGAAGACTCGATGTACAAGGGTAAATTGCCTCATGAGCCTTTTTACGTTTTGGAGGGTTCCATCAGGCATAATAGGATGACGGATACTGGGACGTAATTCGACCTCCTCCCCTCAACGCGGCTCCGATGATTGGCGAAGAAAGACTACGAGAATGATCTCATAACTAGGTACATTACACCTAAAGTTCACTTTTTTCTTATTTTTGTAGAATACGCTTTTATACATATATACATGTGAGTAAGGTGGGACTTTGTGCAATTCCCGTCCTGAAGAAGGAGGCTTTGAACTCCGAAACAGGTCCATGTAGACGCACCAACGAGGTTGCTGTACTTAATTATACACTTACAACCTCACTTTGCACCCTTTTTAACAATACCAGCCGGGGGCTTAATAAAAAAATTTTGTTTCTCCACCCCACGAGCCAGGTATTTTTTAATTCTCACTCACTTTAAACTCACCACTCACATATGTCCTCTTACCCCACACACACTCACACATAGTCCATTTGAAAGTGCTCCCACGTAGTCGTCGGTCGTAGCACGCCGCATCCCGTAGAGGGGTGCGAAGACCCCGATGATGAAGCATGACACCAAGGGGCTTGTTGGTGTGTGAGGGGTATTTAAACAACACAGAGTGTTCCCCACCACTGTAGGGATCAACTTAAACTGCCTAAGTGGATTCCACAAGTTGAACCAAAGACACATGCTTTGATTCACTCGGTTCAAACACTAAGTACAGAAAGACACCAGGTTAAATGGTCTATGCTTCCTAACTAGAGATGACCAGTGCACCCTTGACAGACCTAAGCAATCACTGGGACGCCATTGTGGG
This sequence comes from Lissotriton helveticus, assembly GCF_964261635.1. Lineage (NCBI taxonomy): Eukaryota > Metazoa > Chordata > Amphibia > Caudata > Salamandridae > Lissotriton > Lissotriton helveticus. The sequence goes on along the minus strand of NC_136061.1, from coordinate 2,118,942,598 downwards.
GCGAGGCTTCACAGACCCAGAATAGGCCAGAATATTAACATACTCTAAGAAAGAAAGTCTCTCGTAACACCAGATTCAAATAAACACAATTTAATTACACCCACAGACTTCGGACGGCTTATAGAAGCGAGACACGAAAATGCCAGTGATGTGATCATGACGATGCAGACTTTTTTCATATGACCTGGGACTGTGTTATTATCTGTAGGTTTTGGGAAGAAGCACTGAAACTCTCTGAAGGGGCGTTGGGTTGTAAGTTGGAAACCCACAGTGGGGGGTGGGGGGGCTTGCTGGGACTTTTTCCCCAACCACCCAAACGTAAGGTAGGAAACAGATTGTTAGATCTTGCGTTGGTCTTGGCTAGGAGGAGGATAGCACTGACCTGGAAATCCAAGACCGGGCCAGCCGTTGCCACTTGGAAGCGAAATGTGACTTACTGGCACAGAGCAGAGGGCAGAGCCCTGGCGAGTGATGAAATGAAGGGGCTGAGACAACACCCTATAGCAGGGTATTGGAGGGAGATACTTGAGGCCTGGCAAAACCCAGACCACGTCTGCGGGGAGGCAGAGAGTGACAATGGAACAGCCAAGATAAGCAGTGGATGGGACTTAGGGAAGACATATACAAGCTCCCAGCACTGGGAAACCTTGAATAGAGAATGCTAACACATTTAGAGCCCGACATACGGACAGGAAAGGATACTGGCTGGACAAGGTTCCCATTTGACATGCACCATCTTCCATTGCGCAGAAACATATAACATGCAGAGATGGCTGGAAGTCCGGCTAGACAAGATCCATCCGTAGATTTCCCCCCGCCCACTTTTGCGCGCCGTTCACCCCAGACACACACTATACATCACAAATACGAGCTAAGATTGGAAGCCCAACGCACAATCAGTTACATGTTACGTTGCAAAGGTTACATAGTTACATTCAAATTGTGAGTCGGATTCATTCTTAGGCCACATAGGTGGGATCATCTACGGCTTGAAATTGGCTTCTTCTCAGTCATATACTAGAAAATGCTAAGGTAAATCACAAACTGCCATGCTTCAAATAGATAACCTCTGAAAAGCATCCTAGTTAGGTCAACGTTTCAACCTGGGGAGGGGATAAGGAAAAAGAAAAACTGAATACAATGTGAGAATGTTAATGTCCCCGATATATAAAAATGTTAATACATGTGTAATGGAGATTTCTGCCGTTTCCTGATGAATACCGAAACAAAAATTCCAATAAAAAATATGTTTAAAAAAAGTAAAGGATAAACTTGGTACCAACTCACTATTTCATCAACCCTACGAAAGTCCACTCTTATAGACTCACTTTAAAATATTATTAATAAATTGCAATGTACCAGTAGTATTTATGTTAAATTGTTATGGTTTTAATTAACTAAAACAATAAAAAACAACTTGAGGGGGGCGTGGCTTGGCCGGGAGCGAAGATGGCCGCTCTCTGCTGAGCTCCGCAACAAGAGGTGACGAACCCTGCCATCCATACAACAATCCAATGGAATTTTCACGATCCACCACGCTCACAGAAATCCCAGAAGTGAGGCCGATTGCTGGCTCCGGGGAATAAACAAAAAGCATCTGAACGCTGTCTACCGTAAATACACAGCAAAGGCTGGGAGAAGGGGCGAGAAGTACAGGGCCGAGCTCCGGGAGTTGAGCCAGAGCTCCAGCGGACTTAGATTCCGGCCCGAAGTCCCTTGCCGGAAAAGACAGTTATCCGGAGGGCCCGGCTGTGAATGACTGTGCCCCAAGTTAAGTCTCGGTGAAATTGGGACGGCACATGTGGAGGCCCGGGTTGCGATGGCGGTAGAGCCTGTGCTCCAGAAACAGGCGAAAGTGGGAGCGCAACACAGGCTCGGAGATAGTGGAGCCTTGCGACCCTGAAGCCCTCGGGTGTCCGAGTGTGGAGGAGCGAGGCAGCCTGGGGGCCTGAGCCACACACGCCCAGCGCTGTGGCCCGGTGCATTAGTAAAGCACCTGATGTACCACTGCAAGCCCGGAGGAGTGTGAGACACCGAGTGGCCCAGGAGCCGGGCAGGTAATCGGATCCTTCCCCCCCTCCCCCAGAAGACAGTGGCGTAACCAATTGGGGCACACAGGACAATTTGTGGAGGGCAGAGGTGAACGCCTTGACTGTTTGGAGCTGCCGACTGAGTGCAGGGGAGCAGGACGGCCTGGGGGCACGGGCCGCACACTGTGGACATCGGGGCACATCGCACCCAGTGCGGAGGCCCGGCGCATTAGCAAAGCACTCGAGGAGCCACTGCGGGCCCTGAGGAGCGCGAGACACAGAGGCCCTGGGGCCGGGGAGGTAACCAGATCCTTCCTTCCTTCTTCCTACCCCCAGAAGACAGTGGCATAATTATTTGAGGCACAAAGGATGGCCGGTGGAGGGCAGAATTGAAGGCCTTAACTGTGTGGAACTGGGGAAACCGACAAGTGCACTACAGAGTCGAGAGTGAGGAGGCTCGTTGTTTCGCCCAGTTGGTGGCCCGTGATGGGGAAGTTGAAAGGACAGGCGGGGGCCAGTCCAATAAGACTTTATAAATAAATAAATAGTTATACCATCCTGATGCCTCAGCCGGCCGTGGGTGATGAGAAACATCCGGAACCCTCCCTTAGCGCAATCATGGCAGCCATTCAGGACCTAAAACCTACCCTGGAGCCGCCAAAGATAGACTGAGGACGCTGGAGGTGAATTGAAGGCCATAAGTCATTGCTCACTTCTCCCCTGAGGCGGAAGCCGGGGGTTCTTTGCTGTCCACTTTAAACACTGTTAGCTCGTTATTGAAATAAAAATAACGCGCTTTTAAAAACTGTACATATTTTAGCCTGCATATTTTAAATTACCTCCTACACCTCGGCGCGAGACTCGCGTCGCTCCGAGGCTGCTCTTAAGCTTCCCTGCCACAGCGCTGCTGTTGTTAGGCGCTGGAAACGAGTTGCTCGATCCACCTTGGCCGCCATCTTGAGTAGGGTAAGGCTGCCGGTCGAGTTGTTTCTTCCTCCCACCCTCCTCCCACTCTCCTTCAATATGGATAAAAACAATAGGCCATCCCGTCCGCGCAGAGGGCGCGCCGAAGGCACGCCAAAGGCAAGCCCGTCTGCGCCCGTCCGCGCCCTGCAGCGCCCAGACCCCCTGCTCAACCTTCAGAGGATCTGCCCACCCAGATAAGGTATGCTCCTGACCAACTAAGAGCTCTCATGCCCAACTTAGAGGCCTCATGCTGCCACTCCATATATCTGGATGTACCTGTGGGAAAGTGCCCCCACTGTCAGTACACACCTAGCCCCACATTGGAGCAGTCAGTGACTATCAGTACCTCTTTTAAAATGTTCCTTTTAAACTGTCGCTCTCTGACCAAACACGCACTGGAAATGTCAATCCTCCTTGAGGACATTAACCCTGACGCTATATTCCTAACGGAAACTTGGTTAAGGGAGGAAGCTGACCCAGACATTACCGCCATATTACAGAAAGGATATGGACTACAAAGGGTTGATAGGGTAGAGGGCAGAGGAGGAGGATTAGGCATACTTTTTAAGGACTCTTACCAATGCAGAACCAGTTCTGCGACAATTCCTACTTGCGAAAGTATGAATTTCGCACTTGACCTATCCCCCAACTTAACCTTCTCTGGCCTACTTATCTACCGCCCCCCAGGCCAAATGGGTGATTTTATGAACCTCTAAGGTCGCTGAATCAGCCGTCTCCCTGCCCCATTTCACGGTTTTGGGTGATATGAATATTCATTTAGATGATCCTATGGATCCACTAGCTACCACTTTTTAAACAGTCTTGCAGCCATACAAATTGTCCAGAAGGGTTTTGAACCTACACATAACAAAGGTCACCTGCTAGATGCGGTTCTAAGTAATGACCAGAGACTTAAAAGTGGGAACCCAGTTCCGCTCCCATGGACCGATCATTTATTGGTCCCACTTCTCTGGCACACACCTAACCCCCTCTCTGCGCCTCCTCGAGCCACATAAAGAGGAAGGGACTGGGCGAAATTATCCACAGACCAGTGGGTGGAGTGCCTCTCTACCACCCCTCGACAGACCGGGGGCGACGTAGACATACTCTACACCCATTATGCCAATTGGCTACAGACCACCTTAGACCCAATCGTACCCCAAAACCTCTCAAAGTGAAAACCAAGTCCAAAAAATCACCGTGGTTCACCCCAGAGTTAAAAGAGTTAAAACTAAATTGCCGGAAGCTTGAGAGAACCTGGAGACGTACTCTCAAGGAACTGGACAGAAGTAGCCATCGAGAGGCAATTAAAAACTACAAAGCTAAGATCATATTGGCACAAGCTCTATTTTACGAGGAAAAAATTACAACATCCGCCAACTCCCCGAGGGAAATATTTCGGATAGCGAGATCCTTGATTAGTACCCCTTCCAATTCACAGGACCCCCGTGACGCCCAAACTCGCTGTGACAATCAGGCGGAGTACTTCCACCAAAAAATTCAAGCCATCTCCTCATCATTTGACCTGGTTAGTCAACATCTAGTGGGAACAGATACCCCTCCTCCATCCACGATCTGCCAACTAGCTGAATTTCCATTACTTGAAGAAGACTCGCTTAACACTCTTATGCTGAAAGTCACAACAGGCTCCCCTTCAGACCCTGCTCCCCCACGCTATCTCCTGAAAATCGCGGATACTATCAGACCAGCAATTTTAAATATCGTAAATATGTCAATCACCACAGGGAGAGTTCCAGAAATCTGGAAGTGTGCACAAGTCAGGGCCCTATTAAAAAAAAAACAACCTTGACCCTGGAAAAATGACTAATTACCGCCCCATCTCACTCCTTCCTTGGGTAGGTAAGCTGCTTGATAAACATATCAACACCAGTCTGATGTCTCACCTGGAAGCCAACCATCTGCTCCATGATTCTCAAGCCGGCTTTCGCCCAAAATTGGGGACGGAGGCGGCACTACTAACTGTCACAGAATTAGCCCGCAGGCACATGGATCAAGGCGGCACCACAGCAATTATGCTGTTGGACTTAAGTGCCGCCTTTGATACCGTAAATAGTAACATCCTTATCTCCTGATTAAAACAGCTTGGAGTGACGGGAAGCGCCATCTTATGGCTACAGTCTTTTTTGGAAAAGCGAACTTTCCAGGTGGTGGAGGGTGACACTCATTCCAAAACCTGGCCTCTTAATCAAGGTGTGCCTCAGGGCTCCTCCCTGCGCCCCACGCTTTTTAATGTTTATATGCAACCATTGGCGGAGGTCGTTCACCCTTTTGGTTTTGAAATCGTGACCTACGCTGATGACACACAGCTTGTGCTGGCCCTCAATCAGCCAGGTCACACCCCGTCGAACTTGAACAGTTGCCTAGTAGCAGTTTCAGAATGGATGGCCTCTTCCCATTTAAAACTTAATGGGGACAAAACTGAACTGATGTTCCTGGGGAACACAGCTGACCCCAGATCACCTCTACAATGGCCACTCTGTATGGGGCCTCCCCCAGAACCAAAAAAGCAAATTAAGAGCTTGGGCATGTGGCAGGATAATACTCTCACTTTCAACCAGCAAGCCACAATACTCTCCGCCACCTGCTTTGGGCTGATGCGTATGTTGCGGAAAATTTTACCACTCCTCGCTTTTCAAGCCCGCAGGATAATGGTCCAGGCCATCATCCTGTCCCGTCTCGATTACGGGAATGCTCTATATCTGGGTGCACCGACCAGCACTCTCAAAAAGCTGCAGGTCACCCAGAATGCAGCAGCACGTCTATTGCTAGGCCTGCCCCGTAGCCACTCAGGCCCCGCTGCCCTAAGAGAATTACACTGGCTGCCCATCCAAGCCAGAGTAAAATTCAAGGCGATGTGCATAATGCATAAGGCCATGTGGAAAAACGCCCCCGCAATGATCTGTTCCTTAGCCACACCTTACCATCCGCAAAGATCACTGCGTTCAAGCACGGCCTTTTTAGCAACAACACGCAAAATCCAACGGGCAAGGTGGGGCGGACGCTCCTTCTCCCTGAATGCGGCTGTGACTTGGAACTCCTTACCCTCCACGATCCGGAACGAGTCCAACCTTTTAAAATTTCGTAAAACCCTTAAAACTTTTCTTTATTCCAAATAAACTAGTAGACCCCCAGAAGTATGCAATTATAGCGCTACGAGGCCTTCGGGTAGTAACGCGCTTTACAAAACCCACTTTCATTTCATTTCATTTCAACTGTGTGGAACTGGGGGAACCGATAAGTGCACTACAGAGTCGAGAGTGAGGAGGCTCGTTGTTCCGCCCAGTTGGTGGCCCGAGATGGGGAAGTTGAAAGGACAGGCGGGGGCAAGTCCAATAAGACTTTATAAATAAATAAATAGTTATACCATCCTGATGCCTCAGCCGGCCGTGAGTGATGAGAAACATCCGGAACCCTCCCTTAGCGCAATCATGGCAGCCATACAGGACCTAAAAACTACCCTGGAGCCAAAGATAGACTGATGACGCTGGAGGTGAACTTGATTCATGCAGACTTGTCCAAATTAAGGGAGAAAGTCACAACTAGTGAAACACAAATAGCCCAACTTCAAACAGTGTCAAAACAGTTGGAGGGGCATGTGCAAAAATTGACTCATCAAACCACGTCGATGCCGGCCAGGCTGGAAGATCAGGAGGGCAGAGCAAGGAGGAATAACATAAGGGTGGTTGGGGTTCCAGAGGGCATGGAGGGCCACATCATTGAGTTCTTCATAATGAATACCTTGAAACCAAAGAGGTTGTCCAAATTTTTCTCCATTGAAAGTGCGCACTGGGCACCGGTCCCGCCACCCAAGCCCGCGGTTCCCTTCTCCCCCCACCAAGGACAATATTTGCTCGACTTTTTAATTACCGCGATTGGGACACCATCCTCCAGGCGGCCAGGGCTGCTGAAGCTATACAGCTTGAATTCACTCAAATCAGAATTTTTCTGGGTTTCACTATTGGTACTGAAACAACGCAGGAGCTTTGTGGAGGCGAAAAGGATACTACGTGAGAGGGGTATCAAATATATGAATCTCTTTCTGGCTAAGCTGAAAATTATCAGTGATGACAAGACATGGCATTTTACCATTCCGGAGGAAGTATGGAACTGGCTGGAGGGGCAATACCCGGGAACCACCATGCACACTGGTGGCCCCCGACAGATCCGAAGGGACCCTGACTGAACCCAAAGCAGCAAAGAACGATCAAACTCAACGGAGGCCAGACAGAGAGACTATGGAGTCACATCGGAAGCGGGGACTGCGGCAAGCTGAACCTGACTGGGTTACCACTGCGAAGATATCCGACAAAGAGACTAACTGCAGGCCCACTGTGGTAAAGGTACTCGGGATGTAAAGACATTTGACCATAAGAACACAGATATGATAGACTAATAAATGTAGGAAAAAGGATTGTCATAATGCGATAGCAGAGTGGCACGCGCTTGAACTCTTTTCTTCTTGTTGAAACAGTGTAGTATGAGGGCGACAGGCACTCTGCAGGTTGACAAGTTGGGAAGGTACAACCTGAGTAGCAGAGTAGCAGGGTGGGGGGAGGTGGGAGATTATTTACTTACTAGGTTTAAATATAGTAGGAGTTTCAAAGTTCAGGTTCAAGCTCAGGCACAGACACGGGGTAGTTGCATCACTAGACAAACTGACACGCTAGTCCCTATGCTCCACACAGGACATGGGAAGGGTGAGGTTCATACATGAGGTCCCTTAACACTATAGGAGGACAGATAAAGATCTGGTCCTGGAATGTAAATGGGTTAAATGGGGGGCTGAAGCGAACAATGGGGCTCCAGTTCATTAAACCACATGCCCCAGACGTTCTTCTGATTCAGGAATCCCACCTCCTCGGTACTCAATGCAAAGCACTAAACAGATACGGATACACCTTGGTGGCACACGCTGGCTACACAACGGGGTCAAGGGGGGTTTGCAATACCGTGCAAGGTATCATTTCCATATATTGAGACGGCACGGTGGGCCGACCCTCTGGGCATATACGTGGCGGTGAGTGGTCGGTGGGATGGTAAGATTTTAAACTTGTGCTCAGTATATGCCCCACCGGGCCTTCACGGGGCAACGCTTAACTCACTGGGGCCGATGCTGCTGACGCTTCCAGACGGCAGACTGATAATGGGATGTGACATGAACAATGTGGTCTCGGGAGACCTCGACACGTTGAGAGGAGCGGTGATGGGAAGACGGCTGGGGCCACTGGCTGACTTACTCCGAACATTAGGATTTGGTGATATTTGGCGACACTTCCTTCCCGGGTTAAAAAATATACTATTTCTCTGCATCCCATGGGAGCCTAGCTAGACTAGATTATATTCTTACACCGGCAGCCAATCTGGGGGATTTCAGCGGGCTGCCCATATAGCCAGAGGAGTATCTGACCACTCTGTGGTGGAGGTAATTCTGGATGGCCTCCTAAGAGACTATATCTTACCCCACAGAATAGATCCAGGTTATCTCAAAGACCCCATATCCAAAAAGACTCTGAGGAAGGGTTCTGAGCACTACTTTTCTAAAAATGTGGGGTCCGTGGATTTAAAACTAATGCTACGGGAAGCATTCAAAACTGTAGCTAGAGGGCAGGCACAGGCGCATATTGGGGTGACCAAGAAAGAAAAGATTTTGAAAGGTTTGGCCCTAGAGGGAGAAATAGCAATTATCGTAGCACAAATTGGGAAAAGGAAGGCAGAAAATGCTCGTATTAGACAAAAGTTACAACTAAAGCAAATGGAGTTGAGGGGCTTAATGGAGGCTAGTGCCAGAACCCTGGCCCGGCCCCACACAACATAGACTCTATAAGCTTGGCGCGATAAAAATAACTGGAGCGTAACTTGGTCCCCAGATTTATTGACGGGAGTGGACACCTGCATGAAACAGGTAAGGCAATAAATAGCAGAGGCCTTTGCCACATACTACGAGTCTATATACTCAACCCCTCTGCAAAATTCGAAGAGGAGTGTAGGGAATTCCTAAAAGACATCCGTCTGCCATCCCTATCTGAGGCTGACAAAGAAATGTTAGAGGAGGACTTAACAGTAGAGAAACTCAAAGTAGTCAGACGAGAGCTGCAATCTGGGAAAGCGGCGGGACCAAACTGTCTGCCGCTTGAACTTTTCAAAGTACTGCTAGATAAAACAACTAAACATCTTATTGCAATGTATGAGGAGGCCAAAGCATTAGAGACTCTCCAGCCCGATCAGAGATTGGCGACAATGGCCATTATCACAAAGGTAGGTAAGCCCCAGGAAAATTGCGAATCGTACAGGCCAATCTCTTTGATAAACTATGAGGCAAAGGTCCAGGCCAAGGCATTGGCAACACAACTTCTGAAGGTAATTACGCCCCTCATACATCCGGACCAGGCAGGATTTATGCGGTACAGAAGCACAAGACTTAACTTACGTAGATTGTTTGGGGTCCTCCACATTACATCACTAGAGGATTCACACCCGTCAGCCTTACTGTCCCTTGACGCCAAATGGCCTTTGATAACATCGAATGGAACTATCTGTTTGCGGTACTGGGACACCGGAGCTTTGGATCAAACTTTATACAATGGGTGAGGCTTCTGAACAGCCAGTCCCTCACATGGGTGACGTTGAACTCATGGGTCTCCCAAGTGTTTACATTGCAGAAGGGGACTAGACAAGGGTGCCCCCACTTCTGTTCGCACTGGCCCTCGAACTCCTTGCGGCGTGTATTCGATGCCACCCATTAATCTGGGGGATACCCGTAGGGGAGGAATGGGAAGAGCGCTTATCATTATACGCCAATGATGTACTTCTAAATGCCAGGAAACGCAGGCAATTGATAGATAGGATTCTCCAAATTCTTTGCATCTATGGCGATTACGCTGGCTATCATATAATTCTTTGCATCTATGGCGATTACGCTGGCTATCATATTAATTGGGACAAGTCCCTGCTCTTTCCCCTGGCAGGTGGTACCCCGATACTTACGAGCAGTTGTGTGATCCCCATCGAAACCGAAGGCTTCAAATACCTGGAAATTAATATTACCAGGAGCTCACATGATTTTTATTAGAAAAACATTGAACGTCCGCTGACCCGCTTTCGAACAGAAGCTGAGCGTTGGAAAAAAGCTGGCCCTCACCTTGATGGGTTGAGCGGCCCTATTTAAAATGATGACCCTCCTGCAACTTCTTTATGCCATACAGAACAACCCTTTCGAGATCTCAAATGCATTCTTTACACGGGTGGAGGCTGAGCTGAGAGCTTTCATTAGGAATGGTGGCCCACCGCGCATAGGTCTGAGGAAACGCGTTATGAAATGCTGGCTTATTAATCTCTGAACTTGAAGTGAGTGACAGCGGGACTGCCTGGCATGAAATGAACATTAACACTTGGCGTAGGGCTCTCCAAGTCTGGTGCTTTTTCGTTTGTCATATAATTGCGGCCTGCCGGGGTCGCGGAGGTGCCCCACCGCTGACTAGCGGGTCCAGCGTGGTGATTACAGACGCAGATGGAGCCTTGTGTTTTCCTGCCGAAGGGATAATCACAGCCCTGCAGCCACTCGTAACGGGTACAGAAACCCACTGTGGTATTGAATTTGATGGAGTGACGGCGGCCACAGGTACATACCTTGTCAATAGACTTCATATCCCAGCATGCACTAAGCTGACACGCCCAGCTGGGCGGGACTATTTAGGGATGTTTGAAGGCGTATTGCTGCTCACACCCATCGGCCAACACCTGTGAACAAGGGCGCATGGACGCTTGAAACGCGTTAGGAAATGCTGGCTTATTAATCTCTGAACTTGAAGTGAGTGACAGCGGGACTGCCTGGCATGAAATGAACATTAACACTTGGCGTAGGGCTCTCCAAGTCTGGTGCTTCTTCGTTTGTCATATAATTGCGGCCTGCCGGGGTCGCGGAGGTGCCCCACCGCTGACTAGCGGGTCCAGCGTGGTGATTACAGACGCAGATGGAGCCTTGTGTTTTCCTGCCGAAGGGATAATCACAGCCCTGCAGCCACTCGTAACGGGTACAGAAACCCACTGTGGTATTGAATTTGATGGAGTGACGGCGGCCACAGGTACATACCTTGTCAATAGACTTCATATCCCAGCATGCACTAAGCTGACACGCCCAGCTGGGCGGGACTATTTAGGGATGTTTGAAGGCGTATTGCTGCTCACACCCATCGGCCAACACCTGTGAACAAGGGCGCATGGACGCTTGAAACGCGTTAGGAAATGCTGGCTTATTAATCTCTGAACTTGAAGTGAGTGACAGCGGGACTGCCTGGCATGAAATGAACATTAACACTTGGCGTAGGGCTCTCCAAGTCTGGTGCTTCTTCGTTTGTCATATAATTGCGGCCTGCCGGGGTCGCGGAGGTGCCCCACCGCTGACTAGCGGGTCCAGCGTGGTGATTACAGACGCAGATGGAGCCTTGTGTTTTCCTGCCGAAGGGATAATCACAGCCCTGCAGCCACTCGTAACGGGTACAGAAACCCACTGTGGTATTGAATTTGATGGAGTGACGGCGGCCACAGGTACATACCTTGTCAATAGACTTCATATCCCAGCATGCACTAAGCTGACACGCCCAGCTGGGCGGGACTATTTAGGGATGTTTGAAGGCGTATTGCTGCTCACACCCATCGGCCAACACCTGTGAACAAGGGCGCATGGACGCTTGAAACGCGTTAGGAAATGCTGGCTTATTAATCTCTGAACTTGAAGTGAGTGACAGCGGGACTGCCTGGCATGAAATGAACATTAACACTTGGCGTAGGGCTCTCCAAGTCTGGTGCTTCTTCGTTTGATATAGATATATATATATATATATATATATATATATATATATATATATATATATATATATATATCTTATCAATAACTCCCCGGACCTCTTGGTGGCATTGAAAGCATAATGGGAGGAGGACCTAGGGCCGATAGATGAGGAGGAATGGAGGGATGTGATACAGGGGCCATGAGGGGTCGCAATCCGTGCTCGCTTCCGACTCATTCAATTTAAAATTTTGCACAGGGTATATTACTGCTGGGAGTCTACACATCGCATGGGATATATAGAAAATAACCAATGTCAGAGGCGATGTGGGCAGGTGGGTTTCTTTTTCCATCTGTTGTGGGAGTGCCCAGTGTTGCATATGTATTGGAAGAGAATGGCGGACATCATGACAGAAGTTGTAGGGTCAGAGGTCTTATTAGACCCAAGATGGTTCCTGCTGCTTATTCCAAATGAACAGTCGTGGCCCAGCTGCATGGGAAAATGGTTAAAACTGGTGGCAGTTATAGCAAAAAGGAATATTGTCAAACACGGGGTGTTGGCCCCGCAGAAGGTGTCACAATGGATTGCAGACCGCGATTGGTGTCTGAAAAAATGGGAGAAAATATGGGAACCCTGGTGCATATACCAGGACAAGTAAGGACCGACACATATAACAGGAATAGGTGGGGGGTTGGCTAGCTTTGAGGTCTTTGTCTACAAAAAGGTTTATTGTAAACCCGAAAAAAGGAAATATGTTAATTGTACTGTGCTGCAATGTAACCTAAGTGATTTGTTCAATGCTGAGCATGTTAATAAAAAAGATTTACAAAAAATTTTAAAAAACTTGAGTTGTACCAATTCACATCTAATTAGACCATCAAATTCAAAACCTATAAATGAATTTTCCCCGTACCTAGACTGCAATAACGTTCCAGTTATCACTCATCTTCTTGCGGTGTCACCAAACATTATCAACACCTTAAAATCTGTTTCTTAGCTACAATAAAACAATCTAATTATACACAGCCTCTGATCCTACGAGATGCAGTACAAGTAAATTAGCATATGTCAATGCAATGGAGGTAAACTGACAATGCTCTGCCTTATATTGACTTGTACACCTACAAGTTGTACACATCAACTTACATCAAATTAAAAAATATCTGGGGAGGAGCCTAGCTCGCGGCCGTAATTGTCGCCCTTTAGCTCGGCTCCCGCAGCCCTCCGTCCTGATTGCTTATCCTGTCTTTTATCCTGTGCGAGGACGACACATTTTTGGGGCATTGGTAACATAACGGCTTGTTTGTACTTACCATCCGACCCCGGGGTCTCGGTGTGCAGTGGCTCCGGAGTTGTGGCCTCTGAGAGATCGGGGCCTCTGCGAGACTTGGACCGGGACCTGGCTGGTGGGATCCGACGGCTCTCGGCCCCGGCCGAGAGCGAGAACCAGTGTTGGGAACCGATGTGCGAAGATCCCGGCGATCCTGACCCGGGCCTGCCCTGGTGGCCGCGCGGCCGACGTGGATGAGAGGCCTGGGGACCTGATTCTGTGAAGGGGTCTCTCCCCGCCGCTGCTTTGTCAGTTGGCCCTGGTCCTCGGGGCCCGGACTCCGCATGTTTGGGGCACCGGTGCTGGTGCTGGCGGAGACCCGTTTGGGGCGGATATCCTTTTGGCATCGAGGCCGCCCTTGCGGGGACCCCCGGAGCTTGTAAAGTCCTACATTTGCGAACTGTTATTTCCGGGGGTCTTGGTGAGTGGCGATTGGGCTGATTCACGAAATGGCGGCCGACCCTCTGCAACGAGAATCACCCTGTGGCGGCGGGCCCGTGTTGCCCATTGGTGTGGGGAGCGGATCTGATGGACGTGAGCCGACGGTCAGAGATATCCTGGAAGCCCTGAGATCCCTACACGCTTCCCTGGCCCTGGGCGTCTCAGTGGGTCCGCCACGATCTGCCGCCATTTTGGGCGGCCGTTTCTTCTCGTCGTCCTCTTGTTTCGAAGACTTCATTGCCTCGCCCCCCTCGATTGACTTGAGTGTCTCCGCCACTGATCGAAGATCGTGTAGTGTGTCGGTGACTTTGGGGCGCCCTGCTTCTCAAGGTTCGGACCCCGGGGACCTGGATGCTGTACTGCAACCCTGTTTGACATTGTTGCCTGAAACTATTGGTGGACTGCTTCCTGTGCCTGCTTCGATGACTTTGCCTGTGTCTATAATTGGGGCCACATCGCCCGCTCCAGTGACGCAACTGAACTCCTGTTTTTCATTGTTCGTGCTGCGATCTTTGATGCATCTATACTTTCTGTTTAGACTATTGCTCCCTTGTGGATTTATCTACCCCCCACGTAACTATGCTAGTCACCATTCCACTCGATTATATGCTGATTTCGTATTTAGTATGTGGTTTTACATTGCCATGTGGTGGGTGGGGTTTATCGTTCGAAAAGGTTGGGGGTGAAGTGTACGACTTCTGTTTGATTCCCGGTATACGACTTGGTAGCATAATTGTTTCTACTCGTAGAAAGGTGGGAGGTCCCATTTTCCTCATGTTTTGTGGCACGTGATGGGGTGTCGTCCTGATCTGTTTTTGACTGTGCTTCTCTGGTTGGGCGGAGGGCTGCGGCCGCCCGTTCGGATTATAGTTCTTCTGCTCCTCCCTCCTGTCTTCTTTTTTCCGCTTTTGTTGCCTTTTTGTCTCTTTCTTCTTTCTTACTTCTCGCTATATTTCGGGTTCTGGTTTAGGGCGACAGGCACGCTGTTTGAAGGGTGGGCCATAGCCTTCTACAGGGGTGCAGGGTGGGATGGGTGGGTTGGGCTCTATTTTTTGTTTGTTTTCTGGTTCTATGGCCCTTTTGTATCTCTTTTTCATGAGGCCGCGTCTGTCCCGACCTCCTATGGTGTGTTTCGGGTGGGGGGTGTGGCGTCGTTATTCCTCCTGTTATGTTTCGGCTGTCTTTCTCCCCGATCGCCATAACCCCACTTGGGCCGCTACTCCTTTTGTCTCCTGTCTTCCCGCCACGGGGGGCCTGTGTTTGCGTGTCCTCTTCCTTTCGTTTTTCATATTTTTTTATTCTTTTTTCTTGTTTTATTTAGTCTTCTCTCCGTTTTCCTTTCCCTTCCTCTTCCCCTTCCCCACTTCGTCCCTCCCCCCCCCCTTTTTCCCTTCCTGTGTCCCAGAGGTTACTATGACGGGCTGGTTTTGATGCATTGTTTTTTCCGTTCCCTCTGTTCTGGCTTGGTAGTGTCTTGGGTGGCGGGCATGTTACGAGGATAATGCTCAGGGGCTGATTGTGTCTCGCACATCCTGATTTCTTGAATGCATTGTATCGTTCCCCCGATAATTTGTCCCATGCCCCCTTATTAATGTTGAGGTTGGTTTGGGATACCGGATACCTCCGTATTGCAAGTGAGCCTGTCATATGCCTTCTCCCCATATTATAAAATTAAGCCTTATTTACTCCTGTGTTTTAGCCCTTTGGTTTCTTATCTCCTCTCCCCTTCTACGATTGTACGGCCTCTGCTTTGTACTGATTGATTATGTGATATTTGCCTGGTAACTCCTGATTATTTTGCACATGGCGGCCGGCCGGCTTGGTTGTAGGCCTCGACTTGTCTTTCCTTTTGATGTCAATAAAAGGTTTTAAAAAAAATAAATAAATAAATAAATATCTACCTTTCAACATAACTACCTGAGAGCAAGACCATCATTATTTAATAAAAAAGCATAAAAAAATATCATACAGCTTAATTTTTTTTTATTTTTTTTCTTCAAAGAAAGGGCCATATTGGGGAACGTAGCATTTACTAATACCACAAAGAACTCATTTAAGCCTCAGCTCTACAACTCTCTTGCTGAGAGTATGAACATCAGTAGCTATGCAGATCACAACCCAATGTTTGTGCCAAGGGGATGAAAACACAAGGTCTCTGCTACTAAAAGAAAAATAAAGAAATTACACCCTCGAAGGAAATTACTTCAAGGCTTCCCAGTTCAATACAAATCCCATGGATGGCCCTGTATTCTTATCAGAGGTGGCTAAAAAAGAGAAAGGCCACCCGGTAACAGAACAAGCTCTGACATGATATCTGGGTGAAAAGAAACTTTTATACCAGTTGTATCTGTATTGTGCTTCATGTCCCTGAAAAGGAGCTAAAGCATGTATGGCAGAAGGGTAGCACGCTAATCCAAAGGCTTGGCACCAGCAGCAAGTGTTCAGAGGAATGAATATGGATGGACTTGGGGGTGTGGCCAACAACATGGCCGGGTGGCCGCGCTCTTTGCAAGCTCCGCTGGCCCCGACTTTAATCCTGTTAGAATCCTGTTCCTCCCTGCCACTGGACGCATGTACCTGTGCATGAAGAGGTCGAGGTGGCGGAGGTGTGCCCAATTCGCAGTTTTGTGGGCCTCCGCAGCGGAATCCGGAGCTTTTGCCAGCCAACATGCAGCTCCCAAGATGGCGGCCGGGACAGAGAGTGCGGGTCTGAGCCACTGAAACTGAGCTTTCGCCCGGCGGGCTGTGACGAGTCCCAGAAGGCAGCCGATCATGGGATCAGAGGGGGCAACTCCTGCGCTTCGTACTGCCTGCTGTCTGCCACCCACCACCCTCCCCTCGACGGAGAGGGTGCTTTTGAAGGCCGAGGTTGTGGGGATCCAAGGTGCTCGTGAAGGCAGAGGCCGGGAGTGAAGCATGCCCCTGGCAGACAGTGCTGTGCGGCCTGTTTATAGGGCTATCAAAATCACCAGCGAGTGCGGACCCGGGCGTCTGCGAGTCCGCGCCTGCCTCCCAGTGTGTGGTGCTAGACCCGGAGGGCATCGGCGGTGAGTGATGCAATCTTGATCAGTGTATACTGCCTGGGGCACCGGGAACTTGAGACTTTACACGTTGTTTGGCCCTGTCTACTTGGAGGCACGCTCAGAGGACTGGGGCATCCTCGTTATATTTTGGCGAGTTGGGGGAGACTTGCTGCAGGGGCCAGACAGTTATGGTGCATAACAGAGCCCCCTGCCCTCCCAGACTGCCCATGCTGCTTCCTGACATCGGCGGATAGGAGCCCCTGCAGATGAGCTTCCAGCTTTTGGGGTCCTTTGCCAGCAGCTCGGCTTCACCATAGAAGCCTGTGTTCCCCTATTGCTTGTTGGAACTTGCCCAGGGTCACAGCACCTGGTGAGCTGAACTGAGGGCTCCCTGAATCGCTAGCCGGTGGGGTGTCCCTGGGCAGCCTTTCGGCACGTGGGGTCCTGGGTGAGCGTTGGCTTGCTCTCCTAACCTCAATGTTGAACCTTATGAGAAGGGTAGACATCGGTGGATCAGCTCGCTAGGGATTCATCACTTGCGAGGTCCTGCATTCTTCGTTCCTCTCTGGGTCACCTGTTGTCTGGAAGTAGAAGGGTGACCTGACCGGCACCTACTGCGACATCGTGGTCCTGACATTTGTACGTGGCTGAGCGGAGACCCCCATTTTCTCCTGGGCGGAAGGGAGCCCTGCTCCCCGTCTGGACACAGAAGAGATCCTACACGCAATCCGCGCCTCTCGGGAGAGTCTAGAGGGCAAATTTGCGGAGGTACAGGCGGAGGTCTCTTTCCTCCAACAAGATTTGCGCAGTCTCCGAGCAAGTGACTGTAGTTGAACAACATGTTTCAGAGCTTGAAGACACTTCGCGGACCACGGGTAAAGATGTGAAAGACCTTCAAGCCGCTGCGAAGGAGGTTGCCTGGAGAGTTGATGATGCCGAAAATAGGGCCCGGAGGAACAACCTGTGCTTTATGGGTTTTCCGGTAAATGCAGAGCGTATGGACCCAGGGCACTTTCTCATGACTTTTCTTAAGGACGCCCTACCAGCGGTGCAATTCTCCTCCTGCTTCGTTATAGGAAGGGCGCACAGGATGCCTGGGGTTCGGTCGCAGCCGGGGGCATCCCCAAGGCCGTTGATAGCTCGATTCTTGAACTTTCAAAATAGAGCTCTGATTCTCAGAGAGCTGCGGAAAAAAAGTGAGATCAAGTACAAGAACACGAAAGTGATGGTGTTCCCGGATTACTCGCGGGATGTCCAGAAGCAGCGGCGCACCTTCGATCCCATCAAAGTGAAACTTCGTGCCCTGGGGATCCAATATATGCTGATGTTCCCAGCCAAACTCAAAGTTATCTTTCAAGACCATACGTATTTTTTTCAGACGCCAGAGGACGCTTGGTCCTTGATTGAGGAGCGGCCCCAGCTGCGCCGTGCAGCGCCCTCTTCTGCTTCCCTGTCTGCTCCTCAGCAACCGGACACAGGCTGGGCGAGGCCTCCGGCGCAGAGGCCCTCCCAGACCTCCCTCAAAAACCAAGCGTTATGGTCCAACTTCAAAGTCTATGATGAACAATCGGTCTCAAAAATCCTTTCCTCTTTAAGCCCCAACAACTACTTCAACGACCCGCTCCTGTCAAAATGCCTTGCCGCTGCCTCTCAGGCTATCATCCACTCTTGGACGACAATAATCAACTCCTCGCTTCTACAGGGATCGATTCCTGACTCTCTCAAAGCCGGCCTGGTTGTCCCCATTTAAAAAAAAAACTACACTAGATCCTGCTTCTTCTGACAACTACAGACCTATCTCAAACATCCCTCTCCTAGCTAAAGTGTGCTGGAAAAATGTGTACAACAACAGCTGTGCCAACACATCACCAACTTCCACCTTCTAGACGACTTGCAATCTGGTTTCAGACCTGGGCACAGCACGGAAACCACACTCCTACACATTGTGGATGATGCTCTTCAAGCCCTTGACCAAGGAAAAAAGGGTCTCTTGATCCTCCTTGACCTATCCTCTGCTTTTGACACGGTTAACCACAAAATTCTCCTGAATCGCTTCAAACTTAGGATGGGCCTGGATGGCACTGTTCTGGCGTGGTTTGGGTCCTTCCTCCAGAACCGCTCACCGAGAGTCCTGATCAAAGGCTACCTATCTGCTTCCTCCCTGATTACAGTTGGAGTCCCTCAAGGATCAATCTTGTCCCCTTCCCTATTCAATCTTTACCTCGAACCACTATCAGAGGTGATGCGTACTGCCAATATCTCCTACCACATGTATGCCGACGACACACAGCTCTACATCAAAATCTCTTCTCCAGAGGACATCCGCTCCCTGAATGAGGCCCTGAAGCTGACGGTTCACTAGCTCACATCAAACCAACTTAAACTCAATGCCAAAAAAACAGAGTTCCTCTCAACCACCTAACGCCAATACAGACATTCAAGGTTGGATCAAGGCAATCACAGCGCTAAACTGCTCTCCTACCATTGTGGACTCTGCTAAATCCCTAGGAATTACCTTAGACGGCAACCTGAACATGCAGGGCCATAGCAACACGATGGCCAAAACTGCCAGACTTCATTTGAACTACAGAAGAAACCTGAAACCTTTCCTCGACCTCCCAGATCTAAAATTGGCAATTCAGGCTCTAGTCATTGCTAGGCTAGAATATAGTTGGTCCACCCTAGCAGGCCTACCCAAGACCTCTCTGGCACCCTTTAAAGCCTCCCTCAACGCTGCCGCCAGACTTCTAACTGGCTCTAAAAAGTTCGACCATATCTCGCCCCACCTTAAAGCTCTGAACTGGCTTCCTCTTGAGGCCAGTTTCCAATTTAAGCTGGCTTGCATCACCCACAAGGCTCTGTACTCCAAGTCCCCTGCTGTTCTCGCACAGAAACGTGTTTTATCCGGAGGAGCCAGAAACTCCCGGTCCGCCAGAGTCCTTTTGTTCCAACCCGCACGCTAGAATATGGAACTCACTCCCACCCGCCATCAGAAGAATACCGTCTCTAGCTCGCTTCAAAAAGGAGACCAAAACTTTCCTAATGGGCAAATTTCTCTCCTAATGCTCACGTTCATTCACCTCCGTAACCTGACTTTACCTATTGTTACGGCATTATCCCTTGGCTCCCTCTCCTTATGTTACCCACTGGCTCTTCCGAACAATACTCCAGGGTGCTAAGACTGCTTTTCTAACTTATTGTATCATTTTGTTCCTATCCCAAAAGGTAGTCGGATATTATGAATGTTTGTCATGCCATGTACTGTATCTTTCTAGTTGTTCCTTATCCCTTCTGCTCTCTTCCCCCTTTGTCCTGTTATCCCACCCGATACTACTGTAAAGCGGTCCGATACCCCTATGGGTCTGGTTCGCGCTCTATAAAACACCAAATAAATAAATAAATAAATAAATAAGGATCAAGCACCTGACATCAGTTGGGAACACACCAGGAAGGTCCCCGAGGTCGGGGAACCACAAAGGCAACATGTCGGACTTGGACGATGACACAGCTCTGGAGTGTGCCTCTCGGACTTCTTTAAGAACCAGTGTCCATGGAGACTCTGATCACTCGGGAAACTTTGATTCCCGGACTTCAGACGCTGCACACCCTCTCCTTGAAACTGGAGGCCTCGGGCGCGGACCCCTCGAATGGAGATCCCTGTTCGTTGCACCCCTGAACAATGGCGAGGAGGAATGAAACACTGGGGCCAGACGCCCTCAGACGAGACGTTGTATTGCCCCTGCGATATAAAGGACATTTGGACCTTTTTGCTGCACGTAAGGAAAGTATACAGTGGGTTGGATTTTTCTGTAGAATTATTTAGTTGAGCAAGTTGGGGGGGGGGCTACAGACCTCTGGGTGATCTACCTGCTCCAGTGTTGTCCTGTTGGCAAGTTTGGGAGTGGTGGGGGTGACTGCAGTGTGTAGGGAGGGGGGCCAGAGAGACGCTATTTTTCATTTTTGAACATTGAAGGACGATAATATGACCCTGAGGCCATCAGGACTCTGTGAGAAAGTGGCCTAACAAGGGGAAGTATATTGTGAGCTCTTCTTGTATCTCTTTTGCTCTAGTTCGCTTTAGGGAGTAGAGGGGGGTGACAGACCTCTTGTAGAATACCTGTGCCAGAGTTGTCACGTTGACATTTTAGGGAATGGTGCGGGTACCTGAAGCATTTAAGGAGGGGGATAAGCCGCTATTATATGACCACTGTGGGATATGGTTACTGCTAGAGCTGGGGGTTTTGATGTTTTTGTTGGTTCTGTTTTATTTCTTGAGTGTGGCACCAGAGAGAGAAGGAATGGGAAGGGGCGTTCCTTATGAGCAGGAGAAGGACCGTGTAATTTTACTGAGTGGCCATGATGACTGAAGAACACTTCACGGTCCTTACGTGGAATGTCAATGGCTTAGGCAACAAAATTAAGCGTGGTCTGTTCTGACTATATTAAACGACATGCACCTGATTTTGTACTTCTGCAAGAGACACATCTGTGGGGGATGAGTGTTCCCTTTTGGCCAGAGGGCACTACACCGTCCTGGGTCATGCGGGTTTCACTAAAAGCTCTGGAGGGGTTGCGATTCTCATCAAAAAGTCCCCCCCATTTCATGTCGCTCACAGGTTAATAGACCCAGATGGGACATATGTGGCGGTGCAGGGCACCCGGAGACGCAAGCAATGTTTCGGAGCAAGTTTATATGCTCCTCCACGATTGCAGCAACGCACGCTAGAGAAGCTCACAGGGCTTCTCCTGCTATCTAGGCCTGGTACACACATCCTGGGGGGAGACTTTAACGACGTTATCGAACCAATGACAGATCGTACACAACCACGGTTATGACACCATAACCCCACAGCACTGGCACAATTTCAATGCACATTGGGGTTGACTGATATGTGGTGATGACACCACCCGAATTGCCGGGCTTACTCTTATTTTTCGGGGCCACAAAGGCTTCTCGAGACTGGAATCAACTGCAATGGATCGCACACCGCTAGCCCCTCCTCCGGATCGCCCCTAAGGATTCTGGTACATGTAGCTCATAAGTGGTTCACCTCAGTAGGTGCAAGTAAGTACTTGTTGTAAGTTATACGCACTGCATATACCAGAATGCAGAGGGGCGATCCGGAGGAGAGGCTAGCAGTGTGCTCCCATCGTGGTTTTCCTGTGAGCCCCTAAGCTGACGAGTTTTTGGAGATGCACCTGCGCGCCAGAGGGGCAACGCAGCCTGTGACGGTTGTTTGGCGGCCTTCTCAACCACCCCAGAACTTTTCTCTACTGATGAGGGATACTATCCCGAAACACGAGCCATGTCTCGTGTCTAGAGATAATGGAAATATTAAGTACTTACTTACACCAACTTTGGTGAAACATTCACAAACTTTTTTCGAAACTGTTCAAGTTATACGCACTGACCTCCCTTCCCGCCACCGCCGCTTAGCCACGCCCCTTTTTGCCTTCTGTAACCCTCCCCGCTCCCGCCTCCCAGCTGCTCCGCCCACCCGCGCACTTGGCCTAAATGGCGACCGTGCGACGCAGGTGAGTGTGACCCACTTGTGGGACACCCCCGCGCCGCACGGCCACCAGCTGCTGCGTGTGCCCCCAGCCGCCTCTGCCTCGCTGCCGCCTCGTTGCCGGCTCCCGCCGCTGCGAGTGGTTTTTTGTACTATTTTTTACAGTGATTTGTGCTTGTCTTTTGTAACTTGTTTTCCCTTGTTTTTCCCCGCTTTTTCGTGCATTTGTGCCTGTTTTCTACTTTGTTTTCTCCTCCGTGTTGCCCTCCTTCCTTGTTGTCCGCCTACCGCCTTCCTCGACGCCCCCCGCCCTCCCTTCCCGCCACCGCCGCTTAGCCACGCCCCTTTTTGCCTTCTGTAACCCTCCCCGCTCCCGCCTCCCAGCTGCTCCGCCCACCCGCGCACTTGGCCTTAAATGGCGACCGTGCGACGCAGGTGAGTGTGACCCACTTGTGGGACACCCCCGACACCCCCGCGCCGCACGGCCACCAGCTGCTGCGTGTGCCCCCAGCCGCCTCTGCCTCGCTGCCGCCTCGTTGCCGGCTCCCGCCGCTGCGAGTGGTTTTTTGTACTATTTTTTACAGTGATTTGTGCTTGTCTTTTGTAACTTGTTTTCCCTTGTTTTTCCCCGCTTTTTCGTGCATTTGTGCCTGTTTTCTACTTTGTTTTCACCTCCGTGTTGCCCTCCTTCCTTGTTGTCCGCCTACCGCCTTCCTCGACGCCCCCCGCCCTCCCTTCCCGCCACCGCCGCTTAGCCACGCCCCTTTTTGCCTTCTGTAACCCTCCCCGCTCCCGCCTCCCAGCTGCTCCGCCCACCCGCGCACTTGGCCTTAAATGGCGACCGTGCGACGCAGGTGAGTGTGACCCACTTGTGGGACACCCCCGCGCCGCACGGCCACCAGCTGCTGCGTGTGCCCCCAGCCGCCTCTGCCTCGCTGCCGCCTCGTTGCCGGCTCCCGCCGCTGCGAGTGGTTTTTTGTACTATTTTTTACAGTGATTTGTGCTTGTCTTTTGTAACTTGTTTTCCCTTGTTTTTCCCCGCTTTTTCGTGCATTTGTGCCTGTTTTCTACTTTGTTTTCTCCTCCGTGTTGCCCTCCTTCCTTGTTGTCCGCCTACCGCCTTCCTCGACGCCCCCCGCCCTCCCTTCCCGCCACCGCCGCTTAGCCACGCCCCTTTTTGCCTTCTGTAACCCTCCCCGCTCCCGCCTCCCAGCTGCTCCGCCCACCCGCGCACTTGGCCTTAAATGGCGACCGTGCGACGCAGGTGAGTGTGACCCACTTGTGGGACACCCCCGCGCCGCACGGCCACCAGCTGCTGCGTGTGCCCCCAGCCGCCTCTGCCTCGCTGCCGCCTCGTTGCCGGCTCCCGCCGCTGCGAGTGGTTTTTTGTACTATTTTTTACAGTGATTTGTGCTTGTCTTTTGTAACTTGTTTTCCCTTGTTTTTCCCCGCTTTTTCGTGCATTTGTGCCTGTTTTCTACTTTGTCTTCTCCTCCGTGTTGCCCTCCTTCCTTGTTGTCCGCCTACCGCCTTCCTCGACGCCCCCCGCCCTCCCTTCCCGCCACCGCCGCTTAGCCACGCCCCTTTTTGCCTTCTGTAACCCTCCCCGCTCCCGCCTCCCAGCTGCTCCGCCCACCCGCGCACTTCGCCTTAAATGGCGACCGTGCGAACGCGCAGCGTTGACGCGCAGCGGGCGCGCCGATTGTGCGCCGAAGGCGCGCCAAAGGTAAGCCCGTCTGCGCCCGTCCGCGACCGGAACGCGACCAGCGCCAGGACCCCTGGCCCCCACCGACGGAAGCCGACCCGACGAACCTACAGCGCCGCCGACCTCACCGCACTCAACACCGGCCACATCCCAGGATGTCACCGAGCCGCCCCGAAGCACACCCACGGACCCTTCAGCTGCCTCGCCTGCAAGTTCACCTGCATCCGGACCTTCCCTGCACCCGACAAGCCGAACTCCAGCAGCACCCACCTCAAGTGCATCCTACTCAACACCCGCTCCGTCCACAGACACGCCGTAGAACTCTGGAACCTGCTCGACACCACCGCCCCCGACGTTGCCTTCATCACCGAGACCTGGATGAACGCCTCCTCAGCCCCAGACATCGCCATCGCCATCCCAGAGGGATACAAGATCACCCGGAGGGACCGCGACAACCAGACCGGAGGAGGCATCGCCATCATCCACAGAGACACCATCCGCATCACGACCAACACCGACGACACCCTCACCACCGCTGAACACCTGCACTTCCAGATCCACACCAACCCGAAGACCACCCTCAGAGGCACCCTGATCTACCGACCCCCGGGACCGCGCACACGATTCAGCGAGGACATCGCCGACTTCGTCAGCCCGCACGCTCTCCCCTCCGCCGACTACATCCTCCTGGGGGACCTCAACTTCCACCTGGAGAACAACAACGACCGCAACACCATCACCCTGCTCGACAACCTCGACAACCTCGGACTCAAGCAACTGGTGACCACCCCCACCCACCTCGCCGGACACACACTCGACGCCGTCTTCTCATCCAGCAAAGACGTCACCTTCAGCCACGCAACAGGACTCCACTGGACGGACCACAGCTGCGTCCACTTCACCTTCAGAAGAACGACGATCCACCACCGCCAGCAACAGGTTGCCCGAAGAAGCTGGAACAAGATCACAGCCGACCAGCTCACCGCCTCCCTGAGCCTGCACCCTCCCGCCAACTCAGCGAACCCCAGCCAGGCCGCCGACAACCTCACGAAGTGGATCAGCAACTGCGCGGACGAACTCGCCCCTCTAAGGACCCCGCCCAGCAGATCCTGCAGCAGAAAAACACCATGGTTCACCGACGAACTCAAGAGCTCCAAGAAGAACTGTCGAGCCCTCGAGAAAGCCTGGAGAAGGGAACCAACGACGGACAACATGACCACCCTCAAGCTCGCCACCCGGAAACACCACCAACTGATCCGCGCCACCAAGAAAAATGCATACAAGGACCGGCTGGACAACAACGCACACAACTGCAAGGAACTCTTCAACATCGTGAAAGAGCTCTCCAACCCCAACGCCGGAAACAACGACATCACACCGTCGCAAGACCTCTGCAACTCCCTCGCGTCCTACTTCCACAACAAGATCACGGACATACACAACAGCTTCAACAACCAACCAACGCAAGCCACAACCGCAACGACGCCACCCACCACCACCCTCCGCACCTGGACTCCGATCAGCACCGAAGACACCATCCGCACCATGAACTCCATCCATTCCGGATCTCCGACTGACCCCTGCCCTCACCACGTCTTCAACAAGGCCGACGCTGTCCTCGCACCCCACCTGCGGGACATCATCAACACCTCCTTCGACTCCGCCACCTTCCCTGAGAGCTGGAAGCACGCCGAACTCAGCGCTCTCCTCAAGAAACCCACAGCAGACCCCACCGACCTCAAGAACTACCGTCCCATCTCGCTCCTCCCGTTCCCGGCCAAAGTCATCGAGAAGACCGTCAACAAACAGCTGGCCGCCTTCCTCGAGACGAATGGATCCCTCGACCCCTCACAGTCCGGCTTCCGAGCGAACCACAGCACCGAGACCGCCCTCATCGCCGCCACCGACGACCTTCGAACTCTGATGGACAACGGAGAAACAGCGGCCCTCATCCTCCTGGACCTCTCCGCGGCTTTCGACACTGTCTGCCACCGCACCCTAGTACAGCGCCTCAGCAACATCGGAATCCAGGAGAAGGCACTGGAATGGATCACCTCCTTCCTCGACGGAAGAACACAAAGAGTCCGCCTACCACCGTACAAGTCAGAGGCCACCAAAGTCATCTGCGGCGTACCCCAAGGATCCTCGCTGAGCCCAACCCTCTTCAACGTCTACATGAGCCCCCTCGCGGCCATCGCACGCCAACACAACCTGAACATCATCTCCTACGCCGACGACACCCAGCTGATCCTCTCCCTGACCAACGACCCCGCCACCGCCAGAGCCAACCTGCACGAAGGGATGAGAGACGTAGCCGAATGGATGACGACCAGCCGCCTGAAACTGAACTCAGACAAGACGGAGGTCCTCATCCTGGGCTCCACGCCCTCCGCCTGGGACGACTCCTGGTGGCCCCCCGCCCTGGGCACCGCACCCAAACCGACGGACCACGCACGCAACCTGGGCTTCATCCTGGACTCCTCCCTCTCCATGACCAGACAAGTCAACGCCGTCTCCTCGTCATGCTTCAACATCCTGCGCATGCTACGTAAGATCTTCCGGTGGATCCCCACCGAGACGAGGAAGACGGTCACCCAAGCCCTCGTCACCAGCCGACTGGACTACGGCAACGCCCTCTACGCCGGAACCACTGCCAAACTCCAGAAGAGACTCCAGCGGATCCAGAACGCCTCGGCGAGACTCATCCTCGACATCCCCCGACGCAGCCACATCTCCGGACACCTGAGAGATCTGCACTGGCTCCCGGTCAACAAGAGAATCACCTTCCGGCTCCTCACCCACGCGCACAAAGCCCTACACGACCAAGGCCCGAGCTACCTCAACAACCGGATCAACTTCTACACTCCCAAGCGCCTCCTCAGATCAACCAACCACGCCCTCGCCGCCGTCCCCCGCATCCGAAGAGCGACAACAGGAGGAAGATCCTTTTCCTACCTGGCCGCCAAGACCTGGAACGCACTTCCGACCAATCTGCGCCTGACCCAAGACCACCTCTCCTTCAGGAGGAAGCTCAAGACCTGGCTGTTCGAGCAGTAGCGGCACCCCCCCCCTCCCAGCGCCTTGAGACCCTACGGGTGAGTAGTGCGCTCTACAAATGACCTGATTGATTGATTGATTGATTGATTGCATATACCAGAATGTAGAGGGGCGATCCGAAGGAGAGGCTAGCAGTGTGCTCCCATCGTGGTTTTCTTGTTAAAGGGCTCCCGTGAGCCCCTAAGCTGACGAGCTTTTGGAGACGCACCTGCGCGCCAGAGGGGCAACGAAGCCTGTGACGGTTGTTTGGCGGCCTTCTCAACCACCCCAGAACTTTTCTCTACTGATGAGGGATACTGTTAGGGTTCGAGGGAGAAGAAGGAGACCTTGAGCTGTGTTCAGGGTCAGACCACGGACCTGTGAGGCGCACTTTTCACACACTCCCTTAGCTCTCTAAAGGAACGTCTCGCACGTAGCCCGACGCTTGGCTTACTGACTTGTTCCGTGACCACGCCCCTTCCTACTTCCGCATTGTTCCCGGCTCGGCGCTGCTTCTTCGGCGTCTTCGTGGTTTGGTGTACCGCTGCCCGGGTCCTCGACTCAGCTTCCCTCAGAGTCAGATTCCTCCTGGAGGTGTAGCGGTATTTCCTTTTTCGCAGCATCCCCCTTGGCTGCATTTCCTTCCCCGCCTATTTGTTACGCGCCTCATTTGTTTGACTTGTGTGCCATCTATCCTGTACTGTGAGAACGGGAGTTTTCACTGCCTCTGTTTGGCACACTGCTTGCATAAATTATCCTCACCCTTCCTTGAGGGAGTAGTCGTTCCGCTCCATATTCCCCCGTGGAGCCCGACGGCACACCTCATCGAGTGTGTGTCTGCTCCGCCCTGCTTTGGCAAACAGGGCCAGTCGGAACACCTCGGACCCCATCCTTTCTGCGAGGGAGTAGCTGTTCCGTTCCATTATTCCCCGTGGAGCCGGACGGCACACCTCATCGAGTGTGTGTCTGCTCCGCCCTGCTTTGGCAAACAGGGCCAGTCGGAACACCTCGGACCCCATCATTTCTGCGAGGGAGTGGCTGTTCCGTTCCATTATTCCCCGTGGAGCCGGACGGCACACCTCGTTGAGTGTGTACCTTTTCATCCGCCCCGCTGTGGCCAACTGGGCCGGTCGGAACACCTCAAACCCTTGTCCCTTTAGTTTGGCTACTTTCCTTGTCCTAGGCCTTATCTCTCCGAGCTACTTTGTTTACACGCTATCCCCTTTTGCCCATCCACCACAGTTCTCCTTGGATGAATGGTGAATGAATGTGTGTTATGGTTACCTCAGCCCGAGACCTCCTGTTAGGGTACAGATAACCTATCCTCGTTCCAGCCATACACAAAGAGGTACCTGGATATTTGGTGATCCTCCTCTTCAAGGAGTCTTCCAGACGGACTCTGGTGAGTGTGAGACGATACTGAACACAGCTCAATGTATAATATGTTCTAAAGTGATATAGCATTATTTGGTGGTTACTGTTTTTTTTCCTTCCAGCATCTGCGTTCCCTGGCTGCCCTTCTACACGACCTCAATCCTCATCTTATGGGGAGAGTGGTGGACACTCCTTGGTTTTATTCCCCCATACTTTTTGAGAGCAGTATCTCAGAGTGAGTTTCACTATTCCCCTTTGAGGGCTGCTTTTTGGAAGTTGGGGGTATTTATCTTCGCTCCTGTGGAGTCTGGCGACTGTTCCTGACAGGATACTATCCCGAAACACGAGCCATGTCTCGTGTCTAGAGATAATGGAAATATTAAGTACTTACTTACACCAACTTTGGTGAAACATTCACAATCTTTTTTCGAAACTCTTCAAGTTATACGCACTGCATATACCAGACTGCAGAGGGGCGATCCGGAGGAGAGGCTAGCAGTGTGCTCCCATCGTGGTTTTCCTGTTAAAGGGCTCCCATGAGCCCCTAAGCTAACGAGCTTTTGGAGATGCACCTGCGCGCCAGAGGGGCAACGAAGCCTGTGACGGTTGTTTGGCGGCCTTCTCAACCACCCCAGAACTTTTCTCTACTGATGAGGGATACTATCCCGAAACACGAGCCATGTCTCGTGTCTAGAGATACTGGAAATATTAAGTACTTACTTACACCTACTTTGGTGAAACATTCACAAACTTTTTTCGAAACTCTTCAAGTTATACGCACTGCATATACCAGAATGCAGAGGGGCGATCCGGAGGGGAGGCTAGCAGTGTGCTCCCATCGTGGTTTTCCTATTCTCGAGACTGGATTATCTCTTTGCACCTGCAGGCGAGGTCGCTGGGGTGGACACAATAGAGTATTTGGCCTGGGGCATTTCGGATCACTCCACACTCTTGCTGACAACTGAAGGAAAGCAGGCCGCCAGTTAAACTGCAGACTAAGCTCCTGGGACCTCAAAGATGAAAAGGTGGCGGATGAATTACGAGTAGAATCGAAACTGTACTTTAAAGACAAAAATGGTTCAGTCCAATCGGCGGTCATCCTATGGGAGGCCTACAAGGCGGTTCTCCGAGAGAGAGCACAGAATATTGTGGCCCATAAAAAGAAAAGGGAAATCCAAGAGCTGGCGACTTTGGAGGCCAATCTGCTGCATTTAGAAGGTAAACTTATTGATAATACAGACGCCCAAGCGCTGGCCCAGATAGAAATTACCAGACGGGAGTACTATTCGTTGGCAACCAACGTAGTCCGATCGCAACAGCTGGCTGTCGTTCACCGGCTCTATGAAACGGGAGATAGGGTGGGGAAACTCCTTGCATGGTTGGGCAGAAAGGAGCTTGAGGCAAGGTGGGTAGGCGCTATTAAGGATCGCCAACAGGTGTATATTACACCCACAGATATAGCAGGGGCATTTACTAAGTACTATAAAGACCTTTACACAGCCAAAATGCAGGTGAGCATAGACCATATCACTCAATATTTGGACGCAATCCAATTGCCATTGCTGTCCCAAACAGATAGAGACAAGCTCGAGGAAGACCTCACTCTTGAAGAAATTACTGAGGCATTTGGTTGGCTAAAATCTGGTAAGACCCCTGGTCCGAATGGACTTCCAGGGGAATTAGTATATTAGCCCCGCACTTATTACAGATGTACTGGGGGGGGGGGGGAACATCCTTTACAATGCAACTTTTACCACGCAGTGCCTTTACGACGCAACTATTACAACGCATGTTATCACAACGCATAGCGCTGGGGGCGCTCTAGGATAGGGAATAGATTTAATTTACTATCCAACACCTTCCCTACTATCCACGGGGACTGGAGTTGGAATAGTAAATTAAACTATTCACTATCCATCACCCCTTAACGATATGCGTTGTAACAGCATGCGTTGTAAAAACTGCGATGTAAAGGCATGCGTGGTAAAACCATGCGTTGTAATGTCATACATCCGTACCTGGACTCCAAGAAACAAGGGTGCTTGCCTCCGGATCTTCAGACGGCCACCGTGGTGGTTACCCATAAGCCTGGGAAACCGCCGGAGGAGTGTGGATCCTACCGTCACATATCCTTGCTTAAGGTCGAAACTAAAATTCTGGCCACAGCACTTGCGACGTGCCTTCTGAAGGTCATTGCCACCCTGGTCCACTGTGACCAATCTGGATTCATGCCTGGGCGAGTGACCCGCTTTAATCTGCGACGCGTGGCTAACTGGGTGGACACAATTCAAGGCCGCGAGGCTCCACATCTACTCCTTTCTTTAGATGCCGAGAAGGCATTTGACACCATTCACTGTCCCTTTATGTGGTGTGTTTTGGAGAAATTTGGTTTCGGCCCCGTGTTCAGGGAGTGGCTGGTTCTCTTATATAATGCACCTGAAGCTAGAGTGCGTGTTAATGGGGTATTATCTTCCAACTGGGCTATCCAACGCGGTACCAGGCAGGGTTGTCCCCTATCGCCCTTACTATTTGCACTCATTTTGGAGCCCCAGGCCTGTATAGTTCGATCTACCCCAGGCTTAGGGGGCTTTCTCGACGACTCCGGCCACCTTGCAGAGGAACGCATATCGTTGTATGCGGATGATATTCTGCTATATGTGACGGACCCAGCTGAAACTCTTCCTAAACTTCTTCGACTCTTTGTAGATTATGGTTGTCATGAGGGGTATAAGATTAACTGGAATAAATCCACCTTGTACCCAGTGCCAGGGGTGTCGACACCTCGGTCCTATCCGAGCTGTCTGAAGGTGTCTCCGGATGGGTTCCAATATCTGGGATTGTATATCACTATTCATACTCTGTCTTGCTTACAACACAATATTCTATGTATCTTTTCCAATTTTCAAGACGACGTTAAGAGGTAGAGGAGACTCCCTCTGACGATCATGGAGCAGGAGGCAATGTAAAAAATGACCACTCTTCCGCAGTTGTTATACATTTTACAGAATATGTACTGCAAAATACCAGATGCCATATTTGCATCCCTTGATGGGGAACTCCGTACCCTCCTTTGGGATGGGGCCCACCCACGTATAGCGTTGAAAACGCTACAACTGAATCCGTATAATGGGGGCCTGGCCCTACTGGAGATTAGGGCCGACTATAGGGTAGCACATCTTATTATAGTCAATGAACGGGGCCACGCTCCGGGTGATCATCCCGCTTACCGGTTGGAGCGACTTCAATTCCAAGATCATGCATATCGACATTACCTGTATGGTGGGCCGGGTACCGCCTGCCTCCTCCTGGCCACGCAACGGACGGTAGAAGCATGGAAACGCGCAGAGAAACAGATGCAATGGGACAAGAAACCCACTAGACAGACTTCATTCACTATGGGCAGGGATCCGATTGAAGGAAATTAGGAAACTGAGAGGTTTCCATAGTTGGGACTTAATAGGAATCTCCAAAGTCGGAGATGTACTGGACAAAGGCAAATTGGCGTCCTTCGCCTCCCTGCAGGCGTCTTACCAACTTCACTCGAACCAACACTATGCCTATCTCCGGTTCCGGCATGCCTGGCGAGCCAAAGGGCTTGCGGAGGTGACGCTCCCGGAATATGCCCCTTTAGAGGGAAGACTCCTCCAGGAAGAGATTCCTTATAAGGCTATCTCACTAACCTATAGGACACAAATTAATAATATTCCCAACAACGTAGGCCCGCTCAGGGTAAGATGGGAACGTACTACCGGCCCGCTAGAAGACCTTGATTGGGAGGCCGCCCTTATGCATCCCCGTGAAGTGGCGATCAGGCTGCGACTGCGCCTTGTACAGTACAAAATCCTTCATAGGGCTAACTTTGATAGGGCAAGAGCAGAGTACCCAGAGTGCCTTCGATGTCATGCAGAGCGGGGAACATTCATACACACACTCTGGGAGTGTACTCAGATACAAATGTATTGGTCCACAGTGGTGCGGGAATTGAATACTATATTGGGGGCTCACCTGGAGGTAAAACCTCGCTCTATACTATTGGGGATCAACACGGAAGTAGATCTTCCACGATAGAAGCTTCTCTTGGTCAATTTGGGATTGGTAGTTGCCAAAAGAGACATAGCTCGCTACTGGGGCGCTTCCCAAAACCCTACCATACAGGAATGGAGGAACTGTTTAAATTTGTATATGGTGGCGGAGAAAACAACATATATAGTGCGGGATGTCCTCGAAAATTTCGTAAAATAAGGACTCCCTGGTTACGTACTATGGCTTGGAGATTGAGTTGGGGGAGGAGAGATCAAGCCTGTCAGGGGGGAGCTGGGGGGGGGCGGGAATTGCACCTGGGCTGTCCTACTGCCTGCATTGTCGACAGATCTGTTACCAGTTATTGAGGGGTCTTCCAGTATATGTACCTATGTAATCATACGTTGGGGAGCCCCGTCCTTGCTCGGGTAGGGGGTCACGACCTGTTCTATCCATCAGCAATTGTCAATGTGTATTGATGCCTGGTTATTTCACACTCATGAGTAATGTATTTCTTGTTTAAATGCAAATAAAAATATTAATTACAACAAAAAAAAAAGAGAATATGGATGGACTTTGGTTCCCTGCACTAGCAAATTAAAAATAAAACACTAGTCACCTGCCTTCACCGTGTCATGAATAATAATAATAATCATCGTGGATTGGACTTTATTTTGCCATATAAACAAAATAGTACATTAAAATAAGTACTTCTTAAATTAATTAAAACATTAACCCACAATCGTATTGAACATAATTACAGAGTCAATGTTACAGGTGAGAATAAATTAGGATATTTGTCACCCTAACAGGTAACATTCACTCTTCTCGGGTCAATTAGGAAGACTTATGTTAACAAAGACTTTGCAAAAACATTTTTATATTCGTAGGCTGCAAAGAACAACTGCAGCAAACATGCATAGAGTGATTAGGAAAACGAGCTGACCGACCCAATAACAATATTCTAAGTTATGAACTGTCTAGATAACGTTTATGCCAACAATCACAACAAATAAATAGATTTGAGAAAAGAGATCAACCGTGAAGTGCTACAACGTAGCACGACTTAAATCGCACCCGGCTTCCATCCACCCATTCCAAAAATATGTTTCCCCTAAAATCGATAAAAATGAAATGCAAACATTAAACTTCCAGATAGCAATTCGGACACTGTTTTTTAAATCAGTACGTTTGCTCATATTCCGCTGACAGCTCGTGATGTCAGAAACACACTAATAAAAATTTAAAAAAATTGAGTTGTGTGTTACAATACAAATATTACGTGTGGTAGTGCAAACACGTCCAATGCCAGTTGCACTTAGAGTAGCCATGTCACAATCCATGTCGGAAGGACATGATGTTTTCAGTCCAGGCCATTCTTTTTATGGCACAAAGCGTCTTGGTCCACTTCAACTAAACAAGCACGCCTGAAAAGAATTCTCTGTTAAGGGAATGAAGCGAAATAAAGACGTTGGGTGCTGTCAACCCCAAGAGACCGAAAAGGTTCCAGCATTCCACGGTCCGATTACATTTTTGGTAAGACAGACAAGTCCGTAATAATTGCAAGTAAGGGTGTGGAAATATAGTGGTGCCTTGTGAACAGTTAACACAAACAGAAACTTTTCAGGATGCCTCTTAGTTGGTCCCAAACGGTAACTAAATGAGCAGCAACAATGCAAGTGTGAAACATGGGACCTGTGTGTCGAAAGTACAGGCAGAATAGTTGCAAGAAACAAAAGCGAATTTAAAACTGGTATTCTGGCACTCATTTCTTACATGTGGACAAAAGTGACACCCTACCCCACTGCCTCCCAGACAGACTTCACAATAGCCCTCTTAAAACACATTCTACCCACAATCAACATGCCCCATTAAGGACCCAACGAAATTCATACATGTCACCCCTAACCCTGAATGGACTCCATTGGCTCCTCTTAACGGCCCTTACCCTCTTCAGGAACAGCTGCATCATTTACAAAGCAAACACAATGAGATGATGGCCCTCGCACTGAAACTTTTCAGACACTCACCCCCAGTAACTATTGGATCCAGGTTAAATCCATCATCCTTCTTTTGCTCACTTCGCCACCCCAGTTCAGACCCAGCCATATGCAAATCAGTCTTGATCCTGTTCCTCGTGGGAATAGTCCAGCTTGAACTGCCAAGCCAGGTCTTCTGGACCAAAAACAAGCATCATGGGACAGGTTTCGGGGTAACACCCCTCTTCAGTGAGGCTAGCTTGAATCCAGTGGCACAGTGAGCAAGGTCCCATTGACCCCACAACAGAATTGGCCCTACTAGGGCTTACTAAAGATTTACCCAAGTTGATCTGTCGATTCACGTAAATGGCCCTACTGCTAGCCAAACGCCAGGTGGCAATACGATGGATGTCACCACTGCGACTACATGGTTAAAAGACATGGCCTATTGCCACAATAGCATTGAGGAATGCAGTAACCTGGTACATCCTAGGGCATGACCACAGGGAATTTTGGGAACCCTATAGAACCTACTTCAATCGTACCACAGTACTACGCCATCCCTTCAAAACTCAGATACTAGAGGGTGCTTGTTTTGAACCATTCCCTCAATCAGCAGACAATGTATGTATGTATGTGACAGGATAAACAGCCGTCACCCCGCATCCGTAACCCGGCATGCGGTTACGACCAACGCATATCATTACCCTGCAAGTCATTTCAAAGACTTGCGTAGGGGGAGAAGGTGTTGGATTTTAAATCCAACACCTTCCCTGCAGTCCACACAGACTGGAGTTGGAATAGTAAATTTTACTATTTCAACATCCAGCGCCCCCCATCCGCAAGTCGTTGTTACGAATTGCGGGTAAGGGAATGCGTTGTTACAACGCGGTCGTTGTAACAACCGCGTTGTAACAACATGCGGGGTAATGGTATGCGGGGAAAAGCGGCATATCCATGTGACAGTGCCATTAAGAGAGGGAATACACATTGATAGTTGATTATTTATCTTTGATGTGCCTGTACATATGCTATTGGAATTGTAACCTGTATATTTACTTGCGATATTGATGTCAATTGTGCATAAGATGCATACGTTTTCTTTCCTTGTTCATGCAAAAATTAAAATTTATATCTCTCTAATTGTGAATTTTGTACACTTTTTTTTTTTTAGTTACTGATCCGAGTTGTATCAATTATTAACGAGTAAATAAATATGCAAAAGTATTTTTTTTTAAAGCACCCGGGGAGAGGAAGCAACATGAAGGAGGGTGGGGGGGACAGCCTAGCTACACTGGGGAATGTGGGGGCAACAGCAAAGGAACAGAGGAGGGAAGGAGGTAACACTCAAGCAACACGGGAGAGGACACGAAAGTAACAGTTGGGGTGTGCTGAAGGGGAAGCGAAAGCAAAGGAGGGAGGGCAGCACAGAAAGCATCATAGAGATTATGGAAAAGCAACACAGATGGCATGGGTAAGGAGAAGCAATAGGGAAAAAGACATGGGCGAGCTCAAGAGGAGGAGGATGGTGAGAAGCAGTCTGGCAAAGAGAGCAACATGGAGTGCACTGGAAGAGAAGTACATGAGGGAGACAGTTACGAAACGCACAAACTCTGAGTGCTTCACACTAAAGAAATAAGCATTGGAATAGCCAACAGGTCTCGCTTTTGGGACATTATAAGTATTTAGTTATGCAGCACAATATCCTTGGTGCAACAACATAAACTGTTGGAAGGCTAAACACGTATAAGGTCCCAAAGGTGAGACCTATTGGCTATATGCCAACGCTTGTTTGAATTTGAAGAGGCACTGTCATATTTATATGATGTTTGTATAGGATCTACAAAGCAGGCATGTTCAGGGATTAGCTCGTGCACAGGCTCTAAGATCCAAGCTAGACCCCTGGCTCTCCCTGTTCATTTATAAGGTCACCCACCTCTAGTTTGCTCAGGGGTCGCAATTACCATTTGGATGGTTTTCACTGCATCCAGGGTGCATTTAAAATCTCAAACTTCATTAAATTACGGCCGGTCAACCCTGCCAGAATTGAACAGGGGAAAAGTATATGGCATTTACCGTACAATGATGATTTTTGTTCCGAAAGCACCAAAATCCGCATGCTATAACCTGGACACGCACAATAGGTGCTATTTACCACACCTGATATTATAATATTTTAGTACTTAGTGGCTAGGTCAAACATACAGGAGCGAATTCGCTCGATTATAAGCAATGTAAGGGTTTTTGCGGTCTGGCTCCACCGAGCATCTGACTTTGGGCCTGGAGAACCAGTGTTCAGGTCTCGGCGCCAAGTGTACAAAATAAGCGCCGAAAGCTGAGAGCCGAGACACACAGAACGCTCTTCACTACCGTCATCACATGTGTGCAGAACCGAGCCCAACTTGGAGACACCCAGCCGGCGAGAGCACCGAGCTGGAATGCAGCAATGAGGGGTTATTCACAGGCTACAGTACAGGTGATGCACCGCAAAAGTGTGTTTTAGCAAAGATACGGCAGATCCGTGTCCACGCAGGAGCCTGTCGCCAGAAACAGAAACTCAATTAATAACAAGCACTGAAACACAAAAGCCGCCCGCAGCCGTGAAAGTGAAACAGTACTCCGGGTTAACAAGTGGGAGTGGTGGGGGGAGTGCGGCCGAGAGAACACACAGTGATTCCCTTGGGGGAACGATCCTTGGGCACCATCTGTTTGGAAGTTAATTACAAACAGGTGTTGCCAAAGCTCGCTCCCGCAAGGGATTCGCCAAACGTGCACGCGATGTCATTGAAAGCAATGCAATGCGTGCAAGTTTTTGCCTGAAAAGGCGAAGCGATTTCTAAAGGTCTTTTTCCTATGCAGAGCATGCGCGCTGCGTGGGCGAGACCGAAAAAGTAGTGCTTGAAAAGCAAGCAGTGGAACCTGTGATGCCAGCCAATCGAAGAGACTGTAAAAAGGCATTGTGCCATGGAAGGGACAAACATGAAATTGACAAGCTGGGACGCAAATAGGAAGGAAATAAGACTGACAAGGAAAGTCAAACTATGAGGAGCAATGAGTGAGCTTTAATCCCCTCTATTTCTTGGTAAGACACTAAATGCCTCCCAACAGACATTGCATGCATTGTCTAGTAAAGTCGACCTAAAAATCCACAGTAAAAATTCTGCTCCCCTATGTGGCAGGTACTAGAGATCTATTTATAACTGAATATCTAATAGAAAATAAGCACTCGCTTCAAATCAGT
Organism: Lissotriton helveticus; assembly: GCF_964261635.1. Taxonomy (NCBI): domain Eukaryota; kingdom Metazoa; phylum Chordata; class Amphibia; order Caudata; family Salamandridae; genus Lissotriton; species Lissotriton helveticus. Next base: position 2,118,905,139 of record NC_136061.1, on the reverse strand, counting down.
AAGCATACATTAAGGACAACATCGTATTCCATGATGGCACTGGCTATCTGAAATCATCAGTATTATTTCCCTCAGGAGTAAATTTATGGAGTACTGAGACAACACAACCTACGATCTCTACATAGCAACAAATCCAGCAGCAAAACAATCCATAACAAACGGATCAAACAATAGTAAGAAATCCCAAGGAAGGAAACAGATAGATATCAGTTTATTGAGACATTCTCAAAAGGATATTCACAACAGACAGGTGGTGTAAGTGGTGTAAAACGTTGCAATGGTCAGAATAACGACCGATAGGTGTACACAAAAGCAACAAAGTGTCAAAAATGATGAACAGTCTTTTCAGTTTCATATTTAGAGATTACTTGCGATTTCACTGTATCCCACAGGGGTCGGCATAGAACCCTTATGCATGGGTGAGACCCTTGCCCATCTGGATAGTGTAATGTATTGCAAGTCTATCATAGCATACTCATTGGATTTCCGGTCAAAAAAACTTCTAATAAGATTCTCAGTGTAGGCGACAGTGTGGCAGAGAAGGCACATTCTTATACATACTCTGGGAGTGCACCCACATTTTTAAATATTGGAAAGCAATACACCACTGTATGGAAGAGACCTTGGGACAAAACCTGGCCCTGGAGGCTAAAAGAGGTTTATTAAATATTTGGGAGCCATCGGACCTGAATATGTTTGCCAAACAAAACATAGCTAGAATGTGGGGGGCGCAGCGTGTTCCATCTGTAAATACCTGGATGAAGGATATGGACTGGTGTATTTTTAGGGAAAAAACTGTATATGTCTCCAGGGGATGCCCCAAAAAATGGACACAAATATGGGGTAAATGGAATGCATACAGAGGGGATATCTATACTTTGCCGCTTCTTCCCCCCCTCTCTTCTCTGGATGTACCCCTAGTAATGTATAAAATGCTTGCCTCATGTATTAATGGTAGAAACCCGAACATTCCAAAATGGTGTCATCATATGACCCTTGTGCAACAAAGCTGAAGAGTGTAATGTTGGCAAATGTCATCAATTAAAAAGTTATAAAAAAAAAAAACTTCCAATAGCTCAGTTTTTTAAACACCATAGAAAGAATGCTTACAAGCATATACGGAAATTGCCACTGATCTATTTAATCACCATGTGCGAGGAGGATTTGGATCTGTCCAATTCAATCCTTCATACCCATGACCTGTTTAATCCCCAGTCCAACACATCAGTCAAGAAGGCCACATGCTATCCAAATTTCTGTCCCAAACTCAGTGGATAATGTTGTACCATCCCGTTACAAAACTCTCTAGAAAGTCTGCTGTTCCAGCCATTGCCTCTCCTATACTTGGTGGGATTCCGTTCTACGCAACCCAACATACCTTGAGCGACACAGGACTTATTAAAACTCTCTTACTGCAGCATTCTGCAACATGTACTAACCACTTCGATAGCCCCTCCAAAACAAGATGTCTGAAACTTTACTATCTACTTTGCCCTTACCTAAGCAAGACACGTCAAGGCAATGCATACGGTTACAACATTCACATAACTTATGGGGCTCTATATCCTTAACAGACCATCAAAAAAGGCAAAACCCTCCGTGGTCCACTATTATAACCTCTGGAAAACTCAGAGGGTCATTAAAACTCATCCTGCTCTCCGGCACTATTTGCTTGGACTCAGACACTACTTATGATGTAATAGAATCCACTTCTGGTTTGAGCATCAGGTTTCTGATGCTCATGTAGGGGTGCTGCCTGCCTCTACCTATATATAATTAATGGGCCCTCTTATATATGTATCCCACATGGGTAGGCTTTCCTGTTTTCAGTTTCTATTTATTCTGGTGGGGTTTTTTTCAGTGTTTTCAACATCTTAAAAAACAGTTGTTATCAGTGGTTACACATTTTCTCGCCACCTAAAACAACAGAAAAAGTGTTTTTCCGGTGTTTATGGAACGTTTTGCTTTTATTATTGCTTTGCTTTCTGCACTGAAAGTACATGGCATATAGACAGTGTACTTATAGTGTACATGAGGTCCAAATAGATTTTTGCTAATTAGTCTTTTTGTAGTACACCATACAATACTTCTTCAGTGAGTCTTTGCGTCATGTGCACTCGCTCTTTCCTTCCCTTGTAAACTTCTGTGAGAAGGCTCTCTCAGCATTCATATCCCCTTGGGCTGAGAACCATCAGCTAAGGGACACAGTTGGGATGACTCTTTTTGTGATGCCACATAAAGCACGAAATGAAATATTTGCGTTTTAATTCATGTGCATAAGAAAACAGTGCACCAGAATGGACTAAAAAGTCAATAGCATCCCTCATTACCTCTGAAGATTGTAAAGATGCTTTCAGCATACCATTTAACAAGTGGCAAGGATCTCCTACAGGGAATCACTTCAGCTTGGGTATCAATTTTGACACGTCATCACACAACTTTTTTATATATGTAGCTGAATCACTGCAAATACAAACAATATCACTCCAATCTTTGTTAAACTTGGAAAGAAGCTTTTTTGCAGAGCATTACAAGTGACACTGCGTTCCATGTTTTCCAAAAGTCTGGTGTCATGTTTTCATTAATATCCCAGATGTTTGGTGATATATATATATACGTGTCACTATACCTTGCGTTGAATGTTTAAAGCCTGAGAAGTTGGCAATTCACCTACTATCAATACTGACCCACTAGAAACTATGGTCTGATGCATTAAGGGTTTTTACCCATTCTCTGTGGGTAAATGTGATGACACATATTAGGAAAGATTTTTATGAGACCAGCCATTTTACCTATCAGTGAAAGAATCAAATGCAGCCAAAATATCAAATAGGAGTTTGATATTTCCCGATTCTCTATAGTTCATAAAATAATTAAACTAGACCTAAAACAAGAAACTAAACCCTGCATCTTTAGACCAAAGGACACAAAACTAAAAAAGTAAAAAGAAGAAACAATATTTTAGTGGCATCCCTAAAGAACAACACTCAAGCAGAATAATGTTAGCCAGTCTTTCTTACTGCTAGCTTGTATAACAAAGTTACATTGTATTGACCCCTTCAGGAAGAAAAAAATTACTCTTTCGCTCTCTTTTTCCTTTTTTTGAATGGCATTTAGTTTGTGGTTGTCCAGGTGTTTTTTCAGTGTTTATTTGTTTTCACCGGTGAGAGCTATTTTTCTTTCAGTGGTGTTTTATCAGTTATTATAGGTTTAAACCTAAAACCCCACAGCCTACACATGGGTCATAATCCAACTCTAGCTTTAAACTTCTAATCATACACTTCCTGTTAGGAAGAGTGCTACCCATACAATAATTCATGTTGCCAGTTGGTCACTGGTATGAAGGGCTATATAATTGAAAACACAATACAGTCTATCACTCTATGGGGCGGTGTGCAATACTTAGGCAATATCCACCTTCACAGGTCTGCTTTCCAGAACACCCTGTTACAGCTCATTCAGCTAGGACCCTAAACCCAGTCACTGACACTGCAAAGACCCTGAGCCAAAGAATAACCATCACTGGCCAGAAACCAAGGCCCAGTTAGAGACATCCACAACTAGATAAAACTTTGTGCATTGTTGCTTTTCCATTGCCACACATTGCGGCAGTGTCCTGCCATCCCTTTATCATGTCTCAGAATCCTAATGCTTGCAACAACCCGTACCACAATAAAAGTGTGCCCTTTATATTCTCCTTGATGAATGGGGAATGGAACCCAGCTCCATCGTATTTATTGTGTAAAAGACACTGAAGTCTGTTTGATAATGAGGTGGTTCTGTATCATAATGATGGCCCTTTTGCTTGGAACTTAAGACCCATGAACAGCCACTCAGCATAACACTAAAGTCTTCCTGTTCATTTTGAACCCAAACCCTCTTACGGAATCACTGGGTTGGTTGTGCAACATGGAGCATGACCTTGTTGCACCACACAAGTGAAGATCTTCCTGCACCTCACTTTCCTTGTACCTTGGGCATTATAGCAACCTCATTAACACCGAACTGTTTTTCAGCACTCAATTATATCTAATTAAGTTCCACTGCTCCACCCTAATATCAACCAGAGACATTGTTCTCAATCTTTTCTAGAAAGAAAACACTGGACTTCTTTTTGTCAAAGTTTTATGCCTGTTTTCACCCCATATGGAATGATCCTTACGCCTTTTGTGGGTTCAACCGTGTCCTACCAACACCCTTTGACCATTTGCATGTATTCCTGCTGGGATCCTCAGATCTGTTAACCGCATGCGCGCGGCGGCTTTTCCCGCTGAACGCGGCGTTTTTTTTAAAACGCGCGTTACTTGACGAGCTCAGCTCGCCATCAGCGTGCGAGCGGCGCAACTGATGACGAGCTGAGCTCGTCATCAGCGCCGAAGTGGTTAAATCCCTCTAACCAGGATTCTGATGAAGTACTGTTGCATTCAAACCTCTCGAGCTCAAGACACTACAGCAACCTCTCCTAACAGGATTGTTTGGACCTTCTCAAGCAGCTCGGTGCTGCCGAGAACAGACATATACAAGAACACTGTTCTTATCTATCCAAGTGGGTCACGCTGGGAATTTTACTGCCAATACTCTATACCCACAATACTCCATCATTTCAGTACAGTGACCTCTGCTGTGCTCTGTCCCTTCATGATGCAGAGAACTGAAGAACACCTGCACAGCATACCCGTTGCAATTTTTTATGCAGGCCTGTGAACACGTGCTATAGGATCAGATGGCACACTCGTGTCCATGAACTGAGCCCACTAAGGCATCAAGACTGCATTATTTGCATTCTCTCCGATTTGAAAGGACCCTCCACCACAATAATAGTCCCTATCATGTGACAAATGGCCAACTGGGGAATAACAACAAAGCTGCTGTTGGCCATTATAAACCTATACTCGAATACCTGGGTTAGAATAAAACTAGCCAACGGCGATAGAACGACAGGTAAAATCTTCACCCGTGTTGGCCTCAAACAGGGCTGTGTATTGGCACCAACGCTGTTTAATATTTTCACAGCGGACCTGGACAAGTGCATTGCGGAAACAGAAAGTGATCCACCAAAGCTAGCCAACCACAAAATCAGGAGCATACAGTACGCAGATGACATCGTACTCTGCAGTCAGACCCCGTTGGGCCTTCAACGTTCCATCACAAAGCTCAACGATTACATCTGTGCACAAGGGCTCCAAACTAATTATAAAAAAACGAAGATTGTCTGTTTTGCCGCTCGGCCAGGGAGGAAATCCTTTAAATGGCAAATTGCAGGCAACACATTAGAGCAGACCTCCACGTACAAATACTTGGGAGTTGTAATCGATGCTAGGTGGTCGCTGAAAGATCATCACTCTTACAGAAAGGCACAGGCTATCAAACTACGCTTCCCCCTAAATTTGTTAAAAAGAAAAATGAATTGTCCATCCAATTCGCATTTGTTGACGATAATATCTGCAAAATTTCTCCCATCTCTCACGTATGGATCGGAGTTGTACAAGGGAAAAGATGCTAACTTTTTGAACACACAACAATCAGAGTTGTTCAAATACATCTTTCATATTCCGAGGTTCGTATCTCAATCCCAGATCCGCTTGGAATTCGGTCTACTAAACCAGCACCAAATTAGACAAGCAGCCATATTAAAAACTTGCTGGAAACTAAGAGCTGCTGAAGAGGACACCCTTATGGGCCTTTGTTGGACTGAGATAAATAACCAGAAAAAGACAAAAAACTCATGGAAAATGGTATGGGAGAACGCCGTCTCGAGCCTTAATATGGAAAAGGCATGGAACACAAATCAATCATTTGTGGCGTTTAAAAAAGAGACTAACGCAGCAGCAAAGCAAATATCATGGACAGCAGATAAAGCTGCCACAGCAAATAAAAAACATGCATGGACTGTGTTGGGCACATATGGGAAGCCAGAGCCACAACCATATTTAGTCAACCATATATCCCCAGCTGCTCAAAAAATACTTTTAAAATTACGGCTGGGAACCACCATATTAAAAAATCACACACCTGCATGGAAGCAAACATGGCCGACACCCTTCTGTAGACTATGTGGGGAAATGGAAGAATCCTTGATGCACATATTGTGTATTTGCCCATCTTTAACAAATCTGAGACGTTATTACCTACTTCATGTTTTTCATCTTTCTCAAATTAGATCATGCCGCCCGGCCGTCATGCTGGCCATGAACAGCTACAAACTGCAGACAGCTTGTAGGGCCGCTAGATTTTGCCAAAAGGCACTTCAGCTAATCATGAACACTGAGGTAAAGGACGGCAAAGGTCCAAATCCGACTGTGCGAAGTGCAAGTACAACTGCAAAATCACTATGTACACAGACATTTTAGAAAGTTTCTTTATTTTAATGTATCTCTAGTTTGTACACTTTAACTTTAAAGTATAAGTTGCTTTTTTATATGAACAATATTGTAAAGGTTTTAATTAACTATATACAATAAAAAAAATTACACAGCTCGGTGCTGCCGAGGACATATACAAGAACACTGTTCTTATCTATCCAAGTGGGTCACGCTGTGAATTTTACTGCCAATACTCTATACCCACAATACTCCATCATTTCAGTACAGTGACCTCTGCTGTGCTCTGTCCCTTCATGATGCAGAGAACTGAAGAACACCTGCACAGCATACCCGTTGCAATTTTTTATGCAGGCCTGTGAACACGTGCTATAGGATCAGATGGCACACTCGTGTCCATGAACTGAGCCCACTAAGGCATCAAGACTGCATTATTTGCATTCTCTCCGATTTGAAAGGACCCTCCACCACAATAATAGTCCCTATCCTGTGACAAATGTTCACAGAGTTACTAGGCCCTGTTGATACAACCTCTAGCAGGAACAGTACACCCAGTGAAAAATGTTACATAGGTTCTCAATCCTGTTCATGTCTACCTACATGACACCTAGACTGTGACTTTAACATGCTCTCTTGTACAAGCTGTGACTCCTCCTGCAAGGTCTCAGCTCTCTGACAGCTCCACTCGGGCCACACACCACTGGAAAGACAAGAAGGACCCACTCTGACATTTATCGTACAGGTCACGCACACCCTACAGAACAGACCTCGAATACTTGTCATCCTTCAAGTACAGAAACTGCGACATCGCCTCCGAAAAAACTTTGCTTTTTGTAACGTGCCCTCCAGCATGGACTTGGCTGCTGCGACAGGCACTCCTACGAACACCTTGTGACACTCGCACTCCTCCTTCCAGTACGATCTTGTGGCTTCTGACACCTGCTGCCGCAGGGCAATTCTGCATGGGCCTGACCTGCTGAATGGATCCTGCGCATATCCTCCCCAGTGGGCAACAATTCCCGTCACACCTCTTTCTTTAGGTACTTCACATCCTTCTCCCGACTCCTGCGCCCTATAACACTTTCTCTGGTAGACCGCCCTGTCACAGTCCTTTTGCAAACACATCACATCTGAACGGACCCTCTCCCCCAGTGACACTCCTTCCTTTAGACATCTAACGCCCTCCTGCAGGTGCACTGTCTCCGCTCCTGAAGACACCTGATGATAAGCCTAGTCGTTTCCTCTACCTCAAACACGTTTTACATCCCCCACTGCATTAAGACAGCGCGGTTTGAACGTCGTTACAACATCACCTCCTGCAGGGGTCATCCAACTCCCCTCTCTCCTCTCCTACATTTGCAAAGCTCTGTCGGCACAATCACAGACAACAGTTGTTAGAACCCCCAACACGTCAAAGTTATGACCAGGGTCCCCGATCGTTTAACCACAGGTTAACATCAAAATGCATTGAACTTGAATACGTTTTTGGAAGACATGGTATGAAACTTGTCACAAGTTTCTGGGTCGCAACATGGACAAAATGAAGATCAGCTCCTTCATATATAGGCTTACTTAAGAATGCAGTGGGACATTATAACTTCCCACCCGCCCACTTGCAGGCTCAACAGTCTAGACTAGAGGGACTGGGGTCCCCGTCTCTCACCCGGGACATGGTAAGGTCCGTCATCAGCTCATCAAACGCCCGAGTCTCCTCAGCCTGCTTCTGGTTATGTAGAGCGATCTTCTCGCTGAACTTGCGGGGGTTGGAACTACTCGAGCCCGGGGATGTTGCCATGGTGTAGGCCGCGGGCGGCGTGGAGTGCGCTGGCTCCGACTCTTAGATTCGAAGACGGGCCCGGCCCGTTCAGCCCGTCATGAGTGCCGGGTCAGGCGGGGCAAAGGCCCCCTGAGAGTCAGGGTAGCGGCCCTGGACCGCCACGGTCGTCGGCGGTTCCCCGTGGAAAGACGGGTGCCATCAGGAAAGTAGGCGCCGTCCTGACAGAGTCATAGATCAGACAGTCGCCAGTCCGGTCGTAGTGTTGGATCAAATGCTGCTTTCGAGCTACAATTCCTCGCGTGGGTCCGCTCCAGATCCTTCCGTCAAGATGAAAGCGTTGTAAGAGAGCGGCTTACACTCACCCCCGGGGCCCAAGTACAAACAGCAGTGCTGCGACAACAAACAGCCGAAGAGCACGACAGTCCCGGGGCAAGCCCCTGCCTACTACTCCGCCCCTGACTTTTCTAACCCGCCCAGCCTGCGTCTGACAGGGGTTAGCCCGGCCCCTAGTTCGTCTCGGACATTGCTACCCTGCCCTAGCCCACCGCTGACATTTCTTACGCACCTCCAACGCGCCTACTGACATTCATTACTCGCCCCCGCAGCACCCACCTAACTGTCTGCTCTGCCCGCTTCTGACGCACCCTCCCGCCCTAAGACTACCTGCCACACCCCTGGGCCACCCCCAGCCCTGCCCTCTCGCCTACCTGCCCGAGGCTCCGCCACCTCCTTCCCGCCCACACTCCTCTCGCGCCAGCACGAAAACGGCCACCAGCCTCCTGAACACCCGCCGTCCCCGCCGTCAGAAGAGGCAACAAGTGGCCGCCAACAGGTAGTCTCGTGTTTCGAAGAATAGAAACACGATCTCTCAGGAACAATTGTATCTATTTTTCGCTTGTTTAAAAAAAATATTTATTTAGATTTTCATAGAGAGCGAACTATACCCACAACACGATAATGCAGAGCGCTATACTGCATAATACTTTGAATTAATAAGAAAGCGTTTGTATGGAAAAAGATAACCCGGAGGCAAAGAACATAAAACAATCAGCGCTAGTCCTAAAATATTGGACAGGGTACATTGCGAGACCCATCTAATTTGCATATAAAGTGACATCACTTTACTTTCTTTTTTTTTTATAAGATTGAAACACTTTATAAGAAATAACTTCCTTGAGAAGCAGTCGAAAAGGGTGACATCGTAAGTAAAATAGAACGCTTAATTAACGGATTGATTATTACGGGTTTTATCCCTGGGGATAATCCCTTTTTAGGTCTGACAATAACCATGACCCTTTCATTTTACTAAAAGTATAGTACAATATGCCTACACAAAAGATCCTTCAGTGCAGCATACATCCAGGCTCGGCTTTAGCACTGGGGGCACCTTGTGCGACAATGTTTGTTGGCGACCTTCACGGGCACCCCCTACCGACTCCCTCACTACCACCCTTTAACAGTTGCCCCCTCAAGTCTCCATAACCACTCTCTCTCAGATGTATTTAATTAGTTATATAGCGCCTCCTATACCAGTGTAGGGTGTCAGAGCACTTTACATCACACACACATTACACCAAGACAATCAATCATATGTGTGTAAATCAGTGTATAGGAAATATTACATGAGCCTGAAGACCACAAGGTGAGTCACATGTCATTCATACTGGTGGACAGTATAGTTTGAGTGCTTGGTCTGGAGAAGCACAGACTCAGAATTTAAAACATAACTCCATGTTTGGGGGTTACATTTAATAATAATGTTTATGTTACCGCAATGAACCCTTTGAAATATAAGATTCATGAAAGACAGAGGAAAAAAATCATAATTCTCTAATCTATACCTTGCAGTTTGCATGCAGCTCTTTGATTACAGTTATTAGCTCCCTGTTCCATTAGGATTTTGACATCTACACTGCTAGTAACAAAAGGATCTCTCTGCCAACAGCACTGACCTATTTAAACTATATGCACTATGTGAACTGCATGGTACACGTTCTTTGCAGCTGGCATCTTAACCTTATGTACTACCATAAAATAAGTTAAAACTTCCACTAGACAAAACTCCTTCTCTCTCCAGGATGAACATTAATCACCGGAGTTATCTTGTCCAACAGGTATCTGCGGCCTGCTTTGGCAAGATAAAAATCATTAGAAAATGTATTGACTTCATGCCTGAGTCAGCATACAAAACCGTTGTTCATGCATTAATCACCTCCCATCTTGATTATGCTAACGGTCTCTACGTGGATCTGCCAATTGGACTGATCCGTAGGCTCCAGATAGTGCAGAATTCAGCAGCCAGACTGGTCTGCAAGGTCCCTCTTCGCAAATGTATTTCCCCTTACCTGAGACAGCTGCATTGGCTAACTATAGCCAAGGGCATCAAATTTGAGGCCCTTATGTTTGCCTTTCGGGCATTTCAAGGTAGGGGGCCCAACTACTTGAGTAAGAGACGTTGTCCTTACCAGCAGAACAGATCTCTTAGGTCTAACCACAAATGATACCTTACCAACCCCCGGTTCGCAAAGGCCAGAATGGGGGGCAGGACATTCGAGGTGGGGACCCCTAAATGCGGGAATAACCTACCTCCTCAATTACACGCATTGCAACAGGTATTTAGAAAGGCCTTGAAAACCTGGCTCTTTAGTCGCAATGACTAAATGTATACTGACCACTATCTCTACTGTTGTCCGTATTAGCACTCGGACACCCCAACCGGGGTAGCTGCGCGCTCTACAAATATATTTAATATTATTATTATTATCTGGACATGTTTATTGTTGTATGAAAATTGCCAGAGGCCAGCAATGCAGCACCAGGTGCTTTTAAAACCATAAAATACTTCCAAACACGGCGCCCCATCGAAGAGTCAGCACCTGGTGCGGTGGCACCGGTAGCACCGCCCTAGAACTGGCCCAGCATACATAATTGGGCAAAAAGTCATCATTAGCTATCTTCACTCTGAGTAATGGCATTGTGCCACTTCCAAAGGAACACACCTGATGCAGCAGAGCTCCTTCTATCTCAATGATCTCATGTAGTCAATATGCAGGATTATCGCTGGTCGTTTGGACCTTTGGTTGTCGACTGAAAGCATATAAAACAAACTAGCATCTACAACACATTTCTATAACAGTGAATCAATGGGGCGTCACAAAAATGACAGAGAGGAAGGATGGTGTCCAAACCATGAAGGTTTATTAGCAGGGTAAGTAAAATGTTACACATCAATCAATTAGCAAATCAATGTATCCAAAAATCTTGGGTATCTGTATAATCATGCAATCTAAATTTGTATATTATAAAGAAAAATGTGTAAAATATAATGATGTAAAGAGCACAAAAAATAAAGTAGATTGGCTCCATAAAGGAATTTCCCTATTCTAAATAAACCATTGAAAAAGGCTAGTGGCAATTTAAGGAGGACAGTATCAACATCAGAAGAACCAAATTAAGGTTCTTAGGGAGAGAAATGGGCATTCAAGCATGAAGCCCAACAGAAGGCGAAACCAACAGAGTTGAGAAAGGTCGTCGCTTAATGAGGTGACAGGGTTTAATAATCTATTCTAAGCAACACACAATTAAAATCCAATAGAACGTTCGGGCAGCTACTGGCCATCCACTCCCTCAAGATGGTCCAATCAGGAGACTATGTTCTCTGGTAGCAGATACACTCCTCAGGTTTTTGGAGATAACCACGTAATCAAGTGTGCTGTTTCGCTGAATAGTCAATACTTCAGTGGTATTGATTTAGAAAACAAAGTAGAGAGGATAGATAGAAGAAGCACCCCTTTAAAAAAAAAAAACAATTTTATTAAAATAGAAAAACGCAATACATGGAAGACTTGAATATTTAAGTCTCAACTTATTTAAATTTAGATTTTAAAAGTGGACAAGATTGGTCAAACAATGGGGACTTTGTTTAAACTTAGACATGGAACTATCAGGGCCGATGGACCCTACTGTTAGGCTGTGCACTCTGCACCTGTTGAACTACTCCGTTCACCATCTTCGTTCATGGTATTCAGCATGCACAGATTTAGCACGAACCAGGAGTAGCACACCACACAATTCAGCCTGAGAGCGTTGTTTCAGATTATTGTTAAAAGTTGGGTGTGCATTCGGTCACTGTGTAAATCATAAAGTGCACACACTTACCAGGCCCAAAGCTTCCCTTTCCCTACATATAAGTCACCCCTAAGGTAGGCCCAAGGCAGCCCCATAGGCAGGGGCAAGGTGTAGTGTATTTAAAAAGGTAGGACATGTACTGGTGTGTTTTACATGTCCTAATAATTAAATACTGCTAATTTTGTTTTTCACTATGCCAGGGACTATCTCTCGCTTAGGGTAACATGGGAATTGCCTTGATATCTAAGTGTACTTTGCCAGTGGGAGCAGATAGAAATTTGGCGTTTGGGGTCTCTGAACTCACAATTTAAAAATACATCTTTTGGTGAAGTTGGGTTTTAAATTGTGTGTTTGAAAATGCCACTTTTAGAAAGTGGGATTTTTTTTTTTTGCTTAACCATTCAGTGCCTCTGCATGTCTGTAGAATACATGTCTGGGTGGACTGACTGTTGGGCTCTTGTGCATTCACTCTAGATAGTCACACAAAGGGAGCTGAGGTGTGCCTTGCATATCCTGATGGGCCATCACCAGGCTGAGGGGCCTTCCTGAGCTTGAGTGTTGGGAGGCGTTGTCACTGATACCTGAATAGGGCTATACATGTCCTCACACCAATCTGTCTCTACCCCCCTGTAGTGTGCCTGGAGCCAGGTTAGGGAAAGGGAGGGTCTTGTGCACAGGGTCGGACTGGGAGCTGAAAGCAGACTTGGCACATTTTTTCAGAGCAGCCCCCACCTGGCATGTAGCGAGCGAGGGCAGCAAGCGTGCCTGACCACTCTTATGGGGGTTTAGCAGGGTTCTCCACACAAGAAAATTTTGGAAAAAGACAGACCAAAATGGTGCATTTTACAGAACATTTCCCATTACATATTTAATTGTGTTAACTTTTAAAGCACAGTAAATAGTAGATGATGACTAAAAGAGCACAAGGTTATCCAGTCATATGTACCCATAGACATTCTTACAGAGAGCCCCAAAAATAGAGGTTTCAGGTTGCCATGTGTAGTATTTTCATAATTTCAACATAATTATGAGTGACATTTCAAATATGTGACACAGCAGAGTACAGAAAATGGAGGTCTTCGGTTGATGGAAAATCCTCAGCTTACTGACCAGCGAGTCTTGGGCTTCAAATTCTTAAGGAAGCCCTGACATCTCAGGTGGCCTGTAAGAGGCAGGTAATGAGTCTGCAGCATATAAAGTGGCCGTAAGTCTGCTTTTAAAATCTGATCCTTGCTGGTGCCTCGCTGGATTGCGCTCTTCTGAGCAGTTAAGGAAACAAGCTGAGGCAATGATAAAATGCTGAAATTATGAAAATGCCACACATCATGGCAACCCGAAACTTTGGGTGAAGGTAATGCTCTCCAATTACAGTGGGGTAGGAGGAAGCTCTTTTGAATTACTCTGATGAAGTACTGCTGTGAAAAAACAAAATAATTCCTACGGAGCTTCAGACCAGGATAGGAATCAAGATACGTCGTAACCTCAAACACAAGACACTGCTGGCAGAAGGGAAGGGATGTATAACCAATAGTATTTAGATGATTGGTGGAATACACAGGGCTTTCATTGGTTCTTTTTTCTCTTTACCCAGTGATGAAGGTAGTTTATGGTGACTGGCTGCTTGTTAATTAAAGCAAGAAAATAAAACATAAAATGGGCCATGACGTCTGATAATTTCAAAATGTTCTTTTAATAATGCTAGCTTCTTGAGCACTAAATCCAGTTGTCTTTTACTAAATTACTTACTTACCTCATGTAAAGTTGCCAGTTGCATGTCACGCGTAGCTGCCAAGGTTTCAGATTGCTATGTGTGACATTTTCAAAATTTCGGATTAATTATGAGTGACATTTCAACGACAATGAGTGACACTTACTCCCGACCAAAGTCAAGCAATGAAGACGAGGGAAACATAAAAATATTAGAAATTACACCCATTTGAGCAACGAGAAACTCTAAGATCTTAAAACTGCAGAAAAGCACCAGAAAATAAAGGGCAATAACTTAGTGCCCTTGTAAACTGATCTTACTGTTAAACAAATGTATAATCATGATGCAGACAGTGACTGCAATTAATGCAGACGAGCGGTAACTTTACTTATAGTAGAGGCTGATTGATGACACGCTTCTAAAACAAAGCATAAACGCAATGAAAACAAAGTTATTCATTCATATAAGGATTGTACCCACAATTGTATATCATATCATAATGCATACTCGGATGTTTTTATTTATTTTGTGCATTTATATGGCGCAACAGCTACCCAGAGGGTTTCCCGGCGCCTTGGATATAATTGAAGGAACTGAACCTTTAAGGAAGAGAGAGCTACTGGTCAAAAAGCCAAGATTTCACTCCCCAGCGAAATTTGAGGTAGTTCGATTCCAACCGCAAATTAAGGGGAAGGGCATTCCACAGAACAGGAGCCAGATAGGAAAAAGAGCGTCCACCCATGCGTACGCGCTTAACTCTAGGAACAACAAATTTAGCTTGTGTCATGGATCGGAGAGCTCGTGATGGTGTATATTTCAAAGCCAATCTACACAAATAGGAGGGGGCCTCATTCATATTGATCCTGAACATAAAACAGAGATGTGTGCCTTTTATTTTGCAATCCAATAAATGTACTATTAGTGGAGAATGCTTGCCTTATATATTTAGCTGAAGGTGACTGTTATGAAAAAGTATACATGATAATGTGTCCAATTATAAACTGATTCATGCTAAATAAATCAGTGCTATTCTCATCGTTGTTGCTCTGTTCTCGGGCACTTACCTGGCCCTTTTCATCTTGCACAGTGTGCCTCTTTTCAGTTGTCAGCATTTTGCTTACCATGTGTCTACTTCTCCTCATTTGTCCCATATATTTAACTGCCTGTTTCTCCCCTGCTCCATGTCTCATTGTCATTGCTGCTCAGCACCTCCTATCCCTTGCTCTATCTTCTATCCCAAGTCTCACCCTTTTCCCTTTCATCTTCCCCCTTTCTCTCTCCGACACCTCTGCAACCATCCTCGCACTCCCCTGTTTTATTATAAAATGTTCCTCTTCCCTTCTTGACTAGTCTCTTTTTCTCTCAGTGTCTTGTCACAGCCTCATAGAAAATGAGGTAGGGGCATTCATTCCCTCACCCATCCGGCTGTGCTCTGTGACATGAAACTCTCTGGTTGCAATGCTGTCGCATTCAGTCAGTGAAACTCTCAGCATTGGAATATTAGGGTGTGATGTCCCCAGAGACCTATGACTCCCTAGCATGTCATGGGTGTTTACACATATCGAGTACGGTCAGAGAAGACAGCATGTGAGTATGTGTGTCATGTCTAGGGCCATCTCAGGAGGCCACTGCAGATTGCACCACACACTGTACCTTCCAGCGCTGCCAATGATAATAATAACACAACTATGCAGCGGCATTGGCCAAAGAATGGGACCTCACGCTGGTGTCGTACGCCGACGACACACAGCTAGTCATCACCCTCACTGAACTGCCCTCTACCGCGGCCACAAAATTTAGGGACGGGCTGGCCGCTGTTGCCACTTGGATGACTGAAAATTGCCTATAGTTGAATGCAGGAAAAACCGAGGTACTACTGCTAGGTAAGAATCCCAACCTCTGGAGTGACCACTGGTGGCCCCCTCTGT
This sequence comes from Lissotriton helveticus, assembly GCF_964261635.1. NCBI lineage: Eukaryota > Metazoa > Chordata > Amphibia > Caudata > Salamandridae > Lissotriton > Lissotriton helveticus. Next base: position 2,118,889,278 of record NC_136061.1, on the reverse strand, counting down.
TAGGACCCACCCCTCCTCCCAAAGCCCTTGTCAAAAACTTAGGAGTATGGCTGGATTCCGCACTCAATTATCAAACCCACACCAAAAAGGTAGTAGCGACATGCATTGGGTTACTGAGAAGTCTGCACCACATTCTAGGCTTCTTTGACCCCAAAACACGGCAGCTCGTTGTCCAAGCCACAATCCTGTCCCGTCTGGACTATGCAAGCGTTCTATTATTAGGCGCTAACAAAGCCGAAACAACTAGGCTCCAGCGAATACAGAACGCCGCGGCCAGGGCAATTGTAGGTCTCCCCAGAAGGTGCTCCGCTAGAAGCACCATCCAGAGACTACACTGGCTTCCAATGGTAGCTCGCATAGAATTTAAGGCCCTCACGACTGCTTTTAAAGTCTTGAATGCGGAGGGCCCCGAACTCCTTCAATCACTGCTCACTCCTTACACCCCCCAGCGCAACCTGCGCTCCATAGGTCAACATTTAGCAGTGGTCCCCCGCATTAAGTTCAGCCGCATCGGAGGTCGCTCCTTCAGACTCCGGGCAGCAAAACTATGGAACTCTCTACCCCTCCACATACGTTGTATCGACAACCTGATCACTTTCCGCAAAGTCATTAAAACCCACCTTTTTCCTTGTTGGTAGGCCCCCTCTCCCCCCCCCCCCACCCCAGTTGGTTGTGCTATGGTTCTCAGCGCCGGGACGCCCCGTTGCTGGGGCAGCTGTCGCGCTAAAAAAAAACCATAACATAACATAACATAACACTTCCGCAAATGTGACAATTTGCACTATTACATGCCCCCAAAGCTATAAGAATGGCTTGGTAATAGTAATTTTAAATGTATATTGAATGAATAACTAATTGTTGTTGTGGTTATCTCTAAATTAGCCAGAAAGCGCCACCTTGTGGCAGACTGTCACAAGGAGCCCCAACTACAATTAAGTTCCAGTGCCGAGCACCGGAAACAACTGGCTCAAATGAAGCAACCACTGTGCCTAGACATTAAATGTATATGTGAAGGGCTTGGTGTGTTCGCTTTTCTGGCAGCGCATAGATGAACGCTGATTACCTCTGTATTGGTGAATGAGCGGTATACTACATAAAGTGGAGAGAGTCACGTGCACCTCAGAAACCATGACAGGCTGTGCTGGCTCAGTGCAGTGCTGAGCAACAGTTTTTTTGCGTCTGAGTAAAGTTCATAAATGTATCTCAGAATTTCTCTGAGTTAGTACGTGAACTGTATGCAGCATTACATGGAAAGGAATCTGCAGCTCTGCGCGGCCCACAGGACCAGTCTCCCGGGAAATAACATAACCCCTTCTGTGCGGAGCACTCCCTCCCCAGTGCTGCGAACGGCCAACGGCCGTCCCAGCCTCGCCCAATCAATAGAACGCCCGCACCGCAGCGGAATTGCCACTGCGGTAAAGGCGATAAACAAGAAATGGATCTCAAAGGTCAATGACCTGCTTTATGTTTTTACCAATAAATTAGATACTACGGTCACCGAAAGAAATTGGAAGGGTGATTTAGGCTTCTCTCGACAGAAGAGCGAGGGGAACGCAGTTTTTTTTATACACGGGAATAGAAATCGCACTCTATATATAAGTCACAATATATATAATTCACAAGCTGTACACTGCAGGTGGCTGTTTAAAGCAAAGTACGTTGAGCAGGGACACCCCCGCGCCATCATGTTCATTGCCTACAGTGTGCTGAGTTAATACAATCCAATCTCGATTAGAATGATAAAGAATATCTTGCATACTCAATGCTGCAATTTGAATGAACACTCAGATTTCTAAGGGTTCTGTTCGGTGACTCAGGGTGACATGTACAGTCATCATTTTTTGAATCGCAAGCCTGCAAATCAGTGTGGGGCTTCATGCTCTGAAAAAAACGAGAAACCTCATTGGTTCTTGGGGAATGGCAAGTTCAAGTTGGCATCAACTGGTGAAAAAGTGGAATGCTTCACAGTATAATATAAAATCGAGAACCCAGGGGTAAGAGTTGATACATAACATACGGGTAACAGAATACATTTCATAAAGACCAAGCCCACAACATAGCGTTTACAAAAACTGTCTCCAGCCAGTCACGGACAGACACAGGCACACACAGGCTGCCCTGGGCACACACTCTGACTCAGTGACTCACCTGCGGAAGGCAGCAGGGGCAGGCAGGGGATAGAAATAATTAAATTATGGCGTGCCTCTCTCGCACTCTGTCGTGACGTCTCAGTCTCTCTGACTTCTAGAATGCTCCTCGTCCTGGCCTCACCGGTCACGTGCACTTTTTATTGCACGAGACCCCAATGCGCATGATCACCACCACCACCAGCCTCCCCCGGCCCAGTCCCCACCCTAAGGTGAGTGAACTGAAGAGACCGGGCGGGGAGACAGCTGCGCGCAACCCTTTTAAATGGTGCACCGCACCACTGCTCCAACAAAACAATGCATTTATTTATGCAGACTGAGAGATATTAGACAGTTGTGCTCCCCCCCCCACGGAGAGCAGACGCGTTGTAGACAGAGTAGTGAGTGACTACTGCTGTGAGTGAACACAAGTAAGTTAACTCTGATTTATTTACTGACTAACAATGGTCACAGACAGTCTGGACCAAAAACTGCCCCCCTGTCAAAAAAACGGCCCCCACCCCCTCCAGCCTACCGGGGGATTGCCCGGTGCCCGGCATTACCAGTCCGGCCCTGCTTGTGCACTACAAACACTTCCCCTTGAAGTTTGCCTACTTCAAAGGCAGACAGGGGTATACGTATTGGACCTCTGACACCCCAAAATCAGAACACTTCTGGACTGGGGACATTCTGTCCGGTAGAAGAGCTGGATGCCGTAGGAGGGACTGCCACTCTGCCTGTTGCTTTTGTTGTGCTGGCATGCAGCTTGCTGCTACTGTCTGGGGGAGAGAGCTCTGGACTTTGCTTTCTACATCCTGCTTCCAAGGTTCCTCAAGGGCTTGTGCGTGCTTGCCTCCTGTTAAGAAGTCTCAGGGCCTGGAGGAGCTACGCTAGCAACCAAGATGGCCGCGTAAGCTCCCTGCTCCGCCGACCTCTGCCAGATGCTTATGAATCCTGACTTTTATCCTGGTTTCCCACCGGACTCCCGTGCAGCTGCAGTGCGCCTGACTCTAAAGGTGCAATCCCGGAATTTCTAGCTGCTTCACTGATGAAGATACGCCGTGTGCCGTTCTCGGCCTAACCCGGAGTTGAAGCCGGGGCCTCGAGTGCCAACCCAGCCGGGTTGTAGTTGAACAACATCGGCCGCGGGACGTGGGTGGTTCCGGTCTCCCGAATTGGTGTCTTTCTTTCCGTTTTGGATGGTGATCCGGTGGCAGCTTTATCCCGCAACTGCGGCAACTAGACTTATTGACTGCTTTGGTCGGGGATCTGCTGCCCGGAGGCCCCGTTGAGCCCCCGGGGTCGATGGGCTCGGTTCCTCGCAGGTGGCGACGGTGCTGAGATCGCGCTTTTGAAGTGCTCGCAGTTGTCTTCTGCATTGCCTATGCCTGGTGCCCCGGAGTAGTCGACCTCCGGGGTTCAGATACCCGCCCGGTCGCTCACTGAGGGACGATGGAGCGGGCCGAAAGTACACCGTCGCTGCATACTATAATGGCCGCCATTGGGGAGCTCCATGTACGAGTCACCGCCAGCATCCAGAGGATGGTTGTGACGGTTGATAACATCTGCCGGAGACCGGACTCCGACCCTCTGTTGGTGTTGGACCAAGATGCCTTACCCGCGGAGCGAGCTCCGATAGCTACCGAGGACCCTGCGCGGAAGTCGGACATTGAAATTGTTTCCGACCCCCAGATGCCAGCGAGCGAGCCCGAAATTATCGGATGTGTGTTTTGCCCTATGTCGATATCGCCCAAGATGAATGTGACTATTTCTGTACTTCAGTGTGCATTTTCGAATGACTGTCAGATTAATACCTCGCCCCTTTTCTTTCTGAGTGCTCAAGAACGCTTTGCTGACTTATTGCCGGTGGGCTGTGAACTTTGTTTGACTTTTGGACTTTGTAAACGTCTATCCTGGTATCACTCCTTTCGTGTGGACTTTGAAACTTTTCTATCTCTGGATATCCTTTCTGTGATGGCGGTTCGATTGGACAGGGCTCGCATGAAGAATCGTAGTGGCCAGGGTTGACTTTGACCGTATGGGTTTGGGAAAAGACTTCATTTGCTACGGGATTGTACCTCATGACTGCACGGGAGGGGGGTGGGTCTTCTACACGCTCCCCCCCTGTTGAATTCCATTTGCTACGTTTTCTTATCCTGGAGACTTAGGGGGTGGGTTGCGGCTGGCGGGGGGTAAGAGGGACCGGGGGGCATGCTCGATATTCCCTCCTCCACTTTCTTCTTTCCTTCTTTTAGGTACGAGTTCCGGGGTGACAGGCACGCTGCTAGTGGGGATGGGCCGTAGCCATTGCAGAGGTGTAGGGTGGGGGGATTGGGGAGGGGTTTATTGTTTTATATTAGTTTAGTTCTATGGCCTTTTTTCTTCTTTCTTTCTTCTTAACAAGAGACGGGTTGATCATCCTGGTTCGTTTTGCTTATTTGTCGGGGGTCTGCTTGGCTCTTCATATCCTGTATCGTGGGTGGGCGGGCTTTGTGGAATGCTGTTTGTCGGATTGCCGTTTATTTTTTCCCCTGCAGTACATATCATTGCCACAATCGCATCCGTCTGTAAAAATTGTTTTCTATGCATCGTTCCACGCTCACCTATTGATGTATCGTTTTGGAGTATGACACCTGATTTATGTATATTCTCTTGTTTTTCTTCAATAAAAACCTTAAAAAAAAAAAAAAAAAAAAAAAAAAGAAGTCTCAGGGCCATCAAAGACTTCACCTACCAGTGCCTGGGCTCTTCTGCTAAGAGCCCTGATTTACCAAGTGGTGCCAAACCCAGTTCCTGGGCCCTTGGAAGTGTAACTTGGCGAGAAAATCCATGCATCGACTCTCAGCACCCGTTTTCTCAATGCAGTACCTGCAGTGTGACTGAAGAATTGATGCAGCGCCTGCTTTACAGCTGAAGAATCACCGCAGCACCTGCATCACCGCCATAGCATCAATGCAGCGCATCTGGATTTTTAATGCGTTATCCCTCAACACCGTCTTTTCATCGTTGTCACTCCACAGTGAGCAACCAAGACCGCGTGTCCGAAGATCGACGCATCACCTCCCCTTCCAGTAAGGAACCAACGCATCACCTCCCCTGACAGTAAGGAACCGATGCATCACCTCACCTCACCTATCTAGCAGTAAAGAAAAGGGACCCTTCACCTCCCCTGGCAGTAAGAAGCCGACACATCTCATCCCCTGTGGAGTAAGGAACAAACGCATCACCTTCCCTGTGGAGTAAGGGACCGGCACACCGCTTTGTTTTTCCGGCGCCTCACCTCACCTACCCTTGCTTCATCTTTGATTTTTTAAATTTATTTTATGAATCCAAGGTACGTTTTGCTAAAAGAAATACATCCATTGATTTATATGGACTAAACTTAATTTATCTTTGAAAAGTGATATCTTGACTTGTGTATGTTCAATTTCTGTCATTTTGTTCTTATTTTATTCAGATAAATATTGGCTATTGTTCTAAAGTGGTGTGGCCTCCATTTGTAGTGTGTTCACTGTGCTACTCTGTGTATGTAAAAATGCGTTGGCGCAAATGGCGGCCGGGCAGGAGCTCCCCTAGTGAGCTCCGGGTTGGTGATCACCAAACGGTGGATATCCCTGTATAACCCGCTCGCCCACCGCCTTGCCACCCTTCCTTTCAACACCCCAACCTGCTGGGACAGAAGTCACTTACCATCGTTTGACTCCGCAGACACCAGAGCCTCATAGGACCTTCGGATTGCCCCGCTGCCCGGTGGACTTCATAGAGACGTGTCCGCGGCCAAGATCCTGAGAGGTCCGGGCCTGAGTCTAGTTGCGGTGCTGCTGAGTCTGAGTTCCTTCAGGAGCGGGAGCGCGGAGCAGGGAAACGGAGACCAGCTGGTGTCTTTCGCTCTCCAACTGTTCGGGAGACAGGACTGGTATTGCAGTGCTGGGCCCCCGCGCCGAATGTTTGCAGTTCTTCGCCTCCCCAAGGCTCTTGGTTGTGGAGCCTTCCGGTACAGCTCCTTAAGGTCCACGACTCTTGGGAAGCCTACCGCCGGTGGCGGATTGAGCTAAAAAATGGCCCGAGGGCGGGGTGCCCATCCGCCTAGACTTGCTGTTTGTGCTCCTCATTGCGGTATCGGAACGGGGTGAGTAGATTTTTGATCCCGATTCCTATGGGGGTGCGCCGTTGGACGGAGCATGTCTGTTGCCTTGATCACGCTGTGGTTGTGTCAGAGCCCACCGGGGGAGTCACGATCTGACGAGGACCGCTTTGGGAGTGAAAGTGAGAGATCGTTGACCCTTGTTGTCTGTCGGGCAGCGATGTGCCCCAGCACCCATTTTAGGTTGATTCATGGCTGAAATTGGACACCTGGTCTGGAGCATTGCAAGGCCGGCATGCGTTCCATTTCTACAGAGGTTTTTAACTATTTTGGGAACTTGGATGCTACTTTTATGTTCATTGGATTATGGGAGGTACTTGCTGGAAACATTTAACCTGGAGTCTCTAGTTCCTGCGTAGGAACCTTTTTGCCCCCGGAGAGTCTGTCCATTTTGACTTGCTCATCCTTTGATCTTCTACCCTATTACCTCAAAATGCCGCCTATTTGATAACCCAGGGGATCTTCACTCCTGGCTGCTACTTTGTTTACCTTCCCCCTAGACATAGCCATAGAAAGAGGACTTAGTCTCTGAACTTCTACCCAACTACTTCAAAATGGCACCTGCTTGATTCGATAACTCAGGGGATTTACACTCCAGGCTGCTACCTTGTTTGCTAAAACGTCACCCTAGACATAGCCATAGAAAGAGGACTTGGACTGTGGTTTTGGCCATAAAACTAAACAAAGGACTAATATCTCAACTGGCTCTGGATTCTACTGACTGGAGTTTTTTGGTTTTTTTTCCCTTCACCGGACAAAGCGGTGTGAGCAGTTCCTCCCTAACTAGCCCTGACTGGTGTTCGCGATGAAGGCCAACACAACTAGTCCGACCGAAGGCTTACTCTCTCTAGTGGGCCACAGTGCCTATAAGATAACCTATCCTTTACACCTCTCTAAAAATGCATCTAAAAAATTCAAACATAGTTTAATCAAAAGAAACCCGCAAACCCTTATCTCAGATACTTATTTCAGCATCTCTAATCGAGATATCATGTCGGGCCTAATCTTCTTCACGAACAAAAGGGCCCAATGGAGGAAATCTCTCCTATCCTTCTTCCAGTGCAAACAAATAAAGAGAACTCCCCTCGGTTTTAGTCTGTCCACTTCATCCTCTCCTATTTATAAAATAGATCTCACCATTTCTATCTACAATAATGGGATCGTTCTCATTCAATCTTCCAATCGAAACCTAGAGCAATTTGACAAGCTCTTTCTGAGAATCAAAAGGTCTATGGCGAACAATTCACCTTCTGCATGACAAGATCTAGATCTAACCACAGCAAGCACTTCCCATAGCCCTAGCCTCATCCCATCCACAGATTTACCTCCCCCTCACCCAATTCCCATCCCTTGCCCCTGCCGATCATGGTTCTGCCTGAACCTCGTAACACGAGGCTTTTAGCTTTCTCACCACTACCATTCCCCGGGACATCACGCTCAAGAACATTTTTAAGACTCGATGAACAACCTACTACGCAGGACTCCCCTACTAACGACTATGTCCTCCCTATCCCACATAGACATCCTTCCCCCTCTCTAGATCCTCACACCCAATCTTCATACCGGTCTAGGCTTTCTGCAACTCCGCTCACACCCAATGACCAACCGTCTCCATTGGAATACGCCCTCAGCGCCACAGATATCTCTAACACACCTATACTCCCTCCCCCCTCTCCGGATCTCTTCCTTCAACTTCCGCCCATCTCCCACCACCCAGATGTGCTGGCACGTTTGGATGATCTCCCACCAATTGCACCTTCTCTACAACGAATTCCAGGCCCTGAAAGCACTTTCACTGGAATATCTCCCTTTGTTAAGTCCCCTCTTCTCTCATCCAAACTGGCCCAGTACCACCGCAAGTGTCACAGATAAAGAACCCCATGACCATTCCTCCTCCCCTTCTGTCGTCCCTCTTCTTAACACAGCCTCTCTCCTCAGACGCTCATTGTCAGGGCCTGCACCCAACGAATCTGATAACCTACTCAAGACCTTTTCTTCAAATACAGACACCAACTCAAATACAAAGGGAATAATTCAAACAATTCACTCTAACCCGAACAGAGAAGCCCACCATAACCGCAGAGTCATAAATAATGACAACCTCAGGAGAGTTAACATCATTCAGACTCCTCCTCCCCAGACTCAGGCTACACTCAAATGCATATTACTCAACTGTAGGTCTGCCAACAAACACGCCTCTGAGATCTTTGACCTTATACAACATAAAGATTTAGACATCATTATACTCACAGAAACCTGGCTCACACCCTCGTCCACTCCGATTTTAGACCTCTTGGTGCCCCCCTCCCATGACATAAATCGTCTGGACAGAATTAAGAAAGTGGGAGGCGGCCTAGCCTGTATACATCGAAATACACTTGCAATCTCCCTTTCAGAATCCTCTTCAGAATCCCTCCCAGAATCCTCTTCCCCATCGACCTGCGAATATCTTTGCCTCAACATCTCCAGTAACAAACAGATGGTTTGCGAACTTCATATATTCTATCACCCTCCGGGAGACAATCTACCGCTCATTGAACAATTAATGGAGATCATAGCAGACAATTCAGATTCAGTGCAGCCCCACATCTACCTTGGAGACTTTAACCTTCATTGGTCAAACCCTAATGACCCAGCGGTAGCATGCCTCAATTCCTTCATGAAGGATCACGATTTGGTTCAACATTGTGACCAGCCCACCCACAGTAAAGGGGAAACTCTTGACCTTATTATCTCCAAAGGACACTCAATCACTCTGGACTCTATCATACCCTGTGATTGGTCAGACCATCACGTTATTACCTTCCAAATCAACTTTGAGGTTTCTCAGAGTAATTCTCAACCTACCAAATCAAAGATCTGGAGAAACATAAACTCAGTTGACTTAGCAACCCGGTGCAAGCGTGCCCTCTCTCCTCAAAGAGACTTAGTTGAAGTACATGCACTCACATACTTCTATAACTCTTCCATTTCCAGCATCATGGACGACATTGCTCCACTCCAACATAAAAATGCAACCTCAAAAATATCACCATGGTTCAATAGCAACCTAAATTCGGAACGTCGTAATCTAAGGGCATTCGAGCGCTCCTGGAGAATCCTTTCCTTCAGTGGATCATCTAAAAAACCGCAGATCAGCTAGAAGCTCTAATAATAAACAAATCAAGACAACTAAGGCAAAATATTTCCGATCCCAACTTAACCAAGCGGCCAATCGACCCAAGAAACTGTTCGAACTGGTCAAACAACAATCTGTCAAAGCCCCCAACCATTCAGCCTCAGAGGTCAGTCCCCCCTCTTGTTCTGACTTAGCAGCCTTTTTTACGGAGAAAACAAGACTTATTAACATTGATCTAGAATCCAGGAGATCTCTTATAACATCATACGGCCCAGCACCCCCACAGGTCGCACCAGACAAGGTCACCACCCTTAAGCAGGGGTATCAAACACAACGCTTCTTGGGACACCTTTACCATCCTAACGGAAAACGACATCAATGTGGTCCTTCGGAATATCAACACATCGAACCACTTCAGTGACCCTCTTCCACATATCATCTTCAAATCAATTAAAGATTCTATCTCTCCCTTCTGGACAAAGATCGTCAATGCTTCTCTCGCACAGGGTACGATACCAGACTGCTTAAAAGAGGCCCAGGTAACACCTATTCTAAAAAAACCTGCAGCAGACAGTTCAGATCTTAACAACTTCTGCCCCATCTCCAGCATCCCCACTCTAGCCAAACTCCTGGAAAAATGTGTCCAGTCTCAATTATGTGCTCACATTGAAAATTTCCACCTCCTGGACCAACACCAATCGGGCTTTCGTAGTGGGCATAGCACTGAATCGGCTCTCACTCATGTAATGGATGACATCCTAAGAATGCTTGACAGAAATGAATCGTGCCTTCTTATCCTATTAGACCTCTCCTCAGCTTTTGACACTGTCAATCATGACAACCTACTAGATATTTTGGAGCAAAGGATGGGCCTCTCCGGACAGGTGCTGCAGTGGTTCTCGTCCTTCCTCCATCATAGATCACAAAGAGTTAAGGCAAACCATTCTTTATCGCAGCCATCCCCTGTCACCATGGGGGCTTCCCAAGGATCTTCCTTATCTCCCATTATATTCAATTTGTTTCTGGAACCACTAGCCAATGTTCTAAACTCCATGGACATTAATTTCCATATGTATGCTGACGACACCCAACTCTACCTGAAAATCTCCTCCCTCCCCAGACAACATCTCTTCACTCAACCCCACCTTACTAACTACCCAAAATTGGCTAACTATGAACCACCTCCTGCTAAACACCTCCAAAACAGAATTCCTCCTCATCTCTCCCCCGAAACACACTCCTAATATTGACCTCTGGATGAACCAACTCACAGCCTTCAACTGCTCCCCACACACTATTGACTCAGCTAAATCTCTAGGAATCACACTAGACAAACATTTGAATATGAAGACCCAGATCAGTAACATAAGCAAGGGAGTTAACCACCTTCTGAGAACTCTTAGGAATCTCAAACCTTTCCTACCTCAAGCCGATTTCAAACAGGTGGTCCAAGTGCTTGTTCCACCGAGGCTTGATTATGGCAGTGCTACACTATGCGGCCTCCCCAAATACACTTTGGCTCCTTTAAAGGCTTCATTGAATGCTGCGGCCAGACTCATTACGGGCACCAAGCGAAATGCACACATCTCCCCATTCCTAAAATCTCTATACTGGCTGCCCTACGAAGCTGGAATTCAACTAAAGATCGCATGCCTAGCGCACAAGGCCATCCACTTCAAAACCCCCAATTACCTGGCGCAAAAGTTAATACTATCCGGAGGGGGTAGACCGTCGAGGAGTGCTAACTCCCTCCTCCTGGAACCCAAGAGCTTCCGCAAAAAGAGAACTTGTCAACGAGCCTTCTCGTGTTCTGCGCCAAAAATTTGGAACTCATTCCCACCGGAAATCCGGAGAATCTCCTCCAAGGCTGCATTCAAATGGGAAGCAAAATGATTCCTCATGAACAAGTTCTTACCTTCATAAGAGGAGCGAAGATCATCTATTAGCGCATTCATCACACTTCAAGAAAGGACATCATTCTGGTTCTTTACTATTGGACTGGCTCCCCTTGGTAATTCTGTTTCATTGCATAGCGCATTATACTCCTAGCCAAGGTCCATCTTGAGGTTTCTATGTGCACAATTGTATTGCTTTTATATATATATATATTCCCAATTTGACTCTTGTACTGTTATGTTACCTCACTCCCTCAAGTGTAAAGCGCTCTGATATCCTTCGGGATTAAGTTCGCGCTATATAAAACTTTATAAATAAATAAATAAATTGCCTCTGAGTTAAGTCTGACTGCTCATGCCAGGCTAAATAGGGGGGTGAGCAGGGGTTATCTTAGCTGTGTGACTCCCTTACACTGACTAGAGTGAGGGTCCCTACATGGACAGGAAGCAAACCACTGTCAACTAGAGAATTCTAACAGATTATGCTTGCGGTGCATATCCTGGCTACAGGGTTCTGTATACAATAGAAAGGTCCAGGCTACAAATCAAGGCCAACCCCCATCTGGCCAGATTTGTCCCCTTCGGTATGTGTCCTGACCATATAAACCTTGTGGTCAAAGCAGCAGAGGGTTTCCACATGCTCCACCACTCTCTCCTAAGCTTCCAGCAGTTCCTTCTGTTGTTCCGGGTGATCTGGGCACCGGCGCTCTAGATCCCTAAGTGTCCGTTCAGGGATAACAATATCCTGCAAGAGGGGCTTCCAGATTCCTGCTGATTTGGACAAGCAGTGCCCTATAGTGATACCTTAAAGGCTTCCCACTCCACAAGTGGAGAGGTAGCAGTACCAGTATTCTCGTCAAAATAGTTCTGAATTCCCTCTCGGATCGAATCGCAAAACATGGTCATACAAGCTCACTGCCTTCAGTTGCCAGCTAGGAATGCAGATACAGGTTCCCTCCTCCCCCATTGCAGTGTCATCAATAGGGGATTATGATCAGAGATAGTCTTGGTGAGATATTCAATAGAGGAAATAGTCCCAAGCATGTCCAAGGAGCAAAGACGCACAGGGGGTGGCGATGTCGCCATCCGTCAAGTAAACCCCAGTGGCTCTGCCAGGCTGCAAACCTCCAGGTCAACTGGCCCACAGGGGAATCCCGGAGTGGAGGTGGGAGCAGTCCAAGTCAATATTAGCAACACAATATAGAATATGTGGGAAAAGTACAATTAATTACTGAGTGCTGGTGGTTGGAACTTGTCAATCCGAGAGAGGGTACTGAGTGGGTACGGGGGGTAAAGAGCCAGAAAGCTCAGCACTATTATAATGTGTAGTGCTATAAAAGTTACTAGGACGCCCTATTGTAACTTGTCTTGTTTAAATAATGCAATGTGTAATAAGCAACTGATTAATAAAAAGAGTTAAAAAATATACATATTAGCAACACAATTGAAATTCTCTCCAATAACAAGCGCCTGCGGCAGTAGAGGGGCCAGCACCCACGACAATCTAGCTAGAAATAAAGCTTGATCCATGTTAGGAGCATATAAATTAACAAGGGAAATGTCACAGCCATCTAAGCAGCCCATTAAGACCGAATACTGCCCTTCTGTATCGACCACACTATTGGTAATCTGAAACGGGACCCCATGTTTTACTCATATCAATGTCCCTGCGCAAAGGCTGATAATGGTGGTATACAAGCCTAAACCCCACCATCTTTTACAGAGTGCAGCACCCTCATTAACAGTCAAGTGAGTTTGGTACAGGAAAGCTACATGAATCCGCCTGCGCTTCAAGTATGATAGTACCTTGTATTGCTCAATCATACTATGACTGCCCCTGATTTTCCAAGTAAGGAATTTGTAAGTACAACGATCATCCCCCATCGAGAAATACCAAAGGACCAAGAGTAACATTTATTAACAGTGTGCGGTGAAAACTAATGTGGAAAAGAGCCTAACATGAGTGAAAATGCTGTTGCGCAAGCGAGTACTAAAGGCCGCTAATGCTTCTTGACAAATGAAAAATAAAAGGACTAATGCTGCTTTTGTGCATTTTATTAATGTTTGCTAGTAAAATAATATTAACTCGGGTTGCGCATGGATAAATGCAGCATTGGGAGGGTGCGTAATGGAAAGCATTATAAGTGATTAATAATGCCTGCATTTGTTTTCCGTAGAAGCATGGTTTGCTGCTCTGCAGGAAACTTTTGGGTTAATGAAATGAAAAATAAATTCAGAAAATAATATTGAACGAAATGGGGAAAGTTTAAGATGAGTGTCTTTCATGGGTCCTGTGTGCCTGCAAAGAGTCAGCTGGAAGAAACTGTTTCTTCATCGAGTAAAAGAACATTTCCTCTGAATGCAGCAAGGATGGACAAATGAGACACAGACTTTGTTACATGACCGGAATGAAGGAAGTGAATACTATGTGAAGGTAAACACCCAGGCTATCTGTATGACAAAACATTGTGAAACAATTGTATGTTATAGACAAAACAGAATATGTTATAATCAAAATTGTCTAGGCCTGTTCACCTTAAGGTACCTCTATGAATAATGCACCTCTCTCACACTATGCTATGTATAAAGTAATGTTATAAATATAATAATGAACTGCACTAGATATCTCAATGCTAATTGAAGTGAATCAAAAAGCTGAAATGAAATGAATAATTGTTTTGAGGTTTGCCATCGTCACCATGAATAGACAGAATGAGACTATTAACCATGACACTGTTTTGAGAAAAAATGAGAACTAATATTGTTCTGTTCTTTATAGATAAATTGGCTGAAATTATAGTTGTCCTGAGGAAGACACCATGACGTGTCGAAACGCGTTGACTGACATACAACAGCCACAGCAACAATAGATAGGACATGTATCACTGTCCTCTTAATGTTTTTAATTTATGTTTTTTAATATAAAAGTATATCATTTTTTATCATCAATTCATCATGCGCATATAATTACATTGTAAAAATTTATCCCTGTTTTATTAAAACATACTGTTTTTGATATCAATTTGATTGTTTGTGTTATGGTTTGAGTTCTCTATATTTGGTAACGGTGTTTTCAAGTACATAGCTAGTGTTTTGTCATACAGATAGCCTGGGTGTTTACCTTCACATTGTATGTTTTCCCTGACCCAGGATTCTCATCCTCACCAGGGGGCCCTTGATACTTCACAAAAAAAAAAAAGGAAGTGAATACTATGACTGAGGCTTGAATTTGTATTTCTTGGGGTGGAAGTAGATACATTGAATAAATAAACAATAAGACATTGACTGAAATGGACATCACGAGAGTGGTGTGAGAGTACATCCTCTTCCATAACCAATCATGTGTAGAGAAATGTTCTGTTCCGACACGGATGTGGGTTGGACATCTGGGTTTTAGGGTCCTATGCATCAAAGGGTTTTGTCCCTTCTGTGTCTATGGGAAAATGTGTTGATGCGTATGGCCCTTAGGGTATAATTGAGGTTCTTGGTGGGAGGGGTTAGGTTAGACGGTGGTTTGCTTTCCTACCTGCGTGAGGCGAGGCCTTGTTTGCTGTCTCCTCTTCTTGAGCTGGCTGTTCCTGTCTGCTGATTCCTGACTTAGTCTCTGCCTCTTTAACTCTTCTTGAGGGGCCCTACTGCTGTCATGGCCAAGGAGTAGTTTAACTTTCCAATTGGGTTAGTTTAGACAAAAAACTAAATTTGCATAATCATTTGCAAATGTATTTGCCTCTGAACCTTTTGTCTCTTCGCCTTTCCCCCCTTTTATGCACCGTCTGATGAGATGTGTTTTTATCATTATTTCTCTGATATTGTTACTCTGTGATGATCTATGATTGGTACTGTATGTTGGTATTGATGAGCATTTAGTTCACATTATTTAGATAAACTTTATAAATATACAAATGAGTCTGTCTTTATTAGAGGTGTACTAGTTTATAAGTATTTTTTGGAACCAAGTATTAGTTTGCCAAACCCTGTCAACTAAATAAAGATTGCATCGCTATAATTGGTATTCTAGGAATGAAGATACAAATTGTATTTTGGTAAGTTTGGTATTGGTTTCGAAATTCACTAACCCAGCGTGAAGAGACTTGTTGGTATTAAAATTGGGCCTTGTCTGTAGAAAGTTATTAGTACCAAATCGTTGGATCATCCCCATATCTCCTTTTCCTCCCATAAGTGGTATTTCCAGGGACACTGGCTTGAGAGATTCACATAAAAAAAACATTTTATTGGGTTTTCGATGTTTGACTATTGTTACATACGTTTGCCACATAAAACTACATGTGATACATAAGAGGTACATTAATACATCTGAGGCATACAATATTTATGTAGGAAGCATCAGGGGGCAACAGGGGAGATGGGGTGCTGGTGCACCCCGCGCACTTCCTCGTGTCTGAACCTTGTGTTGTTTCCTAAATCTAAATACGCCTAGGAAGCAGGCTTCCTAGGAATAGATATCCGGGGGTGCTGTAACAAATTAGCATGTTATTGTGCCAGTAATGCTGCAAAGTTGGGCAAGCCCAGAACATGTGTAATAACGCTGGTTTAGGGGCGTGACAGTGAGGGCAAGCAAATTGTGACTATGGGAAGTGGCGATGGAGCTGTGCTGGCGTCAGACAGGCCCGGTGTAAGATGAAGAACTGTATATATTTGTAAAGGGGGATTTCCAGGAAACGTTCCATGGAAATTCTAGAGCTCGCTCCCTTTCCTTATCATGGAGTGGCCTCGCGTACTCTTTCTCCCATTTTTGGCATAGCGGGGTGAGTGAGACTTGCGTTAATTCTTGATGGCCTTATATAGCCAGGTGATGAGCTGATGGCCGGGGCCCATAGTTAACACAGCCTGAAGCACTGGGTGGGTCGTTGGTTCGCCTCTAGATAGGTCCCAGAGGCGCTGGCAATCGTGTATGAGCTGTCGATGAAAGAGAAACTGCCCGAGGGGAGTTCACTCTCCTTGGCTAGCTGGCCGAAGGGGAGAAGTTGGCCCTCAGAAAAAATTGCCTCCACATCAAGGAGCGAGTGGTAGGTCCAGGTTTGTAATTCCAGGGCTGTGTATAGCCCCTGCCACGGAGCAGGCCAACCAGCGCCAGCAATGGGGTATAGAACTGGGACCCACGGGAAAGGCGGTAGATTCAAAGCATACTTACCCTCGCTACAGTCCCTTGTAAGTAGTGAGTTGAGACGGGCTGGGCTCCTGGCAAAAGCAGGCAGAGATATGCCGGCAAAGGCCCAGACTCTGAGTAAGCTTCCCTGAGATAAGGCCTCACTGTCCAGCAAGACAGCCACTGGAACTCTGCCTCTAAAAAATAGGCCTCGAGTGACGGGGTCCCAAGACTTCCCCGGCAACTGCAGCTTGGCTAGGGCGGCTGGCCAGCGTCCATTCCCCCATAAAAGGGAGCAAAGCAAGGCGTCCAGTTCTCTGAAGAAGGAGCGGTAATGGATAACCAGAAGGTTCACGAAGTAGAACAGAAGGCGGAGCAAGATGACCATCTTCGGTAGGGCAATCTTTTCTATAGGACCGGTGCAAAGTCAAAGTTTCAGGCCGGGCACGATGGAGCCCTGAGCGGCTACAGCCCCCAGCAGGTCCCGGTCCCAGTTTCTACCTTCACACTTGGAAACTTTTCTGGAGCTTTTTCTCTCGAGGCCCCTTGAAGCTCCCAGCCAGTCCGGATTCAGTGAGGGTCCGCGGGCTCGACTTGTGACGAGGTCCCAGTGAACTTCCCTGGAGCGAACGTAGAAAATATTTCAAGATTGCTTCAGTGGGACAACTCAGGAATCCAGGCCGACACGCGATGGAAGGCAGGCAGCTTGGCTCTCGCGGTTGCTCCCAGTCACCTTTTCTACGAGCTGACTTAGAAATTTTTCTGGAGCTTTTTCATGTGGGGTCTCTCGATGCTCCTCATGTAGCCGGATCCGGCGAGGGTTCGCCAGCTTCAGATTTTCTCTAGTTCCGGTCAATCTCTGGAAGATGGAGCTTTTAGTGGGATAAACCTGGGTAGCTTGGCCGGCTCGCAGTTAAAGGCAGGCGGCCTGGCTGGCCAGGTTTAGTCGGTCCCTCTATGGAGCTTTTTTTCAAAGTTGGTCCAAAGGTCTCCAAACTTCTTGAACTTCTTCCTGAAGTTCCTCAAGGGGTCCCAAAGTGTCTCAAACTTACTCCAAGGGTCTGGAATCTCCAAGATGGTCCTTGAAAGTTGAGGACTTCAGTTCCCACAATCTACTGGTACAAAACCCTTACAAATCCACTGATGGGTTTCCAAGGTGTAGATTTAGTTAATGATGATCCAGTTGAGCTGTTTTAACCTGTAGCTTTCAGGAAGTCCACTGTATAGTTCTTTTCCAGCAAGATAATACACAGGGCTGTAGTTTCAGATGGTGCAGTCTTCAGAGGACAGGCCTTAGAATTCTATGCACAGCAAAATCTTCTCAGCCGGGCACTTCTTGCTTCATTCAATTTCAAGCAGCAGATCTGGAGGGCTCTGCTCCTCTCAGATACTTATTAAAAATTCTCTGGGTCAAGCAGCAGGTCACTCCTGACCAATGAAAGGAGGGTAACTCCTCAAGGCAATGACCACATCCTGTAGAGTGTGGCATTATTTTGTCCCAGAGTTCATCAAATCTTCCAAATCCATAATGGCTGATTTTCCAGCAGAGAGTTAAGACTTGGCTAAACACACCCCCAGGAATGGCTTATTTCCTTAGAGTCTCCCACTACCATCTGCACATAGCTTCCTTATGCCTAGCACTGACTCTGGGTCAAAAGTGTAAGAGTGTAACTGACACCCAGACCTCCCTTCTGCCTTTGAAGAGCATGGTTTACGACTCCACCCACTGGCCTGGCATTCCTATGGACCAGCACACTGCCCTCCCACCAGAGCTGGTAAACCCAGGGGCTCTATATCACCTCTTCAAAGCAGCCTGGCTAATCCATTTAATTCTGACCAATCAGGGCAGAACATTGGAAGGCTGAATTTGGACTTACAAACAAGAAAGTCTTATAACTTCTTGTATGTACCCTTTAGGAGAAAATCAACAATATGATATTGTTGGATTTACTACTACCATTCTGTGAAGTATTTGAATGGCCAGTCTTGTCCTTTCCTATCAATAAGTATTCATGAATAACTTCCTACCATGTTAATCTATGTAACAAGGGATTTGCAATGGGAAAAATGACTTGGGACATTTTTCCAGCACCAGGACTTACAAAAACATATTTTATATCTACAGGAACCCCACCCCATGTGCAACTAGGGGAGACTCTAGGGGTTCTGAATCTGTAGAAATATTGCAGATTCTTCTTTTACGGTGCTCCTAGCATCAAAGTCCAATTTGAGCAGCACTTTATCACAATGTGGGGAGTGAAATGTGAAATTTCACTTTATCCAGGCATATAAAAACTCATTTTTTAAGGGTGTACCTTATAGATAACTGACCCCCCACCCCTGGGATACCCAGGGAAGACCCTGGGGGTCCCTAATATGCCACATCATTGTAGGGTTTCCATTTTTAAGTGCCCCTACCACCAAAGTCGAGTTTGGGCGCACTTTACTTTTTAAAAGCAGCCCTGGCACCCAGGGCTGTTTTTAAACTCACCTCAGGCTTCAGCAGTGCACACATGCAAGTGCAGAAAAGCTGCTGGCCTCTAAACTGCCATGCCCAGGGTACGGGGGACTTTTAGGCAGTTTCAATCCCCTGCCCTATTATATACTAGGGGCTTATGGGGTAGGTCATGCCAATTACAGAGGTACCCCACCATACCATAGTGTACCCTAGTGTATGTTAGGTGTTTTAACTGTATTCTAATGTCTTCCTTTCAGCTTAGCACTGGCCCTGGGCCTGGTTAGGCAGAGCCCAGTGTCAGTCAAAATCAGTTACCACCAGCATCAGTCAGTAAAAAGTTTGGGGGTGCCCATGGCACAGGATGACTTTGCAACAAACGAGAACCACGACTCAAGTCAAGAATGGACCCTGAAGACATAGAAGAGCCAGGGACCCAGGTAACCACCCATGGTGAGTATCTAGGAACCCCACGAAGGTCGTGTGCGGAGTGGGAACACAACCGTGTGCTCAATGCTAGTCAATAGGTAAATCGCAGTTGCAATTTTAAAGAAGGACACTTCCCAGGGGACCCTGAAGAAACCCAGTGAAAGATGGAAGGTTGGAGAGTCACCCCACCAGTGGAAATCCCTTGAAGCAGGACATCTACACACGGGAAGCTGGGTGCAAAGGTGTCAAGTGACTTTGGAAACCGCTGTAGACCACAATGGAGGACTTCAGGAAAGAGGCCGCTGGAGAAGAAGATGAAGGAGTCCGTTGGAACCCAAAGGTGCATTCAGGATGAGCGGTACCTGCAAGCAGAGGGGGCAGAGTCTATGCCACTCAGGAGTGACCAGAAGGCAAGGATGACGAATGCCCACTGATGTCTGAGATGCAGGAGAGGTTGATGGTGCCCTTGAAGTTGTAGCTGTGTGGACCAGCCGACGCTGTAGAAGACAAGGAGCCATTCACGAGCTGTCCCACGTCGGATGTCAAGGGACAAGAGGCCAGTGTCCGACAGGGCCACCACAAGCCTTGGCAGTGGCAAACAACGTAGTCAACGAAAAGGGTGCAGTGACGGTACCAGCAAGGTCCAAGTGACTCACCACGAGCAGGTAACTTAGAGAATGCTCCGAGCAAGCAGGGGAGCCCATTGAAGCCAAAGAAGAACCTCAAGAGAACCCACAAGCCGAAGGCACAGGAGTCGCAACAGGACATCGAGAAGCTCACAAATGAAGAAGGCCCACGGTCCAGAGGAAGCAGTGAGGGTGAAGATCTTGGCTGCAGGAGTTGCTTGAGGTTGGAGCTTGGAGCCCGAAGATCTCTGGAGGGAGAGTCAACCAGCCTTGACAACGGCAAGTGGACGCTATGCACAGGGGTTCTTTCCCAGCGGGTCCGACGAGGGATACTAGCCTCAAACTTGGTATGAAGATAGTGCAGGCCTCGAGGGAGTTGCAGAACCACCACCTGTATTGCTGAGCTTTTCAGAGTTTGTAGGAGCCCAGGATCAGCAGACCAATCAGCTGCATTGCAGGACTTGCAGATGTAGGAGAGTGACTCCTTCACTCCAAAGGAGATTCCTTCAGGTGCCTTGGATGTCCACAAACCTGGTGAAGAATCTGTATGGAGCGGGGCACAGACATTGCAGGAGACCAGCAGGATGACAAGACAAGGAGCAGCAGGAATCTTCCCCGTTGCAGTCTTGCTTCCCAAAGCGAAGTCCAGAGTGTCCAGACGGTCGCAGTTGAAGTGGTATGCGATCTGAATCTTAACCCACGACAAATCTATGACCCCCACCCACAGGTGAGTCCTTAAATACCCTCAGGAAAGGTTTGGGACGATTCAAGGGTCCCTCCTAGAGGGGTGGCTAGACAGTGGGGAATATACTCCCATGTCCTTTGTCCAGTTTCACTCCACAGCGGGAGCCACCGGGTCCCAGTAGTCTTAGTGGCACTGGCAAGCACCAGCACCCTGTCCCAATACACTTAACCCTGTCTGGGAGGTGCCTTCTCCTGCTCGAGCTTGGCTCAGCAGCAGGAGGGCAGAAATGTGTCTTTGGTCGGCAGCAGCCCTAGCTTGCTGTCCGGTACTGGTAACACTGAGGGCCTCCCGGAGGAGCTTTATAGTGCGTTGAGTCATACCTCCCACATCGTTTACGGTGTGAGTTTATGAGTCCAACATGTTTGGAACCAAACATGAGAGGGTTCGTTGCAGCCAGTAGAGAGATGGCCATCGCTTAATGACGCATGGCCACTCCATATGTCGTAATGGCTGATGCACTTACACTCAGGAGAATGGACTCTAAAGGTTGTAGGGGTGTCCTGCTCATGCCTGGGCACCCTCACACTTAGAATCGAGCATCCTGCCTTCAGGATTGAAAGGCTTGCCTTAGGGGTGACTTATAGGTTTTAAGAGCAGTGACCCCAAATATAAGGACACTCATATCTGTCGTAAGTGGTGCTTGCACCAGCTTACAAAGGCTGCAATGGCAGGCCTATAGTCACAATTTGAGTGGTGTCTCATGGGTGGCATGATACATGCTGCAGCCGTTGGGAGACCCCTGTTGTACCTATGCCCTGGGTAACGTAGTACCATATACTAGGGACTTGTTGGGGTACCAGTAGCCAATCTGGAGTGTACCTAAGTACTCACCATGTCCAATTTAGGGAAGAAGCCCAAAGACTTGGGTCCTGATTAGCAGGATCCCAGTCTGACTAGTCAGGAAAACATAATGACACCAGTAAAAAGTGGGGGTGACCATGAAAGCAGATCCTACTTTCCTACAGGCCCCTCTCATCGTCCGTAACCATGGAAGTGGGCCCCAAGTCCACCACAGCCTGTAAGGCCCCTTCTCGTGTCGTCGCTTGTTCCGGGGCCCTCAGGCACACAGGGTGCGGCCAGTGTCTGATGGCCTAAGATCTTTTGATTGCTGATTAGTCCAGTCCCATGCTTCAGCTGGGTCAGTGAAGAAGAAAGTGGTCCCTTCAAAGATTTTCATAAGGCACGCTGGAAACATCAGCGAGTATTGTATCCCCTGCTGGCGGAGGTGGCGTTTTACCTCTAGGAAGGACGAACGCTGGTGCTGCGCAGCACAGGTGTAGTAGAGTAATAACATAATGTGATTGTTCTCCACTTGGAGAGGTCTGATCTGCTTGCGTTAAGCACCGCATCCAGGTCCTTAAAATGAAGGAGTTGCACCAACATTGGATGTGGGGAAGAGCCTGGAGGTGGGTGGCGTTCCTGGACGCTATGTGCCCTATCAAGGGAGAAAAAGGGCATGAGGTCTGAGGTTGGAGTAAATGACTTTGAACCAGGTCTATAGGCAGGCAATGGGGTCAGGCCCCTCGATTCCCTCCGGAAGTCCCACTATTCGGATGCAGCTCCTCCAGGAATGGTCGTCCAAGTCATCCGCCCTACATTCTAGTTGTTTAACCCTGCCCTGGAGGTCACAGATCTCCACCTGGTGGTTCTTTGTGAGTGGTTGCAGGGCTGAGAGGGTTTTCTCACCCTCTGCGACCCTGTCAGCAAGCTTGTGGTGGTCATAGCAGAGAAAGTTAACGTCAGTGGCCAGGTCTAAGAACCTGTCCTCCATGGTGATCTTGGTGCGTTCTATGGCCGCCAGTACTTTATCCAGCTTGTCAGATGGAGTAAGGGCCAGCGCGGTGTCTTCCTCTCTCTGCAGGGTCCTGAGGGGCGCTGCACAGGAGCTGGCGCCTCGGGCCCAGTAGTTGAGCGCAGTCTGCCCTTGGCTGGAGGCAATCCTACAGTGCCAGCCATGGGCCCCCGTAGATACCCGGCAGCGGAGCAAATAACGTCGCACCCCCAGACCTAGAGTGCGCCAATGGACCATTTAGGGCCAGAAGTCCTGCGCACCTAGGATGGAGGTCTTGGTCAAGCTGTGGGCGGAACTGCTGCCTCCTCCTCCTGCGCTTAGCGGAGATCCACCAGGCGTCCAGCCAGGGCCACCACCCTTCGGCGGTCGGCCGCAAGTAGACTGGATCAGGAAGGAGTGCATAGTAATGGCTCGTCGGCTAGGTCGCCTGCGCCTCGGTTGTAGCACCGATTCGGGGATCAGGAGCCATAAAAGACCACCTCTAGTGACTCCACGAGGGTTCCCTCCCTGCGGGGGTCAGGTCCGGCCAGGTAGGACCAGGCAGAGAGTCAACAGCAAAGCAGGGAGTCACCAATGGCCAGCCCTAGGCAATTTCAAACATGGGGGTTGGGCCTATATTTACGTCCAAGCTAGGCCACGAGTACAACTAGTAACCAAGACTGTTTAAGTAGTTTGTGCGGATAACCCTTATTCTTTAATTTAATTGTTAGATTATTTGAGTGTATTTCATAATCCTCTTTTCAGGTGCAGTTCCTACGCACTTGCAGATACTGTCCATACGGTAAGTTTTTTTTTTTAGGCTTTTTGGGTGGGGGCTCTTGAAATCTAAGGCTGTATTTTTATCTGTTGGCTTTGTGTATAGTCACTGACGATAATGGAGTGGTGCACTACCAGGATATCCAAACAACAAGGATGAAGCTCAATCAGTTCCTTCGTTGCAAAAGTCTTTAATGATACAAATCCAAAATATAAAAACAACAGCCAAGCAACAGCCAACGCGTTTCGTTCTTAGAACTTCGTCAGGGCTGGAGATAAAAACATAAACAGAATATATAAGGGTCCAAACTCATATGGTGCAGACCACAATACATATATAAACATTACAATTATTATTATTTTTTTTTATATAATAAAAAAAGGAAAAGAGAAAAAGGGGCCGAAACAACAGTGATGAAGCCTGTCTAGAATAACAACTCTTAGGTTTTACACTGTGCTCTAAACAAACAAACAAACATTAAATACTATACAAATGTGAAAAAAACAACATTTAATAGCCAAATCCCACCAACAGTTTCTAATACCCAACGTTTCCCTACCCAGAATTCCCTGCAAACCTTAAAATAATGTAAAAAAAACCACTTTTTCATACATTTTTGCGTGGGATCTCCGTGCCGGCACAAATGTCATACCGCCCAGCGTTCCCCTTGTTCTCCCGAGTAAAATGATACCTCATTTGTGTGGGTGGGCCAAAGGCATGTGACTAAGGTGACATGCTTAATTTGTCAAACCCAAACCTTACAATTTTTAATAATTCATTTTTAGCCTGTTCTGCTTTGGGGCACCCACACAAGTGAGGTATCATTTTACTCGGGAGAACAAGGGGAACACTGGCCTGTAGGACATTTGTGCCGGCACGGAGATTCCATGCAAAAATGTATCAAAAAGTGTTTTTTTAACCTAATTTTAAGGTTTGCAGGGAATTCTGGGTAGGAAAACGTTGGGGGGCCCATGCATGCCATACCTTGCTAGACTCCCCTGGGTGTCTACTTTCCAGAAATGTGTGGGTTAGGTAGGTTTCCCTAGATGGCCGCCGAGCCCCGGGCCAAAAACTCATGGAAACCCCCTTGCAAAACCAGGTTGGTTAGTGATTGGTTATTTTGATGTCAACTCCTTAGGTTTGGGGCCCTTACGTGTCGCGGGTCCTTGAGCCACCCACGCAAGTGAGGTACCATTTTTATCGGGAGACCTGGGGGAACGCTGGGTGGGAGGAAATTTGTTGATCCACGCAGATTCCAGAACTTTCCACCACAGAAATGTAAGGAAAATGTATTTTTTTCCACATTTTTTAGGTTTTCAAGGGATTCTGGGTAACAGAACCTGGTGGGAGGCAGTCGAGTCACCCCATTCTGGAATCCCCTGGGTGTCTAGTTTTCAAAAATGTATAGGTTTGCTAGGTTTCCCTAGGTGCTGGCAGAGCTACGGCGCAAAAACAAAAGGTAGTCTTTTTGTCCAAAACGTGCTAGATTTCACTGGAAAATTGAGGTGCGACCATGTTGCGTTTTGCGCTGTTTCATGTCGCAGCCACTATGCCTACCCACGCAAGTGAGGTACCATTTTTTTGGGGATACCTGGGGGAACGCTGGGTGGGTGGAAATTTGTTGATCCACGCAGATTCCAGAACTTTCCACCACAGAAATGTGAGGAAAATGTGTTTATTTTGTCAAATATTTAGGTTTGCAAGGGATTCTGGGAAACAAAACCTGGGGGTAGGCAGACGAGTCACCCCATGCTGAATTCCCCTGGGTGTATAGTTTTCAAAAATGTATAGGTTTGCTAGGTTTCCCTAGGTGCTGGCAGAGCGACGGCGCAAAAACAAAAGGTAGTCTTTTTGTCCAAAACGTGCTAGATTTCACTGGGAAATTGAGGTGCGACCATGTTGCGTTTTGCGCTGTTTCATGTCGCAGCCACTATGCCTACCCATGCAAGTGAGGTACCATTTTTTTCGGGAGACCTGGGGGAACGCTGGGTGGGTGGAAATTTGTTGATCCACGCAGATTCCAGAACTTTCCACCACAGAAATGTGAGGAAAATGTGTTTATTTTGTCAAATATTTAGGTTTTCAAGGGATTCTGGGAAACAAAACCTGGGGGTAGGCAGACGAGTCACCCCATCCAGAATTCCCCTGGGTGTCTAGTTTTAAAAAATGTATAGGTTTGCTAGGTTTCCCTAGGTGCTGGCAGAGCTACGGCGCAAAAACAAAAGGTAGTCTTTTTGTCCAAAACGTGCTACATTTCACTGGGAAATTGAGATGCGACCATGTTGCGTTTTGCGCTGTTTCATGTCGCAGCCACTATGCCTACTCATGCAAGTGAGGTACCATTTTTTTCGGGAGACCTGGGGGAACGCTGGGTGGGTGGAAATTTGTTGATCCACGCAGATTCCAGAACTTTCCACCACAGAAATGTGAGGAAAATGTGTTTTTTTGGTCAAATTTTTAGGTTTGCAAGGGATTCTGGGTAACAAAACCTGGGGGTAGGCAGACGAGTCTCCCCATCCAAAATTCCCCTGGGTGTCTAGTTTTCAAAAATGTATAGGTTTGCTAGGTTTCCCTAGGTGCTGGCAGAGCTACGGCGCAAAAACAAAAGGTAGTCTTTTTGTCCAAAACGTGCTAAATTTCACTGGGAAATTGAGGTGCGACCATGCTGCGTTTTGCGCTGTTTCATGTCGCAGCCACTATGCCTACCCACACAAGTGAGGTACCATTTTTTTCGGGAGACCTGGGGGCACGCTGGGTGGGTGGAAATTTGTTGATCCACGCAGATTCCAGAACTTTCCACCACAGAAATGTGAGGACAATGTGTTTTTTTTGTCAAATTTTTATGTTTGCAAGGGATTCTGGGTAACAAAACCTGGGGGTAGGCAGACGAGTCACCCCATCCTGAATTCCCCTGGGTGTCTAGTTTTCAAAAATGTATAGGTTTGCTAGGTTTCCCTAGGTGCTGGCAGAGCTACGGCGCAAAAACAAAAGGTAGTCTTTTTGTCCAAAACGTGCTAAATTTCACTGGGAAATTGAGGTGCGACCATGCTGCGTTTTGCGCTGTTTCATGTCGCAGCCACTATGCCTACCCACGCAACTGAGGTACCATTTTTTTCGGGAGACCTGGGGGCACGCTGGGTGGGTGGAAATTTGTTGATCCACACAGACTCCAGAACTTTCCACCACAGAAATGTGAGGAAAATTTGTTTTTTTTGTCAAATTTTTATGTTTGCAAGGGATTCTGGGTAACAAAACCTGGGGGTAGGCAGACGAGTCACCCCATCCTGAATTCCCCTGGGTGTCTCGTTTTCAAAAATGTATAGGTTTGCTAGGTTTCCCTAGGTGCTGGCAGAGCTACGGCGCAAAAACAAAAGGTAGTCTTTTTGTCCAAAACGTGCTAAATTTCACTGGGAAATTGAGGTGCGACCATCCTGCGTTTTGCGCTGTTTCATGTCGCAGCCACTATGCCTACCCACGCAAGTGAGGTACCATTTGTTTCGGGAGACCTGGGGGCACGCTGGGTGGGTGGAAATTTGTTGATCCACGCAGATTCCAGAACTTTCCACCACAGAAATGTGAGGAAAATGTGTTTATTTTGTCAAATGTTTATGTTTGCTAGGGATTCTGGGTAACAAAACCTGGGGGTAGGCAGACGAGTCACCCCATCCTGAATTCCCCTGGGTGTCTAGTTTTCAAAAATGTATAGGTTTGCTAGGTTTCCCTAGGTGCTGGCAGAGCTACGGCAAAAAAACAAAAGATAGTCTTTTTGTCCAAAACGTGCTAAATTTCACTGGGAAATTGAGGTGCGACCATGTTGCGGTTTGCGCTGTTTCGTGTCGCAGCCACTATGCCTACCCACGCAAGTGAGGTACCGTTTTTATCGGGAGACCTTGGGGAACGATGGGTGGGTGGAAATTTGTTGATCCACGCAGATTCCAGAACTTTCCACCACAGAAATGTGAGGAAAATGTGTTTTTTTTGTCAAATTCTTAGCTTTGCAAGGGATTCTGGGTAACAAAACTTGGTGATAGGCAGTCGAGTCACCCCATCCTGAATTCCCCTGGGTGTCTACTTTTCAAAAATGTATAGGTTTGCTAGGTGTCCCTAGGTGCCGGCAGAGCTAGGGTGCAAAAACTACAGGTAGGCACTTTGCCAAAAAAGGGTCAATTTGTAACTGCAAAATTTAGGTGTGACCACGTTGCATTTTGCTCCGTTTCCTGTCGCAGGCACAGGGCCGACCCACACAAGTGAGGTACCGTTTTTATCGGGACACTTGGGGTAATTCAGATTTGTAAATCAACTGTTATTACCAATTGAGTTTTCATGCATTTCTCCCAATGAAAGACATTGTGTAAAAAAAAATCTTTTTGAAAAATGACCAATAATTCTCATCCTAGTATGAGTATTCCCAATTTTGAAAATGTGCAATTATATACTGTTTCTGAACTCTATAATTTGTACCCAATTCAGAAATACATAGGTGTCTTTCATACAGATTATTCCATGTATACATTTTCCAAGACAAAGTGCTCTATACCCAGTAAATGAAAAAATACCATTGCAAGTTGCTGCTCAGTTTTTGGATCTGGGTTCGTCGGGTTCTTGGTGAAACTACAAGTCCTATATATCCCCACAACCAGGAAGGTCTAACGGATGTAACGGTATATTGCTTTCCAAGAGCTGTCAAAATTAGAAAAAGTTATAGGTGTAAACGTTGAGACAAAAGGCTGTTTTTTTCAATAAATTTTCAATTATTCCAATATCTAACTGTTAGTTTCTATAACGAAACCTTCATGGATTTAGACAACTGACCCCTTTCTGAATTCAGAATGTTGTCTACTTTTCGAAAATGTAAAGCTTTCCAGGATCCGTTATTGCTTTCAAACTCAATTCTACCATTAACTGGAAGGAGGTGGAAAGCTCTAAAAATAGCAAAAATAGGCTATGTCCCAGAAAAATGCCAAAACTGAGTGAAAAATGTCGGTTCTCTGACAAAAGACTGTCATTCCCTAAAAGCTGAGAAAATGGAGATTTCAGCCCCACAAACCCTTTTTTGATACCATTTTCAGGGAAAAACCCAGAGGCTTTCATTTGCAGCCAGTTTTTCCCATTTTTCTGAAAAAAACAAAAAATTCACTATATTTTGGTTAATTTCTGGGGCCCCTCCAAGGGAATCCACAAACCCTGGGCGCCTTTAGAATCCACATGATGTTGGAAAAAAAGGACGCAAATTTGGCGTGGATACCTTATGTGGTCAAAAAGGTACAAGGGCCTAAGCGCGCACTACTCCAAAACGCCAAAAAAAGCCTTAGCACAGGAGGGGAAAAGACCTAGCAGCGAAGGGGTTAATGAGTCAGAGCAAATGCGCGTCACAAATCCCAACATAGTGCGTCACAGGACCACGCAATTAGAATGTTGCCACCGCTTAAAGGATGCAGCAGCAACGTAACGGTCACACATGGCCAAATCTCTGTTACTCACTGAAATTCGGAAACTAAGACGAATGAAGAACACTTCCTTGAAAATTCTAAAGCAGGTATGAATATCAATTACCTTCATCCAAAGTTGGGGCTGGATAAATTACCAAATGTAGTTAATAAGTTTTTCTTTAAACACATTTTTTTTTAATGAAAATTAGTCTCCACTCGTGGTCAGTCCAATCGTCGCCAATTGTAATGATGCTTCTCCACACAGGAAGTAGTTGGAGATGAATTTAAAATCGAACAGGTGAGAGCCAGGGAGCACAGCTTCAGTCTGCGGAGCAAGACAGCAACTGACTCCCGGCTAGAACGAACACAAGAATGCAACGAGCATTCCATGTCTCGCCCATAGAATAATAACACATCATATGCAATTAAAGATACAATACATAATATAATAACATAACATCTCCCAATTTGGGTCCTACCAGAATGTGCGGGATTGGGAAGCAGCAGGAATCATAACATGGGCGGATGCGGTGACCGAGGAGGGTCTCTGTTCCTTTGATGTGTTGGTGCTGGACCATGCGCTGGGTTCAGAGCAGTTCTTACTATATTAAGCCCGATGGGATCGGATGATTCTTAAGACCTGGGGATCTGATCGGGAGCAGCCTTACATGAGGGCCCCGCTCGTGGCCACCTTGACGGGGGGAACAGCATGAGGGCCTTCACGCACTTGTACTCGTTTGGAGGCAGATCAGCTGCAGAACATCCGCAGTTACAGGACTGGAGGAAATTGGCTCATGGGACTGATATCACAGACAAAGAGTGGGATGCTTGCAATTGGTGAAACAGTGAACACAAACACACGATCTCGACTCATACCAGTGGTAGAAGTGGGAGGGATCGGAAGGGCACGGCGTGCCCCTACCTTTGAAAAATTATTTCAGTCCGTTCCCCTACTTCTTTCTTTCAAAAAAGCATCCCGGGATGGCAAGAATAGTCCAACTTAAAAACGATAACTTTTCATTCAGCTTCCGGGGGCGGCTCCCACTTCTCTGTTGAACTCCAGAGGCTGCAGCAGCCCCTCCCTGAGCTCTCACAGACTGTGGGCAGGCCCATTGTCATTCCAAATGAGGCTGATTATCCCCTTTCGAATGACAATGCGCCGCCTTCTGCCTTTAGCATATCATGCTGACTTAGTGATTACAGAGGAGCTTTCCCCAGACAGAGTACTGTGGGGAACTTGCCACCATGTGAAATTTGTCAAAGTTATAGACAGATTCAACTGGGCAGGCGCAATGAAGGGACAGAAGAGGAGACAGGAAAGGAGAGGTGATGGGGCGGGAGAGGTGACTGGGCAGGAGAAGTAATAGGCAGGAGAAATGACGGGACAGGAGGAGTGACAGGGCAGGAGAAGTGAAGGGGCAGGTAAAAGTGTCGGGGAAGGAGAGGTGACGGGGCAGGAGAGGTGACGGGGCACGAAAAGTGGCGGGTCAGGAGCAGTGATGGGACAGGAGAGGCGACAGGAAAGAAGAGGTAACGGGGCAGGAGAAGTGATGGGGCAGGAGAAGTGACGGGGCAGGAGCGGTGATTAGGCATGTGCAGGAGCAGTAACCAGGCAGGAGCGGTGAACGGGCAGGAGCGGTGAACGGACATGAGCAGTGAACGGATAGGGGCAGTGAACGGATAGGGGCAGTGAACGGATAGGAGCTGTGAACACAAATGAGAAGTGATGGGACAGGAGAAGTGATAGGACAGGAGAAGCGATGGGACAGGAGAAGTGATGGGGCAGGAGCGGTGATCGGGCAGGAGTGCTGACCGGACAGGAGCAGTGAATGGTAGGAGCAGTGAACGGGCAGGAGTGCTGACCGGGCAGGAGGTCTGATCGGACAGGAGAAGTGAACGGGCAGGGGTGCTGACCGGGCAGGAGGTCTGACCGGGCAGGAGTGCTGACCAGACAGGAGCACTGACAGGGCAGGAGTGGTGACAGGGCAGGAGAAGTGAAGGGGCAGGAAAGGTGACGGGGCAGGAGAGGTAATGGGGCAGGAGAAGTGACAGGGCAGGAGTGGTGATTAGGCATGAGCAGGAGCGGTAACCGGGCCGGAGCAGTGAAATGACAGGAGCGGTGAATGGGGCAGGAGCGGTGAATGGGGCAGGAGCGGTGAACTGGGCAGGAGCAGTGGACGGGGCAGGAGCAGTGGACGGGGCAGGAGCAGTGGACGGGGCAGGAGCAGTGGACGGGGCAGGAGCAGTGGACGGGGCAGGAGCAGTGACGGGGTTGGAGAAGTGACGGGGTAGGAGAAGTGACGGGGCAGCGGTGAATGGGTAGGAGCGGTGGACGGTGCAGGAACCGTGGACGAGGCAGGAGCGGTGACTTGGCAGGAGCGGTGACGGGGCAGGAGCGGTGATGTTGCAGGAGCGGTGACTGGGCAGGAGAGGTGACGGGGCAGGAGCAGTGCCCCATCCACTGCTCCTGCCCCGTTCACTGCTCCTGCCCCATTCACTGCTCCTGCCCCGTTCACCTCTCCTGCCCGGTGGGGCAGGAGAGGTGAACAGGGCTGGAGAGGTGAACGTGGTAGGAGAGGTGAACGGGGCAGGAGCAGTGAACGGGGCAGGAGCAGTGAACGGGGCAGGAGCAGTGAACGGGGCTGGAGCAGTGGACTGGGCAATAGCAGTGGACAGGGCAATAGCAGTGGACGGGGCAGGAGCAGTGGATGGGGCAGGAGCAGTGACGGGCAGGAGAAGTGACGGGGTAGGAGAGGTGAATGGGCAGGAGAAGTAACAGGACGGGAGCAGTGACTGGGCAGGAGCAGTGATTAGGCATGAGCAGGAGTGTTGAATGGGTAGTGAATGGGCAGGAGCGGTGAATGGGCAGGAGTGGTGACCGGGCAGGGGAAATAACAGGGAAGGAGCGGTGATGGGGCAGGAGCAGTGAAAGGGCAGGAGCAGTGAAAGGGCAGGAGCAGTGAACGGGGCAGGAGCAGTGAACAGGGCAGGAGCGGTGATGGAGCAAGAGCAGTGGACGGGCAGGAGCAGTGGACGGGGCAGGAGGAGTGGACGGGGCAGGAGGAGTGGACGGGGCAGGAGCAGTGGACGGGGCAGGAGCAGTGGACAGGGCAGGAGCAGTGGACAGGGCAGGAGAAGTGACGGGGTAGGAGAAGTGACGGGGCTGGAGAAGTGACGGGGCAGGAGAAGTGAATGGGTAGGAGCGGTGAATGGGTAGGAGCGGTGAATGGGTAGGAGACGTGACTTGTACTTATGTTCCTTGCCTATTTATTTATATACTATTGCATGACATTCACTGATGTGTCTGCAAAGCAGCCCTGTTGCCCTGAATCTTTGTCCTGAATTTTGACCTCCTGTCCTGAATTTTTGTCCTGAATTTTGACCCCTTGTCCTGAATTTTTACACTCACCATCCTGAATTTGCGCCCATGCCATTGTTCCTGCTTATATTTTGCACGCTTTACATAAACCTGTATTCCCTATGAGTATTTGCTTTTTCCTGAATTAAACCTCAAATAAACATGTTTATCCATTGTTTGAATTAAATAACGTTATTAGCTGTAACTGGTCAGTGAAATGCTAAACGTACAAAAAATTGATATGTTTTGTGATTTCTAGCCACACCCCTGACTCCGCCCACTGACCCAATCTTCAGTCATTCCTGCCCCCTGATTCTCCACCCACAGTTCCCCTACTTTTTATTCCCCACTTCGACCACTGACTCATACTATTTCACTTCCTGCACCATGCATATCCCACCCCACACGGGGTCAGCAAGATGTTCCCTGGTGCTTCTAACATATGTCTGAGGTGCAGATCCGCTGATGCAGACTTCCTTCACCTGGTGCTTTTCTGCATACTGATTTGTCCCTGTTGGGAGCAGGTGTCACAGGTGGTATCAGAGGTGACAGGTAGTTTGTTTATGCTGGACTAGCTTAGATCATTAGTCTCCAACCTTTTCTGAAATAAAAGCGACTTATGTTCAACGAAAATCGTCCCGAGCTACTAATGTTTGTGATATGATAGTGAGCTCCCCATCCAAGACTGTCAGCAGTGATAACATCAGTGTATTAGGCAGGTTTACCAACCATAAAGTAAACAAGCATTGAAAATGCAATAGGGCTTGCCTTTGATTAAGTTAAAGCCATTTGCTTTGCTAATGGTATTGTATAGCAAAGCAAATGCCTGTAACTTAATAAAAGGTGAGACCTATTGCATTTTTAATGCTTGTTTAAAATACCTTTTGGCATTGACTTCAATGTATTATAGGAATGGAAACAACTGTCAGAGAAAAGAAAAATGTGTGTATGCAGCTTTAACACTTTTCTATTTTGTGCGTGAGTATTTTATGAGACAATATAGTGATGATTACAAACATTACTACTTTAAACATACCTCAATAGACTATGACTATTGCCACTCTTCTTTTACACTACTATAGCAAGATGGTTCTAGTAGTGATATTCATGTTCTAGTTAGTCTTCCTAGTGACCAACATGTTTGTCTTTTGTAAGATGGAAGATATTTTGTTAACATTAACCTTTAGTTTCTCTTTATTTTCAAGGGAACCTGCGTGTCTACGCTGACGAGCGTCGTGGAAACAATGGCAGAATCTCAGAACTCTGCTAAGTATTGCTATTCACTCCGATGCTTCCGTCTTTCTGTACTTCTGTCTACTTAGTCAAAAAACCTATTGCTGACAAAACAAGCATTGAAATGGCCAATAGGTCTAGCATTTGGGACCTTATAAGTATTTAGTTATGCAGCACAATATCCTGGGTGCAACAACATCAACTGTTGCGTGGCTAAACACTTATAAGGTCCCAAAAGCGAGACCTATTTGGCTGTGCCAATACTTGTTATTTTTTTGTTCTTGGGTGGTAAACCGGGCTAGTGCCAGGAGGGTCACGGGTGAGTGGTAGCGAGGTGAGGAGTGAATGCCAGGCGGGATAAGGGCGACTGTCAGGCCATGGTGTGAAGGGTGAGTGCCAAAGAGGTGAAGAGTGAGTGCCAGGGAGATGAGACATAAGAGTCAGGAGGGTCAACGGTGAGTGCCAGGGAGGGGAAGGGTGAGTGCTGAGAAGGGGAAGTATGAGTGCCAGGGGTGAGGGGTAGCTGCCAGGCCAGGGGGGTGAAGTGCTAGTGCCACGCAGGTGAAGGTTGAGTGCCAGGTCAGGGGGATGGAGGGTGAGTGCCTGTGAGATGAAGGTTGAGTGCCATGGAGGTGAGATGTAAGAGTCAGGAGGGTCAAAGGTGAGTGCCAGGGAGGGGAAGGATGAGTGCAAGGGGTGAAGGGTAGCTGCCAGGCCAGGGGGATGAAGGGCTAGTGCCATGGAGGTGAAGGGTGAGTGCCAAGGGGTTGAGTAGTGAATGCCAGGAGGGACATGGGTGAGTGTCAGGGAGGTGAAGGATATGTGCCAGGGAGGGGAAGTATGAGTACCAGGAGAGTTGAGGGTGAGTGTCAGGGAGGTGACAGTTGAGTGTCATGGAGAGTCAATGCTGAGTGCCAGAGAGGGAGAAGGGTGAGTGCCCGATGCCAGGAGTGACTACCAGGGGTGAAGGATGAGTGCCAGGGAGATGAGGGGTGAGTGACAGACTGCAAACAGTAGTGAGCTGTGGTCTAGAAGGAGGTGCAGAGATCATCACCCGGTGTGTGCCAGGCTGGGACGCGCCAGGCCAGACTTAGGTGGATGCAAGAACCTCTGAAAGGCGGGTGCCAAGTCACTCGTAACCTTAGTACAGGAGTGGGGTGCGCAGGAGAGAGTAACATCTTCAAACAAGAAACTATTCAAAATCCTGAAAACTCCACTTTATTGTCTTGCAACCTTATGTGGAAAATAATTAGCAAATGAATAATCTTGCGTAGCAGACTTGCAGATTGTTACAGCACCTTATTGAGATAAAGTTTGCATTGCAAATAAGCCAAAGGTAACACAATTTGAATTAGTAACGGTAAGATTCACAATGAGCTAGCAACAAGTTGAAAAAGCACCCCAGAATTGAACCGAGGATACAGAATAATAAAAATGGGGGCAATATTGGTCTCCTTTTCACAGCTGACAGCTAAACAAAACAGGGTGTTGTGGAGGACTCGGATTCTGGTGGAATCAGAATTTTTAAGAGTCAATTGTGTGTTGTTTTTGTGGTTGTGTGTGTGGTTGTGGTTTTGTGTGGTTGGGTGTGGTAGTGTGTGTATGTGGTTGTGTGTAGGTGTGGTAGTGTGTGTGTGGTTGTATGTGTGTGGTTGTGTTTTTGTGTGATTGTGTGTGTTTGTGTGTGGTTGTGTGTGTGGTCTTGTGTGTGGTCTTGTGTGTGTTGTTGTGGTTGTGGGTGTGTGTGGTTGTGTGTGGATGTGTGTGTGGTTTTGTGTGTGTTTTTGTGGTTTTGTGTGTGGTTGTGTGTGTGGTTGTGTGTGTGTGGTTGTGTGTGGTTGTGTGTGTGGTTGTGTGTGAGGTTGTGTGTAGGGTTGTGTGGTTGTGTGTGGTTGTGGTTGTGTGTGAGTGGATGTGTAGTTTGGTGGGATTGTGGTTGTATGTGTGTGGTTGTGTTTGTGTGTGATTGAGTGTGGTTGTGTGTGTGGTTGTGTGTGTGGTCGTGTGTGTGTTGTGGTTGTGTGTGTGGTCGTGTGTGTGTGTGTGGTTTTGTGTGTGTTTTTGTGGTTGTGTGTGTGTGGTTTTTGTATGTGGTTGTGTGTGGTTGTGTGTGTGGTTGTGTGTGAGGTTGTGTGTAAGGTTGTGTGTGTGGTTGTGTGTTTTCATAAAACTTTTTTTTTTAAACAACTCTTTTGAGCACACTAGTGTATAGTGCCATGCGAGTGCCACTGCCCTCCTCGTATGACACAACCTCTGTGAAACAAACCGATTAGAATAACTGTTTGCTGTTTGAATCTAATTGGGGCATGAATGCAGTTTAGTATTCTGGTTATTGCTTGAAGGAAGGATAAGAAACCTGGTTACCTTTTTCTTAACCACTGATATCTATGTGTGGTCTTGTGTGTGTTGTTGTGGTTGTGGGCGTGTGTGGTTGTGTGTGTGTGTGT
Source organism: Lissotriton helveticus (assembly GCF_964261635.1). Taxonomy (NCBI): domain Eukaryota; kingdom Metazoa; phylum Chordata; class Amphibia; order Caudata; family Salamandridae; genus Lissotriton; species Lissotriton helveticus. The sequence continues at coordinate 2,118,853,617 of NC_136061.1, read as the reverse complement.
GTGTGGTTTTGTGTGTGTTTTTGTGGTTGTGTGTGTGTGGTTTTTGTATGTGGTTGTGTGTGTGGTTGTGTGTGAGGTTGTGTGTAAGTTTGTGTGTGTGGTTGTGTGTTTTCATAAAACTTTTTTTTTAAACAACTCTTTTGAGCACACTAGTGTATAGTGCCATGCGAGTGCCACTGCCCTCCTCGTAGGACACAACCTCTGTGAAACAAACCGATTAGAATAACTGTTTGCTGTTTGAATCTAATTGGGGCATGAATGCAGTTTAGTATTCTGGTTATTGCTTGAAGGAAGGATAAGAAACCTGGTTACCTTTTTCTTAACCACTGATATCTATGTGTATCGGAGAAAATGCATGGAGGGGTATGGTTGACAGGAGACGTGCAGGCTGCTTAAATATTGTAGCGATTGGATTGCCAAGCACTAGGAAACAAGTGTGAATGCTGAATTAAAACTAGAAACGCAAACACTTTCACGGCGAACGTGGCCGTGAAAGTGAAACTGATCGCTATCGCGCTACCTGGCTGAGAGGAGGTGGATAGGCAGGTAGTGGCCGGGGGGATGGGGTGTGTGGTTGTGTGTGTGTGTGGTTGGTTGTGTGTGTGGTTGTGTGTGTGTGTGTGGTTGTGTGTGGTTGTGTGTGTGGTTGGTTGTGTGTGTGTGGTTGTGTGTGTGTGTGTGGTTGTGTGTGTCTGTGGTTGTGTGTCTGTGGTTGTGTGTGTGTGGTTGTGTGTGTGCTTGTGGTTGTGTGTGTGGTTGTGTGTGGGTGAGGTTGTGTGTGTGTTGTTTTTGTGGTTGTGTGTGTGTGGTTGTGTGTGTGGTTGTGTGTGGTTGTGTGTGTTTGTGTGTGTGGTTGTGTGTGGATGTGTGTGTGGTTGTATGTGTGTGGTTGTATGTGTGTGGTTGTATGTGTGTGGTTTTGCGTGTGTGTGTGTGTTGTTTTGTGGTTGTGTGTGTTGTTTTTGTGGTTGTGTGTATGTGGTTGTGTGTGTGTGTGGTTGTGTGTGTTTGTGTGTGTGGATGTGTGTGTGGTTGTATGTGTGTGGTTGTGTGTCTGTGGTGTGTGTGTGTGTGGTTGTGTGTGTGGTTGTGGGTGTGTTGTTTTTGTGGTTGTGTTTTTGTGGTTGTGTGTTTGTGTGTGGTTGTGTGTATGTGCTTGTGCGTGTTTGTGTGTGTGGATGTGTGTGTGGTTGTATGTGTGTGGTTGTGTGTGTGTGCTTGTGGTTGTGTGTGTTCTTGTGGTTGTGTGCGTGGTTAGGTGCGGTTGTGTGTATGGTTGTGTGTGTGGCTGTTTTTGTGGTTGTTTTTGTGGTTGTGTGTGTGGTTGTGGTTTTGTGTGGTTGGGTGTGGTAGTGTGTGTATGTGGTTGTGTGTAGGTGTGGTAGTGTGTGTGTGTGTGGTTGTATGTGTGTGGTTGTGTTTTTGTGTGATTGTGTGTGTTTGTGTGTGTTTGTGTGTGGTTGTGTGTGTGGTTGTGTGTGTGGTCTTGTGTGTGTTGTTGTGGGTGTGTGTGGTTGTGTGTGGATGTGTGTGTGGTTTTGTGTGTGTTTTTGTGGTTGTGTGTGTGGTGTGTGTGGTTTTTGTATGTGGTTGTGTGTGTGGTTGTGTGTGTGGTTGTGTGTGGTTGTGTGTGTGTGGTTGTGTGTGTGGTTGTGTGTGAGGTTGTGTGTGTGGTTTTGTGTAGGGTTGTGTGGTTGTGTGTGGTTGTGGTTGTGTGTGAGTGATTGTGTAGTTTGGTGTGATTGTGGTTGTATGTGTGTGGTTGTGTTTGTGTGTGTTTATGTGTGTTTGTGTGTGGTTGTGTGTGTGGTCTTGTGTGTGTTGCTGTGGTTGTGGGCGTGTGTGGTTGTGCGTGGTTGTGTGTGTGTGTGGTTTTGTGTGTGTTTTTGTGGTTGTGTGTGTGTGGTTTTTGTATGTGGTTGTGTGTGGTTGTGTGTGTGGTTGTGTGTGAGGTTGTGTGCAAGGTTGTGTGTGTGGTTGTGTGTGGGGTTGTGTGGTTGTGTGTGGTTGTGGTTGTGTGTGAGTGGTTGTGTAGTTTGGTGTGGTTGTGGTTGTGTGTGTGTGTGTGTGGTTGTGGGTGTGGGTGTGGTTGTGTGTGTGTGACTGTAATACTGAAAGCATCTCAAAATAAAGGAACACAAACATCGAGTTTGGAGAAAGAGAAAGCACGTTGTAAGTCAAATCGGCGCATCAAAGCATTGACACAACAACAAAACAAGATCACTTAGCGAAGACTGAGTGCTGATAATGGATACACACAGCCCATCATCTTAAGAGTTCGATTGCAACCATTGTGCACTCAAACCTGCCCCCTCCTTGTGAGTTGCACCCTATATTTCATGAGACTGCTGCATCCACAATAGCGCTTTGAGATCTAAAGCGCAATATATGTCTAATCGACTAACCATCGCCAACATGCTGTGCTTTTAAAGAGAATGCGCCAAAAGTTTCCAGCATCCTCATCATGTCCTCATGAAAGCGCCAACGAAAGGACTCCCTGAATGGTGCTACGGACATGAAGCAGCCGCTGCGATCATATATAAACACTGTGAACGCTGTCCAATTTCACTGTAACATTTCCTTAATGTTCCTTAAGTCACAAAACAGTAATACTAAAAGCATCTCAAAATAAAGGAACACAAACATCGAGTTTGTGGGAAGACAAAGCACGTTGAGGCAGCGATGGAAGAAAATGTAAGGTGGGCGTGATATTGCCTGACGGAGATGCACCCACTGGGAGAATCCCGAACGCTTGTAAGCGCGAATGCATGGGGAGGGGCGGAGGCAGGAAGCAAGCCAGAGGAAAGACAGATGGCGCTGAAGGCTGGCGGTTCGCACGTACACGCTCGGGTGAACGCAAGCTTGTCGCCAGCCAGCAGCACTTTGAAAACTCACTTACTAAAGTCTCTCCGAGTAGCGCATTTGCGCTGACTCAGCGAGAATTAAAAAACTATTTACACAAGCTTAGCACGCTGAATTAACTTCCTCAAAAAATACATGAGGTGAAAGAAGAGCTTGTCTTGTCCCTCTCAATGCTTGTGCTAGCTCTGAAAAAAGGGGCAGAGGACACACGCGCTTGAAGCGTGATAGAAGTTCCCTTAAACACAGTGCACGCCCACTGCCATAACGTCCGATAACTACTCTAGGGGACTGGATGCTTTACCGGCCCGAGCCAAAAAAAAGTCCCCAGAGTGTCACGCCGCAAGTAAAGCATCCAGTCCCCACATGCATATCTTCTGTCCCACCGCATGCACATTGGATTTGTATCGATTCCACAAGGTCCTTGCCATGGCGAGAGCCGTGCATGTGCGCTGCTAACGCAAGGCGAAACCTAAAAAGCACTATCAATTTTGAATGCGTCTGCATGGGTAATACAAAACATCCAGAGCTACAATCCCCTTCGCACCAAAATCATAATACGAGTAATAAATCTCTCCAACTCAAATAATATTTTTAAATTAATTTTGAAAACGTAATTATTTTTCTCCAATCGTCATCTTATGAGATCTCAAAATATTCACCTTTTCATCTCGAATAAATGCACTTTAATTTTGCTATACAAATAATAATTCAACCAAGCAAAAGCTTTTATAATACCGGTATTTGTAAATCCGGGTATCAAGACGCTGGCGGCCATCAGGTAGATTAAGCAAACTATTGCCCAGAGTCACGTGGAGCTGGGCTAACCTGCCGCGGGCTCCGGGGATCGAACCCTGAGCCCCCGTGCTCTGAAGTCAGCCACCCTGGCCGCTGCGCCACACCTCTTCCTAATGTAGTCGTCTGGGCTGCACACAGGAGAGCTACTCACAGGTTGTTTGAGAGCTACTGGTAGCTCACAAGATACTCGTTGGAGGTGTCTGGCTTAGATACTTGCTGATACAGGGCGTATAACCAAGACAAACAGAGGTCTGTTGAGATTTCAGAATTTAGCTTTCATTTTAGCTAAACAATGTACCACTATGGCCTTGAAGTCCACCTCAGCACCCCCATTGAAGCATTGGTAGGCAGACATGCTCCCCTGGGCACCTGCCGAACTACTGGTGCACAAGCGACTGTGTACGAGGGGAGAGAGATTGGATCCATTGGAATAGTGGGATACTTACCTGGAATTACTTGAGGCAGAGGCCGGCGACCGTCCCTCTTGAGTGCCTAGCCTTTACTTAGGGAGATAATACACAGGCAGGCTTCCCTCTCTTGACAGTTGCTGATAGGCCCCTCACTTCGGTTGATATACTGGATAGCTAGGTGTTGGACCCGCTTCTGAGGCATCTTTGAGGGTACGATGGGGGGAGAATTCTTCATTTGTTGTGAAGCAGTGTTCTGAGTACTCATACATTTGCTGGAGCACTCTTCGGTTGTACCCTGATCTCTCTGTCTGTCACTCACTGTCTGTCTGTCTCTGTCTCTGTCTCTCTCTCTGTCTCTCTCTCTCTCTCTCTCTCTCTCTCTCTCTCTCTCTCTCTCTCTCTCTCTCTCTCTCTCTCTCTCTCTCTCTCTCTCTCTCTGGGTTGGGGGCTGTTGTTTCATTGTTATAGTTCATTGATAAATCTCGAGTTCAACTATGAATACACTTGCTGCATCTGTTACACTGTTCACAGACATGACACACAAAAGCAAACATTTTGCTCTAGGCCCTATAAGAGTTTTGACTTTACCGGATCAAGCATTTGGCCCATCTGGCCATGGGGTTCTGTTGAATGGGAGGGAACTTCCCAATGCACATGAATCCGGTGGCTTATTGGTCACACATAACTGTGCTATCTATGACTTCCTTCTTCTACAACTGTGTGAGGTTAATGTATGCCATATGTGTTCCTTTTGTCGATTGTATCAACAAAATATAAAATGCAATTAAGATATTCAAAAATAAATATGCGCGAGCCGCTCCTAAGGTGAGTGGCGATCGGGGCTGGAGACTAGCTTAGCAGCTGTCTCTATGGCACTCTGACGGTCCCTGTGTACCCAATCAGAAGAGGGAGCCCCACTGCTCCCTAGTCTGTTCCGGGGACTGTTTCTGAAGACATCGTTTATGACCTCTCATCCCAATCTGTAAGTCAAGCCAGTCACATACCTTCTGTGGCTCCATGAAGGACTTCATTCCCTGATCAGTAATGACCCTCAGCCTATCAGTGTAAAGCATAGCGTACTGAATACCCAAGTCCCTAAGTTTGCGTTTTATTTATTTATTTTATTTATTTTCGAGATTTTTATTGCGCAAACAAATACCCGAAGGTGTCTCGGCGCATGTGGCGGATAGAAAGACCGAGCAGCAGGCTTACTGGTTGAACAACCATGTCTTTAAGAGCCTCCGAAAGCTCATCAAATTGGGGCAGTTTTTATGGTGAGTGGCAGAAGGTTCCAAAGTTTGGGAGTGGCAACCAAGAAGCGCCTGTCTCCCCAAGTTGCCGTTCTCGTGCGAGGTACCGGAAGCAGGCAGGTGTTGGCGGATCTCAGCTGTCTCTTGGGGCTATACAACTGGAACGCTTCAATCAGAAACTTTGGACCGACGCCGTGCACTGCCTTGTAGGCGATGCAGAGGGCCTTAAATTTAATACGGCCCTCTACTCTTAGCCAATGCAGATGACGAATGGCTGAAGTGGTTGGGTGGCGGCGGGGGATGTCAAAAAGAATTCTTGCAGCCGCATTCTGTATGAACTGCAACTTAGATAGAACGAGTTTCTGAGTATTAAGGAAGAGGGCATTCCCGTAGTCGATTTTGGAAAACACTAGGGTGGAGACCAGGGTCTTCCCAGCTGAGGTGGGGAGGTAAGGCAGTATTTTCCTAATTTTCTTTAGAATAAAGAATGCAGATGACACAACCTTGTTGACATGAAGGTTAAATGACAGCTTGCTGTCAAAGATAACTCCCAGGTTTCTAGCCTTTTCAACTGGGACAGGTGGAGAGCCGAGCTGGTTAGGCCACCAAGTGGAAGACCAGTCCGGGGAGAGTTTACCAAAAGTCATGACCTCGGTTTTGTCTGAGTTAAGCCTCAGACAATTGGAGGACATCCAGGTACTGACAGAAAGCATGGCCCTTTGAAAATTAGCTGCCACCGCTGGGCCGTCCTTGTGGTTCGCCAGAACCAGTTGGGTGTCATCTGCGTAAGATGTAAGTCGCAACCCATGGGCCTTTATTACCCTCGCTAAGTCTGCTACATAGATATTAAATAGCGTTGGACTTAGCGAGGAACCCTGTGGAACTCCACAGGGGAGTGCAGAGACAGGAGAATAGAAGTTACCCAACTTCACTGTTTGGCTACGGTTGGCCAGAAAAGATGAAATAAGATCTCTAGCCGTACCGTTTATCCCCAGGGCTGTGACACGGTCGACCTGAATAGCATGGTCGACCGTGTCAAAGGCTGCGGACAAGTCCAGAAGGATCAGGACAGCCGCACCTCCCTGGTCCATAATGGCTCTGATCTCGTCTGAGGCCTTTATTAAAGCGGTCTCGGTTCCATGCCCTTTCCTAAAGCCAAACTGCGTTTCGTCGAGAAGTTGGTAAGTATCGACGAACTCTGAGAGTTGTTTATTCATCAGAGATTCGCATATTTTGGCAGGAAAGGGGAGACACGCTATTGGTCTATAGCTGGCCAGTGCTGTGGGGTCCAGGGAGGGTTTCTTCAGAAGAGGTCTGATCACGGCCTTCTTCCAAGGACCTGGATAGCGACCAGTTTGGAATGCGGTGTTACAAATTTCCATAAGTGAACGAGAGATCACCTCGCTGAGGTTAGCCATCACTGAGGGCGGACAGGGGTCTAAGGGGGAGCCAGACTTGGTAGTAGAGATGAGTCTGCTGATTTGATCTTGCATAATAGGAGCAAAGGACGAGAAGGGATCATGGTCAGTGGCTGGATCTTCACCACTGCAGACTCTGGATCTTGTCCCTACGTTCCCTGCAAAGGATGAGTATATATCTTTCACCTTAGTAGTGAAAAAGCTGGACAGAGCATTACAAAAAGACTGAGAGGGTTCAACCCCAGGTCCCTAGAGGGGGTGGACAAAGTAGTGACCACTGAAAACAATTCTCTAGCAGAGTTTCTGGCATTCTCGATTTGAGCCGAGAAAAATGCACTTTTTCGGGCAATGATAGCCTTTTTATATATTGTCAGGGCGTCTTTGTAGGACTGCTTGGCTATGGGGCAGTAAAGTTTCCTCCAGCGCCTTTCCAAGTTCCTGCAGTGTTGTCGGTGGAGCCTAAGCTCTTCGGTATACCAAGCCGCCGATGGGGATATTCTGTTAGGTCGCATAGGCTTCTCCGGGGCCACCTGATCAGCAGCGTTCCGAATCCAGTCTTGGAAATCGGAGGCTGATAAAGCAGGATTGGTTATCCCCATAGAAGAGGATAGTGTCAGGGTATCTAGCATCTGATGGATATCCACATTTTTCCAAGCACGGGTCCCTAACCTTGTTCGTGGCCTAGAAGGGAGAGGGTTAGCGTGCTGGGTATGGATCCCAAAGATAATGGCCCAGTGATCTGACCACGTAAGAGGAAGAATATCCAGTACAGAGATGTCTGAGTTGTTGGTAAACAGACCATCTAAAGTGTGCCCCGCCTGGTGTGTGGTTCCCAACACCAATTGTTGAAGTCCTAAGGTTAGGAAATCAGCAGTGAGTTGAGTGGTTTCGTGGTTGCCCTGTTCTTCCAGAGGGAAGTTAAAATCTCCTAATATCATGTATTCCGGGGAACTTATGATGTGATCATTAAAATCAGAAAGTGTGGCAAGAAAAGAATTTCGGGGCCCGGGAGGTCGATATAGCAAAATTCCCTTAAGGGCTTGTTTATGATTAATATTAATAGCAAAGGTGGCTGCTTCACAGTTAGTGGAATATATAGGATCAAGTGTGGTGCGGTACTGATTCTTATAAATAATGGCAAGTCCGCCACCTCTTCCTATATGTCTGTCATGTCTAACGACACTATAGTCCTCAGGGGTTGCCAGGCAGAAATCCGGTCCTGAACCAGCATCTCCCCAAGTTTCGGTGACAAAAAGGAAGTCAAGATCATGGGCGAGAATAAACTCGCTGATCTGTAAGCTGTGGCATGGAAGGGAGCGCGTATTAATGAGCGCTGCTCGACAACCATGGGGTTGAGTGATGTGCAGTTCATGAGAAAAAGTATTGCTAGGGGGGTCTGAGGCTGAGGAGCCAGTCAAACGAGGTTGCGGAAGTTGGTATTGACACCCAGGGCAAGGGATGGGGGTAGCGCCCACTGCAGTGGAGAGAGGGCGAATGATACAATGTCGGTGGGAGTGGCCAGGGTTCAACTGTCTTAGTTGCAAGGAGGAATAACGCACTAGAGGGCCAGGGGTTATGGCCCTGGGCCGAGTCCGGTCGCGGACGGGCGCAGACGGGCTTGGCTTAGGCGCGGCTTTGGCGCGCGCCCGCTGCGCCAGCCCGCTGCGCCGTCTGGACATGCTGCAAATTATATAGGGTGTGAGGAGGGCGGGAGGCCGGCGCGACTAGAGCGCACCCCCCAGCCACACCACAGATGGCGCCCACCGCCACCTACACCGGATCAAAAGACCGGCTGGGCGAGGCAGGGAAATGAGAAAATAGCGTGTGAAGAGGTGTCAGTGTTCCTGATCAATATTCCCACTGAAATAAACAATTTCAAGCCCCCAAACAATAAAAATAGTTTTCGATCTAAAAGCTCCTTAAAAACGCATTACACAGGGTGTTCTGCCAGCAAGTAATAGTGTCGGTCAGACTAGCTCGCAGCCCTAGTTACTCTCGCTAGGGAGAGCTCTAATTAGGTTTTGCTTTCAGGAATGAGGCCCTCTGCTTCTGGACAGCGAGAGTGAAATCAGGTAACAGGAGAACACAACTGTTATCCATCATCAGCTCCACAATGTTCCTAGTGCACTTAAGGATATTGTCCCTATCCCTGAAGGAGAAGACATTCCACAATAGGCAGAGGCGGGATGGTGGGTGGCCGGTACCCTATGAGCTCTCTCAAGTGGGGAAAAGGGGGACAAAACCTCCGGTGCTACCTTCTCCCGTAGCCAAGTCTCCATAAAGGCTACCGTTTCTTCACCCTCCACCATCTCAGACAAGCCACCCCTTTTAGATTGTTTCTACTGGTGCAACCCCTGGAGTCCTCAGCCCAGGCCTCAAAGACATGCAAACACGTTGTAGCACATCTTCCATGTGTGTGGATAGGTCTTTAGTTGTGGGAACAAGTTCTTCCAAAGTGAATTCAGTGGCAGCAATTTATGCTCCCAGTTTACAGTGGTCAGCCTGGAGTAGGCTGAGGTCCACCACCACTGTGTCAATTTTATGTTTAAGGGTGTCTTTTGAGTCTTTGATGGCTAGGAGTGTAGAATCCAATTTATCTTTTGAAACCAACACTGGGTCTTTGGCAGGTGGGGTCTTCACCAATCGGAGGCGGGGGGTGGGGCAGGAGGGGGAGGGGGCGCGTGAGATGGGGGAAGATGCAGGAGGAGAGAGGACGAGGGAAAACGGGTAAAATTAAATAAAAAAACTTACCTTTTCGCCGCTTCCTCCCCCATCTCTCCTCCACAGGAAGCAAACTCAGGCTCGCATTCAGCCAATCACAACTCTGCCTTATCAGCGTTGTGATTGGTCTGAGCGCAGTTGTTCAGTGCTCAGCTGCTGCCTGGAGGCCTGTGTATGTTCTCCACGTAGGCTGTAATGCAGAACGTGTTAAGTGCAAAAGACTGTTTTGGGTAGCCCGAGAGGGCCACCCAAGCAGTCATTGCGCACTTTCGGAGGGTGCTACCACTCCTCCCCTGCCCCCACCCCCTCACGCAAAAGCTGTCAGTGGAAGTAGGAGAAAATAAAATAATAATAACCCAAGTTATATCATTTTATTTTCTCTGTCTTTCACTGCAAAAAAGCAGTGAGGCAACGCTCCTCCGCCTTATTGGAGGAGCCGCCATTGGTCTTTGGGGCATGTGTCTTCAAAGGAGTCCTGGAATTTTTCAGGGCCCAGTCGCTAGGTTTCTTTCCCTCAGGCAGGGCATGACATGGCAAGGAGTAAGACAAAAAGAGCGAAAGGAGAGAGCCAGGAGTAGCCGACAGTTGCTAGCAGAGGCCAAGACAGGTGAGTTCCTATGGTGCATCCCACTCCTGGACGTTCCTGTGTCATGGAGCGGGAGAGCAGTATAACCTAGCACATCACAATTACTTAAGCAGGTAGGTATGTTCTAGAAATTCGCTATGGGGAACACTCCTTGAAGGAAGTACACAGAAGAAGTAATCAGAGGGGGCTCAGGATTCAGTAGGGGATATAGCCCCCAATGTCATCCACAGGAGTGTTAGCAGTAGTAATGGCCTTGCAAAGGGTCAAATGCGGCCCAATGTGAGGAAAAGTGTAGGAAATAACAGCAAGGTGAATGGCTTAGTGAGCTTCAGTCACCTGCGGGCCTGGAGGATTCACATAGGGTCTCTGATGAAGCAGTCAGCTGTTAGAACCCACCCAGCTTGGCCCAAAACAAGTCAGATGTATGTGGGGGAAAGAGAGAGAGAATGGGGTCACTCCCAGATACAGCAAAGCCTTTAACAAGAAGTCGAATAGCTGAAGGGGCCCTTGGCGTTGGGCAATGAGTCAAGCAGGAGAAGCAATAGTAGTGGAGTTCCAGCAGTGAGTCAAGCCACTGTCATCATGCCAGCGTCAGTAGCAGAAATTGGAATCCCCAGGGCCCCGGACTTGAGACAGATCCGTAACAGCTCCTGTTACTGCTCCCAGCGTGGCTGTCAGGCGGGCAGTACATAGAAGAAGGATGGGCCCGAGCAAAGGTCTCTCCCTAAGGCCTTTAAGCCAAGGTCAGACTGCCTACTGTCAGTTCTGGGAGAGCAGGGTGCACCCACACTGGGGGTGAGTTGTCGCAGTGATCTCCCTTGACTCGTAACAGTACCCGGTCTTAGAGGGGCCACCTAAGTCCAGTAGCTCCCACTCCTCAGGTTATCTGGGGCTCTAAAAATGTGGAGGTAGGGCAACAAAACATCTGCTTGAGGCCGACACGCAAGCTGGGCCCTCTAGTTGGCGGTCAGAGCCACCGCACAGTCCGGTGGGAGCCCAAATTTGCAAATGGGCTCTCCCCCAACAATCAACCCATTCTGCTCCTTCAGAGTAATTAGGAGTTTGGCTCTGTGAGTCAGTGATTGTCGTCACCACTTCTTCACCTGGATGTCTCATTTTCTGGGAATGGGAGATGTGTACCCAATTAGGTAATCCACATCTGATGGCAGTGTTGGTAACTAACCAACTTCCTGACATGGTTCTTCACTAAGATTGTGGTACTGCTCCTGATGTGATGTGAGCGAGCTACGGAAGCCTTTGACCTGAGCAGGAGACAGTACCTGCACTACAGGGGACTCCAGGAGATGGCAAGGGCGACCTGGCCCCAGTTCCCGGAGGGGCCTCCGCCGACACACACTCTCAATATCCTCCTTTCCTGTGGCAGAGGGAAACGGCTGATCTCCTTGTTGTACTCAGCCATGCGCCGGGACTCGGCCCCGCCGATTGCGCCGTCCTGGGTGGCCTGGGAGGCAGATCTGGGGGTGGCTCTTGAGCCGGGTCAGCGCAAACGAATTGGACTCCTGACCCAAAAATCTTGTGCAATGCACGGTTCAAATTGATCCACTTTAATTTTGTGCATCGCACCTGCATGACCCCGGTCTCCCTGAATCGTATCTCTGCAGATAGGCGGGACGACTGCCCTAGATGTGGGGCGGAGAGAGCTGGGTTTTTCCACCTGGCTTGGGAGTGCCCGCAGGTCGGTAGCTTCTGGAGGGAGATGGTGGAGCACGTGGGCCGCGTCACGGGCCTCCGGATTGCCCTGGAGCCGCTTCACTGTCTCTTGGCCTTGGTGCCCAAGCCCAAAAAGAGGAATTTGTCCTACAAGTTTCTGCAATTGCTGTTGGTGTTAGCGAGGCGACGCGTGGCTATTACATGGATGGGGCAGAGGGCCCCCGAGGTATCCCTGTGGCTTAGAGATGTTAGAGAGTGGTCCTTGGCTGAGGAAACACACATGCAGCGCACACGACGTGATTAAAGACTTCAGGAAGACTTACTGGCTTGGAGGATGATGTGTGCTGAAGGGTTGCCCGAGGCTGACTCAGATGCCACTAGTGCTGAATTGTTCACCCCGAGGGGTCTGGGTCTGAAGAGGATGTGGCGGGAGGTGAGGTGGAGGGACCTGTTTCAGAGTAGTACCCTGCTGGACGCGCACCATTGTTCCCTATTGTATGACCTGTGATTTGTCTTAATTCCCGAAGGATTGCTTATCTACTGCGATGTCTGCCCCCTATCGGGCCATGAGAAGGTAACCTGTCTTTTGCACGTACTCTATTAAGATGCCACGTTTGGGGGGGTTTGTTGTGTTGTTATTTGTTAAGACTGTGTTCTATTGGACGACTTATCTGTATAGTTGGATGGGAGCCAGCTCCCTGGAAGATGTAGGGGGGGGGAATGATTAAAAACTGCGGGTACTAGTGATACGCGTGTACATTATTCACACAATTATGTTTTCCCTTCTGGCACTCCCCAACTTTACGCCGCCCGGCCTCCGGGATGTGGGCTTAGTGGCTGTGTATTATCCTGGATGTTATCCTTGGTTAATTTTACCCCTCAGTGCCTACGAGGGGTTATGCTGGATTATGTCCTCTTATGTTTACTGCAATAAACATATTTAAAAAAAGATTAAGATTCTCTCAGTATACCCTTGTGGGTCTTGTCACCATCACAGAATTCTATTTTGGAATCTGAACACGAAGAGAAACTGTTTCTCTTTGTGCAATGGGATGGAGGAAAACACTGTGAACCACTCTGCTTCACAGGGAATCTGAAACAATATCAAAGCAGCAAAGAGAAGGGAAACAGAGGCTGTCTAAGGGAATGGCATTGACCTCAAAAGGATTCACAGGACAAAGCCCTCCTATCCTGTATACAATATAGATGAACAATGACTATTTTTGAGGTCTGAAATGAACTAAATGCAAGCTCAATGAATAGATCTTAGTCCACTGTAAATGTATTCTTTTAATTGAGAGATATTTTTCTAAGGCCAATATGTGTTTCACTACAACATGTCGCTACATCAGGGCCAATTCAGACAATTTGCCACAATGTTTTTAAGTTCTAGTGGTTGATGATATGCTCTTAATGTTGTTCACAAATAATACTATTTATAAAATGTATCTTTTAACATAGTGTCCTTGTGTTCATCCAGGGTTCTCCCATAGTTTTGATACAACGGCTAATAGCCGAGGTATGCCGGGGTCTGTGGCTTTAAAAAATATATACTTTATGGCCCTAATGAAGCGACTTGTTGTTGTGAAACACTGTATGGCCTAAAAAAAATATCTCTCAATTGAAAGAATAAATGTACATTGGACAAAGATCTATTAATTCAGCTTGTACTTATTCTGTTTCAGACCTCAAATATAGTCAGTGTTTATCAATATTCCAGCAAGATTCGATATGACAGGACAAAGTGGAACAATCATGTTAATCCTCTTAAGATCCTGTACAATGCGGTCATTGCTGCTAGGTTTCTGTGGACCCATAATAGAGGAATTACATGAACTCCCCAAAATCACTGCAGAAATTCTAGTCACTGTCTCTAGTGAAGGATTGGACTGTGGTGTTTCAGGGTATTCAGCAGTAGGTTTGCTAGTGATCCAGACCGCCTCTACACCTTTAATGATTCTAATGTATTTGCCTGAGAAATCCCAGACTTCGGGCTTTACAGTACCTATCAAATATGGAGGTAGATCTTCCACCGTCATCATGGGAAGAAGCTCGGGGCTGTTTCTTTCTTTGCTATTTTGAAATGATCATCTTTATTGTGAACCTGAAACTCGACACTATCCTGTGTACAGTAAAGTGTGCAGTTTAACTTACAATATAAGTCATGGCCCAACAAGTTGATCATTGTTGCGGTTCCACTCACCTGAAACCCAGATTCTGTGGGACCAGAGTTAGTTCATCCCCTCACCTCCAAGCGAGACCCCTTCCCCCCTCCCCCCCACACACCAAATAGTCATCGAGTCTGGGCAATTATCCTTAAGGGGAAAGGAGGAAAAGAAATAGGGAGAAAGAAATACCTATGAAGACAGAGCAGCAGAAATAGGGAGAAAGGAATACTTATGGAGACAGAGCAGCTCTTGGTGTGTTACATGGCACAATCCCCTAAGATAATGGCACCAAGCCAGCATGAACATTCTTGGCAACACATCCCTTAAAAAGAGCGAACACAAAAAGGTGTGAATATCATTCAGAATATAAGGTTGCCCAGAGTTTTCCCCAAAGTTACTTCCCTCCAAGCACCAGAAATACTCTCACCAGTGTTATGAAATTGAGGGCGTCAAATATCCAAAATGTCTATTAAATCATAGGAATATATTCAAGAATTCCTATTCACAGCATAGGAAAAATGGTACACCAAAACAGTGACCTGGTAAAACAGTATCACTATTTTGGTTAATTTTAGAACAAAGTATTTTATAATACAGGTGCTTGATTGGGAACACGGAGGGAAATGCTGCACAATGCTGAACGTACATGGTGAGGCTCACTATTTACAGTTTATGGAGCGAGTACCCTAAACACGTCAGAAAGAGGACTACCATACAGTGCACTGACCTCTATATAGGAAGGAGATGAAGTAGAGAAAAAACTGATACATTTTACAGTCTTGATACATCCTTTATCCAGCTGAGAAGATTCAGGAATATACAGCGATGGTAACAGCGTGCAGCTGCAACCTAAGAAAAGAAAAGGAGTCCTAACAAAAGGTGATATTCTGATTCCCATAACAACCGGGGAACCCCACAAGACCCTCACAAAGTACCACAACATAGAGGAACGAAAACCAAGCAGCAGATATAAACAAACGGAGTGACATGAACCACCAAGAATTGAGAACAGAGGTAAAGTGCTTAGTGGGTCATACCATCAATTTCAAGGAGGACCATTACACCATCACATGAAGACACAGGAGGAGAACAGCCAGCATATGGAGCATGGGTTCTGACAGTACCCCCCCCCCCTTGAAGGCAGACAAATGGGACTTAGCTTAGTGGAAAGGATGGAAAAGTCATAAAAGGCGGGGAGAGTGCACATGATTAGAAGGTTCCAAAGAACACTCTTCGGGTGGATAACCTTTCCAAACCACCAGACAGAACAACTTCCTCTGATGTCTCTGAGAGTCAAGAATATGATTTAACTCATATTCCTCATTTTACTCAACTACAATTGGGGCAGAGGTGGAAGAGGATGAGTAGTGGGAAAACCGGGCTTGAGTAGGGAGGTATGGAACACTGGATGGAGCTGGTATTCTGCAGGTAATTCTAGTTTCATGGCCATTGGATTTATGACTTGTAGTATCATAAATGGCCCAACATAATGGGCCTGAAGCTTTTTAGATCCCTCTAAGTGCAGGTTTTCAGAAGCCAACCAAACAGGACCACCAAGGGCTGAAGAAGGATCTGGCCGTCAGTGCCTATCAGCCTGATATTTCCTTTACTCCTTAGCAGTCTGTAGATGTGTTTGTGCTATTTTCCAAATGTCTATTAGCGCTGTACATAGAGCAGCTACTGGTGGTACCTTGTGTGTGGGCCCTATAGGTTTAGTTTTGGGATGAAAGCCATAATATCATAGTACCCATAGTATAGAAAAAGGGAGATATGCCTAAAGCTGAATGTTAACTATTGTTATAGACAAATTCTGCCAGGGGGAGTGCCTTACCCAGCTACTGGTTATTGTGGACAACAGACAGTGTAGGTACTGTTCCATGGACTGATTGGTACGTTCCGTTTGCCCATCGGCTTGTGGATGATACTCCAATGACAACCGGAGGTTTATTTATAGAGCTGTGCAGACCTCTTGCCAAAATCTAGATACAAATTGTGGCCCAATCAGATATTATGACTGAGGGTATTTCGTAGGGTCTTATTACATGTTGAATGAATATAACAACTGGGTCTTTAGCTGTGGGCACCTGAGAAAGAGGGACAAAGTGAGTCAACTTGGAGAATACGTCCACCACCACAAAAATGATGGTGTGATCCAGGTCTTTTGGGACATCTGTAACAAAATCCATACCAATAGTGTGCCATGGGTAGAGGGGAATCGTGAGTGGTTGTAAAAGACCCACAGGTGGAGTGTGAAAAGCTTTAATAGCCACACCAATCGAACACGATCTTCTGTAGATCTGCACATCTTGTGCAAATGTCTCATACCAAAACCTCCCTGTACATAATTCCCTGGTTTTTGTTATCGCAGGATGACTGTCTAAAGAGGAAGAATGACACCATTGAGGAATCCAGCCTCTATAGTCTCTTAGACAATGATATGCTGTGGTCCACTGATTTCAGTGTTTTCTTAATCTCAGCAAGGAACGCTTCTGTGGAACAGCTACCAATCACTCTATCGGTTGGTATCATGGGTGTTGTCTCTAGGGTGGTTTTCTTGTTTAGGGGAGGAAAACAGATACGTGAAAGGGCATCTGCTCTGCCCTGCTTTGCAGCCTGCCTGTTGATGATAACAAAATCGAATTAATTAAAGAACAAAACCCACTGCATCTGACAGGGTGTCAAAGTTGTGCAAGGTAAAAAAAAACTGCAAGTTCTAATGGTCGGAGTATATGGTAATGGTGTGACGTGCACCCCACAAGCAGTGTCTCCATTCTTGGAATGCTAGCTTGATTTCCAGCAAATCTCTTTCAGCTATAGTATAATTTTGTTCTGGTGGCAACAATGTTTTAGAAAAAAAAGCTATGGAATACATAAGGCCAGTTTTGTTGTCACGCTGAGACAAAACCCCACCCACAGCATATTGGAAGGCTTTGGCTTCCACATAATAGGGAAACACAGGATCCAGGTGTATCAAGACAGGAGCTGAAGTGAGTTTTGCTTTTAGCAAGCCAAAAGCTATTAGAGCTTCAGTAGACCAATGAAAGAAAAACCCCTTTCCGAATAGTCTAGTTATTGGGGTATTGATATCCGAGAAATGCATAATAAAATGCTGTTAGAATTGGGGGTCTCTAGTTGGCACAGGTACTTGTGACAAATAGGGACCCTCTCCTCTAGTCCGAGTAAGGGGGATTGCACTCCTAAAATAACCCCTGCTCACCCTCTAGGTGGCGTGGCGCGAGCAGTCAAGATTTATTTCAGAGGCGTTGTAAGTTAAGCATTTGTGACCACATACAGTAACCCAGTGCCAACACTACAAATGGACACCACACAAGGTTTTATATCAAAAATAAGTATATTTTATATAGAGTTACCACAAGACCAATAACGACAAAAAGAATCCACAGTACTATTAAATTTCAAGAGTTCTGGTTAAAAAGGCTTAGTTCAAGGTTCTGTGCGAGTCTGTAGCCCTATCCGGCTACAGCGTTGTTCAAATAACACAAAGTCTAGCAAATCCAGCGGACCGAATCGGTACGGGCCCACTCAAATGTCGACAGACTCAGTCACAGTACCTTTTACTTGAGGCGGACGGCACGTATGTGCAAGCCGGTTTCAGTGTTCGTCGCGGTGCAGAAAAGAAAGCATTGCAGGACGCGTTGTCCCTCAATGCGGTGCAGGCAGCGGCCCATTGACAGAGTCGGTGGATCCAAGGCGTGCGTTGCAGGGCGAGACGGTGCTTCGGTGCGGCGACAGAGCCGGAGTTCGGAAGCTGGCGAGTCGGGCGGTGCGTCGCAAAGCGTGCAAGGCAGTGTCCAACTCCGGTGCGTTCAAAAGACTCATAGTCAGCAGCAGTGACCGCGTCGGTCAGACCAGTATGAGTCGGTGTAGCGAGGCGTTGCATGTCACGGTGTCCACCAGTCGCGGTGCAGGCAACAGCTCGGTGACGGCATCAGGACGGAGTCAGTGAGCTCAGAGCTTGCGTTGTTCGAGGCGGACGTTGCTTCATTCGGTGCCTACAGGACACTGGGCCGGTCGTGAGAGTCGGTCACAGCTCCCTGCCTCTGTAGCCACTGAAACAACATTTCCAGCAGCAATTCACAAAGGCTGGTGAAGTCCACTGGTCCTGGGACTTCGGTCAGGGGGCAAGCTCTCTTCCAAGCCCTTGGAGATCTTTGCACAAGTTGAAAATAAAGTACAGAAAGTTCTTTCTCCTCTCTCTGGCAGTCAGGCAACCACTGCAGGCCAATCCCCCAAGCAGCACTTCAGCTTAGGAATAGTCCCTCCTCAGTCAGGGGCGGCTGGTGACATTTGAAAGTGGTGTGGCGTAAAATTATTGTTGTACTGCACTGTGGCGAGCGAGCGTAGCGAGCAAGCCTGAAAAACCTACAGAGGGTTCGGGGGGTTTTCCCCTGAGAAAATTTTGAAAAAAGAGTGGGCAAATGGTGCATTTTCAAGCAAATTTGACGAAGTAGGAAGGTTAATAAAGCAATATAATTGAATTATTTATCATTTAAGAAACTGCCAATTTTTATGAGCTATAGGGGTGATGGAGATACGCCTCTCCGGAATTATCTATTGTTACCATTTTACAAAGTGTGCATTTCCTGTGTTCCAATGTTGCTTTTAACTGTTATTTTCAATTTTTTTACATCTTCAACTTAAAGAGATAAACTTTTATTTACTCGTTGATATTGAATGAATGAATGAATGAATGAAAAGCTTTATTCGATTTCAAAATGCATAAAATCATAAAAGCAACAGGTTAATTTTCATATACAAAACATATATCCCGCACATATACAATCATAAAAATAAAGACAATATTTTTAAGAGTTAATTAAGCTTTTCCTTTTTTTAAAAATGCTTTTTAAAAAGCCTGTCATTACAGCCACACAGTGTACATCATTTAAAGATAATAAAAACAATAATGCCGGACGGCATTGACGCCATGTGCCTTGTTTTTTTAAGAGTGGTTTGATCCACCTAGACCTTTCTACATCATAAAATTTACAAAAACAAATCACATGCAGTGTGGATTGATTGGACTGATTATCGCATGGGCACTTACAAAGGATTCTACTCCAGTCATTCGGTTTAGGAAATGTAATTAAACGGAAAAAGACATCAAACCTAAATCTTGTCAGTAAATAACGATCGAAGCCCTCCAGACACCAAATTAAATAAGGCTGAATTGAATAAGAGACTAGGGTAAGTTGATGTTGCATTACAGTTTTTTTGGTTAATTCTACTCCTAGTCTGAGAGCTTCTAGGTGATGCCAGCACAACAACTTCAAGTCCTTCCTTGATATAGTACACATAGAAACAGGGTGATTAAAAAACTCAGGTCTTCCTAGGTCCATAGTAAAATTGCAGATGTAGGACAGCCAAGGTATCCTAATGGCCTTGTCCAAACCCATACAGTCAGTAATAATGTCTCTGTTGAGCATAAGATCGGGTGATGTCCAAACTCTATGCCATAACAATAGAGGTTGCATACTAATGAGATCACTCACATATCGAATGCCCAACTCTGAGTGGCAGTTAAATACTGGTGAACTTTGGGGGGTTGCAAAGATAAATCTTAAAAAAGCGTTCTCTACCTTCTGAATAGGGCTAGAATCGGAAATTCCCCACACACCTGCCCCGTAAATGGCTGTACTAATGCATTTGGCCTTGTAAATTTTTATCAGGATTTCGGGAGGTCTTTTTCCCATTTTATTAGAGAAACACATAAGTGCTGCCGTGGCTCTTTTAAACATCATAGTCCTGTTTCTAATGGCAGGCCCCCAGGACCCAGTTTCTTCTAAAACAATGACCAGGTAGGAGAAAGTTTTTGTAGAGGCAATTTTATCCTTCCCAACAGATAAACGGCACTCTCTCTTCTTGTGTCTACCACAGGTCATAACAAAAGTTTTAGTTACATTGAGTTTCAGACCCCTGTTATCCATAAAATTTAAGTAGGTGTCTAATGCAGTTTGTAAGCCTCTTTGTGTGCGTGCCATAATCACGGCATCATCCGCATACAAGAGAGACACAATTTGTTTGTGGTTAACCTGCGGGGAATCACGAACTTCAGCCACCAATTCTTTTTCCAAATCGTTAGTATATAAATTAAAAAGAATATGGGCGAGAACGCATCCTTGCCTTACTCCCCGCTTTACATTGAACGACTTAGTGCATTCCCCGTTGTTGCCGTATCTCATTTTCGCTTTGGCTCCAGCATAAAGTTGCCTTAGGAAGGAGATTAACACCTCATCCACCTTCAGGTCCTTTAAAATCTGCCATAGACGGCTGTGGATTACACAGTCAAATGCAGCACTTAGATCAGCAAACACTGCATAGAGTTTACCATCCTTAGCCTGTGTATATTTCTCTAAAAGCATCGTAAAATTTAAGACCTGTTCAATAGTACCCCGTCCCTCCCTGAATCCGTATTGTACGGGGGATAAAATGTTAGCATCTTCTGCCCATTGTTGCAGGCGATTCAAGATTACCCTCCCTGTAACTTTCATAAAAGAATCCAGGAGGGATATAGGACGATAACAAGAAGGATTTTCCCGGTCCCCTTTTTTAAATATCGGGATAATTATTGAGTCAGACCAAGTATTAATAAAACCCAAATCACAACTTGCCATAAGGACGCGTGTGAGTAACGGGGACCATAGCTCACTCGAATATTTAAATAAATCTATAGGAACGCCATCCGCTCCTGGGGCTTTATTCCCCTTACTCTGTGTAATAGCCTCTGAAATTTCCTTTACTGTGATCACTAGATCAATTGGGACACCTTTTTCTCGATACCCATGAGTTTTTGTCCCCTTATCTGCAATTTTGTTTGCCCTGCCCGGATTATAGACTTCTGCAAAGAAGTCTATCCAGGAATATTCAGTTATTGCCACTACCATTTTCGCCATGTCCCCTGTACTAAAGAACGGTGCCTTGACTGCTTCCCAAAAAGAGGAACCATCCCTTTTCAACAAGGCCTCGTATAGGTTCACCCACGCATCATTTTTAATTTTACTTTTACAGGACTTTCTTGCTAAGTTATACTCATGCCTACATTTTTTTATTTCTTCCCGATTTCTCGGGTTTTATGCAGGGCCCCCTTTAGTTGTGCATGAGTCTTCGTGCAGATTGAATCAAACCATCCATTTTTACAAGGTTTCTTGCCTCTATTAGAGCGCTGTAAATTCGCTTGGATAATCCTAGTGATATCAGCAAAAGAATCTAATACTTCTGGGTATGTGACCTCATCCTGCAGACATTTGGTAATAGATGGTAGGGCTTGCTTAATTATATTTATGCTAGTGACTTCCGGATTGCTATATGACCATCTAAGAGCATATCCATTTAGTCTATTCACTGTGCAGTTAGTGGTCCAAGCCAACCTTTCTACCAGTGTACATTCTTTAGCTTTAGGAAGTTGAATACGAAAGCTAAGTGGGAGGTGATCACTTATTCCTATCATATGGGTTACAAATTCAGTTAGCCAAGTTGCATGGGTATTTGAGATAGTAATAAAGTCGATCAGCGTGCTGTGCCCTCTCCCCATATAGGTTGGACTGAACTCCACTGTAGGTGTACATAGCATGTTAACAAAACCCATATTATATGAGGCCATCATCTCGTTAAAAGAATCTCCCCCATTATTATGAGAGAAATGGGGTTGGTACTCTAGATTGTCTGCCTCTTGATCTCCACATCCACTCTGAAACTGTTTGCATAGATTGTGGTTAAAATCGCCTCCCCAGATAAGAATAGAATCCCTCCCCAGTTTATCCATCAAAGTCCTTACCTCCTTATTAAGGGTGCTTACCATATCACTTACTAAACCCTTTTCTAAGTTGTTGTACATATTAATAACAATTAACTCAACCTTAGGGGACACATGTATTACAATAATTTGATAGTTGCTACACGACCTCACCATTTTCAACGATACTACCCTCAATAGATTTGTTACATAAACACTAAGCCCCCTTTTGCTTCTCCCATGATTAGATGAACCTGCTGGTACATGATATGTTTTAAAACCGTCAATGAAGATTTCATCGAGAGTCCAAGTCTCTTGCAGGCATAAGATGTCTACATCTTTGATAAAATCTGCCCAGATTGGGTTATTTATCTTGGAGCGAAGCCCCGCAATGTTCCAGAAAGTAACCCTCAAACCTTTCATGGTATGGACCCCTGGTGAAACGTATGAGGAATATCCAGGGCTAGGCTTACCAGAAATAGTCAAACTAGCAGTACTATTGTGTAAGGAATTACACCCATCAAAACAACCAGCATTCTCCTCGAGGTGAGATGAATAAAGCGCAGTATCTCGCAAAATCGTGGAATTCGAGGACTCAGTCCCAATCCCTAGACTCACATTCAGATCCGTTTTTAATACACAATGATCCCCCCTAGTTTCTTGTGAGGGCTCAGGTGATCTACTCGTAGGACTAGAACTAGCACTAAAAAGTTCGTTAGCTGTCTTACAGTTGTTCAAGCACACTTGGGTGCTTCCTACTTGGAGAGCAGATGAAATCAGTCATTCGTTTGCGTCTAAGCCAGAGAGGGGTTCGAACAAATTGTGTAGTGGAATATTCCAGTACTCATTTCGATCAGTGGGGAGATATCTATTGCCAGGAGGAAGGATGAACCTATTTGAGCGTTGAGGTGGGAAAAAAGGGGGAAAACTGTTTACGTGCTGTCTTGAAACAGTAGGGTGCGGATTACGAGAATCAGAGCGACCCAGTATTGGTAGGTAATTAGGAAGCGTCATCAGAGCTTCAGGGTAAAAATAGCTCAGATTGCGAGATGATACATTACCCTCGCCTCTCCCTGGAAACCATTCACTGATATACGTGACTACTCTGTGATCCCTGAAATTTACTATCACCACATCCCACTGTATGTCTTTAGGTCGAAGACCCACCCATCTGCACCGCCTTACAGATATTATATCTCCATCTAAATGTGATGGGAGGGGTCTATTGTTTCGTAGCCAATGAATGACTTTATTTTTAAGGCTAATATAGGATTCTAGGGTTCCTACTGACACGACAGGGACTCCAGTCAGAATAATAACGTAGTTGGATGATTCATTATTTTTAAAGTTAGATTTTACTGTATTCATTTTGGATGGCTGCGTTAAAGGAAGATTTATGGTAACAGGGACTTTCGGGGGACCTAATTTAGCCTTCTCTTTATGTGAAACTTGCATGGCCACCGAACTAGGAGAGTTGGTTGTTTTATTAGGTATGAGGATATCCACTTGGGTGGTTTTTTTAGGTATGGGGTTGTCCACTTGGCGCCTTGATGTTATATGTATAGGATGTTTCGTTACTGGACATATTTCCCCTGGATTGCTATGTTTTGGGGCTTCATTTAGATTGGAAGCTGCCAAAATACAATCCATTTTTCCCCCAACCTCTTAACTCTCTCTGTGAGTGGCAACAGAAAAGATTTTAGAAGGCTTTCAATAGCCTCCTTTATCCCTTTACCCAACAGGGGTAAACAACCTTTACAACGCAACTTTTAGAACGCACTACCACTACAACGCATTTTTTACAACGCAAAAACTTTTACAACGCATACCATTACAACGCATGTTTTTACAACGCAAGTACTTTTACAACGCATGCCATTACAACGTAAGTATTGGTAAGTATATAATTATATTTAATATTTTATATGTTTTTTTTTTTTAACGTTTTCAGTATTTGGGTAAAGGGGTATTTTTAGGGTTCAGGGTCAGTTTTCAGTTTTTGGGTAAAGGGGTATTTTTAGGGTTTAGGGTCAGTTTTCAGTTTTTGGGTAAAGGGGTATTTTTAGGGTTTAGGGTCAGTTTTCAGTTTTTGGGTAAAGGGGTATTTTTAGGGTTCAGGGTCAGTTTTCAGTTTTTGGGTAAAGGGGTATTTTTAGGGTTTAGGGTCAGTTTTCAGTTTTTGGGTAAAGGGGTATTTTTAGGGTTCAGGGTCAGTTTTCAGTTTTTGGGTAAAGGGGTATTTTTAGGGTTCAGGGTCAGTTTTCAGTTTTTGGGTAAAGGGGTATTTTTAGGGTTCAGGGTCAGTTTTCAGGTAAAGGGGTATTTTTAGGGTTCAGGGTCAGTTTTCAGTTTTTGGGTAAAGGGGTATTTTTAGGGTTCAGGGTCAGTTTTCAGTTTTTGGGTACAGGGGTATTTTTAGGGTTCAGGGACAGTTTTGGGTTTATGGGGTACAGGGGTATTTTTAGGGTTCAGGGACAGTTTTGGGTTTATGGGGTACAGGGGTATTTTTAGGGTTCAGGGACAGTTTTGGGTTTATGGGATACAAGGGTATTTTTAGGGTTCAGGGACAGTTTTGGGTTTTTGGGGTACAGGGGTATTTTTAGGTTTCTGGGTTAATTTGGGTTTTTGGGGTACAGGGGTACAAGGTAAAAAAAATTAGATTAAATAAATTAAATTAAATTATATTAATTACATTTATTTTAATATAAAATATTATATACTTACCAATACTTACGTTGTAATGGCATGCGTTGTAAAAGTACTAGCGTTGTAAAAACATGCGTTGTAATGGTATGCGTTGTAAAAGTTTTTGCGTTGTAAAAAATGCGTTGTAACGGTATGCGTTGTAAAAGTATGCGTTTTAACGTCATACATCCCCCAACAGGGGCTCTGGAAACATACCTGTTTTTGTTATAGAACCCGTTAGTACTTCCTTCCCTAGCTTTTTCGTTAGGTCCTCTGGAGGTAAGGATATATTTGAAATTTTCCCACCTTTTCTAACCCCTCCCTTCCTCCTCCTTTTTTTTGGTGGATAACGGTGAGCTCCCTGGTGTCTCTTAGTTTGTGTCTTTTTTTTAGATACATTAACTACTGTCGGTGTTTGTAACCCCGTAACTACTACAGCCTCCTCTAGTAAGTTAGGTAAAGGAAATGAGGAGTCAGTGTTAGCCTGAGACTGGGAAATTACATCTAACACTATTGGGGAGTTTAAATCAATTAAAGGGTTCGATGTGGTAGGCAGCCCATTATCATGATTAGTTTCAGTGATGGATATTAGTGGTGACCTATCCTGAAAGATTAGTGGGATACTTTCAGTACTAAAAAGCTCTGCGTCTACATCTGCTGACATATTGTCATATGTTTGTGAAGTTGGTGGATCCTTCTGGGCCAGAATTGGGGGCTTATTTTTGAGAAGTTCGATAGAAAAACGGCGCTCAGCACGTTTCTCGGCCAGCGCAATCTCTCTATCTACCTCTCTAGTAGCCCTAGCGAAATACTTATCTAAAGGCCCAAGTATAGAAACCCCAACGGTGGAAGGTAAAGAATTCGGTACGCATGTAGACATCCTGGGTCATGGAGTCAATAACAATAAAAGAAATAATCAGAGGACGTCAAATCAATCACAAGTTTGTAAACCAACCCCGAAACGGTCAATAGTAAGTTACAGAGGATGAGGGTCGGGTATAAAAAACTTACTATCACAGAGTCCTGGATGTTAGAGGGCGGGAAGAGGACCCAGCTGCAGCGCAGGTGATGGCGCTGTGCAGGCTGGTCCTCGCAGTCCCGCCCGCGGTGTGGCAAAGTTCTCGAATCAGCCCTCAATCGGCGTTTGCTTAGGCAGTGTCCCAGGTACAATACAGATGCAGTATCCAATTAAGAGAGTCTGGTTTTTAAGAACACAGGGAATAGCACGTCCTTAAACACGGCTACGAGCGGCACCCCGCTCGTTGATATTGTAAAACATACAAATAATATTTTAACATGCAGCGCATCCTCCTGAATAATGCCATAAATGGAATGAAATTATATGCACCGAAAGAGGAACTACAAAACTGGAAATTAAGGAATCCACTTACAAATCTCTACTTGTTACATTACAGTTCAGTGCATGTAAATGAAAAAATAGTAAGAGGGTTTTGGGAGGAAAAGATGCTGTGGAAAGCACAAAACCACAAATCCCATAATGCACCTACGGCCTCTATCCCATACATTGAACTATATGAATCAGGGTTATAAAG
The DNA here is from genome assembly GCF_964261635.1 of Lissotriton helveticus. Lineage (NCBI taxonomy): Eukaryota > Metazoa > Chordata > Amphibia > Caudata > Salamandridae > Lissotriton > Lissotriton helveticus. Next base: position 2,118,827,745 of record NC_136061.1, on the reverse strand, counting down.
CTACGAGCTATTATTAATTACTCCACCATTAGCATAAAGGCTGTGCTGCTTTTTTCTATCACTCCACATGTGTCACCCCTTCTCTCTTGAGTCTTATATTCACGATAAAGCCCTGGCTCACAGACACATGTGCATCCTCCATATTGAAGAACCACTCGGCAGTGACAAACACCGACGAACAACAACAACCCCACTGCTGAGCACAAATCCATCAACCGGATCCCTAGCTCACAAGGAAGGCAGGAGACTGAAAACTTTTCGAGAAAGGGGGAAAAAAAAGCACTAAACGCTGTTCGAGTCTTGGCGCCGTAGAACCTTGAATACACCACTAATCTAGGTATCCGACGTTAGGGATTTTTTTTAATTTACATTTATGCTCTAGCCCCATTTAATGGGAAGTACGCATCCATAAGTAAGCATCGGTCATTCAGACAAAAAGCCCACTCGCACAAAGTTATCAGGCGAACGTGACAACTCAATCTAAGCTGGTGGTTAAGGGTTGTCAAAAGTGTGAGATTCCAGACATTGCATTAATTCTCAGGTGATATCCAGTGGACAATTTACATGGTAGCCTTGTTGCGTTTGTTTCTTGGACTACGAAGGATGGTACCCACACCCCCAACCTCCTCTAATGAGAATATTGGAGCCGTTTCTTGAGTCATTTGACTCAGAAGCATTTGTATTTTTGAACTAAGCAAATCTAGCAGATTGAGAGTTAGGTGCAAATTAAATAGAATTATGCACAGCACTGCAGCCACAGGCCATTAGCTGGAAGACAGAGTTAAACAACTTTGTGCGAGGTTTTTCATACAATGAATTTTAGCAAGCCACTGAAGCAGTAAGTTTTCTCTATGTCGCACAGCCATTGCCCTTCCAGCTTCCCCGGAGAGGTGTAGTAATTTTTTTTTTTTTACCACAGGAGGAATACTGACACTGCTACAGTAAAACAGTCTCAGACCAGTATCTGTGGACAATATCCACTATGAACTCAAACTTTCAACTGCTTACTTTACCACGTTAATCAGTGTGTGTACAGCATGCACAATCGATCAGTATGACCCTGGTTAGTCTGGATATTGGTTTACCAAACTGCACACAATTTAATACCAATTCTATTTGTACTCCCTTCTCACTGCACATTAGAAATTTAATCAACACGGCCAGCTCTTTCCAGTTGAATGTACATGTCAAACTTAGACAATTCCAACACCAAGTAAACAAATCACATTTGAGTCTTATCTTGTATTGAAAAGTTGCGTGATAAAAAAAAATCATGAATGGAAAAAGGGCAGACTTTCAGGAAACACTGAACTCTGCCATGAACAAATGCCCTTTATCAATAAAACTGGCAAATATAACGCCACGCTAACAGATCAATTTTGCAACTGGCCTTGTACAGGTAGAAGGCGCATGCAAAGATTAAGGCGCACTACAACTAACCACCACCTACCCAGTACATAAAAATCTTTGGCCACGAGAATCCGGTCAACATAACCTGCTAACAAGGTTACACCTGAAACCCCAACGTAAAGTTCACATGTAGCAGGGAGCCGCCTCAGAAGTGAATGGCCTTTGAAAGACCTGTGAAGTACTCGCGTGCGGCTAGGAGCTTGTTATGTTCTGGGCCCATGATCCGCCCCTGGCGTAAGGGGCGTGCAGTTTTGGAAGTCATGTGACCGCCTATAATAAAGAAAGGCTCCGCACGCACGTACGCTATTCTGAGACGGGCGCACGGAGAGCCAGCAAGTTATTTCCCGTGTCTGACTCCTTTATTCCTAGGGCCACGTGTGAGGCCTAGTGCCGATTAGATAAGTTGGTCCAACTCATTGCAAGGACACAACAATTGGCGACGAGGGTGGCTGCTGAATCCTCGCTGGGTGAGGGTACTTGCCTCCTGCCCCGTGTGGCGGCCGCGAGCCTGTTCCTCGGCTCGTGGTGCTCGTGCCGTGCGGCGTACCCCACCCCCGCGCAGACCGCCGGGAGGAGAGGCCTGGTGCATGGACATCGAGTAGGTGACTCCGACCCTACTGCCGCACAGCTCACATCTGCACGGTGCTCCGGGCGGTGCCCCGTTTCAGCCCACGCATCAGGTGGTCGTGCGAAGTGCCTGATCCGGCGCGACTGGGAGGATGGCGACGATTCCGCCCATTGAACCCTTTGTGGTGGAGGGTGCGCCCTCAGCGCTCGCTCCCAAATGGAAGGAGTGGGTGGATAGACTCCTAGTATTCTTCGAAGCTACGAAGACGCACAAGGAACAGAAACGGGCCATGGTGTTACATCTCGGCGGCAAGGACATCCATTCCATTGCTCGGACCCTCCCGGAGGCGACCCCCAGAACTCATCACACGCTGATTAATGCCCTCAATGCCCATTTTGAGCCCATGGCCAATCAAGACTATGAACGATTTGTGTTCAGACAAGCGCGCCAGTTGCCCGAGGAGTCGCTGGACACATATTACACCAGGCTCAAAAGGTTGGCGCTCACGTGTGGGTTTCAAGATACCACCGAGGAAATTCGGGGACAAATTATACAGGGATGTGCGTCAGCCAAACTGAGGGAACGGATTCTAGAGGAGTCTGGCAAGCCGCTGATGGACATCCTAACTCTTGGCCGCACGAAAGAACTCTCCAAAGCTAGGGCTGCGCACATGGAAGCTGCTTTGCAGGCATCGGTCAAAGTGGAACCGGTTAACAAAATACAGACGCACACGCCCACTAAGTGGCCCAAGAGACCGCCCACTCAGGGTGGAGCGTCGGGACAGTCATGTGGTTATTGTGGAGGTCCGCGACACCAGATGGCAGAATGCCCAGCACGGGGCAAGCGGTGCTCGGGATGTGGCAGGCAGAATCACTTTGAGAAGGTGTGCCGGTCGAAGAAATTCCGTAAACCACGCCCCGCTGTGCAGGCCATAATGGAGGGGGAACAGAGTCACAGTGATATGGATGACGATGAGGAGGAGGAACGGTCGGTGCACAAGGTACACATGATCGGTACCGCTGCCCGCCGTACCAGGCCACTGCCCCAATGCGCCATACAGGTAGCGGACCAAGATCTAATAGCAGTGGTGGACACGGGCGCGTCCATAAACCTCATGAGTGTCTCCCTCTACAGGACCATGACCACGCCTCCGGCGCTGCGTCCCACCCCCATCACCGTCTTCGCGTATGGGCAAGACACCCCTCTCAAGATTCGAGGGAAATTCAAAGCGGTGATCCGCCATGGGAACAAGACAATCAAAACCAATGTCTTCGTGTCAGAGGAAGGCCAAGGCATGCTGCTGAGTTGCAGAGCGGCTGAAGACCTGGGTGTGGTGACATTTGCCTTTGGGGTTCATGAGGAATCCGTTCAACATCTCCTCATGGAATACCCGGATCTCTTTGAGGGCATTGGCAAATTCAAAGGCCGAGAAATTCATCTGCACATAGATCCAACGGTACAGCCGGTGGCTCTGCGACACCGCCGCATTGCGTTCCATCTACGGCCGTTGGTGGAAGAGGAACTCCACAAACTGGAAGCGGCGGGCATAATCGAAAAGGTTTCGGGTCCCACCCCATGGGTCTCGCCCATCGTGGTCACCCGGAAACCGAAGCAACCCGGAGCGGTCAGGATCTGCGTGGACATGCGCCTCCCGAATGCTGCCATAAGACGGGAGCGCCACATCACGCCCACCATAGATGACCTCATCGGAGAGATGGCAGGTGCCCGGTGGTTCTCCAAGCTGGACTTGCGATCAGGGTATCACCAGTTGGTGTTGGATATGGAGTCGCGCAACATCACTACTTTCTCCACCCACATCGGCCTTCGACGATACACTCGCCTTAGTTTCGGAATTTCCAGCGCCGCGGAGGTATTCCAGAATGTCATCCAGGAGCTGATCGCTGGCATACCGGGAGTGATAAATGTCAGTGATGACATAATGATACATGCCCGCACCATCCCGGAGCACAATCAAAGGCTGGCCCAAGTGTTTCGTAGACTCAAAGACGCAGGACTGACGCTCCACCGAGAAAAGTGTGAATTCCTGCGGGACCGGATAGGGTTTTTTGGATACGTCTTCTCGGCTGAGGGTGTCAATCCGGATCCGGATAAAGTGAAAGACATTAAAGATGCGCCACCCCCGCAGACCGTCACTGAAGTCCGGAGCTTCCTGGGCATGGTCAACTATTGTGGCCGGTTCATCAGAGACTTGGCTAATCTCACGCTCCCCTTGCGGGACCTCACCAAAGACTCCACTCCCTGGCACTGGGGACCTGAGCAAGAAAAAGCTTTCCGAGACATCAAAGAGTCTCTGTCCAACAACACCACTCTCGCCTTCTTTGACCCACGCAACTTCACGCTCATTGCTGTGGATGCGGGGCCTGCTGGACTGGGAGCGGTTCTCATGCAAAGGAAGAGAGACGACATCGATTGGACGCCCGTTGCTTTTGCGAGCAGATCTCTCACGGACACGGAACAAAGGTACTCGCAGATTGAGAAAGAAGCAATTGCCATTCATTGGGGGTGCCGACACTTTCACCTCTACATCTATGGCAAACCATTCACTGTGGTGACTGATCACAAGCCCTTGCTGTCCGTGTTTGCGGGAACCTCATCTAAACCCCCGCCTCGCATAGAGAAGTGGCTGCTTCAACTGCAGGAGTACAACTGTACAATCGAGTATCAGCCCGGAGCTAAGAACCCGGCAGACTATCTGTCCCGTCATCCCAGACCAGCCACGGCCGAGGAGATGGAGGAAGCTGAAGAAACGGAGGCCTATGTCAGGTGGGTGGTGGCGCGATCTTGCCCTCGTCCCATCTCTCTCAGTGACATTGTGAGTGCCACAGCACAGGACGCCTGCCTTCAGAGGGCCAAAGAACTTGTTCACACGACTAACTGGAATCGAGCCAAGGAGGGGTGGAAGGTGCTCACGTCCGAAGCCCAGAAAATAATGGAAAGCCTGTATCATGTCCGGGAGGAGCTCAATGAGGATGAGGCCGGATGCCTGCTACGGGGGCATCGCTTGGTAATACCTTCAGCTCTCACCGATCAAGTAATACAGTTACCGCATGTAGGTCACCAAGGGATAGTCAAAACCAAGGCACGCTTACGGACAAAGGTGTGGTTTCCCCTGATGGATGACATGGTGGAGCAGGTAGTAAGGACATGTGCTGCGTGTCAGGTGACTGGGGAAGCTCCTCGTGAAGCCCCGATTGCCGTGGAACCTCGTCCCCAACAGCCATGGGAGAAGGTCAGCATGGACTTTGGCAGTCTTCCGGATGGAAAGTACACGCTGGTCATGATTGATGACCATTCCAAGTATCCGGAAGTAGAAATAATAGCCAGCACCAGTGCCGAGTGTGTAATTCCGAAAGTAGAGAAGATTATTGCCACACATGGGGCTATGCGTGAAATCCGCACAGACAATGGACCCCCATTTCAAGGACAGGAATTGGCCACCTATCTATCATCGCTGGGCATTCGGCATCGACGCATCACTCCCCGATGGCCACAAGCTAATGGGGAAGCGGAACGTTTCATGAGGACTCTCAATAAAGTGATTCGCATTGCCCATGATAAAGGGCAGTCCGTGGAAATGGCCATTTTCACTTTCCTCCGCAGCTACCGACAAACCCCACATTCAACCACAGGGATAGCTCCGGCGCATCTTTTGATGGGACGGATTATACCTGATTCCATTCCTCACCATCCCCAATGGGCCCCAGCACCCGCGAATGAAGAAACAATTGCCCGCAAACGAAAGACTGCTTTTGCTAAAATTAGTCAAAAGAGAAGAGCCCTGGTAACACAATTCAGCAGAGGAGATGTGGTACTTCTCCGTAACAGAGTGACCAGTGGAAAATTCCGTTTGAACTATGAAAGAAGACCTTGGCGGGTGGTTGGTGTGAAAGGAACCCGCATCACTGTGGTCCGAGGAAGAGAGACTGTAACCAGGAATGTGTCGCACTTTAAACATTTTCATCGGGTTTGAGAGCGTCGGATTCACCAACTCTGACAACAGAAACCGAAACTGCACAGGACTTGCCAGGAAGGGAGCCGACGCCTAGTCTCGAGGTCACCCAGAGTAACACTCCGAGGGCAGTGATCAAGGAGACGGAAGGCAGCGCGGAGGCCCAGGAGGGGGTGTCAGATCCGGAGGAGCCCGACATGGAGGCGCCTGAGACCAGCTCCGCCCCAGAGATAGACTGTTCAAGCCAGAGGGGCGTGGATCAAAGGCTGAGACGAAACCCGACGCCTTCCTGTCGACTACGCGATTACCTCACGTAAGACTGTTCTATGTATCAATGTTGAATACAATGTCCAGTGATGTGTCATACCTGTTGTTAGTGGTTTTGGAAAGTGAATTCGAAGTCTATGAAAATTAGTACAATAGACTATCTATCGAGACTGCAGGGTTTGCAGTTGGTTTTGAATTTAGTTTTGAGTTTTTCTTGTTTTAGGAGGAATGTTATGTTCTGGGCCCATGATCCGCCCCTGGCGTAAGGGGCGTGCAGTTTTGGAAGTCATGTGACCGCCTATAATAAAGAAAGGCTCCGCACGCACGTACGCTATTCTGAGACGGGCGCACGGAGAGCCAGCAAGTTATTTCCCGTGTCTGACTCCTTTATTCCTAGGGCCACGTGTGAGGCCTAGTGCCGATTAGATAAGTTGGTCCAACTCATTGCAAGGACACAACAGAGCTGAGAAACTGTGTGTGTGCCCGGTAATCTGTCTCAGCCCAGGCAGGTACACACGAAGAGCGGGGGGGGGGTCATCGAATGACAAGTCTGGGAGATGAGGCAGAGGGAGATGGGAAGAAGGAGATGCGGAAGGGAGAGCTGGAGAGATGGGAGCAGACAGGGAGAAATGTGAAAGTATGAAGAGCAGTCCGGCAAGTGAAGTAGCAGGGAGAGTGAGTGAAAGTGTGGAGAGCCTGTGTGAGAGGGTGTAGTGGTAGAGAGTAGGGAAGAGTGGGAGTGCAGACATGGAGAGTGGAGGAGCAGTCCCTGGCACAGAGTAATTTGTGCGGTAGCCAAGAACAGAGAATCAGTTGAGCGGCCCTCTGAACCTCTCTGCATCACTGAATATTAATTGCCCATGTCCAGCACGACTCTGGTACAGCATTGTGCACATGCCCAACCTCTGTGCAGCTTTGTGCACAAGGTCAACCTCGATACAATATCCTACACACTGAAGGATGTTTGACAATGCTGGTGTAGGGCCTTCTAGGGCAGAGTAGACGGGCACTCCTTCCACAGTACCGTGCACAGTCACCAGAGATACCACTGTAAGCATCAATCCCAAAACATCATTGCATGCACGACAGTTCAACACTGTGCACTTTTAATCTTCTCACAACACAAGTGCATGCTATCAGACCCCTCAAACCACCGGGCATACAGCACACCCCCACAGCGCTGTTCACCCCCTCACAGCACTATGCTCAAAAGCAGCCCGGAACACCCTGGCATCTTCGGAACAACTGTGTATGCCTTTTGTCACTGAACATACAAGTTCATACTCAACCCTGCACACTTTCAACTCTGATGCAGCAGTGTACACAATGTCACCTCTCCCACTGCACACCTGGCCAGTAAGTTTACAGCGCCGCCTTGTACAGTCCGTGTACATTTTCATTGGCCCACAGCGCATTGTAGAGATCGTTTACAAAACTGTGCATATAGCGAGCCCCATCATAGCAATGTCAGCGCTGTCAACCCCGGCACAGAACTTTCAAACTCTTACCCGTTCTACATAACCCACTGAACTACCAGGGACTGGGACCGCTCAGCCTGCAGTAAGGTACACAGAAGGTGCCCGTGTGCATACCGTGCCTTCATGCACAACTTGCACTCTTACCGCCGTAGTCTGAAGACGGTACAAAAGGGGGTGGTGATGGACGGAGCATCTGAACCAATCTAACACCCACACCCAGTCAAAAGATCTGGGTTTAATCCATCACCGTTCTTTAGCCCACTCTGCCACCCCAGTTCAGACATGGCTATATGCAAATCAGTCTGACCCTGTGCCTCATGGGAACAGTCCAGCCCGAACTGCCAAGCCATGCCTTCCCTGGACCGGAAACAAGCTTCCGAGGACCAGTTTCTGGCATTACAGCCGTCTTCAGCCCGGCTTGCTTGAATCCAGTGGCAAAGTGAGCAAGGGACTCACATCTGAGCATACCCTGCCACACTTATGGCGTCCAAAAGCGGTACAAAAGGGGGTGGTGATGGACAGAGCATCTGAACCAATCAAACACTCACACCCAGATCCAGTCAAAAGATCTGGGTTTAATCCATCACCGTTCTTTAGCCCACTCTGCCACCCCAGTTCAGACATGGCTATATGCAAATCAGTCTGACCCTGTGCCTCATGGGAACAGTCCAGCCCGAACTGCCAAGCCATGCCTTCCCTGGACCGGAAACAAGCTTCCGAGGACCGGTTTCTGGCATTCCAGCCGTCTTCAGCCCGGCTTGCTTGAATCCAGTGGCAAAGTGAGCAAGGGACTCACGTCTGAGCATACCCTGCCACACTTATGGCAGCCAAAAGCAGCACAAAAGGGGGTGGTGATGGACGGAGCATCTGAATCAATAAAACACTCACACCCAGTCAAAAGATCTGGGTTTAATCTATCACCGTTCTTTAGCCCACTCAGGGAGTTCTGCTACTAGAGGTTCAGGTTTAGCACCACCAATTTGTCGACCGTCTGCAGCAGCAATATTAACCCAGGTATCACCTAACTCCTGCGCATGATCTGTATGACGAATCAATCCCCACAAAGGCTGTGGAACCACATTTCCAAATAACATGTCTATATCAGCTAGATTCATAACACATGAGTCTGCAGTCTGAGATAGTACCTTATAATACCCTGCAGAAATAATCAGAGGACGTCAAATCAATCACAAGTTTGTAAACCAACCCCGAAACGGTCAATAGTAAGTTACAGAGGATGAGGGTCGGGTATAAAAAACTTACTATCACAGAGTCCTGGATGTTAGAGGGCGGGAAGAGGACCCAGCTGCAGCGCAGGTGATGGCGCTGTGCAGGCTGGTCCTCGCAGTCCCGCCCGCGGTGTGGCAAAGTTCTCGAATCAGCCCTCAATCGGCGTTTGCTTAGGCAGTGTCCCAGGTACAATACAGATGCAGTATCCAATTAAGAGAGTCTGGTTTTTAAGAACACAGGGAATAGCACGTCCTTAAACACGGCTACGAGCGGCACCCCGCTCGTTGATATTGTAAAACATACAAATAATATTTTAACATGCAGCGCATCCTCCTGAATAATGCCATAAATGGAATGAAATTATATGCACCGAAAGAGGAACTACAAAACTGGAAATTAAGGAATCCACTTACAAATCTCTACTTGTTACATTACAGTTCAGTGCATGTAAATGAAAAAATAGTAAGAGGGTTTTGGGAGGAAAAGATGCTGTGGAAAGCACAAAACCACAAATCCCATAATGCACCTACGGCCTCTATCCCATACATTGAACTATATGAATCAGGGTTATAAAGCTACGAGCTATTATTAATTACTCCACCATTAGCATAAAGGCTGTGCTGCTTTTTTCTATCACTCCACATGTGTCACCCCTTCTCTCTTGAGTCTTATATTCACGATAAAGCCCTGGCTCACAGACACATGTGCATCCTCCATATTGAAGAACCACTCGGCAGTGACAAACACCGACGAACAACAACAACCCCACTGCTGAGCACAAATCCATCAACCGGATCCCTAGCTCACAAGGAAGGCAGGAGACTGAAAACTTTTCGAGAAAGGGGGAAAAAAAAGCACTAAACGCTGTTCGAGTCTTGGCGCCGTAGAACCTTGAATACACCACTAATCTAGGTATCCGACGTTAGGGATTTTTTTTAATTTACATTTATGCTCTAGCCCCATTTAATGGGAAGTACGCATCCATAAGTAAGCATCGGTCATTCAGACAAAAAGCCCACTCGCACAAAGTTATCAGGCGAACGTGACAACTCAATCTAAGCTGGTGGTTAAGGGTTGTCAAAAGTGTGAGATTCCAGACATTGCATTAATTCTCAGGTGATATCCAGTGGACAATTTACATGGTAGCCTTGTTGCGTTTGTTTCTTGGACTACGAAGGATGGTACCCACACCCCCAACCTCCTCTAATGAGAATATTGGAGCCGTTTCTTGAGTCATTTGACTCAGAAGCATTTGTATTTTTGAACTAAGCAAATCTAGCAGATTGAGAGTTAGGTGCAAATTAAATAGAATTATGCACAGCACTGCAGCCACAGGCCATTAGCTGGAAGACAGAGTTAAACAACTTTGTGCGAGGTTTTTCATACAATGAATTTTAGCAAGCCACTGAAGCAGTAAGTTTTCTCTATGTCGCACAGCCATTGCCCTTCCAGCTTCCCCGGAGAGGTGTAGTAATTTTTTTTTTTTTACCACAGGAGGAATACTGACACTGCTACAGTAAAACAGTCTCAGACCAGTATCTGTGGACAATATCCACTATGAACTCAAACTTTCAACTGCTTACTTTACCACGTTAATCAGTGTGTGTACAGCATGCACAATCGATCAGTATGACCCTGGTTAGTCTGGATATTGGTTTACCAAACTGCACACAATTTAATACCAATTCTATTTGTACTCCCTTCTCACTGCACATTAGAAATTTAATCAACACGGCCAGCTCTTTCCAGTTGAATGTACATGTCAAACTTAGACAATTCCAACACCAAGTAAACAAATCACATTTGAGTCTTATCTTGTATTGAAAAGTTGCGTGATAAAAAAAAATCATGAATGGAAAAAGGGCAGACTTTCAGGAAACACTGAACTCTGCCATGAACAAATGCCCTTTATCAATAAAACTGGCAAATATAACGCCACGCTAACAGATCAATTTTGCAACTGGCCTTGTACAGGTAGAAGGCGCATGCAAAGATTAAGGCGCACTACAACTAACCACCACCTACCCAGTACATAAAAATCTTTGGCCACGAGAATCCGGTCAACATAACCTGCTAACAAGGTTACACCTGAAACCCCAACGTAAAGTTCACATGTAGCAGGGAGCCGCCTCAGAAGTGAATGGCCTTTGAAAGACCTGTGAAGTACTCGCGTGCGGCTAGGAGCTTGTTATGTTCTGGGCCCATGATCCGCCCCTGGCGTAAGGGGCGTGCAGTTTTGGAAGTCATGTGACCGCCTATAATAAAGAAAGGCTCCGCACGCACGTACGCTATTCTGAGACGGGCGCACGGAGAGCCAGCAAGTTATTTCCCGTGTCTGACTCCTTTATTCCTAGGGCCACGTGTGAGGCCTAGTGCCGATTAGATAAGTTGGTCCAACTCATTGCAAGGACACAACAATTGGCGACGAGGGTGGCTGCTGAATCCTCGCTGGGTGAGGGTACTTGCCTCCTGCCCCGTGTGGCGGCCGCGAGCCTGTTCCTCGGCTCGTGGTGCTCGTGCCGTGCGGCGTACCCCACCCCCGCGCAGACCGCCGGGAGGAGAGGCCTGGTGCATGGACATCGAGTAGGTGACTCCGACCCTACTGCCGCACAGCTCACATCTGCACGGTGCTCCGGGCGGTGCCCCGTTTCAGCCCACGCATCAGGTGGTCGTGCGAAGTGCCTGATCCGGCGCGACTGGGAGGATGGCGACGATTCCGCCCATTGAACCCTTTGTGGTGGAGGGTGCGCCCTCAGCGCTCGCTCCCAAATGGAAGGAGTGGGTGGATAGACTCCTAGTATTCTTCGAAGCTACGAAGACGCACAAGGAACAGAAACGGGCCATGGTGTTACATCTCGGCGGCAAGGACATCCATTCCATTGCTCGGACCCTCCCGGAGGCGACCCCCAGAACTCATCACACGCTGATTAATGCCCTCAATGCCCATTTTGAGCCCATGGCCAATCAAGACTATGAACGATTTGTGTTCAGACAAGCGCGCCAGTTGCCCGAGGAGTCGCTGGACACATATTACACCAGGCTCAAAAGGTTGGCGCTCACGTGTGGGTTTCAAGATACCACCGAGGAAATTCGGGGACAAATTATACAGGGATGTGCGTCAGCCAAACTGAGGGAACGGATTCTAGAGGAGTCTGGCAAGCCGCTGATGGACATCCTAACTCTTGGCCGCACGAAAGAACTCTCCAAAGCTAGGGCTGCGCACATGGAAGCTGCTTTGCAGGCATCGGTCAAAGTGGAACCGGTTAACAAAATACAGACGCACACGCCCACTAAGTGGCCCAAGAGACCGCCCACTCAGGGTGGAGCGTCGGGACAGTCATGTGGTTATTGTGGAGGTCCGCGACACCAGATGGCAGAATGCCCAGCACGGGGCAAGCGGTGCTCGGGATGTGGCAGGCAGAATCACTTTGAGAAGGTGTGCCGGTCGAAGAAATTCCGTAAACCACGCCCCGCTGTGCAGGCCATAATGGAGGGGGAACAGAGTCACAGTGATATGGATGACGATGAGGAGGAGGAACGGTCGGTGCACAAGGTACACATGATCGGTACCGCTGCCCGCCGTACCAGGCCACTGCCCCAATGCGCCATACAGGTAGCGGACCAAGATCTAATAGCAGTGGTGGACACGGGCGCGTCCATAAACCTCATGAGTGTCTCCCTCTACAGGACCATGACCACGCCTCCGGCGCTGCGTCCCACCCCCATCACCGTCTTCGCGTATGGGCAAGACACCCCTCTCAAGATTCGAGGGAAATTCAAAGCGGTGATCCGCCATGGGAACAAGACAATCAAAACCAATGTCTTCGTGTCAGAGGAAGGCCAAGGCATGCTGCTGAGTTGCAGAGCGGCTGAAGACCTGGGTGTGGTGACATTTGCCTTTGGGGTTCATGAGGAATCCGTTCAACATCTCCTCATGGAATACCCGGATCTCTTTGAGGGCATTGGCAAATTCAAAGGCCGAGAAATTCATCTGCACATAGATCCAACGGTACAGCCGGTGGCTCTGCGACACCGCCGCATTGCGTTCCATCTACGGCCGTTGGTGGAAGAGGAACTCCACAAACTGGAAGCGGCGGGCATAATCGAAAAGGTTTCGGGTCCCACCCCATGGGTCTCGCCCATCGTGGTCACCCGGAAACCGAAGCAACCCGGAGCGGTCAGGATCTGCGTGGACATGCGCCTCCCGAATGCTGCCATAAGACGGGAGCGCCACATCACGCCCACCATAGATGACCTCATCGGAGAGATGGCAGGTGCCCGGTGGTTCTCCAAGCTGGACTTGCGATCAGGGTATCACCAGTTGGTGTTGGATATGGAGTCGCGCAACATCACTACTTTCTCCACCCACATCGGCCTTCGACGATACACTCGCCTTAGTTTCGGAATTTCCAGCGCCGCGGAGGTATTCCAGAATGTCATCCAGGAGCTGATCGCTGGCATACCGGGAGTGATAAATGTCAGTGATGACATAATGATACATGCCCGCACCATCCCGGAGCACAATCAAAGGCTGGCCCAAGTGTTTCGTAGACTCAAAGACGCAGGACTGACGCTCCACCGAGAAAAGTGTGAATTCCTGCGGGACCGGATAGGGTTTTTTGGATACGTCTTCTCGGCTGAGGGTGTCAATCCGGATCCGGATAAAGTGAAAGACATTAAAGATGCGCCACCCCCGCAGACCGTCACTGAAGTCCGGAGCTTCCTGGGCATGGTCAACTATTGTGGCCGGTTCATCAGAGACTTGGCTAATCTCACGCTCCCCTTGCGGGACCTCACCAAAGACTCCACTCCCTGGCACTGGGGACCTGAGCAAGAAAAAGCTTTCCGAGACATCAAAGAGTCTCTGTCCAACAACACCACTCTCGCCTTCTTTGACCCACGCAACTTCACGCTCATTGCTGTGGATGCGGGGCCTGCTGGACTGGGAGCGGTTCTCATGCAAAGGAAGAGAGACGACATCGATTGGACGCCCGTTGCTTTTGCGAGCAGATCTCTCACGGACACGGAACAAAGGTACTCGCAGATTGAGAAAGAAGCAATTGCCATTCATTGGGGGTGCCGACACTTTCACCTCTACATCTATGGCAAACCATTCACTGTGGTGACTGATCACAAGCCCTTGCTGTCCGTGTTTGCGGGAACCTCATCTAAACCCCCGCCTCGCATAGAGAAGTGGCTGCTTCAACTGCAGGAGTACAACTGTACAATCGAGTATCAGCCCGGAGCTAAGAACCCGGCAGACTATCTGTCCCGTCATCCCAGACCAGCCACGGCCGAGGAGATGGAGGAAGCTGAAGAAACGGAGGCCTATGTCAGGTGGGTGGTGGCGCGATCTTGCCCTCGTCCCATCTCTCTCAGTGACATTGTGAGTGCCACAGCACAGGACGCCTGCCTTCAGAGGGCCAAAGAACTTGTTCACACGACTAACTGGAATCGAGCCAAGGAGGGGTGGAAGGTGCTCACGTCCGAAGCCCAGAAAATAATGGAAAGCCTGTATCATGTCCGGGAGGAGCTCAATGAGGATGAGGCCGGATGCCTGCTACGGGGGCATCGCTTGGTAATACCTTCAGCTCTCACCGATCAAGTAATACAGTTACCGCATGTAGGTCACCAAGGGATAGTCAAAACCAAGGCACGCTTACGGACAAAGGTGTGGTTTCCCCTGATGGATGACATGGTGGAGCAGGTAGTAAGGACATGTGCTGCGTGTCAGGTGACTGGGGAAGCTCCTCGTGAAGCCCCGATTGCCGTGGAACCTCGTCCCCAACAGCCATGGGAGAAGGTCAGCATGGACTTTGGCAGTCTTCCGGATGGAAAGTACACGCTGGTCATGATTGATGACCATTCCAAGTATCCGGAAGTAGAAATAATAGCCAGCACCAGTGCCGAGTGTGTAATTCCGAAAGTAGAGAAGATTATTGCCACACATGGGGCTATGCGTGAAATCCGCACAGACAATGGACCCCCATTTCAAGGACAGGAATTGGCCACCTATCTATCATCGCTGGGCATTCGGCATCGACGCATCACTCCCCGATGGCCACAAGCTAATGGGGAAGCGGAACGTTTCATGAGGACTCTCAATAAAGTGATTCGCATTGCCCATGATAAAGGGCAGTCCGTGGAAATGGCCATTTTCACTTTCCTCCGCAGCTACCGACAAACCCCACATTCAACCACAGGGATAGCTCCGGCGCATCTTTTGATGGGACGGATTATACCTGATTCCATTCCTCACCATCCCCAATGGGCCCCAGCACCCGCGAATGAAGAAACAATTGCCCGCAAACGAAAGACTGCTTTTGCTAAAATTAGTCAAAAGAGAAGAGCCCTGGTAACACAATTCAGCAGAGGAGATGTGGTACTTCTCCGTAACAGAGTGACCAGTGGAAAATTCCGTTTGAACTATGAAAGAAGACCTTGGCGGGTGGTTGGTGTGAAAGGAACCCGCATCACTGTGGTCCGAGGAAGAGAGACTGTAACCAGGAATGTGTCGCACTTTAAACATTTTCATCGGGTTTGAGAGCGTCGGATTCACCAACTCTGACAACAGAAACCGAAACTGCACAGGACTTGCCAGGAAGGGAGCCGACGCCTAGTCTCGAGGTCACCCAGAGTAACACTCCGAGGGCAGTGATCAAGGAGACGGAAGGCAGCGCGGAGGCCCAGGAGGGGGTGTCAGATCCGGAGGAGCCCGACATGGAGGCGCCTGAGACCAGCTCCGCCCCAGAGATAGACTGTTCAAGCCAGAGGGGCGTGGATCAAAGGCTGAGACGAAACCCGACGCCTTCCTGTCGACTACGCGATTACCTCACGTAAGACTGTTCTATGTATCAATGTTGAATACAATGTCCAGTGATGTGTCATACCTGTTGTTAGTGGTTTTGGAAAGTGAATTCGAAGTCTATGAAAATTAGTACAATAGACTATCTATCGAGACTGCAGGGTTTGCAGTTGGTTTTGAATTTAGTTTTGAGTTTTTCTTGTTTTAGGAGGAATGTTATGTTCTGGGCCCATGATCCGCCCCTGGCGTAAGGGGCGTGCAGTTTTGGAAGTCATGTGACCGCCTATAATAAAGAAAGGCTCCGCACGCACGTACGCTATTCTGAGACGGGCGCACGGAGAGCCAGCAAGTTATTTCCCGTGTCTGACTCCTTTATTCCTAGGGCCACGTGTGAGGCCTAGTGCCGATTAGATAAGTTGGTCCAACTCATTGCAAGGACACAACAGAGCTGAGAAACTGTGTGTGTGCCCGGTAATCTGTCTCAGCCCAGGCAGGTACACACGAAGAGCGGGGGGGGGGTCATCGAATGACAAGTCTGGGAGATGAGGCAGAGGGAGATGGGAAGAAGGAGATGCGGAAGGGAGAGCTGGAGAGATGGGAGCAGACAGGGAGAAATGTGAAAGTATGAAGAGCAGTCCGGCAAGTGAAGTAGCAGGGAGAGTGAGTGAAAGTGTGGAGAGCCTGTGTGAGAGGGTGTAGTGGTAGAGAGTAGGGAAGAGTGGGAGTGCAGACATGGAGAGTGGAGGAGCAGTCCCTGGCACAGAGTAATTTGTGCGGTAGCCAAGAACAGAGAATCAGTTGAGCGGCCCTCTGAACCTCTCTGCATCACTGAATATTAATTGCCCATGTCCAGCACGACTCTGGTACAGCATTGTGCACATGCCCAACCTCTGTGCAGCTTTGTGCACAAGGTCAACCTCGATACAATATCCTACACACTGAAGGATGTTTGACAATGCTGGTGTAGGGCCTTCTAGGGCAGAGTAGACGGGCACTCCTTCCACAGTACCGTGCACAGTCACCAGAGATACCACTGTAAGCATCAATCCCAAAACATCATTGCATGCACGACAGTTCAACACTGTGCACTTTTAATCTTCTCACAACACAAGTGCATGCTATCAGACCCCTCAAACCACCGGGCATACAGCACACCCCCACAGCGCTGTTCACCCCCTCACAGCACTATGCTCAAAAGCAGCCCGGAACACCCTGGCATCTTCGGAACAACTGTGTATGCCTTTTGTCACTGAACATACAAGTTCATACTCAACCCTGCACACTTTCAACTCTGATGCAGCAGTGTACACAATGTCACCTCTCCCACTGCACACCTGGCCAGTAAGTTTACAGCGCCGCCTTGTACAGTCCGTGTACATTTTCATTGGCCCACAGCGCATTGTAGAGATCGTTTACAAAACTGTGCATATAGCGAGCCCCATCATAGCAATGTCAGCGCTGTCAACCCCGGCACAGAACTTTCAAACTCTTACCCGTTCTACATAACCCACTGAACTACCAGGGACTGGGACCGCTCAGCCTGCAGTAAGGTACACAGAAGGTGCCCGTGTGCATACCGTGCCTTCATGCACAACTTGCACTCTTACCGCCGTAGTCTGAAGACGGTACAAAAGGGGGTGGTGATGGACGGAGCATCTGAACCAATCTAACACCCACACCCAGTCAAAAGATCTGGGTTTAATCCATCACCGTTCTTTAGCCCACTCTGCCACCCCAGTTCAGACATGGCTATATGCAAATCAGTCTGACCCTGTGCCTCATGGGAACAGTCCAGCCCGAACTGCCAAGCCATGCCTTCCCTGGACCGGAAACAAGCTTCCGAGGACCAGTTTCTGGCATTACAGCCGTCTTCAGCCCGGCTTGCTTGAATCCAGTGGCAAAGTGAGCAAGGGACTCACATCTGAGCATACCCTGCCACACTTATGGCGTCCAAAAGCGGTACAAAAGGGGGTGGTGATGGACAGAGCATCTGAACCAATCAAACACTCACACCCAGATCCAGTCAAAAGATCTGGGTTTAATCCATCACCGTTCTTTAGCCCACTCTGCCACCCCAGTTCAGACATGGCTATATGCAAATCAGTCTGACCCTGTGCCTCATGGGAACAGTCCAGCCCGAACTGCCAAGCCATGCCTTCCCTGGACCGGAAACAAGCTTCCGAGGACCGGTTTCTGGCATTCCAGCCGTCTTCAGCCCGGCTTGCTTGAATCCAGTGGCAAAGTGAGCAAGGGACTCACGTCTGAGCATACCCTGCCACACTTATGGCAGCCAAAAGCAGCACAAAAGGGGGTGGTGATGGACGGAGCATCTGAATCAATAAAACACTCACACCCAGTCAAAAGATCTGGGTTTAATCTATCACCGTTCTTTAGCCCACTCAGGGAGTTCTGCTACTAGAGGTTCAGGTTTAGCACCACCAATTTGTCGACCGTCTGCAGCAGCAATATTAACCCAGGTATCACCTAACTCCTGCGCATGATCTGTATGACGAATCAATCCCCACAAAGGCTGTGGAACCACATTTCCAAATAACATGTTTATATCAGCTAGATTCATAACACATGAGTCTGCAGTCTGAGATAGTACCTTATAATACCCTGCAGGATTTTTACGGGGGTCAGGCATAGTCTGCTTAAGGGCCAAAACTTCAGCTCGCTTCCATGGAACATGTACCCAAACACGCTGAAAGTGAGGCTGAACAGGTGGATTAGCTGCTAGATCCCCTTCTTTCCAAACTGGGGGAACTTCTCTCATCGGATATTGTCGCGCTTTTCTCCTAACAGAGGGATCAGGTTCAAACAACGACCGAGAGATAGCCTCCCTCCTAAATGACAACAATGTCGCAACTGCTCTTTCAACATCGGAACCCACAATAGTTCCTTTTGCAAACTCGAACCGTACACGGCACAACTCAGGTGGATTGGGCTACAAATCATTATCCTCCAAATCCTCACAAAGAAAAGCACACATTTTTTCGAAAACGTATCTCTGCTTTGGTGCTTCCCACTGGTGGAAGACATCCATAACAGACTCTAGCTCATATCTTGTGGGGTCTGTAACCCATTTATGTGCCAAATAATCTAACGTTTCCCGCTCTCTAGAGTCGGGCAGTTGACTACGCCGCTGTTTGTGCGTTGAAACAGGGGTCATACTTGCTGCCCCAAAAAGAGGAGATAGGAGAGTAGCAACAGTGTCAGTCATTCTCTGTCGAACAGAAGGAGAAGTCGACGAAAGAACAGGGGGAAAAACAGAGTGAGGCAAGGCAGACGCAGATGCAGACGCAGAGGCAGTATCATGCGGAATATCAGAAGAGGTAGTTGATGCAGTAGGTAAAGTCGTAGAAAGTAAAGGCGGAGCAGGTAGCAAAGTCGGCGGCCCTTGAGGGGGCTGCACCGTAGCAGTAGGAGCCTTCTGAAGAGGAGCTGGCGGCTGTGGAAGAACCTGAGGCAAAACAACCGGAGGTTGCACAACTAAACGTTGCGGAGGTGCAGTAGCACTCTGCGCATAGGGGGGTGGCGAATTCAATAAATGTGACATTAGAGGGTCTTTCTCAAGTTCTTTTGCTACCTCTTGCTGGAGAGGTGACAAAACTGGATAGCATTTATCAACTGCCATTTTACGTTGCCTGTGCAACTGCTCACTTGCTTGTTCTTCTTCATTATCTTTATACTGCATAGCAGCTTGCATTATCGAGATACCCTTTTCTCTTTTATTGCTTTTAGCTAATTTAATTTCTTTCTGTTTGGCTTCCTTTCGCCATAGGCGGAAAGAGTCCAACATCGCCGGCCGGGCTTTCTTCTTAAAAAGTCTAACCTCTAAATGATCTAATATCTCTGTGTTGTAGCTACCATATTGGGGCCACTTTAGAACACCATCTTCCCTGGTGTATCGGTTCCATACTTCATTATATGTGATGGGGCCTACGCCGTGCTTCACATAGAGCTCATAGGTTGCAGTTCCAATCGGAGGAACCGGACACGAGTCCTCCAATCGGGAATCCCTATTACAACCAAGACAAAACAAATTTCCAAGTCTGCTAAGACCAGGCATCTTCGCTCTCTAGTCTAGCTTCAAACTTCAAAGGATTATCGAAATACGATAGTCTCGTGAATACACGAGTCCCTCGGCTTTGGTACTTGCAAGTTCCAAATCAAAGATCCCAAGGGGATACCCAAACTAAGAACCAAACTAAGGACTGGGAGACGTTCCACTTATACTTAACTGAGGTATCGATGACGTCACCAGAAGACTCGTCTATCGTTTCGCTCTACAAATCATTAAAGGGTCCAAGACAGGGCGATAGTCAGGGCAGCAGTCCTTCGTAGCCGTCGGGAAGCGGGGAACCTCGCAGCAAAGACTTTCGGACCACGAACGACATACAGGGGTCGATGAAGTGGTTGGCCTTCCTCCAGAATTTCACACGAAGCTCCTCACGAACCTCTGGCTTGGACCGGTACCGCTGAAATCGCCCCACGTTGGGCGCCAACTGAAGTACCGGGTTTTTAAGAACCCAGCGGTGCCAGGGAACACACCCAAAGACTTCAAGTTCTCCTGTCCCAGACTACAGAAACGCAGAGACTTCTTGGTGACTTCAAAGATCAGATTTATTGGCTGCAGCCAGTAACAGGTATCCTAGAAGTACAACACGGTGTATATTCTCAGGAGACTGCTCAACTTACAAAGCCAGCCATCCCTTTTTATACAAAATATTATGCTTTCGGCAAACATTCCTTATTTTACAGTTGACCATTCACATATTTCCACAACAAAGAAAAAGCAGAATCATGATGACAAGCCCATTTTCAGTTTGTCCAGCCCATAATCAATTTCCCGGCAAGGCCCAACACTTTCCATCAGATATCGGACGGACCCCTAATAAAATCGGGCACCTCCTCATCGTAAAGCAGGCCATAAAGCAAGAAACAGAGACAGGTGTGTGTGAGATTAGGCATAGTTGTGTGCAATGAAAGGTTTATGGTATGCTGTTCCTTGATCCTAATCTCGATCGGCCACTGGGAAAGGAACTGGCCGAACAGGTTTGGCTACGGGCAGTGGAGTCAGCTTGCCCAGGTCATATAGAAGTCAGCTAAAGGTGTACGTGTCCCAAAAGACTTATTCGGCCTTAGTCATCGGCCTAGGTGAGGGCAACCACAAAATGGCTGCCATACCGGGAAGAGGTGTGGCACCGCGGCAAGGGCGACTGACTCCGGAATATGGGGATCACGGTTCGATCCCCGGCACCGGCGGCAGATTAGCCCAGCACCATGTGACTCTGGGTAATAGCTTGCTTAATCTTCCCGACGGCCCCCAGCGCCTAGAGACCCTAACGGGTGATTGTGCGCTTTACAAATGTGGATATTATTATATTATTATTATATTATTATTATACACAAAATGGAACCCAAGGGTTAAGAACGGAATCCCTGATTTCAGGGCGATCTCGCCACTCGAATACGGCGAAGATGCTTGTATATAGTATACTCGTCATTCTCGGTCTGCTGATACCAAAATCGTCATGATACGACGAGGTTTATGACACGGGTCCAGAATTTTCAGTACCACACAGGTGACACCTGACAGCTGTCACACTGGCTCCTGTGTCTCTAAGAGACTCCACCTTTTGGCCATTGATGGTTACCCACTGCCCATATTTCTTAGTGTTCTTGGGCAGTAGGTTCTCTGAGACCACCTCACAGTCTCCTAAAGAGACAAGGGACATCTCTGCGGGACCCCACCCTCCTTGGACTTCCACCTCCTCCCCAAAGGCTACACTAGCCATCTGCTGGGGCGGAGCCTCAGTGGGTGCTGGTTTACCAAACAGGCGGCACCTGGTATCCGTCGCCTTATGACCCAGGTCCCCACATCTGTAACATTTCAGGGGTCCCTGTGGAACAGTATTACCTGTCGGGACCACTGGCCTTTTCTCAGGGGGAGGCTGGGAACCTTTCCCTTGGTTCCCTTGGGAATTACTTTGGGGCCCTCTGCGGAACTCCCTCTGTTTACCCCTGTTCCCCCCACTCTTCCGCTGGGGACCCTGCCCACCTTTGGCTGAGTCTCCCACGTGACCCTTGTGGACCCTGGTACTGACCCAGCGGGCCGCCTCCTCAGCAAGCTTCCTAGGGTTAGTCAGCTTGCTATCAATCAGGTGCTGGTGCAGCTTTGGAAAACAATTATCAGACAAGTGCTCCCATGCAATCAAATCCAAGAGACCTTGAAAATCATTAACTTTGCTGCCCTTTACCCAACCATCCAATGCTCTGCAACAGAAAGTGACATACTCTACCCGGTACTATTTTCTATCTTTTTGCACTTCCTGAACCTCTGCCTATAGAGTTCAGGGGTCATTGTTGTCAGAATAATACTTTATGCCCGATTGTGCCTCTGTTTATCCCGCAGGCTCGCCCAGTTTCGATTTCTCCTACTTGCAGCCATTTTGTTGTCTGTTGTGCTTCCTAGACCGTAGCTCCACCCCGCGCCCGCCTCCCAGCTGACCCTGCCTCCCACAGATAGTTGTGGATCTGCCTCACCATCCCCGCGCCATGACTCTCCTGACTAGCTCGGAAGAGGTCGCTCCCCCACGCTCCCAAGGCTTGCTGACTCCGTGACCTGAGAGCGATTGAAAGCTGTCCCGCGGTATCGTAGCGCCTTCCAGCTGAGTCATCAGCGCGATCTTTCCCCCGCATTACTGCCGCTGCCTGCATTGCCCGCTTTCCATGTTGTAGTGAAATTGTGCATTGTGCGTTTTACCATCTTTGTGCTGAATTGTTAAGTCTGTGCATTGTTGTCAGAATAATACTTTATGCCCGATTGTGCCTCTGTTTATCCCCCAGGCTCGCCCAGTTTCGATTTCTCCTACTTGCAGCCATTTTGTTGTCTGTTGTGCTTCCTAGACCGTAGCTCCACCCCGCGCCCGCCTCCCAGCTGACCCTGCCTCCCACAGACAGTTGTGGATCTGCCTCACCATCCCCGTGGCGTGACTCTCCTGACTAGCTCGGAAGAGGTCGCTCCCCCACGCTCCCAAGGCTTGCTGACTCCGTGACCTGAGAGCGCTTGAAAGTTGTCCCGCGGTATCGTAGCACCTTCCAGCTGAGTCATCAGCGCGATCTTTCCCCCGCATTACTGCCGCTGCCTGCATTGCCCGCTTTCCATGTTGTAGTGAAATTGTGCATTGTGCGTTTTACCATCTTTGTGCTGAATTGTTAAGTCTGTGCATTGTTGTCAGAATAATACTTTATGCCCGATTGTGCCTCTGTTTATCCCCCAGGCTCGCCCAGTTTCGATTTCTCCTACTTGCAGCCATTTTGTTGTCTGTTGTGCTTCCTAGACCGTAGCTCCACCCCGCGCCCGCCTCCCAGCTGACCCTGCCTCCCACAGATAGTTGTGGATCTGCCTCACCATCCCAGCGGCGTGACTCTCCTGACTAGCTCGGAAGAGGTCGCTCCCCCACGCTCCCAAGGCTTGCTGACTCCGTGACCTGAGAGCGCTTGAAAGCTGTCCCGCGGTATCGTAGCGCCTTCCAGCTGAGTCATCAGCGCGATCTTTCCCCCGCATTACTGCCGCTGCCTGCATTGCCCGCTTTCCATGTTGTAGTGAAATTGTGCATTGTGCGTTTTACCATCTTTGTGCTGAATTGTTAAGTCTGTGCATTGTTGTCAGAATAATACTTTATGCCCGATTGTGCCTCTGTTTATCCCCCAGGCTTGCCCAGTTTCGATTTCTCCTACTTGCAGCCATTTTGTTGTCTGTTGTGCTTCCTAGACCGTAGCTCCACCCCGCGCCCGCCTCCCAGCTGACCCTGCCTCGCCCCTCCCCCTCCAATACCTACATATGACAGATGTCTTTCCGCGCAGCGGTCGCGCCCCATGCGCGCCGAAGGTGCGCCAAAGTTAAGCCCGTCTACGCCTGGACCGCGCCCAGCGCCAGACCCCCTGGCCCTCGCAAAACCCACCCCACCCGCTTAACCTATGACGCCTCGACCCTCCTAGCCCTGAACCCCGGACGCACAGCACAATACTACAAAGCTGCCCCAGGACGTACCCACGGTCCCTTCGCCTGCCACTCCTGCCAGTTTACCAGCATCAAGACCCTCACCAAACCCACCAACCCCAAACACAGCTCCGACTCTAACCACCTGAAGTGCATCCTGCTCAACACCCGCTCGGTCCACAGACACGCCACTGAACTCTGGGATCTACTCAACTCTACTTCACCGGACGTCGCCTTCCTTACAGAAACCTGGATGAACACCTCATCAGCACCCGACATCGCCATAGCCATCCCAGGCGCTTACAAGATCATCCGAAAAGACCGCGCCAACCAAACAGGTGGAGGCATCGCCATCGTCCATAAGAACACAACCAGAGTCACGACCAGCTTCGACGATAACCTCGCCACCGCCGAACACCTCCACTTCCAGATCCACACCGACCCCAGGACCACACTTAGAGGCACCCTCATCTACAGGCCTCCAGGAACCCGTAAACAATTCAGCGAAGACATCACTGACTTTATCAGCCCACATGCCCTCACCTCTGAGAACTACATTCTACTAGGAGACCTCAACTTCCACCTGGAAAAGAAAAACGACAGCAACACCATCACCCTTCTGGACAACCTGGCCAATCTCGGACTCAAACAACTGGTTGACACCCCCACCCATGTAGCCGGACACACGCTCGACCCAATCTTCACCTCCAGCAAACACATCTCCTTCGATCGCACCACAACTCTCCATTGGACGGACCATAGTTGTGTTCACTTCAGCTACAAAACTACCTCAACCCACAACCTATTCTTCGAAGAAACTGGAACAAAATCACCACCGACCAACTCCTCACATCGCTCATCCAAAACCCTCCCGCCCTCTCATCGGACCCAAACCAAGCTGTCACCAAACTCAAACAATGGATCACTCACAGCGTTGAAGAATTAGCACCCTTGAAAAACCACCAAACCAAACAGGGCAGCAAAAAGGCCCCCTGGTTCAACGAGGACCTTAAGAAATCCAAGAAACTATGCCGTACTCTCGAGAAAGCATGGAGAAAAAACCCAACCACTGACAACATGACCACCTTCAAGACAGCCTCCCGTAAACACCACCAATTGATCCGATCCACCAAAAAAATCAGCATTCAAGGATCGACTCGACAACAACGCCCATAACAGCAAAGAATTATTCAACATCGTCAAAGAATTCACCAACCCCACCACAGCCTCAAACGACATTACTCCCTCCCAAGACCTCTGCGATTCGTTATCCTCCTTCTTATACAACAAAATTGCCGATATACATAACAGCTTCGAGAACATTTCCAAAGAACAATCCTCTCCACCCACCTCCGAACCTAAACCGCCCCCTAACAACCTCAGCACCTGGAACCCAATCACCACTGAAGACACCATCCGCCTAATGAACTCCATCCATTCTGGCTCGCCAAACGACCCCTGTCCCCACCACATCTTCAACAAAGCAGACTCCATCATCGCACCCCATCTCTGTGATGTCATCAACTGCTCCTTCAACTCCACTACCTTCCCAGAAAGCTGGAAACACGCCGAACTCAGCTCCCTACTGAAAAAACCCACAGCAGACCCCTCTGAACTCAAAAACTACCGCCCCATATCCCTCCTCCCATTCCCTGCCAAAGTCATTGAGAAAGCCGTCAATAGCCAGCTCGCCGCCTTCCTTGAATCCAACAACTCCCTCGACCCTTCGCAGTCCGGCTTTCGAGCCAAACACAGCACCGAAACCGCCCCCATTGCAGCGACAGACGACATCCGAACACTATTGGACAACGGAGAAACAGTGGCCCTCATCCTACTCGACCTCTCCGCCGCCTTCGACACTGTCTGTCACAGCACCCTCATAGAACGCCTCAGCAACATCGGCATACATGGAAAAGCCTTGGACTGGATCATCTCATTCCTCGCCGGGAGAACCCAGAGAGTCCGACTTCCCCCATTCAAATCAGAGACCACCGAAATCATCTGCGGAGTACCACAAGGATCATCACTCAGTCCCACACTCTTCAACGTTTACATGAGTCCACTCACATCCATCGCACGTCAACACAACCTTAACATCATCTCCTACGCTGACGACAACCAGCTGATCCTTTCCCTTACCAAAGACCCTAACACCGCCAAAACCAATCTTCACGAAGGCATGAAAGAGGTAGCCGAATGGATGAAAAACAGCCGCCTAAAACTTAACTCAGACAAAATGGAGGTCCTCATCCTAGGATCATCCCCCTCTGCTTGGGACGACTCATGGTGGCCTTCGGCTCTGGGCACAGCTCCCAAACCCACAGACCACGCAAGTAACCATGGCTTCATCCTTGACTCCTCACTCTCGATGACCAGACAAGTCAACGCCGTCTCATCCTCCTGCTTCAACGTACTTCGTATGCTCAAAAAAATCTTCCGTTGGATCCCCTCCGAGACAAGAAAGACTGTCACCCACACACTGGTCACCAGTCGACTGGACTATGGAAACACCCTCTACGCCGGAGTCACAGCCAAATTACAGAAAAAACTCCAACGCATCCAAAACGCATCAGCGAGACTCATTTTGGACATCCCACGCCAAGATCACATCACCGGTCACCTGAAAGACCTCCACTGGCTTCCCGTCAACAAGAGAATAATATTCCGTCTCCTCACCCACGCACACAAGGCCCTCTACAAACTAGGACCCGAATGCCTCAACACTCGACTATCCTTCTACACACCCACCCGCCAACTAAGATCTTCCAATCAAGCCCTCGCCGCAGTTCCGCGCATCCAAAGATCCACCATGGGAGGAAGATCCTTCTCCTACTTGGCGGCCAAGACCTGGAACTCACTCCCCATTCACCTCCGCATTACACAGAACCACATCTCCTTCAGAAAATAACTTAAAACCTGGCTATTTGATAAATAATGAACCCCCTCCCCAAGCGCCTTGAGACCCTCTGGGTGAGTAGTACGCTATATAAATTCCGGAACTTGAACTTGAACTTGAACCCATACCTAGTCATGAGTGCCTCTTTCATGTGGCTATAGGAAGTATGGACTTCAGAAGGCAAGTCCAACAGTGTGTTTCGCCCCTCACTAAGGAACCTTCCCCATCCCGCTCCCCAATCTCTCTCAGGGACCCGGTGGGAAGACATGGCTACCTCATAGGCTCTGAACCACTGCCCAATATCATCATTCTTAAAAAAATCCTTTACCACATCTTTGGGGATGTACACTTTACCTTACCCAGGTGCTGACAGTGTGCTGCTTCCAGAGGGAGTAATCTCTAGGCTCCTGGCTTTCAGAACCAACTCCCTCAAAACTTTATCATGCTCCAACTGTAATCTCTTTTGCTCTAGAGCCATCTTCTTGCTTTCTAGCTCCAGTTGCCCATTCAATTTGAGCTTGGCCATCTCCATTTCATGCATCCTGTTTTCTTTTCTGTCTGCCAAGTCTTCTGGGGACAGACTTTGGGCAGAAACACTGCTACCCACTGGGGAGGGTGCACCCCTCCTCTCAGGACCCAGTGGCCCACCAAGCTGCTGCTCTGTATCCTCATAATCCACTAAATCACCAGGGGCATTCCTTGCTTCCACCCAGGTCCTCAGCGCCTTGTGGTATTGCTCCTTTTTGGTGATTCCGACCGTGGAAATGTTAAACTTCCTGCAGATGCTCTTGACCTGCTTGTTGGTGTAGCTTTCTATTTTCTCTTCCTCCCAATCACAGTCAACAGATGTAACTGAGGCTGTCTCCTTCACGATGACTGAATCAGGCATGATTTTAAAAAATGGAGATCTCTGGCAAAAACAAGTATCAAAAGTACGTGGTTGCGTTATGGTCTGCACTCACTAAGTAGTGTTCACCAATCACTGTACATGAGTCACAAATGCAAATTCCGAATCCCTTCCGCTGACTACCAATGTTAGAATTGGGGGTCTCTAGTTGGCACAGGTAGGTACTTGTGACAAATAGGGACCCTCTCCTCTAGTCAGAGTAAGGGGGATTGCACTCATAAAATAACCCCTCACCCTCTAGGTGGCGTGGCCCGAGCAGTTAATTCTTATTTCAAAGGCGTTGTAAGTTAAGCATTTGTGACCACATACAGTAACCCAGTGACAACACTACAAATGGACACCACACAAGGTTTTATATAAAAAAATAAGTATATTTTATATAGAGTTACCACAAGACCAATAACGACAAAAAGAATGCACAGTACTATTAGATTTCAAGAGTTCTGGTTAAAAAGGCTTAGGTCAAGGTTCTGTGCGAGTCGGTAGCCCTATCCGGCTACAGCGTTGTTGAAATAACACAGAGTCTAGCAAATCCAGCGGACCGCGTCGGTACGGGTTCACTCAAATGTTGACAGACTCAGTCACAGTACCTTTTACTTGAGGCGGACGGCACGGATGTGCAAGCCGGTTCCGGTGTTCGTCGCGGTGCAGTAAATAAAGCCTTGCAGGACGCGTTGTCCCTCGATGCGGTGCAGGCAGCGGCCCGTTGACAGAGTTGGTGGATCCAAGGCGTGCATTGCAGGACGGGACGGTGCTTCGATGCGGTGCTTGCAGCTTGCGGTGCGGCGACAGAGCCGGAGTTCGGGAGCTGGCGTCGATCAGTCCGGACAGCGGTGCAAGTCGGGCGGTGGGTCGCGAAGCGTGCGAGGCAGTGCCTAACTCCGGTGCGTTCACAGGACTCAAAGTCAGCAGCAGTGACCGCTTCGGTCAGACCAGTACGAGTCGGTGTAGCGAGGCGTTGCACATCGCGGTGTCCACCAGTCGCGGTGCAGGCAACAGCTCGGTGACGGTGTCAGGACGGAGTCGGTGAGCTCAGAGCTTGCGTTGTTCGAGGCGGATGTTGCTTGATGCGGTGCCTACAGGACACCGGGCCGGTCGTGAGAGTCGGTCACAGCTCCCTGCCTCTGTAGCCACTGAAACAGCGTTTCCAGCAGCAATTCACAAAGGCTGGTGAAGTCCACTGGTCCTGGGACTTCGGTCAGGGGGCAAGCTCTCTTCCAA
The DNA here is from genome assembly GCF_964261635.1 of Lissotriton helveticus. Lineage (NCBI taxonomy): Eukaryota > Metazoa > Chordata > Amphibia > Caudata > Salamandridae > Lissotriton > Lissotriton helveticus. Next base: position 2,118,798,985 of record NC_136061.1, on the reverse strand, counting down.
ACCCTTGGAGATCTTTTCACAAGTTGAAAGTAAAGCACACAAAGTTGTTTCTCCTCTCTTTGGCAGTCAGGCAACCATTGCAGGCCAATCCCCCAAGCAGCACTTCAGCTTGGGAATAGTCCCTCCTCAGTTCCTTCAGGTTCCTTCTCCTCAGCAGAGGTTTTGACTTGTAAGTCCAGAAGTGATCTAATTTCATGGGATCAGGGTCCCAATACTTATACCCCAAAATCCTTTGTTCTCTGAGGGGAGAGGGGCCTGTGCCCAGTTCAAGCCAGTTCTGAAGTACTCTGTTTAGCAGACTTCTCCTTTCCTTTCACAGTGCAGGGCAGGCACACCAGACGCCCCACTGGAGGTGGAGCCAGCATTGTGGAAGGCAAGTACAGTCCTGGAGCACTTTGTTGACAGTCTTCCTCCTCTTCTTTCAGTGTGCAGGGCAGAGACATCAGACACACCACAGGGGGTGGAGCCAGCATTGTAGAGGGAAGGCTCAGCCCTATTCAGGTCCTAGGTGCAACTCCTCCCTCCCATCTAGATGCAGATCTCTCCATTCACCACCGGGCTGCCGCAGCCTGTCTCCTGGAATTCCCCAGCCCTGTCACACACAAACCCAGACAAGGAATACACAACCTTGCAGAGGTGGGCTCAAATGGTTAGGCAAGCAAATATCTACTTTCTAAAAGTGGTATTTGCAAACATAGAATATTAAACTTTACTAAAATATGTATTTTATTATTCTGAGTCCAGGCATACTAAACTCGAATTTCTACCATGTTCTCTGAGTCTGCTAGGATTATAAACATGTAAAAATCCAGCAGCCCATTCTGGCCTATGGCGAACAGGTAGCCTTGCAATAGTGAAAAACCAAAATGGCTGTAATTCACTATTAGGACATGCCACACACATCAGGGCTTGTCCTACCTTATACTGTTATGTGGGAATCTAGGACCCAAGTGTAATTTTTCCCGATTTTTGCCCATATATAGGTATAAATCACCCAGTCCTTATATAGGCATAAAGAATCATTGCCTTATTTAGTTATAGCCTGTACAGCCTTAATACGGCATGGCTACTTCCACTGAACATCGAGAATCCACATTGATTTCGTGGTAAAACCAGCCTTAAGCAGTCAGGAACCTCCCCCTGCTTGAATACTAACTTATCCAAGAAATCCGAGAGTTTTCAAGGAATTGAGGCACTAGTGACAATATTATGTCCAATCTTACGTCAGACTTGGCACCTTCAGGGGTATAAATATGCCTACATTTGCCCAGTCAAACACATGGTGGTTCAGGAGCAGATCGACTAACTACTTGCTGCTGCAAGTGCCGAAGGAAGCCGACCATCCAACTGACGCACTGAAAAGACACTGTCTTTTCTCTTGCCGAGAAATCCAGCTCCGGTGTTTCCAGGCTACCCTTGCGGGTTGCTGGGAGATCGAGTCCCGAGAGAGAGATACAAGACCTCTATCATTCTAAAACCAAGCCATGGAGATGATTAGATCCCTAGAGAATTCTTGAACAGATTCTTGGCAGAGAAATGCTAAAACTTAAACTACTCCTCACTTACTTCCTCCCTCGTACTAGGCTTAGGTTAGGTACACTGGGGTAGGCGTATGTTAGAAGCACCAGTTGAGTACTTTTAGCCACTATTTTATCATTGTATGTATTTCATGCATTCTATGTATTTTATGTATATGGCTCAGAAACCATATAATGCTTTTACAGTACTATTTTATAATACTATTCGTATTATATACAGTGTACTTCTTAACTAGCATTTCAATTGTAGCAGTGCATTTCTTATGCTTAAGAAATAAGACTGTTCAATAAATACTTTTATTGATAACGCCCGTCTCTGTATTTCTGAGCAACTCTGGTGAAACGACGCATGCACCTCTGATTGAGTGAAATAGCCGTCTATTGTTTCCGCAACTCTAGAGATACGTTTCATTCTGGGGAAAGAACGTTGTCATGTTATATGGTTGTCAGAGACTAATCCCTTCTTGTTTATTCGAGAAAGTTTCCAGTGACCTCTGAGCTAGCTGGCACTCACAATTAAGTCTAATATATTCGGCAGAGGCCTAGTAGACCTCAGTCCTACGTCTAAGCTGCAGGGTATATTATTCCAATGCGCAGAGCCTATTGGGAATATAGGAACTAAACTACATGGTGCCCAACGTTTGGTAAGGCGATAATTTAATGCTAGATACTAGAGTAACTCAGTCGTGCTTTTCACACAAACCCCTTTTTCCCGTAAAAACTCCAAAAGACGTCTGGAGTTGGTGAAAGGATAATATCCGCCAAAACTGAGTAGGACGAAAAATCCTATGTATTAGTTTATGGTTTGCTCAACGTTGAAGGATAGTGTGTTCCAAAATATTGTGCACCTAATCTTTGTTTCCTTGAAACTTAATCTGCAAAATCTTCAATAAGTAAAAATAATGGTTACTGACGAAGAATTGGCTGCAGCAGCAGCTCAAGCGGTCTTAGATGACGCTGCTATCCTAGAAAATGACACGGATGCTATACTGCTCCCGGTAAATGTAAGGAAAAGTATAACTTACAGACTCATAAATAATGGAATATCATCAAAAGGTGGCAGAGTAATCTTTGTCATAGAGGCACATGAATATCGGCAGACAGAGGTATTCTATTCAGTTTCCAGCAGCAAATGCAGGAACACGAGAGTTCCACTACTACAAAGCAGAGGAACGTCCAGCGGAATACGTTCTTTTCGAGGACATTGAAATTCCATTAACTTACCAAGAGCATCAGCTCTGGTTTAAAGGTGCCCTACAACATCAAAATCACATTAACAGGCTTGGTCCACTAGGTAGACCAAGAGCTACATGGCCGGTACTAACCAGTTATATACCATCCAGACATTGAAAGGATGTCAAATGTAGAATTATTAGCTCAGCTAAAACAATTAATTAAAATACATAGACAATTGGTTCAATATGTCATGCGGACATTAACAGTCCAACCAGCTGTAAGAATTCCACAGCACACCCCTCACCAGGGGAACACAAATAAAATAAAATCACAGAATATACAGTCGGTCATTGGTAAACTACCAGCAAAACGAGAACAGATTCCGTTCTGGTTAGCACAAATAGAGGCAGTATTTCCTGATAGTACACCTCATGAGAAACACAGGATTCTGACAATCTCTTTACCTATGGGGATTGCACAACAAATAGAGGACTGTGACACTTGGGGTACAGTCTTTGCTTCAATCTACAGTAAAACACATGGTGTTCCGTCTATGGCGGTGATACCAGACGTTCTAAGACAGATTCAAAATGAATACGGTCCAGAACCGGCCTTAAATCTAGGTATGAAATTACTAAAAGATTTCAAACAGGTCTCGGCTATACTATTAGCCAACCTTAGAAGAGAAGCAGCATCAGTGGCAATCCGCCAGAAATTTAAAAAAACAGACATTACTGAGCAACCTTATGAGCTTGCCAGAATTATTGAAAAATCCTATGAAGAACTAGGTAGAGGTAGTTTGGGTGGGAAACCACTAAAACCACAACTAACAGAGAATCCTGAAAAAAACTTTTATTAAAAATAATCTCACTACTCCTAAAAAGAAGTGGGAGAACACTAAACAGACACCTCCTAAAGAGAAACACTCTCAGTCCAGAGGAAGATCTCCTCAACGAGGAGGTAGGTCTCCCCAACGGAAACCCTCTGAAAAAAGATACAACCTTAGAAATAGGGATACTTTAAGAAAACCTGATAGATATCAAGATAATGACACACGTCCCTCTCGATCTTTTCAGACTTCCTCGCAGAAATCGGAAAGAAGAGGACGGTCAGAACAGAAAGAAGAACGCGTCACGTCCAAAGACAAAGAACCCGTTCACCAAAGTAAAAAAGCTCAATTTTCCAAAAAGAAGGTAGCAAGCATAAAGATCAGACATGCCGAGGATTCTGAGTACACAACTCAAGAACGGGGAATGGGCTCAGACAATGCTAGACCGCGCAGCTGAAGTAACCATAGTTCGCAAGATCCTGAAGGATCTTCAGGAGACAGTGGACTTGAATGAAAACATTCAGGTTGAAACTGCAGACACCAGGGTTAGTGTACCCCACAAGTTATATGAAATAACATTCCGGATGGAGGGGGACATAACTAGAAAAATAAAAGCTCTCTTCTGGGACAAGCTTTCCAAGGGTTATGACATACTTCTAGCTGAAAAGGATTGGCCACCTGCAGTTGTTAGGGAGTGCCCACACGGCGAAGAGATAATTATGCCAGCCTTCTCAAATCACATTCCAATTCATACAAAATATACATATGCCAGGAAATGGGCTGTGGCCCAAGCTCCAGCATTATATAAAAATCACATAGGATGGGATGAGGATTCTCCTCTGAGGCAGTATCCAGTCAAGCAAGAGGCTAAAAAACAAGCCAGGGAGATCTTAGATCAACTTGAAAATCAAGGGGTGATTGAAACATGCACCTAATTTTTTTTTTATTGTTTCAAAATACAAACAAGACATGAGGAGGGACCATCATAAATACAAAGAGTCTTACATTTCGTAACAAGTAAAGGCTCGGCAGTAAACCAGCAATTCCACAAGGCATTGTAGATCGCAATCCTATCTGGTGCTGCGATACCAAGCCCCCTCAATTAACACAGTGGCAGATCGGAACCCAAGGCTTCAGGACATTATACAGTACTCCATGTATGGCCATCCTAAGTGTCCATCAACCCCCCATCCCCTCACCCCTGCTGCCGGCACTGTTACCTAAATAACGAGTGTCATCAGTATACTACCCTAGTGTGTGAAGTGTGCATTGAACATCTCATCCATAATGCTTAGAATCACCGCAACCACCTGGAAGTCGGGGACCGCCCTCTGCTCTAAACTCCCCAAGGCCCGAGGAGGCCGCCTACGACTGCTCCTCCTCTGTCGCTGCGCCAGAGTCCGAGCCAGCGTCCCCATTCGGCGTCCGGAGCTCGATCACCAAAGCCTCCCACGCTCTCGCCGCTTCCAGCGCCCTATCGCTATGGGATCTATGGGCCTGCTGCAATTGAACAGAGCTCTCGCTGCCCGCCCACAGAAGCAATGCCGCTTGCCATCTAACATAACTAGGGCCAGCCGCTGCCTTCCAGTGTGATGTAATTTCCCTCTTGGCCAAAATGAGTCCCAGATCCATAAACTTGCTAGTTATCTTATTTTTGCTAGTGTGTGGGAACCAGTGTAACAGGAAAGCTCCCTTATACAGAACAACCTGTCGCCCAGTTACCCCACAGAGCAACTTAGTTACCTCCTCCCAATATGTTCCCAGCTGAGGACAGTCCCACAGCATATGGCTCAGGTCCGCGCCCTGCAGCCGGCACCGAGGGTAGACCGCAGTATCAATCCGAAAATACTGATTAATTTTAGCTGGCGTGAGGTATGCCCTATGTAACACGAAGAATTGGATTAGCTGGAACCTGGCGTTTCTGGTACTCTTCCATGCTCCTTTAAGGATATGTAACCAGGTGGAGTCCGGGATCGCTTTGTCCAAGTCTGCCACCCATTGCTCTCGCAGTTTTTGTAACGGGTTGAGCCCTTCCCCTAGCATCCGTTTATACAGACAGGTGACCGCATTATGCGTGCCCTCTGCCATCACTACATATTGACATGCTCCACTTGTTGACGGTTCGGAGAGGCCAGCACCCCAATGCTTCTGGATGGCAGCATTCAATGCCGCGTGCATCAGGAAATGGCCACGTGGAAGACCATAGGTCTCCTGCAACGTACTATAGGATAACAGTACGCCGTCTGCATATAGGTCGCCCACCATCTGCAGGCCCAGCTCTTCCCATTCCGCCAGGGCGGACCAATCAGCACCGTGTGGCAATGCCGTGCACATGCCCAGCGGTATCTCGGGTGCGTAGGGACGCTGCACCCCAATTCTTTTGTGGAACCGTTTCCAACAATGTCTCAGGGTGCCCTCCACCATCGACAATTCAGCAGTCCTCAGTCGCTGCTGCAGGATCACGAATGACAAAACATGCCTCGGCACCTCCGGTACAGGCCCCCCCTCCGGTCCCCGAAACTCCAGCGCCACCGCCTGAGTAAGAAACTGAAATTGCACAGCCAGATAATACAATTCAAAATCCGGGGCGGCAAGGCCCCCTTCAGCTCTCGGCCGCATCAGTGTATCCAGCGCCACCCTACGTCGTCCGGCACCCCAGATGAAGTGGCCCACTGCGGAACGGAGTTGTCGGAAAAAAAGCAACCGGTACTCGTATCGGGAGGGTCCGGAAAAAGTATAACAGACGAGGAAGCGCCACCATCTTCAGCAGCGCTACATGACCTGCCACCGGCAAAGGTAGGGTCCCCCAAAACCTCATACTACCTCTCAGGCCTCTCATTGCTCTCCCAATGTTGCCCTCAAGGAGATCCTCCTGAGCGTGGTACACCTGTGTTCCCAGATAGGGAAGGCACCTCGGCTCCCATGCCAGATCGGGCGGTAGTGTGGGCGGGTTGCATGTAGTAGTCACTGGGAAACCGCAGGTCTTTGCCCAGTTAACCCGCAGTCCCGAGATGTCCCCGAAACAGGAGGGTGCGCGCCCCATCCAGGGCATCTCCCAGAAACATCAGGAGGTCGTCTGCATAAAACGAAATATAGTGCGCATGTCCTCGGAGTTGGAGTCCACGATATGCCCCCCATTCTAGCACGCGCTGCCTGCGGCTCCATCGCAAGGGCAAACAACATCGGGTAGAGCGGGCATCCCTGCCTAGTGCTCCGTCCCACTGGGTAGAAAGAGGAGACAACCCTACCCACACGAACCCTAACTGTCACCGACGAATACAGTATTGCAGCCCAGCGGACATACCCGACTCCAAGCCCAAATGCCGCCATAACTGAGAACAGATAGGGCCATTCTAGACTGTCAAATGCCTTGGCAATGTCAACTGAAAGGACCATCGCTTGCCCCTCCGTTTCACGGCCTCCATGCAATATTCCTATCAACCTACGTATGTTACTGGCAGTATTGCGCGTCGGGATAAAGCCAGCCTGATATGGGTGCACCAACCGCGCCATAAAGGGGAGGAATCTAGTGGCCAGCACCCGGCTCAGTATTATTTTGTCAGTGGTGAGCATCGAGAGAGGCCTGTACGCAGCTGGGTTAGTCGGCGGCTTTCCTGGCTTGAGGAGCGGAACAATAATGGCCTCCCTAGTAGAAGCCGGTAATATTCCCGTCCGTCTAGCTTCCTGGTACATCACCAATAGTCTGGGGACCAGGAGATCAATATACGTCAGGTAGAACTCGATAGGCAAGCCATCACTGCCCGGTGTTTTGTTGCGTGCCAATTGCTTGATGGCGCATCGAATCTCAGCTAGAGTAATATCCTGTCCAAGCTCCTCCGCTTCCTCCTCCTCGATTGCAGGCAGCTCCAAGCCCTCCAGAAACGCCTGAGTATCCTCCTCGCCAGTCCGCAACTGACTGGTGTAGAGACTCACATAGAAGGATCGAAATCGATCATTTATGAGAGTTGCTCATATTCCAACCGTCCCGAGGGGGAGTCCAGCGCCAAAATGGGTACGCATCGAGGAGCAGGGTCGGCCAGCCAGTAGTGTTCCTACTTTGTCTCGCTCCGCATGCGCGCGAGCCAAGAAAGCTCTGTGGTCAAAGCACCTGGGCACTCCAGCCCCACCGCTACCGCCTCCTTCCAGGCCAGTACTTCGTCACGCGTCCCAGGGCCATCCGAATGAGCCCTCTCAGCTTCACGAAGGGCCAGTTTGCCCGTCTCAATTTCCTGCAATAGCAGCTTCCTAACTCCCACCCACTTGGCGATACAGATCCCGCGGACCACCACTTTGGCGGCAATCCCATTCCTGGGCCACCGTCGTAGCAGAGCCCGCATTCTCCGCGAAATAGTGTTCTACCCCATCTCCCAACTCCGCGCGGAAGACCTGATCCTCCAACATCTCTGGACGCAACCTCCAAGTCGGGACCCTGGGGCGCTCCGCCATCCAGCAGAAGTTTACCAATAGCGGATTATGATCCGATATGGTGCGCGTTAGATACTCGCTACTAGCCTCCAGTGACACCAGGCGGGTACTACACAAAATGGCGTCCAATCGAACGTGCAGTTCGTGCAAGGCCGAGTAATAGGAGTAGTCTCTATCGGCCGGATGCTGCGCTCGCCAAACGTCAATGAGTCCCCAATTGTCTTGCCAGTGGGGTCGAGCTCTAGCCAAATTATTCATCGGGCCGTGGGCAGTGGAGGATGGGACCTGTCGGTGGTAACATCGACCACCGAGTTAAAGTCTCTCCCGCCAATACTGGTGTCGTGAAATAATCCGCGAGGGCAGAAGACAGAGTCTCCAGGAAGGATGCCTGTTCTACGTTAGGAGCATAGACAGAGCAGAGGGTCACCTCGCGCCCATAGAGGCGACCTCTAACTGCGACATAGCGGCCATCAGGGTCTATCAGTTGGTCTAAAACTTGAAAGGGGACCCCAGCCCTAACGCAGATCAGAACCCCCCGTGTAAAGGCTGGATAAGTGGTGTAATAAAGCTGTCCTCGCCACCTGCGCTGCTGAGCAAGCCCCTCAGTCTTAGCCAAATGTGTCTCTTGTAAGAAAGCCACCTGCGCGCCCCTGCGGACCAAATAGGAGTGGACCCCCCGAACATTCCAGGTTATACATTTCACATCAGGTGATGGACCCATAACAATAATGCGAAAACCACTCAAAGCAGCTCCCCCAATCCGGCTGCCAGGTGGCGGTATCAGCACACAAATACACAACACTCGATAGAACCACTTTCTCGGTTAAGCTCACCAGCAGGCAGTGTCCCCCAAACAAACTAATTTCATCCCCTAACAATCCCGCCCCACCCAGTACATCTCCCTCCCCCGCAGGAACAGACACCAAAATAGTGAATCCCATCCAAAATATCCCAACTGTGTGCCTCGTGAAAAGCTAAGGCACACTAACTAGTACCATCTGGTGGGGGTTGGATAGAGCCTAGGAAACGACCTACAATAAACCAAAGCACAACCAGTACCCGCCCTCAAATCCCCCCAAAAAAGCAATACCTCCCAGATCCCCCCCGAACCCCCTGCAATCTAAGCACCACCCCAACCCTAGACCCCTTCGATCCAGTCACCCAGCCCCCCGCATCTCCAATGCAGCACTATAACTCCCATTCAAAAGAGAAAACAATAACTGCAGCACAGCATTCTAGGGCAGAACTCCCAACCCCACAGCCAGCACAATATCTACTCATCCAGCAGTCCATCCGCCGTCCCAGGAGTGACCGTTGGTAAGCGTGGATTGTCCGACACAGAGGACTCCGCCTCTGATCGGCCCTTGTCACTGCCAAGTTCTGATGTCTCCGGTGTGGTCTTCAGCAGTTCTCCGGAGATCGCCGTCACCGCTTCTAGAGCACCCCTACGCTCTATGACCGTCTGTGAGGTCGATGGTTTTCGCAGGCCCCGCCTGCGGCGGCGCAACCGTTGTGACCTGCGAGGTTGAGATTCTCCAGCCAGCTCCTTTGCCTCCACGTCCTGGCCATCCTTTCCTGCTCTGTAAGATTCCAGTCAATCCCATGCATCTTCCGGCGTGTCGTGGAAGTGAGTCTTTCCGTCGAGTGCAATGCGCAACTTGGCTGGGAAGAACAGGGAGTACTGAATCCCTTCCGCGCGCAATTCCTTCTTGACAGCTTGGAAGGACATGCGGCGCCGCTGCGTGTCGAACGAGTAGTCCGGGAAGAGAGTAACACTACTGTTGTCCACTTGGAAAGGGCCATTGTTACGGGCCCTCCGAAGAAGCAAGTCATGGTCCCGAAAGTGTAGCAGCCACGCCACTACCGGCTGCGGAGGACGCCCCTGCAACCGTGGCTTAGCCGGGACTCGATGCGCCTGCTCCAAGGTGTAGAAGCTCGAGAGCCCCTCAGGGGCCACTACAGTCTGAAGCCAAGTTTCCAAGTAGCTCACCATGTCCGATCCCTCAATTTTCTCCGGCAGCCCCACCACGCGGATGTTATTGCGTCTGTTTCTGCCTTCCGCGTCCTCAGCTTGCCGCTCCAGCACAGTGAGACGGTCCAGGATGCCCGCCATTGTCGCAGATATCGCAGTCTGCGCAGGGCCACTCTCCTGAAGTATAGCTTTGGTCTGCTTCACCCGGTCAGCAAGTTTCGAGTGGTCTGCTCGCAACAAACCCAGCCCCGTTGCAACCTGCCCAATGTACTGCTGGAGGGCAACTCGGGAGTCCGCTATGGCCCCCAGGATTTTATTCAGTTGGATTTGGATCCCCAAGTCTCGTGGCAAATCCTGTTCACCCCTATTCTCCTGAGGGGGGGAGTCGGCATCTGACGATGGTGGGTCTTCTTCCTTCCGTGCCCAAGGTTTGCCCAGGGTTGCGGCCGTTAGCGCACTCCAATCCTGCGTTGCGGGGCCCCAAACGCCGACCAATCTAGACTAGTGGGCAGTACCTCCCAAACTCCGAATAGGCCCAAATTGCCGCCCCTCGCTTCACCGGCATCACCCAGGAAAAGCCCCAGCCTTAGTGTATAATCCAGTCAGGGCGATGCGTGGACGTAGAGGTTCCACCGTGGGGGGCGTCAGGTCTCTTAGCTCGCCGCAGCTCTCTTAAGGCTCCTCTCGGTGCACTCCAGGCTAAGGGGGCCCGACTCCTCGCGGTCCTGTATTAGAGGGCAAGCCCAGGTCTTCCCCTCATCACCGCGTTGCTGCGCTCAATCCTCGGCCCCAAGTCCGGTCAGCAGCCTCGCCGCAGCTTCCTTATGGCTGTACTCCGGGTGTCAGGTGCCCAGCGATGTGCTGCCAGGCCACCGCCTGCACCCCCGCCCAGTAGCTCCTTGCAGGGAGGGCGCCACTACCCAGTCAGTGCAGCCCCGGGGCCACTCACAGCCGTTCAAAGCGGCGCTGCCAGCAATCTCCAGGGCCCCCAAGGCGATCCTGCCCCCAGTCCGCAGTTCACAGCGGCAAGCAGGGGGGGCAAGGGGGAGCAAGCCCAGCCTCTGCCAATCTGCTGTCCCCCGTGGGGGCCCCGGACACAGTCCCCTCCGCAGGGTCCAGCCACCACATTGTCACCTCCAAACAAGCTGGAAGGGCGCCGTCCGGTCCTCAGGCTGGGCGCCCCTCCCACACAGTCCCGACTCCTCACAGGGCCCTCCGCGATCCCGTTTGGGCTGAGCCACTGGTCGCGGTCTTCCCGTGGCTGTGACGCTCCCGGCACCCGCTCACCGCAGTCTGGGGCTCTCCGCCATCCAGTAGCGCCAACGCAGTCTTCCTCGGGGCGTTGCGCCTCAGTCAGCAGCGCGTGCCCCGCCGCAGCTCCCTGCTCCCTATCGCAGCCGTCAGCGCCGGCTCCAGCACCCGGAGTAGGCGGTGGGGTCCGGCGCCATCTTGAAGCCTCCAGCGGCCGGCAACCCCGTTCAGGCCAGCAGCCTCCGCCGCCGTTGCAGGTCTGGGATCGAGCAAATCTCGACGCCCATCAACTCCGGGTCGCCCCCCGCTCAAGTGGCTCTGTCTGGGGGTCTGAGAGATGCCAAAAGCAGGATAATATGGGGGATCGGGAGCGGAGCTCAGTGCTCACGCAGCCTGTCCCATCGGCTCCCAAGCCACGCCCCTTCTGAAACATGCACCTCATCTATGAACAATCCTTTGTTTCCTGTCTCCAAACCAGACAATACATATCGTGTAGTTTTGGATTACAGACACCTGAACTCCTGTTGCAAAACTTTTGCAGTACCATGGGCCATAGGGGTGGGGGAAGCGGGTAGGGGAGCAGGGATTATGTATTAAATTGTTTTATGGATCGCTGATTATGCTATGATGTACTGGTTGCAGCTCCTCCGGGGTACGGAGTGCTGTGTCTCATATAAGATCTGTCAATAAAAAGTGTTTTGAAGAAAAAAAAAAACTTTTGCAGTACAAAATTCACATAGTGCAGCACTGATGAATAACATCGTGCGCAAAAAATATAAAACCACATTAGACATTTCAAATGGGTTTTTCTGTCAAAACATTGCACCAGAAAGCAGGTATTTGACCGCTTTCTCAATCTTGGGGTCACAGCGGCAATTTTGCCATCCCCCCAGGGATTTAAGAATAGTCCGGGGTTATTTTCAGCCAGAGTAGCAGAAATACTACAAATGTACGATGATGAGGCCTTATCCTATGTCGATGACATCTATCTTACAGATGACGATTTGGACAGGCACTTGAAAAGAGTAAACACCATAATACTTGGGTTTGCCTCTGAAGGGTACAAATTCAATTTTAAGAAATCACGAATTGCCCACCTCAACGTCCTATTCTTAGGGTATGAGTTATCAAGTGAAGGCAAAAGCCTGGCAGCGAACTTTCTAGAGAAATGTGCGCTGCTCCAACCTCCGAAAACGCTGAAGAACTTACAGTCAATTCTAGGTTTCCTGGATTTTGGAAGAACTTACGTTCTGAACTATGCAGAAAGGGTTAACCTCTCTACGAATTAATCAAACCTGATTTCAAACCAACTAATTGGACTCAAACACATACAGAAATTTTACGTTCAGTACAAACAGACATGTTGACTAAAACAAAATTAGATGCACTCAATAATGTGCGCAATCTCGTGATCCGTGTCATCCCAGGGAAATGCGGATTCACATACCTGACCTTTAATTAAAGGAGAAAAGGCACCAATTGCATTCAAATCACACTTGTACACACAAGCAGAAATGAAATTTACTATAACAGAAAAAATTCTGACAGTGGTTCAAACTGCAGTAGCAAAAGAAAGAACTCTGGCGCAGGGTAAACGCATATTGATTGTTACACCTGTACCTACCTTAGAGGCAGTAACAAAGCAAGCATTCCTAATGCTAAGGCGTTACATCCAAGATGGATACAATGGGTTAATTCTCTTGCTACAACAGACATTGAATATGTCTTTGACCCTAATTTGAAGACACAAGAATTCCTACAATACGAATATGAATGTCCAATGCCGACCGAAATTCTGCCTCTAGAACATTACGGCTGTATAATATATACAGACGGATCAGCACAGCCCGCAATTGGGGGTAAACAAGCCTATAGTGCTGCGTGCGCGATCGTTAAAGGTCGTTGGCGCGAAGGTAAATTCAGACCTATGGTCACTAAAACTCAATCACTCGGAGACTGTGCAGCTCAGCGAGCTGAACTACAGGCTTATAAGATGGCGCTTGAAAATACTGATTGCGAATTCCCCACACTAATAGTGTGCGATTCGTATTACTGCGTTCAATCTTACAATGAGTATCTACAGAACTGGGTTCAAAATGGTTTCAAAGACGCAAAAGGTGGCAAAATTAAGCATAAAACGCTTTGGGAACAAGTAGTTCTTTTACAGAAAGAACTACAAAAGACGCACGTGATTCATACACTGAGTCACCAGCGTGATGGCGTTCACGTTGCAGGGAATTCATTGGCTGATGAAGCCGCGAAGGCAGCTGTGCAAACGGCTTCCGTAGCTACAATCACTCGTTTGAAAAGAGTAATAGATGGTGAAACGTTACTAGCAGTGAAAACCTCAATGGAAGGCAGCTATGCAGCGTTACCTCTAAATTATCCACTCATGTATACATACATAATTGATGCAAACTCCGTTCCTTTTGCTCAAATCCCTGGAGTGGGGGACAGAGTAATTCCAAACAGGAATTGGAGAGCTGCTTCGGTACACAAAGCACATATGGGAGAGGGTCTGAGACATCAAGGGATCTTGAAATCTCTAATAGAGTTAGAAAAGATGTACTGGTGGCCGGGACTGGGAATTGACGTGTATAAATTCACAACTTCTTGCCCTAACTGCAACAGATATCGCAGCAGCGAAAGCCACCAGATACCTGACTACAGAGTAGCCAGCCCAGTTCAGATACCATTACTAGATAGCATTAAACTGTCTACCTGCAAACGTCATAATGGACGAATGCAGTCCCACAACTACTAGGACAAGATTTATTTGGATGTGGCCACAGCGCTCGGCTGACGCCAGAACTGTTATAAAGGATTTGCGAGTCTTTATCGGCACATACGCAATTGGCACGCTACATTCTGACCAGGATCCTGCGTTTAGCTCTCGAGCTTACAAGGAGGCCATGGCTAGCTTGGGCATTGCATTGCGGTACTCTAGTCCCTTCCATCCTGAGGGAAATGCGGTAGTGGAAAGAAAAAAACGTGACATAAAGCAATCCATAATAGCTAAGGTATTAGGTTCAGGTGATGGGTGGGTCAAACATCTAATAAGTGTCCAACGTAGTCTTAACAATCTGCCAAGAAATTCTCTGGGTGGAGTCACTCCGTATGAACTAATGTTTGGTACTAGAATGATAATCGAAGACCTCGATTGTCAGACTTCAGTGGTGGAACAAAAACCCTTTGATGTCAAAGATCGTTTGACTGTTTTACAGGACTTAAATGAAACAAGAAGAAAAACCACCTGTCCCAGCAAGGCCTGTCTGGATTCCAAAGATTGGGGATCTGGTCAGGGAGAAAATCGCGGTAAAGAAAGAATTTGGGCCTTCTTACAGAAAAGCCGTACCTGTCTTGGCAATCCAAGGAACAAGATCAGTAGTACTACCGCCCCTTGCTGGTAAAAGGGAGAACAGAGTTGTATCCATCGACCTGGTCAAACCACAACATGTGGCCGATAATAAGTAGTAGGCCAGTGGACTCCCGAGAAGTAGCAGACAACCGAATCTTGCTACAATCCAAGAGGTTCAAACTGAAACACTTATCACCTTTGATAAACCTGCAGTACGAAAGGAAGGACTATGCAACAAAGCCATGGAACTTTTACCTCTGGAAACCCAAATAACAGTTAATCAAGACACGCCTGTCTACAATGATGTGACATCTGACTATACAAATATGGCGAAACAAGAAACAGCTCCAGTGATTTCAAGTAATCCTGATGCAATCCCAACAATTGACAGAACTGCTTCTGGCTACTTTATCAACTTCGATAACTTTTCTGAGGATCCCAGTGAACCTGAAAATGAGCCAGAAAACAAAACTCTCAAGGAAAAAGTAACAGAACTCCTTCATCTACTAGAAAAAACATATCTGGTTTCACCATGGGTGGAATTTTGGATTGGATTGGGTGTACTTTTCCTCCTGCTCTGGCTTGTGCTAGTATTGAGCTTGGGAAGGATGATTGATGGAAAATACAGTACTATGGACACAGCAAGTAAGAAAATCAACTTGGTCCTGAAACCTTACAAGTCATCTCATCGTGAAAAAAGAGGACTGTCAGCAGTGAACATCACAGCCGTTCCTATACCTGGTGGTATAGCATGGGTTAGAACTGATTATGACATCTATGGTCCGGTTGAGCTTCTGAAGCTTCCGCACCAATTCAAAGTTTCTTTGAGTGACTTTGTCGCACCAAGTACATTTTCTGATGATTGGGACTTTGAGACTATTAACAACATGATGAAAAATGTAGAAATGTCAGCTAAATTTACATAACATGACTACTTAGAAGGGTCATCAGATTATGAACAAATGTATTGTTTTAATTATTATGGTCACCATTATTTGCATAAATCTGCAAGCCCTAGAAATGTATTTTATTAAGTCAACGGGAACATTGTCCAACACCGCCAAAAGGCAGTTCGAGAAAATTCTTTGAAAAATGTACATACTTTACAGGGTTTAATGTTACAAATCCAGAAATGTTTTATTTTAAAAATATAAATAACACAGGAATGAAAACAATGTTGACCAATACCAAACCAAATTTATTCTGCAAACTTTTATGCTCAACTGTCTACTTTAGGGTTTGACTACTGGAAAGACAACATCGAGACAATAACTGTCTGGGGCACGAAAGATTGGGAGGTACAAAGTTTAGAAGCACTGTTCAGAGCCTGCATTATACCAGAACAAATTTTGTTTTTAAATGACACTGTTCAACAGACTACTTGTCTTGGCTTAGCTAAGATAAAAGATTTAAATAAACCGTCTTTACCAAAACCTGCACCGGACAGTAACAACGCTTTGGATGAGGAGGTAGGCGTGACATATACATTAAAACAGAACAGAACTGATCCTAACTGGAAAAAATGGTTAATCTGGCAAACAGACACTAATAACTGCCATGAAAGATTCCTGAACAAATCACAAGGATTCAGATGGAATAGGCTAAGCATGGGCGTAAAATCCGTTCCGCTCGCGGATTTTGCGGATTTTCGGCAAATTCGCAATCCGCGAACTTGCCGAAAATTCGTAAATCCGTGCGAAGCGGATTTTTTGCTTGGTCGCACTTGCCAACTAGAATACTATACAATTTCGCGGGAGTAAACACTTGCGAACACGTAGATGCGGCGGGCAGCGACAATCTCGCAATTGCGAGATTGCAAAATTTGCAATTTCGCACAAGAAATCCACCAGCAGGCAGCATAAACCTTGAAAATTATGATTTTTATCAGAATAACTCCTCAGGTTGACATTTGCCTGCACTTTTGTTTTGCAAGGAGTCCATTTTGGGGCGGGGGGGTGGTGGGAGGAAGGAAGTGCCCCACAGTCTCCAACTTCCTGTTCCTGTCCTGCAGGCTCCTCCCAGGGCTTTCTTCATGTGCTGGTCACTTTGATTTGGATCTTGCCCTGGAAGGATTACTTTTTGTGGATGCTGCTGGATATTTGGATTTTTGCAAAACTGAAAGCACTCAGCAGGTGCAAAAGTTCAATCTTATCATTAGTAACCATTCCCTGTAGTGCTTCCTGAGGGGCCCCTTCAGAGTTCAGTTGCCTACTTGCAACTATTCTATGACCCTGCTCTGACCCTCACAGAAGGCTCAGAGAATAGCTACAAGTATACAACAAAGGTCCTGTTAAAAAAATTACACTGCAACAGAAAGCAATTACAGATAAGGAAGCAGGTGCCAGCCTGAAAGTTCAAATTCAGTGACACATTAATCAGCCCCTAATTCATTCATGTCAGTTGAGGCAGGGCAGGTGTGCTTTCCCCCCCATAATCTACAGTGATGAACTAGAGGGTGGCATGGGTGAGCCAGAGGGTGGCATGGGTGAGCCAGAGGGTGGCAGTGGTGAAACAGAGGGTGACAGTGGTGAAACAGAGGGTGCTGTGATGATCCAGACGTAGAAACAACATGGTCGCGACCGTTGCTACCCGACAAGTAAGTTCGCGTTTGCGAACTGGTAAAAAACTCTTGCGAAATGGCAGAAACTCTTGCGAACACAAAAAAAAAGGAATCCGCAAAATTCGCGAGAGTTCGAAAATTTTGCGGATTGCGAATCCGTAAATACGCAATTTCGCGGATTACCAATTCGCAAAATCCGCCCATGCTTAGAATAGGCCAGATCCAAGATATTCCCAGAGACAACATCCAGGGATGGTAACTACTTACAGTGTAGGGAAGCTTTGCCTTGAATGGCTTCAGAAATCTACACTTCCAGACATAAAACAACACTTATCTTTACTTAAAGAAAGCAATGATTTGCGAGATTTCTTAATGGGACCTCGCAAGCCAAGGCAAAAACGTTTCATATACGCCAATATATATGCGGCATACAATGAAGCTTGGAAACTGACGCAAACAGAAACTGCAGAAAAAATACGAGAAATTGATCGTATTCATTTGGAGAAAGCACTTTCTGTAGTGGACAATGGGTTAACGACTCTGTCCTCCAGAATATATTCTATGGACAGCATTGTGTCATCTGCTATAGACATCATAGAACAAGACTTACTAAAGTTACAACATGGTCAGTCTCAATTGCGTTCTATCATGCTGTTAGGCTGGACGTTGCAAAATCTGCGTTCTGGCTATGTGCCATGGCATCTAATCAATACAACGTCATTGTTTGCTGTATTTAACCTTACAGATAAACAAATCTCTTTGGCACAAAGAGGAGCAGACTATACGGTGCTGAGCATTGAAAAACTAGATAGATTACAATTGACAGTATCCGAGAAGCCTGTGATTGAGTGGATAATTCATGGCTCCATTTCAATTCCAGTCACGACATTCCAGTTTCAGTATTGTCTAGAGCATATACCAGCGGGCCTGTATGAAAGGTTGGGTAAAGAATACATTAAGTCGACCTAGGTTTTACCATATAAACACAAGTGTTGGAATGGGGGACATGAAGTTTTCCTTAGTGGCAATAATTGCAAAAAATCACTAAGTGGTACACTTCTGTGCAATGAAGTTAATTTACACGGAGCCTGTGACGGTTCTGCAAATAACCTTTCATGCCACCTGCACGCTTCACCCTCTCCTGCGATAATACCGGTTTTCAGGCAGCTATCCAATGGCAGTTACGTAATGTTGAATGATCACATCTGTTGTGGCATGTTGCCAGGAAAAATGTATCTCGTAACTGTGTCGTCCACGGTCACTTGTTGTATGCAAGTATTGTATCCAAAAACAGAGACAGAAAGGGAGACGGCTATATGGCCTTCACTGAATATCTCTTCTATACGAATTGATACTTTAAGCGGAATGAAAGCTATTCTTTTACAAAAAAATGTGCCACTGACCTCGTCTAGAGAAACGTATGATCTGCAAGTAGCAAGGTCTTCTGCAGAGATACATGCATTATTATCAACAAACTGCCCTGTGTATTTTGCAGAAATGTTAAGCCAAATCTTAAACATGTCTGATACCAGTGGGATCGCACATGTATTTAAGACGATTTTTGTCGGGAATGTTAGCACCATTTGAAGCAGTCCTCAGCATTTTTCCAAATTTCGTGCACTCTGTGTTCGGCGGCCTACCTCTCATCTTGGGACTAGTAGCAGGAATTCTATTTTTATTCCTTCTGCTCCGATATGGCAAGTCCGGTCACCAGCTGGGCTTGTTTAAGAGATCTGAACAAAATCTGGTTTCTTTCGTTCAGACCAATCTGGCAAGATTGCATCTTACCTGTTCTTCGATGCCTGCTTTGCGGACAGGGATGCGTGTTGGACATTTGTCTTACACTTCCATCAGTACTGCCATCGGATGTCGACGCTTTGCTAGGTCCTATAATGGCTCATGTATCGTGTTGCCCCCAACGGCTGCCAATTCTGATGACGGCATTCATTGAGGTCTCACCGGCAAGTCTAACTGAGAGTGAGATACGAGAAACTACAGGCATACAGGTACCATCTACTATGGACATTGCTAATGCATCAAACGCTGACGGCAATGATCCACACTTCTGCACTTTTGATCTGCTAACTGAAGTGGTTCCACTTTCACCTACCACGGTAGACGGTTTCTTTGCGAGCCTAGACAATCTGATGTTTTTTCCTGACTCTGCTGACACTCCTGAGAATAACTTTTGATTATTTCACACAGCGTTCCCTGAACTCTGCAAATTCGGCCTTCATTTTTCAAAACATTCCACTAATTTGAACCTTTTTCCAAAATAGAACTTTGGCACAGAGTAATCTGCTTGAAGTAGAACTATTCTTAGAGAACAAGATTTCGTGTTTGAACTTCCTAAATAACAATATTTGGCTTCAACCTCGATTACAAAGATAGTTAAAAAATTATGCTATGGGACTGATCTCAGGTATCGATTAATGACTGTACTTTCATTTTATATAATGTGAAGATATATGTTCATAGTTTATATTTGATTTCATATGATGCCTATGACTTTCTACATGATGTTTGCTCATTTCATGCAAAGGACCCTATTCGAAAAATGCATTTTTGTATTTTGGGGTGGGATTGTAAACACTTTTGCTTTGGAATATGTTCAGTGCTTATGTATTATTGAACGTAATATTCGTGGAGTGGGTGTTATGTGGGAATCTAGGACCCTAGTGTAATTTTTCCCGATTCTTGCCCATATATAGGTATAAACCACCCAGTCCTTATATAGGCATAAAGAATCATTGCCTTATTTAGTTATAGCCTGTGTAGCCCTAGTACGGCATGGCGACTTCAACTAAATTCCGAGAATCCACATTGATTTCGTGGTAAAACCAGCTTTCAGCAGTCAGGAACCTCCCCCTGCTTGAATACTAATTTATCCAAGAAATCCGGGAGTTTTCAAGGAATTGAGGCACTAGTGACGATATTATGTCCAATCTTACATCAGACTCGGCACCTTCAGGGGTATAAATATGCCTACATTTGCCCAGTCAAACACACAGTGGTTCAGGCGCAGATCGACTAACTACTTGCCCGACGCCCTGCTGCTGCTAGTGCCGAAGGAAGCAGACCCTCCAACTGGCGCACTGAAAAGACGCTGTCTTTTCTCTTGCCGAAAAATCCAGCTCAGGTGTTTCCAGGCTACCCTTGCGGGTTGCTGGGAGATCGAGTCCCGAGAGAGAGATACAAGACCTCTACCATTCTAAAACCAAGGTACGGAGCTGGTCAGAGCCCTAGAGAATTCTTGAACAGATTCTTGGCAGAGAAATACTAAAACTTAAACTACTTCTCACTTACGTCCGCCCTCGTACTAGGCTTAGGTTAGGTACACCGGGGTAGGCATATGTTAGAAGCACCAGTTGAGTACTTTTAGCCACTATTTTATCATTGTATGTATTTTATGCATTCTATGGGGCAGATTTAGGATGACTGGCGCATCCCCAGGGATGCGCCAGTCATCCTGTGCCGCTGCTCCGCCACCCATGGTGCGCCGCATTTACAATGCGGCGCACTATGGGGCAAAAACGGCACAGATGCGTGACGCATCTGTGCCGTAAAGGTGGCGCATTGCTGGAGCTGCGTCACAAGCGCGACGCAGCTCCAGCAAGGCTCGGGGGTGCCCCATCTCCACAATGCTGCATCAAGACCTACGCCTGCTTCAAGCAGGCGCAGGGTTTTGACGCAGCATTGTCCTGAACGTGACTGAGGGAAATCTCATAGATTTCACTCAGCCACTTTTAGGAGGCCTTCCTGTGCAGGAACGCCCCCCCCTGCGCAGGAACGCCTCCTCATGGCACAGGGCTTTACAACGTGACGCATCTCCTAGATGCGTCACGTTGTAAATAGGGCGCATTGTTTGCGCCACCGTTGCGTCAAATAAAGTGACGCACCGGCGGCGCAAGGCCTTCATAAATCTGCCCTTATGTATTTTATGTATATGGCTCAGAAACCATATAATGCTTTTACAGTACTATTTTATAATACTATTCGTATTATATACAGTGTACTTCTTAACTAGCATTTCAATTGTAGCAGTGCATTTCTTATGCTTAAGAAATAAGACTGTTCAATAAATACTTTTATTGAAAACGCCCGTCTCTCTATTTCTAAGCAACTCTGGTGAAAAGAAGCATGCACCTCTTACTGAGTGAAATAGCCGTCTATTGTTTCCGCGACTCTAGAGATACGTTTCATTCTGGGGAAACAAAGTTGTCATGTTATATGGTTGTCAGAGACTAATCCCTTCTTGTTTATTCGAGAAAGTTTCTAGTGACCTCTGAGCTAGCTAGCACTCACAATTAAGTCTAATATATTCGGCTGAGACCTAGGATACCTCAGTCCTACGTCTAAGCTGCAGGGTATATTATTCCAATGTGCAGAGCCTATTGGGAATAGAGGAACAACACTACAATACTTACAATGCATCCTGCCCTTGGGCCTACCATAAGGGTGACTAACATGAAGAAAAGGGAAGGTTTAGGGACTGGTAAGTGGGTGCACTTGCCCAGTCAGCATGACAGTACCAGACTGCACGCAGGCTCTGCAATGGCAGACCTTAGACACATTTTACAAGGCCGCTTCTGTGGGTGGCACAATCAGTGCTGCAAGCCCAATAGCAGCATTTGGATTTACACGCCCTGGGCACACTCAGTACCCTGTACTAGGGTCTGACAAGTATACCAAACATCCAATCATGGAACCACTAATCAATACATCAATTTACAGTGGGGAGCACTCACACTGTGGCACTGGACAGCAGCGGCACAGTGCCCAAAGCATCTAACACCAGCAAAAACACATGAGGCAACAGCAAAAATGGAAGGGAGACACACGCCAATGGTGCCAGGTCTAACAAATGCCTATAAAATTAGCAAAGCCCAATAGGGCCTGCATTTCCTTTACACAGTATTGCTTCTATTTTCTTTTGATCCATTTGGATTCCAGCAGAGGATATAACAATGCCCAAAAAGTCTACCTGAGGGACACGAAACATGCATTTGTCTAGCTTGACAAATAAATCTTGTTCTTGCCAATTTTATAGAACCTTTAAAACATAATAATCATGTTTCTGTAAGTTATTAGAAAATATTAAGATATCATCTAAATAGACGATTACAAAAAGATCAAGAAATTCCCTAAGAACTTGGTTTATGAAAAACTGGAATGCCGCAGGGCTGTTACACAACCAGAACGGCATGACACAGTATTCATACATGGCAGTTTGGGCTGGACTGTTCCCAGGGAAGCAGGGTCAACACTAATTTGCATATGGCTCGCTCCAAACTGGGGTGGCATGGTGAGCAAAGGACAATGGATTTAACCCAGATCTCTTGACTTGGTGTGTGTTTGAAAAGTTTCAGCACTCCGTCCATCATTTTGTTGTGTTCATATAAACCAAATTTGATGTGGAACACCATCTTCTATTCGTCCCGTTCGTGGATTCCAATGAGATGGTATGCTCTGCAAGGTCTAATTTAGTGAAGATAGTGTCATGCCGTATTTGATCAAGTATTACGGGTATCAATGGCAAAGGATATTTATACTTTATAGTCCCCTTAACAAGGGCCCTATAATCGATGGACATAGAGCGATCCCCTTCTTTTTTTGGCTAAATAAAAAGAGGAGATGAGACAGGTGAGGTGGAATGCCTGATGACTCCACAGGATAACATCTCATCCAGATATTTTCTCAGATGTTGCGTTTCAGGTTCTGAAAGGGCATTTATCCTGTGACATGGGAGTGCAGCCCCTGGCACGAGATATATTTTGCAGTCGAAACTGTGGAGGGGTGGTAACTCAGTGGCTTTTTTAAAAATCAAAAACATCAGCATATTGTAGATGGGACAAAGGATTTTGGGACTTTCTAAAGTAAAACAAGAGGCACATGTGAGAGGGAAAGCCCAATCAATGGCTCCATGATAACAGTGCTGTAACCAGTGTTTAGAATCCATGGTGATTGTACGGGCTACCCAATCAATCCTTGGATTATGTAGTTGCATCCAGGGCACCCCTAAGATGGCACCAAATGTAGGGGTATCAATATATTTTAAACTGATTTCCTTACATATCATAGTAATGGGTTCAGAATAAAAGGTAATTAGACCTGATGATAACTCTGACTCATCCACCACCAGGACTGGTTCTGGTTCCTTCTTTAGGAGACAAGGATTTCCAAGAGTCTTTGCTAACATAATATCTAAGAAGTTACCAGTTGCCCCTGAATACAATGGGATAGGGAGAATTCTCGGGTTAGAGTTTGTGATAACCATGGTAACCGTAATGGTAAAATGTTGTGGAACCCAAGCAACGGTATTTACTAGAATAGAGGGGTATTATTGGTTGCACCCAACAAGCTGATCCCAATCCTTTTTGTATGTTCCAGAGTTCCCAGAATGGAACCCCCACAATCCACTAGAGCAACAGGATTTTTGGGATTAGGGATTTTTGGTTTTGCAGGGCATTCATGAGCATAATGTCGCCCCTTTAGCAAAATATAGACACATATTCAGAGTACGTCTTTTGTCCTTTTCTTCCTTTGGGAGAGGCCATCTGATTCCTCCTATTTGCATAGCTTCAGGTGCATAGTATATTCTTTTTTGTCCCCTCTAAACATGTAAACCCGGGGGCATTGGTCTTTCCCTTTTCTCCCCGGCGATCATGTAATCGTGAGCCAGTTTAACCACCAAGTCTGTGAAATCCAAACAATCTTCCGGAGAATCTACCACTTGTGACATAATGTCCTTCAGATCATCATATAGCCCCCGATAAAAGAAAGAAATTCTATCCTCAGAAGGCCAAGGTATCTTAGAAACCAACCAGTTGAAACTAGTTATATATGTCAGTAAATCTGGTTTTCATTGCCTGAGGTTCGAAGTTATGTATCGCTTGCCTGCATGAAAGTGTGTTTAGCAAACAATCGCCTCATTTGTTCTTTAAAAGCTAAGAAATTTTGAAGAACCGGATCATCATTTTCCACAAGCTGGATAGGCCAATTAGCTGCAGTACCAGATACTTTGGAAATGATAGTTTAAATTCTGTAAATCCCTTTTTGACTGAAGAGATAATGAGTAGAGGAGCAGGATTTAGTAATCCCATAATATCTAATGCTCCAGATGCTCTTTTAGTTCCAGTAACCGTATGATCTCTGGTGCCTTCGTATCAAACAGGCATGGGAGGACAGCAAATACATACATTAACTGTCCCCACTTGATTGGGAGGAACGAATAATGAATTACAAGAATTAAATAAAAGTTAAATAAATTCCAATTTAACATTTCCAAATGGAGGTATGTCACAACAAAGAAATGAATCAGGAGTTAGTGAAAGGACCATTTAGACTACTGTACCACCTAGCCAAGAGGGACCAAACCCATTATCTAATACTATGGAAAGGATTATGGAAACTCCTAATAGAGGACCACAGGCTATGACAGCTAAAACCTAACAAATGGGAACTTGAGGTTTTGAAAACTGTATTACTCCACAATTGGAGGGAGCTAATGGAGCTTCACAAGAGGGTGTATTAAATCATATGGTAGGCCCTCCCCCACAGCAGCTTGATGACTGGATTAAGGATATAGCTCCTTCCACCTTTGTAAAAGGTATCGCAGAAACGGGGATTTGAAACGCAGACAATTTAGATGAAAATACCCTTGATATAGCTAAACTTAAGGTGGAATTGGAAGAAATGATATTGGAAACTATCAGTTCAGGAAGAATTGCTAATTAATGTGACAACAAATTATTGTTCACATGTAAGGATATCACAACGAAGGCTAGAACTACACATGATAAATTTGCTGAATTTGCACAAATATATGGGGTGGACATACAAAAGTCAAAGCCATTACAAAAAACGTCTCGATTGGATTTTAGTGACAGAGATATAAAGAGTCTAAACCCATCAGGAAAAAGATTACAAATTAAAGAATTACTGCCAACACTTAGGAAATGGGGTGAGTTAGAAAGATGGGAAGGCAGATGGGCAAAAAGAGGGAAACGAAAAAGGTAACCATGCCCATGTATCCAATGTTTGAAGGGGAAACCTGACAGACAAAAACCCAAATATATCCAATGAGAGAAGTGCCATGAGGAGGATATGTGCATGTTCCTTGGACTAGACCAGACATATTGTCCTTTACAAATGATTTCCCAAAATTGAGAGAGGAACCAGCTGAATGGCATAGACAAGTCAAGAGATTTGTAAAGGTTTCTTAGGTATTGTTAAAAGACTTAGATACCTTGTTTGACATTGTGGTTCCAAATGATTTATAGACTGAGTGTAAGATTGCAGGAGATTGGCCAGAGACAGAACATACGAGAGATTCGAGAACTGGAGCGCCATCACCTGACGTAATGACGAAATATAATCAAGTCATTACATATTTGAAGGGGAATAATTTCGCCAAAGGAAACTGATTGGGTTAAAATTGATAGCATGTCACAAGAATTGAAAGAAACCATGCATGCATCTTAAGAGAGACTTCTGTAGGCATTTAGGCAATATAGTGGAATGGAGAATGTGACGGGTAAAGATATGGGACATTTTGTATATCAATTTGTCTATGGATTAAGGTCTGAAATAAGTGCAATTATACAGCAGCATTTGATTTGCTGGCAGTACAATCCCTTAGATGAGATATGCAAAGTATTGTGGAGATATAATAGATTCCAAGCATAAGATGTTGAAGGAAACATTAATGTTGGCTCAGATGAAGGCAGCAAAGAAAGGTTCTGTGGGAGATGGTACCAATTGTTCTGTTATAGTACAAGGAAATTGTCAAAGGAACACTGTATGCGAGGAGTAGGAGGAGGACAAGAACAAAATATGACAACCCAAGGCAGGGGAAGAGGGGTTTTGATAGAACTGTTGAAAAAGACTCACCCATGTCATATTTGCAGCAAGTTTGGGCTTTGGAAGTGCAAGCCTAGGTTCAAGTAGGGGATATGATGCAGAATCAGCAGATTCAAAAACGGAAAAATCTACATTTAACTATGCCACAAGCCCCTATGCTTCAGTTGAATGGCCACGTGCAGAAGTGCCATGTGAACATGTGATTTCATGCAAATGATCAAATTGTTACAAATCTAAATGTAACCCAGAACTACCTAGCACAGATTGATGACAGTAATTTTGATTTGTTCCAATGACGGTGCCTGAGAGGGGAGGAGGAATGCGTGCTAGTGCATCCTTAGAGGTAGACCAGAGTGGTCCTTATGTGGATGGCAAGGTAAATGGAACACCCCTGTTAGAACAGCAGAAGCTCCAAACCTACCCCTCTCAGGAGAAAGAATCCAAGTTGTAGGAGTTTCTAATCTATTAATGTTAACACCTGTGACTGAACCTGTTAAAATACAAATTGGAAGTTTTGAGGATCTGTACAAGTTTGTGATATCTGATTCTAGCCCAGTAACCCTTTTGGATCAAGACCTATTTTGTAAATTGAATTGCTCCATCTATTGTACTCCGAAAAGAATAGAGTTTCATACCAATTATGAAGATATTGTATTCAAAACAGAAGGCAGTAATTGAGCAGTTATTTCCTTTATTAACAAGTAATGATTTACCCCTAGAATTAAGAGACACTATATTCCCAGAGGTTTAGGATTTCACAGGAAAAGATATTGGGATGATTAACGGAGTGGCTTTGAAACTAAATGCAGCTTTTCCTCGAACTCCACCATATAATCTGAATCCTGAGATCATCGCAGGTATAACATCTCTGATTGAGTCATTGATTGAACAAGGGATTCTGAGGCAAATCATGGGAAGTCCATATAATTCAACTCTTATGGGAATTCAGAAACCAAACGGAAAGTAGCAAATCATGCAGGATTCGTGCAAAATTAATCAGATTGTGATACCATGCTGTCCCATTTTGCCAAATCTAGCAGTGATACTATATCAGATTCCATGTGAAGCTGAGTGGTTTTCTGTCATTGATTTGTGTTAACCTTTCTTTACAGTTCCTTTGCATCTGGATAGCCATGGGGTAGAGTCTGTCTCATGTTAAAGGTCCAACAGTGCTGTATTTATATCCCTGACAAAAGTAAAGATTTGCTAGGCTATATCAGCAACATTGCTAATTTGGAAAAGATTTAACGGAATGGTGCATGGTAATCTATTGGTAAAGGATTTTCCTCTGTGGGAAAATGGTTTGCGACATTGGGAGGTAGTTAAGTGGGGAAAATATTAACACCCATACTAACTATTGCTATCAGCATACTAATAATAATAATAATGATCAGATATTGCAAACGTGCAACATTTAGGAAAGAAACTAGGGGAACAAAAAGAAAGAAATTGAGCTAGAGGATAGACAATGTACTATGATGAATTAAAAGCCTTAGAACAAACCAGGCTACAGCTAATGAAGACATGGCCTTATAAATGCAACATCAGCTATTGATAGATAAGGGTGTGATGAGAGAATAAAACACTGCTGATAGTTGCATTAAAGGCATCAGATAGGAGTCAGGTGCCATAAAAACTGGTTGCACTTTTGTGATTTTGTCCATTGATTGTGCTGAGGTACAGGTTGTTTGGGGTCTGGCAGTGGTTGTACTGGTATCGGTGTTGGTGTGGTGGGAACCGGTATGGACCATGGGGCTTATGTGGAAGTCTGTAGCAGACTCAGGTCCCAAGAGGGAAGACTGCTCTGGGGGAAAGATCCACTGGTAATAATCCAACCGGATGTCCCTATAGGGTCTGAATGCACACTAGAGGAAGCTGGAACTGCACCAAAGATTTGAGGCAAGGGAACCTTAAGGCCTTTATCTGCTGCAGGTCAACAATAGCCTAAGGGAATTCAGGTGTGCCAGGACCAACTGAGGAATCAGTTTTGGAACCATGGACTTCGAAGGCTGGGATGTTAATCTTGACGCTCTCAGGTCTTCTCCTTTAAGCTGGATAGATGGGAATATGATCAAGTCTTGTCTTGCCTGTCTGTGTTTGATCTTGGACTTCAGTCCAAAGACTTTGAGTGTGAAGGGGATCGCTCAAAGGAACAGCCTGGCAATCATGATTGTGACCGAGCCCGCAACTTGGAGTAGGAGCAAGACCTATACATCGACCATGAACTCTTCTTGGGCTGGAAATGTAAAGCTTCGCCTTTAGGCCCTGGATCACCTTTGGGTGCTTTAGGGCACCCATGTTGCATGACATAAGAGTCGTGAACAGATCCCAAGAAACAAAAACACCTTGTCTGGGCCTGTGACCGGTATCTGGTCAGTCTAAGCAAGATTTGAAACCAGTCGTTATTAGAGGGGACATCATTCCCAAGCACACTGTGTAATCATTTTGGAAATTGTCAAAGATGACAAAAGTTGGTAGCTTATTTCCAGATCCGCATTAGAATGCAACAAACAAAAGGACCTGACGGCAGTTCACAGGGGTGTTTTTTATACATGGCTTCCTAGGTCACTTCAAAGGTTGTGCAGAGCTGCAAGATGCCATCCGCCAGTACACGGGAACACTGCTGTTGATATTTCTAGATTCAGTCTAGTGCCTGGGAATTCTCAAAAGAGGATGAATCTGCATTTAGAAAGTATCCATCAGATGAATCCTTTTCTCTAAACAGCCTGGAACCGTCGAAGGGCAGTTTCATTAGAGATGCGTGTACAGATCCTGAAAACCCAGTTGACTGCACCCAGGTGTGCAACCTGAACAAAATACTTGTGCCAATAGCCCTGCTGATGCAGCGTGATGAGTCCAGACCAGCTTCGACAATATACTGGGCTGTGTCCTGACCATCCTGTATAATTTGGGCTATTGAGGCCCTATGGGATGGACATTAAGATGTCACTGCCTATGTCCCATAGTGCATGGGTATACCTTCCAGAAGGCAAACTGCATTAATCAGAGTATTAGACCAGCCCAAAAACATTCTTTCCAAAAGCTTCAATTCTTTTTGATTCTTTGTATATAGGGTTGGTCTTAAAGAAATTTGGATTAACATTACATGTTGAGGCTCTTCTGTGTAGGGTGCTTAGATAGATTGTCTGGGTCACTAGGGGCCGGTCTTTGTTGCCTAGTCACAGTATGACTGACTGTGAGTCATGGCCATGATTTAGGCGATGGAGCCAGAAAAGCATCATAAAGCAATATGGGCTCAGAAAGAGCTGGTTGAATAATCTCAGTACTTTTCTACGATGGGCAACTGCAGTTCTAGTACTTCAGCTGTCCTTTGACCCATTAGTGCAAACAAAACACTTTCTTCTGTCAATGGCCCATATGACAAATCAAGTCAAAATCTGTTTAAGAAGAGGTATCTAGATAATGCTATTTTGTAAGTCTACGAACAAATTTCTGAATAATGAAGGCATCTCATACTGAGGTCAAAACAGGAATGAGAGAGCGATGCCTCCGGGACGCACTACTGTACCCAGCAAATTTAACAGTAAAGTGGGGGACAAGACTTTTTTTTTTCCTGTCTGCAAGAAATTTGGAAATGGCTGGGCAAGTATAATTTGGAACCCCCTAAAACCAAAGTGTTAGCGTAAATATACCTGGTGCATTGCTTGGAACATGCCCATCAGCTCAGCATACCCGGGCAGAAACAATGAGTGTGGTGGCCACAGTTGTGTCGCTCAGAGATGAGGAGGAAATGGCCACAACAGAGATGTCAGACCAGGTGATGGAGCGGAGGCAACGAGCGACGATGACAGAGCTCCTAAAGTCACCCTTGGCACATCTGATGAAATTATTTAGATAAATGTTGTAACACATTTTTAGAGATAAATGAGATCAGATGCCTGATGTTATGAGGGGCCATAATTAAGGTTCCCAAAGGGCAGCCGAGGAAGGGGTTGAACTTGGCCGTCCTGAATTCTTGTTCTTTTTACCTACTTTCAATCCTCACACTGCGTGCTCATCAGTGCTGGAAAGACCTAATGCTACCCGACAGACATAAAAAGTTATGTGTGCACAACGTTTTGATGGATCATTTTCTGTGCTCTTCTCTAGGAAAGGAAAGTTGGGGGACCTTGAAATTGTTATTTCTTTTCTGATGGTTATGAAGTTTTAATGCTGGTGTTTGGGAATAGCAGACATTGATCTGAGAACCCCAATATGCCGGTGGAGAGTGGTGGGGAGGAGAAATATAACCAATAACGGCTGATGAGATTAGTTGCATAGGCCAACTGAAAATTCTCACGTGGAATGTTAGAGGCCTGAATTCACCTAGCTGAAGGTATAACATAAAAAAGGCAGGGGAGAAAACAGCATTCCTTAGCATCCTACTTGGCCTTTGCATGAGGGATGTTCATATAGGTTAGACCCTGGGTGCACTATCAACCGACAGTTCATTACGTATGGATACTGAAGGAAGGTTTATAATTGCTGTGGCTGGTTGACTGGAAGGAACAACTTTGCATTGATTAATAGTTATGTGCCCAATGTTGAACAGAGCACTTTTTCGGACAATATTGCAGTATAACTTGCTCAGGTGATCCATTACCTGCAAATTATTGGGGTGATTTAACTATGTGGTGGATATCCATCTGGACAGATCGCACCCTCCCCCCCGACTTCCGGAAACACGTAGGACAACCAGGGTGTTTGAGGCTTGGATGATGCAGTGGGCGGTGGTGGACTCCTGGAATAACCCTGCACAAAGGGAATACTCTTATTACTTGGAGGTGCATATTTTCTGCCATTTGGGAATTTGTAGTTGAAAATCTCCTGTTTAACCTGCCCGCGACTGTCTCAATTTCACATGTTTTGTTTGTGGGCTTTGTAGCTGAAAATTTGCTGTTTTGAGCTGCCCGTTACAGCTTGATTTTGTTTCCTAGTTTGTCCCCTAATCGGTGCTCAGACCTGTGTGTAAGCAATCCACCCCCAGCTCACTTTAGTCTTAGCGAGTGAGTGAAATAAGATTATCCCCCGAAACAGACATATTAAATCAAGCCAGAGTGTGCTCTGAGACTGCAGTAATCTACTCTTAGTGTTTAAACTGTGTGTGGAAAGTGATTGTAGCACTCCGTTTTTTTGGCTACAAGAGTGAGTTGTTTAAGATTTGGAAAAGCAGTATTGTTAGAGGCCTAGTTTAGGCCTTTACCCACAGAAGTCCAGAGTGTGGTTTGAGCCTGTCAGTCTTTAAGGAGAATCTGAATTTAGAAGCAGCTCCCAGCCTCTTACCCAGCAATCTGTGGTCACACACACCTTATATAAGCTGCTATTGGACGTGCACTGATTGGTGGCTGTATCTGGTGTTTCTATTGGGCTTAGGCTTAGTGTTCTGATTGGCTGATAAGTCTAAGGTTCTGATTGGTTCCTTGGTCAGTGATTCTATTGGGCATAGGGCTCAGGGTTAGTGTTCTAATTGGTGGATAGGGTTAGGGTTTTTGTTCGGTTTCTAGGGCTAGAGTATCTATGGGACCTAGGACTTAGTGTTAGCTTTCTGATTGTCTGTTAGGACTAACGCTGTGATTGGCTGTGAGGGCTTAGTTTTCTATTGGTCCATGGGCTAGTGTTTTGATTGGTTAGGGTTCCCATTGGCTGAAGGGGTCACCTGATCACTAGGTGTATTTAAGGTCAGGGTTCAGGACGTCCCAGCCTGGGCATTGAAGCTAAGGGTGGAGAGGACAAGGGCAGCTGCCTGTTTGAGCCTGTTCAGGACTGGACAGGCCTAGGGCCAGAGAAGCTGCCCATTGAGGAACATGGCGGCGGCGGGCTGACGCCGGTCGCAGGAGCTCTGAGGCAGCACAGCGCATTGCGCACAGCGGACAGCGGTAGTTTGAAGTTTCTGGTGGCATGAGGGGAAAGGCGGCGCTTTTATCCCTTACCCGGTGAGAGGACGGAGGTTCTTCTTTCTTCCCCCCGAGGCGAGGTCCTTAATTCGTGTTTCTTTTCCCGCAGTGAGGCAGCCGATGGAGTCCCGAGGTATCGCTCTATGGCGCTAGGACCCTGGGGAGGCGGATGGGTTTCGGTTTCGATCAGGAGGTGGGGCGAGTGCTCCAGGAAGCAGGTTTGGTGTCAGCGCGGTTTGGAGGATGATGGAGGAGTCTCTGGTACAGAGCCCGGGCTTCTCTTCTATTTTCCCAGTTTCGAGGACCAGTGTGTGGTGGGTTGCGATACTGTTACTCCCATTCTGCTCTGCTATCCCCGGTAAGGAGTTTTCAGGGGGAAAAAGCCCAACTGTGGGACTGCATGGAGCTAGACTCTTCTGTGGCTCACACCATTAACCCCTCGGGAGGGGAGGGAGCAGCTCTCCAGTTATTTGAAAAATCAGGTTTACAGACAAATAGCTTCGCAAAGGAAAAACCTAGTGGTACAGAGAAAGAATCGATACCAGCACTTGCACAGAACAAAAATAGGTATCAGCTAAGGTCCCAACAAGAGTTGAGGTTAAAGGGTGTATTGGACTCTGTGGAGAGAGAGAGAGTCTGACACCGCTAACCCCCGGTAAAAAGAAGAAAAAATTGGGAGGTACTAAAAGAGCAAAAGGTCCCAAGGTTACTCAATTATTCCAAAGGAATACCCCATCACTCAAAATTTTTTCAAAATTATGGAGCATGTGGTGGGCCCCGAGGTGGGTCCGGCGCCAGCATTAGAGAGGGACGTAGCAGTTGAAGAGCCTAGCGCACCTCCCTTAGTCTTAGAAAACTGCTATGGTCCCCTGGAGATAATGCTAGGATCAGGGAATCTGGAGAGTCTGGGCGAGGACCCTGTCGGTAATATGGCCACCGGCTCTTCAGTAGTTACATATAATATTCTTACTTGTTCTCTTCCAGCTTCAGTAGCCCCACTGGCCCAGGTAGGTCCTCAGATCTCCCCGGGGACATCAGACCCTCCGCCCCCACAGGTTGTAGGCCAAGTTTTTTCGAACTATCCCCAGGCTCAAGGTCCGGTCACAGGCCGAGGCCCAGGCACATAGTGATCTGCTGCAGTTAGCTTGTCCAAACGATGATAGTGATAGTGATAGGTTGTGTTCCTTATTTCAATCTTTAAGAGGGGATCTTTTGAATAAGTTCGAAATCTCCGAGAATAACCAAAAAATAATTCATGACAGGTTTGATCTCTTAGAGTCAAGGCTCGATGACATTTGTACCCGGACGGGATCACTAGAGCTTAAAGTCACTACGCTGTCAGAGTCCGTGCTAGGAAACTCTAAGGATATCGATGCTTTAAAAACGCAAAACCGGTCTCTTATGATGGACTTGGAGAGATTAGAGATGCAATCTCGCAGGAATAACATTAGAATTCTGAAGATTCCTGAAGGGGAGGAGATGGAGGACATCAAGGGGTTTGTGTGTAAACTCCTACGGGATGGGGTTTTGAAAGACCGACCTGATATCGATCTGGAGGCGGAGATACAGAGGGTACATAGGGACCCCTTTAGACTTCATCCAGACAGGAAGACTCCCAGGAAGATTCTTGTTAATTTTCAGACTTATAGAGTCAAGGAACTGATTCTAAGTAGGTGCCTATCTAGGTCTACTCTCCATCACCGGGCCAACCCATACCAAATACGATCTGATATCGGTGGGAGAACTGCACAGAGACAGTGGGAGCTTGGCTCAAGAATGCCGGAATTAAGATCACTTGGGGCCCAGGTGCAAATGAAGTTTCCAGCTCTAGTGAAAATAATGTGGAGGAACAAAATGTACAATTGTAGTCAACCAGAAGATGTTGATGACCTCGTCTCCCAGATGAAGCAGAAATAGAGAAAAGGGGGCAAGGAGAATGATGGCTAGGAGATTGCTACAATTGGGAGGGGGGGGAGACGGGAAGGAAAACGGGGAAAGGGGGAGAGGGGAAGAAAGGGGGTAGGGGGAGAAATAATTGGTGGGGAGGGAAGGAAGAGGAGGAAAAAGAAAAAGGAAAATAAATAAATAAATTAAGAAAAGAAAAAATAAATTATATATATATATATATATATATATATAATAACAATTAAGAAAAAAAATATGCAGGTGAAGGTATATGAACACATGGTGGTGGTTAGAGAGAAATATATATATAACTAATTGAATTATACTGACAGCAGATAGGAGGAGCTTTAGAGTTTAGTCGCCTTCCTCTTCTTTTTTTTTTCTCTCCCTTTGTAATAATGATCGGTAATTATGATCATTTCAATTCGCTGTGTCGCCTCGGTGGGGTCTTCTAAAAGGCGGTACTAGCGCCTGGTATGAAGGGTGGGTTCCTCAGGGTGGGGTCACGGCGGGGGTGGTAAAATGGAAAAATTGTCCTCATATGTTGCAAGAGTGTCCTTTTCTTTCACAACTCTAGATGTAGAGAAGCCTTGGGCTAGTTCAGGGTCATGAACATGCCAGTTAGTTTAAAATTCCTCTCCTGGAATGTTAATGGTTTGGGCGGGGGGAAGAAACAATCGAGGGTCTGTAAATTCTTAAAAAATTCAGAGGTCAAAGTGTATTTGTTGCAGGAAACTCACCTAGAGGCCAAAACGTGCGAACAAGTATTTTGTAAATTGGGCTGGATACAGGATGTATTATGTTCTAGGCAGATGGGATGTACGAGGGGCGTTGCAATCATCATCAGGGCTAATAAGGGGATTAAAATCCAGAAATGGGATACCGATCAGTCTGGTAGATGGTTGGTGGCAGCCCTCTCTATAGGTGGTGCTCCTTTTACCTGCGCAGTGTACTACGGCCCGAATGAGGATAACTCTGATCCTCTGTTGAAGTTGGGGGCAAGTCTATTTCAGCATTCTGTTCCTGTCATATTAGGGGGAGATTTCAATCTGGTCTTCGATAAGCAATTGGATCGGACCTCAAAGGTTAAATACTGTGCTCCTACTAGCACAGCATTGATACTTAAGAATATCATGAAAGATTTTAACTTGCTGGACTTGTGGCGAGCCAAATACGGGGCTAAGAGAGAATATTCTTTTTATAGCAAAAAATATAAACAGTATTCTAGAATATATTACTTTTTGGCTGATCAGACATTGCTTTCGTACATTGTATCAGTTTCCCACATCCCACATCCCTCCGTGGTGGAATTGGTATTCAGTTTTAAGTCTAAGTCGATAGAGCGTAGGTGGACACTGGATAGAACACTCTTGCTAGATGAAGGCGTAAAGTTGGAGCTAAAAGATAGAATATCTGACTTTTTAGATTTCAATATAGGCTCCTCCACCAAGCAAGTAGTTTGGGAGTCTTTTAAGGCCTACTTAAGGGGGTTACTGACCTCTCAAACAATACATAGGAGGAAAACTGCTAAAAAAAAGATGCCGAGGACCTTAAGGTCATAAAGAAGAAAGAACTAGAGCTGCAGCGGGCTGCTCTGACAGCTAGGGAGAGTATCCCAAAATGGGAGAAAGAACTGTCGGAACTACAATCAGTGTTTAAAGCCAGAAGTGATAAGTTTATTAAGGAAAGATGGGAGGTCAGTAAACTAAAGAATTTTGAATGGGGTGAAAAATGCGGTGCTCTCCTGGCTTGGAAATCAAGGACCGAGAGGGTTAGAAATAATATTAAGACCTTGATGCAAAGAGAATTCGGACTATTGATATCTGAGGATGACCCGATAAGGGAGGAGGCTAGGGGGTTTATGCAGGGGTTATATCTAGAGGACTCCAGCCTTGGAGCAGAGGAGATCAATGCCTGGTTAGCCCTGAGAGATTTGCCCCAATTATCGGAATTAGATAAGACCTTTCTGGCCAGTGAAATCTCGGAAGGCGAGATACGACAGCAATTCAAGAAAATGAGCCGAGGGAAAGCCGCAGGCCCGGATGGCTGTCAGTAGAGCTAAATTCCGATAATCTTGATATAGTTATCCCGGTGTTGAAGACACTCTTCAATAGGATTTTCATATTAGGGGACAGTATCCCTCCTTCCTGGTCTGAAGCCACCATAACGCTGATAGCCAAGAAAAATAAGGACCCACAAAACATTGAGTCTTACAGACCAATTTCATTATTAAATTCCGACTTGAAGATTTTTTCCGGGATACTGGCTGCTAGATTAGCTAGAATTATCAAAACAATTATACACCCAGACCAGAGAGGGTTTATTCCTGGGAGGCAGCTCAATGAATTAACGTTCCAGGTGATAGGGGCAATTGATTTTGCGGAGGAGAGGGGGTTGCCACTTACCATCATAGCAATTGACGCAGCTAAAGCGTTTGACCAGGTGTATTGGGCGTATCTTTGGGCTACCATGACTAGGTTCGGGCTCCCTTCGATTTTTATCGAAGGAGTTAAAACTCTAGATGAGAATCCCCGAGCAAAAGTGTTAGTGAATGGAGGCCTATTAGAATGGTTCAACATTTCCAGAGGTACCAGGCAGGGATGTCCCCTGTCCCCCCTGTTGTTTGATGTTAATATTGAGCCCTTTGTTTGTTCCCTTAGAGCCGATAGTCTCATTTCTCCTTTTAAACTCCGAGAGTTGGAACTTAAAACAGCGCTGTACGCGGATGACCTCCTCCTATATACTTCCAATCATCTTGATGCAATTCCCCGGTTATTCGACCTGGCCGAGGAATTTGGAAAGGTATCCAGCTATAAAATTATTAAGGAGAAAACGGATATAATGGGTTGGAACAATATAATTCCCATACAGGGTGTTAAACAAAAAATCAGGTATCTCGGAATATATCTCACCCAAAAACTGAGAGATATTTCTAAAACCAGTTGGCAGATGGAAGCGAAGGAGGTGTATAAGCTATTGTTAAGATGGGGAAGTCTGCCTCTGAACATATATGGGAGAGTCAATCTGGTCAAAATGACTATTCACACCAAAATGACTTTTCTTTTTAATTCTATCCCGCTTTCATTTGATTCCAAGGATATCGCTTGCCTCCAAGGGAAGATTGGTTCGTTCATATGGGCCGTAAAATCACCCAGGATTGCCTGGAAGAAACTGTAGAGGGAATTCCGTTCTCCTACAGAACTGTGCATAGAGATTTGGAACCTCGGCGAATTAGGGTGGCCCAAAACTCACCTCAGTACCCAAAATCCCCTTACCAGGCTAGCTACAGTGTCTCATTGGTCATAACAAACTCCCAATGTTTAGACAAACCAGAACATGAACTTACGATATCTCAGGTCACGTGGAACACATGAGCACTTTTTCGTTATACAATCATTTCAAACCAGAACGTGGAGTAAATGAGGACACGTGCACATTTGAAATATTTATTTACTAATGCCGTTTTCTCAAACGCAGTATCTTAGATAATACAAGGAAACATATTATCAGAAGCAAAGTTATCAGCATAGTTACTAGTCCATAAAAAGCAAATGGTGACAGCATACTAAAATGCTGTAATGAATAAGGGTTAACAACACCTAATTCTCACCCTCCCTATCTAGCATATTATATTAATATCTAAGAAGGTCTCTTTGGGTTTTAGCAGGGCGGGCCCATACCTCAAGATCCTAGTATGAAGAGATCACATCAGCTTCCACCAGCTCTCTGCATGCGAACCGCATCAAGTGTGTATGTGTGCTCTAAGCAAAGCAATATAAAACGCGCCTAAAGCCAGAATTTGGCAGGAGCTGCACTTATGTTATGTCTATGAAGGTGCGGAGATCTGACCTCACAACAATTCTGTGTCGAGTTATCCTTGAAGCTTCAGCACTCTCTGTACAGACATAGTTTACTAAGCAAAGCTGATATCAGAGAAATAACATATTATTCTCATGTAAATCACAATGCTCTTGTAGGTTGAAAGCTAAATCAACAACTAAGTGTCGTGTGCAGAAGCAGCAAAAGGAAAAATGGCGTTTAAACATTTAATAAGCTCATGCTAACTTAACACTGTATATAGATAAGAAGTAACTATATGACAAAACTGAGGAGAGGGTTGAGGGTGGGAGGTTTGGCTTTACCTGATTTGTTTCTATACTGTCACGCTTTTCACTTTAAGAATTTCAGGATATTGGATAATTAATTAGACTCCTCTTCACAGGGCCGTCTTTTTCACGCATTGTTACACGACCAACCACAGGGTGTAGAACATTTCCTGTTCAAATTCGGGGACCAAAAGTTCTATAAAAAAGTCTGCCTTAAGATCTTAGAGGCTGCGCTTAAGAACTGGGGATGTGTCCGGAGAGTGTTGGGGATACCTTATTACAATCTACAGGCCCAATTTGGGACTTCCCCGGCACTCCGGAATGCCTTCTAGATCAACTGTCGCAGCCACTTAAAGCTGCAGGGTTCAAAACATGGGGCGACCTATGTGTAAACACTAGGCTGATGGATTGGGAGTCCTTTGTGAACTTAACCAATGGTTCCCTTACTAGATTTAAGTTCTACCAGATGTCTGCGTGGTGGGCAAGATAGGTTTGGGAGACCGGAGAAGACACACTGATTCTAGACTCCATCTGCAGGGGGCGGGTCTCTTTCTGGTACAGGACACTTGCTGGTGTAAAGGATAGCCTGAACTCTGAACTCGAGAGTCTTTGGGGCAGTCTTTTAACCGAGAATGCTGACGAGGTACAGAGAATTTGGACTGATGCTTTTACTATGTCTCAGAGAATAATTAAGCCGGCTAATCTCAGAAGAAATCATCTGTTTACAGCTTACAGGGTATATTGGACACCAGCTAAATTGTCTAGGGTAGCAGCTGATGACTACTACTGTCCTAGATGTAAACACCCAGCAGCTGACGACCAACACATGTTTTTAGATTGCCCAGAGATTACCAGATTCTGGGTGGCAATTTGTGGTTTTCTGGAGGAGGTCCTGCTATCATCGATCACCTGTTGCCCTAGACTGGTCTTCTTTGGCCTACCACCGGGCTACCTTATGAACGATGCACCTTCTCAATTCCTGTTCTATGTGATAGTTATCGCTAGAAGGGAAATCTGTAGAGAATGGAAGTTGGTAGCCCCACCTAGATTTGCTGATTGTTTAAAAAACATAATGTCGGTCAGCCAGTCAGATATGGTCTGTGGCGGAGTAAGTGCTATTAAAATCTGGTCGGTACTCGAGGCCTGGTTGAGGAAATAACTACGGTCCAATGATTATGCCAGAGGTTTGTGGTCCGGCCCTCCCTGGTACATGTATGGGTCCATCAAGGTAAATGGGAGTTGGACAAGGAGACAGCCTATCTCTGGGTAAACTCTGTAGGCCACACACATATCCAGGGGAGGAAACCAATTCTGTTTGTGTGGAAGGCACAGAAAGATCCCATCTAGAGCAATCATCTTCTGGTGGCATGTATGAGGACATAAACAAAAAAAAAGAGAAGCTGCCCATTTCCTGCTACATCAGCACCCACCCTACCCCATCCACAACCATATCAACACACACATAGCAAATGTACTCTACCCATTTAACACAAACTAACCCATAATACACTTCAATGTCTCACCACCCAGTGCAAAAACCCACAAACCACTTCTATACACCCTTCTATACCCAACTACCACACACTTACACCTTCACTTACACACAAAACACCACTCTATTCTATACCACTAACCGATCCACTTATCATGAACATAACCCAAATCCACAACATACATAACTATATCTCATCCAGACACACATTGCCTGCTCTAATTGCTTCTAACAGACCTCTTTCTGTCACCAATAAACGTATACTCAGCCTTCCACTTTCCATCCATCAACATCCTCCTCTTCTTTTCACCACAATAACACAACCAAACAACACTTACACTCCGATGTACCTATACCTATTTTAGCAATCCAATCTAAAACAAACACTCCTAACTCTTGTCCATCCTTCTCACACACCACATACACCATTTTTCATAACACATCACCACCCCCTTTACCTTGCATCTTTCACTCACCAATAATACTTTACATACAAAGTCCTCTCAGAAAACAAACACATCATCACCTTCTTTCACTACTCCTCAAAAAACATAACACACACCAGCACAACAAAATCTCTCGCACACAACACATCATCATACTTTCCATCAGGAACTAGAAACTTACACCCACTTACACCTTCTTGACTACACAAATAATATATACAATAAACACACTCCAATGCCAAACATTCTCTCTTCCCTTGCATCTAAGAAATATATATATCAACACAGCAACTTCTTTTAACTGCCTATCATCCATTGGACAATTCAGAACCTCACAACATGACCCACATGCTGCACCACCACTCCTAACTCATACACCTTCCACCCTCAACAGACACAAACAAAATAAGCAACATGCCACTCTTCACAACTTTGCATCTCCATGTTTACTGCACAATAAGGCCACTTTTAAAAAACAACACAGCTCAACAAATCACTCTCACCCACCATCTCTACCACCTACAGACGCAGATCCATCAAAATGCCTTCTTAGCCTTCTGGATGAGGAACACAATACACTATTGCTATCCTCATACAGCTAATACCAGCACTGATGACACACCGGCTACAAGCCCACAAAATACTGCTCACTCTTCTACAAAACAAAGTCAGACCATCACTAAAAGCAAATTCTTTAAACTGTCTACTAATAAATGCTCCATCACTCTCTAAAAACAAGCATCACACCTGCTCACTGACACACAACCTGACTCTTCATAACTGAATCATGGTTGGGAGGTGATATGTCTCTAATCGTGCATGAAGCTGTTCTTCTAGGCAATCAAACAATCACACACATTTGTGTAGGCAAACAAGGAGGTGGCCTAGCTGTTGTGTTCAAGCAAACATTAAATATTACTAAAGCTGACAACATCTCCATACAAGGTTGTGACACCCTCTTCACCAGTTACAGCCCTACATAATTTTCCTCCAGTAACTTTCTGCTCCACCTAGCAATGCAACATTCCCAGACACACTTCTAGACACAGTTTTAAACCGTATAACACTACACTTCAACCTATGCATTCTGGGTGACCTCAACATTTGGTTTGACAAGTCTAATATGCCCCATCTAAAAACAGTAATCACTGGCCTAGATGCATTGAAACAACATCAGATCGTCCACAAACCCACACATCACTGGACACATCCTTGATGTCATTTTTGCAAACATAGAATTACTTATCTTTCAAACAGTCACTCCAGTCACATGGTCAGGCCACCATTTGCTTGCTTTTCAATGAGAAAACAACACAAAGCAACACACCTAAAATTACCTTAAGTTTATCCACCTATCGACCATGGGATAAACTCAATTTTGAACACTTAGAAACACAACTAACTTCCAGTACAAATCTAGACAGAATAAATTCTGTTAAAAAACAATATGAGTAGCTACAAGAGGCTTTTGATATTCTAATACTACTGAGAACAGCACAACAGAACAAAATAAAACAGGCACCTCGGAGAAATACAGAGATAAGAGAGATAAAACAGCAAATTAGAAAGCTACAACGCACCTGGCTCAGAACAAACACCAATCAAGACAAACTTCACCTACAGAAACTTAACAGATTATACAAGTCAGCAACCAAAAAAGCTAAAAAAAAAGATAGCATTCAGACAGAATTCAAAATGCTAAATGTGTAAATAATAATTCTATAACATTCTCACAGAATTTCTTAAACCAAATAGCCTAGAGGGAGCTCATTCCAGTACTCAAGACTTCACAGACAAAATGGCAAATCATTATATGACCAAAGCAGACACGTTGGACTCTTGTTTAAAATAAAGAAAAACAACCAGCATCGACCTTTTTCCAAAACAACAATCCAAGAGTACACTAACCAAGCCTCCCATCCTTCAAACAATTTTCACACAATGAATTTATGGACCTGGTCAAAGCAAGCAGTCCTGCCAGCAGCCCTTCTGACCCGTGTCCACCACAAACCTTCAAGACAATTCTAACTACCTCTGCTGCCACACCAGTAAGAATCATCATCAACAATTCCTTAACTACTGGAATAATTGCCAGAAGATCTCAAAAAGTCATACATACTCCCATTACTAAAGAAAACAATCCTGGGCAACTACAGACCAACTTCAAATGGAACTTTCTTGGGCAAACTGATAGAAAGAGAAACAATCATCCAGATGTCACAATTCATTGAAGATAATTCCATACCTTCCGACTTCCAAACAGGATTCCACCCTGAAGAGGCACAGAATCTGCCCTTGTTGCCATCTGGGATGACCTTAAGAACACAGTTGACCGGAACTGGGTTGCTGCACTACTTCTCTGGGACCCCTCAGCTGCCTTTGACATGGTTGACCGTGACACTCTAATACAAATACTCTATGAAGCCTGCATAGAGGAGACTGCTCTCGACTGGACACATCCTACCTTCACAACAGAACTAATGCTATCCATACCCCTCCTTTCTCATCCAAACTGTACTTCACAAAAGCAGGGGCCCCTCAAGGCTCTATCATCTCACCCATTCTTTTCAACATTTATATGAAGTCATTACCGGCACTGATCAATGAATTTCATGTCACATGCTATAACTATACAGATGACACACAAATACTCCTTAAACTGGAAAGCCTCAAAGACATTGGACACTCACACATTTTAAGTAGTCTCAAAGCAGTGGATCAGTGGATGAAATGGAGCCATCTCAAATGAATGCTTCAAAAACAGAAATATTCACTTGGGGGGATTGTAAAAATTATGTCCCACTCGCCGCCTGGCCTGATGACCTGGGAACACCGCCTAAAGTACCAAAGGAAGTAAGAAACCTCAGGATTACCATGGACTCCAAGCTATCAATGAATGTCCAAGTGGACAAACTAGCAAGATCAAGTTTCGTTACTATAAAAACTCTGCAGCGCATCTTCTCCCGCCCGGTATTTCCACCCAAGGTCCAGGCTACTATTTCTCTTGTTTTGTCTAAATTCTATTACAGTAACAGACTCTACCACGGATCATTTTTACAACCATGAAAAGAGTACAAACGATTCAGAACTCTGCTGCTAGACTACTCTTACATATAAATCCCCTACATTTGCTACTGGTTGGCAGAAGATCCACATTCAGGCTGCTTTGTATCACCCATAAAGCGATACATGGAACGGGACCGCTCTCCATCAGGAATAAAATCACCAAATGCATTTAACAAAGGAATCTTTGCTCTAGATTGGCACCTCGCCACAAAATCCCATCATACAAGAACAAAATCATAAATAGAACATCCTTCTCTGTTCAAGCAGTCAAAATATAGAACTCTTTACCCCCAAACATAAGATCCGCGTACGACTACCGCCATACATGAACATAAAATACAGCATATCCCTCTATACATAAGCATTTATTTTGAACATAGATGTGTACCTACATATGTGTATTGCTTTGTGTAAAGGTGTATAACAAATATGTTTTTAAATAAATAGATATTCATTAGTTCTGCTTAACAAATGTACATAATACTTATGATTATATTATTCTAGGTGTAACATGTATATAAGTGACTGCATAAATAAATACATCTTTTATCATATCATAACTATTTATCTACAATTGATTAACTATTGAATTACATGGGTAAGTTGTTGCACAGTTGTTGTTTTCTTTTTCTTCCTTTTGTATTTGTTTCCATTCTACGTCAGGTGAGCATGTCGCAGCTGGATGCCAGAGGTGTGGATAAATGTCACAAACTAGTCAGGGATCGGGGATAAGGGTGCTGTGTTGGAAGGAACGTCAATGGCCTGGGAGACAAGATCAAGAGGGGGATGGTGAATCAGCTGGTCAGACGACACTCCCAGGATGTCGTATTATTGCAGGAGACACATCTTGTCTGTAATAGATGCATGGCCCTTCATAAAGGGGGATATAAATTTGTGGCTCATGCTGGGTTTACATCGGGGTCCAGAGGGTGTCGGTATTCTGACAAAGAATTCCTTCCCGTTGGTGATTCAGGCTTCATGGTCGGACCAAAGAGGCAGATATATCGGTGTCTCGGGGCAACTGGGGGGGAAAACAGTTACTTTTTTGTCAATTTATGTGCCACCTGGCCTTCAGTCGGACACTTTCAAAGACTTGAATGCCATGTTCTTGACATTGTCCTCGGGTCTCTTGCTGCTGGGAGGGGATTTCAAGGCTGTACTTGATGGGGGAATAGATAGGTATCTGGAGCAAACGCACAAACGATCTCTGAGGTGGCCCCCTGACTTCCTTGAAACGTTGGGACTGGTAGATATCTGGCGAGTTCTTAACCCGATGCAGAGACACTTTACTCATGTGTCCGCCGCACATAATAGCATGTCTAGGCTAGATTCCGTA
Source organism: Lissotriton helveticus (assembly GCF_964261635.1). NCBI lineage: Eukaryota > Metazoa > Chordata > Amphibia > Caudata > Salamandridae > Lissotriton > Lissotriton helveticus. The sequence goes on along the minus strand of NC_136061.1, from coordinate 2,118,754,769 downwards.
TTGATACCGGTGATCATGGCCGCCGCGATTAGGGAGGCACGATACCTAGGCAGGGGCATCTCAGATCATTCCCCAATGTGGTTGCAGATTGAGTGCGGACAACCGGCGGTTGGTAGAATTGCTCCGATTAGCGTGTGGCATTTGAAGGATCCGGCTACCAAAAAGGAAATACTTCGGGTTTCAGACCACTATTTTCGGGAGAACTTAGGTACGGTCTGTGAGAAGTTGGCCTGATATATGATGTTCACTAATTCTAGTGATCACCTTGTATCAGTCCAAACAACCCTTATGGTGATTGGTTGTAAAGTCAACCGTATAGACCAGCTATCCTAGTAGCGTGGACAAAAGCAGTCTTTTAGGCTAATCTCTTTTGGCATGTGAAGCCAGCTGTTTTACCATAGTATAACCCCTTGAATACCATATGAAAGGACACCACACAGGTTGTTATGAAAATAAACAGTCTATTTATTAATAACAACACCTCTGACCTCTTTATGAGATCAGAGGGCTAAGCACATGACAATACTAAAAAGGAAATACGAGTTCGCACAATATTTACACAAGTGCCTTAGGGGCACGACAAACCATATACTCAAAACAATGGAATGCGAGGAAGGAAAATACTGTAAGGAGATCCAGAGGCTGGAGGATCGCTGGGACTATGCTACAAACTAGGTAAGTAAGGAGCAGGAGGCCCACGAGACTCACGTGCAGAGTGGGAACTCTCACGCGGGATGCGTAACAACGTCTATGGATCTTACAGTTTAGAAAGTTACGGATTCCGGACGAACCCGGCTGGATGGAGGGAAAACAACAGTGGACCTGGACACTAGGATAGTGGACCCAGACTTCAGCACCTAGAAGCTTTAGTTACCTAACCCACAGGCTGCGGGTGCATAGGGTTGAAGTTGCGTCGGGTTTGCTGTTCATCCCGGTGATGCCTGAAACAAGAAGTTGCTGGCAGGCAGCCAGATGGAGGAGTCCGGTGGTTCCAAGGATGGAACTAAGAAGATGGAAGTCCTGAAAAGGAAGGGGACAGAGTCTTGGTCACTAGCCAGTGACGGTGCTGGAACCAGGAGGGAACCAGGAGCTGTCGCCGAGTTCAGGTGAAGGAGGGGTCGCTTCTCTCTGTAGCTGCGAGGACCAGGAGCTGCTCTTCACGACCAGGCTGGAGGCACGAGCTGTCCCACGTAGTCTGCTGCTGTTGGCGGTGTCGGATCGTCGATCTGGACAACAGGCCTTGGCTAATGCAAGCCACGCGGTGGAACAAAGATGGCGTCTGGTGCTGACCAGGGGGGTTCGGGGTGCTCCTCTTTTACAAGGAAGCAAGGGCCAGTCTGGGGGACCAGACTAGCAGAGTCGAATTCTTTGGGTCGTCGTCTCAGAGGTCACTAGCCAGCCGGCAAGTGACCAGACAACAGGACAAGCAGCAACCAGGCAAAAGGGCCCCACGCAGATCACGGGGATGCTGGGGGGCTGGTCTTTGGTGCAGGAGCTGCGTCGGTGTAGGGCTTCTCAAACCCTGATGCACTTACACGAGGGTCACTCGGGGGTCGTGCTGGAAGCGCTGTGCAGGTTTCTTCAAGATGGCCGTCTCGACGTTGCTCGTCGCACCCACGGGTCTCAGCTGTGCTGTGGATGTGGGTAGAGGTCAGAGAGGTCTGGAGGTCCAGGTCTTGTCGAGCTGGGTCGTCGGATTCCTGGGAGGAAGGACTTTGCAGCAAACTGCACAGAAGCTTGATGGTGCCTGCGAAGCAGGATGGTCACTCCCTGACCATAGGGGAGATTCTTCAGTCTTCTGATGATCAGGAGGTCGAAGGTCAAGAGTTCTTCGTGGAAGTTGTCAAGAGTAATCTAATCTGGAATGGGACCAGCTCCTACCTTTATTCAGCTAAAGGGGGCTGCACTACGACTAGGTCCCTCCCCTGGGTGGGACCAGGAAGGGGGGTGGTTACACCCCCTATCCTTTGTCCAGTTTCCCGCCAGAGCTGGGGCTGGAGTGCCCCAGCAACTGGTTGGAACCGGTGTATGCACAGGGCACCTTGTGTGCCCCAGGCATGTCTCATTCCTTTCAGCCTGAGCCTACCTAATACACAAAATCCTGTCTGGGGTGGTGCTAGCACCTCCCAAGGCAGGAAACCCTTTGTCTGAGCCTCCCTCGCTGGAAGGACTCCCAGCAGCAGGAGGTCAGACTTGTGTCTGTGGTGGCAGCATCCATTTTGTGATGCTGAGGCTTGAGTTAACTTTAACCGGGGTTTACAGTTACATACATGTCGTGTCCCTCTAGAAGGGTGGAATGCTAACCCCGTCGCCAGAATTGGCGAGGGGTTAGTATTCCAATTTGTATGACACCTTACTCGACATGTTTTGATAATGCTATGCCAAAGTTAGCATTTAACCGCGAGGATTATAATGCACTTAAGAGTATATGGTATAGCGTTATCATGGAACAGCTATTAGGACTTGGAACCGCAAGCTGCAAATGGGCTCAGCTCATGCCAGAGCACCATCTCACATAAATCCAAGCACTCTGCCTTCAGGATTGCTAAGGCCTGCCATAGGAGTGACTGATAGGAATATATGTATCCATTTTAGGGTTAGATATAGGAATACTGTATCTAAAGCAAAGGGTGTTTACACCACCTTGCCCCAGCTGTCGTGCAGCCAGTTGTGTCAGATTTGGGTGGCCAGCCAGGGGTGGCATAATACATGCTGCAGCCCCTGGTAGGCCCTGGGTACACCTATGCCCTGGATACCTAAGGTATACTGTACAGGGACTGATAAGGTGACCCAGTATCCAATTGGATATGTACCTAAGGTACATGGAGTCCATTTTAACAGAGGGAGCAGGAAGCCTGGGGTCCTGAATAGCAGGATCCCAGGCCAACTAAGTCAAAAACCAGCAAAACACCAGGCAAAAAGTTGGGGGTAACCATAGTCAGATATCCACCTTCCTACATAACCACCCCCCCCCCCCCAAACAAAAGGAGATAAGGCTATCCTTGACCAGGTAAGCCTATATCGCCTGAGTGGCCATATGAGGAGGTGCATGCACTGGCATGGTTACCCCTTATCTCATGGTCCACTAAGCAATCCCTCACCCTAAGGGTATCTGAGGGTCTCCACCATAGGGAATCTCTACCTGTGGTGTGTTTTGGTAAAGAAAAAGGCTGGTGCTGATATGGAGTACTGAAGTGAGGCTCCACTAATTTTGGGCTCAGCTTCCTCCAATCACTACCCACCATGCATGCCTTTCTTTCCAGGACTGAGTTGCTGTATGCTCTCAGGGTCAACCTCTGGCTACCTAAAGCTGGAGGCTGGGTCCCTCTGTTTGGCTTACTGGAGGGACAGGTCAGGTTTGGGGCACTTAGGTCCCAGGTTTGGCTGTCCCCAACAGTGCCCATCTGTGGGAGGTCCCTAACTAATTTTAAGGGGGATCCCTCAGGAGTTTGTTTTATTTTCACTTGGCTAGGACTACTAGCTTCAGTGCCCTTAATCTGCTGATTGGGGAGTTCTTTTGGACAGGGGGCCCTTTGGGGTCCACCACTGGCCTCCCTGTCCTCTACAGCCCTGGGCTGACTGAGGCAGGGTAGAAAGGGGCAGGTTACCTGCTCCAGACTGGGTCCCACCTTGGAAGGGTCCACTGACATCAGGGGCTCTGCCAGGCTAGGCCTGACTACCTCTGGGGCAGTTTCTTCACAAGGGGTAAGATCAGTTCCCTGAGGAGGCTGATCCTCTCCTAAAGTCTGGGAGGAGGGAGATTTCTCTTCCTCCTCAATGCTCTCTGTTTGAGTGGAGTGATCCATAGTTTCAGGCTTCACAACACTATTATCAGTCTGAGTTTGGGCTGTGGCCATCACAACCCCACCAACCTTTTCAGGAGGGGACTAAGTTTGGGTATGGGCTGTTACCATCACAGCCCTGCTAACCTTTTCAGGGAAGGAATCTATTTGGGATTGGGCTGAGCCTGGCACAGCCCTCCTAACCTGTTCAGGATTATTTACCATTTTAGAATGGGATTCTTGTTCTATCTCAGCCCAGGCTGAGATCTCTAAATCATTCCCCAGTAGGCAATCTACAGGCAAGTTTGATGACACTGCCACTCTCTTGGGGCCAGTGACACCTCCCCAGCTGAGACTTACCACTGCCATGGGATGATTTTTCTGCACTCCATCAATGTTTGTCACCTGGTATGTGGCACCAGGTATAAGTTGCCTTGAGGGGACTAGGCTTTCAGTCACCATGGTGATGCTAGCCCCTGTATCTCTATAGGCCTCAACTTTCAGACCATTGATGAGGGGCTCCTGTCTGTACTTGTCCAAAGTGTTGGGACAATCAGTGAAGTTGGCAAACCCCATGCCAGTCTCACAGACAAGAGTATCTGAGTTAGGGGACCTGGTTAGGCCAGAGTCCCCAGGAACTCCCAAAGTGAATCCACCCAAATTCTTGGGGGCACTCCCACCACCTGGGGGATTACTACTAGTAGTAACAGGAGGCTTAGAAGTGTTACTTGGGGGTAGGTTTTCCTTATTGTTGTTGGCCCTTGGGCAACTGCTGTCAGTTTTCAAATGGCCTACCTGTTTGCAGGTATAGCAATAAGGTTTCTTCTGGGTATTGGAAGGATTCTGGGACCCACCCCCCTCAGAGGATTTTTGGGGCCCTGATGTGGTTTGATCTGTAGATTTATTCCCACCCTTCTCTTGGGGCTTGGTTGATTCCTTCTTTTGGTCACCACCTTGGTTCTTAGGCCTAATCCTGGTTCTGAGCCATTTGTCTGCCCTCTTACCCAATTCTTGTGAAGAGGTCAGATCAGAGTCTACCAGGTGCTGGTGTAATAACTGGTTCTGACAATTATTTAAGACTTGCTCTCTCATAATTAGATTTTACAATCCTTTGTAATCAGTAACCTTACTTCCCAGTAACCAGCCTTCAAAAACCTTAGTGGCACAATCAACAAAGTCAGCCCAATCCTGAGACTGAATTTTCTGGGTGTCTCCGAACAGCAACCTGTACTGTTCAGTTGTTAAGCCAAACCCATCAATCAGTGTATTCTTCAGGACTTGGTAATTGTTAGCATCCTCAGCTCTAGTAGTGAGGAGCTTATCTCTACCTTTACCTTCAAAGGAGAGCCACAATATAGCTGCCCACTGACTCTGGGGGATGCACTGGACAGTGCAGGCCCTCTACAAAGCAGTCATCCATTTGTGGATGTCATCCCCTTGTTTAAAGGGGGGCACTATTTTACTCAGGTGTCTGGTATCAGAACTCCTGTCTTTATCCTTAGGGATATTGCTGCCACCAGTGGGGACTACCCCACTTAACTGTTGCTCCCTAGCAAAGGCAAGCTTCTCCTTGGCAAGGGCAAGTTATTCCCTTTGAATCCTCAGATTAGCCTGTTTCATCCTTGCTTCATGTTCTCTTCTCTGAGGGGAAGTCATTCTCCTCTGGGGAGAAGTCATTCTCCTCTGAGCAGAGGCATGAGAGTGCACAGATCTATTGGAGTCCCTAGAATGAGACCTATCTCTGCTAACTCCAAAGTTAGACCTGCTTAGGGTCAGTACTGGGGGTCCCCCAGATCCTTCCCTATGTAGGTCTAAGTTGGCCCTAGTAAGTCTGCTGACTAGCTCAGGACCATTGTCTGCCTCATCCCCAGAAATAACATCTTCATCCTCTTCCTCCTCTACTTCCTCAGTTTCAGGGAGGTCAGGATCACCAAGGGTACCTTCTAAGGCTGGCATGCTCCCATCTGTATGAGTAGCTTTTCTAGCATCATAAGTCTCTAAGAGACCTAACAGAAAAGGAGTGGTAGGGTTAGAACCCTGTTTTAGTTTCCTGGAGGTACACAATTGTCTCATCTCCTGGAAGCTAAGGGCTGCATATCTGGAAGTGACCGGTGGAGGGTCCACAACCACAAGGGGAGTCTCTGAAGACTCTCCATGGGTAGACATGCTTCTAGTGTGGTGTAAGTGATGCACCTACCTACACTATGGGTTTACCTACTGATCCCTTGCTAGAGCTGTAGTCAGGGTGTGCTAAGCCCTGTTACACTACAACAGCTGGTTCAGTAGAACTCAAAGTATTTCTAAGCTTGTTATATGTACCTAGGTACCTATGTGATTTTTCAAATGATATTTTCAAGATTATACGTGGTAAAACAACAGCAAGCTCAAATCCCAACCGCTGCACACCAATGTGAGAAGTTGGCCTGATATATGATGTTCACTAATTCCAGTGATCAACTTGTATCAGTCCAAACAACCCTTATGGTGATTGGTTGTAAAGTCAACCGTATAGACCAGCTATCCTAGTAGCGTGGACAAAAGCAGTCTTTTAGGCTAATCTCTTTTGGCATGTGAAGCCAGCTGTTTTACCATAGTATAACCCCTTGAATACCAAATGAAAGGACACCACACAGGTTGTTATGAAAATAAACAGTCTATTTATTAATAACAACACCTCTGAACTCTTTATGAGATCAGAGGGCTAAGCACATGACAATACTAAAAAGGAAATACGAGTTCGCACAATATTTACACAAGTGCCTTAGGGGCACGACAAACCATATACTCAAAACAATGGAATGCGAGGAAGGAAAATACTGTAAGGAGATCCAGAGGCTGGAGGATCGCTGGGACTATGCTACAAACTAGGTAAGTAAGGAGCAGGAGGCCCACGGGACTCACGTGCAGAGTGGGAACTCTCACGCGGGATGCGTAACAACGTCTATGGATCTTACAGTTTAGAAAGTTACGGATTCCGGACGAACCCGGCTGGATGGAGGGAAAACAACAGTGGACCTGGACACTAGGATAGTGGACCCAGACTTCAGCACCTAGAAGCTTTAGTTACCTAACCCACAGGCTGCGGGTGCATAGGGTTGAAGTTGCGTCGGGTTTGCTGTTGATCCCGGTGATGCCTGAAACAAGAAGTTGCTGGCAGGCAGCCAGATGGAGGAGTCCGGTGGTGCCAAGGATGGAACTAAGAAGATGGAAGTCCTGAAAAGGAAGGGGACAGAGTCTTGGTCACTAGCCAGTGACGGTGCTGGAACCAGGAGGGAACCAGGAGCTGTCGCCGAGTTCAGGTGAAGGAGGGGTCGCTTCTCTCTGTAGCTGCGAGGACCAGGAGCTGCTCTTCACGACCAGGCTGGAGGCACGAGCTGTCCCACGTAGTCTGCTGCTGTTGACGGTGTCGGATCGTCGATCTGGACAACAGGCCTTGGCTAATGCAAGCCACGCGGTGGAACAAAGATGGCGTCTGGTGCGGACCAGGAGGGTCCGGGGTGCTCCTCTTTTACAAGGAAGAAAGGGCCAGTCTGAGGGACCAGACTAGCAGAGTCGAATTCTTTGGGTCGTCGTCTCAGAGGTCACTAGCCAGCCGGCAAGTGACCAGACAACAGGACAAGCAGCAACCAGGCAAAAGGGCCCCACGCAGATCACGGGGATGCTGGGGGGCTGGTCTTTGGTGCAGGAGCTGCGTCGGTGTAGGGCTTCTCAAACCCTGATGCACTTACACGAGGGTCACTCGGGGGTCGTGCTGGAAGCGCTGTGCAGGTTTCTTCAAGATGGCCGTCTCCACGTTGCTCGTCGCACCCACGGGTCTCAGCTGTGCTGTGGATGTGGGTAGAGGTCAGAGAGGTCTGGAGGTCCGGGTCTTGTCGAGCTGGGTCGTCGGATTCCTGGGAGGAAGGACTTTGCAGCAAACTGCACAGAAGCTTGATGGTGCCTGCGAAGCAGGATGGTCACTCCCTGACCATAGGGGAGATTCTTCAGTCTTCTGATGATCAGGAGGTCGAAGGTCAAGAGTTCTTCGTGGAAGTTGTCAAGAGTAATCTAATCTGGAATGGGACCAGCTCCTACCTTTATTCAGCTAAAGGGGGCTGCACTACGACTAGGTCCCTCCCCTGGGTGGGACCAGGAAGGGGGGTGGTTACACCCCCTATCCTTTGTCCAGTTTCCCGCCAGAGCTGGGGCTGGAGTGCCCCAGCAACTGGTTGGAACCGGTGTATGCACAGGGCACCTTGTGTGCCCCAGGCATGTCTCATTCCTTTCAGCCTGAGCCTACCTAATACACAAAATCCTGTCTGGGGTGGTGCTAGCACCTCCCAAGGCAGGAAACCCTTTGTCTGAGCCTCCCTCGCTGGAAGGACTCCCAGCAGCAGGAGGTCAGACTTGTGTCTGTGGTGGCAGCATCCATTTTGTGATGCTGAGGCTTGAGTTAACTTTAACCGGGGTTTACAGTTACATACATGTCGTGTCCCTCTAGAAGGGTGGAATGCTAACCCCGGCACCAGAATTGGCGAGGGGTTAGTATTCCAATTCGTATGACACCTTACTCGACATGTTTTGATAATGCCAAAGTTAGCATTTAACCGCGAGGATTATAATGCACTTAAGAGTATATGGTATAGCGTTATCATGGAACAGCTATTAGGACTTGGTTCCGCAAGCTGCAAATGGGCTCAGCTCATGCCAGAGCACCATCTCACATAAATCCAAGCACTCTGCCTTCAGGATTGCTAAGGCCTGCCATACGAGTGACTGATAGGAATATATGTGTCCATTTTAGGGTTAGATATAGGAATACTGTATCTAAAGCAAAGGGTGTTTACACCACCTTGCCCCAGCTGTCGTGCAGCCAGTTGTGTCAGATTTGGGTGGCCAGCCAGGGGTGGCATAATACATGCTGCAGGCCCTGGGTACACCTATGCCCTGGATACCTAAGGTATACTGTACAGGGACTGATAAGGTGACCCAGTATCCAATTGGATATGTACCTAAGGTACATGGAGTCCATTTTAACAGAGGGAGCAGGAAGCCTGGGGTCCTGAATAGCAGGATCCCAGGCCAACTAAGTCAAAAACCAGCAAAACACCAGGCAAAAAGTTGGGGGTAACCATAGTCAGATATCCACCTTCCTACACGGTCGATTCAGCGCAGTCTTTGTGGGAGGCGTATAAAGTTGTATTGAGGGGGGAGGTCCTCTGATTGGTGGCGGCCAAGAAGAAGAAAAGTCAGGCGGAGCTGCTCAGGTTAGAGTCCGATGTGATAAAGTTAGAGGAATGGGCGGCTGAACCGGCCGCTCCGGTGGACCTTCAGCTATTGAAGTTAAAGCAGGATGAATATAAGGGCCTCGCCAGGGAGAGAGCGACTATCCAGAACGATGTAATACAGGGTCGAATATATGAACAAGGGGATAAGTCTGGTAAGTCGATTGGTTCGTTGGAGCGTGGGGAGTGGGCATCTAGGCTGGTGCCGGAGCTGGAGGGGTCAGGATCCGACAGAATCACAGAGCCGCAGGCAGTGGCAGATAGATTTTCTGAGTATTTTAAAGAGGTGTACACTACGGTTGGTAGTCATACGGAGGCAGAGAATGGCAAAATGATCAAGGATATTTGCATGCCAAGCCTATCGGTGGATCATAGGTAATATTTGGACTCTGCTTTTAATGACGATGAAGTCGCGCAGGCGATTAGAGGTGTAAAGTCCGGGAAGGCAACGGGCCCTAATGGGATACCAATAGAATTATACAAATTGAATGCCCATAAGGTCGCTCCGCATATCCGGGCTATGTTACTGGAAAGTAGGGAAGAGGGTCAGCTACCATACAATCAGCGGGAAGCAAATATTGTGGACATTCATAAAGCTGGTAAGCCTAAGACGTCACCTTCCTCGTATAGGCCAATCTCGCTCCTCAATGCCGAGCGTAAGATCTTGGCGAAATTGCTTACCACCAGACGGGTCAAGGTCATCTCGACCTTGATACACCCCAATCAATCCGGCTTCATGCCGCGTCGGAGCACAGCCCTGAATCTGCGAATGCTACACGGGATTCTGGGCGGTTCCCAAAAGATACTGGAACTGGCAGTACCCATCTCCTTGGACGCCACTATGGCATTTGACAGAGTTGAGTGGGCCTACTTGTTTGCGGATTTGGTTAAGTTGGGCTTTGGTCCGGAGTATAGTGGCTGGATTCAATTGTTGTACTCTGCCCCCTTGGCCAGAGTGGTAGTAAATAATTGCAAGTTAGCTGACTTCACACTGGGGAGGGGCACGAGGCAGGGATGCCCACTGTCTCCACTTCTTTTTGCTTTGGCACTGGAGCCCTTGGCGGCATGGGTCAGATGGGATCAGTCTATATGTGGCTTGCGGTGGACGCCAGAGTGGGAGGATATAATTTCGCTCTATGCGGATGATATCCTGCTGTACCTCACCAACCCTAGGGCGTCCTTGATTAATTTTCTGGATGTTCTCGCAATATTTGGTAGATACTCCGGATTTGCCATAATTTGGTCTAAGTCGGTATTGTTCGTTATATCGGGACAACTGCCTGAGATCCCGCAGTCGTGCCCTATAAGGATTGAGCCGATCGGTTTCAAATATTTAGGGATATACATAACCCTTGACCCAAAGTTGAGGTACGCTAACAATCTGAGACCCCCCTTGGGTCGGTTCAAGAATGATGTGGTGCACTGAAAAGCTCTCCCGCTATCGTTGCTTGGGAGGGCGGTGTTATTCAAGAGGATGGCTTTGCTGAGATTCTTATACGTACACCAAAGCACGATGGACCCGGTGCCGATATCCTATTTTAAAGAGATTGAGACACTTCAACGGCAGCTCCTCTGGGAAGGTAGACCCCGGATAGCTTTTGTTAAATTAACCCTGCCGTGGTATGATGGAGGCATCGGGCTCTCGGATTTGAAGAAGTATTACTGGGCCGCACACCTCGCGGCTGTGAACCATATTGTCTGTGGTCCCCATGGGGACCCAGGCTATGCTATGGATCGCGGGCAGGCGCTGGGTAGGGACATCATTAGAGCTTTGTATGACAGAACCAGTAGGTTCTCACTGGCAGGCCTGACAGCACACGCCGTGCAGGTTTGGTATGTGGCTACCAGAAGCTTAGGGTGGGAGGGAAGGTTGACGTTGGCCACCCTGCTGTTCTGTTCTTAGAAGCTCGGGAACTTGTGGAAATCTAAAGGATTTTATAAGTGGGACCTTATTGGGATCAGCCAGATTAAGGATGTGTGGGGAGGTGATGGAGTGTAAACATTCGACTTTCTCAAACGACAATACAGTTTGAACGATAATGAACATTTTCGATTTCGACAGATTAGACATGCCCTTCTCGCCCACATACCTGATGACGCATTGCTGCCGGAGGCTTCTCCTCTCGAAGACTGAGTGTTGGATGGCCACATCCCAGAAAGGACCATCTCCTTAATATATATAAAGCTTGTTAATAATATGGAAAACCCGCTGGGACGTATTAGAACATTGTGGGTGGCAGATGGTTTGGAACTGGATGATGAAGATTGGGTGGAGGCAGTTTCCTCCCCTAAAGTGGTTGCAGTTCAGATGCGGCTCAGATTAGTGCAGCTAAACATCTTACACAGGGCATACATTACTGGGCCCCGATTAGTACACATGAGAAGGGCGGCGAGTGGTGAAGGTAGGAGAGGTTATGGAGAACTTGGCACTTTCATGCATATCCTCTGGCACTGTGTGGAGGTGCAGAAATTCTGGATAAAGATACATGATGAGATGAAAGAAGTATTGGGGGAGGAGATAAGGCCGAGGCCCGGAGATGTATATTGAATGTATGGGAGCCCACGGATCTGAACGTGTGTCTGAAACAATGGGTGACGTTGGCATGTATAGTGGCGAAACGAAATATTGCTCATTTGTGGGGAGCTTGCCAGTCGCCCGACCGACCAAGTGGGCGGAAGACTTAGTTTGGTGTATGTTCAGGGAAAGGGCAGTATATGTGGCTAGAGTTTGCCCGAAGAGATGGGGGAAGATTTGGGGGGCATGGAATAGCTATCGGGGTGAGATATGTACACCACCGTTGTTGCAGGTGGATGCAGCAGCGCAGGACTCCCCGTGATCCCAAATTTTATATATGGTGCTACGTGATTCTGTATTAACGACAAATTGACCCTCACAGAGATGACAGCTGTGATTTCACCTGATGTTATTATTTTCTTTTGATTACTTTTCAATAAAAATAATTTTTTTAAAACTATTGAATTACAAGGGAAAAAAAAGTAATAAAAAGAAATGTACTTTAAATACAGCAACACTTGAAAGTCTGAGTTTCTTAAATACAACTTAAATCTACATATATTACCTTCCTTATACATCTATACCTTCCATGCACTTATGTATTTTTATATTTATTACTTTTCCTACTAATTCAACATCTCCAATGCACTACCCTATATCTCTCGCAATAGATCATCTACCTCCACTCTCCCGCTGATCCCAAAACCGATTCTACTACTATGATACCCAAAATAACCCTTTCTAGTCTCTCACCTGTTTCTCACCTATACCTCTCAAAATATCCTCCACCTTCACTCTCTCACTCAGCCCAAACCCCAATTAACTACTACGATCCCCCAAAATAACCCTTTCTAGACTCTTTCCTCCTTTACCCCCCTCCTTGCATCATCGCATACCTCTTTTACTATTCACATCTCCCAAACAAGCTTTTCTAAACACTTCCCTCTGACTCTTACCCCCTCCACCTCCCGTTTGCTCATCCCAAGCCTCCTCCTATAGCTATGCACTACAAAAAAAAAATCTAAATTCTTTCCTTCACTATATTTTTCAAACCAAATAACAGACTAACATGTCCACTACTCAAATTAATTTCATATTTCCCTATACTAATTCCCCACTAATTCTGTTTGGGTTCCGGAGTAGCATGCTACCCTCCGAAAAGCACTTCAACACCTTATAAGGGGTAGCAAGCGCTGTATAAATATAAATGCAAACCCTTCCCTTTTCTGTCCCGCCATTATCCTTTTTCAATCCAAATAAGAGACTAACATGTTCACCGCTTAAATTAATTTCATATTTCCCTATAATAATTCACCATTAATCCTTTTTGGGTTCCGGAGTAGCGTGCTACCCACTGAAAAGCACTTCAACGCCTCATCAGGTGTAGCAAGCACTATTTAAATACAAACCCCTTCGTCTTCTAATCCCTCCGCTATTCTTTTCAATCCAAGTACCAGACTAACATGTCCATCACTCAAATTCATTTCATATTTCGTTATACCAATTCACTACTAATTCCCGAAAAAGCGCTTAGACGCCTCGCCTGGGGTAGTGAGCACTATAAAAAAGCAATTACAATTAGAATTTGAGAGGTAATCGCCATCATTGTGGGTAACTGGGGGAACTGAATTGCACAATTGAAAATGTTTTCAATTTGAATGCCATAGAAATGACAGTAGAAATAGTAATTACCTGTGCTACCTCGTCATATTTGTATTTTAAAAAACATTACTGCTTTCAAACATACAGAATTGCAAAGCATTTCAATGTGCCTACCAGCACTCTGATCCTGTACTGTAACACATGCCCTAGGGCACGAAAAGGTCCGATCAGAGGGCGGGGTACTGAACATAGAGGTGCTATTTTGGAAGGCAGCACCTTAGTGTTTCAGGCCCCAGCAGGGGCGGCTCCTCCATTAGGGCGGAGGAGCGTTGCCTCACTGCTTTCGCGCAGTGCGAGAAGCAGAAACATAAAATGGTAAAACTAGCATTTTATGTTTCTGCTTCTCGCACTGCGAGAAAGCAGAACGGTTTGGTTGGGGGCAGGCGAGTAGGAGGATCTGCTTGAGGGCAGGGGAGGAGTGTCTTGCCCAATGCTGCAGGCCCTGACCGTTTGGTCGGCCCTCTGGGCCGACCAAACCAGTCATGCACACTCTCCCTTTTCTCCATGTAGGCTACCTACATGAAGAAAATGGCCTCCCCATAGACGTCTGGCTGGTCGGTTACCCCACCAATCACAACAATGCTATTGCAGTGTTGTGATTGGCTAAGGGGAGGGGAGGGAGGCTGCCTGCCTCTTGTTTCGTGGGACCCGGGCAGAGGCGTAGATGGTGTGGGACCCAGGAAGGCAAGTTTATTTTAGTTTTTAAATTAACCCCCCGCGAGTGACAAATACCACCTGCGAGTCATGCCGGTCGCTACTGGGCCCCAGAGTAACTTTTAGAATAAAAGCATGGCTGCAGCAATATAAATAGTAAATACCTGTGCTGCCTCGTCATATTTGTATTTTAAAAAACATTACTCCTTTCAAACATACAGAACTGCAAAGAGTTTTAAACTGTCTACCAGCACTCTGATCCTGTGCTGTATCACGTGCTCTGTGGCACGGTGAGGTAAGAGCAGAGGGTGGGGAACTGAACACAGAGGTGCATTTTGGAAGGCAGTGCTCTAGTGTTTCAGGTGCCAGAGTAACTTTTAGCTGGCGCGCTGAAGATGCTAACCCATCCGAGTCCCAACCGCAACCAATGCCAGACACCATACTGGCAGTAGTTTAGAGGTAAGATCCCTAAGCACCTACACCTCGACAGAGATATTCAATCTGAGACCCCGGAGTAAGCGTTGTAACAACCCTGGGCTTATAGACTGCAAGGATCTGGTCTGCTGATGCTCTTGTAAGATGCTGCTCCACCCTCTAAACCAAGGAGTCAAGCACCTCCCTATGTCTATGTACTCAACTGAGCACACTTTCTGATGGTAAAATGTTAAAAAATCCAGGACAACCTTGCAAAAATGCAAGACCATGTGCCCTTGAGTGATGTATGGTATTTAATGCCCCTGGCTCAAGATGAACTGATGCAGTTTGCCCCTCAAACGTTCGAAGACCAGGAAAGTTTCTTCACCAAAAGTAAATCGGGTTCACCCTTGGATCCTCTCCCCCACAGGTTATCGGCTTATAGGGGATAGCCTATGTCCTATTTTTCATGATTGTTTTACTACTTCCTGTGTTCAGGGATTGTACACTCCTCTTGGAAAAAGGCACACATTATCCCCCTTTTTAAAAACTAAATGCAGATCCTAAAATTCTCTGGAATTTTAGACCCATCTCCCTCCTCCCCAGGGTCTCAATGATCTTCGAAAAACTCGTTAACACTTAGTTAATACTATTCCTGGAAACCTGCAATCTCCTACACCCATCTTAATCAGGTTTTAGGGCTCTACAGAGCACGGAGACAGCACTCATGGGAATTACAGACTCCATCAAATTCACGCTGAATGCAGGCAAAAATGCATCAAAAATATTATTAGACCTCTCAGAGGCATTTGACAGGATCTCACATGAGATGCTAGGGACATTTCTCAAATTCCTGCGATGGGAAGTCCAGAAAACAGTGGTACAGGCATTGATCCTTTCTAGGCTGGACTATGTCAACATCTAGTACCTAGGAATCCCAGATTATCTTATTCAGAGATTACAAAAGGTACAAAACATGGCAGTCTGCCTCCTGTTCAATCTTCCCAGGCACTCCTTGATCTCCCAGTACCGCAGCCACTTACACTGGCTACCAGTGAAGAAAAGGGTCATTTTTAAAGCACTGACAGGTCCGAAATACCTACTTGACAGATTGACACATTGACCCTAAACTGCCCTAAAAGATCCTTTGGGTCACAGTCGGTCCGTCTGCTGACCTTTCCCTTCACTAAATTAAAGAAATGAGAGAGCTCTGCTTTCTCGGTGTTGGCAGACAAATATTGGAATGAGTTCTCCTTTCCCCTCGGATTAATGCCGGAAAAAAAGCCATTCTGCAAATAACTGAAAGCTCACTTGTTCAAGGGATAAGGTGGTTTTGACCCTTCCAATAGCTACATGCACTGGAACACACTTGTAGTTGCTGAACGCTCTACAAATCTCATCATTCATATGTCTTAATAATGAAATTTCTGTGTTGCCCCTAATGTACCTAGTTGATGCTAGTGGCGAGTATCTTGTTTGCACCTGTTTGGACCATTGCTGCTGGTGTTAGTTGGATTGATCTACATCACTCTGTTCCCATGTGGAAACTAGAAAGCCTGTGTTCAAAACTGAACAACAAGGTTTGATCTAAACAAAATTCAAAGAAAACCAGGGTACTACAGTGAGGCTACTGATAGAATGGGAGGCTCTTAAAGTCATCATTAGAGGACATTGCATGGCAGCAGAGGTGGGCATACAGGCAGTTTGAGTACAGCTATTATAAAGCAGGAACAGTTCTTTGATAAGACAGGAGTAAATGCCCTCAGGGACCGTAACACTGATCTCTGCCTTCGGGAGGAGAAAAGAGGCTATTTGTTCTGGTAGAAAGCCTTAGGGGCTTTGACTATAAATAATACATAACTAACATACATGGTGAATGGGATATTGCGGACAGATTAGTGGCCTGACTGGTCACCTATTTTAGGTATCTGGAATAACAGGGATGAGCTGGTGGATACACAGATAGAAATATACAACATCTTTAATACTTATTATGACAATTTATATACAGCAAGGGACACAAAGGACCACACTGACCTCCAGGCTTACCTTAATGTGCCAAATCTAAAGACAATTCCACCTGGGGATGCTGAGCAGTTAGGAGCATCATTACAGTAACAGGACGTACAGGCTGCAATTAAGCAGCTGGTGAAAGGAAGGTCTATGGTACTAACAGACTTCTAATTGAGTTTACACTGATTTGCGGATACCTTGATGCCCTGGCTCTTCAGCCTATATAATGAAGGCAGAGAGGAGAGAGTCTAATCCCTTCATTGTGGAATGCTGTCATAGTTCCTGTAGGAAAGTGCCCCTTTTTGACATGGTCACCCCCACTTTTTGCAGGTATCTGATGCAATTTGACAGAAGTGCACTGGGTTCCTGCTTTCCAGGTCCCCAGTGCCATATCTCTCACTAACACTGTACTTTCCCCCAATTTGCAATACATTTAACACAACCTGTAACTCCCTAGTAAATGGTACCCCTGGTACTTAGTGCAATGAGGCTAAAGAGGATCCTGAAGGGATAGCATGTATTCTGCCACCCTAAGGGATCCTTCAGCACCAACATAGAGGTGCCTCCTGATAACCTATTATCTACCAACATGCAAACTGCCACTGCAGGCTGCATGCCATGGTGAAGAGAAAAGTGAAGACACAACCTGGCAAACCCCCTATGTGCCATACCTACAGACACTTCATGCAGCATAGGTAAGTCACCCATACAGCAGCATTTACAGTACTAGGCAGGGTGCACTATCTTACATTTAAGGACATATCTGCATGAGCAGATATGCCCCTCTGATGTCCAAGTTGATTGTTAGGTGTTACAAATGAACGGAAAAGCCATTTTCAGAACATGTGCGGGACACTGGTATTTACGAGTTCCCCAGCTACAGGTTTTCTTCACTGAAACTAGAGATGTTCGGTATCAAACACCTCTTATTAATAAACCCACACTGATTCCAGTGATGGGTTTATACATGCACCCAGAGGGCAACTTAGAGGCGCCTCCTAAAAACCTATTGTCTACCAACATGCAAACTGCCACTGCAGGCTGCATGCCATGGTGAAGAGAAAAGTGAAGACATAACATGGCAAACCTCCTTTGTACCATACCTACAGACACTGCATGCAGCATAGGTAAGTCACCCATACAGCAGCCCTTACAGTACTAGGCAGGGTGCACTATCTTACATTTAAGGACATATCTGCATGAGCAGGTATGCCCCTCTGATGTCCAAGTTGATTCTTAGATTTTACAAATGAACGGAGAAGCCATTTTCAGAACATGTGCTGGACACTGGTATTTACGAGTTCCCCAGCTACAGGTTTTCTTCACTGAAACTAGAGATGTTCGGTATCAAAAACCTCTTATTAATAAACCCTCACTGATTCCAGTGATGGGTTTATTAATACATGCACTCAGAGGGCAACTTAGAGGGGCCTCCTGAAAACCTATTGTCTACTAACTGCTGGCTGACTGTTGTAGACCAGCCTGTCATCACAGACAGGTTTCTGAGCCCGGCGCAGAAACAATGCCTGCCTCTGTCAAAGGTGTTGTCAACTCCTCCAACCAGGATGGCTAAATGATCAACATATCAAAGCAGGAGGTTGCAAAGGCCTTTGCCGCCTTTGATGTGTGACCCAAGGCTTCCCCAGGCAGGAGAAATACCACCCATTTGGCGCCAGGACAGCTGGGAAAATAAGCTAGTCAGGAGGCGTGTTCCCCTCTCAGGCTAGTGCCACCCCTAAGGTAGGCTAACTGTGTACTCTACTTTTGACATTCCACCAATTTAGTTTTGGCGGAATTAGGCTCTCTGTGCCAGCCTTATGCCCACTTCCCACAGGAAGTGGTCATATAGAGTGTGTCGACACCCTATAAGAAAGTAGCCCATTGGCTACTACGTGTCACTCCCCTAAATTGAGTATTTAGGTGGCACCCCTGGCACCAGGAACTTAGATTTGACAGATCAAGAAGAAGAGAACAAAGAAGGGGGAGCCCACTCCAAGATGGCTGCACTGTAGTGCGGCTCCGCAGGCCGAGGTCTTCAATCCATACAAAATCCTGCATTCTGGCTGCAACCAACGTCTCCCCAAAAAGATGTGTAGGTGAAGGTGTAGATGGTGGCGGCGGCCACCGCCACCACCACCGCCGCCGCCGCCACCGCCACCTGATACTGAGAGCTGCTGCGGTGGGTCGCGCGCGACAAGATGTAGGACGACTCACTGGGCGCTCAGCGATTGTATAAATCTGTGGAGGGTGTAGTATATGGCCTTTTGGCAAGTCTTGTACTTATTTAATTATATTTTTAGAATGTAGAGTTCCTCTAACACTCTGTATTCCATGTCATTGGCATATACGACTGTATTAGAATGTTGTATAACATTCATGCTAGACCCGACCTTCCTTTCTGTTGGTACATGTTAAGCTGCCAATAAAGGCTTACTTATTTAAGCCATACTTCTGCTTCATCGATGTTACTACATCGTTTTGGCGACGAGGATGGCATTTACCGATCTACTGAATGGCATTATACTGAAGACATAGAAGCCGTTTTCTTTATTTTTACCACTTCAAAGCTAGCTCGCCACCGAAGGCCGAATAATCTGTTTACTCATTCAAGCAACAATACTTTGCCGGTCACCTGTAGTGAGTTTGTGGTCTATTCACATTCCAGTGTTGTTTCATCAACAACCTTGAGGGTGTCGTTCCACAACCGATCTTCGTTTTACAACGGATCTACAACTCTCTACCTAGTGAGTACTTGTACCTATCGACTCTCACATTCCACTTACTTAGTATATGGTTTGTCGTGCCCCTAGGGCACCATTGTAATTTTGTGCGACTTGTAGTATTTTTCGTAAGAGATTGTCATGTGCTTAGCCCTCTGACCTCAAAGAGTTCAGAGGTGTTGTTATTAATAAATATACTGTTTATTTTCATAACAACCTGTGTGGTGTCCTTTCACTTGGTATTCAAGGGGTTATATTGTGGTAAAACAGCTGGCTTCACATGCCAAAAGAGTTTAGCCTAAGACTGCTTTGTCCATGCTACCATTAGGATAGCTGGTCTATAAGGTTGACTTACAACCAATCACCATAAGGGTTGTTTGGACTGATACAAGGTGGTCACTAGAACTAGTGAACATCATATATCAGGCCAACTTCTCACATTGGTGTGCAGCGGTTGGGATTTGAGCTTGCTGTTGTTTTTACCACATATAATCTTGAAATATCATTTGAAAGATCACATAAGGTACCTAGGTACATATAACAAGCTTAGAAATATTCTGAGTTCTACTGAACCAGCTGTTGTAGTAGAAAGGGCCTAGCACACCCTGACTACAACTCTTAGCAAGAGATCAGTAGGAAACCCCATAGTGTAGGTAGGTGCATTACTTACACCTCACTAGAAGCATGTCTACCCATGGAGAGTCTTCAGAGACTCCCCAAGTGGTTAGTGACCCTCCACAGGTCCTTTCCAGATATGCAGCTCTCAGTTTCCAGGAGATGAGACAATTGTGTACCTCCAGGAAATTGAAACAGGGTTCTAACCCTACCACTCCTTTTCTGTTAGGTCTCTTAGAGACATATGATGCAAGAAAGGCTTCTAACACAGAAGGGAGCATGCCCAAACTCAGACTGATAATAGTGTTGTGAAGCCTGAAACTATGGATCACTCCACTCAAACAGAGAGCATTGAGGAAGAAGAGAAATCTCCCTCCCACCAGACATTAGGAAATGATCAGCCTCCTCAGGGAACTGATCTTACCCCTTGTGAAGAAACTGCCCCAGAGGTAGTCAGGCCTAGCCTGGCAGAACCCCTGATATCAGTGGACCCTTCCAAGGTGCGACCCAGTCTGGAGCAGGTAACCTGCCCCTCTCTACCCTGCCCCAGTCAGCCCAGGGCTGTAGAGGTCAGGGAGGCCAGTGGTGGACCTCAAAGGGCCCCCTGTCCAAAAGAACTCCCCAATCAGCAGATTAAGGGCACTGAAGCTAGTAGTCCTAGCCAAGTGAAAATAAAACAAACTCCTGAGGGATCCCCCTTAAAATTAGTTAGGGATCTCCCACAGATGGACACTGTTGGGCACAGCCAAACCTGGGACCTAAGGGCCCCAAACCTGACCTGTCCCTCCAGTAAGCCAAACAGAGGGACCCAGCCTCCAGCTTTAGGTAGCCAGAGGTTGACCCTGAGAGCATACAGCAACTCAGTCCTGGAAAGAAAGGCATATATGGTGGATAGTGATTGGAGGAAGTTGAGCCCAACATTAGTGGAGCCTCACTTCAGTACTCCATTCCAGCACCAGCCTTTTACTTTGCCAAAACACACCACAGGTAGAGATTCCCTATGGTGGAGACCCTCAGATACCCTTAGGGTGAGGGATTGCTTAGTGGACCATGAGATAAGGGGTAACCATGCCAGTGCATGCACCTCCTCATATGGCCACTCAGGCAATATAGGCTTACCTGGTCAAGGATAGCCTGATCTCCTTTCGTTTGGGGGGGGGGGGGGGTTATGTAGGAAGGTGGATATCTGACTATGGTTACCCCCAACTTTTAGCCTGATGTTTTGTTGGTTTTTGACTTAGTTGGCCTGGGATCCTGCTATTCAGGACCCCAGGCTTCCTGCTCTCTCTGTTAAAATGGATTCCATGTACCCTAGGTACATATCTAATTAGATACTGAGTCACCTTATCAGTCCCCGTACAGTATACCTTAGGTATCCAGGGCATAGGTGTACCCAGGGCCTACCAGGGGCTGAAGCATGTATTATGCCACCCCTGGCTGGCCATCTAAATCTGACACAACTGGCTGCATGACAGCTGGGGCAAGGTGGTGTAAACACCCTTTGCTGTAGATATAGTATACCTATATCTAACCCTAAAATGGACACATATATTCCTATCAGTTACTCATATGGAAGGCCCTATCAATCCTGAAGCCAGAGTGCTTGGAATTATGTGAGATGGTGCTCTGGCATGAGCTGAGCCCGTTTGCAGCTTGCGGAACCAAGTCCTAATAGCTGTTCCATGATAACGCTATACCATATACTCTTAAGTGCATTATCAACCTCGCGGTTAAATGCCAACTCTGGTATAACATTATCAAAACATGTCGAGTAAGGTGTCATACGATTTGGAATACTACCCCCTCGCCAATTCTGGCGACGGGGGTAGCATTCCACCCTGTGGTATATAAATAAATAATACCGGGACTATTTTTGAATTACATTAACAATAACAGATAGCTCAATAAATAAGAGGCAGGATCCGATGTGTCCGAGTTGAACAGATTTTATTCAGGCAAAAGGGAAGGGACTGGAACGGGACAGCCTGAAATAAAATAGGAAGGAAGGCAGCTGCAGCGCTTTCATCGACAGTGCAGCATATATATAGTGATACATTTCAAATACATTACATACAGTAGGCGTAACTTATGACAAGCGTAAGATAAGAAGACATGGGCGTGAAAAGAAGGCGTGCACAGGGCGTGCACTTAGACATGTGATGAGAACGTCACAGAAGTGTCATGAAATGGGTGGGTACATGAAGGGGGCTACTCGAGCAGCTGGGACCTTTAACCTAGTGGTGCGCGCAAACGGGCCATGACGTGTATCTGGGGAGAACTGGGGGCTCTGACTTCTGCACTAGAAGAGGAGACTAAAGTCTGCGGTGTCAGGACGACATGTACCTATAGCATATCTGATATCTCGTGTTTGGAGAACATGTTGATAGAATCTAAATGTCATCAGGGCAGAGGCTACTTGACACTAAGACTGGTGCATGCATATATTCTACATGTATTGCGTGTGCTATGAATCTTCTATGGATATTAATACAGTAATTCACTTACATGGAGACAGAAAGACTAGACTATAGCTGGAGATGTTTATACGGTTCGTTAGCTTAGGAATGTGAAGACGAGGAGCTGGACTGATAACTGGAGGCATAACATAATCTTGGCAGACAGGCAGGCAGAGCCGGGCCGGGCACCGCGCTGCGTGAAAGGAAGTAAGTGAAGGGTCAGGGATGCAGGTGGGGGCTGTATCGCTCCTCGGAGTGGGTTCAGGAGACTGGAGCTTGAATCTGGTGTCCGGGCCCTTTTGAGGCCTAGAAACGGGGACAATGCGGTGAATTAACGTGCACACTGTAAAACGTGGCAACATAGGCCTAATACTCGTTGCTTTCACGAGAACTGGAAACTGGCATACTAGAGTTGGACACAACTATAATTGCGTCTTTAATCGATCATAGGGGGATATATGCATATCGATCATGCACATATAACATAGGATGGGGGACACGTAGGCACACATAACATGGCAAAATTCAATTTTCCACATTCCCTCCTTGTGCCCTACGTTTCCATCAGGAAACATCAATATTCATGATACCATCTATCATTTCATATAGCATCATTTGCTCGTCTCGAATTGTCTTGGAACGGGACTTTGGACTAGGAATACAAGAGGTAGCACACATGCCACAAATCGCAGGGCCACATTGTAAACAGAGGCAGCAACTGAATATGATCATTACTGCTATACCTAGGAATGACAATACTTTCCATCCCCAGGCAGATATGATACTCCAGAGCCAACCGGACCATGTCCAGGTGCCTGGATTCTGGTGCAACTGATGGGCAATTTTATGAAGTCTGGTTATAGCTGAATAAACAGACGGTGCGTTATTAGGAATGAAAATGCAGCAACTAGATCCGATGACTCTACAAGCTCCTCCCCTATCGGCCAGTGTGACGTCAAGGACGAGACGATTTTGGAGCACGACAAATCTCATAGCAGATTGCTCTTCAGTTAAGTTACCTAGAGCGGAAGTAGTCTCATTCACTACTGCTTCAAGGGTTCTGGTTAGCCTACGTATTAACTTACTATTCTGGACAGGACCTATGAAGAAAAAGAAACCTTTATTGAAATCTGTGTACTGTTCTAGGGCAGTTTCAGTTTGATCGACAATTGGGGACTCAGTCTCCCTTCTATGTCTAACGTGTACTAGATGTGTGTTTCTGTGATAATCAGATGGGGCTAGAAAAACTGGTGGCAGTAGGAAGGCAACGTAACAGGTTCCATCCCAATCGAGGGGCAGACGAACATATGCGGTCTGACCACAAACAAAATAAGAATGACGTGAGGCTTTGAAAATAGATTTCCCACTGTCACTATACTCGACCATAGTAGTGCAATCACTATGTCCTACATGTGCGGAACCATTCTTTCTGACACATAATTCGCCTTTCACTGGTAGAACTGAAATAGCAGGCAAATCTGGAGTAGTCTCGGACTGAACATTCAAAACCATGAAATTTGAGGAATAATTACCTAGATCATATACTTCATTTTCTAGATCTAACCCTGTTCTATGGGAAAGACCTTGCTTGTCTGGGAAACATGTTCTATTCAGAAGGGACATATCAGTTGAGGATGACGTTAACGTGGACCATGCTCCACACGAACCATTATGTGAAAAAGGATAAGGAAAGAGTGGCAGAACTCCCTTCGGTGTCTGGAAAGGGGGGAGTCGACCACACACCCAACAATTAGTGGCATTGCTGGTCTGGTGTGAATAGTGCAGCATTCGGATGAAAGTATTATTACGCATAGCAAGACGATAGGATAACTCGTGAGGAGGCAGGTCACTAAAAGTGTGCTCTACTGTAACATTAGAAAAAATATGTACATGTGAAATAGGAAAACATAAATGTAAAGCATAACTTATGCATGTAACCATAAGGCTCAAAAACAATAGAAAGAACAGAGTAATTATACATCTATCAGAGTTTTGACTAACTCTCTCACTGTGTGGGTCTGGCTTATACATGTCAGGAACCTGTCTAACCGTTTCACCCGAGAGGGACTTAGACAATTAAACTGGCTGACTTACTAGACCTCAATTTTGATTTATACTCCTGCTGCGGAGTTTTCTCTAACAGGGGAAGTTTAGATTCAGAGTCTGGGCAGTCCTTGAGAACGGGGCAGTCCTTGAGAAAAGTTTTAGTTTTAAGTCCATGGAATTTCTTGACGTGGCTCATGTGTAGCCACCCTTTTCGGTTTTCCACTTTCACCGCAGTCCGGGTGGTGAGAAGGACGAGACGGGGCTCCTTCCAGCGAGGCTCCAGCGGACTTGAACGATCAAAGTTCCTTATAAAAACCAGGTCACCTGGAACGACCTCATGCGGTTTTACTTCGGTGTTGTCTGGAAATGCAGCGGCAACCTGTGAACGACAAGATTGTAGTGCAGACATCAAGGAGGCAAGGTAATCTGTCAGCATATTACTGTCAACATCAGTTATGGTACGGGGTCTAGGTGTACCCCACATGTTGGGGGGACGACCAAACACTATCTCATAGGGCGATAGACCTGAACGGGAGTGAGCGACCATTCTCATATAAAAAAGGGCGACTGGCAGTGCTACTATCCAATCTACGCCTTTCTCTGCACATACTTTTGCGATGCGGATTTTCAGAGTCTGGTTATGTCTCTCTACGAGACCGGCTGCTTCAGGATGGCGTACACAATGGAACTTCCACTGGTACCCTAACAGAAGGGAAACTTGTTTCATGAGCTCGGACGAGAATGGCTGGCCGTTATCTGAATACACGACCCTAGGTAATCCATAGCGAGGAAAATACTCACGAACCAACTGCCTGGCAGTGGTCGCAGCTGTGTAATCTGGAACTGGATATGCTTCTGTCCATCTGGACAAAGCGCATACAACTACGAGGACATACTTGAAACCTCGACATCGCTCCATCTGAATATAATCCATCTGGAGGACTTCAAAAGGGTGGTCAGGAGGATGGAATCCACCTTGTTCCACCGGGACACTTTTACCTGGATTGAAGTGACAACAGATCATACAGGTACGTACTTTCTGCTTGGCTGCTGCTCGTAAATGCTTGTTGAACCAGAGGTTCTGGATACTGTCTAACATGGCTTTTTCTCCTAAGTGTGCTGGACTATGTGCGGTGTTAATAATGACTTGAACCATAGAGTCGGGGAGAAACCATGTGGCTTTTCCCTTCGTCAACCATCCTTGATCTGTCTGGACCCCTCCTTGTTCAGACCATTTCTTGATTTCGTCGGTGGTAGCATGTGACTGTATATCTATGACATCTTGTGTAGGGTCCTTAACTGTCATACAAGTAGTCTGATCTGGAACGTCTGTCTGTATCGTGTTAACTGGAATGTCTGGAGTCTGAGCTGTGAGCTTGGCTGTTCGATCTGCTAGATCGTTACCCTGGGAAATGATATCAGTGGCTTTCGTATGTGCTTTGCACTTCATGATTGCGATAGCTGTCGGTAAATGTATTGCATCTAACAGAGCTTGAATGAGGGGGCCATGTTGAATCTTGGTTCCATGAGAAGTCATAAAACCTCTTTCTTGCCAGAGCACTCCAAAGTCGTGTACGACTCCGAATGCATAACGTGAATCTGTGTATATGTTTACTTTCAAATTCCTGGCACGTATGCAGGCTTGGGTCAGAGCGACTAGCTCTGCTGCTTGAGCAGACAGGGTGTCTATACGATGTGTTTCTATAACTTCGGTGTCAGTAGTCACTGCATACGCGGCTACTAGTTCTCCTGTACTTGTTCTCATACATGAACCATCCACATAAAGTGTCAGGTCGGGATCAGGTAATGCAATGTCTGTCAAGTCTTGTCTTGGCTTTGTCATGGTGTTAACAACTTCCACACAGTCATGTGTGGCAGGATTTGAAGTAACTGACGGTAACAGTGTAGCTGGATTTAAAATGTTGCAGCGTCTGATTTCTATGTGTGGCTGGAACAGTGTCAGTTCATAACCTGTTAAACGTGCAATTGTCAAGTGCTGAGTCTGTGTTCGGTTTAAAAGAACTTCCACGGAGTGTGGAACTTGTACTGTCCGGGAGTGTCCTAACACTATGGAATCACTTTGTCTGATAGCTAGAGCTGTGGCTGCAACTGACTTGAGGCACGCAGGCAGAGCCTGGGCCACTGGATCTAATGTGCTAGAAAAAAAAGCACAGGGCTTGTATTGTCCTGCTTGATCTTGCGTGAGAACAGATAATGCAGTACCATCGCGTTCTGTAACAAAAAGTGTAAAAGGCTTACTGTAGTTCGGTGTTGCTAGAACAGGTGCATTACATAAAGCTTTCTTTAACTCATTAAAAACAAGTGTATGTTCCTGGGTCCAAGGGAGGACAGTCGATACGGCTGCCTCCTGTGTCGTTAACTGTATCAGTGGCTTGGCTAGATATGCGTACTGGGGAATCCATTGTCTGCAGTAAGAAGTGAGGCCGATAAAAGCTCGTACCTCCTTCTGTGTCTTGGGCTGTGGAAGACGTGCTATTAACTGGATACGGTCAGGTGTCAACTGCCTACCCCTCTTGGACAGTAAGTGTCCTAAGTAGACCACTTGCTGGACACAGAATTGCAATTTGGAAGGGGACACCTTGTGCCCCATCTCGGCCAGAAAATACAGGACTGTAAGTGACGCACGTTCGCAGTCACGTTCAGAACGGGCTGTGATCAATAGATCGACATACTGGAGCAGAGCAGTGTCAGTTGGCATGTGAATATTGTCTAGTTGTCTCTTAAGTGCTTGACTGTAAATGCTAGGACTCTCTGTGAAACCTTGAGGAGCTCGTGTAAATTTATAGCTTCTTCCATTTAAACAGAATCCGAAAAGGAACTGGCTGTCTGGATGAATTGGGACACTGAAAAATGCGTTCTTGAGATCAATAACAGTAAAGAACGTAGCTTCAGAATCAATGGCTGTCAATAGGGAAGAAATATCTGGGGGTACTGGGGTATAATACATTTATTAAGTTCTCGAAGGTCAATCACTAATCGATAAACTGGAGGTGCATTTGGATCAGTACGTTTCAGGACTGGAATGATAGGAGAATTACATACATTGGAGTCAGTTTCTACAACCACTCCTTGAGCAATAAGCTCGTCAATAATTTTGGATAAGGCTGCTACAGCCTCAGGTGGCAATCTGTACTGTCGGATTCGTGGTAATACAACACCTTTCTTCGGAGTGACACGATGGGGTGTGATATGCATACAACCTACATCAGTTGGACCTTGCGCCCATAAATGCTGTGGTACATTCAATAATCTTGGATCAAAATCACGTAATACATAATGACCTTTAAAATCTCTTAAAAACAGTCGTACTCCTTCTGGGGAGCAACAAATAATTGCTCCTAATTCTTTCAGGGTCTTTATACCTAGTAAGTTTTCTGGACAAGATTTCGTAAGTAACAAGTCAGTAGTTCGGGACAATGGACCAACTTCTAGGGAAACTGGTTTCGATATTTCATTAACAATAGGCTTTCCTGAAAATCCAAGGGAAACATTTCTAGAGCCTGAGAGCGGAGCCCCTGGAACCTCGTCATGACTGATGGTAGTCCTACTTGCCCCTGTATCAATCAGAAACTTTCTGTCTTTCCCTAATACTTGACTGTGTACATAGGGACCCTCTTGATCTACAGGAATCTCGATGAGAGGCAAGCCAACCTCTCTCTCTAGGCTGTTTCATGAATACTGCTGATATTCTGGATACTCTGACTGTGCGTACTGGTACATCTGCTGTGTAACGTGTTGCGTGGCAGCTATAGGCTGTGGTACTGTAACTGTCTGTTGTGCGTTCTGCGGTAGCTGGGAAACCTGTGAAACTTGTTCTTGTCTAGGCGGACGTGGTCTTTCTTTAGTCTTACCAGTAGCTATGTTGTGTTTCAGAACTGCACATTCATTTATATAATGACCTGGCTGTTTACAGTAATTGCATGTCCCTTTAACGGGAGCTGCAGGATGACTGGCTTGATTCGTACCCCTCTTTTGATTGTCTTGCGGAACAGACTGTGCAACCAGTACTTTCATTTTCGTGTCTTTCATACGTCTCCTTTCGTGTTCCTGCTCTTCCCTGATTCTGTTCTGGTGATACTGGAGCATCTGAAGCATTTGTGACGGAGTATTAGCTTGCCAGGTACTCTCGACTTTCAGTACTCGATTTTTAACTTGTGGTAGAGAATTCTCAACTAGCTTGGTAACAAAAAGATGTGGATACGATTCACTACTTGTTTTCAGACCACTATTAATAATGAAACATTTCTCAAATCTAGAATAAAAATCACTGGTGTCTTCATCTTGTTTCTGTTTACAGGCTGAGATAGCATCCCAATCTTCCTTTTTAGTGGCTAATAATCTTGGCAAGACTTGTATTAACAATTCGGGCAAAGCTTTAGCTTTATCCCAAAGACCGGTACCTGGTACTCGTGTATTATCTTCAGTCTCTAATGCTGTCCAATCTATCTTTTTCTCTCCCACCTCCCATTCTTTTTCATTGAGTTTTTCATATATGCCCGCAGGCAACAGGACTTTTAACATTTTAATGATATCAGGATACGTGTATTCTCCCATACGGAGCATGTCCTTTAATTCACGGTGAAACCCTGCTGGATCTTTATCATGACAGGGAATTAACTTTTTAATTTCTAAGAGTTCCATCTTTGTGATAGGGGTGTAAACAAATACTCGTTCTAGACCACCCCCCTCTTTCTTGACTGGATGTACTTCTCGTAACGGATTCTGTCTGTCTATGTAGAATGATTTACTTTCTGGGGGTGAGACGTGAACAAAATGTGGATTCAGAAACGTTCGGTATTTGTGGCGCTGTTCTAGAATGACACTAATTAAATCAGTACCTAGACCTTTCCATCTGTACTGGAGTAACTCGTTTAATACATCATGTAAAGGACCTGGATCAGAATGTTGTTCCTCATACAGCGTAATGAGGTGCTGAATCATATATGTGCCCACCAGACGTTGCTCGGCTGGGGGCAGTTTCAGAAAAATTTGAGCCACTATTTCATCTGGAAAAGTGGTAGAATCAGTAGTCCATCGGACTGCTGATCGGGCTAGTTCTTGTTCATGCATTGTACTAAGCTCACTATACCCTATTCGTGATTTCAGAATGTGATCGGTAGCTTGGAATACTTGCTCAAGAGAACACTGTTCTGGTACTGGAGGAGGAAAAGATTTCTTGTAATCTAGACGTGAATGTCGGTCGGAAAGTCTAGTTCTACCTACATACGCTATTCTGGAAGGATTCTCGCTGTCTACCTCTTCACTAGAAGAGTCATTCTCTTTCTCGGTTGCTCGTTTTTCTTCCTCTTTCTGGTGTATACGTATTATTTCCTTACGAATTTTCTTGTACATGCTCTCTATACAACCTTGTGTCTTGTGTTTTCCATCGGCTATATTGTCACTCCACCTAGTCAGGACTTTCAGTTCTTCTTGATCTTTTTCTGGACAATCTTGCTCTCTTATTAAACAGTTAATCAGGAACTTTAAAATCATGAGCTGAGTCTCGACTTTTCTTTGAACCATGGCTTCGTGAATACTTCCTGGATTCTCTCCTGTACGGATGAAACGATATATTTTGTCTAGATGTTCTCCCATGTCGGGCAGGGTGACCAAATAGCTGGCAACCCGTCTTAAACGTAATGAATATATGACCATGTGATCCTCGCCTGGAACTGGATCATAACGACAGTCAGTAAGACCTCGCATGATATCTACATATGTAGACACTTTTGGCGTATGCTGTAACGCTAGTTCATGTAGCGTCAGACGTCTTGGTTGAGGCGGGGTACAAGGAGAACCTCCCCCCGCAGCTCCTAAACTAGAATCGTCGGTGAATACTCTACGGGCTGGTAGAGTGACTGGCATAACGGGTGCATGTACTGTGGGCTGGGCCGGGGGTGCTGGAACATGAACTTGGCCCCCGGGAACAGTAGTTGGCGGAACAGGAATTACATTATTAACGGGAGCAGGCGGAGGGGTAGGCAGAACAGGATTTGCATAGGCTGGTACTGTGTCGTCCAAATAGGACGAAAAAAAAATATCAGCTGCGGTCGGTTTATGACGTAGCTTTGTCGGGACCATTGGTGGCGGTAAATTACAGGAGGCTTCCGGGGTTGCCTTCGGCAAGCTCTCGGCAAGAAGAGGATACATACCTTTAATAAGGGCATTTCTCTGTCTGTCTGACTGTTCTGTTCTAACTCGTTCACCTTCTTCTAGTAATTCCCTTTCTTGGGTTTTTTCTGAAGATTCCCTACTTAGTTCTGCTTTTCTGAATTCTTTTTCGGATCTCCTATGCGATTCTTTACGCCATAACTCGATGGCATCTTTCTGGGACTGTCTGGCTTTCTTTTTCCATAATGCTTCTTCTACTCGCATGATGCACTCAGCATCCCATGTACCTGATACGGGCCATCTATATTTCTCTTCTAGTTCCTTAGTATAGTCCGCCCATAAGTCTAGATATATTATGGCATCTAAGCCATACTTGTGATACATAAAATGTCCTGGACTGTCCCTAGGAGGGACAGGAACTGCTTCTTCGAGTAACCCTTTTCGGGTCTTTAACTGACGTAATTTCGAGAACAGAGGCATTTTCGGTAATACACTTGGAACACAATACACAATAATCACAGTAATAAAATAGCATACAAATCTCTCATACCACGACATAAAATACATAAATAACAGTTCGAACAGAATAATACCTGATACACTGAAAACAGAACACATGAATTTCTCGAGAACTAAACTTACTACAATTACTAGATGCACTGCTAAAACAGTACAGAACATACCGGTCCCATAAAGAGACACGTCAGGACCCGTATCCACCTAGGTGAATACTTCGTAATGGATCTGTGTACCCAAACCCAACGGACCAGGAACAAACTAATGATCCTGTCTAGATACTTCCCCTGCGACGGTACTCACCGGGAAGCAGAAACTGGAAGGCCTCGGACTGGACTGGAACGACGTCGGACTACGAACTTCGGTTACAGGTGGGCCTCCGGATACTTCGGACCTTGCTCTCTCGGCTTGGGCTCTGGTCGGGACGAACCGCATTCCACACCGCTTCGTCTGGATGTCGGACCGCAGTCTCCGTCTCCTCCGTGGGCCTGAGGGAGACTTGAAGCAGAAATATCTGCACGTGCACGGTATTGTTCCGTCACGGCTGCAGAGGGTCAGGGGACCAGCGTTGCATCGCCAGCGCGTGAGGAAGGGGCTTGTCCCTATTCGGGCGCCATTATGTGGTATATAAATAAATAATACCGGGACTATTTTTGAATTACATTAACAATAACAGATAGCTCAATAAATAAGAGGCAGGATCCGATGTGTCCGAGTTGAACAGATTTTATTCAGGCAAAAGGGAAGGGACTGGAACGGGACAGCCTGAAATAAAATAGGAAGGAAGGCAGCTGCCGCGCTTTCATCGACAGTGCAGCATATATATAGTGATACATTTCAAATACATTACATACAGTAGGCGTAACTTATGACAAGCGTAAGATAAGAAGACATGGGCGTGAAAAGAAGGCGTGCACAGGGCGTGCACTTAGACATGTGATGAGAACGTCACAGAAGTGTCATGAAATGGGTGGGTACATGAAGGGGGCTACTCGAGCAGCTGGGACCTTTAACCTAGTGGTGCGCGCAAACGGGCCATGACGTGTATCTGGGGAGAACTGGGGGCTCTGACTTCTGCACTAGAAGAGGAGACTAAAGTCTGCGGTGTCAGGACGACATGTACCTATAGCATATCTGATATCTCGTGTTTGGAGAACATGTTGATAGAATCTAAATGTCATCAGGGCAGAGGCTACTTGACACTAAGACTGGTGCATGCATATATTCTACATGTATTGCGTGTGCTATGAATCTTCTATGGATATTAATACAGTAATTCACTTACATGGAGACAGAAAGACTAGACTATAGCTGGAGATGTTTATACGGTTCGTTAGCTTAGGAATGTGAAGACGAGGAGCTGGACTGATAACTGGAGGCATAACATAATCTTGGCAGACAGGCAGGCAGAGCCGGGCCGGGCACCGCGCTGCGCGAAAGGAAGTAAGTGAAGGGTCAGGGATGCAGGTGGGGGCTGTATCGCTCCTCGGAGTGGGTTCAGGAGACTGGAGCTTGAATCTGGTGTCCGGGCCCTTTTGAGGCCTAGAAACGGGGACAATGCGGTGAATTAACGTGCACACTGTAAAACGTGGCAACATAGGCCTAATACTCGTTGCTTTCACGAGAACTGGAAACTGGCATACTAGAGTTGGACACAACTATAATTGCGTCTTTAATCGATCATAGGGGGATATATGCATATCGATCATGCACATATAACATAGGATGGGGGACACGTAGGCACACATAACATGGCAAAATTCAATTTTCTATTTGGACGGGTCCTTTCCAGATATGCAGCTCTCAGTTTCCAGGAGATGAGACAATTGTGTACCTCCAGGAAATTGAAACAGGGTTCTAACCCTACCACTCCTTTTCTGTTAGGTCTCTTAGAGACATATGATGCAAGAAAGGCTTCTAACACAGAAGGGAGCATGCCCAAACTCAGACTGATAATAGTGTTGTGAAGCCTGAAACTATGGATCACTCCACTCAAACAGAGAGCATTGAGGAAGAAGAGAAATCTCCCTCCCACCAGACATTAGGAAATGATCAGCCTCCTCAGGGAACTGATCTTACCCCTTGTGAAGAAACTGCCCCAGAGGTAGTCAGGCCTAGCCTGGCAGAACCCCTGATATCAGTGGACCCTTCCAAGGTGCGACCCAGTCTGGAGCAGGTAACCTGCCCCTCTCTACCCTGCCCCAGTCAGCCCAGGGCTGTAGAGGTCAGGGAGGCCAGTGGTGGACCTCAAAGGGCCCCCTGTCCAAAAGAACTCCCCAATCAGCAGATTAAGGGCACTGAAGCTAGTAGTCCTAGCCAAGTGAAAATAAAACAAACTCCTGAGGGATCCCCCTTAAAATTAGTTAGGGATCTCCCACAGATGGACACTGTTGGGCACAGCCAAACCTGGGACCTAAGGGCCCCAAACCTGACCTGTCCCTCCAGTAAGCCAAACAGAGGGACCCAGCCTCCAGCTTTAGGTAGCCAGAGGTTGACCCTGAGAGCATACAGCAACTCAGTCCTGGAAAGAAAGGCATATATGGTGGATAGTGATTGGAGGAAGTTGAGCCCAACATTAGTGGAGCCTCACTTCAGTACTCCATTCCAGCACCAGCCTTTTACTTTGCCAAAACACACCACAGGTAGAGATTCCCTATGGTGGAGACCCTCAGATACCCTTAGGGTGAGGGATTGCTTAGTGGACCATGAGATAAGGGGTAACCATGCCAGTGCATGCACCTCCTCATATGGCCACTCAGGCAATATAGGCTTACCTGGTCAAGGATAGCCTGATCTCCTTTCGTTTTGGGGGGGGGGGGGGTTATGTAGGAAGGTGGATATCTGACTATGGTTACCCCCAACTTTTTGCCTGATGTTTTGTTGGTTTTTGACTTAGTTGGCCTGGGATCCTGCTATTCAGGACCCCAGGCTTCCTGCTCTCTCTGTTAAAATGGATTCCATGTACCCTAGGTACATATCTAATTAGATACTGAGTCACCTTATCAGTCCCTGTACAGTATACCTTAGGTATCCAGGGCATAGGTGTACCCAGGGCCTACCAGGGGCTGAAGCATGTATTATGCCACCCCTGGCTGGCCATCTAAATCTGACACAACTGGCTGCATGACAGCTGGGGCAAGGTGGTGTAAACACCCTTTGCTGTAGATATAGTATACCTATATCTAACCCTAAAATGGACACATATATTCCTATCAGTCAC
The DNA here is from genome assembly GCF_964261635.1 of Lissotriton helveticus. Taxonomy (NCBI): domain Eukaryota; kingdom Metazoa; phylum Chordata; class Amphibia; order Caudata; family Salamandridae; genus Lissotriton; species Lissotriton helveticus. The sequence goes on along the minus strand of NC_136061.1, from coordinate 2,118,720,760 downwards.
TCCTATGGAAGGCCCTATCAATCCTGAAGGCAGAGTGCTTGGAATTATGTGAGATGGTGCTCTGGCATGAGCTGAGCCCGTTTGCAGCTTGCGGAACCAAGTCCTAATAGCTGTTCCATGATAACGCTATACCATATACTCTTAAGTGCATTATCAACCTCGCGGTTAAATGCCAACTCTGGTATAACATTATCAAAACATGTCGAGTAAGGTGTCATACGATTTGGAATACTACCCCCTCGCCAATTCTGGCGACGGGGGTAGCATTCCACCCTTCTAAAGGGACACGACATGTATGTAACTGAGAACCCCGGTTAAAGTTAACTCAAGCCTTGGCATCACAAAATGGATGCTGCCACCACAGACACAAGTCTGACCTCCTGCTGCTGGGAGTCCTTCCAGCGAGGACGGCTTGGACAAAGGGTTTCCTGCCTTGGGAGGTGCTAGCACCACCCCAGACAGGACTTTGTGTATTGGGTAGGGTAGGCTTGAAAGGAATGAGACATGCCCGGGGCACACAAGGTGTCCTGTGCATACACTGGTTCAAACCAGTTGCTGGGGCATCCCAGCCCCAGCTCTGGCGGGAAACCGGACAAAGGATAGGGGGTGTAACCACCCCCCTTCCTGGTCCCACCCAGGGGAGGGACCTAGTCAGTAGTGCAGCCCCCGTTAGCAGGATAAAGGTAGGAGCTGGCCCCATTCCAAATCAGATTATCCTGAACTATTCAACAAGAAGAAACTCTGGCCTTCGACGTTCTGCTCCACAGAAGACTGAAGAATCTCCCTTGTGGACAAGGAGTGTCCACCCTGCAACTGCAGGCACCATCAAGCGTCCAGCGGCTTCACTTTGTCGTCTTCCCTCGAGGATCCAGACTTCAGAGCCCGACGAGACCCGGATTCCCAGACCTCTCCGACCTCTACCTACATCTGCAGCAAAGCTGAGACCCCTGGGTGCGACGAGACACGTGGGACCGGCCATCTTGAACGAACCTGCACTTCGCTTCCAGCACGACTCCCGAGGTAAACTCGACCAAGTGCTTTGGGGACTGAGAAGCCCCAGCCCCGAGCAGCCCCTGCACCGAAGATCAGCCTTCCAGCATCCACGAGATCTGCGTGGGGCCCTTCTGCTTGGTTCCTGCTCGACGCGTTGTCTGGTCACTTGCCGGCTGGCTATTGGCCTCCTAGACGACGAACCTTTGAATTTTCACTGCTGGTCTGGTTGCTCCAGACTGGCCCTTGCTCCCTTCCAAAAGAGGGGCACCTCGGACTCTCCTAGTCCACACCAGACGCTTTCTTCACTCACCGCGTGGGTTGCCTTTGCCAAGGCCTGTTGAGTCCCAGCCCGGATTCAACACCGCCGACAGCGAGAGCCTGCGTGGGACAGCTCGTGCCTCCATCCTGGTCGTCGAAGACACCTCCTGGTCCACGTGGCTGCAGAGTCAAGCGTCCACTCTTCACCTGATCGCGACGTCGACATCTGGTTCCTTCCTGGTTCCACTCCAGTCACTGGCTAGTGACTGTGAACATTGTCCCCTCTACTTTCAGGTCTCCTTCTTCAACAATCCACCCTTGGATTGCACCGGACATCTTCCTCCTGGTCGCCTGCAGCATCTTTTCTTTCAGGCTCCATTGACTTCAACGCGAGAACCCGACGCACTTTGAACCCTATGCACCCTCGGCCCGTGGGTGAGGTAACAAGAGCATTTCGGTGCTCAAGGGTAGTTTAACTGTCCTAGTGTCCAGTTCCACAGTCGTTTTAGTTCTACCTAGTCAGGATTGTCCGTACTCACCTTTAACTTGAACTGTACTGTCCATAGACGTTGTTACGCATCTCGCGTGTGAGTTCACACTCTGCACACGCGTTCCGTGGTCCTCCTATTCCTTACCTGAAGTTAGTATAGCGTGGTCCCATCGATCCTACAGCCTCTGGACAGCTCCATTTCCTTTATCGACTCTCACATTCCACTTACTTAGTATATGGTTTGTCGTGCCCCTAGGGCACAATTGTAATTTTGTGCGACTTGTAGTATTTTTCGTAAGAGATTGTCATGTGCTTAGCCCTCTGACCTCATAAAGAGTTCAGAGGTGTTGTTATTAATAAATATACTGTTTATTTTCATAACAACCTGTGTGGTGTCCTTTCACTTGGTATTCAAGGGGTTATATTGTGGTAAAACAGCTTGCTTCACATGCCAAAAGAGTTTAGCCTAAGACTGCTTTGTCCATGCTACCATTAGGATAGCTGGTCTATAAGGTTGACTTACAACCAATCACCATAAGGGTTGTTTGGACTGATACAAGGTGGTCACTAGAACTAGTGAACATCATATATCAGGTCAACTTCTCACACTGGGTGTCTTATCTCTCCATGGCGCTGTGTGAGGAGACTGGATGTGAGATGTAGTTTTTGATGAGGAACAACAGAGAGCTCCAACAGGGTAGTGAACCAAGGTTGACGTGCCCATGTGGGAGTGACTAGGATCAGGGTGAGGGATATTTGTCTGAGCTTCCGAACCACTAGTGGAATGAGTGGGAGAGGCGGAAAAGTATAAGCAAATATCCCTTACCATTTCATCCACAGAGTATTGCCTTTGGACAATAGGAGTGGATACCTGGAGGCGAAGTTTGGGCATTTTGCGTTTTGGTGTGTGACAAACAGATCTAACTGTGGAAACCCCCACATTTGAAAGAATGAGGTTGAAGTTCCCATTCGGGAATCTGTCATCTCTGCCTGCTGAGGCTGAGAAGGTCTGCGATATGATTGTTTACTCCTGGTAGGTGCTCTGCTAGGAGCTACATTTTGTGATGTATAGCCCACTTACAAATTACTTCTGCAAGACGTGACAGCTGGAGAGAGTGGGTCTCTGCCTGTTTCTGAATGTAATACATGGCTGTTATGTTGTCGGTGCGGATCAGGACAGTTTTGCCTTCAAGGTGAGTCTGGAAGGCTTTGAGCGCTAGAAATACTGCTAGCAGCTCTAGATGATTTATATGAAGTTGCTGTTGCTTTTCACTCCACAAACCTTGAACTGTGTGAGTTTGCAGATGAGCTCCCCAACCAGTAAGCAATGTGTCTGCTGTTAACTCTGTCTGTGGAACTGGGTTTGATGAAGGACCACCCTTTGGATACGTTTTGTGGATTCCACCCCTGCAGAGAGCGATGGGTGCGGCCGTCTTCCAACACTAGATCTGAAAATTGACCCTGATCCCACTGACGTGCTAAGCATTCTTGAAGGGGACGCATTTGAATTCTTGCATGGGGAACTATCATAATGCAAGATGCCATCATTCCCAGTAGCTGCATATATACTCGAGCTGGTAGTGACGGGTTCGGCTGAAACTGTGAGATTAGAGCCTGAATATTGCAGATTCTGGCTGCATTTGGACAGGCTAGAGCTTTGAGTATTGAGAGTGGCTCCCAAATATGTTTGTGTGTTGGAGGGTTGGAGATGGGACTTCAACACATTTACTGTGAACTCCAGATCGTGCAATAATTGTAGTATTATTCGAGTGTGCTGGAGACACTTTGGGTAAGAGCTGGCTATGATGAGCCAGCCATCTGGGAAGACATCAGTATGCTGCCTTCGCAGGTGAGCAGTGATTACTGCCAGGCATTTGGTGAATACTCTGGGAGCAGTGGTGACTCCGAATGGAAGCACTTTGAATTAGTAGTGTTGTCCCGCAACCACAAACCTGAGATATTTGCGATGAGCGGGATGTATTGGAATATGGAGGAATGACAGTAGACAGAAAGTTGCCTTGCTGTAGGAGTGGGAGCACTTGTTGAAGAGTGACCATATGGAAGTGATCGGAGTGAATATACTGATTTGGCTCCCTGAGGTCTAATATAGGTCTGAGAGAGCCGTCCTTTTTTGGTATGAGAAAGTATAGGGAGTACACACCCGATCCTCGATATTGTAACTGTATGGGCTCTATACCCCCCTTTTTCAGAAGAGAGTTAACCTCTTGTTTGAGGAGGTGTAGATGCTCTGGTGACATTTTGTGTGAACATGGAGGATTGTTTGGGGGATTGTTGGTAAGCTCCAGGCAATAACCAGAGTGGATAAGTCCTAGAACCCATCTGTCTGAAGTTATTGTATGCCAGACGGGAAGGAATTCAGAGAGATGTCCCCCAACAGGAGTGGAATGATCGGGGGAAGAGGAGGCAAGTCCCGGTTTGTTTGTTTGTTGAGGGGGAGGTGCGAGGAACCTTTACCTCTTCTCGTGTCATTAATGCCTCTAAATCTGCCTCGAAAGTAACCTCTTGAATAGAATGACTTACGTAAAAGTCACTTACCTTCGGTAACGATGTATCTGGTAGAAACGATTCTAGCCGCAGATTCCTTCACGTAGAATTATCCCCAGGTGTGAGACTGGACCCGGAAAACTCTTTTGCCACAGCATCCCTGCGCGCCGGGGGGTCGGCACCACATGACTCTGCCCTGACATCCTCCGCGTCCGTGATGTCAGCGAGGATACACAAGTCCCACCCTGGCGTGCCTACGTCAGTTTTCTTCGGAGAATTTTCCGCGCCACATCGCGAAGCCATCACCAGCAAAAACTGTGAGAATACCAGACCAGTGTGCGAAAAAGCCCCACTAAACAGAAGGGAAAGAAACAATGGTGAGGAACAGAACCATCCAGAATGGAGCCCGACACTGAGGCATCAAGATCTGGAATGAAAGAACAGGGCACCGCTACTGGAATGTAATCCTGCAAATAAATACACAGCTTCCCCGGGGCAGAAGCATGTGAACATACACATCAGACCAAGAAGGCTGCAGCCACTGCCCGGAACATAAAGGGACACCAAGGTCAGAACGTAGAGCAATGACCAGTCAACCTCATACAACACCAGTAGGGAGAAAGGCTCCGGAACACCTGAGTCGAGGCCAACCAAGGCGCCTGGACCCTAAAGACTGCCAAAGGCATAATTGTCATCAATAAAAGAAGAAGCTAGAGTGAACCCCACACTGGAGACCAGAGTGCAGAGCGCAGAAGTGTCTATAAAGTCCAGAATGGAACAACAACAAAGCGAGCATCCCCAAAGGATTGGCTAGAAAGACGCTCACAAAAGCCAACCACCCAGAGGCAGGCGAGTGCAGAAGACCCAGAGGGCCCTCGCAGAACGGGGAGGAAGGGCGGGCCGTTTAGGAATCTGCAGCTAGAATTGTCTCTACCAGATACATCGTTACCGAAGGTAAGTAACTCTTACATCTGGTAGAGACTACTTGCCGCAGATTTCTTCATGTAGAATAGATACCCTAGCCATACCCAAGGGGAAGGAGGGTCTGCGAGTGGACCTCCCCAGCCCAGGCGAATCCAGACCTCGAATGGGAAAAAATCACCAGGACAGGGAAATAATCCAGTCCTCCCCAACAGGGGATGAGCCACAGGGACAGGGGAAAAAAACCCAGTCCCCCCTCCCAAGCAGACTAAACCCGCAGCGCCACACAGAACACAATTCCACGGGGAGTGTGTCACCACGACAACCGGCGGCCCCGCCGCCACCAAGCAGGAGAAGGAAGGGCCATACGAAAAGAGACCATTAGCCAATGTACCATGGACCTCCACCGGGAGTCCCAGGTATAGGCAAGACGAGAGGGACTAGTAGCCATAGTACCAGGGACCTCCATCAGAAGCCCAAGGCACAGGCAATACAAAAAGAGACCAACAGCCGATGTACCAGGGACCTCCAGCGGAAGCCCCCGGTACAGGCAAAACGAAAAGAGAGGAGGTCAGCAGCCAATGTACTAGGGACCTCCACCGGAAGCCTCAGGCACAGGCATCACGAAAGGAGACCATTAGCCAATGTACCAGGGACCTCCACCGGAAGCCCCAGGTACAGACAACACAAAAGGAGGCCAAGGAAGAAGAGCAACCCAGGGACTCCAAGGAGAAGAGCCAAAATGAAGGCAAGAGCCCTCCACCGGGAACACACCCGGTGAAGAGGGCGGCCAAACTCATCACAACTGGATGTCAACAGGCCATACCAAACAGCGCCTCAGTAATAAGGCGGGTGAAAGAGAAAAACAGTCTCATAAGGTCCCGAAAAGCCAGAAGCATGGGCGCCAGGCCTCATTCCAAGGCCCTTGGCCATGGACCAGAAGAACCGGCGGCCGCTGCCGTGTGCTAACCATCAACCAGCAGGGAAACAAAAGGAGAACAAATAGGACGAACAAAGTCATCAACACAGGAACTAACCCATCGGCAACATCCAAAGCCACGCGAAGAGTAAACACGGTCAACTCTTTACCATTCAACACATCGGCCCGCAGATCAGCACGGGCACCCTCATGAGAGACACAAGAAAGAAGGGATTCCACTGAACACCACAGGCTAGAAGTAGCCCTGGTCAACACACACAAAAAGTTAAGCGCTCTCAAGGCAGCACTGGAAGAAGCAAAGACATTGAGGCTGAGGCTGAGGGAACAACACCACAGGCAAACACAAAAAGGTAGTATGCAGTAGAGCGCCTTGAGTAGAAGGGTGGAAAGAAAGACAGACCGGGTCATGCGGAGCAGGCCAATGGCGGTGCAGTAGCGCTGGAGGCATTGCATCGCACGTGGCAGGGCACCTCCAAGCCCCCATAAGAGAATCATGGAGTGAAGCCTCAAAAGGAAGGAACAACTCCCGTCTACCAGACCCACGGTGGCTAATCTCCAAGAGGAGGTCCGTAGGAAATGGAGTGACAGGTTCACCCATCCTTAGAATACCAGCAGGGGTGGAAAGAGCCCGAACAAAGGCAACACTGGCCTCAGTAAGGCGCCACGGAGGTGAAAGCAATTCCTCCATGGGTGACGATCGCAGACGGCATAGCGGAGGATCCACCGAGGAATGAGGGACCCGAAGAGCCTCAGAAGGAGAAATTACCAGTGAAGAAGCCAGCCGCGATCCTGGGAAAGTTTCGAGGATAGTGGCCGCGGGGATGACGAAGAGCCCCCCCTAGGAGAGGCCGGCGAAAAGGCAACTACACGGCACCCTGTCTCTGGGGAGGAACACATCGACAGATGACAGACCTTCGGAGACGAAGGGACTTCAGGGGACGAATCCAGGCCCTGACACCAGCACAGCTCCGTGGAGGTCGTCAGCGGCACCTGATCGGCATCAGGCGGCGCCGGAGTGGCCACTTGCGGCGCCAGCTCAGCCCCAGACGGGGCAGCCGCCGGCGCAGAGGATCGAGGGGAACTCGGGAAAGCACCCCAAGAGCCCGCCTCTACCCGTGACCCCACTGGAGCCAGGGAGGGAGGCTCCTGGCACCGAGCCGGCGCCAGCTTGGCCTCTGGAGTGGCAGCTGCCTGCCCAGGCGGCGCCGGAGTGGCCACCTGCGGCGCCAGCTCGGCCCCAGACGGGGCAGCCGCCCGCTCAGAGGATCGAGAGGGACTCAGGAAAGCACCCCAAGACCCATGACTCCACTGGAGCCAGGGAGGGAGGCTTGCTCGGCCTCTGGTGAGGCAGCTGCCTGCTCAGAGGGCCAAGGGGGGCAAGCCCAGGGTCCCGGTGATCACCTGTGACACAACAGGGAGCCCCGTAGGAATTTGCAGCGAAACAGGGACGCTAGGCGCCGAAGAGGGGAGCCCCGAAGGACCACACCCCGACGGCGCCACTCTCCTACGACCTGGAGCTGAAACCTTTGGTGCCGGGGCCGGGCCGCCGGCGTCTCCGCGGAAGTCCCTGCACGAGGCAAGGGATCCGCGGGCGTCTCAGGAGGTGGAGAAAGGGCAGAGGAAGCCTGCAGAGCCGCAGCGAAGGCTGTCATTTGGGCCCTAGTCGCATCCGCGCTAGGAAATGGCAGATAGGGAAGCGACAGGCGGGGGCGCATGTCCCAGGGGGAGCAGGCACCCACCGTGAAAGGAGGACAAGGCCTCGGAGAAAAACTGAAGGACCTACCAGTCGGTGAGCCACGCAGATGGGGCCGCAGCGAAAGACGATGTCGCAGACAAAACCGGCAGTGCCTTGCTTCCAAGGTAGGGGACGGATGCTGAGAGGACACCAACCTGGATAAGCGTGCCGACAGCAACTTCATCCGGCGCTCCCGCCGCGACTTAGGCTTAAGGTGCTGGCCTGCGTTGGAGCTCTCCGAGTCGTAGTGCCCACCCAGGCACCACACGCAAACTGGGTGAAGGTCCGTCGCCGACATGGGACGTGCACAAGAGGGACACGTCCTGAAGCCCGAAGGCATTTGCACACTGTTCCAAATGTGAAAAAAGGGATAGAAAGCATGAAAACAGGCCAGAGCTCAACTGGATCCGCGTTGCAGGCGGAAAGAGAAAAAACAGACGTAGGCGCGCCAGAGTGGGACTTATGTATCCTCGCTGACGTCACGGAGGATGTCAGGGCAGAGTCACGTGGTGCCGTCCCCCTGGCGCGCAGGGATGCTGTGGCAAAAGAGTTTTCTAGGTCCAGTTCCACGTCTGGGGATAATTCTACGTGAAGGAATCTGCGGCTAGTAGTCTCTATCAGATTGTTGCCTTTATGCGATGTAGAGGTGTTGTCTGTAGATATGTTCCTGGAGCCTCCCCTGTAGAAGGAGCGACAAAAATAACCCCTATTGGATGGGGACTGTAGGGCTCCCATAAATGTTGCAACGTCTGTGTCCTTCTTAATCTTCTCTAAGGCAGTGTCTACAACAGGATCAAAGAGATGCTCTTTATCAAAAGTTAAGTTGAATATAGAAACCTGTAGTTCGGGTTTAAACACTGAAATTCTAGGCCAGGCAGATCTTCTAAGCAAGTCACTGGTGTTGATTACATGAGCTGCAGAGTCAGCTGAATCTAATAGATGTGTTTGAAATTAGCTTTCCTTCATGAAGTAGGTTGTGTGCCTTAGTCTTATGTTCTTAAACAACAATGGGAGAGGTAGGGAGAGTCAAGGAGGTTTTCTCAGTCCCCGGTTCAATGTAGATAAACAAAAGGAGAGAGGCCAAATCAGTCTCAGAATAGCCACTAAATTGGAGCGAGATAGGAAAGGATCACACACTCACTTTGGGTGAATAGGAAAGCCCTCACACACCGACCTGGTCAGTGTCATGCTTCATCATCGGGCCCCACCAAAGAGGCCGAGTGCCTCTTCGGTGTGCTACAACGCCAGAAAGACTGCGGAGCTGGTTGTGTGAAGAAGGGCGTGTTGTGAGGGTGAGTGAAATTAAAAGTGTCTGGAAGAGTATCAGGAAAACATTTTTTAATAGATGATCCCTAAGACACGTATTTACAAGTATTATGTGTCTGAATTTAGTTGCCAAGGTTTAGGAATGGTAAAATTCAGAGAAATACAATAAATCATTTGGTGGGGCCCGATGATGAAGCATGACACTGACCAGGTCGGTGTGTGAGGGCTTTCCTATTCACCCAAAGTGAGTGTGTGATCCTTTTCTATCTCGCTCCAATTTAGTGGCTATTCTGAGACTGATTTGGCCTCTCTCCTTTTGTTTATCTACTTAGTCTTATGTTCATCAGGTAGAAATTGGAGCAATTGTTCCAATTCATCGTAGTGCGCTCTGTTGTATTTAACTAAGAGAGCATGGGTATTGGCTACACGCCAGTGAGTGGCTGCTTGTGCAGCTATTGTCTTGCTTGAGGCATCTATCAGTTTAGATTCCTTGTCTGGGGGAGCATCCTCAGATGTTTGTGAGTTTGCCGTTTACGGGCAGTAGAAACCACTAAGGAATCTAATGGTAACTGACCCTTGAAGTAAACTGGATCAGATGGTGCAGATTTATACTTTTTATCAACCCTTGGCGTAAGAATTCTTGCGCGAACCGGGTCTTTGAAGATAGCGTCCACATGTCTTAGCATACCCTTAAGCATAGGCAGTATGAGGGGATCTCTGGGATGAGCTTAGTGTCTCAAAGAGAAAATTGTCTTCAAGTGACTCTTTATGAAACTGAACTCCATGATATTTACCAGCCCTATTTATTAGTTCTATGTACCCTACATTATCGTCAGGTGGAGAGGGTTTTGTAAGGCATACATCTAGATCATTATCTGTGTTTGGATCTGTATTATAATCGTCCCGTGGATCAGGGCCATTATCATCTACCCCATACCCTTCATCTTGGTTGTCAGGTATTTGTGGTCGTGGGGAATTTGTGGGTGTTATTAATACATTTGAGTTAGGTGGGGAAGGAAGTGTAAGAGGAGGAGAGAGGTTAGTACCAACATGTTTTTTCTTAAGAGGAATGTGATAAGTGTCCTCCGTTTCTGGTTTGTGTTTTGAAAATTTGGCCTGCATTTGTCCAGTCTTGGGATTGATGACCAGTTCCTTCTGTTTCGGGTCCGTGTTGGAAGGCGGGGCGTTGAAACGAGGCTCCCTTCATGGGAGTAGAAGTTTTTTTATCTTTCTGTGCCAACATTTTTGTAGTGGAGGCTTTCGGGCCGAAGTATTCGGATCCAAAGATGGTTTTGGTTTCCCTACCAAAGGAGTTGACCCAGAAAAGTGTTTCGGTTTCGAATGTTTCGGCTCGGTGCCCAAATGCAGCTGACTCGATCCCGAGCCAGAAGGCTTTGATGTTTGTTTCGGTGCCGAGCCCGAAGGTGGGGCGTTGGAAACATGTTCTCGTTGCCGACCTTGGCCCGAAGGCAGAGGAGGAAGCGGGCCATTTTCTTGGGCAGAGATGGTGTTTGGGGTAGGGGAGGATCGGTACTCACAATATGCTGACCCTGCGGAATGTCTTAAGTCTATGTCGGAATCGGCTTCTGACACAGAAATCAGCTCCTCTTCTTCCTCGGCTCCTTGTGCGTCGTAGACATCTTGTTCGGAATCTTCTCCAAAGAGAACCAGAATGGAGCCGCTATGTTGATGATGCATTTTGTGATATCGAGCCCGACAGTCACGGTGCGTCTTCTTGGATCGGAGTGATTTGCACAGGTCACAGTCTTGTTCGCCGTTCTCCGGGAAGAGGCACAAGTTGCACACTTCGTGCGAGTCAGTGCACGGGTACTTGGTGTGGCACCTGGGGCAGAATTTGAATAGAGAATTCCATTGACTGCAAGGTGGCCTGAGGCGGCTAATGTGATTTTTCTGAAACTGATCCGATACGTGGTGAATGGGAAACGTGATCGAATAACAATACCGTCGAGGGTAAGTGAATTGCACACCGAGGGGAACCCGAGGAACGGAGTCGAACCGGATCGCAGCAATAAACATCCGAACCCAATGGAGTCGATGTCCATGCGCACTGTCATCGAAAGGAGGAGTCACCTACCTTGTGACTCGAAAGACTTCTTCGAAGAAAAACGAAGTGCAGACATCCGGACCCAACACTAGATGGCAGGAGTATGCAAAGCATGTGATCTACAGCTCACATGCCTCAAACATAATTTTTTGTTTGCGCAGGATGTTTGCTATTAACATTTACTCTGTCGACTATTCTGGAACACATATCTCTTTTCTGAGATGGGGTGTATTTTGGCCTTGAGCTCCAAACAATTGTGGCTCTACTCTTATGATTTCATCCACCATGACTTACAATTCTCCCTCAGAGAAACGTGAATTTTTATCCAAATAATTATGAGGAAAATAAATTAATTAACCACATCCTGTCCTGTGAGGTGGTAATAGGGCTCACCTACGCCGGGGACCAACTTTCCCTGCCAGTTCCCCCTCGCCGCCGCAAGCACAACAGCGGCCGGAGTGCGAGGGGTCGGGACTTCAATCCCCAGACGCCCCAGCGGCGATTCTCGCCGGACACGGGATCATCGCGCCAGGAGGCGCCACTAAAGGACAACAGACCCAGGGGAGCGGGGGTCCTGTGAGGTGGTAATAGGGCTCACCTATGCCGGGGACCAACTTTTCCTGCCAGTTCCCCCTCGCCGCCGCAAGCACAACAGCGGCCGGAGCGCGAGGGGTCGGGACTTCAAGCCCCAGAGGCGATTCTCGCCGGACACGGGATCATCGCGCCAGGAGGCGCCACTAAAGGACAACAGACCCGGGAGAGCGGGGGTCCTGTGAGGTGGTAATAGGGCTCACCTACGCCGGGGACCAACTTTTCCTGCCAGTTCCCCCTCTCCGCTGCAAGCACAACAGCGGCCGGGACTTCAATCCCCAGACGCCCCAGCGGCGATTCTCGCCGGACACAGGATCATCGCGCCAGGAGGCGCCACTAAAGGACAACAGACCCGGGGGAGCGGGGGTCCTGTGAGGTGGTAATAGGGCTCACCTACGCCGGGGACCAACTTTTCCTGCCAGCTCCCCCTCTCTGCCGCAAGCACAACAGCGGCCGGAGTGCGAGGGGTCGGGACTTCAATCCCTAGACGCCCCAGCGGCGATTCTCGCCGGACACGGGACCATCGCGCCAGGAGGCGCCACTAAAGGACAACAGACCCCGCGTCGCGGGATCGCGCGCGGGTTGGCGCCCGGGGCTAAGCCCGGACAAAGGGCGGGCCCTCTACGGCCCTCAGCGGCACGAGGAGGGCGGGGACGGGCCACCCCCCTTGTTATCCCCACAAGAGAAGGTATAGTGTTTATTTTCACTTGTAGAAGACTCATGGACTTTCTGTTTCGCCAACATAGTCACACCACATAAATCATGACATCTAAGGGGGCCTATCCAATTTTCATTCAAAAACGATGCCCGGGCCAGGAAATGGACACGTATACTCAAAAGCATAGAACCCTCAGCACGAACAGCGAAACAAACACCGATGCTTGGCGTCAACTTCTAGATCCAATTCAAACCCTCCCACAAACCCCTGTCAGACCGGAAAAAATGTCTTACTGGGAGGAACTAAATGCTTTGTGCGGGACTAATTTTCTTCCTGTTATAGCCCCTTCCCCTGTAAAAGGCTCTACTATCGACCATTGCACAGATATTCTTTGCGATCCACGCCTATCACCCAAGGAGGATAGCAGCCAAGCTAGTGGTCTGTCACTTGGCCAAAGTGCGAAAAGGAAGCACGAAGGGGTTAACGAATACGAAACAGAAGTTAAAATACAAAAACTCTGTACTGATCCCTTATCGCCTGCCATAAATTCTATCTTACCTAAAATGCGCGCTGAAGCTCTGGATGACGTAGCAGCATCCCCTCGTCTGCAACTATTGCCCCAGTTTGAACTGATGATAAGATCTGTAATAGCACCCCTGCTTGACCAAATCAACATCTTAGGGGACAGGTTGACAAGCCTAGAGACTATCATAAAAGCCAATTCTTTCCCTCCAGCAAAGATTGATAGATCTAATAGTTTTACTCTCCCTACTGCTCCCAAAGGGCCCCACATTACAAAAACTGTTCCAACTGTAAGTAAACCTCCCAATTGCCCACCTCACATAGTTACCAAAATCGACCATACATCTGTGAGCAATACCACAAAAAATGTCTTTACCGATTGACAACCTCCCAAGAGACAACCTCCAACTGCCACCAAAATTGCTCGTAAACCTGCGTTATCTAATTACTCTGCTACTAGAGCAGAACCTAACAGAGCAGCATGTATAGATTTGCCTCCAGAAGCCGCCCCCTTTGTGCTCGTTCTTGCAGGAGTACCTGCACCCATCCATGAGAAACCTGAAAGACACCAGGACCTATTCCACAAGGTCCTGTTTTGGTTATCAAAAAATAGACCCCTGCCACCCAATAAAGACGGTGATATACTGAGTGTTAGAAGGGTGGGCTGGTTAGGGTCATCTTCTAAAGAAATTCCCGGGGACCAAGTTCTAGTCAAATTTAGGGACAGGCACACAGTCCCCTACTTACGGTCCTCCCTGCCCCATGAAAATGATGGCTCCATCTCCGTCTGGGATCTGTATGATTTTTATCCGAGTACCCCACCTATTCCCCCACCAAGATTAACAGCCTTACACAAATATCCCCTAGGTAAGGGTACTATCAATTCTCCTACCCTTTTTAGATCAGCGCTTGCTATTAGAAACCCATAGTGAATGTTTTATGAAAATCAGCAAATGTTTATGAAAATTAGAATTATGTAAACATGTATCGTGGTTTTATTGTAGCTGGTGTTTTATATTGATGTATACTTTTATGATTTCTTTGTGAAATCGAAATAAAGTTATGAAATGAAATTAACCACATCAAAATAAATGAAAGAAGAAATAGGGACAAGAAACAGGGAAAAGCAACAAAATAACCTGACTTCAGTGATCATATTTCGGCTTTCAAATGTCGTGGTGCTGTGGAATGGCAAACGCTCATGGTCTGAAATGAAGGGTGTTTTATAGTGTGGTATGTAGGTGCAAACAATTAGCCACAAGACATCAGGTGTGTGATGCTAGCATCCAGCCTACAGCAACAGGAATATTCCAATGTTGACTGCGTCCTGCCACGGATTCACGGTCAGCAACCCACCGCTAGAAGACCGCCAGCACAAGTGAGAAATCTAAATTGGCGTAGTGCAATCCCACCGCCCTGACGGCGGAGTACGATTTGCCAGCACTGGAGCCCGCCACGTCACCAGCTGTGAGTCGCATATGCAGTGGTAAGCAGTCTGTCGACACTGATTGGGAGTCCGCCGGAATACATCTAAATAAGGCGCCAGGACCGCCATCAGCTTGTCAGAGTACTTGGGAGCACTGCTGCGGCTGGATGGCGGTCGTACGGGCAAGATCTAAATCAGGCCAATAGTCTAGACGTCACCTTAATATGCAAGTTAAGATTTATCTATATGAAAAAAACTGTAGGGCGGTCAGCAAAGCTTTGGTCGAGTGCATGCGCCTGCGCACACATACACAAACATAGTGAGGGAGTGGGTAGATCTACCTCTGGATGTATAGTGCTAACCAAGGAACAGTGATAATTTATCACAATGAGGTTTGTTTTTTTATGTTACAAAGTTATCATTCCCTGAATTGCGTGCCATAACTGTATTATGTTCCTTTAAAGTGCTAAATGATTATCAGAGTTTAATGTTTGCTTTGCTAATATGCAAATATTTCTTTATATAATGTAATCTAGGAGTTCAAGCGACCTACTCGGTGGTCTTGGGGTTCTACATATAAACAGAATATCACAATGACATTGTCGGATTTTTGCACTATTATATGTTATAAATCCTCTTGTATACATATGACACTTGACATTTTGAGAACTGCTGTATCTAATAGGATTCTTGCAAACCTTTACAACATTACATGGTGTTCTATGTATGGGAAATACCATTATCATCAAACGTTAACAAAAGTGGCATAAAGAAGAAGGTTGTAAGATATAAAAAATATGAGTAACAAAATAAATTTGCTATTTTGACCAACTTGAAAGACTAAGAATAAGCATAACACACTTTGCAAAGATGTCAACGGAGAATAATAAACACATGCAAGTAAACAAATGACCTTTTATTTGATTGACAGTGAATACAGAGCAAGGCCGAATGGCTGGCAGATGCTGTATGCAAACAAAAAGGTGGCTGAGTTCAGGCATATGGTTAAAATCATCTAGGGTAAAATCAATAACCATATGTGAAGTGGGACACCAATAAATAAAATACTCAGATAATTGCAGTGCAGAGACTTTGAGACAGCTGCATCAAAATAATTCTCATTTATTTTCCAGCGTTGTTTCTCTGATGCAGGCGTGCAGCCAAAATGAGTGCACGTTCTCAAGCTATTTTAGTAGCTGAGGCAGTAGCACTGAATTAACTAAGCAACCTTTGACTTTTATCATAAGTCGTATAAATATTTTTAAGGCATTTCTTTTAATGTAGGAGTTTTGCCGAAACAATTTTATAGTAATAATCCAAATGCATCAGACTGTATAGTGAGTGAATTATTGTCAAAAAGATGTGCCTGACATTCAAACATGACTGCTTTGTAAACTAGCAAGAGCTGCCTGACCCTGAGCAAGCTGCACAGACAAAGCTGAAATGTTTGGAAATAATTTAACCTCGTTTAATCTAAAAGTTACCCCTAAAATGTTGTAATAATCCAAGTGTATTTATAGATTAAAAATGTGTGTCCCTGATACCACAAACAATATGTAAAACTGTATTTACAATTGTTATAGTTTTAGACACATGCTTTAAGGAAAATCCTTTCAGGACCGCATAAAACGTGTATACATTTTTGTTTTAAAACAAATTACTAGCGAGGCTCTTCCTTATTCAGAAAGCAGGAAAAAACAATCTAGTGTTCGAAGGAAAAGCTCTTCACTCTTTTAACAATTAAATGCAACAAAATGTTTTCCTATTTGTGGATAAGCCCATTGCCCTACGTTGTATTGCTCACGTAATACACTGAATATATATATTTTTCCTAGTAAGGCCATTTTTGTTAACCTTTGATAAAAAGCCGCTGACAATCTAAGCAATATCATATAAAATTGTGTGGATGCACATAGCATCAATATTGTATGAACACGATAATATTTTCTCTTATCTCTTGCTCACCCCTGGGTAAGGTATATGTATGTATGTATGTATATATATATATATATATATATATATATATATATATATATATATATATATATATATTATGTATATATATATATATTTTTTTGTTTTAGGAGACAGAAATTGAAATCGATGGTTGTTTTGTCTTTCACAATGCATGAAATAGAGATTGCAATTTTGTTTTGCATTTGTATTTAAATGTCTGCATTGTACATTTATCAGGCCACTTTCAGTAACAGAGTTGTGAATGAAGATGGGTGCAACGGAATGTGTTACATTATTTGAAACATTGTAAGTTTTAACAACACCTTTAGCAACACTGATCGAGTAAGCTGCCCTAGGAATCCTGCCGCGTGGCCACTGAGCCAATCCCTGTCACGGAAAACTGGAAAAGGCTGGCACTCAAGAAGTGGCCTCAAAACAAATAAATCAGCTTAATTACATGAAACCAGAACCTATCTTGTCTCTCTGGGATAGGATAAAACATCATGGACCACCATGAAAGGAAGAGAGTTGTGAAAGGAATGACTCCTATTTAATTGGTCTAATTAGCAGCACTATGTGAATTCATGTTCAATAAAGGAACAGCAGGACTCATCAAATGTCCAATTGATTTAGATATTGAAACAGGCTTCCTGGAGTGCAAAAGGTAACATCTAATGGTTTCCCAAGGCCAAGAGCTCCAGCACACTTGAAGCAGAGAGCCATTAAATGTGTCTTGGCACAAAAGTGTCACTGGGATCTGCAGTGCCTGCTTCCACCAAGCACACTCGACTACAAGCACCTGCATCTAGACAAGCAGGCTTTAATCTAATATTATATTTGTCCAATTTGTTCCACTCCAAATTATTGCCACTGGAGTAAAAAGTAGGACAATATTTAAATCCACTCTCTTTTCTCTCAATTGTTCAAATGTATTTTTTCAGCCACAGCAACGTGGTATGTTGAAGCCCACCACAGATTTCCTTCATTGCTGCTAAAAGGATTTGAAGAGGATCCTTGAAAAGAGATGCTTGTGAGGATATTTTTGGAGTGTCCCTTTATAACACCACTTTGTCCTCTGTTCAAATGAGATATAATGGCAAAAGTGCAGCTGTGATCCATCCTTCCTGATTCAGGATCTCCAGGGATACCCCATTACTTCCCATAGAACTTCTTGTTAAGGAGAAAGATGAGGAGGTTCACGTTGACCTTTGCTCTTTCGAACATCTTCATGACAGCCACGCCCTCATACTGCAGCTGCAGAAGGTCCTGCAAATGTTAAAGAGAGAAACTGGTGAGTTATCACATGCCCAAAAACAAACGTGTGCTTACAGAGAATTCTACCTTTATTATTGCTTGTTATATTCCCCAACCGGGTGGCAATCAGCAGCAGGGACATCCAATCAGAAGACAATATAATGCGTGTGCAGCCTTCCTCCCTTAAAAAAGGGATTCCAGACGATTATTCCAAATCCCTATTGTACTCCTCATTGCATTCAGGAACATGCTAAAATACAAAATTTTCTTTACACGTGTTTGTGCATGCTTGTAGAAAAGTTTGCATTTTAGCAGGTTCCTGAATTGCATTCTTGTTGCATTGAGGGGTACAACAGGGCTGTGGCGTTTCTTTTTGTCATGTCGCTGCCTATTGCCTTTTGTGCACGTACATATATTTAAATAATATATGAAATCATTTAAACCACACATTCATGTCTACTTTTCTGAATGTTTCAGGCAAAATGTGAGTTTACATTTAGATGATTCAAGGGTTTATAAACTAATGAAACAAATAACAAATACCACACTGCCATGCAATAAATTAAGAAATGTAGAGATCGTTTATTATTTCTATTTTCAACTTCTAGTGCTGATATTAGGAATTACACGAAGTAAAAAAGCAGGTATGTTTGATGCCCGAAAAAGGTGATAAGATTCTTGCAATTTGTGTTCATATTATATATAAATGTATGAGTACACTTATAACGTATTAACGCTGCATGAGCGCTATACAAGAACAAATACATACAATCACAAATGGAAATGTGAAATTAACATTTAAATTTCACCCTGTGACATCTCTATGTATTTAAAGTCATAACAAGATACCCAGTATGCTCTTGTCACTTAGTGATATACCACGGGCCTGCTGAGGCATAAATGTTTGAATTGTTTATACAAAGTCTCAACAAATATTGTTGACAATGTCTTGAACAGGAGTCTTCAGGCCCCCTGACAGTAAGGAGATTCATTTTTATTGTTTAAAGCGTTTATTTTCCACATATAACTGATAGGTATTGCTGCTTAGCGCTCGCGCTGCTGCTAGCGCTACCTCATTTTTAACCCCTTAAGTGCTGCCGTCGGCCAACGGTCGTCACGGGCACTACCTCCCCAGTGCTGCGCACGACCGTTGGACGTCCAGTTCAGCACCGGATAATGGACAGCGCAGCACTGGGGAGGTTTGTTTACTAGCTTTAAAGGGGTTAAACTCACCTTTTCCGATATCTGCTTTGTTATTTATTTTCGTTTTTCCCCTGTTTTTAGGCGGGGTCAGGCTGGGCTCAAGATCTCTCCCTCCCTCACACCGCATATAAAGGAAAGCGCATCGCCGTTTTCGGCGAGTCCGGGTCCCGGGGTTTGCCCTGCTTGGGGGCCATCTTAGTTTGGGATCACTACTACAACTACGGGCGCCATTTTGGAACGCCCTTGTGACCGAGCTGGGCCTGGAGTGCCTATTTAAAGCTCTTCTCTACCGCGCAGATGGGTCGCCCTCGCTTAGCCGGAGTCGTGCCTGAGTCCTGCCCGTCTGCGCCCGTCCGCGCTGAGGACGGGCTGCAGGACGGGCTGTCCACTATCAGCGTGACTTCAGGTACGTTAACTCAGGGCAGTCGCGTTTACTATTCATTTGCGGCATTATATTTACTGCGACCTTCTGCTTCCTCTCATTGCGCGATCTGCACTCTGCCTTGCCATAACTTCTTATGCCCCGGCTGCGGTTTTACTACTGGCAAAATGCAGCTCTCTAAAACCCAACAGTATACTAAGCACTGTAGGGGGAAACGGAAGCCTACGAAGGGTGGTACTTCCCCTCCCGCCCCGCTCCATTTTTGGAGCCTAAACTGTAGATCGCTCCCTAAGAATAATCTAAACATCCATGATTTCATAATCGAGGAATCCCCTGATGTTTTATTCCTGACCGAGACCTGGATTCATGCCAGCTCAGGTCCGGATATCGCTACTGCGATTCCTTCTAATTATGTTATGCTTCATCAGGATAGACCCTCAGGTAAAGGGGGTGGAATTGCCATCATCTTTAAATCCACCTACCAATGCAAACTGGAGGCACTACATCTTCCAGGAAGTGAAGCTGCATTGTTTAAACTCACGATTAATCCCCGTTTGACACTTTCGGGTCTGCTAATCTATCGGCCCCCGGGGAATGCTGCTTCTTGGATTCCCTTACTTGTTGATTGTCTATCAGCAATACTCCTGAAATCAAATAACTTCACCATACTTGGTGATTTAAATATTCATCTAGATGATGTTACTAATTCCCTTACAAAATCTCTTCTTTCTGATTTAGAGGTTTTTAATCTCAAACTGTGCAATACTGGAGCTACTCACATTGCCGGTCACCTTTTGGACCCAGTTATTTCCACTCTTCCATTTGAGTGCTCTCACCTGGCACGTCCGCTGGTGTGGTCCGATCATTATGCCGTACACTTTGTGTTACCGCCCGGTCTTTACATAACCAATGTTTATGTAGAGGAAACAAAACCCTCTTATCGATGGGACAAAATCGATATAGCCACTTTTAATCTGCATCTGACGAAGACTATTCCTTCTCTCAATAATACTGATCAGAATTTGAATGCCCCTATTACTAGGTGGCTAACAGATGCAGTATCGGTGCATGCCCCCCGTTCGGGCAGTACATTTCGATCTTTGCGTCCCCCAGCACCTTGGTACTCGGATGAGTTAAAAATCCAACGTGCTAAATGTAAAGCCTTGGAGAGGAAGTGGAGAAGATTCTATTCCACTCCCTCTAAACTGATTTACAAGGAAGAGCTAAAAGCTTATCATGCTAACTGTAAACGGGCCAAGGCAGTTTACATTACCTCTACTATCACCTCAGTGCAAAATTGTCCTCGGACTCTTTTTGCTACTGTTAATAAACTTACAGGTGCTGACACTGTTCCTGTGTTGCCGGCTCTGGATGGTAAACATTGTAATGCTATTGCGGACTTTTTTATATCGAAGGTTCAAGACATTCACCAATCCTTAATTTCCCTTCCGCCCCCTATTGATCCCTTCCTATCTGGCTCTTGCTGTAATGTCTTTGTCCCTCCCACTGAGTTTCTGCACAACTGGAAATTATTTGATGATGTTTCCTTCCTGTCGTGCTTAAAAAGCATTAGGTCAGGATCTCCTCGGGACCCTGTCCCTATGAGGATATTGAAACAACTTGACCTTGAACCACTTAGATTCCTAATGAGGTTACTTAACATCTCTCTTAGTGAATCTCGGGTGGAACAGGAATGGAAACACGCCATGGTCGTTCCCCTACAGAAGAAATCTGGTATGGACATTACTAACCTGGCCAATTTCAGGCCTATATCCCTGCTGCCAGCTTGTTCTAAGATACTAGAACGCCATGTCAACTTTCAGCTAAATGAACTTGTTGAAAATACGGGATATCTCCATCCATCCCAATCAGGCTTTCGCGCTAATTATTCCACCGAATTCGCACTCCTGGGGGTGACTGAGCGACTCCGACACGGTATTGATAGTGGTGAGACCTTTGCGCTTATACTATTGGATTTAAGCGCGGCTTTTGATACCGTGTCGCATTCCATTCTCCTAGAGTCCCTTCACTCCCTTGGTGTCGCAGGATCTGCGCTTGCCTGGGTGGCTTCATTTCTTAATGAGCGTACCTTTCAGGTATTTTCAACCAAAGCTGAATCTGCGATCTGCTCATCTGCTTATGGCGTTCCGCAGGGGTCTATATTGAGCCCTTTGCTGTTCAATATTTACATCAGACCCCTTGCCACGATAGTAGAGGACGCCGGTCTGTCTATTTATTCCTATGCAGATGATACGCAGATCGTGTTCTCCCTGTCTGACAGTAGGTCTCAGGACACCTCTGCCCTTAAAATCGGCCTTTCTCGGGTTGCAGCCTGGATGCAGGTTAACCTGCTAAAACTCAATGGTGATAAGACCGAGGTTATCGTACTTGGCAAACATAAAGATCTGTGGGGTTCTAGACACTGGCCTAGTGACATGGGTCCACTGCCTACCCCCGTGCCAGTTGTTCGTAACCTCGGCTTTCTAATTGACGAGAAACTCTCGATGCGTCAACAGGCAACTAAGGTCGCTGCAATCTGCTTTAACACTCTACGCTGGTTGCAGAAGATCCTATGGATGCTGCCTGAGTCTACTCGTCGAACTGTTGTCCAGGCTCTTGTAATGTCCCGTATCGACTACGGCAATGTGCTCTATCTGGGAGCTGATAGAGCTACAATGAATATACTCCAGGTTGTGCAGAACTCAGCTGCCCGCCTCCTGTGCAATGTTCCACGCAGAATGTCTGCAACACAAGCCCTATGTGACCTTCATTGGTTAAAAATTGCTGACCGTGTAGCTTTTAAAACTTTGTGCCTTATGTTTAAAATCCGTCAGGGTTCTGCTCCCACATATTTGCACAATCTTGTCCGGCCATACCAGCCAAATCGTCCCCTTAGGTCATCAAATCAAGCCAATTTTGTAATTCCTAGAATTCGCTTGACAAAAATGGGAGGCCGCTCTTTTGCCCATCTGGGGCCGAAGATGTGGAATGCTCTTCCGCTGACGCTCAAAACGGAGACCAATCTTCTGGCCTTTCGCAAAAAGCTAAAAACTTTTCTGTTTTAGTTGGTCAAATGTTCTCTGCTTCTCCTGTTTCAGCAACTACCTATCTTTCTTCTTTAGGCTGTCCCTGGCGCCGGGAAACCCTTTACGGGTAGCTGAGCGCAATACAAATTCAATAAAAAAAAAAAAAAAAAAAAAAAAAAAAAAGTGAATAACTGATCTTAGAATTGAAATGTAGTGACATTTTTAATGACATTTCGGAACTGATAATTTAACTGAGCAAATAGAATGTGTTTTTTCATTTTTTTCTTTTTAAGAGATACAGGTTTTGGTGCTTTAACATTTCTGTCCTTCTGGTGATTGTGTTGCCATAGTGAAGGCACGTCTTAACATTCCCACCTTGTTAAACGATGGAACGGTCAATGATAGGACTTTCTGAAACTGCATGGATAGAATGTCAGAGTGCCATGGGCTGTAATTTCTATTCACACAGTGATGGTTAAAAGAGAAAGCAATGGCAAACGTAATATAAGGCTAAAGAAAAAGTTCAGCATCGATTCTGTTTTTAAGCATTCTCAATATTGGGAAATAGGGGAACTGAGCTAAAGAAAGAAGTAATTTCTTCAATGATGACAAGGCATTAACAGCTAGAAAACCCAGAAAGGATTGTTACTTGCCCTGTAACCATCTGTTTGTGGCATGTAGTGCTATAGATTCCCGTGGTCTGCATACTCCTGCCATCTAGTGTTGGGTTGGAGTTCTGCAACTTGTTTTTCTTTGAAGAAGTCTTTCGAGTCATGAGGCAGAGTGACTTCTCCTCTCGGTAATATTGCGTACGGTCATCAATTCCTTTCTTTGATTGTTTTTACCACAGGCGGGTTAGAAAGGAGTGTAAGGAAAGTGCTAGAATAAAGATATCCATGCCAATAGAAGTGTGTAAAACGTAATTGTAACTGCCACAAGCATCTGGGGAGGGCGCATATGAATCTACAGCACTACATGCCACAAACAAACGCTTACAGGGTAAGTAACATAATCTGTTCCATGGCATGTGTGGCAGTAGATACACATGTTCTGCATATATGTAAAGCAACCCCTCCTTAGAAGCGGTGGCTAGAGTTGGGAGTTGCAGTAGTTTGAAAAAGGCTATGTAGCACTGCCTGACTTACATTGCTAACACAGCTACACAGTAGTGTTGGTAAATGTAGGTGGTGCAGACCATGTAGCTGCTTTAATAATTTTAGCTATGTGGGTATTTCCTAAAGAGGCCACAGTTGCTCCTTTTTTACGAGTAGAGTGTGCTGATGGAGTTATAGGTAAAGGTCTTTTGGCTTTAGTGTAGCAAGTTTGGATGCATTTTACTGTCCATTTGGTTATGCCTGACTTAGATATAGCATTGTTTTATGAGGTGGAGATAAGGCTACAAAGAGTTGGTCTATTTTTCTGAAGGATTTAGTTCAATCTATATAGAACATTAGTGCTCTTTGTACGTCTAAGATATGGAGAGCTGTTTTTGCCACCGAATCAGGGTTAGGGAAAAAGATAGGTAGCTCAATTGATTGATTGAGATGAAACTGGGAAACTACCTTTGATAGGAATTTAGGATTAGTCCTTAGTATGTTTTTGCAGGGGCGGCTCCTCCGCTAAGGCGGAGGAGGTTCGCCCCACTGCTCCGAGAGCAGAATTATTTTTAAATAAAATGATAATAAATAGGCTATTATCATTTAGTTTTTCTTTGATAGGGGGCTGGGTTAGGGCGGGGCGGGCTGGGGTCAGAGCCTGGGATGAGTGGTGAGTGCACACTCTCAAAGTGCGCATAACTGCTTGGCCGGCTGTCTTGGCCTGGGCAAAGCATCATGCACACTTAGCATGTTCCCCACCAGGCTGCATTACACAGCCTGATGGGGCACATTCCCAGCCTCCAGTACCCATCTGAGTGC
This sequence comes from Lissotriton helveticus, assembly GCF_964261635.1. Lineage (NCBI taxonomy): Eukaryota > Metazoa > Chordata > Amphibia > Caudata > Salamandridae > Lissotriton > Lissotriton helveticus. The sequence goes on along the minus strand of NC_136061.1, from coordinate 2,118,696,653 downwards.
AGCGCTACAGCGCTCAGACCAACCACAACGCTACATTGCTGCAGCAGTTCTTCCATTTCATCCCAGTGATCCCTATCGTAATGTGTGAGTAGGGCTTGGGAATTGGCAATGATTGGACTCGTTTTCCAGCAGCAACAATACGCTTGGTCTTCTTTGTAGGAGGTGGCGTATCCCCAGTTGCCTGACTATTGGCTCGTTAACGAGCTGTGGTAGCACTAATGGAGTCTGGTGGCACCAGGTTAAATATGAAAAGGGGCTCTGAGGCAGCCACTTTATATTTTTTAGCTACCCGTGCGGTTATCACGCAGGCATGTACTGTCTGTTTAAATATGTCATCAGCGGGACACAACATGCCAGGGAGCATAGGCAGAAACTGCGGGTCTTTATGAGAGGATGACACAGTCTCAAAGAAGACCTGCTCTAATGACTCTGTATGAAGTTGGACTCCATGATGAGTAGCTACCATAGCGATTACTTGCTGGTAAGCAGTATCATCTTCAGGAGCAGAGGGGTGAGCTGGGTAAAGGTCATTGGGAGTTATAGGGTCTGTATCATAGGCATTCCAAGGATCAGGTTCCCCTAGTGGCTCTCCTTTACCCCCTGTGGGTGAACCCGAAGGTGTATTGTCCAGAGGGTCCTAATGTGGAGAAGGAGGGGGTGGCGGAGGTGGTGATGCTGAAAGAGGTGGAGGAAGGGGTGGCGGTAGTGCGGAGGATGATGTGTAGGGCTGGTATCTTTGTCCTCTTTTGAGGGGTATAGGAACGTATCCAATTCTTCCTCAAAAGTTAACAGGCTCTTTAGTCGAGAAAAGGCTTTAATTCGCACTACCCCTTCTTGAATGTGGATTTTTCTTTGTCTAATGTCTATTTTTTCAAGTATAGGCTCGACTAGGGACATGGAAACTGAAGACTGCTTCGAGGGTTTCAGTGGATTTCTGGTTCAAGGCTTTTGAAGATTTTGTTGTCCAGCACCGAAGGAGATGGACCCAGTCGCTGCATCGGTCCCAAAAGCTTAGCAGAGACCGAAGAAAGTGCTCGATCCAAGGAGGTCGAACCCAAGGACTTAGCCTTGGTCGAAGTTTTCGGTGCCAGGCCCGAAGGCGGGGCCTTCAAATTATCTTTTTGGATTTGACCCTGGCCAGATGGCAGTGGCGATCTCTATGAGTGGAAAGGGTGAGGGTTTGGAAGTTTTTTTGGTTGGAGCAAGGTCTTAGGCGACTGTACTCATGTACTGCCAGAGTGACAGGGAGTGTTCCAGTTCCTCCTCCATATTGAAGCCGAGATCTCTTCAACGGAGAACACACCTTCTTCCTCTTCAGCAGCAGGCTCTTCCTGGGCGTGCTTCTCACAGAAGATGTTGGGAGTATCATCTTTGCTGCGGCAAGATATCTTCAGTTGACGCTCCCTTCGATCGCAAGTGTATTTTTCGATGTGAAAGACTTGAAGGCATCGCAGTTGGCTTTGCAAAGGTTACACACCTGGTGTTGATTGGTGTGTGGATATTTGGCATGACACTGCTGGCAAAACGGAAAAGGTGTTTGTTCCATCAGGAACACATCTTCCGTACCGATGGTGCACGTGGAAGAGTAGGCCCGAGACGGGGGGCACCCTGAAGGGCAATCAGTCAAAGTCCATAACCGATGACGGTTTTTGAGCGATGCAAGACAGAAAAAAGTGCAATCAAGATACACTATACAGTCAAAGACAGGTTAGGACCGAAGGTTTGTACCAAACGAAGTTGAACACGGAGGAGAAGCACACAAGATCTAACCCAACCGCGGAGAGAAAAAAATCTAGCAGTCTATGCCCATACGTAATATTACTGAGAGGAGGAGTCATTCTACCTTCTGACTCAAAAGGCTTCTTTGAAGAAAATCAAGTTGCACAACTACCACCCAACACTAGATGGCAAGAATATGAAGAGCATGTGTATCTACAGCCACACATGCCATCAAACCTATCATTTCTAATTTCCTCCCTTGTTCATATATCCTCTCAAAATACACATCTAGTATTTTTTATTAGTCATATATAAATGAGAACTCTGTTTCATTTAGTGTTTTATTGAATAATTGATGAATATTGATATTGTACCTTTCAAAGGATTTCCCTAGCCCCACCATTTCCACCCTTTAATGTAACAGAGGGGGATATTTAATCAGTATCTGAGATATAAAAAAAAAATTTCAGCATAGCCAGTTCCACTTAGTGCATCAAACCGAACATATTATTGACTATGGGTTGTCTCCGTTAAATTTAGTAAAGCTCCAACCTTCCCATTCAATTTTTTTCAATTTTTTTATATTGGTTTGTGAATTCAATAAAATATTTCATCATTTGTATATTTATTTGACGAATGCTTGTTTCCATACTTTTGTGCATTGATGAACAAGTTACTTACCTTCGGTAACGATATATCTGTAAGAAACATTAGTTAGTTAGATTCCTTACCTTAGAATAACCCCCAGGCATCAGACTGGATCCGGAAAATTTTGCGTAGCAGTACCCCTGCGCATTGGTAGGAGTCGTCCGCGTCCGTCGTCGGCACCGGGATGATGTCGTCAAGAGTACTTAGAATCCGCGCTGACGTCAGTTCTTATACACAGCTTTTCCACGCCAGAAACGCAGAGCCATGATAAAAACCGACACTGGTGTCATGAAACCATGGCCCTGAAAGGGATGACCTTAACCCTAGATATCGGTTTGCAGAACGGGGAGGATGGGTGGGGAGGTAAGGAATCTAACTAACTAATGTTTCTTACAGATATATCGTTACCGAAGGTGAGTAATATGTTCATCTGAAAGAAACACGTTAGTTAGATTCCTTACCTTAGAATAGATACCCCAGCAATACCAACCCCGGTGGTGGGTCTGTGAACCAAGATCACACCAGAAAGTCCCAGAGAACAGAACGGCCAAAGAAGCCATCTCTCCGGACTTGGCTGTCCAGGCAGTAGTGTCTTGGAAACGTGTGCAGCGAGGCCCACCTAGCTGCCTAACAGATGTCCTGCAAGGGGACTCCCCGGCCCAGGGCAGTAGTAGCCGCTGTGGCCTGAGTGGAATGGGCCCTCAGCCCAACAGGAGGCTCCTTCCTCGCCAAAGAGTAGCAAATCTTGATGCACAAGACGACCCACCGAGAGATGGTTCGTTTGTGCACTACCCGTCCTTTCTTAGCGCCCATGTAACCAACAAAGAGTTGGTCATCCACCCGGAACTGGCGTGTGCGATCCAGATAGAATGAGAGCGCACGTTTTGGGTCCAGACGGTGGAGCCTCTCTTCCTCTTTTGAGGGATGCGGATGCGGCAAGAAGGTGAGCAAGGTGATGGACTGCCCGATGTGGAAGGCTGTAACTACCTTGGGCAGGAAAGAGGGTCGCGTCCGCAACACAAATTTGTCCGGATGGACAGAAAGGAAGGGAGGTTGTGAAGTAAGGGCCTGGAGCTCACTCACTCTCCTGGCAGAGGTGATGGCAACCAGGTATGCAGTCTTAAAAGTGAGAAGACGAAGAGGACAGTTATGAAGTGGCTCAAAAGGAGCGCACATCAGATAAGTTAGAACAAGGTTCAAGTCCCACTGCAGCATCACGAAAGGAACAGGAGGAAACAGATGAGTGATGCCCTTCAAGAACCTATTTACAACGGGGGACTTGAACAAAGAGGGCTGATCAGGTAGCCTTAGAAAGGCTGAAAGGGCAGAAAGGTAGCCCTTGATAGTGCCCAGAGCAGAGCCCTGCTGGGCAAGAGAAAGAAGGAAGAGGAGAACCACAGAAAGAGAGGCAGAGAGTGGATCCACAGCCTTTGCTGTTCACCATGCCACAAATTTGTTCCACCTGCAGGCGTATACCGATTTTGTGGAGGGACACCGGGCTGCCAGAATGACATCGCAGACTTCAGGAGGCAAGTCAAATGGCCTCAGCTGCCGCCGCTCAATCTCCATGCATGGAGGTGGAGACTGGACAGGTTCGGGTGGAGGACCGTCCCCTGCTGCTGCGACAGAAGGCCCTCCTGAAGAGGCAGGCGAATCGGGGATCGACTGACATGCTGAGTAGCTCTGGATACCAGTATCTTCGTGCCCAGTCTGGAGCCACAAGGATGACTTGGGTCCGGTCGCGCCCGATCTTCTTCAGCAGAAGTGGTATAGGCGGAAAGGCGTACAACAGACCACAACTCCACTCGCGACGAAAAGCGTCTCCGAGCGAGTGCCGCCTTGGAAATTCCAACACACAGAATGGATGACATTGCGCGTTCTCGTCTGTGGCGAACAGATCTAACCAAGGCTCTCCCCACGGCTGAAAGAGACCTTGCGCCACGTCCGAGTTCAGACACCATTCGTGATCCATCATGCACCGACGGCTGAGTTCGTCCGCCCTGGCGTTCAGGGAACCTGCCAGGTGTTGAACCACCAGGGTGACGCACTGGTGTTCCAGCCACTGCCAGAGGCGCAGAGCCTCCTGGCATAGGGTCCACGACCCCACCCCGCCCTGTTTGTTGGAGTACCACATGGCGGTGGTGTTGTCCGTGAACACCTGCACTACACTCCCCCGGACAGAGGGGAGGAATGCCTTCAGTGCAAGCCGATCGCCCGCAGCTCCAGAAGGTTGATGTGGAGCCAGGACTCCGCCGGAGACCAGAGGCCTCTGATCTCCGCCTCTCCCATGTGGCCCCCCCAGCCCAGGAGGGACGCATCCGTCACAACAACATGCTCCGGTTGGGGAAGGGAGAGGGATCTGCCGCAGACCCAATCGCGGTCCGTGAGCCACCACTGCAATTGTCTCGCAGTGGCCTCTGAGATCCGGACATGGTCGGACAGGTTGCCCTGATGCTGGGCCCACAAACTTCAGGTCCTACTGCAGAGCCCGCATCCGCCACCTGGCGTGATGCACCAGAAGGATGCAGGAGGCCATCAGCCCCAGAAGCCGCAGCGTCAACCTTACCGAGACCCGGGATAAAGGCTGAAAGATCGGAATCAGAGCCTGAATATCCTGAACCCGCTGTTCGGGAGGATAAACCCGAAACTGCGCCGAATCCAGAACTGCTCCGATGAAGAGGAGCCTTTGAGAGGGACACAGGTGTGACTTCAGCACATTGATGGAAAACCCCAGCAAGTGCAGGAGGTCGGCCGTAGTCTGAAGGTGGCTGACGACTGTCTGGGGGAAGCTCGCCTTCAACAACCAGTCGTCGAGGTAGGGGAAGACTGACACCTTTAACCTGCGCAGATGAGCTGCGATCACCGCCATTACTTTCGTGAACACGCGTGGGGCGCTGGTAAGGCCAAAGGGGAGCACGGCGAACTGGAAGTGCTCGTGGCCTAACATGAACCGCAGGTAACGCCAGTGGGCTGGCAGAACGGGGATGTGGAAATGCGTGTCCTGCAAGTCCAATGCTACCATCCAGTCTCCGGGGTCCAGGGCAGCTAAGACCTGAGCCAGAGTCAGCATCTTGAACTTCTCCTTCCGAAGGAAGCCGTTGACGTTCGGTAGGTCCAAGATAGGGCATAGGCCCCCTTTGCCCTTCTTGGGAACCAGAAAGTAGTGGCAATAGCAACCACACCCTACTTCTGGCCCAGGAACGCGCTCGATGGCCCCCTTGGCCAAGAGGGCCGACACTTCCTCTAGCAGAAGTTGCAAGTGATCCTCCGACACGCGGTGGTACTGCGGTGGCATGGCTGGAGGTGTCGCCCCGAAGGGGAGGGAGTAGCCCCTTCGGACGATTTGCAGCACCCACCTGTCCGAAGAGATGGTACGCCAGTGGAGGAGGTGATGGCGGACCGTGCCCCCCACTGGCGTTAAATGGGCCTGAAAGCTCGGACTAGGAGGGCTTTGAGGCGGATGCTGCGGGAGTGGATGTGGGCTGGCCGCAGCGTTGTCCCCTGGCACCGCCACGGCGGTTACCACGCCCGCCGCCGCGCTGGATGTTAGACTGCGGCCCGTGGCTGGCAGGACGTGAAGGGGCGCCCCTTCCTTGGCCACGAAAGGAGCTTAAGACAGACTGCTGCTGACGCTGCCCCGAGAGGCCCAAGGACTTGGCCGTAGCCCTGGAGTCCTTGAAAAGTTCAAGCGCATGATCTGCGCCTTGCCACCAAAGAGGTGGCTGCCATCAAACGGCATGTCCATGAGGGTGTTCTGGACATCGGCTGAAAAGTTGGCGGACCTCAGCCAGGCGTGGCGGCGAACCGCCACCATCGTTGACATCGCCCTGCCCAGCGAGTCCGTGGTATCCAGCCCACATCGTATAGAATAGCGAGCTGCGTCTCGCCCTCTGCGAGGGCTTGAGCGAGTTTTGCCCGGGCCCCCTCTGGACACTCTGGCAGCACGGCCGCAACCGTATCCCACAGAGAGTGGGTATAACGGCCCAAAAGACAAGCGGTGTTTACTGACCGCAACCCATAGCTGAGGGATGAAAACAGTTTCTTACCAAACTGTTCATACCTTTTGGATTCCCGATCTGGGGGTGCAGTCGGGAATGCGGATTGGGAAGTAGAGGCCTGGATAACCAGGCTATTGGGGGTGGGATGGGTGGACAGGAAGCTAGGGTCGCCCGGAGCTGGCGCCTGGCGACGTTCCTATCTACAGGGGGGCCTGTAGCGGGCCTGGACCAGGTGCCCAACAGGATGCCAATGAGAGCCTCATTAAACAGCAGTAAAGGCTTCGGAGCGCCAGTCTGCCGTTTAAGGACCTCAGTGAGGATGTTAGACCTCACAGTAGCGACGGGGAGCATAAGCGCCAAGGCCTTGGCTGCCAGTGTCAGCACCACACTATAAGCAGCCCCCTCCTCCGTAGCCAAGGTAGGAAGGGAGACAAAGCCAGTGTCAGGGGAGGTATCAAGACCACTGGCCTCCCCCTAGCTCCTCTGTCCAGTCCTGGAAGGACTGACACATGTGTCAGAGGGTCCTCAGACCCCTCCCAATCCCCTTCGTCCTCCATCTCCTGATACTCAGTGTCAAAGGATGGAGCCGGATCAAAGAAGAAAGGCTCTTCAGCCGGCGTCTAATGCGGCGTCGGTCGACTCCGGATGCGGACCGAGAGAGGGATCAGGGACAGCGTCATGCGGGGACGGCGCTGGGGGTCGACGGCGGCGGGGTCGTGAGGTCGACCAGCGGCGACCCGGATCCGGATCCAGCGGGAGCCTGCAGCGTCGGGACCGAAGTCGCCGCCGGGGCCGAAGCACCCGACGGCGCCGGAGCACCCGGCCCGCTTGGACTCCCAGTCGGGGCCGCGGGGCCCAGAGGCACAGCGGGACCCGACGGAGGAGAGAGGGACCTCATGGCCATGAGGAAGGCCTCGATCTCCTACGGCGTCACGTTCAGCCCAGGGACCGGTGGGTATGGAGCTGGCCGCGGCACCTGCGGCTCCGGCGGAGCCACGGAGGCGGTGTCGTCTGAACCCCCGGCCGCGTCGCGCGAGCGTCAGGGGGAGTCAGAAGAGCGATGGCGTCTCTTCGACTTCTTGTGCCTCTTACCTGAGGACTTGGAGCCCAACGAATGGTGTCGACTCATCGAGCTTCGATGATAATGCAAGAAAAGGTTTTGGTGTCAGTGAAAATGGGCGCACAGATAGACATCAAAAGCGCATGAGTATGTAAGCTAGCAATAATAGATTGGTGGTGCAACTGGGTGAATGGAAAACCTTTTAAACCACTCTGTGGTCAGATCAGCATGCCAATGAGACCCAAACTAAATAAAACAATTACCCTATGCACACACAATAGAGAGTACAATCAATAGTCATATCATTGAATGAGTAAACAAATCACAAAAGGTAAGGTGGCAGAGAGACGACAGAATCCTATGTGGACTGAGATCCTCAGTTCTTTATTTCCATGACAGAAAAACAGCAGCCAGCCGACACGTGTTTCATCGCTCGCGCGAATCGTCAGGGCTCGGACGCTACTGTATACGCAAAGGAGGTTGCTCTCCCGGTTATACTTCCGACCCGACGGGGCCCTTGACCAATATGACTGTTAGCAAAATTAAGAGGAAGGTCAATACCAACTAAGTAGAATCGGGCAGGACTAATGGGAGTTTATAGGCAGTAACGATTGGGATATCGATTATGAAAACGTCGTGTTGGTCCGTCTTCTTACTTTCTATGGGAGAATCCCCAATTCTCGTGTAGAAGACGCGGTAAATACGATTAACGCGAAGTGCGCGACGAAGTACACAACTCCCGGGTCACAGTGTTCCAGCTTTGATGACTGTGGCCCCGCGACCGGTCCCTCGACCCCCTCCTGGCCAGGGACCATGAGCGGCGCGGGGTCGACTGCCGGAGCTGGAGGCTCCCGCCTAGCCTTCGACGTCAAGGCCCGGCAGTCGGGGCACGACCGGTCGTCTTGGTCGGCCCCAAGGCAATACAGGCTCCGGCGGTGGGGATCGGTAACCGACATCAGTCGGTTGCCGTCGGTACAGGGCTTGAACCCGGGCATTTCCTACCGGCACCGAGAGTCGTGATGACTCGAGAAGAGATCAAAAAGATCAAAAAGTTTTAGTCAAAAAATTACTAAGGCACTTCTTTCTCCGGACCTGCACTTAGCTGGCGCGGAAAAAAGAAGAACTGACGTCAGCGTGTGAGGGAGGTGTCTAAGTACTCCGACGACTTCATCCCGGCGCCACCATTGCCGACGACAGACGCGGAGCCACAGACGACGCCTACCGATCCGCAGGGGTACTGCTATGCAAAATTTTCCAGATCCAGTCTGACGCCTGTGGGTTATTCTAAGGTAAGGAATCTAACTAACGTGTTTCTTTCAGATTTGCGGTTCACATCATCGAAATTGCTCACCAGAGTCCCGGGTTCCAAAAATTACTCAGTGGGGGTCCTCAGATTCCAATAATGATTTAGGGTGGTCCACGGATTCAAGTAATGATTAAGTGGGGGTTCACAGCAGTCAAATGTTAAGAACCATTAATCTAGCTCGTCTTCTCTCAGAGTGTGCCACCCTGCTTCATGGTGCTATCTATGCTTCCCTACCGGATCTCATTTTAAGATCAGGGGTTTTGGTCCCAACCACAGAGCTTAAAGAGGCCCTGGGCTATGTTGTACTGGGGATTGTGGCGACTCAGATCATGTTCCCACAGCCCACTGCTCATCTGTGCCCAACCTGTAATCCCCTTTCACTACCAATCCAACTGCTTAGACCTTGGGGCCCAGTTGGCACACTGCACCTCCCCATATCTTCAATCCTGTGAGAAGTGATGGGCACTTGTCTCAAGTGAGGTCTTTCCGAGTTGTCACTTCAGACAGCTCTTAGCACTACCATCTGTATTTCTCAAAGCCTCCAGAGTTCCTGAATTAAGAGCATCCTTTTGAATGAAAAGCATATCACTGTATTGTTCTTTAGTCCAACATTGTGCAATAGCTTTCTTTTATCTGGATGTGCTCCCTGAGTATAAAAATTCCAGATTTATTTCAGGCTCCTGGCAACTCTAGTGTTCACATTGATGATGGCGGCCATGCCCACCATCTTTCTATTATTAAAAGATGCCAGACAGCAATGCCGTAAACACAAAAGAAGGCGAAAACTAGCATTAATGAATTAAATTATTGCTGATGCCAATTGAGCTCCAGTAATAGATATTATGCGTATAAAAGTAACTTACCCTTTTGCTACTCTGGCTGAGCCTTTGTTGATTTATAAGGCTTTCTCTATTGCTAGGGGACATGGCTACACAAACTGGCATTCATTCTACGCTGCCAAGGAGTTCCAAAGGCGTAGTATTATCTTTTTCCTGGGAGAACCAATCATTCCTAACTACAGGAGATCCTTTTGTCAATAGCGCTCATGAGTGAAGTACCAGCAAGAGAATTATCCGGTACACCTTCTGTCAGCAGCACTTCTACCCCCAGGGAAGGTAAGTCTTGGGAGTACCCTCGCAAATGTGGCGAGTGATAGATTATTAGCAGTTTTTTACTCCCTGGAGCACAGTGAAGTCCAATAGATTAATGAGGCATATTTCACTAACAAGGCAATGACAGGGAAGGGGGCAATCCTAGGGGTTCCCTGACTTTCAGTGACGGCATTCACAAACTCCTCTTAAACCCACAAGCAAAATGAAAATTATTTACTCCAAACAGAGGCAGGAGTAAATCTTCGCCAGCAAGGAAAGTGGAAGTGACTAGTTCAAAACTGGTGGTGTATAGAGGCTGTGACCACAATAGAAAAACAGTACAAAAAAGTGCAAGTGTACGTGCTTGACTGATTTTGATTTAATTTGAGTATACTTAGTAACCTGAAACTGTTTCAGGTCTATAGGTATTCACTGGCAAACGTGAATTTCAAAACGGAATATATTTGTGAGGAAAGTGCCTCTTTTTGACATGGTCAACCCTACTTTTTGCCTGCTATCTGATGCAATTTTGACAGAAGTGCACTGGGTTCCTGCTAACCCCAATTCCAGATCTATTTCCCTAAAACTGTACAACTGGCTCCCCAACTGACAATACCTTTATCACACCAAGTACACACCAAGTACACCTCTAGTAAATGGTACCCCCTTGTACCTAGGGCAAGGAGGCTAAAGAGGATCCCCTTGGGCTGCAGCATGCACTGTGCCACCCTAAGGGACCCCTCAGCACCAACACGCAGACTGGCATTTCAGGCTGCATGCCTTGGTGCAGAGAAAAGTAAAGACAACATGGTACACCTCTTGTGTGTCATGACTACAGACATGGCATGCAGTGTAGATAAGTCAGCCCAACAGCAGGTCTTACAGCCCTAAAGCAGGGTGCACTATAATACATGCGTGGACATATCTGCATGAGTATATATATGCCCCTGTGATATCTGAGTCGATTCTGGGATATTACAAGTGAACAGGGAAGCCATTTTAAGAACATGAGCTGGATACTAGTGTTTACATGTTCCCCCACTACATGATGGCTTCGCTGAATCTAGAAATGTTTGTTAGTAAACATCTAATATTGATAAACCCACACTGATTCCGGTGATGGATTTATTAATACATGCACACTAGAGGGCACCTTAGAGGTGCCCCCTGAAAACCTACTGACTACTAGTGTACAGGCTGACTGGTGTAGACCAGCCTGCCACCACAGACAAGTTTCTGATCCCCTGCAGGTGAAAACCTGCGCTCTCTGAGGGCGGAAGCAATGCCTGCTCCAGCCTGAAGTGTTAGCAATCCTGCTAGGAGGCGGTGACAACTGATCAGTATATCAAGGCAGAAGGCTTCAAAGGTCTCTGCTGCCTTTAATATACAACCCAAGGCTTCTTGAGGCAGGGGAAATGCTACACCCTGCCCATGGCCCATTTGGCACCTAGAAAGGCAGGAACATTAGCTAGTCATGAGGAATGCCCCCCTCTCAGACTAGCACCACCCCCAAGGTGGGCTACCTGATGTGGACATGACTTTTAGAATTCCACCATCTTCAATTTGGCGGAATTAAGCTTTCTGGGTCAGAGTTATGCCTACTTTCCACAGGAAGAAGTCATATAAAGGCTATTGACACTCTAATGGTAAGAAGCCCATTAGCTACTACCTGTCACTCTCTGCAACACCCCTAAATTGAGTATTTAGGTAGCACCTCTGACACCAAGATCTTAGATTTGCAGGATCAAGAAGAGAAGGACACAGAGAGCAGAAAGAAAAAGCGAGAACTGAAGACTGCTATGGACTTTTGGTACCAAACTGTGCCTGCTTCACTAAGTCTCGACTATCGTGATGCAGCGACTCGTCCTGCAGCTGACCAGCTTCTAAGAACCCTAGGAGACTTCCAGCCTTCGCAAATCGCCAAGGAATCTCTCTTGGAGTAGAGGAGGTACTCCACAGCAGTCCGCAGGCACCGAAACGCTAAGTCTGGTTTACAGTGTTGCCGCTCCCCAGCCAGCCCGATGAAGCTCCCAGGAAGAGGACCCTGTGCTACTGAAGGTCATATCTCTCCCCACCACGAGCGAGGGGACACCAGGTCCAACCAGAGCAGCACCGGACCAATACTCGGAGTACCGGACCCCTTGCAACAAGCAGAGACCATGAGAGTCCAGTCGGGACTCCAAGGTAAAGCAGCCGTCAAGGGACTTTAGCACAGCAGAGACACACTTCGAGAGTGGTCCAGCTGCCCTGATTTTGCACCCTCAATGGGCGAGACCGATGACCACAAGGTTCTAGGTTTCCAAGGCGCACAGAGCCCAGCCGACCTTTCCACACTGCACCCGAGCGCCCAAGCCCGGGTACCGACAAACCAACTGTTCTACCTTGTCCCCACAAACCTTGTGACCTGAGCCCCCTGTGGATCGGCCTCCAAGTCTCCTTCTGCAGCTTGTTTCCAGCTGCCACCCCCCTTCTTTCTACTGGTGTAGCGAGCTCAGCTACCAACTCGACCTGCACCTCTGCAACCAGAAGCCCTAGGGCAAATAACAACAAACTTATGGTGGTACTTTGGAACTTGACCCCATAAGGCCCTAAGTTCTGAAGGAGACACTCAGAAACCAAACGCAAATAACTGTATGCTATACATGCCTTTTCTCCCATAGGAAAGCATTGTGTGAGAAGACGCATTTAAGTGAACATTTTACTTATCTACTAAAACCAATATTTTTTAAAAAGTACTTAATTGATAACGAAATTCTTGGTGTAAAAATGTACGTAGAAATATGCATTATTTTTCCAAATTGGTAAGTGTGTGTCTCATGTATTGCCTATGTGAGACAACAAATGCTTAGCACTACCCTCTGATAAGACTAACTGCTCGCCTACACTACCACAGAAGAGAGCATTTGGGTTATCATTTGTGCCTCTGTAAAACTACTGGGGTTTGCCTGGACTCTTTACAAGTGTACCTCTTTTTGGTCCACTATAGAAAGAGCCAGCTTCCTACAATCTGCACTTATGCAAAGTTGTAAACCTCTACATTTAGATTCACTCATTATTTCAACGAATAAGAGGCTTTTATTTTGCACACTCGACTATCCATGTTATGAAGAGTTCTTTTTGCCTAGAAGGTTAACAAAATATTAAAATACATATGTTTAGGGCTAAGTAAATATACAATAAAACCATTGGAAACAACGAGGGGTTCACCATGGTTTCTAAATTATTATTCTCTATTAGGGATGCAGAGGATGAGACGCAATGAGTTTTCGTACAAAGGTTCAAGCACCTACTGATTTCAGGGAATATGGGAATCTTTATTTATAGGACCCTTCACATTATCCGATGTTCTACATTGTAGACTACACCCATTATCTACTGTAAGAGTTGTGACTGTATGATACCAGTCTCCGTTGGGTTAGCAGGGGATGCTAATAATCATCAACCAATCAGTGGTGAATGCTGCAAATAGCAGGAGGCCCCCCTGTGTAAGAAACCACGTTAGAATTGCTGGATGACAAATTACTTCTCGTAGCATGTAATTAATATTTTATTTCTACTGTGTGCTTAGAGACTACACAAATAAAGTGGCAAACCCCTCAGGACACTTTTTAGTTAGTCTGTTACGAGACTGACTGATTTCACAATAACACATTGTAAGAGGACCAAACACGCAAACTTTCAGGGATAGAACTAGAAACACACTAGGGTCTTCCTAAGTTTAGGGAGACATCGCAGGATGCTTTACACTGCCTCCCATCCCTGCATGCAAAGGAATAAATCTTAGTTGCAAAGCCTGGGCTGCTGGAATTGGCATCTTGCTGCTCTAATGTGGTTGCATCGTATGTGAGGCGTCTAATAATTTTATAGCTTTCACCGCTGTGTGGTTCAAAATTATTGGTACCCCCTGCAAGCCAGATGGAGGTTGACCGCAGACACACTCGCAACACAGAGTAGAAAAATGGTGTAGCCTATAATGTAGAACGGTAGATGGTGGGGAAAGGGATTTTTCTTGTTATTAAAGGATAAGGAGGGCACCAATTGTTCCTGTTTCCCTCACAGCACTTTCTTTGATATAATGTCTTTCTCTTTAACCTAGCAGAAATGAGGTGCAATTGCTTCACCATGATGTTATCCATAAAACCTTAATATTGTCCAATGGCCAGTACCGTTATTTAATTTTCAACTTATTTCATTGGAGGGACGCCTGGCTGCCAAGATAACGTTACAGACTTCGGGAGGAAGGTCGAAAGCTGTCAACTGTTGCTGCTCAATCTCCACGCAAGGAGGTGGAGGCTGGACAGGTTCGGGTGGAGGACTGTCCCCTGCTGCTGCGACAGAAGATTCTCCAGAAGAGGCAGTCTGATCGGAGGATCCATGGCCATACTCATGAGTTCGGGGTACCAGACTGTTCGTGCCCAGTCAGGAGCCACAAGAATGACTTGGGCCTGGTTGTGCTTGATCTTCTTCAACACTCTAGGCAGAAGTGGCACAGGCGGAAAAACGTACAGGAGGCCGCAATTCCACTAGCTACGAAAAGCGTCGCAGAGTGAGTGCCTCCTTGGAAACTCCAATGCGCAGAACTGCTGACATTGCGTGTTCTCTTCGGTGGCGAACAGATCTAACCAAGGCTCTCTCCACTGCTAAAAGAGACCTTGCACCACCACCTCCGAGTGAATACGCCATTCGTGATCCATCATGCACCGAAGGCTGAGCTTGTCCGCCCTGGCATTCAGCGAACTTGCCAGGTGGTGAACCACCAGGGATATGCCCTGATGTTCCAGCTATGTTCAAAGGTGAAGAGCCTCTTGACATAGGGTCCATGACCCCACCCGCCTGTTTGTTGCAGTACCACTTGGCGGTGGTGTTGTTCGTGAACCCCTGCACTACTCCTCCTTTGACAGAAGGAAGGAATGCCTTCCGTGCATGACGGATCGCCCAGAGCTCCAAAAGAATGATGTGGAGACCGGCCTCCACCAGAGACCCCTGATCTCTGCCTCTCCCACTTGGCCGACCCATCCCAGGAGTGATGCATGCGCCACTATTGTGAACTCCGGTTCGGGAAGGGGGAGAGAGGGATGTGCCACTGACATAATCCTGGTTCGTTAATCAGCACTGCATTTGCTGTGCAGTCGCCTCTGAGATCTGGATGTAGTGGGATTGATTCCCCTGATGCTGCGCCCACTGGAAATCCAGGTCCCACTGCAGAGCCTGCAAATGCCACCTGGCATGATCCACCAGCAGGATTCAGGAGGCCAAGAGGCCCAGCAGACTTAGAGTCAATCTCACCGAAATATAGGATAGAGGCTGAAACATCTGTATCATAGCCCGAATAGCCCAAAACTGTGCTGTATCCAGAACTTCACAGATGAAAAGGAGCTAATGAGAGGGAGTCCGGTCCGAATTCGGTACGTTGATAGTGAACCCCAGCAAATGCCGGTGGTCCGCCGTAGTCTGGAGGTGGGAGACGACAGCCTGGGGCAAGCTCCTCTTCAACAGCCAGTCGTCGAGATAGGGGAAGACTGGAACCCCTAATCTGCGCAGATGAGCTGCAACCACCGCCAACATTTTTGTGGACACCCGAGGGGTGCTGGTAAGGCCAAAGGGGAGCATGGTAAACTGAAAACTCTTGGCCTACCGTGAACCGTAGGTAACGCCTGTAGGCTGGCAGGACGGGGATATGGAAATATGTGTACTGCAAGTCCACTCTACCATCCAGTCTCTGGGATCGAGGGCAGACAGGACCTGAGCCAATGTGAGCATTTTGAACTTCTCCTTCCGGAGGAAGCGTTTGAGGGCCCTGAGGTCTAAGATAGGATGCAGGCCTTTGTCCTTCATGGGTACCAGAAAATAGTGGGAGTAGCAACCAGGACCTACTTCTGGAAGGGGGACCCGTTCGATAGCTCCCTTGGCCAAGAGAGCTGCAACTTCCTGGCGGAGAAGGGCCAAATGATCCTCCGACATGTGATGGAAAGATGGTGGCATGGAGGGATGGGAGGGAGTTGTCTCAAAGGGGAGGGAGTAGCTCCTTTGGACTTTCTACAAAAACCCACCTGTCCGATGTGATGTTTTGCCAGTGGTGGAGGTGATGGCGTGGTCTCTGGTGGCTCTGAAAGGTCAGACTAGAAAGGTTTGGAGGCTGCTGCAGGGTGTATAGGTGGACTGGACTGCCCGCTGGCCCCCAGACCTGCATCGCTGGGTCCCACGGCCACGCACATGCTGAGCAGCTTGTGTGAACCAGTGGCCAGACTGGGTCGAACGTGGTGGGGCAACCCTTCCGTAGCCACGAAAGGGGCGAAAAGCAGATAGCGTGGGGAGAGAGGTCGCTGAAAGGCCCAAGGATCTGGCCGTAGCCCTAGAATCCTTGAAGCGCTCGAGTGAAGAGTCTGCCTTGTCACCCAAAAGTCGACGACCATAAAAGGGCTTGTCAAGTAAGGTGGATTGGACATCCCCCGAAAAACCGGACGTCCTCAACCTCAAGGCTACCAACGTGGAAACCATTCTGCCCAGTGATTCGGCGGTATCCAGCCCACATCTGATGATGAATTTAGCTGCATCTCGACCCTCTGCCACTGCACGGGTGAGAATGGCCCAGGCCTCCTCTGGGCACTGTGGCAGGATTTGCACAACCGTAAGCCCACACTGTAACGGCCCAAGAGGCATGCGGTATTCACCGAACGCAGTGCTAAGCTGGCGGCAGAAAACATCTTCTTCCCAAGATGATCCAGCTTCTTGGATTCCCTATCTGGGGAAGCAATAGGGAATACGCCCTTAGAGGACGAAGGCTCTGTCTCTCCATCCCGAGAGATTCTCCCCCCGCCTCACTGATATGCCTTGGGGAACAAGGCAATTAGGAGCTGGAGACGCAGAGAGCCTTCGTGACCGCCGAGAGGGGAGAGGAGGCGATGAGGAGAGCAGGAGACAAGAAAAGGCAGTGAGCGGCCTGTGCCCGAGCTGCGCCTCACTGGACAAGGGTATGGTGTGCGAGAGACGCGGACAGAGCGAGATACTGGTGGACATCGACCTGCGGGGGACCCACAGCTGAGGACCTGTGAGGTCCGAAATCAAGAGCGGGCTAGTGAGCGCCTATCGGGCCACAGTGGAAAGCGGATTTGGATCGCCGGCAGAGATCTGGGCCTGGGCCCAGGAGTGACGTACAGAGACAGATGACGCATTGCCTGGGGTGGACCGCCCAGGGTTGAGGCCAGCCGCAAGCAGAGATGAAGGGTGAGAGGCAAGCGTAGGACCTGGAGTGGTCCCATGAGCTAGCGAAACTGCGACGGCGGAGTCGCGAAAGACTCCAGCTGGGAGTTGGCCCCAGACAGGGAGCATGGGGCCATGGACCAGAGCCATTAGGGGCTGGGAGCTTCGCACACAACTGAGACACAACAAGCGGAGATCAGCGTAAGGCTACAGCATACGAAGAAATTTGAGCCCCATAATGAAAGGGACGTGACAGAACAGAGCCTGACATTAGTCGTGCACCCTAGCGGCAGCTGACCAATGCTGGAGACTGCGCCTTGATATGCGTGGCGCAGATTCGTGGCCCCCCCTTCTGCCCGAGCTGTACAGGCATTTGGGTAAAGTGGACCTGGGCTTCCGGAGGAGATGCACATGGAGACAAGGTAGAGCCTGAACTTGAGGAGGCCCAAAGGCTAACCGAAGTATCCAGCCTTGATGCTAATAAAGCTACGCGCCTCAGAGTTGAGGCATGCACATTAGAGGATGACCCTGAGACCGGCACCAGAGTTGAAGGAGAGCTGCCTGGAAGCTCAAGTGCGACCAGGAGGACTGGACCATAGGTGTAGTTGGGTATATCGTGGTGCCCCCGGCAGCAACAAAAACGGTGATGCCTTGATTGAACCCCCAACCCATGCAAGTGCAGCCCACGCACTACCGGCCAGAGGGAAACAAGGCCAATTCTGACCTTGGGAGCGGGCAGTCACGCCTGGAACTGTGGGAAGAACCTGGATGCTCTAGGTAACATTGCTTCTACGAGAGCCAAGAAAAAGGGCTCAATTAAGGACTTGCTGCTTAAACAACCAGGCCCGAGGAGAGCGATCCCTCGGCAACCGCAAGCAGAGTGACCTCGCCGGCAGAGGAAGATCTGGCGGCCCCGGTCACGTGCCCATATTTGGAAGACCTGTTTTCTGGATTGAGGGAGGACCTCTTAGCAGTGAAGCGGGATTTGGCTAACAATTTGCAGTCAATACGCTAAAAGGTGGCAGACATTGGCGATCAAGTTGATGCTATTGAAGGATGTGAACTACATGGACGAGGAGATAGAGAAACTGCAACAAGAAGTAATCCGCCTCCAAGATTAACCCTAGACCTACAAGCACACACGGAGGACTTAGAAAACTGCTTCAGACGTAATAACATCCACATACGAGGAGCATCAAGAGAAGCGGAGGATAGAGACATCGAGACCTAAGTCACGGAGCTCTTTGCCCAAATTTTAGGAGACACCCCGGCCCCGGAGATTTGCTTAGACAAGGCACAGAGTCGGCCGCTGGGGACCCGGATCGCCGTGGTCTCTAGATATCCTGACTTGTGTGCATAGCTACACTCTGAAGAAACATATCCTGAAGAAAGCAAGAGAGATGACCTCGGTGCTGTTCAAGAGCCAGACTCTAAATTTGTACCAGGACCTGGCAGCTTCCACGCTCCATTAAGCGGAAGGAGTTCCGCCCTGTTACAAACTTCTTGCGAGCAGAAAATGTGGCCTATTCCTGGGGACATCCTTTTCACCGGATTTTTCGCTGGCAGGATCAAATTCATCAGATTTGCTCGCTCTCCGCGGCTTGCACACTGCTTCAAATAGAAACTTCAGAAGAATATCGAAAGGAGGAGGCAATGGTCAGTCTCGGAGGAAATAACCGATTGAGGTGGCGATGGGTCCTCTTGAACCGGCATCAGAAAGAAAGGTTCTGCTGGTCAAACTGGCGGAGGATCGGCCTCCGGCGATCCTGCTTGAGGCAACAAGGTTTGAGTTCATAGTTTGGCGGGGTGGACAGACGGAGAGAGAGTGAGCAGACATGGCCACGCTCCCACTCCGAGACACTTCCGCTGGTGGTGAGACAGATTTTCGTTTTCCCTCTCCGATCCAGGGACAATGGTTATTTGTTCTTACTGTTTTTGGTATTGTTACTGGGTGTTCACTTGACAAACGCAACACACACATCAATCTCTCCATAAAGCTGAGGGCTCCCCACTGGGTGGTAAGAGAGGAGGATGAGGGAAGGCAGAGCCGGGAGGAACAGGGAAGAGTGGAGCCTCTATAATGTCTCCCACACCGAATAGCCTCAGGGTATTGATCCTAAATGTTAAGGGCTTAAATAACCCTATTAAGAGATGGGCGGTCCTTGCGTACTTAGAACAGTCCTGAGCAGAGGTTTGCCTCCTACAGGAGATGCATCTCCTTCATAGAAATTGGACCATGATGCAATCCTGGGTCTTCCTGCAGCAATTCTTTTCCTCGTTACCACGTAAGAGGGCTGGGGTGGTGATTCTGTTCGCACGATGCTTTCAGGGGACGGTTGGGTCGGGGGTGATGGAGATAGGGGGCGGCTTCTGGGGTATAGAGTTCATTTTGGCCAACACTCTATCGTCCTGGGGTCAGCGTACGCCCCAAATGAGGGACAAGACAGATTCCTGAAGGAAGCAGCAGCTGACATTCTAACCTCAAAGGACAGGTGGATGATCTTGGGAGAAAACGTACTTTTTAACAATGCAGTTGACCGCTCGACCCCGAGACAGGGGATAGCAGGGAAAATCAGACAGGGAGTTGCCTTTAGATTGCAGGAGAGATGGCAGGTGAAATATGCGACCAAACACTAGGGAATACGTATTCTACTCCCACACCCACAAATCATATACAAGATTGGATCACTTCCTTAGCTCTAGGGAGGTCCCAGCAGCGACACAAGCAGCAGACATTGAACCTAGATCACTAGCTGACCACTCAGCGGTTCTGCTAGACCTTGTGCTCCCCCCACCGGCGCGAAGACTCTGCTCCTGGCGACTGCGAGAGACATAGACCAGAAGTAGCACAGCAGATAGAGAGTGCGATCCATCGGTACTTAGAGGTCAATGATAAAGCGAAGGTGGTGATTAGAGGGGAATTGATTGCAATTTCTGCGGCAGCTAACAAGGAGAGACGCGATAAGCGAATGAACCTACAGCAACAAATGCGCAAACTGGAGCATATCCACCACAGTACTGAGGCACCCAGAGTCTGGTGCCAACTAGAGGCGACCAGGAAACAACTTGCGGGGCTAGATTTCAACAGGGCGGAGTATTCTCTACTCCGCCTTAAGCACGCATTATATATGGGGGTAACAAGCCTGAGAGAATGCTAGCAAACAAACTCCGGAGATAGGCTAACGTGGTTGAGGCCCTACTGACGGATGATGGGTTAGAGGTGATGGGGGACGAAGTGGTAGTGGAGAGATTTGGGGCCTTTAATAAAGCTTTGTACTGCGTGCAGGATCTCCCACTCCAAGTGATCTCCAGCTACCTAGAAAAAGTAACAAGCCTGACAGAAGAGGAAGCAGCAAGCTTAGATAGCCCCATAAGGATGGCGGAAGTAATCGCAGCTATATCCAGACTGAAACCACATAAATCCCCAGGCTCTGATGTCTTTTCGGCCCCTTTTTATAAAACCTTTTGTAACCTACTGGCTCCTCTCCTCACCAGAGTTTTTTTTATGAGATTTCAGACTCAGGGACACTTCCTCCTTCCATGAAAGAAGCCTTGGTAGTAGTAATAGCAAAACCAGGGAAAGACAAACGTCTGTGTGCATCGTACAGACCATTATCGATCTTGAACGCAGCTGCAAAACTATTTGCAGGAATCCTAGCTACACGTCTGGCCACTTATATGCCCAGACTACTGGGTCCAGACCAAGCTGGATTTATTCCAGGTAGGCAGAGATCAGCCAACACCAAAATAATTCTCCACCTCATAGACAAGGCATCCTGTTTCCAATGGGACACAATGCTTTTTCTATAGATGTGGAGAAAACCTTCGACAGAGTCCACTGGCCCTATTTAGAAGCGGTACTGAAAAGATTCAGATTTGGAGACCGGTATGGTGCCTGGGCGTTAAGCGGGTATAGAGGACCATAGGCGACTATCGGAGTGAATGGCAGGAGATCCTGGAGTTTCCCCATAGAGCGTGGAATGCGCAAGGGGTGCCCCCTCTATTCGCAGTCTTTTGCACTCTATATGGAGCCATTTGGGCAGTGAGTCAGGGACAACCCAAAAATGACAGGCATATGATTTGGAGGAGAGGAAATTCTAATCACCCTAAACGCGGACGATGTAATGAGTTTCTAAGGGAGGTTAGTTGGTTTGGGGAGGTCTCAGGATTTCAAATTAACCTAGCTAAATCACAAGCATTGAGCCCGTCAATGCCACGAGACTCAAAAGACTTTCTTACACAGACTTTCTTCATCTGCTGGGAGCGAAGTATAACGCACCTGGGGATCCAATTGGCATTGACTATCCAGGAAGTGATAGACATAAATTATTGCGCATTGGTTAGTAGAGTGCAAACCGATCAAACAAGGTGGCAAGCATTCCCGCTGTCGTGGCTCGGAAGGGAAGTGACCCTAAAAATGTCAGTCCTCCCCAGGATCCTGTACATATTTGTGACGCTACCGCTCTGGCCCCCTACTTAGACTTTACAAGAGGCCCTTCAAAATTATGTATGGACAGGCAGGGGCTCTCGAATGAGTCTTGAACTCACTTGGCAGACACCTGCGCTAGGGGGACTAGGTGTCCCATGTATTTTACAAAATTTTCAAGCAGCACAGGTTAGGTTACTGGTTGAATGGGCGTGCCCAGAATCAGAGAAAAGCTGACTTTTCATGGACAGGGCGCTGGCTGGAACATCCGTGTAGAAGGTCTCTTTTTTGAGCATGACACAACGCCCCTTCAATCTTTACCTCTCTGCAATAACAAGCCCCACACTTAGAGTCTGGGACATGGTGGCCGACAGGGAGGGCTTTTCGACATTCCCCTCTCCGCTTACCCAGGTGGTGGAGAATCTGGAATTTTCCTCAGGGCTGAATACAGTGGCCTTTCGGGAATGGGTGAAGCTGGGATGCAGATCCATAGGTCACTTCTTCGATCTAGAGGGGCCTTTACAGTTCAACGACTTAAGGAGAGATAATGACATACCCGAGAGGGAGAGATTCTGATACTTTCAGATTAGGCATTGGCTGATGCAGCCCGGGGTGAGACAGACGGCCCAACGCTGTTTGACCAGTTTCGAGAAATGGCTATAAAGCAAAGAATCAGACAAACATGTAGTGTCGGACCTGTATAAACTGCTTTCTGAGAAGTCTCCCAAACCTAGATCCGTGGCACAGCTGAGATGGGAGAGGGAACTGGGGCGGGAGATTTCCCTTCAGGAGTGGTGGGACATCTTTCACTGAGCTAGGCACACAGCCACCAATACAGCTCGTACAGAAACAGCGTCGAAAGTCGCCACCTATTGGAATTTAACTCCGGCCAGCTTACACAGAGCAAATCCACAGTGCAGTGAAAAGTGCTCTGGGGAAACTTGTACATATCTTGTGGGAGTGCCCTAACCTGACCCAATTTTGGGAAGAAGTCCCGGCAGAGATTAACGACCACTTCAGCACCCAACTCCCCCGGTTCCTGGCCTATGTGCTGTTAAGCCTCCCTAATCCATTGATTTATCGCCATAAAGCTAGGAGAGGTAGACACACTGTGCTGGCGTTGGGGGCTGCTCACCAAACGATTCTAGCCCTCTGGGGCACTGACAGGCTTCCAACAAGACTGGGGTGGCTTCACCTAATCTGGCACCTCTTAGGGATGCAGAGACTTATAATGACATTGAAACTACAAGAGGACACATTCGGGGAGGTCTGGCAGCCGTTTATCTCACTTTTGTCACAGGAATTCACAGAACTCACCTGTCCTAGGTATCTAAAATTGCTACGCCTGAGTAATCTATAACCATGACTCTATGAGGTAGACCCTCGGAAGTACAAGAGCTACAGAGACACAGAAGCAAAAGATCTTATGAACATTCAGGGACCGAAAGTTAGGGTAGGTTGGGGTTGTGGGGGGCAAGTTTCCTTTTTGAATATTAAAATAAACATTGCTAACAGTACTGACATTGTCCGAATTGTTAATGTTACGTCAGAGATGTCACTGCTTAAATATCTGCTTTATTTGGCAATGAATATGAACATAAAAATCAAGCAGTGGTAAACCCAAGTTGTTGAGCATGCATTACAGTGATGTTAATGTATGTTTGCAATACACACATTAGCCACAGGGTGGCTCCATTATTCCATGCATGTGACATTGGTGGTGTAGACATTGATTCACATCACCAATGCCAGAATAGTGTCTATGGCACAGTTTAAGTTCCCACACCTCGATGTGGCCGTGCCTGTATTGATCTATTGCGTGCGCCACAGAGAGCTAAAGCTATCTTTAACCAGACACTAAAGAAAAAAAAAATAACAAGATGTCCTAACGATGGGTATATAAATGTAAATGTTAGCCATTTGTTGTAATACAGGCAAATTATTTTCAGTTGAGTATTGCAGAATTATATGAGGTTGATATTAGCACCATCCTTCACAGACAAAGGGTAAGTGTACATGTATTGCTTAAATAAATGTGAAAATACACTATCTGAACCTTTTGTTTCTTCACAGTGCACAGAATAAATATGGGCAAAAACAGATAAATTGAGTACAAAATAAATATCAATAAATACCACATAACTATATTTACTTCAAAAGATTTTAAAATCTGGCTTTTCAGCAATACTCACACTATGTATCGTCATTATATTTGGAAAGTGACTTTTCAGAAGCATCAGGATACCTTTTGAGGTAACCAGAGGACTTTAGGAAATGCTCGTTTATGAGTTCACGATTTCCTTCACTTTCTAGAGACAGAAAGATATCCTCTCACTGCAGCTTGGCAGTGTTAAATGATGACCTGGGCAAGTAAAAGCAGCTTGGTATATCTACTTTTGAGGTGGAGTAAAGAACCCGTTGTCTGTGGTGTTTTGGCACTTCACCCTGGGGCAGTTAGTCAATCTGACCTGGATCCTCTGGTCAAGGAGCGCACTATCTATTTTTTTTGGTATTTATTTTATTTTGTATTGCACAGTTACTTAAAACCATCTGCAATATAACTTACATGCGATTTTAAAAGCAAATTAGAACAATTGTTTAAAAAAGACATTCTTGTAAAAAAAAACAATGGGTTTACTTACAACCGTGTAAATACAGAGTAAGAAGATATATTATATACATTTATAAATCTGCAAATGATTGTCAGTTCAGCCTTGTTGGAGAATACTTGTTTAACAGACCAGGTTGCCTTTTATGATCCCTGGCCCCTCTTATTCCATAAGCCTAAGACGCAACTCTGCCTTGTATCTCCCAAATCTGGCCAAGTCCTGTGGTGTAGTACAAGAAAAGAGAACCAAAGTTGCTTCTTTCACTGTCCGTACCCCGTTGCGCAGCCATATTTGTTTTAAAAGGATCTGACGGGACTGCAACATACCGGGGCAACAACAAATCAAATGTAGCAAAGATTCAAATTTATGTAATTTTACAAAATTCCACAAAGGAGTCAATACTTTGCTTTTTCACACAAGATATGCTAAATGCCTCTAGGTGTGCGTGGTTAGCTCTGCCCCTTTTGTCCTCTGGGAGGGAGGGCACTTTGAAAAAAGCAAAGTTGTGATACAATATATGTATCTAACCTTCATGCTGAGATGGTATGCATATTTAAAGACCACATCACAAAAGAAGAGCTAAGCATCTTAGAATCTGGGTCAGTGATTTCTTGTACAAGATACTGAATTTGGATTCAAGATGTTTTCTACTCTGTACATAGTCAACACCGGTTTCCTCCGCAAGAACTATGCCGATTATTTAGGACCCAACTTGCTATGAATCACAAACAAGGGCAGTAGCAAAATCAGATCACATGTACTGCGCTTATTTGTGTTGTCTCTCTTTGATAGGGCAGTGGGTTTTAGCATGGTTTCAGATGGATGACATAGTGATATACCAACCAACAGGCTTTCTGAACAAGCACATGAGGCCTAGAAACTGGGTGCATCATGTCTTCTTACATCATGAAATAAACATGATAAACTGTCCATGCTTGGGAAGAGGGTACTGTGTGGCTGTGGATGATGAAGTATGAAGTATAAAATTAATGATTTTTTCTGTGAGAAAATAGATAAAATGTACTCCTCATTTTCCAACACTAAACCGGAATGCTTAGAGGCCCACAAGTCATCTACTCCTCAGATCAGTTGCTCCAGCTTTGGTCCGTTTTTGGAAGAATAAGTGGGTAAAGTTATGCTAGAAATAAAATCAGGCTCCCCGCTGGACCCATGTCCACATCATATTTTTTCGCAACTAGCCCCAATAATATGCCCAGCAGTAACACAAGCACTGAACCATTCGCTAGAATCTGCTGAATTCCCAACCAACTGGAAGAACGCTATAGTTACCCCACTACTAAAAAAAGCAGGCTCAGACATATCAATAATCCTGCTAACTATCGACCCATATCTCAACTGTCCTATCTATCGAAAGTTTTAGAAAAACTGGTTAACAGGCAGTTATCCACTTTTCTGGAAACA
Organism: Lissotriton helveticus; assembly: GCF_964261635.1. Lineage (NCBI taxonomy): Eukaryota > Metazoa > Chordata > Amphibia > Caudata > Salamandridae > Lissotriton > Lissotriton helveticus. The sequence goes on along the minus strand of NC_136061.1, from coordinate 2,118,671,174 downwards.
AACAATGTATTAGATGTCTCACAAACGGGTTTCAGGGTCAACAACAGCACAGAGACAACACTTTTGTCCGTGCTGGATAACATCAGAACACAGGTAGACCGGGGGAAAACAGTCACCCTAATATTATTAGATCTCTCGGCGGCGTTTGATACCGTACCGCACAATCTACTACTAAGAACCCTTGCAGCAAAAGGTATCCGGGACAGAGCACTGGGGTGGTTGCAATCATTTTTGTCGGACAGAACACAATCAGTGCGCATGGGTAACTTCTCATCCCCTCACCGGAACATCAAATATGGGGTCCCACAGGGGGCCTCATTGAGCCCAACGTTGTTTAATGTGTTCCTGTCTTCCCTGGCAGCGATAGGAAGAAAGTGGGGTGTCGAAATCTGTTCGTACGCAGACACCCAACTAACTGTAATCCTGGATGAGGATGATGACCTCAAGGATAGGCTATTAAACTGTCTCACCTAACTTTCTGACTGGATGTATAGCCACTGTTTAAAACTGAACGCAGATAAATCAGAGATATTGCTGTTCGGTGGACACACACAGCTGTGGAATCACAGCTGGTGGCCAGCGCCCCTGGGCACCCCCCCAATTCCGACACAGACAGCAAGGAACTTGGGTGTGACGATCGATAACACTCTGTCTATGAAATCCCATGTGTCCACAATCTGCGGCAAAGGCTTCGCTTTGTTGAAGATGCTCAGAAGAGTCTTCCCCTGGATTCCCATCGAGTGTAGAAAGATCCTGGTTCAGTCACTATTGATGAGCAGGCTGGACTATGGAAACTCACCGTTTGTAGGTATGGCAGACTACCTCTTCACCAAACTACAAATGGTGCAAAACGCAGCGGCTAAGGCAATCTGTAAGAAAAGGAAATTCGACCCAGCCAAAAGCTGCTTAAGAGAGCTCCATTGGCTGCCAATGAGGCAGAGAGAAACCTTCAAAATGCTGTGTATAACACACAGAGCACTGCATAACACAGGCCCACTTATCCTAAGAAATAGGATTAAGTTTTATGCACCAACTAGAAATCTCCGCTCTCAATTCACAGCAAGAGCTAGAACAACTCGAGTGAAGAGAGCTAGAATGGGAGAGCGAGCCTTCTCCCACATAGCCGCAACTAAATGGAATGAGTTGCCCGTGGCTCTCAGACTTACGGACTGCCACCCGTCATTTAGGCAGCAATTGAAAACCTTCCTCTTCCCCAAACCAGACTAAATTGTAGGACTCAGGCCAACCCACCGCTCATCATAGTTATTGCAGCGCCGAGATATCCTACTTTGTTGGCGCTTTATAAGAAAAATAAATACAAATACAAATATGAGGGCCCACTAAGGTACGCTATCTGCATGGTCATACTATTTGGTGGGTGTCTGGCTCTGCTGCAATTTACATAAGGATTCCTTTCTCATTGCGGATAAGGGGCAAATGGCTGAGTATCCTATGAGAACAGGTTTCTTTGCACTGGCCACCCCACAGGTTTGGTGTGGAACTCAATGAATTCTGATGGATCCAGGGTAACCAAAGGTCAATGTATCAGAACAGTTTCTCTGAGCTTTCAACCTCAGTGGGGTGACCACGGTATACCCATATACAGACTTTTCTTTCATTGACACACTTGCAAGGTTGTGGGTGATGGGTAAAGCTGAATTTTCTCATCCCTTTCCCCTAAAGGTCCTCTTGCCATGACCAAAACAGTAATATGACACTGACCTGCTGTCACAGCCATTGACTAAATATAAGTAATCAAATTACATTGCCTACTGACAAGGTCCTTAACACCTTGGAAAATTATGTGACGTCAGAGCAAGTGGTTACTGAAAGCAGCATAAATAACAGAAAGGCACATATCTTAAAGGGGAGTTGACCAAGCTCCAGGGACAGCGACTGACTGTGAGGTTCTCATGGTGAAAGGAAATTCTTAACCCCTTCGGCGCTGATGACAAAGCCAGCTCGTCATCAACGTTACCTGCGGTGCGCGGATGACGAGCTGGCTTTGTCATAAACAAGCCATTTTTAAAATTTTAGCGCACAGCGGGAAAACGCGGTAGCGCGGTAGGGGTTAAACAACCAGAAGTTTGTAAACACTGCACTCGGGAACCAAAGAGATATATCTTCAACGGCGAACATAGGAATCAAGAATGGAGCATCCAACCCCCATCAGGCTAACAAATGTAGCAAAGGGACCAATCTGCTCTTTGGGTGTATATAAGCCTGGTCTCCCCTTTCTCTCTTTTACCACGGGCCCTGGCCCCTATCTTGTGTGAATGCATGAAGGATGGTGCATGAGGATGACAAAGCAATCCCAGTATGTGGCAACATGCCCATCTCATAGAGTTTTATATAGCGCGAACTAGACCTGAACTGAATCGGGTATCAGAGCGCTTTACATAGCACCAGTTACGTTAGATGAGGACACGTGTTTATCACCATCACCTCCCTACATTCTTTATTGTATTCATTCAACCTTATAAAAAATAACAGAGCCGTGATTATGGCTTCAGAACCAGTGAAAAGCAGTCCACAGAGAAAAATATTGCAAAGTTTGTAATGTGAGGTGAAAACAGTGGAGCAAGGGAACAGAGGAGAGGGGGGTAAATTATGCACTTACACCGTTTACTGTATTTAAAAAAAAACACTTTTAACAAGTAATTATCTTTGAAAGAAAGAGAAAATATGCTCGTATAATGCATCTCATGGACTGGCTCATGGCAGTACCCAAAACAAGGCTTAATATGCACAAATCAACCCTACTAATTGAGTTTAGGTCCACTTGCAACATTGTATTTAACTGTGATTCTGGGAGGGAGACATTAAGAGTGAATTTCGAGAAGCAGGTTCAGTGCGCTGTAACTAAGTCTATTTTATGTAAATGTAACACCACATGTTGGGGAAATACTTACTTTCCATATGTGCACTTAGGTCTGATGATGCGAATTACAAATCACTATTTGTGATGCCACACTTTAGTCAGATTGTGTTACACATGAATCCATTGTGTTAGTCACAACTGAACTGCATAACATGTTTTACTACACCTTCCATGGGGTAGTACTACTTCTCCACAAGACGGAATCTCTTTGTTCTTTTTCAGAATTCTGGCAGATAACCTTATTTTTCAATTTATAATAATAGCTGCATACTATTATGTTCATCACAATCAAATCCCTTTACATTTACAAATTTGACCGACTATTACTAATCGGAATGTATCACAGTCTGCTGAGGAAAAAAGTCTCCTTACCTGATAATGTAACATAAGGGTTTCTACCTGAACACCCATAAATTTGGCTTTGACCTCAAAGTCACCTACTTCTTCTGCGGGACTGATTTCAAAAATCACATTCTTAAACCTGGATAATCAGAAAGAATAACGGCCAAGTATTAGAAACAGATGTTCTGGCAAACAGAAGACAGGTTAAAATGCCGCATTTTTGAAAACCATAAAGAAAATTACAAGGGGTGGCACTATAGAGAGTGACGTTGTTAATCTCAATACTCACTATCTTACTATGTTTGAGAACCTTCTAATGGTTGTAATATACATGGGGCAGATACATCGATGACAAAGTGTCCAGCTAAACGTATACTTTGAAATGGCTTGGTAAAGTGAAGCATTAAGTCTAGATTAGATGTTCAATGCACAGATCTAACAGGAATTTGTAACTGGATCCGCTGTTAAATGCACGGGAGAAAAATAAAGGTCAGCATTGTGTACATTAATAAAACCATGCACCTAAACAAAAGCGGGGACACTCTCTTGGCCCTAACCACATGAGAACAAATTGCTACAGGACAGTAAGTGCTGTACAAACTAACACTAAAGTATGCAAAACGTTGCTTAATGAACAAAATAATGTTTCTGTGGCTCAATGCCCAGGCAGGAAAATTTGATTATTTCATAAAAGCTCACAACTTAGTGAGATAGAAGTAAAATCCAACCGTTCTGTTAATGTACAACATATGGGGAGTTTTTTCTATTTCCTTGATTTGTGTGACAATCTCCCAAATGCATTTCACTATATCAAAGTTTAGGTGAAATAAACACCTACATGGGTACTCTGTTGATAACTGATCGGTCAAGAATAAACCACAAACACCAAAAATAGAAGTCTTCGGCTTCATCAGTTTGTATCACTTAATAAAGTAGGTACTTGAGGGCAATAAGACACATTTCTTGTAAATTCCATTAGAACATTGGAATGTTGGGAGCTCCATTGAAAACAATGGAGCAGCTCCGGGCTTATAATGGCTGGTAGAAGCACGGAGCTCCAACATTCCAAATCTTTTTTGTTCACGGTTGTGGCTGTGAACAAAGGCTTGAGGGAGCCTGCGGGGTTTTCAATCCCCTTGCGCTCCCTAAAGCCTTTGTTTAATTTGTTAGAACATTCTGCCCTCTAGTGGCAGAATGTTCTAAATAGTCTTACAGCCCTTTGTAGCTGGGCTATACCGGCTATTAAAGTCCAGCTCCCTAGTTAAAGTCCCTCGCCTTCGGCTCGGGCCTTTAACGCTGGAGCAGGCCTTTAATAGACGGTATAGCCCGCTATGGCGGGGCTATATTATAGATACGCCTACTGAATAAGGGGCCAGTAAAGCAGCTCAAGTTCAGAATTCCATCATGCATCAGCCCTTGAACAGTATTTGATGAGATATAGAAAGTCGTGTTGTTAAAATATATTGGAGACTTATAGAGTTTCAATTAGCACGTTTTTAGCAAGATATTTTATTACAGGTTTTATTTGCAATGACTTTATAGAAGCAGCACATACTGGTTAACTGTCAGGTCTTCGATTTCCAGAAGCACTCCTTTCTCATGCAGTCGAGCTGCCGTATACTTCAATGCGATCTTTTTACTCTTTTTGCCTTTCATCTCTCCTGGTTTCTTAGACACTCTAAGGAAATACAAACAAATCAAACTTTAAAACTGGCTGCTTTTACCAAAACGCTGTATCAGAAAAACGCAGATATGAGAAAAGGGAATGTTCCAGGATATTTAATGCAATCTGAAACAAGTTCCAAATCATCACATTTCTATTCAAGACTGTACTCATTTTTTTCAATGCTTCTGCACTATTCAGGTCTGGTGTGAGGCCTTTTGTTTTTACCAATATAAAACATCGCTATAGTAGGTTTTGGCTCTGACTCCTTCATATATTGACTACTTCGGCCTAGGACTCTTTGGTTACTTGCTAGAGACGTTGTCTCTAATCTTGGATCAACACTTCAAGTATTTTAGTTTCGCATGGCGAGAGCAGCGTATGCGCGCTGCTAACGCCAGGCGAGACCTAAAAACTGTAGCAAATGTGCCCCACTAGGCACCAGGGAGTTCTTTTCTCTGGGAGAGCGACGTCAGCCAGGCCTCGCACGACTGCACGACTCGACAGAGACCTAGGTGCAGGCGGCACCAGATGAAAGGCAAAAACGAGCCTGAAGTCAGTACCAGATAGGGCTGCCAAAAGAGTGCTATCCTACCGTCTAAATCTAAGGGTTGGTAAGTAAGGCGCTGTAAAAGAAGGGGAAATGGAGGAGGCAAAAACGTGGAGAAATAGTGAGGACCGAACCAGCGGGCTCGTGTGTGCAAAACAAGCACTGCCACTGAGCCACAGTCCCAGATCCACTGCAGAGTGTAAAAAGTCAGCTTAAATTAATCAACTTCTTTGGGTGCCTAGGGAAAGGAGGGAGGGAGGGCTGATAAGAAGTGGAAGTAAACAAGAATGTAGGTATGAAAAGGGGTTCTGTGTAGGACTGGGGAGCCCTGCAACGGACTGTAATTAAAGGAGAAGCAGCAGCAACACAGTGCCAGTACTGAATTCTAATGATCAATCACCAAACTTAAGGGAAACAGAAATGGGACAATGCAGCCTTCTAAAAACAGCCATGGGCTTGATGTACAGCCTATCCAAGCTATGACAAACCTTGAAATTAAAGGAGAACCAATTGGAGGGAAACTGAACTAAAGGCCACTCTCTCTATATACTTCCGATAGGTCCTGTTTTGGTAAATGGGTCTCCAAGCAACGAATGCGCTCTACAGCAAGAATAACAAAATTTCAAAAAAGATGACGAATATGGGTCTGGAGTAGAAAAAAAAATAACGTTTTCCTTTTTAAACATTAGTAGATTTTAAATACAAACACTAATAAATAAGTGTGTACAGACTGCATTTTGAAAATATAAATTTGTCTGCACTTCTAAATTAATCTGATTATGATAACCATGTCGAGCCCAATGCATAGGAAAAACAGTTTTGTGAATATACATTTAACAGGGTTAGTTAAAAAAATGGTTGCAAGCTGGTTTCAGACTGGATTCAAGTTTGTTCACCTCATATATAATATTATTTAATAAAAATGATATGAAATTTGTTCTCCATGCATAGAAATAGTAACATATTTGTTAGATTTTCGCATACACTCCTTTTACCCGCATAACACTGCACCCACCGCTACAGGAATCATAACTAAAACCCTAAATAGCAACAAGCACTGGCAAAGTCAATAGGTGTGTGTTTAATGTGTGCATTCAGATGTCTATAATTGGAATGTAGTTCCTCAATCTGGTCAATGCCAGCACTGGAGTGGAGGTGGAAAGAAGGATAACCTCCAAACTAAAAATAGCAGTACAGTGAATACTCTACTGGGCTGTGCCAAGACATCATTGACAGCCTCAAGTCAATGGCTGAAATGCCAATGGTTAATAGGAGTGGAGAAAAAGCACACTATATGTAAGTGTTATATATATATATATATATATATATATATATATATATTATAATCAACAGTTCCTTTAACTGATGTACTGTCAAAAACCAGACCTAAACAAGTGTGCGCCTGATGAGTTTGCTCAATAATGGACACTGGAGCTAGACCTCTCCCATCTGCCTGACTCACCTGCATGTAATTTTAATGAAATAGTTTGAAGCTGATGTACTTCATACATAATCGATATAAATATATTTTTTAAATGACACTCCACCTTCTGCCCAGACATCAGTGACCTTTAACAAATCTCGGAACAATTTATTCAGGGTACTCACTTGCCCTTACTGGCCAGGTTATCCAGGCAGGTCTTAATGTAGCTTTTATAATAGTCCACCTGCTCCTCATAAAACACTGCCTTAGAATTTAGAGCATGATGCGTCTGCTGCAGTTTCATAAGCTCGGCTTTTCGTCTTTGCCGGTAGCGCCGTTGATTCCGAATATCCTAAAATAAAGAAGAAAAATACCTTTTTGTTAAAGAAGCTGATGAAGTCTCCAGCCATCTGGACCACATCTGCGTCCAAATTCTACCTCGATAAGCTGTGTATTGAACCTTTTAAAATGCCATCTGCTTCCTCCAAATCTGACGAACTTAGGGAACCAAGGTGTTCACATTCAGGATTCATTTTATTTATTTTAGATTTGCACCTCAGATGGACTTTTCAGCTACGATGAATGTGCATCAGCTCTGGCCAGTTTATGCATATTGACAAGCAGCTGAATGAGTGGCACAAATAATTGCCCGGCACAATGGGCTGCTATTCAAGGTCTAAATTCACGTGTGACATGTGCATGGATGATATAGAATAGAAGAGCATGCAAACTCATATGCCTCAAAAATGAACTATTAAAAATGGTTTAGCACATGGCAATATTTAGCATTCTTAAGGGAAGAACTGGTTGACCAGCGATCTCTACAGGTGCAAGGTCTGGCTACAAGTTGATTTGTGAATGCCAGTAGCTTTGCAGGAACACAGGAAGATTGTTAATAATGCAGCTAAATGTACCCCAAGTGATGACAAATGTTCTCAATTTCCAGGAAGGTCATGGCCTGGAGCTCTTTAATAACAGATTCAAAAGCTAAACCAAATGCAATATTGTGCAAGGTGACAACTGGGACCTATCTTCTTACGGTGGCCCCACTCTTTATTTAATTTGGAGTTAATGTTTTTGGCCCTAAAAAATTAGAGCACAAAGCATTGTTAAGATAAAATAAATAAATTAAAAAAATATTTTTAATATTCAAGGTTTACTAGCTACAGCGTGTTTCCATTCCTCTAATAGTAATAGTACCTTGGCAATGTCGTTGATGAGATCTTGATACCGATTCTTTGGATTTACCATTCCCAGCTCAGTCAGCTTCCTCAGACCAGATTGAATCTTCTCTTTCTTTTCCTGCAAGCTCAGGTTGTTGTCATCTCTTATTGATTTCGCTTTTTTCATCTTGTCTGGGGTTTTGGCATCTCTGATTGCTCTTCTTTGCATAGCTCGCTGGTGATCACTTTCCTGTACAAATTAATAATTGTATAAGTAAATGCTGTACTCCATTCATCATTTCATGCAGACAAATGTATATTATATGTTAGGAAATAGTGGATTTGTTACTAAAACGAATACATGCTTAGCAAATGCATCTAACTGTGGAGCTTACCTGTTACAGAAAGCACATGAATGCTCACAGAAGATAAGATACGTACAACTTGGTAATGAACTCGGGAAAAGAGCAAGGCAGATGACATCACACATGCTCATTAAGAAAGAGAAGTTTTAAAATTGTTTCAAAACCAAATAAAGTCAACATGTCACAACAGTTTATATAAAATATTATTCACAATTACTTTGTTTTACTTGCTAAACCGACTTATTTAGAGACCTTCTCTAAATACTCTGCTCTCTGTGAATATATATATATATATGAACAAGTCTCGGAATCCTCAAATGTTGGCTGTGAATCCATTTGTTTGTACTGCAGCGGATGCCAGTCAGGGGTCAGTTTGAACTTTGGAACCAAATATACTCCCAATATTGACAGAACAGGAATCAGCAAGTACGTGGCCAATGTAAGAACTGTCCACTAAATGAATGTTTTTCAGATGTGGAATTGTGCCGTAGGAATACTTCCCACGTGCCACCTATATTACCTACAAGATCTGTATCATCCAGCCAATGAATGAACTACTAATGTATACTCTCCAAATACATTTTGTAAAAGACTGACCTGCAAATAACTGTAAAAATAAACATTTATCATATAGTGAATAAATGGACTGGACATTAACCTGTGTTTTCTTTCTCTTGTGTGAGACAAAGATGTACTTTGCTATAAACAATTCCTCAGAACTTCACATTTATTCCACGTGTTGATCTATTTTTTGCATTTGTTAGGGGACAAATCATCTGAGGAATAATTGAAAAGTCACAGATGCTCAAGAAACAATCTACCAATATTTACTGAGAATTAGATCCAAGCTCAGACGTAGGTTGGATGCACTCTGTAATACAGGCTCCTCTGGTCCTTTTCGTTCCTTCTTCTGAAAGGAGAAACTGCTAGGACCTCCATCGCTCACATTCAAGTGATGAAGCAGATACTGCCAGTGGAAGAGCTGCACAGGATATGTGCTGGCACATACTAGACAGTACACAAACACAGTCAAAGTATCATATTTGCGGTGTTCGTTCAGCGTTTGTTTTCTGGTACCTTCAAACCTAATTGTGCCATAAGTGTAAATTTAAAAAAAATATATATTTTTATTACTGCAGCATCTGCATAATCATACTGTTTACATCATTATGTATCCATTATCCAATTATATGTATATATTCTTCCATGTTAATTGCGTTTTACAATGCAGTTTTACTTTTTTATATAACCCCCGCGTAACTCCCCCCTCCTTCAATCCCAAGCACTTTACATTTCGCACAAATATTTCTCTTTCTAGCAATGCCACATAGTTCTATTTTGTAGTATAGGTCTATTCTTCCGATCACTTCTCTCCCTTTGTATCGTGAATTACGAATTATGAGGTCGAACTCCGCTACCCTTCCTGTGTGAGTGCACGGGGTATCCTTAATGAGCACTAAACAGATGAGGCGACTTAGACCTGACTCGGGTATCCCCCCCATGCCCAGCCCATCCTAGTACATGTCTACTCCAAGTGTGATTTAGCGCATGTTTCATACTCCACCAGCATGGAGTTCCATTCTATTGAAATGTGTGTTTTTCTAAGTCCTCTACGCTCCTCCCTTTGTAATTCCATTCCTTCCGCCTTCCCCCACCGTATCACTTCTCTGTACCAGACCTCAACATCTGGTGGTCTAGCTGACTTCCACTTCATCGCTATTGTCAGTTTTGCTAATAACAGTGCCATACCTACGAAGCGTGTAGCAGTGCTCCTTTTCTTTTCTGTGTGACCTAGTCCCAGTACACTATACAACGGTGACGTGTAAGGCCTGCCCAGGGCAACCCCTGCTAGAAACTCGTGTACAGTTTCCCAATAGTAGCCTATCCTGGGGCACGTGTCTGCCGACTCTGGGAACATAGCGATACAAAAGGGGATGATGGACGGCTGTAATGCCAGAAACCGGTCCTCGGAAGCTTGTTTCCGGTCCAGGGAAGACATGGCTTGGCAGTTCGGGCTGGACTGTTCCCATGAGGCACAGGGTCAGACTGATTTGCATATAGCCATGTCTGAACTGGGGTGGCAGAGTGGGCTAAAGAACGGTGATGGATTAAACCCAGATCTTTTGACTGGGTGTGAGTGTTTGATTGATTCAGATGCTCCGTCCATCACCACCCCCTTTTGTACCGCTTTTGGCCGCCATCAGTGTGGCAGGATATGCTCAGACGTGAGTCCCTTGCTCACTTTGCCACTGGATTCAAGCAAGTTGGGCTGAAGAGGGCTGTAATGCCAGAAACCGGTCCTCGGAAGCTTGTTTCCAGTCCAGGGAAGACATGGCTTGGCAGTTCGGGCTGTACTGTTCCCATGAGGCACAGGGTCAGACTGATTTGCATATAGCCATGTCTGAACTGGGGTGGCAGAGTGGGCTAAAGAACGGTGATGGATTAAACCCAGATCTTTTGACTGGGTGTGAGTGTTTGATTGATTCAGATGCTCCGTCCATCAACACCCCCTTTTGTACCGCTTTTGGCCGCCATAAGTGTGGGAGGGTATGCTCAGACGTGAGTCCCTTGCTCACTTTGCCACTGGATTCAAGCAAGCCGGGCTGAAGAGGGCTGTAATGCCAGAAACCGGTCCTCGGAAGCTTGTTTCCGGTCCAGGGAAGACATGGCTTGGCAGTTCGGGCTGGACTGTTCCCAGGAGGCACAGGGTCAGACTGATTTGCATATAGCCATGTCTGAACTGGGGTGGCATAGTGGGCTATAGAACGGTGATGGATTAAACCCAGATCTTTTGACTGGGTGTGAGTGTTTGATTGATTCAGATGCTCTGTCTATCACCACCCCCTTTTGTACCGCTTTTGGCCGCCATAAGTGTGGCAGGGTATGCTCAGACGTGAGTCCCTTGCTCACTTTGCCACTGGATTCAAGCAAGCCGGACTGAAGACGGCTGTAATGCCAGAAACCGGTCCTCGGAAGCTTGTTTCCGGTCCAGGGAAGACATGGCTTGGCAGCTCGGGCTGGACTGTTCCCATGAGGCACAGGGTCAGACTGATTTGCATATAGCCATGTCTGAACTGGGGTGGCAGAGTGGGCTAAAGAACGGTGATGGATTAAACCCAGATCTTTTGACTGGGTGTGAGTGTTTGATTGATTCAGATGCTCCGTCCATCACCACCCCCTTTTGTATCGCTTTTGGCCGCCATAAGTGTGGCAGGGTATGCTCAGACGTGAGTCCCTTGCTCACTTTGCCACTGGATTCAAGCAAGCCGGGCTGAAGACGGCTGTAATGCCAGAAACCGGTCCTCGGAAGCTTGTTTCCGGTCCAGGGAAGACATGGCTTGGCAGTTCGGGCTGGACTGTTCCCATGAGGCACAGGGTCAGACTGATTTGCATATAGCCATGTCCGAACTGGGGTGACAGAGTGGGCTAAAGAACGGTGATGGATTAAACCCAGATCTTTTGACTGGGTGTGAGTGTTTGATTGATTCAGATGCTCCGTCCATCACCACCCCCTTTTGTACGACTCTGGGAACATGGTGTGTAATCGGTGGGGAGTGAGATATGCTCTGTGAACAACCATTAATTGAATACATTTGAATTTAGGGTTACGCGACACCTTTTTTGGGAACCTCAGTATCTTCCCCCATTCCTTGTCTCTAAGTTCTCGACCCATGTCTCCCTCCCAGCGTTCTCGGATGGGTTGTAGTGTAATGATCTCCACAAACAAACTAAAGAGGGCACAAAGAGGACATATTTGCTTGTATTTACCTGTTCTTTGGTTGTTGGGGTGTCAAGAATTTCTGTCAAAGTTTCACCAGGCTGAAACCGTATGACGTCCACAATGAGTCGCTTTGTACTGTGAAAGAATAGAAATTCTTAAGACAATTAAACAAATGACAACTATTCAGAAGTGCAAGATTGGAATTTGCTGTACTCGCAAAGATCTCATTGACTCGCTACACCAGTGATCCTTGATTATAATGAGAGAACCATTCCTTTAGTGTTAGCACACTTAAGCCAATAGGCAACAAGCAATAATATTATACAATATAAAACCAAGATGTAAGAGTCACACTCATTTTTTTGGAAAGACTTTTAAATTCCTGGTCTAGATCTCAATAAATTGCCAAATATTTTGAGGAGGGGGTGTACCGTAAAAATTAAAAAACACAATGAAAATGTTACTTACCCTTTAAGCATCTGTTTGCAGCATGTAAAGCTGGAGATTCACATGCTGTGCATGCTCCTGCTCGGATGTGTGCAAGTTGTTTTTCTTCAAAGAAGTCTTTGAGTCACAAAGTATACTGACTCCACCTACTGATGATAATGCGCATGGGCATCAACTCCATTGTTCTCCTGAACGGTGGGTGAGGATGCAATGTGAAGCAAGGCAAAGTACAGAGAGATGTCCGAGCAAAAAGAGGGAAAAGATATAGTTAAGGACACTTAACAGCTACAGGCATCTAGGTAGGAAGGTGGGCACATGTGAATCTACAGAACTACAGGTCATGAATAGATGATTACAAGGTAAGTAACATTTCCCATTCGAGGCATGTGTGGCTGTAGATACACATGTTGTGCACACACTGCAAAGCAGTCCTCCCAAAAAGCGGTGGCTAGCCTGTGGGTGTTGCAGTGAATTGAAAGAACCTGCGGAGTACTGCATGACCAACATTGGCTTCTTGGACGGCCAGCACATCCAGGCAGTAATGATCTGTACAAGTGCGTGGTGTAGACAGTGCTTAATTTGTAAAAAAAAAAAAAAAAAGTGCTGGGGCTCTTGCCAGGAGGCCACTGCAGCTTGCACCACACATTGCCCCAACCAACGCTGCCAATAATAGTAGCAACACAACTACTAATCATCGCAATCCCACAAATGTGACAATTTGGACTATTTCAAGCCCCTAAAGATATAAGAATGGCTTGGCGGAAGGTAATAGTCATTTTTAATGTACATTGAATGAATAATTAACTTTTGTTGTGATCATCTATAAATTATCCAGACAGCGCTACCTTGAGGCAGACTGTCACAAGCCCCGGTGTTGACAATTAAGTGCCGGTGCTGAGCACTGGAATCCACGGGCTCAAATTAAGCACTGGGTGTAGACCAGGTGGCTGATTTGCATATATCAACTATTGGAATGTTCCCCAGGTATGCCACAGAGGCTCTTTTTTGTGGAGTGGGCTCTAGGAGGAATGGGCAAAGTCCTCTTAGCTTTATCACAGTATGTCTGAATGCATCTTACAATCCATCTGGCAATGACTGATTTGAACAGCGCCTTTCCTTTAAGCGGTTTGGAGAAAGCAATAAAGTGTTGTTTTGTTTTCCTAAAAGGTTCAGTTCTGTCAATGTAGTATATGAGCTCTTGTTTTACATCCAAAGCATGGAGAGACCATTCTGCAACTGAGTCAGGTTGTGGGAAGAAGACAAAGAGCTCAATGGATTGATTAAGGTAGAACTGGGAGAGCACCTTAGGGAGGAATGTGGGGTTAGTATGGAGGACAACCCTATTCCTATGTACTTGGAAGAAAGGTTCTTCTAAGCTTAGTGCCTATAGCTTACTCACACGCCTGAGTGAAGTGATGACTACTGTTGAATTGCTTTTTCTGCACGGAGGGTGAGGATGTAGATAGAGCTTAGTGATACAGAAAGATGACCAAGCAATGAAAAAATTAAGGACGCAAGTTGAAAGAAAAAACATGTGCAACATCTAAAGCTTATGGGGAAGAGGGTGGACACATGCAGCTCTACAGCACTCTACGCCACAAACAGATGCTTACGGGGTAAGTAAAACGTTCCGTTCGTGGCATATGTAGCTGAGCACATGCTGTGCATAGACTGTAAAGCAGTCAACCAGTCTTCTGCAACATCTTCAGTCATGGAGAAGTCTGCAAATGACAGCCTGACCAATGTTAGATTGTTGGCGAGCTTAAACATCTACACAGTAATGTTTCATAAACGTCTGGGGGGAGACCATGTAGTTACCTTGCAGATGTCAACTATAGGAATATTACAGAAGAAAGCCACAGAAACCCTTTTTTGCGGGTTGAGTGTGGTCTGGGAGGGCTTTTGGCTTAAGTTTAACAGGTCTGTATGTATCCGAGTACCCTGGGGGCTATACTTGCCTTAGAGAGAGCATGCAGTTTGTGTGGTTTGGAGAAAAAGACAAAAAGGTACTATACAGCAATGCAAGAGGCCATCATACCTAGGGGGCGCATGACGTTTCTAGCCATTACCAGACGATCTGGCTGAAAAAGAGGTGGCAATATCTGGGATGCTTGTACCCTTGCTGGACTGGGGAATGCGTTCCCCACTAGTGAGTTGAGTATTATACGAGAGGAAGGGCTGAACTTGCAGGGGCTGGAGATGGGTAAGGGAAGACATTCACATGGCTACTTCTGAGGTGAGTAGCTACTGCTGCAAGACACTTTGTAAACATCCCTAGGAGCTGTGGTTACTCCAAAGAGTGGCCCTTTGAAATGATAATGCTGACCACTTACTACAAACCATAGGAACTCGCACAGTGTTTCAGTTTGTGGAAGTAGGCATCCTTCTGGTCGAGTTTGGTCATAAAGACACCTTACTGTAGAAGAGGAATGACATCCTGGAGCATCGTCATGTGGAAGTGCTGTGATAGGATTTACTTGTTGAGGGGCCGGAGATCGAGGATTGGGGATCAGGAAGTACAACATTTTGCCATAGTGTGGGAACGGTACAGGTTCTACAGCCCCTTTGCGGAGTAGTGCATGCATCTCCTTTTGGAGCAGACTGATATTCTGAGGAGAGCCATACTCTGTGGGGCAGTGGTGTGTGCCGGGGGTTGTTTGGTAGTGTTTGTGTAAGTTCTAGGCAGTATGCTTCTGCTATAACATCTATAACCCACTGATCCTAGGTGATTTCTGCCAAACTGGGCAGGATATCCTGCAATATTCCCCGACTAACAGGTTACTTACCTAACCTACCAATATATCTGTAAGAGACATGATATTAGTTATAGATTCCTTACCTTTGAATTACCCCCAGGCGTCAGACTGGATCCGAGAAATTTTTCCGTAGCAGTACCCTTGCGCGTCAGTAGGTGCCGCTGGCCGACTCTGCGTCTGTCGTCGGCAGGATGACGTTGCGGCATCTACTTAGACGCCGCCCTGCGCGCTAACGTCAGTTCTGAAACGACTTTCCACACCAGAAGCACAGAGCCATGCAAGTCACTGACTACTGGTGCACAAAACTGGGCCCTGGAAGGGAGTCCCTATCCCTAGAAGTCAGTTCACAGAACCGGGAGTATGGGTGGGGCGGTAAGGAATCTATAACTAATATATGTCTCTTCAGATATATTGTTACCGAAGGTAAGTAACTTGTTCATCTGAAAGAGACTATTAGTACTAGATTCCTTACCTTATAATAGATACCCCAGTAATACCAACCCTAGATGTGGATCTGCGAACCAAGTTCATACCAGAAAGTCCTGGAGAACAGAACGGCTGAAAAAGCCATCTCTCCCGACTTGGCTTTCCAGTCAGTGATGCCGTGTAAAAGTGTGCAAGGTTGCCCACGTGGTAGCCTGGCAGATGTCAAATAAGAAAACTCCACATCCCAAAGCAGTAGTGGCCACGGTCGCCCTGGCAGAGTGGGCGCGCAGTCCTACTGGAGGTTCATTTTTAGTTAAAGATTAGCAGATCTTAATGCATAGGACAACTCATTGAGAGATGATATGTTTGTGCACTGCCCGACACTTCTTTGCACCCACATAACCCACGTAGAGTTGATCGTATACCCGGAATTCTTTTAGTGCGGTCAAGGTAGAAAGACAGCGCATGTTTTGGGTCCAGATGGTGGAGTCTCTCCTCTTTGAAGGGATGCGGAGCCGGAAAGAAGGTGGGCAATGTGATGGTCTAACCTGTGTGGAAAGAGGTAACCACTTTGGGAAGATAAGAAGGCCTAGTACGGAGGGCAACTTTATCCGGATGGACAGAAAGAAAAAAAAGCTTTGAAGATAAGGCCTGAAGCTCACTCACCCTGCAAGCAGAGGTGATGGCAAGCAAAAAAGCAGTTTTCAAAGTAAGGCGTAGAAGAGTAAAATTATGTAGTGGCTCAAAGGGAGCACACCTAAGATAAGTGAGAACAAGATTCAAGTCCCACTGGGGCATTACGAAAGGAGAAGGAGGGAAGAGATGAGTAATGCCCTTCAGAAATTGGTTAACAATAGGGGACTTGAAAAGAGAAGGCTGATCAGGAAGGCGAAGAAAGGCAGAAATGGCCGAAAGAAAGCCTTTATAGGGTGCCCAAAGCAGAGCCCTGCTGAGCCATAGAAAGAATGAAGAAGAAAGCCTCTAAAAGAGGCGCAGAAAGGGGATCCACAGCCGTTGCTCCATCTACAAGCGTATACCGTTTTAGTGGAGGGACGCCTAGCTGCCAAGATTACATTACAGACTTCAGGAGGAAGGTCGAAAGCGGTCAGCTGTCGCCGCTCAATATCCACACAAGGAAGTGGAGGATGGACATTTCCGGGTGGAGGACCGTCACTGCTGTTGTGACAGAGATCCTGCCGAAGAGGCAGTCTAATCGGAGGATCTATGGCCATGCTCAAGAGCTTAGGGTACCAGACTCCAAGTACCCAGTCCGGGGCTACAAGAATGACTTGGGCCCGGTCACGCTTGATCTTCTTCAGCACTCTGGGTAGAAGTGGTACGGTGGAAAATCATACAGGAGACTGCAACTCCACTCGCAACGAAAAGCGTCGCCTAGTGAGTGCCGCATTGAACATTCCAACGCGCAGAACTGCTGTCATTGCGTGTTCTCTTCGGTGGCAAACAGATCTAACCATGGATCTTCCCACTGCTGAAAGAGACCTTGCACCACCTCCGAGTGAAGATACCATTCGTGATCCATCATGCACCAGCGACTGAGCTCGTCTGCTCTGGCGTTCAGGGATGCTGCCAGGTGTTGAACCGCCAGAGACATGACCTGATGTTCCAACCATGTCCGAAGGCGAAGAGCCTCTCGACATGGGGTCCACGACCCCACCCCACCCTGTTTGTTGCAGTACTACATGCCGGTGGTGTTGTCCGTGAACACCTGCACTACTTTTCCCTTGATAGAAGCAAGGAATGCCTTCAGTGCAAGATGAAACACTGGAGCTCCAGAAGGTTCATGTGGATCCCGGACTCCGCTGGAGACCAGAGGCCTTTGATCTGCGCCTAACACTTGTGGCCTCCCCATTCCAGGAGTGACGCATTCGTCACTGCTGTGGAGTCAGGTTGGCAAAGGGGGAGGGATCTGCATTTGACTCAATCCTGGTTCGTGAGACAACAGTTGGCGACATTGGAATGATTCCCCTGATGCTGCACCCACTGGAACTTCAGGTCCCACTGCAGAGCCCGCATATGCCATCTGGCATGATCTACCAGTAGGATGCAGGAGGCCATGAGGCCCAGCAGTCTCAGGGTCATTCTCACCGAAACCCGGGATAATGGCTGAAACATCTGTATAATAGCCCGAATTTCCTGGACTTGCTGCTTGGGAGGATAAGCCCGAAACTGTGCTGTATCTCCAACTGCTGGTATTAAAAGGAGCTTCTGAGAGGGAATCAGGTGTTACTTCGGCACGTTGATCGTGAACCTCAGCAAATGCAGGAGGTCCACCATATTCTAGAAGGGGAGACGATTGCCTGTGGCGATCCCATCTTCAGTAGCCAGTCATCGAGTTAAGGGAAGACTGGAATCCGTGATCTGCACAGATGAGCTGCGACCACCGCCATCACTTTCGTGAACACCTATGGGGCGCTGGTAAGACCAAAGGGGAGCACGGTAAGCTAAAAATGCTCGTGTCCTACCATGAACCGCTGGTAGCGCCGGTGGGCAGGCAGGACGGGTATGTGGAAATAAGCGTCCTGTAAGTCCAACACTACCATCCAGTCCACAAGGTCGAGGGCAGACAAGACCTCAGCTACAGTTAGCATTTTGAACTTCTCTTTGTGGAGGAAGCGGTTGACATCCCTGAGGTCTAAGATAGGACTCAGGCCTTTGTCCTTCTTGGGTACCAGAAAGTGGAATAGCAACCACGACCTACATTTGGCACAGAGACGCAATCGATGGCACCCTTGGCCAAGAGAGCCAGAACTTCCTCACGGAGAAGGGCTAGATGATCCTCTGACATGCGATGGAGTGTAGGTGGCATGGAGGGAGGGGTAGCCTCGAAGGGGAAGGAGTAGCCCATTCAGACTATTTGCAAAACACACCTGTCTGACGTGATGGTGCGCCAGTGGGGAGGTGATGGCGGATCCTGCCACCCAGTGACTAAGGGCACTGCTCTCTCCGGATCTGCACTGGCTGGCGCAGAAAAGGAAGAACTGACGTCAGTGAGCAGGGGCAGCATCTAAGATGATACAGCGACGTCATCCCGGTGACGCCGCCGCAGTATGTGGAGTAGACCGATGCGCAAGGGTACTGCTACGAAAAAATTTCTCCGGATCCAGTCTGATGCCTGAGGGTAATTCTAAGGGAAAGAATCTTTTTTAAGGTAAGGAATCTATAACTAATAGTCTCTTTTAGATAGGTGTCACATAGTTGGGGAGGGGGAAGTCAGGGGAAGAGTCACAGCCTGATAGGTGCAGCCTTTACCCCTGCCCCATCTATTGTTGCCCTTGTATCCTCTCTTGTACTAACCCCAAGAGGGAGTTTGTTGCTCCTGCTGTCTGAAGAAGGATGTGGATGTGTTGGTGGGTGGTGATTTTGACCCCTCTACAATATTGTATGCGGCATAAAGAGCCGCAGGTAGATGTACCCAAGGCCTTGGCTGTCTCTGTGTTCTTTCTAATTCTCTCCAACATCTCATCATCAACTTGCGTTCTAAAATGGTGCTCACCATCAAAAGGCAAGTTGAGGAGATGTTGTTGCACATCCGGTTTGAAACCAGACATTGGGAGCCAGGCATGCCTACAAAGAAGTAAACTGGTGTTAGAGCTTCGAACAGCGTTGTCTGCTGTGTCGAAAGTGCAGCTGATGCTGGAAAGTATTTTCACTCCAGCCACCAACTTCTGTCCCCATTTTTTATATAGATCCCAGAAATGTGCAGATAGATCTTTTACCTCGCCCCAGTGGGCCTGGTCGTACTGAGAGAACAGGTGCACTTGACTGGTAATTTGCCAATGTGTGGGAGACTGAGCGGCGACACGTTTTCCAGTCAGATCAATCTTTGTACTCTCTTGGTCGAAAGAGGGAGCATCTCTTGTGCCCTAGGTATTAGCATGCGTCCATGCTATATGTACGACCGGTGAGTTGGTGGTAGTTGGCCCTGGTGCAAGGTGGGTTAAAGGCGGATGCTTTATGGGTTTTTTATAACTCGCGCTTTCGCTGGTTCATTGAAGATGTCATGAGCAGGCCTAAACATGCCCTAAAGTCTAAGCAGATAATGTATTGACTAATGTCTGGAGGAGTGGGTCTCCATAAGAAAGTCATCCTCCTAAGGCTGCTTATACATTTCCACCTTGTGAAAGGCTGCTTATGCATCTCCAAAGGTGGCAGAACAGATGAGAACTGCACAGTATGAGGTGGTGTCTGGGAGTGAAGGCTTGGCTGGACAGAGGGTTGGTCAGTGTGAGCGGAGGGCTCCACATCATAGTCATCCCAAGGGTCATCATGGGGAAATTGGCCATATGGCGGGTCTCCCCTCCCCCGAAGGAAGAGAATCATGAGGTGAATGTGGCTCAGTGCGGACCATAGTACTCACTATGACATTTTTGTTGTGCATTGTGCCGGTTCGTCATCGTAAGTATTGGAACCAGAACGCTGACGAAAGCTCCTCTATCTCAGTGCTGAAGGGCTCAAGCTGCGAGTCACCTTTGGTGTCTCGGTCCCCAAAAAGGTCGGGGGTGTTGTCCTATTGACTGTGTACCATCAAAGCCAAGGTGATATGACAGGCTCAGCGGTTTCTGAGTTTTTTGTTTGTTGTGAAAGGCGTGACACGCTATGCAGTGGTCCTGGTGGTGGGGGGACAAGTTGACATTTCAGACTCTGTGGAGGTCGGTCCTTGGATATTTTCAAGTGATACTTGGGGTAAAAACGGAATGGAGTCCATTCCACCACTGGTACGTTCTCGAGGGTGGAGAAGGTGATTAAGGTCTGACCAGGCCCCAAATGGTAAGTTGAAATTGTCTGACAGAAGAACCGAGTCAAAGAGGGTATGTGACTGGTGAAAACAGACGAGGAAACTCATTTTGCAATTTCTTCCAACAACAAACAGATCCTCCCGGGCCCGGTGAAAACACCACACGGTGTGCTGCTGGTTGGAGACACTGACTGCATCTGAGCGAACAGGGGAGAGGTCAACATACCACTACCTGAGCAATAGTAGATTGAGGACCCTGACAAGGGATGGCCACATTACACCCTGGAACCCGGTTCACAATGTTAACTGGTATCCTTGCTAGAATGCACTGCCCTTCAAACCCCCTCTATCCCCTCCCCCCCCACCTCTCAACCATTTTACCATAATAGACTCCACACAATGCCCTAAACTTGAGATATATAATCGATATCAACTGAGACAAATGGCTGGTTAACCCCTTAGTTTGTGTAGTTGGAATTGGTCAAGTAAAGATTAGGCTTATTGTTGTCCTCTTTTCATAATTCTGGAACTAAAAGTTGTTTATTCACAACCGTCAATTCAGCGTAAAAGGAATTTTCTTCATCATGGATTTTTCACAATGTATTCTTCATGAAGTAAATGTTACCAACAGGTTGAGACTTGTTCTATTTTCACATGCTGTCCACTATTCTGTTGGTATGTTCATTTTCAATTACTTCCTTTTACAACACATTTTTTACATGTTATAGTCACCTTCAGTGCATGCATGTACTTTGCATCTGCTGTAAGTGAATATAAGCTGCGAAACCACCGTTCTAAAAGCAAGTTGTTGAAAATGATCCATAATGAATCTGTGTATGTAGGGGTTCCACTGCAGAATGCCATTTCTCATTGTCCTACAGGTGGCAGCTGGAACTAGCCCAGCTAGTCAGAAAAGGAAACCAGCACTGGCAAAGCCAATAGGTCTTGCTTATGCGAGATCTATTGGCTTTGCCATTTTTCTTTTTAGCAATGTTGCAAATAGCTCAAAGTAAAGGGGAAAAAAATCTTTATGACACAGCCAGCGATGACTGAGTATTAGCATTTTTTTTACCGGCAGCTTTGTTGCCCTGAAGCCAGTTCTGCTATATAATCTATACTATAACGTCCCTGTGGATCTATAGTCTGGGGGCCGCAAGCACACTCTTGATGTTTGCATATGCCCCCCTGTTCAAAACGAGCAAGCATTTATTCACAAGTTAATCAACGTGAAAGAAAGCAATTAACTATGGTGTCCTCCAAAGTCATCTTTTGGGCCACCTTTATTTTTAAAGACATTCTGCAACAAATGAGTACAATATATAAAGGTTTCTTCAAAAATTCCTAAAATGTATCAGATTTACATGCAGAATATTTTCATTTTAGTAGTAGTAGTAGTATTAGTACATCAGACTACATCAGTGCAAGTATTAGTTTTATGGAATAGTTTTCAAACATGAATTTTGAAACGTTCATGCTTCCACCCAGCCTGACAATGCCAATAGTGAACTAAGAGGTAAGTCAGTTATGTGCACCCTTTGGATAGCCTGTGTTGCTATTCTACATGGACAACAGTTTTGTGAAATCAAATGTTGGAGAAGTTTTCGTACAGCGCACATCCTGAAGGTATGTATTTAAAGATCGTATTATACATATGATAATAAAGAACCAGCATTGGCAAAGACAATAGGTTTCGCCTCTTTGTCAATATTTTATATACATGGTGCACATGAATATAATAAAGATGCAAAATAACGGAAAGAGCTGCTAACTTAGGGGACCGAATTTGAGTCTCGGCATCTGCTCAACTGCCTGTGATCCTGGCCAAATCATGTAATCTCCCCAGTGGCATAAACAAGTGTCTTTGTGCAATATAACTGGTGTTGTTATAAAGAGCTGAAATGGTGTATAGAACTTTTATGTGCTTTTCATAAAAGCTGCCCGTACTGTGAAAAAATGCGATCGGTACCCTTTTAAGGTGTTACAGTGAGGAGAAGCAGAAGTCTGCAAGGGAGGCAGCCCATGGTGGGAGAGAGGAAGGGTCAGAAAACGTGGTAGAGGAGGAGGTGCTCGCACTGCACCACGCGGACCACTGGGATGGCAGGCGGTCACTAGGGAGAGGGGAGACAGCGGCCACAGCTGGTTCCGAATTGGGGGTAGTAGTCACATATAGCAATAATCGGTATTCAGTGACCTTTTGGTCCCTGCGTCACTACACCATTCACATCACGACCCTGATGCCTGCAAGGTAATTGCACTTGTGACTGCTTGTTTAGTAATAATATATAGCAATCATCATATTCAGTGGGCTTCCTAAAGCTGTTGGCCCCTGTGCCACTGCACCAATCAAATCATAAACTTAGTGCCAGCCACGTAACTGCACTGGAGACGGCTTGTTTAGTAGTAAAATATAACAATAATCGTTGTTCGGTGGGATCTCTAGACCTTTAGACCCCTATGCCACTGCACCTGCTACACTATTCAAATCATGACCCAAGTGCCTGGAAGGTAAAAGCACCTGACTGCTTGTTTAGTAGTAAAGTATAGCAATAATCGGTGTTTTCGGTTTCCTAGAGCTTTTGGCCCCAGCGTCACTGCACCTGCTGCACCATTCAAATCACTGCCCTAGCGCCTGCAAGGTAACAGCACTTGTGACTGCTTGTTTAGTAGTAAAATATAGCAATAATCGGTGGTCAGTATAAATTAGTAAGTATGTTTCTTAGTACTGCTTGATTATTTAAAACCATTGTAACTTTAAAACATTATAAAACAATTTAAACAAATTCTATAAAATAAGAACAATGCATCAATTACAAGTTTGAAATCGACTGGTATAGATAAAAATTGCTGACGCAAAATCAAAAGGCATTATAGATCTTTTAAGTGCAAAGTGGCAAACCTTTACAAATCTGAGCTATAACAGTGTTTAAACAACAGATTCAGTGACAATAACATCATATTTCTGTTGCAAGTTTGCCATCCACAGTTACGGTAGACATGAAAGGATGCGAACATGTGGGCAAAGAGCATGTCAATTCATAAAGTGCATAATAAATAAGCCCAATGCTTATCTATCAAAAGTGCCAGCCATATATATTAAATGTTTAAGTGCGACCCAGGCGAGTATCACATCAATTCATAAAGTGCATACAAGAAGAACTCTGCACAGACAGAGCTGCCTTTGCAGTTAACAAGCCAATAAATCAAATTTCAAAGACCCCCCCCCCCCTACGGCTCAATTGCTGCTTATTGCAGCGCGAACAATTTGTTATATAGATAGATTGTTTGCATGATGAGCCTGAAGCAGGACAGTCCATAAAACCTTTCAGGAAAAGGAATATATGCTGGAAGGTCCGGGGGCCTAAGCAAGACCATGTAGACTGCTGCCATTTTCCCTTCTACCTTTTTAAGAAACCTCATGAGGCCAGATTCCGCTGCAAATCTCCTGGAGCGAAGCTGGCCAGCACAGCCTGCCTACGTGTGCTGATTCCACTTTGGGTAAGGAAAATGCTACTTACCAGTATGCATCTGTTCTTGGCATGTAGAGCTGCAGAGTTGCACACTGTGCGTAGATCGCCACCGAGTGTTGGGCCCAGATATTTGCAGTTTGTTGTTGTCCTGAAAAGTTCTTTGGAAGTCACGAGATAGGCGACTCCTCCTTTGGACCACATTGCGCATGGGCATCGGCTCCATCCCCAGATTGTTTTTCGTCATAGGGAAATGATGGAGCTTTGCAAGAAAAGGAAGGATGCCCATATAGTTTGTATCTAATTAAGATAATACTGGAACAGACAAGGGGAGGCGGGTGGGCGTGTGCAACTCTGCAGCTCTACATGCCAAGAACAGATGCATACTGGTAAGTAGCATTTTCCGTTCGAGGCATATGAGCTGCAGATTGCACACTGTGCATAGATTGTATAGCAGTACCCACTCTTAGTGGCGACCACCCCTATCTGTTGCAGTAGTTTGGAATAATGTTTTGAGAACAGCCTGGCCCACATTAGCTTGTTGTTTGGTTTGCACATCTACACAATAGTGTTTTGTGAATGTGTGCGGTGTAGACCATGTAGCTGCTTTGTAAAGGTCATCTAGGGGAATGTTCCCTAAAAATGCCATTGAAGCCCCTATCTTTCTTGTAGAGTGGGCTTTAGGAGGAACAGATCACGTACGTTTAGCTTGGTGGTAACAAATCTGTATGCATTTGACAATCCATCTAGCTATCCCAGAATTTTAAATGGGATTACCTTTGTGTGGTGGTGAGAAAGACACAAAAAGTTGTTTTGTCTTACGAAAGGGTTGTGTCCTCTTTATGTAGTATAGCAATGCTCTTTTGACACTAGGGTATGAAGAGCTCTTTCTGCTACTGTCTGTGGCTGCGAGAAGAAAACGGGCAGTTCCACAGATTGATGGAAGGGAGAAATGACTTTGGGCAAGAATTTTGGATTAGTACGCAGAACTACCTTATTGTGATGCATTTACAAGAAGGGTTCATGAATGGTTAGTGCTTGTAATTCACTAACTGTCCACTGAGAAGTAATAGCTACTAGGAACGCAACCTTCCATGTTAAAAATTGTAGTTCACATTTGTGTAAGGGTTCGAAGGGAGGTCCCATTAACCGTGTGAGAACAACATTTAAATTCCACACAGGTGAAGGTGGTACCCTGTGGGGAATTATTCTTTTAAGGCCTTCCATAAAGGCTTTAACGGCAGGCACTCTGACTAGAGATAGATGTTGTCTGTTTTGCGGATATGCTGCTATTGCAGCGGGATGTAGTCTAATAGAGGTATAGGCTAAGTTGCATCTTTGGAGATGCAGTAAGTATCCTATGATGTGTTGAATGGACACATCTAGAGGATTAATATTGATGTTGTGACAATATATTACAAATCGTTTCCACTTGGCTGTATAACATGCCCTAGTGGTTGGACGTCTAGCTTCTTTAATGACATTCACGCAGTCTGGAGGAAGGTTCAGATATCCAAATTCTAGGATTTCAGGAGCCAGATCGCAAGGTTGAGCTGAGCTGGGTCCGGGTGTCCGATCTCTCCACGGTTCTGTGTTAAGAGGTGTGGAGACAGGTGCAATTTTTAGTGTGGTACGACCGACAGTTGTAGCAGTGTGGTGTACCATGGCTGTCTGGCCCACGTTGGAGCAGCTAGGATCAGGGTGAGAGAATGCTGCTGTAGTTTGCGTACTACTAGTGGCATGAGAGGTAGAGGTGGAAAAGCGTACCCAACTCTGTTTGACCAGTTCATCCATATCGCATTGCCTTTGGACAGTGGGTGTGGATATCTGGCGGCGAAGCTTGGCATTTGGCGTTTTCGCGGGTGGCAAATATGTCTATGTGAGGTTGTCCCCACATCTAAAAGAATGGCTGAAGAACTTTTATATGAAG
Source organism: Lissotriton helveticus (assembly GCF_964261635.1). Lineage (NCBI taxonomy): Eukaryota > Metazoa > Chordata > Amphibia > Caudata > Salamandridae > Lissotriton > Lissotriton helveticus. Next base: position 2,118,645,287 of record NC_136061.1, on the reverse strand, counting down.
TTTCCACTCGTTGGTGACGACTTAACAGATCCGCTATGGTATTCTGTACTCCTGGAACATGCTGGGCTAGAAGGAATATGTTTTGAGGAATAGCCCACCGCCATATGTCTTGTGCTAGTTGAGAGAGCTGCAGGGAGTGTGTGCCTCCCTGTTTCTGTATGTAATACATGGCTGTCATGTTGTCTGTGCGGACTAACACAGCCTTGTTCGATACTTGCTTTTGGAAAGCTTTTAGTGCTAGGAATATTGCTAGTAACTCCAGATGATTGATGTGGAGTAACTTTTGTTGCGGTGTCCACCTGCCTTGCATGGTGTGTTGCAGGAGGTGGGCTCCCCAGCCGGATAGCGATGCGTCCGCACTCAAGATTATCTGAAGAACTGGCTCTAGGAACGGTCCTCCCTTGGAAAGATTGTTGGTGTTCCACCACTGCAGAGAGCGATGAGTCCGACCGTCTACCAACACTAGGTCTGATAATTGACCTTGAGCCTGGTTCCATTGACGTAATAAGCATTCTTGTAGCGGACGCATTTGAAGTCTTGCATGGGGCACTATGAAAATGCAAGAGGCCATTATCCCTATGAGTTGCATGAACACTCGTGCTGGAAGGGAGTGTTGTAGCTGAAACTTTGTTAGAAGAGTTTGCATGCTGGCTATCCTTGCTGGAGTGGGATAAGCTAGCGCTGTTGAGGTTTTTATTGTGGCACCGAGGTACTGTTGTACCTTGGATGGTTGTAGATGGGATTTGGCGTGGTTTATTGTGAACCCCAATTTGTGGAGCAGCTGTATTGTGGCATGAGTGTGTTCCACGCATAGGTGGTATGAGCTGGCTTTTATGAGCCAGTCCTTGAGGTACGGGAAGACATCGATGTGTTGTCTTCGTAAATGCGCTGCCACTACTGCTAAGCACTTGGTGAATATTCTTGGTGCTGTTGTGACTCCGAAGGGGAGTACTTTGAATTGATAGTGTTGCCCGTCTATCACAAATCTGAGATACTTCCTGTGAGCTTTGTGAATGGGAATGTGGAAGTATGCGTCCTTGAGATCTAAAGTAGCAAGGAAGTCGTTTTGAAGTACTGCTTTTTCCGGATCTGCGCTTGTTGGCGCGTAAAAAAGAAGAACTGACGTCAGCGCGCGAGGGCGGCGTCTAAGTACTCCTGCGACGTCATCCCGGCGCCAACGACGCCGACGATGGACGCGAGCCGCAGAGGACACCTACCGACGCGCAGGGGTACTGCTACTCAAAACTTTCTGGATCCAGTCTGACGCCTGGGGATATTCTAAGGTAAGGAATCTAACACTAACCTGTTTCTTTTAGATAAAAAACACATGGAGCCAATAAAAGGTATATTCATAAAAGATGCTTGTACATACACAAAATTCTGTAGCATGCAATCGTGTTTGTTGTTGGATCACAGCACTAGTGCCCAGAGCACGACCCCACAATCTATTTTGTCCACACTAACTATCAATATGTGCTAAGCAGCATTCAGACAGATTGTTTCTGGGAATCCATTCCTAAATTCTGGAATGGCTGCCAAGATTTCATTGGCCATATTGCACAATGCTTGCTTATAGCACCCTTAAAGATACAACATATTCATGGTCTTCAACACCAAACGTTTACCGAAGGCATCAAAACGCTTTGACTTCCAGTCTAGCTGGGCTGTGGGGAATAATATATTAGGGTTGACCATGCGGATGGAGGCCAGAACCACCAGTCTTTCAAGGGTTGGTGCTGGCCAGAAAATTCACGTTCCCATAAGCAGACATTTGGCACCTCACTACAGGCAGACTTATCGGCGGGCTGAGCAAGGCTTAGACCATGCCATCACCAATGTTTAAGAAAATAGAACCATTAGAAGGCAGCAAGGGCTCTGAAGATTCACCTTGGTTTCATAGTGGGTTGGATGAATGTCAAGCACTTCTGGGATTTCCACCATGAAGGAGAAGAATGGTGCTGTAATTAACCGACACAGATCCTGCTATAAATGTCCAAATAATAATGTTGGAATTCCCATTGTCTACTTATGCCATGACAACCTCTGCTGTCCAATGACTAAAAGGGGATGTGGGGTACCAAAGGACTCTGTAGAGGACTCAAAAATGCCCTGAGAAGATGGTGGATGGCTGCAGTGGATCACCTCCACAGCGCACCACGGGTATCTTCTCCAAAAGGAGTTTAGAAATGTGATGGAAATCCCCAGGTGGTGGAAATCTGAGGCATGTAGGTTGCACTATTTTTTCTTTTACATGAGAATTCCCCTTAAAAACAAACAAGCTAAAACTGTGTCAACAAGGGGAAATAAGGTATTACTGGGCAGAACATATTTACTTTTGTTTGCCTTTATAGCCATTTTTTATTTCTGAAAATGAAAATTCGCTCTCTGGTACAAAAATATACATGCAGAACTAGATCATAGAAAAGCAATCATCCTAAAAGCAATGAGAAAATAAGCTGGAGCACAAGACAGCAATCAATTATTGATGCATTAGGATATGGCCATCCCTATTATATGCTGAAGCCCAGAATGGGCAACTGTACTTCATTTTTCACATACTCTTAAAAATGGCATTCTCTGTAGGCAAAATCTACCAAATAAAAAAACGTTTGTATTGTAGGGACTAAGAAACGTACAAGGGATCAGGAACTATTGCACTGACCTCAAAATGTACAAACAAAATCATAATATATGTAAAGCAGTGGTAAATTAAATAAGCCATGGCATGTTTTAGAAAATGTGCAAAAATAAACTGATGGTAAAATACTAGTTGGACTGAAAGACTTACTTTAACAATATTGTTCTAGCATCTTTTTCGGCATTCTCGTCACCCAATACATCAAATTTATTGGTCAGAGTGAGAGAAACCTCAGTCTTTGCTAACATCTCCTTGTTTGTATCACTTGTATTTCCTGGTCCTTCCCCTAGAGGAGGAAAATGAAGTATTAAAGGTGGGATTTAAAAAACACACAAGGCAAACAGTAAGCAGATTACCTGCAGAATTAGTGCATGCGAGACATATCAGATTGTAAAGAGTCGAAAAAACGCAGTAAAGTGACAGATCAGAGAATTATTTTAGATTTCATAGATAATAGCTAGCAATATTAAATGTTTCTGGCAATTTGGTTCTTCATTTCCGTTATGAAATTAGTGCTGCTGCTTTGTACATAGGTTTGCGCTACATGCAACTATACATACCTGTTTAAAAATCGATGCCTTTCCAGCACTGATTATTTGCAAAACAACACTTAGTTCTTCACCTGGTATGTATCACGATTGAGTGCAACTCCTTTTGCCTGGTTCACAAATTCTGATAGAAGGGTTTAAAATATGCTTCCAGCTTAGTCTATCGGGAAGAAATGTGTCTCAGTTGCTGATCTGGGAATCTGCTGACTTAGGCCCTGATTACAAATCGCAGCGAACCCTGTTTTGTCCGTGAACTCGGGTAAGTGTCAGACATGGTAGCATCTATCTACGATTGGTAGCAGTTAAAACAAAATTTAGTAGTGCACTTCCAGACCAGGCAAACAGCACTTAACTCTTCATTCCGGTGGTTGAAATTCAGAATCGGAGGCAAATTATGCACCCATTAATAATTGCATTCTGTTGTAGTTATTCGATGTGCTTCTATGATCTGCAGCTGCTCTGTAAACACTTGCCTTCAGCATGTCTCCAAAAATCATGTAATTCTGGGCAAATCACGTAATATACTTATGTCGCAAATTGCAAATACATGCAATGACGTTATATAATGTGAAGATGAGTACTGAAATCTATATAATTGGCAATATATACTAGATATTTTAAACTTGGACAAAATGTGATTATGTTCATTACACAGCATAATATTATTAATATACAAATTAATGCTGTTCGGTTGTTCAAGCTTTCTCTCGTTATCTGGTTAGGTTGATTATGCAGAGAATGGGTTGACACTGAAGTTTCTCAGGGATGTGTCTATACCTTGAAATATCTGCGAGAAGTGCCTAGAAACTTTATAGCTACTACAGAGCGCTATGTTAAATAGATAACACCATAAAAGGGAATGAAAGCCAAGCAGATATTTTCAGGACATGAAATCTAAATAACAGAATGTTGAAAAGTGTCACGTCCAGGGAACGAGCATTTTTCTACTTTTCAGCAGTCATGTGGGCAGAGAACAACTCACCTATGAGGGCCTCTATCGTAGGCACTTCCCCCAGGTCATCCAGAAGCTCGTGGATTGGATCATTGTGCTCTGGTGCAATGGCATCCTGATGATCCAAGAGGAGCTGGAACAAAATGAGCATTGTTCAGACATTGCTCGCATTAACTTCAATGAAGCTAGGTTACAATGCAGCGAGCGGCAAGTCTACGAAGATTTGTTACATCCGAACACTCATGCGAGTGTACATTGTACAAGCTGTCAGGTACATTCAGAAAGGCAACCAGCCTACAGGGCTACATCAGGCTCTCAGATAAGACAAGCATTTAGGAGGGTACTCACTGTGTGCGTGTTGACGATTTCTCCAATAGAAATGTAGATGATTGGTTTGGTGAGTGTAACCAAGTCTGAATATTCATCCACATTAAACTTATCTTCAGGTTCTGGAACATCACAAGCTGCCAGAAAAAAGCGCCTGTGAAAAAAAGTATATTTGTACTTAATGACAATCAACTGAGCATTTGACTACTTCTTCATAAGTTAAATAAGGAGTCATAGAGGGAGTGCTAAAACGAGAAATGGCACAATGTGGTACCGCATGTAAAAGTGATTGATAAACATTCTGGCAGACATTTGTAAGAGTGCCATGACTGACATTGGATGATGCCAGCAAAGTGATGCCCACATGCTCTGTCAGTTGGGAGCTCAAGTTGCCATGCGGACTAGCTCAACATGACTAAAGGGTCATACTTGTGCAAACTGTGTTTGGCACTCCCTTTGTCCCTACCCTGATCTACTCTTATGCTGTTGTGGACCTGATTTCAGCTGCTTTTATGCTAGTATGCACTACAGGTCGGTAGGACAAAGGATGCTGCATAGTGTACTGAAATGCTTTTTTTCGCTCGCCTCCCCTCATTCAATGCTGTAGACCCATGTTACTCCTGCTGTGCTTCGAGTCAGACCATCAGCTGCCTTGTCTAAAGCACACCATAAAAAGTAAAGCTCTCTCTTTCGCTGTGCCTTCTCTCTCACTTACCTGCAAAGTACTTACATAGACTCCTAGATCTTGGTGTCTAAATTAATATAAAAATCTATGTTACTTTTCTAAATTGGTGTCGGATTTCCTTATTGGTGTCAGATTTCCTTATTGAGTGTGTGTCGTCACGGTGCCAGGCGTCTTAACCGGAGGACAGAAGCAGGAAGCTTCTGTCCTCCGGTTACGACGGCATGTCTGACAGCACACTACCGGCTGCAGGCTAACTATTGACGGCGTATTGCCTTAAAAATATATGAGGAATATGGCCGGGTGTGATCGATAGTTTTGCTTTAAATGATGTGATATATGGAGAAACCATTCATATTGTTGAGTGCCATCGAACAGAAATAATTTAGAAACTCCGGAAGGAAATGCTTATAAGCGGACACACTTTCTCTGTGACTATGAACAAGCAGTTTTGGGATTAGATCTAATGACACTATGGATCGCTACCAGTAGAGAATTTAAAGTTGAAACTTTGCTGTCCATGGCTCCTTGATATTGGATCCACATATCTGTCAACCCAGTTACCCCGTTATGATATGGGGAACGACTAATGCCCTGAAGAAGTCCGCTTAAAGGACGAAACACGTCGGCTGTGCCACTGTCAACAAGTGATGCTTATGACCCTGTTTTTACAAACCTGTTTGATACTGGAATAAAGGAAACTTTGAAAGAACACTGTTGTTTAGGAATAGATTGTATATTTGCTTTCCCTGTTTATTGAGAAGTGGTGCACCTGTGCTTTTGTTTAAAAATGCTTGCCCTTAATACCCTAAAAGAGTTAAGGGCCCGTAAGGAATCATTTAGTTATACATTTGGAGCGCACCAGTGCTGTGGTCCAGGGACTTCAGTGGTAAACAAGGGCACACACAATACAGGATAATGCACAGACACCAATGACTACTCATCAGGCACACTCAAAGCCAAACATTCCTTAGGTTTTAAATATGCCATATTTCCAACCAATCACTACTTATATCCTTGTCAGAGACAACCGACACTCCTTGGAAAGAGCTCCTACCTGAAGCACAAGTTACTACTTGTGTAACGATATATCTGTAAGAGACATTAGTTAGTATTAGATTCCTTACCTTAGAATATCCCCAGGCGTCAGACTGGATCCAGAAACTTTTGCGTAGCAGTACCCTTGCGCGTCGGTAGGCGTCGTCTGCGGCTCCGCGTCCGTCGTCGACGTCGTGGGCGCCGTGATGACGTCGTCGGAGTACTTAGACACCGCCTCTGTGTGCTGACGTCAGTTTTTAGACACATCTTTTCCGCGCCAGAAACGCAGAGCCATGTTAAAAACCAACACTGGTGCCATTGAAACTAGGGCCCTGAAAGGGGGTAACCCTAACCCTAGATATCGGTTCGCAGAACGGGGAGGATGGGTGGGTCGGTAAGGAATCTAATAATAACCAATGTCTCTTACAGATATATCGTTACACAAGTAGTAACTTGTGCATCTGAAAGAGACACGTTAGTATTAGATTCCTTACCTTAGAATAGATACCCCAGCAATACCAACCCCGGTGGTGGGTCTGCGAACCAATAATCACACCAGAAAGTCCTGGAGGACAGAACGGCCAAAGAAGCCAGCACTCCGGACTTGGCTGTCCAGGCAGTAGTGTCTTGCAAACGTGTGCAGTGATGCCCACGTAGCTGCCTGACAGATGTCTTGTAAGGGCACCCCCCGCGCCAGGGCAGTTGTAGTCGCCGTGGCTCGGGTGGAATGAGCCCGTAATCCAACAGGGGGCTCCTTTCTAGCCAAGGAGTAGCATGCCTGGATACACAAGATGATCCACCGGGAGATGGTCCTCTTGTGCACCGCTTTCCCCTTCTTAGCGCCCACGTAACCAACAAAGAGTTGGTCATCCACCCGGAACTGGCGTGTGCGATCCAAGTAAAATGAGAGCGCATGTTTTGGGTCCAGACGGTGGAGCCACTCTTCCTCTTTAGAGGGATGCGGTGGCGGGAAGAAGGTTGGCAAGGTGATGGACTGCCCGATGTGGAAGGCCGTGACAACCGTGGGCAGGAAAGATGGCTTAGTACGCAACACCACTTTGTCCGGATGGACAGAAAGGAAAGGTGGAGTACAAGAAAGGGCCTGGAGCTCACTCACTCTCCTGGCAGAGGTGATGGCAACCAGGAAAGCAGTCTTCAGAGTTAGAAGGCGGAGGGGACAGTTGTGAAGTGGCTCAAAAGGAGCGCACATCAGAAACGTAAGAACCAGGTTCAAGTCCCACTGAGGCATCACAAACGGAACAGGAGGGAATGTGTGTGTGATGCCTTTCAGAAATCTATTTACAATAGGGGACTTGAACACAGAAGGTTGATCAGGCAGCCTCAGAAAGGCTGAAAGGGCAGAAAGGTAGCCCTTGATAGTGCCCAGAGCAGAGCCCTGCTGGGCAAGAGAGAGAAGGAAGAGAAGAACCTCAGAAAGAGGGGCAGCAAGAGGATCCACAGCCTTTGCTGTGCACCATGCCACAAATCTGTTCCACCTGCAGGCGTATACCGACTTTGTGGAGGGACGCCTGGCTGCCAGAATGACGTTACAGACTTCAGGAGGCAAGTCAAATGGCCTCAACTGTCGCCGCTCAATCTCCAAGCATGGAGGTGGAGACTGGACAGGTTCAGGTGGAGGACCGTCCCCTGCTGCTGCGACAGAAGGTCCTCCTGAAGAGGCAGACGAACCGGGGGATCGACTGACATACTGAGTAGCTCTGGATACCAGTACCTTCGAGCCCAGTCCGGAGCCACAAGGATGACTTGGGCCCGGTCGCGCTTGATCTTCTTCAGCACTCTGGGCAAAAGTGGTATAGGCGGAAAGGCGCACAGTAGACCGCAGCTCCACTCGCGACGAAAAGCATCTTCGAGCGAGTGCCGCCTTGGAAATTCCAACGCGCAGAACTGATGACATTGCGCGTTCTCTTCGGGGCGAATAGATCTAACCAAGGCTCTCCCCATTGCTGAAAGAGGCCTTGCGCCACGTCCGAGTTCAGACGCCATTCGTGATCCATCATGCACCGACGGCTGAGCTCGTCCGCCCTGGCGTTCAGAGAACCTGCCAGGTGTTGAGCCACCAGGGCCACGCCCTGGCGTTCCAGCCATTGCCAGAGGTGCAGAGCCTCCTGGCAAAGGGTCCACGACCCCACCCCGCCCTGTTTGTTGTAGTACCACATGGCGGTGGTGTTGTCCGTGAACACCTGCACTACACTCCCCCGGACAGAGGGGAGGAATGCTTTCAGTGCTAGACGAATCGCCCGTAACTCCAACAGGTTGATGTGGAGCCGGGCCTCCGCCGGAGACCAGAGGCCTCTGATCTCCGCCTCTCCCATGTGGCCTCCCCAGCCCTGGAGGGACGCATCCGCCACAACTACGTGCTCCGGTTGGGGAAGGGAAGAGGGATCTGCCGCTAACCCAATCGCGGTCCGTGAGCCACCACTGCAGCTGTCTCGCAGTGCCCTCCGAGATCAGGACGTGGTCGGACAGGTTGCCCTGATGCTGGGCCCACTGAAACTTCAGGTCCCACTGCAGAGCCCGCATCCGCCACCTGGCATGATGCACCAGCAGGATGCAGGAGGCCATCAGCCCCAGAAGCCGCAGCGTCAACCTGACCGAGACCCGGGATAACGGCTGAAAGATGGGAATCAGAGCCTGAATATCCCAGACCCGCTGTTCGGGTGGATAAACCCGAAACCACGCCGAGTCGAGAACTGCTCCGATGAAAAGGAGCTTCTGAGAGGGGCACAGGTGTGACTTTGGCACATTGATGGAGAACCCCAGCCGGTGCAGGAGATCTGCCGGAGTCTGGAGGTGACTGACGACTGTCTGGGGCGAGTCCGCCTTCAACAACCAGTCGTCGAGGTAGGGGAAGACTGAAACCCCTAACCTGCGCAGATGAGCGGCGACCACCGCCATCACCTTTGTGAACACCCGTGGGGCGCTGGTAAGGCCGAAGGGGAGCACGGTATACTGAAAGTGCTCGTGGCCAACCGTGAACCGCAGGTAGCGCCGGTGGGCCAGCAGGACGAGGATGTGGAATGAATATGCTACTTACCAGTATGCATCTGTTCTTGGCATGTAGGGCTGCTAACATTCATATCTTAGCATTAGATCGCCGCCTAGTGTTGGGCTCGGATGATTGCACATTGTTGTCCTGGAAGAGTCTTCGAAGTATCCTGAGATAGGTGGCTCCTCCCCTGGACTACAGTGCGCATGGGCATCGGCTCCATCCCCAGATTGTTTTTCGCCATTGTGGCAGAAGATGGAGTGAAAAGTGTAAAGGATGTCCATGCTAATGAGTAAATACAATAGTATATCTGCAGCTGCGACAGGCACCGGGGAGGAGGGCGGGCGATATGAATGTTAGCAGCCCTACATGCCAAGAACAGATGCATACTGGTAAGTAGCATATTCAGTTCGAGGCATGTGGGCTGCTAAATTCATATCTTAGCATAGAATACATAGCAGTCCCTCCATTAGCGGCGGTTGCCCGTGCCAGCTGCAGAAACCTGAAAAAGTGTTTTGAGAACAGCCTGTCCTACAGCAGCTTGCTGTTTGGAATGCACATCAACACAGTAGTGTTTTGTGAAGGTGTGTGGTGTGACCCACGTGGCTGCTCTGCAAATGTCCTCTAAAGGAATGTTCCCCAGGAAAGCCATGGATGCCCCCAGTTTGCGTGTGGAGTGCGCTCTGGGGGGTATTGTTAAAGTGCGCTTTGCTTTTTGATAACATATCTGGATGCACTTAACAATCCACCTGGCTATCCCTGCCTTGGAGATTGGGTTGCCTTTGTGTTGTGGTGCGAAGGCAACAAAGAGTTGTTTTGTCTTTCGAAAGTGTTGTGTTCTGTCTATGTAGTACATCAACGCCCTTCGTACATCTAATGTATGGAGCATCCTTTCCGCCACCGTTTGCGGGTTTTGAAAGAATGCTGGTAAGTCAATGGTCTGGTTTAGATGAAACTGTGACACCACCTTAGGAAGGAATTTAGGGTTAGTGCGTAGCACTACCCTATTTGGGTGAATTTGAATGAATGGCTCTTGTATTGTGAGCGCTTGCAGCTCACTGACACGCCTCAGAGACGTAATAGCTATAAGAAAAGCCACTTTCCACGTAAGGAATTGGAGCTCACATGAGTGCAGTGGCTCAAATGGTGGTCCCATCAGTCTGGTGAGAACGACGTTGAGGTTCCACACCGGAGCTGGTGGTGTCCTTGGGGGAATGACTCTTTTCAGACCTTCAAGGAAGGCTTTAATGGCGGGCACTCTGAAGACAGAGAGGTGCTGCCTGTTCTGAAGATAAGCCGCTATGGCGGATAGATGTATCCGAATGGAAGTGTACGCCAGATTGCACCTGTAGAGATGCAACAGATAGCAGATGATGTTGGGGATAGATGCATCTAGTGGGTTGATGTCATTAGATGTACAGTAGATGACAAAACGCTTCCACTTAGCAGCATAGCATGCTCTAGTAGTTGGTTTCCTCGCCTCCTTGATGATGCTCATGCATTCTGGAGGTAGGTTAAGGTACCCAAACTCTAGGACTTCAGGAGCCAGATCGCCAGGTTGAGCTGTTGCGGATCTGGATGCTGAATTTCTCCATGGTTCTGCGTCAAAAGACTGGGCGTGAGGCGCAGTCTTTGATGCGGTACCACTGAGAGTTCGAGGAACGTGGTGTACCAAGCCTGGCGCGCCCACGTTGGAGCAACTAGGATGAGGGTCATCTCGTGTTGCCTTAGCTTTCTTGCGACCAGCGGTATTAGGGGGGCTGGCGGAAAAGCGTACGCAAATTTGCCTGACCAGTTCATCCATATCGCATTTCCTTGCGACTGTGGGCGAGGGAACCTGGCGGCAAAGTGTTGGCATTTTGCGTTCTCTTTTGTGGCAAACAGGTCTATCTCCGGATGACCCCACTGCTGGAAGTACTGGTGGAGGACAGATGGGTGTAACTCCCACTCGTGCATTTGATGGCTGTACCTGCTGAGCAGATCCGCCATCTGATTGTCCTTCCCTGGGAGGTGTTCTGCCATGAGGAAAATGTTCCTCTGAATGGCCCACTTCCACATGCTCTGAGCCAGGTGAGACAGCTGTGGCGAGTGGGTGCCTCCCTGCTTTTGGATGTAGTACATCGCGGTCATGTTGTCCGTCCGGACTAGCACGACCTTGTCGCACAGATGTACAATGAAGGACTTGAGCGCCATGAAGATTGCCATCAGTTCCAGATAGTTGATGTGCATCTTCTGTTGTTGCGTTGTCCATAGTCCCTGCACCGTGAAGTCGAGCACATGAGCTCCCCATCCCTGGAGAGACGCGTCCGTTGTCAGGACAATCTGCGGCACAGGCTCTTGGAACAGTCGGCCCTTGCAAAGGTTGTGTGGAGTCCACCAATGCAGAGAGTCGTATGCCCGACTGGTAACCAACACTAGGTCTGTCAATTGGCCACGAGCCTGTGTCCACTGATTCGCTAAGCACTCCTGGAGCGGGCGCATGTGTAGACGTGCGTGAGGGACTATGAAGATGCAGGAGGCCATCATGCCTATCAACTGCATGAACACTCTCGCTGGCAGCGAGTGTTGTGGCCTGAACCTTTGGATCAGGGCCTGCATGCTGTCTATCCTGACTTGGTTTGGCTGAGCCATGGCCGTCAGGGTGTTGATCGTTGCACCTAGGAACTGCCGGACATGTGCCGGCTGAAGGTGCGATTTTGGGTAGTTTAGGGAGAAACCCAGATCGTGAAGAAGGTGAATTGTAGTTGACATGTCCGCGGCGCACTGCTGCTCTGACTTGGCTTGTACGAGCCAGTCGTCTAGGTAGGGGTAGACATGGATGTTCTGCCTCCTGAGGTGCGCCGCTACTGTCGCCAGACACTTGGTGAACACCCTCGGGGCTGTTGTGACTCCGAAGGGTAGGACCTTGAACTGGTAGTGTTTTCCTTGAATAGTGAACCTGAGGTATTTTCTGTGTGACGGGTGTAGTGGAATATGGAAATACGCATCCTTGAGATCCAAGGTTGCTAAGAAGTCCCCTTGGTTTAGCAAGGGAAGAATCTGTTGCAGCGTAAGCATGTGGAAATGTTCTGATAGTATGTACAGGTTGAGGGGGCGTAGATCTAGAATGGGTCTGAGAGATCCGTCCTTCTTTGGAATAAGGAAGTACAGGGAATATACCCCTGTTCCTTCCTCTCCCACCGGCACTTGCTCGATTGCTCCCTTTTGCAGCATCACCACTACTTCCTGCTGCAATAAGAGCAAGTGCTCTGCGGACATAGGCCTTTGCCTTGGCGGGATGTTGGGTGGAGTGGACTTTAATTCTAGGCAATAACCATACTGGACTAGTTGTCGCACCCACCTGTCTGTGGTGATGTTTTTCCAGACGGGCAGGAACTGCTGCAGTCTCCCCCCGACAGGTGTTAGGTGGTCGGGGGGCAGTGACAGAGAGTCACTGTTTGCTTGGAGTAGAGGAGCGGGGGTTGTTGTTTCCTCTGCCGCGACCTCTGTTGCTGTTATTCCTGTAACCTCCCTTGTTCTGTTTTGTGAAAGAGGATTGTGCCCCACCTTTCGAGAACTGGGATTGTTGACCCATTTGTCCTCTGGTGACCCCACGTGCGCCTGAGCGACGAAAATTGCTGCCACGAAACTGTTGTGACTGCAGGGCCCCCATGGATTTAGCAGTTTCCGTGTCCTTCTTTATTTTCTCTAGGGTGGTGTCAACATCTGGACCAAACAGACTATCAGGATTGACCGGCTGATTAAGAATTGTTGTCTGAATATCCGGTTTAAAGCCTGAGATGCGTAGCCACGCCTGTCGTCTTAGCATAACACTAGTGTTGACAGCCCTAGCAGCTGTATCTGCAGCGTCAAGCACACACTTGATGGCTGCGTTTGAGATGAGCTTCCCCTCGTTAATGAGCAGTTGTGTGGCTTCCTGGAACTGTGGAGGCAGGTGTTGTACAACCTGTTCTAGGGTGTCGTAGTGCGCCCTATCGTAACGCGCCAGGAGCGCTTGTGTATTGGCGATGCGCCAAAAGTTTGCTGCCTGTGCAGCTACTCTTTTGCCCCCTGCCTCTAGCACTTTGGACTCTTTATCCGGGGGAGGAGCTTCACCCGTTGTCTGGGAGTTGGCACGTTTCCTGGCATTGGCAACCACAAGAGAGTCCAGTGGCAATTGTCCCCGGATGTAGGCGGGGTCCGCAGGTGCAGGCCTATACTTCTTTTCAATGCGAGGGTTGACCACTCTCGCTCTTGTAGGCTCCTTAAAAATGTCCCCAGCATGTTTGAGGACACCTTTAAGCATAGGAAGTGTTTTTACTGTCCTTTCAGAGATGGCAAAGGTGTCGAAAAGGAAGTCTTCCTCAACTGGGTCGGCATGCATGTCCACATCATGATTGGCTGCCGCCCTTTCAAGTAGTGCATGAAAGCCTGCTGAGTCCTCAGTCGGGGATGCACGTGCATTAAAGAGCTGCGGGTCCTGGCCCACACCTTGGGTGTTCTGGTCACCAGTGTCATCGTATGAATCCGGTTGTACATCAGGTTCATCGATAGGGAAATTGTACTGCTCATCCTCATCATACCCCTCACCCACAGAGTGCTCTGGGGAGGGAGTAGGGCTCCGTCTTGGAGGAGGCTGGATTGGTTCCGTGAGGCCTGAGGCGTCAAGGGGCACCCTCTTTTTCTTCAGTGGGATGATGTAGGAGTCCACTGGCTCCGAAGTGATTTTCCTTTTATAGAGGGTCAGCTTGCCTGTTGCAGCGTCGATGAAATGCTCTGAATCGTCTTCCGATTCGAGTACCCGACGTGGAAGAGGGTCAGCCGGCGAAGAAACTTGTTTCGGAGCCGATTTTGTTGAAAACGCTTTCGGCGCCTCCTTAGGTGGCAAGAGAAAGAGGAGTTTTCCAGAAGGCTTTGCCGGAGTGTCCTTTTGCGGCTGCGGCGATGGTATCGGAGCCGATGGGGCAAAGGCTTTCTCCCTGATTCTCTGCAGTGACTCCGCAATGAGGGACGGTTCACTCCCCGTGGGTTTCGTCGCCGACAAGGATGCTTTGATCGGTCCCTCGGATCCGACGTCTTTGTGGGCCTTGTGCGCTTTGGGCGCGGAACCCGTCTTCGGCACCGCCGATTCTTGAGGCTGGGGCGCAGACTTCTTGTGCGTAGCCTCTTTGGAGCCGACCTTGGCGGGCTTGGACGGCGTCGTAGCCGCTGATCCGTGCCGACCATCTTTCTTGGAGGACCCCTCCTCGGGCGTCGGTTTCGATTTCGCAGCATCGGAATCGACAGACTTCTTCGGCTTCTGCGGACCGGAGGTCGACGGAGCCGATGGGGTGACGGGCACCGTTTTCTTCACCGGCACGGCAGCAATCTTAGGGACACTCGAGTCCTTAGGTTTCAGTTTCGTTTTCGGGTCGGCCATTTTAGGTGTCGTCGATCCCGACGGTTTCAGTTTCGGTTTCGAAACAGTGTGCCCAGCAAGTGAGTCCGTAGCCGGGCCTGAAGGCGGGGCTGTGGCTTGCGGCAACGGGTCCTGGGTAAGGCCGACAGGCGATCCCGTGTCCCGGTCGGTATCTTCGTAACCTTCGGGGCAGAGCTCGTCCCCCGAGCTGTCTGCCGCGGCCCCATAAATCTCATCGTCGTCTCCTACCTCTTCGACGTATTCGAGGTCTTGACCCGCGACTCTTCTCCGGATCCGGGGCCGCTTGCCTAGCTTCCAAGCGCACCGCGCGCCGAAGCTTGAGAGTTTTCTTTGATCGGAACTGTGCACAGGCCTTGCACTTTCCGTCGTCGTGGTCAGGCGAAAGGCACTTGTTACAGACGGGGTGTAGATCAATGTGTGGGTACTTGGACCCACAGAGCGGGCAGTACTTAAACGGGCTCCGCTCCATGTCCGAAAAGGCTTGCAGTCGTGTCGCGATGAGAAGGCCTCAAAGTTTAGAGAGCGAAGAAAACTCCGCTTATTCCGGCTCCAAGAGACGGAAGACTCGAGACCGTGCGCAGACAATACCGACGCAAGAAAATCGAGGCCTTTTGGCCGCTAAAAGTTAGTTTTACTTGGTTCCGACAGTAAGACGTCGAGACCACATCCGAACCCAGTGGCGGAAAAAAACAATCTGGGGATGGAGCCGATGCCCATGCGCACTGTAGTCCAGGGGTGGAGCCACCTATCTCAGGATACTTCGAAGACTCTTCCAGGACAACAATGTGCAATCATCCGAGCCCAACACTAGGCGGCGATCTAATGCTAAGATATGAATTTAGCAGCCCACATGCCTCGAACATAAGCGTCCTGCAAGTCCAACGCTACCATCCAGTCTCCTGGGTCCAGGGCAGCTAGGACCTGAGCCAGTGTCAGCATCTTGAACAACTTCTTCCGGAGGAAGCCGTTGACGTTCCTTAGGTCCAAGATAGGGCGTAGGCCCCCTTTGCCCTTCTTGGGTACCAGAACGTAGTGGCAGTAGCAACCACACCCTACTTCTGGCCCAGGAACGCGCTCGATGGCCCCCTTGGCCAAGAGGGCCGCAACTTCCTCCTGCAGAAGTCGCAAATGATCCCCCGATACACGGTGGTTCTGCGGTGGCATGGCTGGAGGAGTCGCCTCGAAGGGGAGGGAGTAGCCCCTTCAGACGATCTGCAGCACCCACCTGTCCGAAGTGACGGTGCGCCAGTGGAGGTGGTGATGGCGAACCCTGCCCCCCACTGGCGTCACATGGGCCTGAAAGCACGGACTAGGAGGGTTTTGAGGCGGATGCTGCGGGGGAAGGTGTGGACTGACCTCGCCGTTGTCCCCGACCGCCGGTTCCCACGGCCGCCACCGCGTTGGGTATTACCCTGCGGAGCGTGGCTGGCGGCACGTGTGGGTACACCCCTTCCGTGGCCACGAAAGGAATGAAAGGCAGCCGATTGCTGGCGCGGGGCCGAGAGGCCCAAGGACTTGGCCGTAGCCCTGGAGTCTTTAAAGCGCTCGAGCGCATGTTCTGCCTTGTCGCCAAAGAGGCGACGGCCATCAAACGGCATGTCCATCAAGGTGTTCTGGACATCGGCCGAAAAGTTGGCGGACCTCAACCAGGCGTGACGTCTGACCGCCACCGTCGTTGCCATCGCTCTACCCAGTGAGTCGGTGGTATCCAGCCCACACCGTATAGAATATTTGGCTGCATCCCAGCCCTCCACATGGGCTTGGCCGAGTTTGGCCCGTACCTCCAACGGACACTCTGGCAGCACTTCCGCAACCGTATCCCACAGAGAGTGGGAGTAGCGGCCCAAGAGGCATGCGGTGTTGGAAGACCGCAGTCCCAGACTAAGGGACGAGAAGATCTTTTTGCCGTACTGCTCGTACCTCTTGGATTCCCTGTCCGGCGGTGCCGACGGGAATGCAGTCTGGGAATTGGAGGCCTGGATGACCAGGCTCTCGGGGGTAGGGTGGGTGGACAGGAAACATGGGTCGCCCGGTGCTGGGCGGTGGCGTCTGGCCACGTTCCTATCTACGGGCGAACCCGTAGCGGGCTTGGACCAAGGACGGCGCTGGAGGCGACACCTGATGGTCCAACGCCGGGGAGGTCATAAGGTCCACCGGCGACGATCCAGATCCCGAAGAAGGTCTAGCGGCGTCCCTCGGCGCCGGAACCGCTGTACCCTGCGGCGCCGTGCCCGAAGGCGCCGGCCGCGCCGGGCCCGAAGGCACCGGCGGCGTCGGGTTAGCGGGAACCTGCGGCGCCGGGCCCGAAGGCGTCGGCGCCGAAGCACCCGACGGCATCGGGGCCGAAACCCCCCACCCGCTAGAGGCCCCAGACGGGTCCGCTGGGCCCGAAGGCGCCGCGGAGCCAGTCAGAGGAGAGAGTTTCTTCATGGCCATGAGGAAGCGCTCGATCTCCTCCGGCGTCGCGTTGAGCCCAGGGACCGGAGGGTGTGGAGCTGAACGCGGCGCCCGCGACTCCGACGGATCCGCGTGGGCGGTGTCACCCGAACCCCCGGCCGCATTGCGCGAGCGTCGGGGGGAGTCCACAGACCGATGACGCCTCTTGGACTTCTTGTGCTTCTTACCTGACGACGACTTCGACCCGGAGGAGTGCGGCCTACTCTCGGAGCTGTGGTGGCTCCGAGCCCGCGACCTGTCCCTCGACCTCCCGTGGGACCGAGACCTCTCGCGGCGCGGGACCGACTGCCGGAGCTCGAGTCGCCTGCGGGACCGCTCCCACCTGGCTTTCGAAGAGAGGGCCCGGCAGTAGGAGCAGGCCTTGTCGTCGTGATCGACGCCTAGACAAGTTAAACACAGGTGGTGAGGGTCCGTGACCGACATCGTGCTGTCGCAATCCTCGCAGTGCTTAAAGCCGGGCATCCCTACGGCACCAATCGGAGTCGAAAGACTTCGAGAAATGATCAAAAAGTTAGTCAAAAATTGACTAGGGTTACTGCTTTTTCCAGATCGGCGCTTGCTGGCGCGGAAAAAAGAAGAACGGACGTCAGCACGCGGAGGCGGCGTCTAAGTACTCCGACAACGTCATCACGGCGCCCACGACGACGGACGCGGAGCCGCAGACAACGCCTACCGACGCGCAAGGGTACTGCTACGCAAAAGTTTCCGGATCCAGTCTGATGCCTGGGGATATTCTAAGGTAAGGAATCTAATACTAACGTGTCTCTTTCAGATCTACAAACCAACAAACTCTCTTGGCCCTTCCCAGGAAGCTGCAGACTTTCTTATGCCACAGATAGTGCTATGAAGTCCAACGCATAAAGCTTGAGCTATTTATCCCCGTTTCCTTCCCTTCCCTCACTCCCTCCCCTCTTCAGTCCAACCCCTATCTTGAAGTAGTCTCGCCTATGATTCACTGAAAAAGGATTATTGTAAAGGATTTATATTGAGGCCAGTTCGAGACTTGTTAATTGCACAGCACTCTTCTTGGACTGAACTGCTCTCTGTATAATAAAATTAATTGTACTTTTGATTATATGTTTATGTTGATTCTATGTTTTCTCAAATGTATGTTTAGTACTATCACCTTCTAAATTGTGGTCAACATATTTATTTTGCTTTCTACGTTCTTGTTATGGTTTCTTCTTGCGCATCACCCAGCTGGCCCAAAGGTTGATGGCTGCACCTTGTCAAATATTTTGAATAATTTAAAAAAATCTGTATTATATGGGTAACTTTATTTTAGATTAAACCCGTTATAGGAGTTTATTGCAAGATACATCCACATTAGAAACCCTCAAACTCAAGCAATAGATATCCTGCAGTTCATCTGAAGTAGTGACAAAACCAGTGCTTTCCATGAGCAGGTCCTGGCCGGTTCTGAGTAACTGCACTTCTTTCATTTGAAAGGAAGAGTACCTGCACTTCTCGGCACAGCTGCATTACATATCATGCGAGAGTACCGGCACTTCTCAGGAGCAAACGGGTACTCAATCTAGAGAGTACCTGCACTTCTATATGGACATTTAAAGCACTGGACACAACTTGCCTCGGGGTTCTTCAGCGAAGGGCCTGGGAGGGTTGGACAAGAAATAACAACGTCATTCCTGTTTAAAAACAGGTTGCGCTGGAACAAGAATACATTACCTAAACTTCTGGTACGACTGGGACAGATATTCATTGATGACGCTCAGGTGGGCATTGTCCCCCAGAAACATCTTGTTGGATGCGGCGTGCTGCAGCATCTTGGCGATGGAGCCCAGGTTCCGGCGCTGGTCTGTGGTCAGCTGCCCCCCAGCCGAGAGGTCGATGATGTCAAAGGCATCCGGGGCAACGATGGCAGGGTTCATGTACCGGTAGTAGAGCAGGTTGCCGACAATCTAAGTAGCATGGGAGCACAGATGCGTTTAAAGTCAGCTCTCAGTAACTCCAGTCTCTTTCAAGGTACACAGAAAATATCCCGAATGTAATTCAAATATTCATTGTCCGCTCCATTCTCAACGTTTGTAATCATGATTACTTCACAAAATCACAACCATGTTGAAAATTACATGAATAACACATGAGGGTTTACTGTGAGTTCAAATATACTACAAAAGGAAAATGAACTGGTACGGGACGTATCCACAAGGTGGCAGGATAATGCAATCTATGAAAAAACAACTGTTCAAAACACAGTGTTGCAAACAGATTTAAATAGTCAAAAATCTGTGTTTTTAGTCAAACAATGGAACATTTGAATGTTACAAAAATAATTAGTGAGATACAAAAGATGACGAACAAAGGGTCAAAGCTTAAACCACTGGCGAGAACCAGTAGGGCATACACGATCTAAGCGAATTTTCCTAAAAATAAAACGGATGCATTAATTTAGCATATATATTGTGCTTAGTGTCTGGATTCTAATAAGTTACAAGCACAAAAACAATGATTTCTGTGAATAGGAGTCAAAGTCAAAATCTGGAAAAACCTTTCTGCTATCACCTAAAACATTGCATTTTTTTCCTAATTAACTTTTTTTTAAGGTCTGCGTATTCCCATTTTTTGAGAGACAAAAATAAATAATACAATTACAAAATGGAACGGGGCAAAACATTGCCAACAAACAGAAAAGGGCAAAGACGTGCACTTTTAATGGGGAGACGAATGGAGTCAGGCTTTGAAAGATTTCATGAACTTGCTATGTTATGACGCACTTGGACGAAGTCAGCAATACTGAAACGTGAAGAAGTTATTGACAAGAACCCTTGCCCTAGTCACAACAAACACAGCATGCATACACGTTCTATACAGAGGTGTGCTACAACAGCATGCACGAATATCAAAGAGTTTCAGCTTAAGTTATGTTTGGAATAAAACCTAAGATAACTTCACCTGTCAAGAAAGTCACCAATCGGTGCTTCTATTTAGGAAAGCAGAAAACTAGAAAAGAGAGAGAAGATACAGGTTTCAGGTAAGGACAGAGTGCAGTGGAAGCAGAAATGTAGATTCAAGCAGCTAGAGTGCAACATCGCAGAAATAAACAGTGTGTGCTGCGGTTTCTCTAATTTCCAGTAGAGGGGGCAACTCTACAGAACATCAGCGAAAGCTTCAACCTCTATGAATTGAGCAACAATCCTAGCAAAACTGGAGTCATATTACAAGACATCCCACCCACCAACAGGCTCACTCATTCCATCGTCTTGAAAGTGGCCCTACGTCACTTAAATCACTCAGTCAAACTCAAATCAAAATACAGGGGCACACAAGTAGTATGCTACCCAACTGCGAATAAACAGATCACCAGAACTTTCAAATCATTAAAGCAGCAAAGAAATCAAACAATGCATTTGATTCTACTTTGTTTCTACTTTAATGAACCCTATGGTATGTCTTTCATTTACGTGGGCATTAACCCCTTGGCCGCGGCGCTGGGGGAGAGGAGGGGGAGAGGGAGTCCTGCAGCGCAGCCATGCTTGTGACAGAACCCCTCCCTCACTAGCCACGGGCGCGCTGTGCTCATGACGGAATGGTTCCGTCACGGCCCCGCATGCTCATTAATTCACCCGCGCAGGCGGGGAATTGATGCCGCGTGGGCGGAGGGGCCGCGGCGTGACGGAACCACTCCGTCAAGAGCACAGCGCGCCCGTGGCTCGTGACGGAGTGGTTCAGTCACTAGCACGGAACGGGTTAAAACGGCTTCTACGTAAATTTAACAAAAGCACGTGCAGCAGGCCACGAGACTGCTGACGTGATCAGCGGATTGTGAACAGTAAGGAGGTTCAAAGCACTGTTAGGTGGCTGCAAAAGCATGGTGCGTCTAGTACCGGTTTTGTAATCTGGCCTTTTTATGGTGGAGGCATGCACTGCTCCGGCCTGTACAGTACATGATCTATTTATGTGTGGGACTCCCGTGCTGCTGACCATGCTACACCAGATCAGTGTGTAAAGGAAGCCTCCATAGCTGTTACCTGTGCAGTGTACGTATGTTGCAGGAGCCTGCACCGATTCTGCCAATACTCTATGGGACAGATGTATGAAATTGCGTGTTTGCGACTTCCTAATATGGAATTTTAGTGATTTGCTATTAGAAAATAGCAAACTTCGATGTACAAGTGTATTTGACACTGTTAGCGATTTGCAGTGGGTTGCACTTGGACCCGACTCATCATTATTCATGAGGCAGGTCGCAATTTGCGACCTATTGTGAATGGCTACAATCACAGGGATGGTGGCCTGCTCGGGTCAGCAGACCACCATGTCTGTGATTGCTTTTTAAATAAAGCCATAATTTTTTATAATGTTGCCTGGATGTAATGGATGCATTTCAAAATAAAAATAAAAAGCAACCTTTTAATTTTCAAAAAGTAGGCAGTGGCGGACCACTGCCTACTCTTAAAAAATGTTTGCACCCACATTTACAAAGGCCGTTTGCGACAGGTAAAATGCTTCGTACATCTGGCCCTACGTGTTCTATGTATGTGCTGGAAGCTTGCACTGCTAGTGACTGCTCTCAACATAAGTAAATATCATGTGCAGCTTCTACTTAAGCTGTGTCGGTTCTGTGTGAGAGAAAAGCTTGGGAAAGCATTTTCATAACACAAACTCAAATTGATAGCTTTGCCGATGTAAGGGCTTTGTGTAATTACCTAGCTACACTGCTCTGTAGCTTTTACAGTGCTTTGGTAGGTCAGTGAAAAGCGTGAAACAATAATCCTGCTTTGAGTAGTGAAAGGTCTCGTGCTATGAAAACAGCCAGTCATAAGTGACTCGGTGAAGGAGAACCAGGATTTTAACACATCACGTGTGAGGGATTCTGGCGTTACCCAAGTGTTACCTTTTGCCCATGAGTTATTTGTGCAGTAGTGGGCTTTAATAGTGTAAAAGGAGTACATGTATTTACAGCACCGTCGTGACAACCAATGTGGTCTAGCTACAAGTCATTTGGGGCTGGAGCGGAGACAGAAACCAATGATTCTTATTTTAGGGAAAAGGAGGAATTCCAGAAAACAGAGCAATGGATAAGGATGAGGACTTCTACTTTGATTCACTAGCTTGCATTGCAACATGAGAAAGCTCTTGGTGTAGTGGCAAACAGAGTGACTGAACAATCTGAAAGAGATTCTAAGTAGAACCAGTGTGTTACCTGCATACATCTGATTTAAGAAAACAGATGACGAATGAAGAGGATCTTTTGGGGTCACCACAGCAGGGATGTGTTCAGGAAACCTTCTCGATCTGGCCCTCACCAACTAAAGAACGGACTTTGCTGTTATGACATTGTATATTAACCTATATTTGACGGCTTGAATGGCACTTACTGGCAGTAATGCGTCTATACCATGTGCTGCCGGCCCTAACAGAACTGGTCCTGAAGAAAGCATCTTTACATAGATCTGATAGGCTGAAACATGTAGACCACTTCTGGATGTGCAAGATAATTTTTTCTCTTTCTCATCCACCTTAGTTATTAATCATACCCGACGACCTCACTATTAAATTCATCCTGGTAAGGGAGAGTATCCTGGAGGTAGTTTTAAGGTTCACACTCACTAAATTCACTTGTTCACTAAGAAAAATCCCAATCCGCAGTAATCGGGCATCGCAGGACACCTAGGAGGCACTCGGCCTTTTAAGTGGGAACCCAATGATGAAGCATGCCACCAACAAGGTTGGTGGGTACGGGTGCTTTGAAAAACTGAAATGTTTTTCTCAGAGAAACTACTTAATGTTAACAGGATGATAGTTGAAAGATATGGTATTCAGCTCGTTCTTGTTTTTTGGTACAAGTATTTAGGGGAGAAGGCTGAGCACTTGTGTTCCTCACTCTATGCCATGTGCCCCACTGTTGAATGATGAGCACAGTTTTATTGTTTCGAAACTCGCTATTGTTGGACCAAGTCGTCATGCAGTTGTTGCATGAAAATAAAAACGGTGTGAGGGAATACTAGACAGAGCACTGGTTCCTCTTACAATACAGGAGAGGGCGGCATCCTCACAAATCTCTACGTACAGTCATCCAGGAAGAACATAGCAAATATGACCGAGTGTTGGGCTGTTGCAGCTTCTAAACCGCGTTCGACTGCAGTTGTGCAATTGGGTTGGCTCACAGCTCTAAGGTCGGCAGGATAATAAAAAGTGGTTGCTTTGCACTATGGTGGTGAGTCAATCTAGGTCAACTTATACGGGATCCACGTTAGATCACTTTTCACAGGTGCAGTTGGTTTCATGATAGATGGGGGCATCTTCATGCACCCTCTAAATGTACCCCACCCAGCCACCTAGAGACGTATATTCTTTGTCCTAGTAGATGATGGATACTCTTTCCCTCATTGTAGCTAGTGGGCAGGCATTCTTTGGTACAACTCACGGGAAGGCACTGCTTGCTACAGTACCAGATGCATAAGCATTCTGGGCAAATTAATTTAATGGTATACATTTGCTGGCAAAGTAACACATTGTTAAGTTCTAGGTGTAAAGTTACTGAAGGACAGGCATTCTGCAGCACCAGTTCCGAAGGGCAAGCCAACTCTGCGCGTTTACTGAAGGGTGTGCTTGCTGAAGCTGATAGAAGGATATTCTGTAGCATAGTAACTAAGAGCCTCTGTGACTCGTAGCTGACCGATAAGTATTATACAGACAGTTCTAGACAGACCGAATTAAACAGCACTCTGATGTGCATGGTCTCTGGGCATTAATAAGAGATTCCTATACCTTACAGTATCTTAAACTCACTATTGCCAGCAAACTTTAATGTGTACCACAGTAACTCTGATGGTCTAGCAGTGTCAGTAGTATTTTGGTTTGTATCTTAAATATGATCGACATGGTCCATGTTAACTATTACATTTTAGTTTTTGCTCCACACTATCTATGCTGAGAATGATGAACCTGTGTGATAGCCTTACTCTACGCCCATGTCCAGTAGGCGCGAATCTAAATATGGAGTACGTCTAACTTTACACAGTCTGTGCTATTAGTAAATCTGTGTAAATATGGAGTACGTCGAACTTTACACAGTCTGTGCTATCAAATGCAATGGTCTCACATCCAGTAAGATGTAAGTGATTGATGGGCACACGTGTATCTGTCCATAATGATCTAGAGGGACATAGTTGAGCTACTGACAATTTTCATAAGACAATAATACTCAGATTTAAATGAGCTTCACAGTAATACATACACCATGCATTGCTTTACAATACAATATGTTAGCCTTGGGAAGAGCAACTACAATTCTGGTCTCCACAAGTTATGTGAATCAAACATGACCAGTTACCAATATTTCACAGTGATTCCAGCCCTTTAGGTCGCTCTTGTGGTGATCATGAAAGAGCTGTAAGATGCTTGAGATCTTTTGCAGGGTTTATTTATTTTTTTTATTTATTTTCAGGGTTTTGTATAGCGCGAACAAGATCCTTAACAGATATCAGAGCGCTTCACATACATAAGCAAAGAGGACCAAAGGAGAGAAAAGTTCATAAGGCAATTTGTGCAAAGTAGAACAATACAGAGTAAAGCAAGGGAGGGCCTTATGGTGGCCTGAAGGACATCTATACGCGGGATAAGGAGAGGGGTGTGAGTATAGTGAGGCTTGAGGTTGGAAAGAGAAGGAGATGGGGCAGGGAATTCTGAATGGACAAAGGAAGGAGAGGATGGATGTCACCCAAACGTTATGCTCGGAGGACAGAATGTTAATAGGTGTAAAGACTATTGGCTACAAAATTCTTTGTACGTAATGCAAAAGAACATAAAGGTATCCTTGAAACGTAACAGGGAGCTCGAAGAAAAGAAGTACTGTTGGGGCATTGACAAAGAAAACACAACCATGTCACAAGCCGGATTTTTGTACTAACCTTTAACAATTCATCTTCACCAGCATCGGGAAATTTCTCATGGAGGGAATTCTTCAGCACCTTGGCGATGTATCGCATGGCATAACTGGAAAGAGAGAGACAGAACAGAGAGGCTGATTTACCTACCAGGTAGTCCAATACAGAGGCTGAGGCTTTTTGGAAAAAAATACTGAAAGAGCCTCATCAGGAAATACAAATTACCCTGCTCAGTCCCATTTTTGCATGCCATCCATACACTTACGGAATTTTATCCACTGAACTGAGGATTGCAGAAAGGAGCTTGTCTGTCACTGTCCGCATGTTTTTGACGGAGGCATCCAGCCGGGTCCTCACCTCTTCATGAGCCAATGCTTGTTCTGCAGTGACATCATAAGGCAGTTTACTGAGGAAAAAACATAGAAACTCATCAGATTCCCATTATGCTGTAATCACAAGGGAACTGGGCAAGGAGCGAGTTCTTTAGGGTCCACAGTACGCTCTGTGCATGTAGATTCTACACAGACTATCAACAAGCAGCAAAAACAATGTATGGCATCCAAATTTGTGATTGTCATCTGATGTTTTGTTTACACTGATATTTCTCAGCATTCAGATACAGGGGGTTGAGTATTAATGCATTCAGTGCCTTTGGAGTGGCTCTGGAGATGTCATTAATAGAACTCATTCGGAGTTCCATTGAAATTGTTGCCAAATAGGACTTACCATACACTTTTTCTTTTTTTTAAAAACAACTTAGAAAAACTTGCCTTAAAAGGAGAATTGTCATAGCAAGGTGTTAAGTAGGAAACACACCTTGAGCAACAGAGATTGGTTTGAAACATGGGTTGGTTGTGACCACAGAAAAGGCAGACGTGCAGGGATTCTAATAAAAACACACACACTTCAGCCGGAATTATGGGCAGCCTCCTAAAAAGCTCGGCAGGAGTGAGGAATTAATACCAAAAACAGGGCATTGGAGAGGGACTGGTGGAGGCCACGGCTAAATCTGGAAACAATTACAAAGATATGTATCTTTTTAAAAAAGAGAATAGGGCATGTCTGATGGCACAGAAATTCACAAAGAAAAACAAGGGCCTGATTACTACTATGGAAGTGCGGGAGCAGGTTGCCATGCCACCACCCAGCACAGCCAAACCCGCCCACCAGATTATGAGTTAAATCGTGGTCTGGCAGGCAAGCGGTGTGGTGGTACCGCGGCGTCGCAGTTTAAAGGCTCATAAGTGAGCCTTAGAACTGCACCACTGCGGGAAGCCAATGCACCTTCCTGCACAGCATGGACTGAGCAGTCCATGTCTTCGGAACAGGAGTGCACAAAATGTGCCCCCTGCATGCACCTCCATGTACAGTGGCAACAGGGGGCCCTGAAGGGACCCCTTTTTTTCCCCAACAACAGTCTTTTCATGGTGGGCTCACCTCCATAAAAAGGCTAGCGGTGGGGAAACTTGCAATATGCATGGTGGTGTTGCATCATGCATATTCCTTTCCCAGATTGCCGCGCCACCGCCAGGGATCCCAATCCCTGGCGGTTGTGGCAGTCCCAAAGTGCTCTAACTGCCGTACTCTTAACACGGCGGTCAGACCACTGTTGCGGGGTCCCCGACCTCCACCATGAATTTGACGGCCCGATAGACTGCCGAGCTTGAATCGGGCCCTAAATCAGTTTACATTTTACTGTCAATACATACAAATTAATTGACGGTATATTTATTCCAGCACACTTGCAACATATTCAGGTAATTCTTTTGTATGAATACCTCTTTTCTTTTCAAAGACCATTGGTCCGACATAAATAGTGGGTGCAAATTGGACACCTGCCCAGCATTTTGCAATGTGACTGCATTTTGCATCGCAAAATGAATATTGTAATGTAATGTGTATACTTGTAAAGCGCACTGTTGCCAGCCGGCGTCCTGGCGCTGTATACCGTTGGGGAACCCGTCCAGGCTTTCCCTGTGGGATGGTCCCTGCTGGGAATCCCCAAGGTGGAGCCAGGCATCCCCGGCGTTGAGGGGGCCGTTGTGGAGATTAGGCAAGCTAATGCCCAGAGTTGCCGAGTGCGACCCCTGGTTAGAGTAGGCACCGAGGTGAGAATTATCAAGTCCGCTGACCCTGGTCCACGACCCTGCCGCGTCGGGAATCGAACCCTGGTCCCGGGCCGACTTCTGCTTCCGGGTCTGCCGCCTCCACCAGCCACACCACTCCACCCAGGTGGGCTGCAAAACCACCTTCTTCATTTTTTTTTTTTATTAAGGAAGGACGTGATCTACAACTCCCTAGGAATGGCTGAGAAGGCGTGGATGGAGGTCTGCAAGGGAAAAGCCAGTAAAAGTCCCGTGAAGTGGCAGGTATTGGTTAAAAAAAATGTGTTTTCCTGTCTGGCATCACATCTGTGTTAATATGCAGTGGTCGCCTGCATATTTTATTTATTTTATTTATTTATTTAGAAAGTTTTATATAGCGCGGACAAGATCCTTGCAGATATCAGAGCGCTTTACAAAGAGAAGTACATGAGGGAGCATGGTTAACAGATAAATCAATAGGTCAATTAATACAAATAGGTGGCAACTAAGCCCAACATGACATGAGTACAGAATGGTACAAATAGGTGGCTACAAAGCCAAACATGTGAGTAATAAGACAGTTCATACAAATAATCAAAAGGGTCAAACATGTAGTATAGATCGGTGCAGAGTACTAACAGTGGTCAAGATAATATTTCAGGTGTATTTAGCCATGAGGATAGCTTTTACTTCATTTTTAAAGAGTGTGGTGGAAGAGATAAGCCTGGTTTCGGGCGGGAGAGAGTTCCAGATCCTAGGCGCCATTCCCGAGAAGGAGCGCTTATATGTTTTTTCCTTCCGGAATCTTCGAGGTTTCAACAGAAGATTGTTTGTGCCTCTGGTGTTTCTAGCTCCTCCAGAGATTGTCAGTTTCTGAGCGAGGTATCCGGGTGAGTTTAGATGTACCACCTTGTGTGTCATGCAGGCGATTTTCAGATGTATTCTAGCTTCAAATGGCAGCCAGTTCAGGGATTTCAAGTCAGGGGTAATATGGGAGTGTTTTTTTGACCCAGTGATGAGTCTCGCTGCAGCGTTTAGTGTCTGCCCTCCTATTTCCCGCACCCAAGAGGCTGGCAGTGATGATTCCCAAACTGGAAGTTGTTCCACAGAATCCACAATCCTCCAAGGGAAGGAACATATCCCATTCTGCCAATCAGATTCCATTTAAGTTTTCGGTGTTGGTTATGTGGTCAATAGTTTGCTATAATAAATGCGGTCCTAAAGCATTGCTACATGTGATTGCGACTACCAAATAGGAAGGGGATGACCCTTTCACGCCCTTTGCAATTCTTAATGGGTTACAAAATAATTTAGAAAGACCTTTCTAACTTAGAACGGGTTTTGTTCATAGCAAACACTCTTGCTGATAAAAAGCCTACGTTTCGCAGGTTTTGCAACTGCAACTATCTTCAAGTTACTTAACTAATACCCCCAGCTCTCCAAATGAAAGTAAAAAGGTCCTCATCTAGAACAATAGTCTAGCTATGCAGGATACAGACATGTAGTGGCTGCAAATGGAAAAGGGAGTTATTTTCTTAAATAGTGCCAGTCCATCCTAGGCGAGTCTGAATAGTGACTCTCATAGGATGTCCTATAGATATCCACAATAACATCTTCTGACTGTTGTTTTGCATCCACTGCCTATTTCTGTGTCTGTGTGCACTGCACGAGGCACCTCGGCCACTTCCTCGCAGAGGGTCCCATATGAATCCATACCATGCAAGTAGCAAATCAGAAGCTACAGGTTTGCATGTGCATGTATGTGTGACAGATTCACATGAGGCACACAGATTACAAAATTGCGCTACAGTGAAAGAATAATTTGTAATTAATTGGTAAACACTGTCAGCCCCGCATGTGCACTTTTAGGCTCAGTAAATATGATGTTTGCAAATATGAGAAAGCAATTCCATGCTGCTTCTTTGAAGATTTCCTGCCTATGCACACATGCAGTGAGCTCTTCATTTTTGTGCTTTTCTTGCTCGGCTGTAACACACCAGCACACTCATTTTTTTTTTACTTCATTGGTGGTATTTCTATAGTGCAGCGGACTGGCCATTGCGGGCACCGGGCAATCCCCCGGTGCGCCGCAAGGGTGGGGGCCGGTTTTGGGCCCTGGAGGCCGATTTTTATTACAGGGCCAATCGGCTCTGTAACAAAATCGGGCCAAAACCGGCCCGAAAAAAGAGCTCGGTTGCACCCCCAGGGGGCTGGCCGGTCACTTTGCCAGGGCCGATTTTGGTTCTCAGTCCGGCCCTGGACCCAGCCCACATGCCTCCTTTCTGGTTCAGGTGCACTGCGGACGTTTACAAAGTAAACAAATAAAAAGAAAATTGCACATAAACCCTGCCTTTGAGCTTTAACTCCTTCGACGCTGATGACGGAACCACTCTGTCATCAGCCGCCGTGGCGCTGTGCTGATGACGGAGCGGTTCCGTCATGGCCCGCCCCACGCGCCTGCGCGGCGCGTTCTATTGAGCGGGCGGGGCCATGACCGCTCCGTCATCAGCACAGCTCACCCGAGGTTGGTGATGGAGCGGTTCCGTCACCAGCGTGTGAGCGCTGCGCGGCCCCCCTGCCCCCTTAGCGCTGCGGCGGAATAGCCGCCGCAGCGAAGAGGTTAACTAAACTGTATTGTTGTGCTGACTAAGCTGTTTATCACAGAGAAAACAAAGGAGGCAGAATACAATGCACAGAGTGCACAACATCCTCCTTTGCCAAACGAATTGCTGGTATAAAGCTTAAATTTAAAAAATAGAGGGTAGGACTTTTGAAATCTTGGACTCCAGCACATCTGAAGCTCTTTTAAAGAACCTGACCCCAAGAATAACTCACGACCTGGATGTAGAACACTGTTCTCAATTAAAATATTTTGCACACTTAGTAGACAGTTTAGAATACAAAATCACACAACAATATATACGCTTGTCATTAGAGCATAGGGTCGGGCGCACCATATTTATATTGCGGTTGGGGATTCTCCCGTTAAAGGCTTATACTTCTAAATGGAATAACTACGAAAGTACTACAGGGACCTGTGATTTATGCAATGGAGGAGTGAAAGATTTATTACATTTATTGATTGTCTGTCCAAACTCGACCTTGGTAGCAGCTCGGCACTGGTATATAAAGTCCATTCGTTTCAGATATAATATCTCCTCTGCACATAGTTTAGTCAAGTTTTGTAAATCGCCACTTGATGAATTCGTCTGTTACAATTTGTATTTTAAAGTTGTTTTAATGCTGAAATAATTGTTTTTAACAATGTTTTCATGTATTTGTTGTCCTCAGTCAAGGTCTAAATCAAATTAATAAAATCTTGAATCTTGAGGGAAATAAGAGAAAACTCAGAATAAATGAGGAAGAAAAGAAGAGGAGGATATGCAGGCAAAGAGTGTGACAAGCATGAATTAGTAAGCAAAGAAGGCAATGTAAAGCAAAGGGGCTGAGTGCAGCGAAGAGAGGACATGGATTAGTAATAGCATTAAGGAAGATGACATACAAAAAGACAACTCAAGGCAGTTTTACCATACCTGGCTTCTCCAGTTTGAGACTCCATCTGGTTCACCCATGATTTGTAAATATCAACAGGATCCGTTTTAATGTTGAGTGACTTGTCGTCCATGATCTCCTTCACACCAGGTGCCAGGATTTGTCTCAGGGCATTCTGGCCACGGGCACCACGGTTGAAACTGACCACCATCTTAATAACAGTGGGGTTTCCTTTCACGATCTCCTGAAGCTCATCTACCTTTGATCTGATGAAAGAGGGGAAAATGCATTGGGGCAAAGGTGCATAGCTAGAAAACAATCACATTGCTTTCAAGGTGTCTATTATTAGGATAGCAGCATCTTATAAAAATGCAAATGGACAGTTTTCATTCTGTATTAGGCTATCCTCCAATTACTGTACACTTCATTTCCGAACCTCAGTACTCTTGTTAAAGTTCTGCAGCTCTGTACCTGCACTGGTTTTCCTGATGTTCAACCTGTTGACCATATGAATCAAACACATTTTGTTTGGCTGTATTTCTTGTTCTACCTAGAACAAATATTAACATTCCAAAACGGCACTATCAAATTGTAATTCAGGATCAGTTTTCCATATCCAAATCAAAAGTAACTAAATGATAGCAATCTTTTTTTCTTTTTACATTGAGATCCATCATAACAAAAAGAAATACAATTTGACCTGTAGAACAAGTTACTTACCTTCGGTAACGATATATCTGTAAGAAACAGTAGTTAGTATTAGATTCCTTACCTTAGAATATCCCCAGGCGTCAGTCTGGATCCGGAAACTTTTGCGTAGCAGTACCCCTGCGCGTCGGTAGGCGTCGTCTGCAGGCGTCGTCTGCGGCTCCGCGTCTGTCGTCGGCGTCGTGATGACGTCGCTGGAGTATATAGACGCCGCCTCCGCGCGCTGACGTCAGTTCTTTGTACACAGCTTTTCCGCGCCAGAACACGCAGAGCCGTGTGAGAACCAACACTGGTGCCATTTGAAACTAGGGCCCTGAAAGGGATGTCCTTAACCCTAGGTATCAGTTCGCAGAACGGGGAGGATGGGCGGGGCGGTAAGGAATCTAATACTAACTACTGTTTCTTACAGATATATCGTTACCGAAGGTAAGTAACTTGTTCATCTGAAAGAAACAGGTTAGTATTAGATTCCTTACCTTAGAATAGATACCCCAGCAATACCAACCCCGGTGGTGGGTCTGAGAACCAATACAATCCTACACCAGAAAGTCCTGGAGGACCGAACGGCCAAAGAAGCCATCCCTCCGGACTTGACTGTCCAGGCAGTAGTGCCTCGCAAAGGTGTGCAGCGAGGCCCACGTAGCCGCCTGGCAAATGTCCTGCAAAGGGACTCCCCGGCCCAGGGCAGTAGTAGCCGCCGTGGCCCGAGTGGAATGGGCTCTCAGCCCAACAGGAGGCTCCTTCCGAGCCAAAGAGTAGCACGCTTTGATGCACAGAACGACCCACCGAGAGATGGTCCGTTTATGTACCGCCCGTCCCTTCTTCG
The DNA here is from genome assembly GCF_964261635.1 of Lissotriton helveticus. Taxonomy (NCBI): domain Eukaryota; kingdom Metazoa; phylum Chordata; class Amphibia; order Caudata; family Salamandridae; genus Lissotriton; species Lissotriton helveticus. Next base: position 2,118,613,280 of record NC_136061.1, on the reverse strand, counting down.
CACCCACGTAGCCAACAAACAGTTGGTCATCCACCCGGAACTGGCGTGTGCGATCCATATAAAATGAAAGCGCATGTTTTGGGTCCAGGCGATGGAGCCGCTCTTCATCCTTTGAAGGATGCGGAGGCGGGAAGAAGGAGGGGAGGGTGATGGACTGCCCGATGTGAAAAGCAGAGACTACTTTGGGCAGGAAAGAAGGTCTAGTTCGTAGAACCACCTTGTCTGGATGATTGGACAGGAAAGGAGGTTTGACAGAAAGAGCCTGGAGCTCACTCACTCTCCTGGCAGAGGTGATGGCAACCAGGAAGGCCGTCTTTAAAGTCAGGAGACGGAGAGGACAGGAATGAAGTGGCTCAAAGGGAGCGCACATCAAGAAGGTCAGAACCAGGTTCAAGTCCCACTGAGGCATCACGAACGGAACAGGTGGATACATGTGCGTGATGCCCTTCAAGAATCTAGTTATAATAGGGGACTTGAACAAAGAAGGTTGATCAGGCAGCCTTAGAAAGGCCGAAAGGGCAGAAAGGTAGCCCTTGATAGTGCCCAGAGCAGAGCCCTGCTGGGCAAGAGAGAGAAGAAAGAGGAGAACCTCGGAAAGAGGGGCAGAGAGAGGGTCCACAGCCTTTGCTGTGCACCATGCCACAAATCTGTTCCACCGGCAGGCGTATACCGACTTTGTGGAGGGACGCCTGGCTGCCAGAATCACATCACAGACTTCAGGAGGCAAGTCAAATGGCCTCAACTGTCGCCGCTCAATCTCCACGCATGGAGGTGGAGACTGGACAGGTTCAGGTGGAGGACCGTCCCCTGCTGCTGCGACAGAAGGTCCTCCCGAAGGGGCAGGCGGATCGAGGGACCGACTGACATGCTGAGTAGCTCGGGATACCAGTACCTTCGAGCCCAGTCCGGAGCCACAAGGATAACTTGGGCCCGGTCGCGCCTGATCTTCTTCAGCACTCTGGGCAGAAGTGGTATAGGCGGAAAGGCGTACAACAGACCGCAGCTCCACTCGCGCCGAAAGGCGTCGCCGTGCGAGTGCCGTCTTGGAAACTCCAACGCGCAGAACCGATGACATTGCGCGTTCTCTTCTGTGGCGAATAGATCTAACCAAGGCTCTCCCCATTGCAGAAAGAGGCCTTTCGCCACGTCCGAGTTCAGACGCCATTCGTGATCCACCGAGCACCGACGGCTGAGTTCGTCCGCCCTGGCGTTCAGAGAAACTGCCAGGTGTTGAACCGTCAGAGTCACGCCCTGACGTTCCAGCCATTGCCAGAGACGCAGAGCCTCCTGGCAAAGGGTCCACAACCCCACTCAGCCCTGCTTGTTGCAGTACCACATGGCGGTGGTGTTGTCCGTGAACACCTGCACTACACTCCCGTTGACAAAGGGGAGGAATGCCTTCAGTGCTAGGCGAATCGCCCGCAGCTCCAACATGTTGATATGGAGCCGGGACTCCGCCGGAGACCAAATGCCTCTGATCTCCGCCTCTCCCAAGTGGCGACGCGTCCGTCACAACTACGTGCTCCGGTTGGGGAAGGGAGAGGGATCTGCCTCTGACCCAATCGCGGTCCGTAAGCCACCACTGCAACTGTCTCGCAGTGCCCTCCGAGATCAGGACATGGTCGGATAGGTTGCCTTGATGCTGGGCCCACTGAAACTTCAGGTCCCACTGCAGAGCCCGCATCCGCCACCGGGCGTGATGCACCAGAAGGATGCAGGAAGCCATCAGCCCCAGCAGCCGCAGCGTCAACCTGACCGAAACCCGGGATAACGGCTGAAAGATGGGAATCAAAGCCTGTATATCCCGGACCCGCCGTTCCGGAGGATAAACCCGAAACTGCGCCGAGTCGAGAACCGCTCCGATGAAAAGGAGCTTTTGAGAGGGACACAGGTGTGATTTCGGCACATTCATGGAAAACCCCAGCTCGTGCAGGAGGTCTGCCGTCATCTGAAGGTGGTGGACGACTGTCTGGGGCGAGCCCGCCTTCAACAACCAGTCGTCGAGGTAGGGGAAGACTGAAACCCCTAACCGGCGCAGATGAGCTGCGACCACCGCCATCACTTTCGTGAACACCCGTGGGGCGCTGGTAAGGCCGAATGGGAGCACGATAAACTGAAAGTGCTCGTGGCCTACCGTGAAACGCAGGTAATGCCGGTGGGCCGGCAGGACGGGGATGTGAAAATACGCATCCTGCAAGTCCAACGCCACCATCCAGTCTTGCAGGTCTAGAGCAGCCAAGACCTGAGCCAAAGTCAACATCTTGAACTTCTCCTTACGGAGGAAGCCGTTGACGTTCCGTAGATCCAAGATAGGACGCAGGCCCCCCTTGTCCTTCTTGGGTACCAGAAAGTAGTGGGAATAGCAACCACACCCTACTTCTGGCCCAGGAACGCGCTTGATGGCCCCCTTGGCCAAGAGGGCAGTAACTTCCTCCTGCAGAAGTGTCAAGTGGTCCCCCGACACACGGTGGTTCTGCGGTGGCATGGCTGGAGGCGTGGTCTCGAAGGGGAGGGAGTAGCCCCTTCGGACGAGCTGCAGCACCCACCTGTCCGATGTGATAGTGCGCCAGCGGGAGTGGTGATGGCGAACCCTGCCACCCACTGGCGTCACATGGGCCCGAAAGCACGGACTAGGAGGATTTGGAGGCTGATGCTGCGGGGGGAGGTGTGGTCTGACCTCGCCGTTGTCCCCGACCGCCTCCACGGTGGAATCCACGGCCGCCACCGCGTTGAGAAGTAGTCCGCGGTGCGTGGCTGGCAGCACGTGTGGGACCGCCCCTTCCGTGGCCACGAAAGGAGCGAAACGAACCCGTTTGCTGGCGCTGGGTCGAAAGACCCAAGGACTTGGCCGTGACCCTGGAGTCCTTGAAGCGCTCCAGCGCGTGGTCCGCCTTGTCGCCAAACAGGCGACTGCCATCGAACGGCATGTCCATCAAAGTATTTTGGACATCTGCCGAAAAATTGGCGGATCTCAGCCAGGCGTGGCGACGAATCGCCACCGTCGTGGACATCGTTCTGCCCAGCGAGTCGGTCGTATCAAGACCACACCTGATGGAGTATCTTGCTGCATCTCGGCCTTCAATCATAGCCTTGCCGAGCTTTACCCGTACCTCCTGCGGGCATTCAGGCAGCAACTCCGCGACCGTATCCCACAGAGAGTGGGTGTAGCGGCCCAAGAGGCATGCGGTGTTGCAAGACCGCAGTCCCAAACTCAGGGACGAGAAGACCTTCTTCCCATACTGGTCGTACCTCTTAGATTCCCGGTCGGGCGGGGCCGACGGGAATGCGGTCTGGGAAGTCGAGGCCTGGATCACCAGACTCTCAGGGGTGGGATGGGTGGACAGGAACTTGGGGTCGTCCGGGCACGGTCGGTGGCGTCTGGCCACGTTCCTGTCAACAGGCGAACCTGAAGCGGTCCTGGACCACGTGCCCAAAAGAACGTCTGTCAAGGCTTCGTTGAACGGCAGCAGAGGCGCGTGCGGGCATGCCTGCGGTTTGAAGACCTCGGTGAGGATGTTAGGCCTCACGACCGCGACGGGGAGCTCAAGGTGTAAGGCCTTGGCAGCCCTCATCAACACCACTGAATAAGCAGCCCCAGCCTCCGAGGCCACAGTAGGAGGCGAGACAAAACCAGGGTTAGGAGAGTCGTCCAGACCACTGGCGTCACCCAAATCAGCTGTCCAGTCCACGTCGTACTGACACTCGCGTGACAGAGGGTCCTCAGACCCCTCCCAACCCTCTCCGTATTCTACATCCTCCCCATATTCGGAGTCAACAATGTAGACCGGCTACTCGGGGTTCACAGACCCCATCGGCGTCGGACTCGGCGTCGGACGACGCCGGTCCGACTCCGCGTCCGGAGACGGAGAGGGAATGGGGGTGGCGCCGCCCGGAGCCGGAGCCCCGGCGCCGCGCGGATGCGGCACCATGGGTTGCTCCGATGGAATCGGCGCCGGAGAGGCCGGTGGACCAGCCGGCGTCGACCCTGAAGGGCCCAGCGGCGTCGGGGCCGGAGCACCCGACGGCGTCGGGGCAGGAGCACCCGAACCGCTCGGGCCCCCGGACGGGACCACCGGGCCCGCAGGCGCCGTAGGCCCCGTCGGAGGAGACAGCGCCCTCATGGCCATGAGGAACTCCTCTATCTCCTCGCGCGACGCGCCTTGCCCAGGGACCGTAGGGTATGGAGCAGGCCGCGCCGGCGACCCACGCGGATCCGCGGGGGTGGGGCCACCCGAACCCCCGGCCGCATCGCGCGAGCGTCGGGGGGAGTCGGGGGTACGATGACGACGCCCCGACTTCTTGTGTTTCTTACCTGAGGAACCAGAGGAATGGTGACGACTTCCGGAGCGCTCGTGGCGGCTCCGCGACCGCTCTCGCGACCGCTCCCTCGACCTCCGGCCGGACCGGGACCGCTCTCGACGCGGGGCCGACACCCGGAGCTCGAGCAGCTGGCGGGACCGCTCCCGTCTAGCCTTACTCGTCAAGGCCCGGCAATCGACGCAGGAGTCCACGTTGTGGTCCGGGCCCAGGCACCGGAGGCAGAGTCGGTGGTGGTCCGTGACCGACATCGTGCGGTCACACCCGTCACAATTCTTAAACCCGGGCATCCTACCGGCACCTTAGGAGTAGATAGTAAGTCAAAAACTTTGGTCAAAAGACCGGAGTACTGCTCTTCGGATCTGTGCTAACTGGCGCGGAAAAAAGAAGAACTGACGTCAGCGCGCGGAGGCGGCGTCTATATACTCCAGCGACGTCATCACGGCGCACGACACAGACGACGGACGCGGAGCCGCAGGGGACGCCTGCAGACGACGCCTACCGACGCGCAGGGGTACTGCTACGCAAAAGTTTCCGGATCCAGACTGACGCCTGGGGATATTCTAAGGTAAGGAATCTAATACTAACCTGTTTCTTTCAGATTATACTATACACCAGCAATGAAATACATGTTCAGAACAAATTTCATATCAGTCAAAATCCATTAACAACCACCAGGTCAGCTTTGAATTACACAATTCATTAATTTAAAAAGAAAAGAAATATCGAAAGAACAATCTACCTGAGGATTTCTGCCATAAATTGACCTAAAATGTTATCAAATATCCTAGTCCTAGTCCTACTGCGGCCAAGAACATACAACCACACTTTATCACATACTTGCTTCATCTTCACCACCCACTCACCCATGGAGGGAATCAACCAAGCCCTCCACCTTTCAAGCAATAAGGATCTAGCCACCACTATTGCAACATACAGTAGCTTTTGGAATCTGGGGGCTAATCGCACTGAAAGATCATAACCTAGTAACGCTAACCACATACTAGGCACTAGTTGTATTTGCCAAGTTCCCTCTGACAACCGGAATATCTCTCTCCAGAATTCTGAAGCAACCATTTTGTATAAAATTGTATTCTCAGCTAAACGTCCCCTCTCAAAATCTTACATGTAATTTATTCATGTCATACCACATCTTCCTTGTTAATTTGAGCCATTCATATTTCTCCCACTTACTAATTACCTTTTGGCACATGTCCGGGCCCCTGCCGGATGCAAGCAATCATTTCCATTTGCCTGGTCATTTTAGATCTGGGGCTTCAGCAGATTCATTAATTTATTTTGGGTACTTTATTTTGGGTCTCACAAAGCTGTCCGATCTCCAAAGTCCGACATTTGTTGACCAGAGCTTGACAACAGCTTAGCAGCCAAAAATTACCTTTAATCTATTATTTGATTCAGACAAACTCTTACACCTTTCTTCAGTCTTAAAATCAGCCACCTTACATAACTCCACTATCTCCTATTTTCGGACTATTTTTGGGTCCATCCTAGCCCTGGAGTTCCAATAAAATTCTGTTAACAGTGTAGCCGCATTGATGTAAGGGATTGCATACCTCCTAAAAAGAACCCTGCGTTTCTTAAAAAAACACATCAGATTCTTGTAGCAGACGTTCTTAGGTGAATTTATCAATTTCAGAACATCCCGGATATCATATTCGGTTCAAAATCAATTGCAGGAGATCAGTCTTAAAAATTTCACCTGATCCAAGTATTGCATTAAATCTGGACATATATTGTGCAAAATAAAGATCCTTCAAAATGGGAAGTGCTAAACCACTCCTTCAAACCTTTATATAGAGAGCCAAGTGCTAGTCTAGCAGTTTTAGTCTGCCACATTAAAGACACTCCACTTTTCTAAAATACCATGTCGCTAAAACACACAGTACAGCTAAAAAAGGAAAACTACATAGGGGAAGAATCGCCATTTTATTCAAGGCCACCCTCCTGAGTTTGGTAAAGGGAAGCGAGTTCTATTGTACAACCATAGATTTAGCTTTTAAAAGTAGCGGGGCAAAATTAAGATCGTATAAGTCTTCAATCTTTGATGAACATCTAATACACAAGTACCTCTTCGGCTGCTTGTTTACATACGAGTCGATATCTGGGAGCAGTATATCAGGCTCACAATTACAAAGATTCTATTAAACCTATAGCCCCCTAACACCTAGTACAAAGAGAAGACCTCAAAAGCTTTCTCCTGTGAACACTTGTTAGCATAGAGAAGCAACATCATGTCACCCGCATACAGTCTTCTCATTCCCATCTGTAGTATAGGATTATAGGAGGGTGAATATCCCTGTTCTTCCTAATTGCAATCGTTAATGGCTCAATAAAAAAAAGGCAAATAGAACCCACAACTGGGGACAACCCTAATGAGTACCACCAAAGACTTGTAACTTACCCACATCGGTTGCATTAACTATAACCTGTGCTTCAGTGCTCTCATACATCCTATATATATATATATATATATATATATATATATATATATATATATATATATATATATATATATATATATATATATATATATATATATATATATATATATATATCTCAACCGTGTAATCTGGGAGGGTACCCCAAGCTTTGCTAGGATACAGGAAAACATCTCCCAGACCATGAGGTCAAGGGCCTTCTCTGCATCCAAAAACAGAACTACAGCAGGGATACTGTTAACAGAGATAATCCAGAGTCTAGGCTAAATAATGTGTGTTAGTCTCTGTCATCTAGCAATAAACCCGTTCTGGTCCTTGTGTATTAATTAAGCTTCTATGCAATTAAATCTATTGGCTAACAATTTGGTTACGATTTTATAATCTGTATTTAATAATGTAATTGAGTGTTATGAGTTTGGATCTTCCCTATCCTTTCCTTTTTTTTTAAACTAACCACCTTCCTCATTTTAAACTAAGCAGTTATAGGGATGCCTTCCAACATGGAATTAGCAAACAGCAGGGTCAGGCTAGATTCTGCATGTGAGTGCTTGTCTGTATTTTACATTAGGCAGCGCTATCTGGCCCAGAAAGTGAGGGAAGACTAGCTTTCATTTTAATTGTTTTTGAAATGTTCAAATGTATGTTTCGTAAAATCCTGCGGGTGTATTCCTACAAGAGAACAGTAAGCAACATATCGCCTTTAAAGGAGATTTTGTTTTGCACTGCACAGAAACAAGCTTCTGAAAGAAGAGGAATCTGATTAATACAACCTCCTTTTGTTATACTGGGGAGAGGCCTGAGCTGTTCCATCTACTGAAGATCTCATGCCAGATTAAGATACCATTAGGCATCACATCAGGACTGCCAGGACCAAGGAGTGGGCACATTTGCCAACTCGTGATCTCAGCGTGTCTCAAGGTGTGACTAAACACAAACAAAGCAGGGTGTTATCATGTTACCTGACTATAATTATGACAAAGGAACACTGTAACCAATGACACAATGAGCAAACGACACCTAAACCTTCTTTCTACTTGAAAAGTCCAGAACATACTTAATCTCCTCCTGAAGAGCTGTCTTGAAAAGCCGCAGGAGCAGGTACTCCTCCCTCTGGTTGGAGGCATAGTTATAGAGCGTAAAAATGACAGAGTCCATGAACTTGGTGGATTTGTTCTGTGGCATCTGGAAAATGAGCTTGGCTAAGTAGGTTGGGTTTGTCTGTAACAGAGAAAAGATAAGGTTTAAATTAGGAACTATGTGTGGACATAATTTAGTAAATTGGATCAATGATGTTACATCCTTCTATTTACAAGAACTGCAGTAGATTTCATACCACATGATTTACATACAAGGTCAATTGAAGAAGCTGCTTTGGAAACATCCAATTAAACTGCAGCAAATGAATAGGATATATGGAGAAAAAAGAACAATACTGATACACATCAGAAACATAATAGCAACGACTATGCTCCAAGAGAAAAGAGCAGAGGAAACCTTGACAGACCACAGTGATGGGGTCACATGCCACAATACTGAAAGAGCTACATTTGGTGAGAGTGGGAAAGTATAGGCTGAGGACTTCTACGAAGGAAAGTCTAAGAGTTGGGTGTTAGCAAAACCATTCTGGAAAGACACTGGTGGACATAGGATCAACAACAAGCATAGCTGTCAGGAATGTGGATCTGGTCGAAAACCAAGCACACATGTGGCCCTGGTTTGTAAATAGCAGGCAGCAGTTGAACGGTCAGTAAAACTGCTTTGTGAGCGCAACAATAGCCTGCAGCACACATTTCTTTAATGATGCTTCAGATGAAGAGGATGGATGTAACGGCAACAGCTGGGAATAGGGATCTGGAAGTTGTGGCAAACTAGGCAGCACGTCTAATTTCTAAGGGAGTACAAGTGCACATAAAGCTTTTTCTATTTTGTTTTGTTGAATTACGTCTGGGGCAGCGTTGGCACCAGCAGTATTTGAAGCTCCTAATGCTTTCTGAACATTTCCTGCCAACTTCCCATGTTGAACTGGATTTTCACCACTGCAGCAGCTTAAAACCATTCTAGTGCCCAATACTTTTCCCTTATAGTTTCCTCTGGCACTATTGTTAGCTTGTCAGTTATTGTCTTGCTCTGCCTCACGCAACAGTTTTCCCTCTCCTCCATAGTCACAGTTGTTTCATGGTCTTCCTGCTGCATTTGAGAGCCATTCTTCAGAGGAGGCGGGAGTGATCTGCAATGCAATAACTGCTATATGTTCTAATCGCTTGTTTAACCACATTTTCATCCTACTCTGGGGGGCCCAGTATAGAGGGCCAGACCTTTGAAGCATACAGCAGTCCCTGGATTTATCTCTTTTGATGCCCAAACTTGTATACCTACATTTGGTGGTGATGCCAAGGTCATCCAATCTTGTGTCAGAACCTGAGGGAAGGATTGGTTGGCACTGGGTCAATTTCCTGGATGTTTTGTGGCAAAATGGACAGGAAATGTTTTAATGGTTCAGGAAAGAAAAATGGGACATCGGAGAAATGACAGGATGGGCACATGCTGAACGGGTGCTTTTACCTGAAGGAGGTAGAAAAGATGCTGGTATGCCTCTAGCTTTTCTCGCTTTTCTTTGCTCAGAGCCTTCAGTCCACCTTTCTGCTTGTTTAGGGCCATCATATCAGACAACTGCTCCTTGTTTTTCTTTGTCAACTTTTTACTGTGTGAGACAACTTCCTGTAACATATAATAGCAACAAACATGTTAAACTGCTAAATAAACTCAAATATTAATAATCCCAGGGCAATGTTTAAAAACAGCACACCTTTAAATTGTACTGCACCCTCATTGTATTGCAATATTTAGTTTTGTTCTGAGGTAAGCAACACTTTATTCATATAAAGAACATTTATTCAGAAAAAAACGAAGCTTCACATTTTTTTGATACTTTGATTTACAATCAAATGGCACTGTTTTTTCAGATCTTTATGTGTGGCCATTGGGAGGGTACTTTTTAACTACTGTTAGGTGCAACTCAATATGCTCTTAGCGCAATAATACTTCTTTTCCCCACACAATCATAATTAAAACATCAATTTACACTTCCACATAATGTAACAAGATTATTCGAATTCTGGTTGAGTCACTATACATGTGTGGCTTGTGACTGCATTTTCTCATTTCCCAAACAATCTACCGCTCTATAAACTGCTTCTCATATCAACAACTCAACAACCCCCTTTGGCATATTGGCAGTTTCTACCACATTCCTATCAATAATAAAAAATACTGCAGTAACCGTGTTTTTGACTTAACTAAACTAAGTTATCTGAAGGAGCAATGAAGCAATAGGCTGCTTAGCCTGCATTGGAGACATTCGTCTGAGGCACAAAACCAAGCTCTAAGTTCAAGGCAAGTTATGTCACCCCTTTGTGGAGGAGGTAATCTTGACCCAAACCACAATCACTGAATGTATAAATAGGTAATCAGTGGCTTTATGATCAACTTGTCATTGTCCCTAGCAGGCTTGTAATAAGATAAGAAACGTTGCACCCTGGGGAATATCAAATTTAGCATCAATTTATTCAAACAAACACTCGTATCTCAGCCCCACACCGACACGTTTTGGCTACAAGTCTTGCTCCCGGTAGGTGTATCTGTTTTCTATTGCAGTGTCTATACAGAAGCCCAGGTTGCCCATTATGAAGCATTATGGGAACTGTAATAATCCAGAAAGGTTACAAACATTCAAAAGAGTAAAAACATAAATTTCATTACTAGTCCATTTAAAAAAAAAAAAAAAAAAAAATAAGAGTCACTCTGACCCAGCCGGTATGAACTGAACTTTACATTTGGGAGATGAAAAATGTCTGCACAATATTTGAGCATATATCTTTAGATCAAAATTGTCCTAATAATAAAAACTGAGCGAAGTGGCACTTAGCCAGGAGGTTGCCTTAGCACTGAGAAGCAACTGCGAGATCTAGGCGACCTTTATAGGATGTGTGCAGTCCCGATTTGTGCCATGTAACACATAACACAAGGTAAAATGTTGGCACTAAGCCATTTGTGAATCCCATCACTCAGTTGCAACTACTGAGATCCCATAAACCAAATAAATGGTGTGAAAACCAAAGTGATCCTCTAGGGGTTAGAGCCGTATTGGCAACATATTCAAGGTCTTTCATGTAGGTCGGTTCTAAATAGTGCACTGTGTATTATTGTCATTTCTTGTACAACTATCAGCTTATTATTTCTCAATTGCTATTATAATTATTTATTATTCATGAAAGATTTTCTCAAATGTTTAAAATGTATAAGATTGATGATTTGTGATTAGCCCTATGAATTATCTTTCTACCATGTCGAGATTGTGCCTTTCACCATCTGAAAACCTATAAAATGTGCCCTTTTTGGGAGGTGTGCCAGACTTTCTGCTTACTTTCTTGAAGTCAGAGTCCACATTAGCATATCTGATTTATGTTTAGACTTTCTTTGACTTGAAGTCAGCAGATTTATTCTAGTCCTTTGTTGAACAAAATTTTAGAACTGGCTATTCACTTTCTTTGGGGTGACCTCGTCTTATTACCTCTCAGAATTGGGTTTATTTGATACATTACTGTTGCTAATTTGAATCTGAATAAATAGCCTTTTGTAAGGAGTCTTAAATATGATAAACCTTTATGGTTTTGACTTTGAATTTTGTCCTGTGGAAGCTTTCTTTAATGTCCCAGGGCTGTCATCCTTTGAGACTCCTATGGCCCAAATCCTGTGCATCAACCCTTTGACTTTTTAGATGAAGCGCTGATGGGTGTCTCCTGCAGTACTGCCAACTGCAAACCTGCTGTTTTGTATTGAGCTACTTTGCTGGCCTGTGTTGCAGTTTTTTGTACTTCGCTGGCTATACACATATATGTATGTATGTGTAAAGTAGTAAGCAATCAGCTGTTTTAAGTGGTTGCCAAGGGAAAATAAGGTATCAATGCCACCTGGCTTCTCTGTGAGCCTCTACACTACTGATGCAGCATCATATATCTATGTGAGCATTTATATTTTGGAAGCACTTTCTGTTCTTCCCTACTTTTCCTTCAGGCTGCAGCAAGCAACACCATCACCATAGTTCAAAGGTATTACTGAACAACTGCAACATTACTACGTTCGTACTGCACAGTTACACCTCCATGAACTGGTCAGGGCTGCTGTGCAACTGTACGATTCTACAATAACAAACCTCCAACAGGAATACGACCCTACACTTGCATATCTGCAGCAATGCTCAACCTTTACAAACACTCAAGTACATATTACTACCACAACTGTACGGCTACATAGCTACAGCACTACAACAGTTCTGAAGACCTCCAACTGCACATCTACAACAATATAACTTAAAAAATTACAATAATACATTAAAACTCTAAAACTGCACATATACAATGACACCGTAGCAAGAGGATCATTCTCCTGTTATAAACACTTACCCCTTTCATTCCTAGGCCTACAACCAGCATCACCACCACAAGAGCACTCACAGCATTACAACTCTGTGACTGCATGTTTACAACAACAGAACAACATTAAAGTAGGACGGCGGGCCAGTATGGCCGATCACGAGTGTAGTGATGGGTTACCTCTGTGATTGTTACTTGTTTCATAAGATTGCACATCCCTCCCAGAAACCCTCGCAAAGATCATCTTAATAATAATCGAACACAAACTCACCAAGAGCGGCCAGGTGAACGCAGTTTCTGTCACCTGCTTCCAGACATTCAAGAAGCTCATGAAGATCTTCAAGTGGCTCCTCACCAAGATTTGCAGAACTATCACCCAAGCCCTCATTATCAGAAAGCTGGACCAGACCAGAAGACTCCAGGCCATACAAAACTCAGCAGTCAGGCTCATACTCAGCCTCCTGCCCCACACTCACTTCACTCCACACCTCAAAGAGCTCCACTGGCTCCCAATCCACAAATAAGCACACTTCAAACGCCAACAAAAAACCTTACACAACATTTACACCATGTACCGTAACAACTATACACTTCCACAAACCTGCCAGATACGTCTGCTCAGCCTGACTCCTACTCACATACACAACCCACATATGCAAACCAAATCCTGTGGTGGAGCCTTTTCCAACCTCGCTCTTAAAGCCTGAAAAGATCTGCCCCTGCACCTCATACCTAACTCCTCAGTTCTTGAATTCTGCAAGAAACAGAAGACCTGGATCTTCACCTAGTCCAGACCCTGGCTCGGTCCATACAGCTCCGGCTCCAGCACCGGGATACCCTCTGTGTGAATTGTGCAGTTTACAAATGCACATAACAGTATATGGACCACTGCTGTTGCTGCTATGGTAAATATATTGTCCTAGATTAGTTATCTCTATGAAGCCAATGAGATTGTTTATATTAGTTACCACTATTTCAGGATCCCTAATTCTGTAACAATGACTCATGTTAGACATAAAGTTTAGTGCGTGAACGTTTTCATTTAGTAATGCTCTTTGTAGTCGCTTGACCGGCAGAGCCAGTAATATGTTTTTGAGTATTGTATTACAGAGGGTAAACAGCCTTTACTGCGCGGATGAAACTGCGCATACCATCACTTCGCAAGCGTTACTACGCTTGCGATGTTACAACGCGTACCATTAGTATGCAAGTTGTTACATCGTAAGCGTGGTTACTACGCATGCGAAGTAATGTTATGCTTTAAAAGAAAATGATCCACGTCGTTGTTAGGAAACTGAGGTTGTTTCCTCACAGCGACGTGAGGAAACAGAGTTATGCTATGGCGACGTGTTATAGCATAACTCTGAGGGACCCTTGCCTGTACATTTACCTGTCACCTAGGCCATTATTCACCTTATGTTTTCTACATTACACATCGTACTATAAAAGATGGGGTAATTTCTCGCCTAAAGGCAGAAAGCCACTCCTGTTGGGGTAGCCTTCATTTCAATGGACTGCAAAAAGCAGTCCATGGAGATGTGGGCTACCAACTGGATTTGAGACGGAGTGTCACAATTATAAACACTAAGAATATATGTTGAAAAGCCTATGCCCCCAAAGGAAAAATGGGCTGCATGCTTTTGTAACAAGCATTGCTAGGATTTACATTTTTTTAATATCTAAAACTGCAAAGGTTCATCAGAGCAGTACTGCAGCACTTAATCACCAAAGAATTTTAGTACTGGATGCCAAATAATGAGGACAAATATGCACACAGAGGGAACTATGGACCCACAAAAACAGTGGGTTCCACAAGTTCATTTCCTGCTATGTCCCAAAGCTAATGATTGTACCAACTGCAGTCTATTTCAATGAACTCCGACTAGTCACCCTATGTCAGCCCAACTCCTGATGCTCTTCACCTGCCTCATCCTTCTAACCTGATTTCTATGCGGTCCTGGCCGGTGGTCTGATTCCAGTTTAGCACTTTGCACATCGTATGTCTAACCTCGAAGGGCTCAGGTGGTGTGCAGGAAGGGGACTACTACTAGTCTAGACAACTTATCCTATGCCACAGGCATAGTTCACTTAGGTCCATCACTATCTTGGATCCCTTCCATGTGGGGATGGTCTTGTTGTGAAATCTATATGCAGGTATAGTACTAGTCCGAGAGCATGAACTGTGCCGGGTCTGGTGGCTCAGTGGACTAATGCGTCCACTGCAGGGGCCTGTGTTCGACCTCATGGTCACAGGTTCAGATCCCAGTGGGCCCACTCAGCCTTTCATCCATCAGAAGTCGATAAAATGAGTACTATTGAGTTGGATAACAATAAACATCTGTTATTCAGCACCAAGATGACTCAGGGGGGAACGTGTGCGTTACATATACACATTTTATGTTATGAGCTCACTCTTCCTTTCAAGCTTCTTGCACTTAGTGTGCTTCTTGGCTGCTTTGATTAAGTTACAGGATCGTCACTTTCTCACTGGTTCGCACTTTATTGTTTCTAGATGTTCACTAAGTCATGTTCGCTGATTCAAAGCCTATATATACATCCTTTGAGAACTGACTCTGTGCCAGAACATATGTCCTTAAGGGAGGAACGGCATGGTGACTGGAGAACCTCAAACAATAGTAACAATACCTTTTCTTTGTATCAGGATAGCTGGAGTTTACGAACTTAGTATTTTGTTTATAATTTTAGTTCTTGTGTTTGGCTACCAGCTATTCTTCTACAACGATCCATGCCATGGCAATCCCTGCTTTTTTCTTCAGAAAGTTTTTAATACTTTGCTGTTCTACTCTGCCTGGGATTGAGAAATGTATGCGAAGCTCTTTCAGTGGCTAAGCAGGACTAACTGGCTGAATGAGTAACAATGGTAACAAACTGAAGTACACTGTCTTTACCAGCAGAACCAATACACAGTTTCTTTTAACAGGGAAGCGTGGTAAGCTGCAAGCACCAGAATGTATGTGAATTCATAGCCCCAGGTAAGGACCCTGTAAAAGTACGGTCAGATGTACAGTGAAGACGGAATTCATACAGTCTACACCTTTTCACTTCAAGGGCACAATTTCATATAAACCACTTGACTGATTCTCAATGGTCAGACTCTCATATGATGCATGCATACATCCTGTATCTTCCTGCACTCAACAAGACACGTTTTCAAAAACAAATTAAGAAATCTGCACCGCACGTGTGTGCAATGTTTGTACAGCTGGAAACGAATTTTATATATATATACAGATAAGAACAATATGCTCACACCTTTGCAATACTACTGCAAGAAAGAAGATTTTAGTAGGCTGGTTGCACACATTCAGACACTGAAAATAATTCAGCAAATTGGGATCTCCTGCATCCGTACCTGCAGAGTGATTCTGTTTTTCACAAGGAGTCCGATTTTAATGTCCATGAGGTTCAGGTCATTCTCCAGCGATTGATTGGATCGGAGGAGGGTCACAACCTCTTCACGAAGTTTCATCACTTCCAGCTCCTCCTGGAAATCCTGGTCGCTCTGATCCAGCAAGTGCACGAATTTGCGGACAACAGCCATAGGTGGGTCTTCTGCACTGACTGGGGAATAACAAAAAGTATAATCTTACAAGCAGCACTAATAAACCTTTCTGACCCTGTGTTGCAGAAGAGCATCGCAGCCCTTTTTGAATATACATGCACTGTGCGACCGTGAATATCTTTAACATATCTCCAACTTTTGTATACTCGACAACATTTGGCATTTTCATTCCAAAAATGATTCTACCTTGTTGTAACCATTCTAGGAGTAGGGTCCAAATAAAGCGCGAATAAAATCCCATTACAGGGTCTTTGTGTTAGGTCTAATTCTGAATTACAGGAGATACAGGAACCAAACACCTGATTCGGCCCCAGACATTTCACTAGCTAAACGTTGGCCTATTCTCTGAATGGGAAAGGGACGAATAGAGAATTATCACAGGAACCATGTAAAGTAATACCAATTCTGTGGTAATTCTTAAATTTCTTAGGGGACGCTGAAGGTGCAATTATAAATATTGCAGTATACCGGCTTCCCGGAATTACCTGTAACCCTGGAATCAGTACATCAAGGAATAAGTGTAAAGCATCGGTATTGCCAGACCTCTTGCAGACTGCATGCCTAAGTCTCACTGAGAATGCTCTACTAAGCACCACTATTGAATTAGTAGTTCTCCATTACTGAAAAGGAACAGCAGGGGAGTCAAGTGAGAGGGAAAGTAAGAAAAATATGAGAAACAAGAGTTAAAAAATGTATGAAGGAAGTCTTATAACTAAGGCGAATGTTCTGGACCACACGTGCATTGCCTCTGGGTCGCTCATAAATCCTACTTACTCAAGGTTTTGTAGTCATCACGAGCCTTGTTGGCCCGAATGAAGGCCTGGATTTTCACAACATCGTTGATCTGAGGTGGAAAAAAATAAACATTTAGCGGGTTTTTCCTTCCAAGGGGTCCAAAATACGGCAATCCTTCACACATGATATTCTGTCTCCAACAGAATGAAGAGTGCCATTTACAAGTGCAGCTGTGTGGGTGCAATCCTCATGACCATGAACTCAAGGGCTGAATTGCTCTTCTCATCCCTGAGAAATGTTTTCCCTGTTCGGTCCCCTGCTCCATCCCACATGCTTTCTTTGGTGTGCTACCTTACTTAATGTTTTGTTACCAACCCCCTTTTCATGATGACAGAGCCTCTGAATGCTAACACTGCTGTCTTTATACAAAAAAGCCCATCACCAAAACTGAGGTACTAACATGATGCTGATGCATTTAGACTTTAGCCAACAATCCTAAACTAAAACAACCCATCAAAGAAAAATAGGAAGCTCTTACGTGATCCTTAAAATACTTCAATCGATCTCTGTAACGTTTTCTGGCCTGGTGCATCCTAGTCATTGCCTGAATCTGAGAAGAAGCAACACAGAATTAGAGAGTGTTCGACAGAACTATTATCTTTAATCTATTTTTGCAATAATTAAAATGGCCGACCTTTACAACATCATCTGTGTGATCATTCAGGTAGCGCAAACGGTCCTGAAAAGCTTTCCTCTGCTTGAAACCCCTAAAATGGGACTAAAAGAAAAAAATATATATTTTCTCGATGCATAGAAGTAGAAATATAGACAACAACGTTCTACATTAAATATCGCACGGAGGAGACTGAACATCAGCAATAATAAAAGACATGCATAAAATAATTACGGCTTCCAGAGCACATTCTATGAAGATTCAAGGCAAATAGAAATTGGGCTATTTGAAGAATTATAACTTAAATGCAACAGGACATGTTGCTTGCTTAAAAGAAAAACACTACATGCTTAATTTGAAATTATGCAAAAAGAACAATTGATGGACAGAATGCAGAACAATGTCATACATTTACCCCAGTACAGAGGTCTGGGCCTAAAACCATCATTCCAGTTTGAACCCAGCCATATGCATATCAGTCTTGACCCGGTGCCTCATGGGAACAGTCCAGCCCGAACTTCCAGGCCAGGTCCTCCCTAGACTGGAAACAAGCTTCCAAGGACCAGTTTCGGGATTTGACCCCTCATCAGTAAGGACAGCTCGACTCCAGTGGCATGGAGAGTAATTGACCCACGTCTGGGACTAAGTGCCTCATGGGAACAGCCCAGCCAGAACTGCCTGGCCAGGTCCTTCCTGGACTGGAAACAACCATCCTAGGATCGGTTTTGGGGTTCACCCCTCATCAGCCAGGATAGCTTGACTCCAGTGGCATGGAGAGTACGGGACCCACGTCTGGGCATACCCGTCCCACTCCGGGTGACAAATGCAAAAAGAACAATTGCTGGACAGAATGCAGAACAGTTGCCCTAAGTTGGCAGGGTATGCCAGACGTGGGTCCCTTGCTTACTTTGCCACTGGATTCAAGCTAGCCTGGCTGATGAGAGCTGTTAGCCCAAAACCTGTTCCTGGATGGTTGTTTACGGTCCAGGGAAGACATGGTGTGGCAGTTTGATCTGGAGTTTCTTCATGAGGCACAGGGTCAGGACTGATTTGCATTTAGCTGTGTCTGAATTGGGGTGGCGAAGTGAGCTAAAGAATGATGATGGATTCAACCCAGGTCTGTGACAGGGGGTGAGTGTCTGAAAGGTTTCAGCGCTCCGTCCATCATGTTCACCCTAAGTTGGCAGGGTATGCCCAGACGTGGGTCCCTTGCTCACTTTGCCACTGCTTTCAAGCCAGCCTGGATGATGAGGGCTGTTAGACCGAAACCGGTGCCAGGATGCTAGTTTCCAGTCCAGGGAAGATATGGTTTGCAGTTCGGTCTTGACCGTTCCCATGAGGCACAGGGTCAAGACTGATTTCCATATAGCTGTATCTGAATTGGGGTTGCGAAGTAAGATAAAGAATGATGATGGATTCAACCCAGATCTGTGACTGGGGGTGTGTGTCTGAAAAGTTTCAGCGCTCCGTCCATCATCTCCTTGAGTTTGAATTTGAAAGTTAAGCAGACCGACACAAGCCAGCTTGATGTATTGGAGTACTCTCTAAGAGATTTTAACAGATCCCAATAGGCAGTCTGGACAGGAAGAGCAGAGTAACTGTCAAACTATCATCAAAGAACAAGTTACTTATCTTTGGTAACAATGTATCTGGTAGAGACATATATTAACTGTAGTTTATTTACCTTTTGAATTTTCCCCAGGAGTCATTCTGGATCTGGAGATTTGTTCTTCAGCAGGACCCCTACATGTCGTTCGGTGGCGTCAATCGGCTCCGCATCCGTCGTCGTGGGCACCGGGATGACATCATAAGACCTATTTAGATGCGGCCCATGTGCGTGGATGTCAATTCTTAACCCGACTTTCCACGCCCGAATCACATAGTTTGCAAACCAAGATCACACAAGGAAGTCCTGGAGGACCGAACGGGTAAATTATCCGTCCTTCCGGACTCGACAGTGAAGGTAGTAGTTTCTTGTGAATGTGTGCAGGGATGCCCATGTTCTCGCCTGACGGATGTCAAGGAGTGGGACTATGCGTGCTAAAACAGCTGCTGCCGCTGTTGTTCTGGTGGAGTGAGCACGCAACCCCACATGGGGGTTCCTTCTTCGTCAAAGCATAGCATATTTTAATGCAGAGGACAATCCATCGAGAGATGGTCCATTTTTGAACAGCCCAAACTTTCTTGGCACCCACATGGCCAACAAAGCGTTGATCATCCACCCGCAAGTCGCACATTTTAGGTCCAGGTGTGGGAGTTTCATCTCCTCCTTGGAGGGATGCGGGCCGGAAAAAAAGGTGGGTAAGGTGATGGATTGTCCCACATGAAAGGGCGTGACCACTTTAGAAAGGAAAAAAGCTTTTGTTCAAAACACCACTTTACCCAGATGGACAGTAAGAAGAGGTGGCTTGGAAGACAGAGCATGAAGCTCGCTAACCCTATGAACAGAGATGATGGCAATAAGGAAAGCAGTTTTTAGAGTCAGCAGCCTGAGAGGACAATTGTGAAGGGGATCAAAGGGAACACAAAGGTGAAAACCAAATTTAAATCCCATTGGGGCATTATGAAGGGAGACGGAGGAAACAAATGAGTAAGGCCCTTAAGGAACCTAGAAACAATGGGAGACATAATGGAAGGCGTATAAAGGCAGAGATAGCTGCAGGATATCCTTTAAGAGTGCCTAAGGCAGATCCCTACTGGACCAAAAAAATTATATAAAAGAGAACCTCTGAAAGAGGAACAGAAAGGGGATCAACAGCCTTTGCGGTGCACCATGCAACAAATTTGTTCCATCTACAGTGGTAAACCGATTTATTAGAGGGATGCCTGGCTGCCAAGATTACATCGCAGACTTCGGGTGGAAAGTCGAAAGCTGTCAACTGCCGACGCTCAATCTCCACGCAAGGAGGTGAAAGCTGAACTGCTTCGGGTGAAGAACCGTTCTCTGCTGCTACGACAGAAGATCCTCCCAAAATGGCAGTTTGATCGGAGGAACGATGGCCATGCTCAGTAGGTTGGATTACCAGACTCTTTGTGCCAAATTCGGAGATATAAGAATAGCTTGAGCCCGATCGTGTTTGTTCCTGAGCACTCTGGGCAGAAGTGGTACAGCTCAAAAGGCATTCAGGAGGGCAAAGCTCCACTCGTGTCGAAAAGCGACGCCCAGTGATTGAACCTTGGAAACTCCAACGCACAATACTGCAAACATTGCGTGTTCTCTCCACCGCTGAAAGACCTTGCGCCACCTCCAGATGGAGACGCCATTTTTAATCAACCAGGCACCGACGGCTCAGTTTGTCCGGTCTGGTGTTCAGAGAGACAGCCAGGTGTTGAACCACAAGGGTTATGCCCCGATGTTCCAGCCATTTCCAGAGGCGGAGAGCCTCCTTCCAAAGGGACCACGACTCCACCCTGCCCTGTTTGTTGCAGTGCCACATGGAGGTGGTGTTGTTGGCGAGTACCTGCACCACTTTCCCTTTGAGAGAGGTAAGGAATACTTTCAGTGCGAGTCTGAACGCCCGGAGCTCCAGAGGGTTTATAAGGCGAGAGGAATCCACTGGGTCGCCCCATCCCATTTGTGACACATCTGTCACCACTGTCAGATCGAGTTGGGGAGGGGAAAGGGACCTGCCTCTGACCCAATCTTGATTTGTTAACCACCACTGCAGATGGTGTGCAGTCCCCTCTGAGATCTGGACGTAGGCGGAAAGATTCCCTTGATAATGCGCCCACTGGAACTTCAGGTCCCAGTGCAGAGCCTGCATATGCCATGATCAACCAGCAGGATTTAGAAGGCCATATGAGGCCCAGCAGCCTCTGGGTCATTCTCACCGAAATCCGGGATAGATGCTGAAACATCTGTTTAACAGCTCAAATATTGCAGACTTGCTGCTCAGGAGGATCGGCCCAAAACTGCACTGTGTCCTGCAAAGCACTGATGAAAGAGAGCATCTGAAAGGGAGTCAGGTGTGACTTTGGCATGTTTATAGTGAACCCCAGCGAGTGCAGGACGTCTGCTGTAGTCTGGAGGTGCAAGCCCGCCTTCAACAACCAGTCATCGAGATAGGGGAAGACTGGAACCACTGATGTGCGCAGATGAGCAGAAACCACTGCCATCACCTTTGAGAACACTCAAGGGGCACTGATAAAGCCAAAAGGGAGCACGGTGAACAGAGTGCCCACGGCCCACCATGCACCATTGGTGACGCCTGTGGGCTGGCAAGACGGGGTCCTGCAAGTCCAACGCCACAATCCAGTCCCCTGGGTCAAGTGCAGAAAAGACTTGAGCTAAACTGAGCATTTTGAATTTCTCCTTCCTGAGGAAGATGAGGTCCCAGAGGTGTAGGATAGGACGCAGTCCTTTGTCCTTTTTGGGTATCAGAGAGTAGCGGGAACAACAACCACAACCTACTTCTGGCACAGGTACCCCCTGTATGGCTCCCTTGGCCAAGAGAGACGATACTTCCTCGCGGAGAAGTGCCAAATGATCCTCCGACATGCGATCGTAAGTAGGTAGCATTATGGGAGGAGTAGTCTCGAAGATGGAGGGAGTAGCCCCATCTGACTATTTACAGAAACGACCTGGCCGACGTGAAGGACTGCCAGTGGAGGAGGGGAAGGCGAATTTTGCCTCCAACTGGCTGATGATAGGCCTGAAATGTCGGATTAGGAAGGTTTGGAGGCAGTGGCAGGGGCAGTGGGGGAAAGAGTGGACTAGCCCGCCCACTAGCTCCCTGACCCACGAGGATTCTGGGTACCACGTCTGTGTCCACGCAGGTGCTGGACAGCTTGTGTGTACCGGTGGTTGTGCAGGACGTGGCTGGGTGCCCCTTACATAGCCATGACAGGGACGAAAAGCAGACTGAGGTGGACTGTTGTCGGTCGTGAGGCCCAAGGATCTGGCCGTAGCTCGAGAATCCTTAAAGTGCACAAGCGCCGAGTCTGCTTTGTCACCAAAGAGGCGGGTGCTATCAAAGGGGATGTCCGTCAAGGTTGATTGGACATCCCAGAGAAGCCAGAAGTCCTCAACCAAGCGTAGCGTCTGAAGGTTAACGACGTTGCAATTGATCTGCCCATTGAGTCCGTAGTGTCCGGTCCACAATGTATTGTGAATTTGGCTATGTCTTTCCCATCTGCAACTGCCTGGCAGAGAACGGCCCGGGCCTCCTGTGTGCACTGGAGCAGCACCAGCACGGCTGCATCCTAGATGATATGGGAGTTTTGGCCCAAGAGGCAAGCAGTATTCACGACCACAATGCCAAGCTGGAGGAAGAAAACATCCTCTTCCCAAAATTAATCCAGCTTCTTGGATTTTCTATCTGGGGAAGGGAATGAAGGGAATGGGCCCTTTGAAGATGCGGATTTTACCACCAAGCTCTCAGGGGAAGAATGTTGCGTCAGGATCACTGGGTCGCATGGAGCGGGACGGTGGCAGCGGGCGATTGTCCTGTCCACTGGAGCCCCTGTGCTGGGCTTGGACCAAGTGCCCAGAAGGATAAAAGTAAGAGCTTCATTGAACAGCAAGAGAGGTTCGGAAGTGGAAGCCACAGGCTGAAGCACCTCTATCAGGAGATTAGTCCGGACTGGCACCAAAGGCAGCCCATGGCCAAAGACCTCGGCTGCCCTTCTCACCACCACAGCGTAGGAAGCTCCCTCCTCTGTAGACATGGTAGGGGGAGAAAGCAAGTTAGTGTCAGGGGAGTGTCTAGACTACTGGCATCATCCAGATTCATTCACCAGTCCAGTTCATCAAGCTAATCAGATAAAAGGTCCAGCTACCCCTCCCATTTCTCATCACCACCTTCCGGCTCAAACTGAACACCAGGAATTAACACCGAAAAAAAAGTTCCTTCCGGCATTGGAATCAACGTCAAGCGACCACTTTGGGGACGAGGATGGGGTCAGCGCCAACAGTGTTGTCATCTGGATCGATGTTGGAGAAGGTCGAGTAAGACAATACTGGATCCATGGGGGCTCCCTCGATTTGGGGCTGGAGCTGCTGACGTCAAAGGCCTAGGGGCCCCAGCCAGCTGGTTCCACGCAGCCAAAAGCGCACCAGTGAAGCCGGACTGCCTAAAAATGAGGTACAAGGCCTCATCCAACTTTTGGATTTGGGAAGGAGATGCCCTGGCTCCAGGAAAAGCGGGGAGGCGCAGTCGCCTCAGAGGGCTGCTCCTGGGACGGAGCTTTCGAGCGACGATGCTCGGAGTCCCACGTCGCACCGGCCAACAGATGGGGTGAAGTTGAAGAACGCCTGTGCTCCTTTGACTTTTTTCTTGGGTTTCACTGACTCCCTAAGACCTCCCAGACGACTTTTAGTGCGATGAGGAGTGTGGGCTCCACGACCGTCCTTGAGACCTTACTCTCGAACGAGAACAGGAGCGAAGCAGAGCCGAGCGCCAGACCTCCAATAGCTTTCAAGACCGCTCCAGCAAAGCCTTCGGGTTCATGGCCGATCACTCCGAGCACACCTTCGGGTTGTGATCGCGCTCCAGACACCAAAGGCACATGACATGCAGATCCGTCACCGTTATCGCCTGGTGACAGGAGCCACAGGGCTTGAAGTCGGTATGACATTGGGACATCCTCGACGCACCAGGAGTTCAAGGCTGAAGAAAAAAGTAGACAAAAGTCAAAAAAGATTAGCCAAAAAATGGCTAAGGGGTAAGCTCTCTCCGGATCTGTGGAAGGCTGTCGGGGAAAAAATAAAGAACTAACGTTAGCGCACATGGGCGGTGTCTATATAGGTCCTCCGACGTCATCCCGGTGCCCACAACAGAGACTGAGCGGATCGATGCCACCCAATGACATGCAGGGGTACTACTGAAGACAATATCTTCAGATCCAGACTGAAGTCTGGGGGAAATTCAAAAGGTAAGGAATCTACAACTAATAGTCTCTATTAGATTAACACTGAAAAACCATCCCATTGAAAATGCTCTGATTGAATTATACTTAAAAGAGGTTTTCCGTGTTCACACTCTGCAGTTCACTATTCTGCTCAATTTTTTGCAGATCATTTTTGCTTTATTTCAGTTGGAAATCAATTTTGTTTTCAATCCTCAGACTTTCTCTTTAGTCTGGAATAGTGCTGTGTTATTTTTTTACTTTTGCAGTAGAGATGAGCCTCAACATATACATATTCACATATTGTTTAGCATCAGAGCATATTTAGTAATCTTGTCTAATAGTCGTATGCTAACAGATGCAAAAGTGTTTACAGCCAAGGCAGTGTTGACTGGAAATTGATTTCTTTTTTTCTTTAGGGAAAAGTGACCTTCGTGATGTACTGGTAATCGGCATACTGCATTTGCTTAATGTTCTTCTGAGTATTTGCTATTCTGCAATTTTTTGAGAAGCGAGTACAATTAAAGCCAGCAATATTGGTAAGAAGCATTAGTGGTGTGGTAGATAAACGATTAGTCTTCCCAGGCTAGAAAGGCTGTTGAACTGGACAGAAGCACAACTGTTTAATTTTTTCAGGTGAAATTTAAGGTGTTACGTGGATTGACAATAGAATATGAAAAGTAAACTGATGCTTTCAGGGTTAGAAGGATGAAATGGTTGCTACTTCAAAACTGTGCATTGTTGGGCCGCACAGAAGACTCTTGTATATAAGGCCAGGATCGATTATCACAGTATTAAGACAATGTTACACCAGATAACTGTGCAAAAAAGGCCAGCTGTTGAATTGCTTTTAGTGACGTTTGAAAAATACAGCAGGAGTCAGTACAGAGTAGACAACGGTGCTTTGGCATGCACACAAAAGGGTTTAAAATGAAAAAAGATACAAGAAAGTAAAAAACATGCAAATAGGTTGGCAACAGGCTGGTCATTGAGCTGTTATGTGGTAAAAAAAATGCACGTCAAACTTCTCATTTTAATGGGAATGACTATGCTAATAAGCATTGGCAAAGCCAATTCATCTTGCCTATGAGAGAGCTATTGACTTTGGCAACATATTTTAGCCATGTTGTACACCACGTTGATAAAAAAATTAAAAAGAAGAAATAATATCGCAATCACGGCACGAGCAGCAGACTAACAATAATAAAAAATAAAAAATTATACTTTGTCCATGCATCACACAGTGATGCAGGAACTGAAGCCTGAGACTGACTGCCAGTTAGAAGGCAGTTAAGAACAGTGATAATGACACTGATAAATAGTAAGTAACAGGCAGGTTTTTCTTTTTTACACAATAGGTCGCAAAGCGACAGCAGCGCATGTATGCGGGCTGCAGGTTTGACCTAAAAATGAAACCTTCCATGAACCGCACTCCCTGGGATAGGGACACTTTGTAATTGCCTGAATACCTGAGAAAGAGAAACAAAGACACTCATGCGAGAGAAATCAGTGACAAATAACCATGTTTCCCAGTTTTTTACATCCCCCTCAATCCTAGCTGATGTCACCTTCCCATGTGCAATCCAGTGCATCTGTAGGAAGGTGGCTACCTGACTATGGTTACCCCAGATTTTTTGCCTGTGTTTAGCTGGTTTTTTGACTTAGTTGACCTGGTTCCCTGCTAATCAGGGCCCCAGGCCATCTGCTCTCTCTGAAAAATGGATTCCATGTACCCTAGGTACATACCAATTGGAAATGGACTCCTTGTCAGCCCCTGTAGAATGCACTATAGGTGCACAGGGCACAGGAGCCACTAAGGCCTACCAGGGGCTGCAGCATATCTTTTGCCACCCCTGGCTGGTTCTTAAATTGACACAACTGGCTGATCACTCAGCTGGGGTAAGGTGGTGTACACACCCCTTGCTTAGATATAGTATACCTATGTCTAAACCTATATCTGGACACATGTAAACCTGTGAGCCACTCCTATAGACAGGCCTCACCAATCCTGGAGGCTGGGTGCATGGTTTTTATGTGAGATGGAGCTCTAGCATGAGCTGAGCCTGTCTGCAGCCGTCGGGAACAAATCCCTAAGCTGTTTCAGGATAATGCCATACCATATACTATTAAGTGCCTTATAATCCTCGCGGTTATTTAGCAACTCTGGTTTGGCTTTATCAAAACATGTCGTGTAAGGTGTCATACGCTTTGGAATACCATCCCCTCGCCAGTTCTGGCGACGGGGATGGCATTCCACCCCTCTAGAGGGGTAAGACATGTTACTTCACTTTAATGCGGTTGATTTCTCCAAAGGCCTTAAGATCCACAAAATGGATGCCTCTGCCACAGACAAATGTCTGGACCCCTGGAGCTGACCGAAACCCAGTCAAGGGGGTCCTGGACAAAGGGTTTCCTGTCACAGGAGGGTGTCACCGCCCTCCAGACAGGAGATAGTGTATTGTAGCAGGGAGGTTTGAAAGAAACCAGACACTGCCTGGGGCGCACAAGGCTGCCCCTTGCATAATCCGGCCAAACCGGTTCTGGGGCACTCCAGCCCTCGTGCCAGGGCGGCCTGGATCAAAGGAAGGGGGTGTATCCACCCACTTCCTGGGTCCCACCCATAGGAGGGGACCTAGCAGGTAATCACGCCCACCAGATTCGAATAAGAGTGGGAGCAGTGCCAATGCACATCAGATTTCCTGGAAGAAACATTTGAAACGATATTCTGGACCCTTCGCCCTCCATCTCAACGTGGAAGCCCGAAGAATCTCCCTTGTGGTCAAGGAGTGACCACCCTGCAGCAGCAGGCACCATCCAGCCCTCGACGTCTACTTAGTTGCAGTTCCCGCCGGAACTCGAGCGACTGAGATCGACGAGATCAAGCCTGCCCAGCTTCTAACAGCCCGATCCACAGTCCATGCAAAGCTGAGACCCGTGGAGGCGACCGGAAGCGTGGGGCACGCCATCTTGAAGTGACCACGAGACGCTGACCGTGCAGCCCACGAGTGACCCTCGAAGCTGTACACCGGGGTTTGAGAAGCCCCTACCCTGAGCTACTCCTGAGCCGAAGTTCAGCCCTCCACACTCGACGAGTGCTGCGTGGGGCCCTTTGGCACGATTTGGCTCAACGCGTTGGCCCGGTCACTTGCCAGCTGGCTTGTGGTCCCTGTGGCGACGAACTACCGAAGAAGACTCGTGAATCTGGTTGCTCCAGATCCACACCAGCTCCCCTGAAAAGGAGCCCCGACTCTGACCTTCCTGGTCCGAGTGAGAAGCAATCTTCCGATCCTGCGTGGATTGCTCTTACCAAGGCTTGTTTGCTCCAAACCTGAAGCCGACTGCACCGACGGTGGGAGCCTGCGTGGGACAGATCGTGACCTGCTCCTGGACGTCGCAGATGCCCCAGAGCCCACGTGACAGCGGAGAGAAGCTCCTCGACGACCACCTGATTGCGCCCGACATTGCCTGGTTCCGTCCTGGTTCCACCCTGGTCACTGCTGAGTGACCCAGACTCTGTCCCCTCTGCTTTCAGGTACTCTACAACTTGAGTCCACCCTTGGACTCCACCGGACACTTCGTCTTCACCCTGCCTGCAGCCCTTTCAGCTTCAAGCACCAAGAGCCTGCGTGTCAAAACCCGACGCCACTTCGACCCTGTGCACCCACTTCCTGTGGGTGAGGTAACTTTGCTCCGCCGGTGTTCCCACACTGGTGCACACCTCTAGGGTCTGTGTGTTAAGTTTTGTTCCTCTAGGTTCAGCGGAAGTGTCCTTAAACTTTAACTCTTTGACTTTTACGCACCATTGGTTAACATTGGTGCATGCGTGCGCTTTCCGCACATCTCCCGAATCCCGAGGGCCATTCCCGACTTCAGCATTGCTTGTCCTGACTGCTCCCAGCGATTCCCTAGGCCTAACCACTGTTCGAGTGGCCTCTCTTATACCACTTGTTTAGTATATGGTTTGAGTGGCCCCCCGCCCTCATCCATAATTGTGCAACTTGTATGTTTAAACAGTGCTTTTTGATTTAACGCTTGTGCCCCTTTATTCATAAAGAATACTGGGGATTGTTTTTAGTAATAAACACATATATTTTTATAATATATACTTGTGTGGTGTCCTTTCATTTGGTATTACAGGATTGTATGTGGTAAAACAGCTCGCTTAACACGACCTCTTAAGTTAAGCCTTTAGGCTGCTTAGTCCATGCTACCCCTAGGATAGCTTGTCTAATAAGGTTGACTTACAACCAGACACCATAAGGGATTGTTTGGTCAGGTAGTAGGTGGTTCCAGAATTGGAAACATCCCCTACCAGGCCAACTTCTCACATTGGTGAGCAGCGGTGCGGATTTGAGCTTGCTGTTGTTTTACCATTGCAATCTTTATATCAAATTGAAAGATCACATCAAGTACCTCTAGGTACATATAAAATCAAAAGCTTAGCATATTAAGTTCTACTGAACTTAGTAGTTGTAGGTTGAAGGGAGCAGCACACCCCTGACTACAACTCACTAGCAAGGTCCAGTAGGAAAACACTTAGTGTAGGTAAGTGCACCACTTACACCTCACTAGTAACCATGTCTGACACAGGAAAAGCCTCAGGGTCTGCTCCTGTGACAGTTGACCCTACCCAGGCAACTTTTGGATATGACAAACTAACCCGCAGAGACTTGATTGCCTTGTGCAAAGCAAGAGGGTTAAAAAGGGGCAGAAGCCCCACCTGCCAAATCCTGGTAGAAATCCTAGAACAGGATGACTTAGAGAAGGCAAATGAAGCTTCCCTAGAAACAGGAAATGGAGGGAACCCCCCTGTAACTGATCCCCCTGAAGAGGAGGATGATGATGACTTAGATGAGGACTCAGATGTTGAGGACTTAGAAGTACAGGATCAGGGTAGCCAGGTTCCAGTTGGCAGGCTTAGCCAGGCCAACTTGGACCTACTGGGGAATGGAGAGGGCCAGCACCTCCCCAGAACCCAACATATGATTCTCCCAGGCAACAGAAGAGTGAGATCTCCCTCAGGGGACTCTCATCTTTCTAGTGCCTCCAGGGAATCAGAGAGAGGCATGAGTGCTTCTCAAAAAGCTGAGCATAGGGCTAGAATGAGGGCTGTCAGACTCCAGATAGAGAGAGAGGAGGTAGCCCTGAGTCAAGCTAAGCTTACCTTAGCTCAAGCTAAACTTGCCTTGGCAAGAGAGCAAAAATTGTGTGGCTTAGATGCCACTGGTGGCAGCAATATTCCTAAAGAGAAACCCAGGTCCTATGATAGTAGAAACCTGACAAAGATTGTGCCCCCCTACAAGGAAGGGGATGACATCCACAAGTGGATAACTGCTCTTGAGAGAGCCTGCATGGTACAGCAGGTTCCTGAGGAACAGTGGGCAGCAATCTTATGGTACTCCTTTTCAGAGAAAGGGAGAGATAAGCTCCTCACTGTCAGACATGAGGATGCAAACAATTACAAAGTCCTGAAGAGTGTCCTAATAGATGGGTTTGGCTTAACCACTGAACAGTACAGGTTGAAGTTCAGAGACACCCAGAAGACACAGACTCAGGACTGGACTGATTTTGTAGATTGTGCTACTAAGGCTCTGGAGGGTTGGCTACATGGCAGCAAGGTACATGACTTTACAGGATTGTATAATTTGATTATGAGGGAGCAGATCCTAAGTAATTGTCAGAACCAGCTCTTACACCAGCATCTGGTAGACTCTGATCTGACCTCTCCCCAAGAATTGGGAAAGAAGGCAGACAAATGGGTCAGAACCAGGATTAGGCCTAAGAATCAGGACAGTAACCAGAAGAAGGAGTCTACCAAGCCTCAAGATAAGGGTGGGGATAAAAGTAAAGAAAAGACTTCCCCAGGGCCCCAAAACTCCAAGGATGGGGGTGGGTCCCAAGACACTTCTTCAACTGAGAAAAAGCCTTATTGTTATGCCTGTAAACAGGTGGGGCATTACAAAACAGATAACTGTTGTCCCAAGAATAACAATAAAGAAAATATACCTCCAAAGCCAGCTTCAACACCTCCTGTTACTGTCAGCAGTAATCCCCCAGGAAGTGGGAGCACATCCAGGAATCTGGGTGGGTTTACTTTTGGAAATCAGGTGGACCCTGGCCTATCCAGGTCCCCATCACCCAATGATCTTGTTTATGAGACTGGCATGGGGTTTGCCAACTTCTCTGCTTGCCCAAATACTTTGAGTAAGTATAGACAAGAACCCATCATCAATGGTTTAAGAGTTGAAGCTTTTAGAGACACAGGGGCTAGCATCACCATGGTGGCTGATGGCATAGTCCCCTCTAAGCAACTTTTACCTGGTGCCACATACCAGGTAATAAACATTGATGGCATCCAAACAAATCATCCCATGGCAGTAGTAAGTCTCAGCTGGGGAGGTGTCACTGGCCCAAAGAGAGTGGCAGTGTCCCCAAACTTGCCTGTAGACTGTCTACTGGGGAATGATTTAGAAATCTCAGCCTGGGCTGAGGTTGAACAGGAAACCCATTCTAGAATGGTGAATTCCCATGGAAAGGTTAGTGAGGCTGTACTGGCTACAGCCCCAATTCAAGGTGTCCTTCCTGAAAAGGTTGGTAGGGCTGAGAAACTCTCTGCCCCATCTTTAGTAAAAGCTCTTCCTGAACAGAATAGCAAAGCTGTTATGATAACAGCAGAAACCCAAACTGAGTCTCCTCCTGAAAAGGTTGGTGGGGCTGTGATGGCCACAGCCCAAACTCAAACTGACGTGTGTGTTGTGAAACCTGAAATGATGGATAACTCCACACAAACTGAGAGCATGGAGGAGGAAGAGAAATCTCCCCCTCACCAGACTTTAGGACAGGATCAGCCTCCTCAGGGAACTGATCTTACCCCTGATGAAGGAGCTGCCCCAGAGGTGGTTGGGCCTAGCCTGACAGAACCTCTGATGTCAGTGGACCCTTCTCAGGTGGGACCCAGTCTGGAGCAGGTAACCTGCCCCTCTCTACCTTGCCTTAGCCAGCCCAGGGCTGCAGAGGACAAGAAGGACAATGAGACCCAGAGGGCCCCCTGTCAAATACAGCACCCCCATCAAAAGATTAGGTGCACCAAAACTAGTAGCCCTAGTAAGGTGAAAACTTTAAAAACTCCTGAGGGAGCCCCCTTAAAAGTAGTTAGGGACCTCCCACAGATGGATTCTGTTGGGCACAGCCAAACCTGGGACCCAAGGGGCCCAAACCTGAACTGTCCCTCCAGCAAGCCAAACAGAGGGACCCAGCCTCCAGCTTTAGGTAGCCAGAGGCTGACCCTGAGAGCACAGTGCAACTCAGTTAAAGAAAGAAAGGCACACCTGGTGGAAGATAAATGGAGGAAGCCAAGCCCTAACTTAGTAGAGCCTAACTTCAATACTCCATATCCAAACCAGCCTTTAACTTTGCATAAACACACCCAAGGTAGTGATTCCCTATGGTGGAGACCCTCTAATACCCAAAGGGTGAGGGACTGCTTAGTGGACCATAAGACAGGGGGTACCCATGCTAGTGCAGGTACTTCCTTATATGGCCACTCAGGCAATATAGGCTTACCTGGCCAAGGATAGCCTTATCTCCTTTCGTTTGGGGGGGGGTTATGTAGGAAGGTGGCTACCTGACTATGGTTACCCCAGATTTTTTGCCTGTGTTTAGCTGGTTTTTTGACTTAGTTGACCTGGTTCCCTGCTAATCAGGGCCCCAGGCCATCTGCTCTCTCTGAAAAATGGATTCCATGTACCCTAGGTACATACCAATTGGAAATGGACTCCTTGTCAGCCCCTGTAGAATGCACTATAGGTGCACAGGGCACAGGAGCCACTAAGGCCTACCAGGGGCTGCAGCATATCTTTTGCCACCCCTGGCTGGTTCTTAAATTGACACAACTGGCTGATCACTCAGCTGGGGTAAGGTGGTGTACACACCCCTTGCTTAGATATAGTATACCTATGTCTAAACCTATATCTGGACACATGTAAACCTGTGAGCCACTCCTATAGACAGGCCTCACCAATCCTGGAGGCTGGGTGCATGGTTTTTATGTGAGATGGAGCTCTAGCATGAGCTGAGCCTGTCTGCAGCCGTCGGGAACAAATCCCTAAGCTGTTTCAGGATAATGCCATACCATATACTATTAAGTGCCTTATAATCCTCGCGGTTATTTAGCAACTCTGGTTTGGCTTTATCAAAACATGTCGTGTAAGGTGTCATACGCTTTGGAATACCATCCCCTCGCCAGTTCTGGCGACGGGGATGGCATTCCACCCCTCTAGAGGGGTAAGACATGTTACTTCACTTTAATGCGGTTGATTTCTCCAAAGGCCTTAAGATCCACAAAATGGATGCCTCTGCCACAGACAAATGTCTGGACCCCTGGAGCTGACCGAAACCCAGTCAAGGGGGTCCTGGACAAAGGGTTTCCTGTCACAGGAGGGTGTCACCGCCCTCCAGACAGGAGATAGTGTATTGTAGCAGGGAGGTTTGAAAGAAACCAGACACTGCCTGGGGCGCACAAGGCTGCCCCTTGCATAATCCGGCCAAACCGGTTCTGGGGCACTCCAGCCCTCGTGCCAGGGCGGCCTGGATCAAAGGAAGGGGGTGTATCCACCCACTTCCTGGGTCCCACCCATAGGAGGGGACCTAGCAGGTAATCACGCCCACCAGATTCGAATAAGAGTGGGAGCAGTGCCAATGCACATCAGATTTCCTGGAAGAAACATTTGAAACGATATTCTGGACCCTTCGCCCTCCATCTCAACGTGGAAGCCCGAAGAATCTCCCTTGTGGTCAAGGAGTGACCACCCTGCAGCAGCAGGCACCATCCAGCCCTCGACGTCTACTTAGTTGCAGTTCCCGCCGGAACTCGAGCGACTGAGATCGACGAGATCAAGCCTGCCCAGCTTCTAACAGCCCGATCCACAGTCCATGCAAAGCTGAGACCCGTGGAGGCGACCGGAAGCGTGAGGCACGCCATCTTGAAGTGACCACGAGACGCTGACCGTGCAGCCCACGAGTGACCCTCGAAGCTGTACACCGGGGTTTGAGAAGCCCCCACCCTGAGCTACTCCTGAGCCGAAGTTCAGCCCTCCACACTCGACGAGTGCTGCGTGGGGCCCTTTGGCACGATTTGGCTCAACGCGTTGGCCCGGTCACTTGCCAGCTGGCTTGTGGTCCCTGTGCCGACGAACTACCGAAGAAGACTCGTGAATCTGGTTGCTCCAGATCCACACCAGCTCCCCTGAAAAGGAGCCCCGACTCTGACCTTCCTGGTCCGAGTGAGAAGCAATCTTCCGATCCTGCGTGGATTGCTCTTACCAAGGCTTGTTTGCTCCAAACCTGAAGCCGACTGCACCGACGGTGGGAGCCTGCGTGGGACAGATCGTGACCTGCTCCTGGACGTCGCAGATGCCCCAGAGCCCACGTGACAGCGGAGAGAAGCTCCTCGACGACCACCTGATTGCGCCCGACATTGCCTGGTTCCGTCCTGGTTCCACCCTGGTCACTGCTGAGTGACCCAGACTCTGTCCCCTCTGCTTTCAGGTACTCTACAACTTGAGTCCACCCTTGGACTCCACCGGACACTTCGTCTTCACCCTGTCTGCAGCCCTTTCAGCTTCAAGCACCAAGAGCCTGCGTGTCAAAACCCGACGCCACTTCGACCCTGTGCACCCACTTCCTGTGGGTGAGGTAACTTTGCTCCGCCGGTGTTCCCACACTGGTGCACACCTCTAGGGTCTGTGTGTTAAGTTTTGTTCCTCTAGGTTCAGCGGAAGTGTCCTTAAACTTTAACTCTTTGACTTTTACGCACCATTGGTTAACATTGGTGCATGCGTGCGCTTTCCGCACATCTCCCGAATCCCGAGGGCCATTCCCGACTTCAGCATTGCTTGTCCTGACTGCTCCCAGCGATTCCCTAGGCCCTAGGCCTAACCACTGTTCGAGTGGCCTCTCTTATACCACTTGTTTAGTATATGGTTTGAGTGGCCCCCCGCCCTCATCCATAATTGTGCAACTTGTATGTTTAAACAGTGCTTTTTGATTTAACGCTTGTGCCCCTTTATTCATAAAGAATACTGGGGATTGTTTTTAGTAATAAACACATATATTTTTATAATATATACTTGTGTGGTGTCCTTTCATTTGGTATTACAGGATTGTATGTGGTAAAACAGCTCGCTTAACACGACCTCTTAAGTTAAGCCTTTAGGCTGCTTAGTCCATGCTACCCCTAGGATAGCTTGTCTAATAAGGTTGACTTACAACCAGACACCATAAGGGATTGTTTGGTCAGGTAGTAGGTGGTTCCAGAATTGGAAACATCCCCTACCAGGCCAACTTCTCACAGCATCTGTGTATGGGTGCATGTGTCTGCTGCAATATCTGCTCAGCCAGTCTGCTCGGATGTCATCCTCGGATGGACAAGGCTCAGTATGATGACAAGACTTCTTGACAAAGAGGTCATTCCCACTGGATAAAGTGGCTTGACAACTGTGTTCACTGGCATCGTCCTCTGGGACTTTGTGATAAGAAAATATCAACCAGCTCGAAATCTTTCTAACTATGGGAGCGCCCCTTTAAACTATTTTTTAAAAGCCTGCATTCTTGCTTATAATTTATGTTTACATGTGGTATTTAACCCCTTGGCCGCGGCAGTAATTCCGCCGCGGCGCTGGGGGGCCGTGCGGCGCTGCCATGCTCGTGACGGAACCACTCCGTCACGAGTCATGGGCGCGCTGTGCTTGTGACAGCGTGGTTCCGTCGCGGCCATGCCCGCTCATTAGAATGCCCGCGCAAGCGCAAAATCGATGCCGTGCAGGCGGGGCGGCCGCGCCGTGACAGAACCACTCCATCATTAGCACAGCGCGTCCGTGGCTGGTGACGGAGTCGTTCCATCACCAGCACGCAAGGGGTTAAAGTAATCACATGAAAGACAATATTTTGATCTGTCAAGCATGGCACGTCTAATCAGACTACATTACATTTTTTTTTTTTTACTTTTTTCTAACTTTTATAGGGATCGCAGGAAACAAATACTGCGGCCATTGTTTTCAAAACTAAATAACTATTTATTATAAAGATGCTTTTAAATGTATCCGTAATCTTAATAATGTTAAATTAAACAATCGAGTGTGTCTATGTTTCTTAAGCCATCCAAAGAAGAAAACAGCTGCTATTCCTGGGCATTTTAAGATATCTGATGGTTTTGATAATACCTTCAAACTTGATGCTCACGGAGTTAACGCCAAGCTTGGTATCAGGTGTCCTGCGTCTGTATATCTAACTGTCCACGTTATGAGATCATTTTTATGGATGTTAAACAGTATGTTTTTACTTAGTTCTTTGTAAATTTCATCTGTGGGATTCTTTAACGGATATTTTTATCTGAATAAAGATGTTTTTGATTTTGATTTTATCTGCCAAGCAAAACATCACATTCTCTTTGCACCAACCCTGTACTCTTATTTCACTTAACAATGCAACATTTGGTGTACTCTCCTCTAGCAGTGTTATGTGGGACAGATCAATATTAGCAGTTTGATTTTCATCTATCTCTATGGTTTCCATGATCTCAGTTCCGAGTTTGGAAATGCTGTCGCTAGATTGGACTTGTTCTTTTCCAAGGTTCAGAATTTGAGGGATCGCCTTGAAATATGAGCGCAAAGAAGGGGTAACTCTAGGGCCAAGAGCAGTAGAGGGATTCGCTTTTGAACGTTTCCTTCCCCTTTTAGCTTTCACTTCAATCGAGAGGTATGAGGATGTTTCCTGATCTGGTTGCGGACTTTTTCCTGATTGAGAAAGTTTTTTCCCAGTCTCTTCCTTAATGTCTTGAAATGTGCCTTTCGCTCTCTTTTTCCGAGATACACTAACCCCCGCTAAATCTTTTACTACGCTCTTTCCCCTTAATTTCCTAACGGATTCTGAAGCACTCATGTGTGCCTGAGTTTGGCTAAGGGACGCGCTATATGCTCTGTAGTTAATCACCACATTCACACTTTTTATTGTACTTACAGTAGGAGTTACAGAAGACTCAGAGGAAACAGAAGACTCAAGGGTCCTGCCCTTTGGTGTAATGCTTGCGTGCAGGGAAGAAAAATCGTCGTATTTTTTTTGCTGAACTACTGGGTCCAATTTCAGGTCGCAAGTAGCAAAGGCTCCGTTGGCATGTATGGTGCAACCAACGCCGAGAAGGCTCTGTGCCCGTTTCACCTTGCGGAGCCCCAAAGCAGCTTGCCTCCACGGTTGCAGCAATGCCGATGTGAACACTCCATCCGAAGGGTGTTTACTTCCGCGTTCTTCTACCTGGCGCTGGGGTTGGGGCTGGAGCTGCCGAGGCTGCTTAGGCTGCCGCACCCTCCCTCCTGATCGCGGCAGGAAACGCTGCAGGAAACGCCAAGAACTCGGCACATCGATCTCAGGTAATTTCAACGCCAATAGGCGTTTTAAGTTTTGCAAAAGCCTGAAAATAGCCGGGTAATAATCCCACAAGCTACTAGTGACGGCGAGTTTTCCTTCAGCTAACCGCTAACAGCTAGGCATCTAAAGGCGAGACGGAGCGGAGCACTGCCGCAGTCAGCCGACTGCCGCCATAATCGGCTAGGTGTGGTAGCTTCGGATATTATAGCTCCGAACCAAAAGGGTTTCATAAAAGGGAGACAGCTTTGCGAGCTCACATACAAATTGATTGGCTCAATGGACATTGCTATAAAGGAGGAAATTCCACTGATTATTCTTACTCTGGACGCCACCAAGGCCTTCGATAGGGTGAATTGGCTGTACCTATCGGAGGCCTTGAAGAG
Source organism: Lissotriton helveticus (assembly GCF_964261635.1). Taxonomy (NCBI): domain Eukaryota; kingdom Metazoa; phylum Chordata; class Amphibia; order Caudata; family Salamandridae; genus Lissotriton; species Lissotriton helveticus. The sequence continues at coordinate 2,118,576,432 of NC_136061.1, read as the reverse complement.
GTTCGGCATTGGGGATAGATTTCGGAGGACAGTAGAGCTTTTATATCGTAATCCTTCTGCTTCACTGCTAATTAATGGAGGTTTGACAGAGCCCTTTAAGATCATGAGAGGAACTAGACAGGGTTGCCCCCTGTCCCCCCTTCTTTTCGACATATATATAGAGCCATCTGCTCAGACTCTTAGGGATAACACACTCATCAAACCTTTTGTTTATGGTGGCTGGGATAAGAAGGTGGCACTTTATGCAGACGATATTATGATTTTTTCCACAGACTATGAAGAGGCATACCCAGAAATAATTGAACAGGCCCTTACATTTGGGAAAGTGTCCGGGTATGAAATTAACGCCCTCAAGACTGAGTCAATGTCTTGGAATTGTAATAGAACTAATAATAACGGTACATTCAAAAGCCAAATCCGGTATTTGGGGGTGAATATAGTTAAGGATATCAACGTAATTGCTTCTCTTAACTTTAATAAAGTAGCTGCAGAGTGCCGGAAACTCATGAGAGATTGGTCCCATCTCCCGCTCTCTGTTCTGGGTAAGCTTAATCTGGTTAAGATGAGCATTTTACCGAAAGTTTCTTTCTTATTTAACTCAATTCCACTTTATTTTGATCCAAAATTAATTTCTAAACTACAGAGCGCTATTACCAGTTTTATTTGGAACAACAAAAGTGCCAGAATCTCGTGGAAAAAAATTAGACGATGGAGGGAGAATGGAGGTCTGGCTGGACCAGACCTTCAAATATACGCATGGGCGTTCCAGTTAACGCACATGCGCATGTTGCTTAAAACCCCAATATCTACTGGGATGGGCCCTCTTTTTTCTATTTTATTGGAATGCGAAGGAATTAATCATGCCGGTTTTTTGTTTAAGTTCAGTGACCCCAAATTTTTCAAAAAGATAAAACTGAAAGTTCTAAAGGGTTGTGTATCTACTTGGTACAAAGTTACGCAAGCGATAAAGATTGGCTACTACTCAGCGAGGGCTCCGATATGGAATTTACCCGCCCCTCCCTTATGGACAAAAGACGCCCTTAATAACCCCCTGATAGAAGCTGGTATCTATTGTTGGGATGATCTGTTTATGGACGGGGCTTTACTCCCTTGGGATTATCTTATTACCAAAGTCGGCCCTGAGTTGTCAAAATTTAAATACATTCAGATTTCCAGTTGGGCCCAGTCATATAACGGTCAGCCAATGCGACGTAATACGCAGCCTATAGGAGGCCTTAGTGACTTGGTAACCTCTTTATTAGACAGCCCAGTGGCAAAAAAAGAAATCTCGCGGTGGTATTACAAAATAATTGATGAAATAGATGTCAGCTTTCAATTACCAACAAATTTGTGGGCAGAACTAATGCCAGGCCTAGATGTGGATGAGCTCTGGATTTCTTCCTGCTCATTGCTTTGGGAGCTAGTTAAACCATCTTGGCTCCGTAGGAACCACCTTTTTACATTGCATAGAGCATACTATTCTCCTCACAGATTAACAACATTTTCATTAACTGGTCCAGTTTTATGTCCTAGATGTGGATTAGCCGCTGCCACGGATACACATATGTTTTTTGATTGTCCAAGTCTATTAGAATACTGGGAAGCTATTAAAAATAAGCTGTCACATTCTGTGGGTGAACATATCACTATAGACCTCGCTCTAGTTATATTTGGTTTGAGAAATAAAACCCGCAACGCTGCAACAAGATTGATATTTTATTCCATCCTTGCGGCACGCAGGGAGATATGCAGACACTGGAAAGATGCTCAACCACCTACAGCGCATGAATGGCGAACATCACTCCTTCAAATTTCTAAACTTGACCTTGCCAGGGCAGGAAATCCGAATACTAGAGCATTCTGGGCAATGCTTCTGTAGAGATCTTACCTGGGGTTTTTTTTTTTTTTTTTTTCCCCCCATGTCCTATGATTAATGTGAGCATTGCCTATCCTGGCTATCAAGACTAACAGTCTTGATTCCAATGGGGTCTCGATGATTCGGGCACTATCAACTGAGGTACCATCCTAAGCGAGTTCAAGGTTGGTCAATGTATACAGTGCTAAAGGGAACTGGCTTCTCCTTCCGTTAGATAATTTCCCCTACCAGTTATAAGCTGATTTGGCACAGTATACGATCAGTTGGCTCATTGCTCTGTGTTGGTTTACTTCTTGTTTTTGATAGATTGGAGCTATGCACACAAATGAGGATTAAAAAAAAACAAAAAAAACCAATGCAACATTTGCATACAAAACCAAGCCACACATAACGGTCCTAGAGAAGCCATCAATGCAGGTACATTCTGTTCCTTACCTCCATTTTCATGTAATAAAAAAAAGAAATCTGGTAATCTTTCAGTTAAATAGAAGTTTAAAAGCAGAATGGACCTTGTAACAAACCAAATTAAAACGGAAAAGCTCATGTGTATTAAGGAAGTGGGTTTCTGGTTTTTAAAGGTCAAAAACAGGACATTGTACAGAAAGAACCATAAGGGGTGTGGCATACAATGCAGATGGCAATTAAAGGCAAGCGGTCCGTACTATAAAATTGAGCTCTCTGATAGTGAAACTCCATTCACATGTGGATTGTATTAAACAACATCCATTTCCTTGCATACACTTAAATAAGTAGAACCTACACTGTCTGTGTCTAACTGTAATCATGTGAACCAATCCTCTGAGGTTGTTTCACGCACTGACCATCCTAGTTGAAAAATGTTCATATCTTGTATGGTGCCAATACAACTCAGGAGCTTGCCCGTCTAAATGGAGTAAACAATTCCTTCTTTACTACAGTGCTCACGCTTATATTCCTGAGTTACAAAAACATTCACCATTTTGGAAGCAGCCTGTGGCCTCTTGTCAATCTCAGAATTTGCAGTTAAGGAAATTTGGCGTCGGAACTCCCATCACAAACCTGGTGGAACTTCAACCCCATCTATCATGTAACACTGTTCAACGGTTTTATTAGAATATGTGTAGTAATCTTTTATGTCACAAAAAGATTGTTTGAACGTGTGATTTTTTGGGGCTCCTTGTGTAGTAGATTAAACAGAGTATAATGCTTTCTTTTCATCTCAGGTCATTAGTAGCCGATAGCAAACTAGGCGTACTGCTTTTGCTGACTGAACTGTGAACACATTTTGCTTTCTCGAGGCTCTATTGTGAAAGTATTGGGTAATAACTGATGAAATACAAAAGTTACCAAACAACTCTGCTCAGATAAAATCGCGGACACAAAATCAAAGCCGAGTAATATCATCTTTGTCATGCAAGTCGTTTTCCATATAACTAGTTTTTTCAGAAGTATCCAGAGAGTGGCTCTGAAAACACCCTCTACACAAACGTATCTGAAATTATTTCATTAGCAATGGTAAGTGTGGTGATTTATTGTGAAATATGGTTTAGGAGGAATCAGGCCTGTCTCTATAGAGGCATTTATCAATGCAATATGGCAATCGTGAGCCCCTTTCCTTAGTACAAAGGTTGCAAATATTCAACGTTTACATGCTTCGAGGATTCATACGTAGCTGTGAAACAAGCTGGTTTATTTATTTTCTCACATGTAGTCATAAAACTGGCATGTGCCTTCCAGGTTGCATTATTTCATTTTGTGATAACATTTATGGCTAGCTCTCTGATATGGAGAAAGCGGCATCAGCATGGGGGTACCTGGATGGACGTGATGGCAGGTTCTTGCTTCTTAAGGAAGTCCATCCTCGATTGGAACTTTCTGCGCACGAGGAATCCACGACAGCGGGCTTGCAGTTTTGTAATCAGCGTTTCATTGGCTAGCCAAAGTTGTTCTCGGTTGTATGCTGCCGACACACCAGATATGGTGCTCTGGGTCACAGAAGAACATGTTAGAATGCACTTAAATATGAGACACAAGGCACATTTACACATTAAAATCATTTTAATGCAATTGTCACATTTGTCGCATATGAGACATGAAGGGTGGCGGTGACAGTAACAGATTAGTAACTCGTTATTTGTACAGAATGTCCTGCTAAACTCGCTGCTTAACTAATAACCATCACCCATGGCAGTTCAGGTTTACCACTGAGGATGCTTCCTGAGACACGTGATGTCAGAAAGGCACAACAAATTATTAAAATATTGTATGTGAAATAATACAGTGATTTGCAACTCACGCTTTTTTAAATTAAAATATCAAACAGGAATGTTATCAATTCATTGTTATCAACACCTGATGATTCGGCTCTTGCTCTACATATTTTGCTCTCTGCCTCCTTCATGCCTTCTGCTGTGGTCGTGGATCCGCAGTGCATGGCCTCCATCCCGCCTCCCTCTAGCACTGGTCTCCCCCTAGCATGGCACTCTTAAACCCAGGCCGTCCAGTCACCGACAACGCCATCAACTGTAAACTTTCATTGGTGAAACAACCTCAATGTAATGTTCAGCATCACCATCGCAGCTTCAGTTCCGTTTTCATGAAAAAACTTGTTGAGGTAAAAAAAAAAAGAAGAAAAAAACCTTAACAGTGTCCATCTTGCTGAATTAAAAATAGAACACAGACCATCTTAAGCGCACAGAAGTGATATGCTCCCTTCCTTCCTGGCACAACGGACTGGATGGTGGAGGTGGGGTGGGAGAGAAGATTCTTCAATGTTGCTCTCAAGCCTTCGATCAACTGACTGCCATCAGCATAGCACACTGATGCCAAGCGGTACGTGCTTGGCCAATCCCTGGGGGATGCCACACCAGAGAGAACATGCCTTGGATCTGAACGGAGGCAGGGATCCTGCCTGACTACAGGCCGACAGAAAGGACCGAATTCAGTGTAAGGACAGGTCTCTGAATACTGCCTCACGAAGTGAGGGGCTAGGGTGAGTGGCTCGGATGAGGGGCTAGGATGGGGACTGGTTGGGGCGGTGGGGACTCAACAACCGAGATACTTTGCATTCAGGTGAGGAAGGTTTGTAGAAGCATGCCCAAGTACTTCACAGCACACCTAAGCAACTGGTGGACACCCAAGCACTTGTCAGTGTGCATCTTTTGGTATCTTGAAGTTTCCTTTCGATCCTTCTCCACAGAATGTACTCAACTGCCTGCTGTTCGAAGGCTCATTGCTACTCTGCATAAGCGAAAGGCATCTTTTCAATAACATGGCCATGATGTCTGCCCCCAAGGAACCAGCTTGTATGGGGTGTCTGGGTCTAAACCAATTCTTGCTGTTTAGGAACCAAACACCCATGACTTGAACTCACAGTGTTGAGGCACAGGCGTCCTGTGCTGAAGTGAAAAATGCTAAATATCGGGGATGAAAACTAAGTAGGCTTTGCAAAGGCCCTGAGGTGTCAAAACCAAGAGTACCTACTACCAACGTTCATAGTGCCAAACTGCTAAACAGCTATAACAAGCAGTTCCAAGTATTGCCTGTAGGTGACAGGGTACCCATTAGTTAGGAACTAAGGTAAAGCAGAGATGCATTAGTCTGCAAATTTTAAGGCCATATGTATACATTTTAGGGAATGCGATTTCCCTATTGCGATTCTTTGCGAAAATCGCAATTTCTAATGAATAAAACCCATGAGTTTCATTTAGCGATTCCCAATGGGGTCGCAATCGATCTACCTCATGAATATTGATAAGGTAGTTCGCAATTTGCAACCCATTAGAATCTGAGGCCATCACATTGATGGTGGCCTGCTGAAGCCAGCAGACCACCATGTCTGTGATTGCTTTTTAATAAAGCAACCCTTTTTTATTTATTTAATGCAGCCCGTTTTCTTTAAAGGAAAACTGGACGTGTTTAAAAAAAAAAAAAAAATGAAACGTTCAAGTTTCATAAACGTTCAAGTTTCATTTCTTAAGAGCTAGCAGTAGGCCCTTTGAACCACTGCCTGCTTTTAAAAAAATTTGTTTGAACATGCACAAAGAGTAAGCAGTCCCCTGGGAATCTATAGCCATTTGCGACTGGTTACCACCACCATTGAGGTCGCAAAACATTCACACATACCACTGTTAATCTGTATTACGAAGGGACAACTTAAACACATCCGATTCCAAAAAACGATTCGCAAAACCAAATTATGATTCGGTAACAGGTTACTGACTCACGATTTGGCAAGATTTTATAAACCTTTTGCAGTCACAAACAGCCTGATTCTGCAGGTTGTTTGCGACCTCAAAATATTAATTTGTAACTAGGGGCCATATGTACAAAATCTATCTATGAAATATCCTACTTGGTGGGTCTCTTTGCGAGACAAACACTTTTTGTAGAACAACTCTTGGAAAGCCAGATAACCTATCCCCAGAAATTGCCTCATAGTTTCTAACGAATAGTTTTCTTACCTGTCGGTGTAGTTTTGCAGCTTGAAGATCTTTCTGGATTCACTATGCTGTGCATTATTCCGCGGTCTTGTGGTTGGGTCCGGATTCGTAGTCTTTTCTTTGTTTTTTTTTTTTTTTTTTTTTTTCTTTGCCCAGGTGGGCGTCGGCGTCACACCCCCTTTGGGTGTATTTCCGGTGACGTCGGCATGCTTCCTGCGGAAGCTCCCACTCTTGGGCGCCATCTTCGGGTTCTTTTTTTCCGTGTTTCTTTCGTTTCCGAAGTAATGGCAATGTTCTTCTTAGTTTGTATTTACCGCTTTGTATTTTCAAAGTCTATTCTTTAGTTAACCACCTCTTCTCTCTCCAGCCTCATCTTTCTGGCGGAGGTGGGTGGGTTCGCTAGTGAATCCAGAAAGATCTTCAAGCTGCAAAACTACACCGACAGGTAAGAAAACTATTCGTTTTGCAGCGTGAATCTTTCTGGATTCACTATGCTGTGCATAGATTTTGTAGCGGTTTCTCATCTCTGTGGCGGCTGGGTGGAAGATGAGCGTTGGGTGTTGAATATGTGCTGTAGCACCTTCTGTCCCACTTGAGCTTCCTTGTTCATTTGTATGTCCACACAGTAGTGCTTCGTGAACGTGTGCACCGAAGCCCATGTTGCCGCCAGGCATATGTCCTCTATGGGTGTGTTAGCCAGGAAGGCTATTGTAGCGCCCTTCTTCCTGGTGGAGTGGGCACGTGTCCCCTCAGCCAGTTCCTGTCCTGCCCGTTTGTGGCAGAGTTGGATTGTTTGTGCGATCCATCGTGCAATGGTCCTTTTGGTTACTGCTTTGCCCATGAAGCTGTTTGCGAAGGACACAAAAAACTGTTTCGTTTTCCTGTGCCCCTTTGTCCTTTCAATGTAGTGCATGACTGCCCTTCTGGCGTCCAGGGTGTGCAGAGCTCTCTCTGCGCTGGTTGTGGGTTTTTGGAAAAAACTCGGTATCTGTATAGACTGGTTCATGTGAAAATTGGATACCACCTTCGGCATGAAGTGTGGGTCAGTCCTCATCACAACTCTATCGTTGTGTATTTGTATGTATGGTTCTTGTAGCGTCAGCGCTTGAAGCTCGCTTACTCTGCGTAAGGACGTTATCGCAACCAGGAAGGCTGTTTTCATAGTTAGCATCTTTAGGGAGGCCTTGTGAAGTGGTTCAAAGGGCTCTTTCATGAGTTCCGTTAGGACTGTGTTCAAGTTCCATGCAGGTGGCGGCACCCGCTTGGGTGGTGCGATCCTTTTCGCTCCTTCTAGGAATCTCTTCACCACCTGTGATGTGAAGAAGCTCCTGCACGTTTCTCCCCTTGTGTAGGCTACTATCGCTGCCAAGTGAACTCTTAACGAGGATGAGCTAAGGTTCTTCTCCAGTAAGTGCGTCAGGTACCTTAGCACTGTGGAGTCCCTCTTCATCTTATTGTGGAGTCTTTCCTGTCTGCACCATATTGTGAATCTTTTCCATTTCGCAACGTAGCACTTTCGAGTGCTGGGCCTTCGTGCCTCCCGAAGTACCCTCAGGGTGCTTTCTGGTAGTCTCAAATGTGCGAACTCTATGTCCTCAGGAGCCACGCTACTAGGCTCATGCTCTCTGGCTCTGGATGCAGTACCTCTCCGTTCTGCATGGACAGTAGATCTTTCCTCCTGCTGAATCTGTGGGGTGCACACTGTGTCATCTCCATGATCTGCGAGTACCAGGTCTGCCTCGCCCACTGCGGTGCGACCAGTATCAGTGTCATGTTGCTCGCTCTGCACTTGCTCAGTACTCTGTGCATCAGTGGTATCGGGGGAAAGGCGTAGGCAAATGTCCTTGACCAATCTATCCATAGGGCATTCCCCAGTGTCCCCTCCTCGGGCTGCCTGGATGCGAAGTTTTGGCATTTTGCATTCTGGCGTGTGGCAAACAGGTCCACCGATGGTGTCCCCCACCTGTCGAACAGGTATCTTGTCTCCTGAGCATTGAGCTCCCACTCGTGGGATGCCGATGTCTGCCTGCTGAGCCAATCGGCTTGTATGTTGTCCTTCCCTGGTAGGTGTATGGCTAGCAGGTCTATCTTGAGAGGGATGGCCCATCTCCATATCTCCTGCGCCAGCGTTGAAAGCGGTGCGGACTGTGTGCCCCCCTGCTTGTTGATGTAGAACATCGCAGTGGTGTTGTCTGTTTGTATCAATACCCTGTGCTTGTACAGTCTTGTTTGAAAGGCCTTCAGTGCAAGGAAGATTGTCTTCAATTCTAAGTAATTGATGTGCTTTGTGGCATCCGTCGGTGTCCACAGTCCCCTCACCTTGAGCTCCTCCATGTGAGCGCCCCATCCCTTCAGGGATGCGTCTGTGGTGATGGTCACTGTTGGCGTTGGGGGCGTTAGAGGCTTTCCCCTTGCTATGTTCTCCATGGTCCACCATGTCATCTCCTTCTGCACTGCGTGCGTTACAACCACTAGATCCTCCCAACTGCCTGTAGCTTGTGACCATTGCTCCTGTAGCCATTCTTGAATGGGTCTCATGTGGAGTCGTACATTCGGTACCAGGTGGATGCATGATGCCATCATCCCCATGATCTTGCTCGCCGTCCTCACTGTCCGAGCTTGTCCCTTCCGGTAGAGGCGAGTTTCCTTCACCAGCGCCCTCGCCCTCTTCTCGCTGGGGAACACCTTGCCCTGTAAGGTGTTGATCTGTGCTCCCAGGAAGATCTTCACTTGTTCCGGCTCCATTGATGATTTCTTCCAATGGATGGAGAACCCCAGGTTTATGAGCGTGCTGGTCACTGTATGTGCGTGCAGCTTGCATTTCTGGTATGAGTTTGCTTTCACCAGCCAGTCGTCCAGGTAAGGGTATACATGTATTCCCTGCCTTCTTAGGTGCGCTGCGACTGCTGCGAGGCACTTTGTGAAAACTCTTGGTGCCGATTTTAGACCGAAGGCCAGTGTCGTGAACTGGTAGTGGCTTTCTCCGACGGTGAACCTGAGCATGTGCTTGTGCTTCCTGTTCATTGGGATGTGCAGGTATGCGTCTTTGAGGTCTATAGTGACCATGAAGTCCCCGGTCTGCAACTGTGGGAGCACCTCTTGCAGGGAGGTCATTTTGAATTTTTGCGTTCTTATGAATTTGTTCACGAACCGTAAATCGAGAATGGGCCTCATTGTCTCGTCTACTTTTGGTACCAGGAAGTATGTTGAGTATACTCCTGTGTTTCTTTCCTTGAAGGGTACCCTTTCTATGGCCTGCTTCTGCAGGAGTTCTTTTGCTTCTTCCTGAAGGCACTGCAGCTGCTTGCTTGCTAGCGGCTTTCTTCTTGGTTTTCTGTTTGTTGGCCTCGCCTCCAACTCTATGCAGTATCCGAATTGGATAATGTTGAGGATCCATTTGTCTGATGTGATTCCTCTCCACTCCTGGAGGTGGAATCTTAATCTTCCTCCCACTGGTGTCCTGTGGTCGTAGGTGTCTAGTTTGTCTTGACCCATCTGTACGTGCTGCCCCCTGGGATCTTTTTTGTGGGTGGGCACACGGATTTTTTTGAAGTCACTTGGAGGTGGGCTGCTGGCCCCCTCTTCTATTTTGTCCCCGTCCATTTCTCCCTCGAAAGGACTGGCCTCTTTGTTGGTACTGCCAGGGCTGTTTCTGATGGCCCTGCTGACCCTGCGAGTCTGCCTGGTGCGTTTGCTGGAAAGCCTGGTGTGATGTACCTGGCTGGTTTCCGCCTCTCCCGCCGGGCCTCCGTGACGGGGTGCCCCTCTTGTTCCCTCTGAACTGCAATGCTCCCATGGATCTTGCTGTTTCGTTATCCTTCTTAAGTTGGCTGAGTTGCTCATCAACTGTTTGTCCGAAAAGCGTACTGCCGTTGAATGGTGTGTTCAGGATGCTGTGTTGCACCTCCGGTTTGAAACCGGATATCCTGAGCCAGGCGTGTCTCCTTTCCGTGACGCCCATCATCATGAGCCTGCTGGCGGTGTCTGCCCCATCCAGGGCCGTCTTAAGGCAAGAATTTGCAGCATTCTTCCCCTCTTCAATTAGCTTTTCGGCTTTCTGCTTGGCATCCTGGGGCAAGTCCTTCACCAACTGCCCCAGTCCCTCCATGATTTGGTACATGTGTCTGTTTACCAGGGCGTTGGAATTAGCCATGCGCCAGTGGGTCGCGGCATTCCGTTCGATCCTTCTGCCCACCAGATCCATCCTTTTGCTCTCTTTATCCGGTGGCGGGCCCGAGGTAGTGGGTACGTTAGCCCTCCTCCTTGCTGTGGCCGTGATAATGGAGTCTGCGGAGACCGTGCCCTGAATGTAGGCCGGGTCCTTTGCGGCATGCTTGTACTTCTTCTCAGTTCTGGGAGTTACTGCCTTGCATGTTGCGGGCTCCCTGAAAGCTTCCTTCCCCTGAGCCAAGACGCTCTCGAGCATCGGGAGGAACTGGCTCCTCGTTTGTGTTGGGAGCAATGTTTCCAGAAGGAAGTCTGCTTTCTGCTTCTCTTCGTCGAGCTTGAGCTTGAAAGCTGCTGCGGCAGATTGTATCACCGCGTTGTAGGCCCCGATGTCGTCCGGCGGCGAGGGCCTCGAGGGGTAGGTGTCGACCACCTCCTCCGGGCTGTCGGTGTCGACATCGATGTAATCTACCTCCTGAAGGTCATAGGGCGCCGACTCTGTGTCTGTCCTGCCCTCATCTTCCTCCCCATAGCTGTAGCTCTCGTGGGGATTCTCGTACTCCTCCTGGTCGTCGAACACCTCGACGTCCTGGTCTTGCTCGGTGACTTCGGCGACCTCTTCTTCTTCCTCCTCGACCGCCTCCAGCACTGGTGGCTTGGTCTTGTGAGGGATCGTGAAGGCCTTCATCCTTGCGTCGAAATCTTTTTTCCGCTGCATGAAGTTCTCCATTTCTGCCTCGAGGCGCCTTCTTTTCTTTTCCATCTCGGCCGCGTGTTCCGCGTCGGATGGTTCCGCCGCTCTCTTCGACGGATGGCTCGTCGCCGTGCCTCTCGGAGTCGAAGTTTTCGACGTCGAACCGGATATCGGGTCTCTGGTCGTCGTCGACAGTTTCGGGTCTTTCTCCCTCGTCGATCGATCCTTTTCGGGGACGATTTTCGACGTCTTCTGCTGATCAGCAGCTCTCGGCGCCGGGGACTCCTTCTCTGAGGATCCGCTGGGCCTGGGAGTAGTCGCGGACGCCGCCTTTTTTGGCGTCGGCGCTTTCGGGGTCTTGCCCTCGATTTTTCGAGACTCAGAGTCTCTCGGGTTCTTGGGGGCCGAAGAGTCTCCTACCTTGTCAGAAGTCTTCGTGTAATCGGTCTCTACGACCGTGTAGCTGTCGTCTTCGGCGGCAGCGTTGTCTTCTTCCTCGGAGGACATCCCCAGCTCGTAGAGCGACGGGGTCGGGGCCTTCCCCTGCAGGGCGGCGTGTGCTACCCTCTGCCTCTCTCTCACACGAAGGGTCTTCGGGGTGAAGGCGGAACAGGCGTTGCAGTCTCCGCTTTCGTGGTCCACCGGTAGGCAAAGGTTGCATACCGGGTGCTGGTCCTTCTGCGCGTACTTGTGGTGGCAGTTACGGCAGAACTTGAACGGCGTGTTGTCCATCCTCGAGCGTCCAGGGCCTCTCTGGTCGCGTGTTCGTCGACGGTCGTCGAAGATCTGGATGGAAAACGCCTTATCTTTGCTTGTCTTTCGTCGGTGAAGTCCCCTGGAGTCTTCAGATGACTTCTCCTCGTCTTTTCTGTATTTTCTTTCTTCTTTCTCCAAAAATGTCTGGAGCCCAAACGGGAACGATCCAGACCCGACCGCGGAAAAAAAGAATCTGAAGATGGCGCCCAAGAGTGGGAGCTTCCGCAGGAAGCATGCCGACGTCACCGGAAATACACCCAAAGGGGGTGTGACGCCGACGCCCACCTGGGCAAAGAAAAAAAAAAAAAAAAAAAAAAACAAAGAAAAGACTACGAATCCGGACCCAACCACAAGACCGCGGAATAATGCACAGCATAGTGAATCCAGAAAGATTCACGCTGCAAAACGTTATCACTGAAGTACTGTGACTTTGCATTCGGTCGGGACACCTTTGAAATACAAACTTCTAATGTTTTCTGTTATTAAAGTGAGAATGCATTTAGTACACTGGATTGTTGCCTCATTTTCAAATTAGTGCTTCCATTCTATAAGGAACCATCACTTTCAGCTCATGTCAAAAAAGTAAATCTAAAATCCACTGACTTCACTCATTTCCCCATCTACGCTAGCTAACCATACTTAGTTCTTTAGCTTTATTCTTAACGCCTTCATTTGAGATTTTTTGCTGGTCACTTTTCTTTTTAGACACAAACCACATGCATTTGGATTTGAACTTCTCACAGTTACCACTTATCAAGGATTTCCTTACAGCATGATTCTCGACTATGGCCTTTGCTTCACTTTGAGCATGAGTTTGCCTCTGATCCAACCTTTGAGGGCTTCAGTATAAACTAAGGTGCAGACAGCGACCTCCTGCCACCTACACTAGGCCAAAATCTCACCATGCCTTACAACTGAGGCAGCCACCTAGTCCTCTTTAGTCACTATACTTACGCTGGCAAAATCTCAAACAGTCAAACATTGAGTCTTCCAACTCACTCCCTCTTTATTGATGTGGACATTAAAATGGAAAATGCTACTTACCCTTTAAGCATCTGATTGTGGCATGTAGTTCTGTAGATTCACATGCTGTGCATACTCCTGCCATCAATCTGGAAGTCTAGCAAAATTTTCTCAACCTACCCTCAGATGGGCAACAACGGGTACGACCGCAGGTTGACCATATGTTTAAAAAATAATGTTTTCCCTTGCGGTCCTTTTGCCGCACGCCCTACAGTGGAGGCTCAAAGCCTCCCCTGAGACTTCCACTTTGTACAATGGCCACAAGCACAATAGTCCTCTTACAGAGGCTAATTTCAAGGGTTCTACAGAGGCAATAACTTGAAAGCAACAGGTAAAGGTGCTCCCCAAAGGAGCTGCCACCACCAAAGCCTGACATGCCACACCTTCCCACCCGATCATACAAATCTGTCAGGAGGCACCTCCAAAAGTTCTTTCCTGCTTGGCGCTATGTCACCTCTGATCAGTGGGAATAGGATATTATTTAACATTATTATTGTCTGGAGCTCACTACCACGCCTCCCACCATACCACCTCGCAAACACAAACTTTCCCCAGAACATCAAAAGCTACTCATAGAAGAGGTCCAAGTGCTCCTTCTCAAAGGGGCCATACAACCCGGCCCCCACCATCAAAAGGGCACAGGAGTATACTCCTTGGACTTTCTCATTCCAAAAAAGACAGTTCCGTTCAACCCATTCTGGAACTCAGGTCACTAAACAAATGCGTTCTTTCAGAGCATCTTCACATGGGTACTCTTCAGGATGTCATCCCACGCATACAACAAGGTGACTTCATGGCTGTTCTTGACCTGAAGGATGTTTATTTCCACATACCAATCAACCTGGCACATTGCCGGTATCTTAGGTTTATAGTCAGTGGAAAGCATTACCATCTCAAGGTGCTCCCCGTCGAGGTCACCACTGCACCCAGGGTGTTCACCAAGTGTCTTGCTGTAGTGGCTGCTCACCTGGGCAGACAAGGCATCCATGTCTTCCCCATCTAGACGACTGGCTCTTCAAGAGTGCATCCCGTCAAAACGGCTTTAAACACACTCTGCTCACAATAAACCTCCTTCATCGGCTAGGGTTTATCTTCAACGCAACAAATGCTCACTTTCAACCCCTCCAGATACAGCCCTATCTGGGGGTAATCTTAAACTTAGAAGTTGGCATGGCATATCCAAATATTGCCAGGATAGTCCTTCCAGATACTAATTCCTCTCATTCAACCTGGCCATAAATTCACAGTCAGGGAAGTCTTGCACGCTCTAGGCATGATGGCCTTCTGTACTGCTTTAGTGCCCCTTGTCAGGTTGCATTTGGGTCCATTACAGGAGTGCTTTGCTCACCAGTGGTCCCAAGGGGAGGGTCATTGGGATGATCTAGCCACCACACTTGTCGCTTTCTGCAGTGGCATTTCATCAATAACCTGTTGCAGGGGCAGCCTTTTCTCAACCCAGTTCCGCAGAGGACCATTACAATGGGCGGGACGGGATGTGCACTTACAGGATCTGACAGTCTGAGGCCAGTGGGAACCCAGACACCAGGTTCTCCACATCAATTACCTGGAACTCCTCGTGCTGAAAGCTTTCCTTACCCACTTGATTAGCAGGGTAGTCCTCAAAGAGACGGACAACATGACAGCCATGTATTGTCTTCAAAGGCAAGAGGGCACCTGCTCTCCAAAGTTCTTACACCTAGTTCAGACCATTTGGCAGTGGGTTCTCCGACACAAGTACATCTGTTAATGGAGTACCTTCCAGGAGTGGGCAACGACATTGCCAACCTCCTTAGCAGGGTGCCGCCACCGGCCCACTAGTGGGAACTCCACCTGCAAGTCCTCCTACGGTACTTCCAGCATTGGGGACTCCTGGAGATAGACCTCTTTGCCATGGCAGAAAAAGCCAAATTCCCAAGCTTCACCTCCAAGTTCCCACACCCACAGTCCAGCGGCAATGCACTATATATGAGTTGGTCAGGGGTATTTACCTATGCTTTTCCTCCTCTCTCACTACTTCTGGTTGTGGTTCGGAGGCTTTGGCAGATGTCTCTCACCCTCATCCTGGTGGTTCCCACCTGGGCATGCCAACCATGGTTCACCACCCTCCGCAAACTCTCAGTGGCTCCTCACAAGAGGCTCCCCAAAAGGCCGGACCTTCTCACGCAGAGCCACAGGGAAAATCAGGCACTCATCTCTCAATCTTGTGATCTGGTTCCTGACTAGAATTTTGGTACCTTAATCTGACACTCGATTGCATGAGCATTCTTAAAGAAGCTGCGACGTGGAAGACATTTGTACACTATTGTCATTCAAAACACACTGACCCTTTAGCGGCCAAAGTGCAAGATATTGTCTGCTATCTACTTCACTTGCAAACTTGTGGTTTATCTTCTACATCCATACGACTACACATTGCTGCTGTAGCTGCCTACATTCAGAACAGACAACATGTTTCCCTCTTCAGAATTCCAGTTGTTAAAGCTTTTATGGAGGGTCTCAAAAGAGTCAATCCTCCTTGGGTCCAACCAGCCCAGACATGGAACCTCAAATGTGTATAGACAAGACTTGTGGGCCCTCTGTTAGAACCCCTCCACTCCTGTCTGTAGTAATCCATGTAATGCTTGTTCTGCATTCTCTGTTAGAATTGTTATCTTACATTTCCACTGTAACATTCTATGCACTGATGAGCCATTCTCTACTGGGCTCCTACTGAAGGTGGTTGTTCAAGCTGTCTGTCCCAATAAAGCTACAGACTTCTACTTGGCTTCTTGGCTCTATTTACTACATAAATTTGGCGACGACTGGGATCTTCAACCCTACATCAGAACTCATCAAAAAAAAAAAAAAATTCGCCATCAATTTTTTACTTCAAGAAAAGAACCCAATCCTCAAGAACCTTTCCAGTGAAGTTATGAGACATTGACAGCGTTCACCTGTACAGCTTTAAAGATATTAAGGTATTTCTCTTGTTTATATGTGTAAAGATTGCACCAGCGGCTGTGTTAGCTTTCTGTGCCTTGATTGCACCAGCGGCAGTTTGTGTTCATTCCCCTTACGTTTACCTCGCTCTTTCTAGCGACATCTACATGTACAAAATCTGCCTAATGATTGACTACCGACTTAACGCGACTTTTGTGTCCCAAAACGCCACTTTTCTAGAGTTTTTCTCCTCTTATTGACTGTTGCCATATTTGTATTTTTTCAAACTCACTTAACAAGCACTCCTGTCCCCTCGAGCGCTTCTGTCTACACGAGCGCTTCCATTCACACGAGCCTGCTTCCACACGAGCGCTCCTATCTACGCGAGCCTCCTTCTTCTATTCCAGCGCTCCTGTTCCTGTTTCGTCATCTCCACCTCGTCATCACACACGCATCACGTTCTCACGTATGCGTATGCGTTCCAGCAACCATTTTGTTTCGCGTCTCCATGGCAACCACCACGATCGTTTACAAACTATAAGTACGATCGTCTCTTCAATACTTCTCTGATTTAACGCGCTTCTAAACCACGTTTGTAGATAAAAACGGACTACTTTCCACAGTGATTCCTTTTCATTTTTCTCTACTTCATGAAAAAGAGAGACATTTGGAAGAAAAACTTTTAAACAACAAAATTCAGAATCAACTGGTACTAACATCTTCAGACAACGGTGACTACTTTTATTATTTTTATAATTAGTCATTTTACTTATTTGGACTGTTCTTCGTTTTTTTTTTGTGAAACTAGCTTTGAATTATTTACAATGTCTAACAACATTTCTACTCCTGCACATTTCTTACCTACAGCAGGTGATCCTAAAGTAGAATGGGATCTTTGGTTCCCTACATTTTTGGCTTACGTTGACGTTGTTGAAGAGGATGGTTGTTCTCCCAAAAGGAAGCTAGCATTGTTAAAAAATTGTCTGGGTGGTGCTGGTCTAAAAGAACTACAAAGCTTACCACCCATAGATAGTACTGGTGCTGGGGATTCAAACGTTTTTGATATTGTTATTAAACAACTAAGCACTAGGTTTGGCAGAAAAATTAACGTTGTAATGGAAAGATTTAAATTTTATTCAAGAATACAAAAAGAGGACGAGACAATTGAAAATTATGTAGCCGCTTTACGTACCCTGGCTGGGTCTTGTGCGTTTGAAACCATCAATTTTGAACAGGTTTTGAGGGACCAAATTATGATGTGTACTAAAAGTAAGAAAATCCAAGAACGCCTTTGGATGGGTACTGATTCCTCTCTTAGTGCTGTACTAAACATTGCCAAAGGCATTGAACAGTCTGAACTTTTTGTGAACGAGATTAGAGGCCAAGACACCAAACCTAAAGTTGTCATCCCTGAGGTTTCTTTAGTCAAAAATTTTAATAATTTTAAAAAGAGTTCTTTTCCTCCCAAAAAGAATTTCTCTGGTAGAGAAAATAAGTTTCCTGTTAAAAAATCCCAGATCATTTGCTATAGGTGTGGTGCCAATGATCACGTTGGCAATTACAGAGGTTGTCCAGCTTGGAACAAGGTTTGCATAAAGTGCAAAAAGTCTGGCCACTTTAGCAAAATGTGCAAATCCCCTCAAAAAGTAAATTTTTTGTCTTATGAAGAATGTGATGATACTGAACAACCTTCTGAAATTAACACTCTGTTATGTGTAGGTGATTCTGAATGCAAAGGTTTTCCCACTGATATCATCACCATTGATGGTAAGGAAATTTCAATGTTAATTGACTCCTGTGCCTGGTATACCATCATTGGGAAAGATATTTTTAATCCACATTGGAATTCAACCAAGTTGTTACCACCAGACATAAATCCTGGTGGGTACACTGGTAAGAGAATTAACATTGAGGGCTACATGTGGGCTGAGATCAAATTCAAGGATAGATCCATTAAAGGGAAGGTCTATGTATCTTCCAAAGGAGCTTCCATTTTATGTTGGCCCCATCAGTACGACCTAGGTATAAAACTTGACCCCAATGCTTCCCCTCCGGTATACGTAGTCTCCCCTGAAAACAATTTCATTACACAATTAAAAAACAAGTTTTCATCCATCTTTTCAGATAATTTGGGGACCTTTGTGAATTTCAAACACCGCATCATTCTTAAGGACTCAGCCATACCTGTTCGCCATAGAGTAAGAAATGTTCCCCTGGCTTATCGTGAAAAGCTGAAGGACATTCTTTCTGACTTGGTAAATAAGAAGATTATTGAGCCTGTTGAGTCCTCTCCATGGGTTTCGCCAGTGGTTTTGTCACTTAAAAGCAATGGCGAACTCCGTCTATGTGTTGACCTACGGAGTTTAAATAAGGAAATTTGGATTGACAGACATCCCCTACCCCACATCCATGAACTTATTTCCACTCTGTCTGGGGCATCGGTATTCTCCACTCTGGATTTAACTAGCGCATACCATCAGGTATTGTTACACGAAGAAACAAAATTTCTAACAACCTTCATCACGCCGGAAGGCATGTTCCAATATTGTCGCATGCCTTTCGGCCTAGCTAGCGCAGCCTCTGTGTTCCAAAGGCTGATGAAAACTGTGCTAGAGGGTTGTTTGGGTGCAATTGCATTCCAAGATGATATCCTCATTTATGGTAAGAATCATGAGGAACACGATATCAATCTAGAGAAAGTCCTCAAGTCTGTTCAAGAAAAAGGTTTAACACTGAAATTATCTAAATGCAAGTTCAGACAGAGCAAAGTAGAATATCTTGGTCATGAAATTTCTTCGGAGGGTATTAAACCTAAGTTCAACCATATACAGAGTATTTTAAAAGCTCCGGCACCGTCTAATAAGGAACAATTAGTCTCATTTTTAGGTTTAACTGAATTCTATAGTAAGTTTGTTCAGAATTATGCCTCTAAAGTACACTCCTTAAGGTCTTTACTAAAGAAAGATGTAAAATTCAGCTGGTGCAAGGACCAGCAGTTTGCTTTTGACACTATGAAACAAGAAGTAGCTAATGCTCCCTTCCTCAAACCTTTTAACCTGGGTAAAGAATGCATAGTATGTGTGGATGCTAGCAATACTGGTTTGGGTGCTGTTCTAATCCAGAAAAATGATGGTGCAGAATATGTAGTCTCTTACGCTTCCAGGACACTGCGTGGTGCAGAATACAATTATTCTACCATAGAAAAGGAACTTCTGGCTTGTACCTGGGCTTGTGAGCACTTCAGACAGTTCATTTGGGGTACCAGCTTTCGTTTAAGAACCGACCACAAGCCTTTAATACATATGTTAGCAGCTGGTGGTGGCAGAACTTTAACCGCGCGTTTGGCCCGTTTGGCTGCCAAACTTCAAGAGTTCCAGTGCATTGTAGAATATATTCCGGGTCGCTTAAATGTACATGCCGATTGCATGTCCAGGTTACCCCTTGTCAATTCTATTTGGCCTCATTTTTCTGACTCTGACTTTGATGTGGTTTTTAACATTGATGATGTAAATGAATGCAACAGTACAGGTCTTTCCACTGGTATTTCTGAAGCTGCTTGGAGAGAAGCAATGTGTAACGACACCTGTTTATCCGGTGTTGTAGATTATTTGCAACATGGTTGGCCTCAAGAAAGGCACTTATCTGGTGACATTCTATCTTTCTTTAAAATTAAGGAAGAACTTATGTTTAATCAGGGTTTTGTGTCTCGCAGCGACAAAATTGTCCCTCCTTCCTCCCTAAGAGAGAAAATTGTTTCGATGGCACATGAGGGCCATATGGGCATGTCCAGTACCAAAAGACGTATCCGTGAATTCTACTGGTGGCCTGGCATTGACCGGATGGTTGATAGGTGGGTAAGTTCCTGTTCTCCATGTGCCAACAGCGACAAAACTGTAAAACCTTTGTCTACAGATATTTCTCCCATTGAGTTTGTTGACTGTCCATGGAAAAAACTAGGTATCGATATGATTGGACCTCTTTCTTTGTCTCCAAACAAAGAAGTTTTTGCCTTGGTTCTAATCGATTACTTTTCCAAATGGCCTGAGCTCAAGATTGTTGACAAGATTGACTCTACACAGGTTGTCCAATTCCTAGACGAAGTCTTTTGTAGAGAAGGTATTCCAGCCGAAATCGTGTCTGATAATGGTCCGCAGTTCGTCAGTAAGGAGTTTATATCTTTCCTTGAGAGATGTGGCATAGTCCACAAAAGGGTGTCCAATTATAATCCCCAGGCCAATGGCCAGACAGAACGCTTTAACAGGGTCATCAAGGAGTCTATCCAGTTGGCAGTTAAGAGTAACCTTGATTGGAAAAAAACCTTAAGTGCTACTCTTTTATCCTACCGTACCTCCCCTAACTCTGTTACAGGTCTTTCTCCCTTCGAGATGCTTAGAGGTAGGAAACCTGGTTCGAAACTGCTTCCCTGGTGGTTGAAAGTTAAATTTCCTGTTGGCTCTTCCTTTGACCGTGATGAAGTTAGGAATAGGGTGTTGAGATATCAAAAGAAAATGAAAGGCCGTGCCTTATCTTCTGGCAATTGCAGTAAGAAAATCAGTGTCGGTGATTTTGTTTGTGTCAAGTTTGGCAGATCTGTTGGTAACAGGTGGAACAAATGGTCTGATCCTTGCAAAGTTATTGAAATTTTCTCCAAAGCTGTTCGCGTTGAAGGGGGGAAAGTGTGGAATTTCAGGAGAATTTCTCTGTGTAGGAACCCAAATTTCTTGTCTTCTTCTCCACCCATTAATCCCATTCTAGAGGATCCTACACCTTATTCTCCCATGGTTGACACTTTCACACCGGAGTGTCAGAATACTAGTGGGTCTGTTCCTGTGAGCAACATTTCCTCTCAGTGTGTTCCCTCCACATCTGTTCCTGTTACACCAGTCAATGAGAGTTATGTTCCTCCTTCTCCTATTGCTAGCTGTGTTGACAATTCCCGTGTTCAAGCGAGTGTACCAGTACCTCCAGGTCCTACTACTCATGGGAATAACCCTCCTGAACCTGGTCCCAGGGAAAGTTCTCGTGTTAAACAAATTCCTGTAAAGTTACTTGATTATTGTTGTTGAATTTTATCTTATCCTTATTCCCTGTTTCATCTCCCCTGACTTTTTTGTTTGTTGTTTTTGTTTTTTTTCCAAGGGGAAGGTGTGTAGTAATCCATGTAATGCTTGTTCTGCATTCTCTGTTAGAATTGTTATCTTACATTTCCACTGTAACATTCTATGCACTGATGAGCCATTCTCTACTGGGCTCCTACTGAAGGTGGTTGTTCAAGCTGTCTGTCCCAATAAAGCTACAGACTTCTACTTGGCTTCTTGGCTCTATTTACTACACTGTCCTCTCAAGTTTCTCTCTGGAAGGTAGCTTTTCTGGTCACAGTCACTTCACTCAGGCATGTCAGTGAGCTTCAGGCACTAACCTTAGAAGTACCTTTCTTCCAGATACACAGAGATAGGGTTGTCCTCCGAACAAACCCAGATTTCTTTCAAAGGTGGGCTCCATTCACCGTCAATCAATCCACTGAACTTCCTGTTTGTTTCCCTTAGTTGTGGAAAAGGCTCTCCATACTTTGGATGTTAAATGAGCCCATATGTGATTTAGTGACAGAACTAATCCCTTTATAACGACACAACAGCTTTTTGTTGCTTTCTCCAAGTCCCACAAAGGGAAGGCCCTATCCAAATCAAGCATTGCAAGATGGATTGTAAAAAGCATCCAGACGTGCAATGATAAAGCTAAAAGAACCTTGCCCATTCCTCCCATAGCCCACTCCACTCAGGAAAAAAGGAGCCTCTATGGCCTTCCTGGGGAATATCCCTAGAGTTGGCATCTGTAAAGCAGCCACATGGCCAACACCACATACTTAAGCATCTGTTCATGGCATGCAGTGCTTCAGATCTGCATGCAGCCACCCTCCACGGATACCTGTGGCTGTTGCAGTCATCTTTCTATCTCACTTTCCTCTTTCTTTGCATGAACATCTCAATACATCGCTTTGCTTCATATTTTATCCTTACCCGCCATGCAGGAAAACAATTTAACAATGGAGTCGATGAGCAGCTCCGGAAGCCCTCAGACATTCCCAATGTTATTTAAATACGGGATGTATATATGTTGTGATGTGCCCAGTAACAGGAATGCTAAGAAATATTTGTCATTAGTTACTGAGTACTGGCCCATTATGCTGCAGGTAACGACTCATACAGGCATATCTAGATTTGTCCCATAGGGATTCTTATCGTGGTCGTAGAATGTCTACCGTCTTAATGTGTAGTTCCTGCCCTCCCTTCCTTTCTTATTTTCTTTCTTCATTAGTCTATTGTTCAATGTTTAATGGTTATCTATAAAGTAGTTTGATCAACAACCCTGATGAAACGGATGGGCCGGCTGTAGTCATTGGGAGAAATGCAAGTGGAACATAACTGTTTATGGCACAAGGCCTGTAATTCTGTTAATTCATCAGAATGTTGAAAGGTATTGATTGATATGATTTAGTCTTCCTGTACTGGATTTCACTCACTGCATGGTATGTTCATGGATAGCTCGGCCGATTTTTGCCTATATTATGGTGCGTTGGTTGCAAATGATCTGATTGTTGTAAATGTATACTGGTTCTGAACAATTTATATGTGATTGATATATGTATCTTACAAATATGAAAATTCGATAAACAGATCAAACAAAAAAACCATTACCAGCAAGAGGAGGAGTCCCAGTACCTCATGAGTCGAAAGACTTCTTCGTAGAAAAATTACTTACACACATTCTAGCCTAACACTAGATGACAGGAGTATGCACAGCATGTGTATCTACAGTCACACATGCCTTCAACACTATTTTCCAGTGATGGTCGATTTTTGGAAATGGTGGGGAACAGACAATTTGATTCTAATGCTTCTCAATATACTTTTACAAGCATCTAGGTAGCGGTGAACGGGGTAGTTAATTTTTTTTTACAAAATAATTGTTTGATTGCACAGATTCCTCCAAATATTTAACTGCCTTTTAAATGCCGGTCCCTTGAATACCTTCCCTAGGCTCTCTCCCAATCTCCCATAATATGTATCCTTTCTAAACGTGCAGTGTCCTGCGCTGTAGGTCTACCAACCAAACTTTGCATGCTGGTTTGTGATCCTGCGGGATGTGCGCAGCTGATCACTGAGCACTACAGAGCCTAATAAATGTGGCACAAACACCAAGCTAAAGAATCAACACAGTGGCAGAATTGAAACAAACGCTGCCTGAAGAATGACAGACTTAAAACAGCCTCAATTAGAATGAGCATGCCAGTCACGGGCAAATTAAATGTGCAGAAGAACATGGACTAGACATTATTTTCAAGTCAAAGTTTCTTTCAATTTCAATTAATTTGGCACTCAAAGTCAGAATAAAAATTGAAGTTAAGTACACTTTTTCAAATGGCTGAAGATGTCATACAAAGATGCGTTTTCATCTTACCTGGATATCCTCCCGGGAGAGCTGAGTATTGTTCTGTACGAATCCCGGAGGTTCTTCCCAGCTACCTTCCTTGCTGTGTAGGTTATAATAATAGTGGTAGCCTCCTTTTACCCAGTGCTGAACCCACTCACTGCCATTGTCCCCTGCAGGCAAAAGGAATCCCAGAAAGTGTTAGATTGAGTCCATTGCAATTCGTATGAAAGAACCAATACTTCAAGGCTGCATTTCATGCTGTATGAATAAATAGCATTAAACACGATCAACCTCTTTCCAACAAGAATTCACATGTGCATAATATAGGGGGTGAACAGGATTTCATCAAAATTATTTTTGTCAGTTAAGTGAAGACAGATTGACAAAGCCAATAGGTGTAGCCTGGCAGGCTGGTGAGATTTTGTTTTAATATGCATCAATATGCAGAAACATAAATTCACGGACAAAAAGAACACATGCCACCTGAGCATGGAAATCACATGCTCCCAATAACAATGTTAAAAAAAAGTTTGCATAAAGTTTGAATGGGACATTATATGTGAGTGAATTTAGAAAAGGCATAAAAACTGTTTTTAGTTTTAATGCACTTTATAGGAAAACAGGATTCCAATTGGGTCCAAGCACATCTCCTATTTGTTCCAAATTACTAGAACATGAAAACCAACTAATTATACATGAATGGCTAAAAAATAAAACAAAAATGATAAAGCCCCCATCAGACCTGGCACTCGATGCACTTCCTTTAAGTACGATGCAAACACATAGAAAATGCCGTCACTCACAGGGAAAAATTGGTTGAAGTGAGTTTATCCACTGCTGCTAGCTGCTATGGGCAGGAGCAAAATATAAATGTCAGTTTAACAGACCAGTGGATAAAGAGATTCAGAAAAGGGGGTGGTGATGAACAGAGTGCCTGAATTAAGCAGACCACTCTTACCCAGTCCAAAGATCAGGGCTTGATCCATCACCGTTTTTTAGCTCACTGCACCATCCCAGCTCAGAACTTGGCTATATGCAAATTAGTCTGTTCCTGTCCCAGTGCATGATGGGAACAGGGCAAACCAAACTACCAAGCCAATTCTTGTACTGGGAAGGAAACAAGCTTCCGGGGACCGGTTTCTGCCATTTCAGGCGTCTTCGGCCCGGCTTGCTTGAATCCTGATGGTGCAATGAGCAAGGGACTCACATCTGAGTATACCCTTCCACGCTTATGGTGGACAAAATGATTCAGAAAAGGGGGTGGTGATGAACAGAGTGCCTGAATTAAGCAGACCACTCTTACCCAGTCCAAAGATCAGGGCTTGATCCATCACCGTTTTTTAGCTCACTGCACCATCCCAGCTCAGAACTTGGCTATATGCAAATTAGTCTGTTCCTGTCCCAGTGCATGATGGGAACAGGGCAAACCAAACTACCAAGCCAATTCTTGTACTGGGAAGGAAACAAGCTTCCGGGGACCGGTTTCTGCCATTTCAGGCGTCTTCGGCCCGGCTTGCTTGAATCCTGATGGTGCAATGAGCAAGGGACTCACATCTGAGTATACCCTTCCACGCTTATGGTGGACAAAATGATTCAGAAAAGGGGGTGGTGATGAACAGAGTGCCTGAATTAAGCAGACCACTCTTACCCAGTCCAAAGATCAGGGCTTGATCCATCACCGTTTTTTAGCTCACTGCACCATCCCAGCTCAGAACTTGGCTATATGCAAATTAGTCTGTTCCTGTCCCAGTGCATGATGGGAACAGGGCAAACCAAACTACCAAGCCAATTCTTGTACTGGGAAGGAAACAAGCTTCCGGGGACCGGTTTCTGCCATTTCAGGCGTCTTCGGCCCGGCTTGCTTGAATCCTGATGGTGCAATGAGCAAGGGACTCACATCTGAGTATACCCTTCCACGCTTATGGTGGACAAAATGATTCAGAAAAGGGGGTGGTGATGAACAGAGTGCCTGAATTAAGCAGACCACTCTTACCCAGTCCAAAGATCAGGGCTTGATCCATCACCGTTTTTTAGCTCACTGCACCCTCCCAGCTCAGAACGTGGCTATATGCAAATTAGTCTGTTCCTGTCCCAGTGCATGATGGGAACAGGGCAAACCAAACTACCAAGCCAATTCTTGTACTGGGAAGGAAACAAGCTTCCGGGGACCGGTTTCTGCCATTTCAGGCGTCTTCGGCCCGGCTTGCTTGAATCCTGATGGTGCAATGAGCAAGGGACTCACATCTGAGTATACCCTTCCACGCTTATGGTGGACAAAATGATTCAGAAAAGGGGGTGGTGATGAACAGAGTGCCTGAATTAAGCAGACCACTCTTACCCAGTCCAAAGATCAGGGCTTGATCCATCACCGTTTTTTAGCTCACTGCACCATCCCAGCTCAGAACTTGGCTATATGCAAATTAGTCTGTTCCTGTCCCAGTGCATGATGGGAACAGGGCAAACCAAACTACCAAGCCAATTCTTGTACTGGGAAGGAAACAAGCTTCCGGGGACCGGTTTCTGCCATTTCAGGCGTCTTCGGCCCGGCTTGCTTGAATCCTGATGGTGCAATGAGCAAGGGACTCACATCTGAGTATACCCTTCCATGCTTATGGTGGACAAAATGATTCAGAAAAGGGGGTGGTGATGAACAGAGTGCCTGAATTAAGCAGACCACTCTTACCCAGTCCAAAGATCAGGGCTTGATCCATCACCGTTTTTTAGCTCACTGCACCATCCCAGCTCAGAACTTGGCTATATGCAAATTAGTCTGTTCCTGTCCCAGTGCATGATGGGAACAGGGCAAACCAAACTACCAAGCCAATTCTTGTACTGGGAAGGAAACAAGCTTCCGGGGACCGGTTTCTGCCATTTCAGGCGTCTTCGGCCCGGCTTGCTTGAATCCTGATGGTGCAATGAGCAAGGGACTCACATCTGAGTATACCCTTCCACGCTTATGGTGGACAAAATGATTCAGAAAAGGGGGTGGTGATGAACAGAGTGCCTGAATTAAGCAGACCACTCTTACCCAGTCCAAAGATCAGGGCTTGATCCATCACCGTTTTTTAGCTCACTGCACCATCCCAGCTCAGAACTTGGCTATATGCAAATTAGTCTGTTCCTGTCCCAGTGCATGATGGGAACAGGGCAAACCAAACTACCAAGCCAATTCTTGTACTGGGAAGGAAACAAGCTTCCGGGGACCAGAAACCGGTCCCCGGTAGCTTGTCTCCTTTCTGGTGAAGAATTGGCTTGGTAGTTTGGTCTGCCCTGTTCCCATGATGCACTGGGCCAGGGACAGACTAATTTGCATATAGCCAGGTTCTGAGCTGGGATGGGGCAGTGAGATAAATAATGGTGATGGATCAAGCCCTGATCTTTGGACTGGGTAAGAGTGGTCTGCTTAATTCAGACACTCTGTTCATCACCACCCCCTTTTCTGTATCGTTTTTGGCCACTATAGGTGTGGCAGGGTATACTCAGACATGAGTCCCTTTCTCACTGCTCCATCAGGATTCAAGCAAGCCGGGCCGAAGAGGCTGAAATGCCAGAAACCGGTCCCCGGTAGCTTGTCTCCTTTCTGGTGAAGAATTGGCTTGGTAGTTTGGTCTGCCCTGTTCCCATGATGCACTGGGCCAGGGACAGACTAATTTGCATATAGCCAGGTTCTGAGCTGGGATGGGGCAGTGAGATAAATAATGGTGATGGATCAAGCCCTGATCTTTGGACTGGGTAAGAGAGGTCTGCTTAATTCAGACACTCTGTTCATCACCACCCCCTTTTCTGTATCGTTTTTGGCCACTATAGGTGTGGCAGGGTATACTCAGACATGAGTCCCTTTCTCACTGCTCCATCAGGATTCAAGCAAGCCGGGCCGAAGAGGCTGAAATGCCAGAAACCGGTCCCCGGTAGCTTGTCTCCTTTCTGGTGAAGAATTGGCTTGGTAGTTTGGTCTGCCCTGTTCCCATGATGCACTGGGCCAGGGACAGACTAATTTGCATATAGCCAGGTTCTGAGCTGGGATGGGGCAGTGAGATAAATAATGGTGATGGATCAAGCCCTGATCTTTGGACTGGGTAAGAGTGGTCTGCTTAATTCAGACACTCTGTTCATCACCACCCCCTTTTCTGTATCAGTGGATAAAGAGGGCCGATCCAAAGCTTCTCTATGTAAGAACATATGCATGCATTGTTTTATTTATGAATTTTCTTGAGTGCATGAGGCTAGTGAACAAGCTAGAGCTGCCACAAGGCTAAAGCTTAAAATAAATGAAGGTGAACAACACAGTAGGATGCAGGTGTTGTAAATTCAGTTACTTGAAAGAAAAAGATGTTCTACACTTCTACATGTGCACGCACTTTTGGAGAAAATCGCAATGAATTACAATAGAGATTTCTCTGCAGAAACAGTCAGAACTCGGTTTTAATAGACGGTACCATTTTCAGTGATGTGCATATTCTCAGAGGCCATCATTCCCTGACTCCACAGCCATGTGAAAGGCTGGCCAGAGCCTAGACCATTTAAATGGGCAGCACAAGGCCAGATGAATGCAGTGAAAAGACTACAAAGGTGCACAAGCCCACCCTCATGTTTTCTATAGCCGATACTGTTTGGTGGGAATTACTTTTAAGTGGTACACTGTTCAGCTTTTTTAATGATAGTGCTGAGCATACAAAAGGAGATACCTCCACACATTATAGCATTCTGGGGACATGCAGAAAACCACAGAAACTCCTCTATTTAGTTATCGATCTTTCAGATACTTTATTTCTAAATTTCCCTAAGCTCACCTGCTGCCATTTTCTTCTTTTTGCTCTCTGACATCTCAGCCTGGTATGTCTCAGCACACTCGGGTGTGACACCGTAGAGCCCAACATCTGGAGAGCGCAGGGCACTGAAGGTCTGTGCACTGTCACCACGCTCAACTGCCTCATTAATAGCCAGAATTCCAGTAGAAACTGCAAAAAAGGAATAAAAAAAAAACAGACAAGAACAATTAATCGAGTTACATGTGGAAAAACGCCCCTGGGATACCTACGGTGCTACAAGGCCTTACTAAATGTAGTGTGTGTGTTATATAGATATAAGTACAATAATATAACAAGCATTTACAATTCAATAAGTCTTGCAATTGCGAGATTTTGAGCTATTGGCATTATAAATGGCAATGTCTTTTATATTAAAAGGCATTGTCATTTACAATACCAATAGGTACATCTTTGGTAAAAGCGAGACCTTTTGTATGGGAGAGCACGGTGTCCCTGAAGCGGGCTCCGCACTCACTATTAAAGTTTACAAAAAAAAAAAATGAAACAGAGCAAAGTGTCCCTGAAGTGTGTGCCGCTCAACATTAAAGTTATAAAAAAAATGTAAACTGACAGCGGTGTCCGTAAAGCGTAGACACACTCGGCATGCAAGCTTATTATTATTTTTTTTTTTTAAAGGTGAAAAAGTGCGGTGACCCTGAAGCAGACGCTGAGTTCTTCTTAAAAGTAATAAAAAAACAAAAGCATCGCCATTGTATCGTGATTGCTGTGGGGGTAGGGAGCAGCCACTTTTAAAGTTAGAGTAGCATAGCGCTCCATAAGAAAAGCGGCCACCATTGTCCTGTATGGGCGAGCTGCAAATTCAAAAAGAAGCCACCATTGTCCCCATTAGTCAATAAACAAAATAGTGCTCACCGACTTGTAACGCAGACCATGTAACTAGCAAAGTAAAAGGTCCAGTCGTTATCTGAGGTTACAAATGCAGACAAGACGGTACCAAGGAGGGACTAACAAGCCTATTTACGAATCAGAGGCCAGCATTTACGAAGGACAATGACACAAGGCAATGACAAATATGGGCGTAGTGGGCGGGGCTTCCAGTGCATACTTCAATGTAGCATGCCTCGCAGAGTGAACAGCACATGCGCGCTGCCTCTAGGCTCGACGTAAAAAAGGATAATAGTGGAATGGCCATGAACAGTACTGGATTCACATAGTGAATGGGATCAAACAAAAGCTGGGCCACCATTAATGTCATACTTGAGCATGCAGACAGTGCAAGCACACTTTCCAAAGGAAAAACACAGCAAGGTTCATCATTGTGGTCACATTCGTAATTAGCGTGGGCTTGTATTTTTTTTAATATCTGTTTTAAAACACCACCCCCCCTCTTTTATGTTTCATAACACAACGTTACATGTAATGGGGTGACCCTGTAACCCTCAGAACCTGGGTGGGTAATAGAACAATAATAATGGTTCTGTCGGACTGAAATACACAGTAATATAGTATTCCCTGGTTTGTTACTCACAACATCCGTCCCTGTAAGGGTACAAAGATAGTGGTACCTATACCAATATGAAACAGAACCAGGGTTTTCAGAAGGAATGAGTTAGACTGTGAGACCCGCTTTTCATATCAAGGACACAACGCCTTACCAATCATATCAACGCTGTATAAATATTGAATACAGAGATCTAAGAATTATCTCGATATTGACTGAGTCGGGGGACCACCAATACTACGCATATAGGACCAGGTATCCAAGAGGAGCCGAGGTACAGAAAAGGCTGTCCCACAACCGTACAGTCCTGATGAAGACCCGCCCCTGATGCGCACAACCAGCGCATCGCCCCCCAGGGTCGAAACGTCAACGCATTTTCTCTATTGTGAAATCAACTTTATAAAATCTACTAGGAACCAAGAATTGATTAATATGCCTATTGGATTATTGCTCTTATAGTTGATGCTACTAATAATTTTGTGACTTGGCAATTTTGTATGTTGTTTTAAATGTATACGAGTCCTGCTCAAAATGTATGCGGTATATATGTTTTGTGTTTGTCTGGACAGCTATAATCAATGTTTTAATACAATTCAGAGAAGATAAAAGTATATGACTAAAACGTTACTCTAATCTTCATTGTGGTCAGTGTGTTCTGTTTCATATTGGTATAGATACCACTATCTTTGTACCCTTACAGGGACGGATGTTGTAAGTAACAAACCAGGGAATACTATATTACTGTGTATTTCAGTCCGACAGAACCATTATTATTGTTCTATCATAACACAACGTGTCATTAACTTTGGAACCCTATACCAATGTATGAACTCATGCAACTTTTTTTTAAATTGGTATAGGGTTCCGAAGTTTATGACATGTTGTGTTAAGAAACTAAAAAATAAAAGATCTAAAATAAATATGTGGCAGCTCTAATTCAACTTAGTGTCCGCAATAATGAACTGAATGAAAATGTAATTGGTGTCAGAACTTTCTAAAAGTGACATTTTGAGAACTGTGATTACAAATCCAACGTTCTCATTAAGGAGGGCTTTTAATTCAAAATCTTATGACACCAAACTCAACTTGTCTACCTGCTACCAAATGGAAGATATAGTTTATTAACCGTAATAAGAGAACTCTAATGTCATCCTATAAGAGGGGAAGGCCTTGCAGTAGTGAAAAACAACTTTAGGAGTTTTTCACAACCAGGACATGTAAAACTTAAAACTACATGTACTACTTTTTAAATACACTGCACCCTGCCCGCTGGGCTATAAGGGCCTACCGGAGGGGTCACTTATATGTACTAAAAAGGAAGGCTTAGGCATAGGAAAAGGTCTATTTTGCCAGGTCGAAATGGCAGTTTAAAACTGCAAACACAGGCTGGGATGGCAGGCCTGAGATATGTTTGAAGGTCTACTTAAAGGGTGGCAAAATCACAGTTGCAGACCAACTAGTAACATTAATTTACAGACCCTGGGCACATGCAGTACCACTTTACTAGGGACTTACAAGTAAATTAAATAGGCCAATCGGGTGTAAGCCAATTTGACCATGTTTTAATGACAGCACAAGCTAGCACTAATTAGCAGTGATAAAGTGCACAGAGTCCAAAAAGCCAATAAAGCCACTGGTTCAGAAAACAGGAGGG
The DNA here is from genome assembly GCF_964261635.1 of Lissotriton helveticus. Lineage (NCBI taxonomy): Eukaryota > Metazoa > Chordata > Amphibia > Caudata > Salamandridae > Lissotriton > Lissotriton helveticus. The sequence goes on along the minus strand of NC_136061.1, from coordinate 2,118,545,221 downwards.
TGAAGGCCAAAGGTTTGGGGTTGACCCTGCAGAATGGGCCAGAACAAAGCCCTTGAAGTGTGCAAATCAATTGCATGATGGTTCTAAGTTGCGACTGCCCATGTTGCAATGCAGACATGTCTAGCTTTATAATATCTATTGCCGACGACACTTTTACCCAGGGAGTATATTCCAGAGGACAAAGTTGTCATGCCATTGTTAACTACTGCCAGAGCCTTTTCTAGATTAGCCCTGTCAATCTCATGCAGTCTTTCAGCAGCTTCGTGCTGAGTAAATTTCCATATTTCATAGTATATTCCATACAAGAACTGTTTTTAACGTGGTTTTTGAGGTTCTAGCAAGAAGTCCTGAAGCTCCAGGCCATCAGAAGGAAGGGAAAAGTGTTGTTTTACCTGGGACAATGTTGAGCTTTTTAGCCAATCAAGGGACAACTTTCCAACACTGTTAGATGTCACCACCCCGGAGTGTTCTGTCTGCACCTAAACCAGGTCAGACTTGCTGATTTTAAAGCCGTTGGTGTTACCCAAGAACTGTGCTCGACATCCGTTATTATCTAACGGCCAAAATAACAATCCCCTCCAATTTGTATCTGATAAATTGTAGGTGCCATTGCGTAGCATGATGTCTAGTGCTTTCTCTTTGTATTATGTAAATTGCTGCCAGTTTTCAAAATGTGCGAATGCATGGTGTGTTCAAATCCTTTATCTTAGCTAGACTAAGACATGAAATTTGTTGCACAGTTTAGTTTAAAAAAATGCTCTAAACAAAGCCTTATTTCCTTAAACCTGCCAATCCCTTGTCCCCCAAACTGATTTGACATCAATAGTGTCTCTCCAAAATCCGAACCCTTGCGTGGACAGCTGGGAAAGAAAGGAGGCAGAATAAATCAGATTGGTGTTTGTTAACATATTTTACTTTTGCAGATGATGGTGCAAGCTTATAATAATAAGACAATGGGTCAAATGTAGCATAACCAGAAAAATAAGCAAACTTCTGCGCAAATGTTTTTGAACTACCCCTTGGTAGTGTTGGGCAATGTTGTGCGTAATTAAAAAAACACATGAACTACTTGCTTTATGCACAAAATGATGATTGTAATGTTAAAAACAGAACATTTCATCATAATTAGATGTGCCTCTGTACAGTTCATCAGATTGAAAAACAATCGAATTCCCTAGGTCTTCTAGCAATTCAATCATAATTTCTCCACCCTAATCACCAGGGATAGTACTAGGGGGGACAATGTGAGTTAAGATAATTTGAACAAATATTGAAGTTGTAAAAGTTCTGTGGGGCCATGCACATCATACAATACCCTATCTCAATCAATTCTGTGAGGAACTGGAACAGCTGAAATGTTCACCAGGGAAAGGTCTCTTTGTTTGATGATGAGTGTAGATTGTGAACCAAGTTCGCCACTTGTACAGCAGAGCGTTCTGGGAGATAAGGTCCATTTAGAAACAGGAACTAATTCAAGGACCAGAAAGAGTAATGCAATTGTAGTCCAAAGGTGTAGCCATGGAGGAACAGAGTACGTCTTTATCAGTCAAAGATAGAAAACACGAATGCAGTCTCATCCGGAAAGGTAGAGATGCTGATGGATCAATTGAATCCTAGGAAAAGTAATCCTAGTCGGAGGCACGCAGATCTATTGTTGGCAGCTCTGCAGCTTTTGTAGAACTGGAAGATGACTTGATCTGTGGTATGCTGATGTAAACAGCATTTCTGTCAGGATTCCAAATTGCAATCTGTGTTTGTGCACAAGTTGATTGTACAGTAGTTGTTGTGGTAACAAGTAGAAGGGATGCTTCATTGTTGATTACTGCTATCTCCCGTTGGAGAGAGGATGCTTCATCAGCAATAAAAGCTTCCATCTAAACTTACTGTATGGTAGTGAGAGGAGGCAGGTAACTACTTAGGAACCCACATGTCCTACTGTTGAGAATTGGCCAGATAGTGTGGATTAGTCAGACCAATGGAGACGAATCTCTTGTTTCTGTGGTCGGCAAAGGGGCAGAAGAAGTACAGTTCTGGTACCTTCAACGGCCAGGACAGTTACAGGTGCTCTGTAGAATGGCCCAATTTCTTTTTTTGTCCACAATTATCTTCCTGACCAGATCCCCAATCTTAGGGATACAACCAGGAGCTGCCATCACTTCACCAGTGGCGGTGCATTTTACTTGGACGTTGCTTTGTTTGTCCCGGAAACTGTTCAGTTCATGTAAAACAGCCAGACGTTCATGTAGATCAAATGGTGTTTCAGCTGCCACTGTGCTGGGACCAACATTGTTACCCCAAATAGGATTTCATTAGGAGTCTGACCACCCAGGGATTTTCTACGCAGATTGTTAAGTGCCCTCCAGACTCTATACAGATAATGGACCCAACTCCTACACGAGCGGTTAAAGACTGCTTTAAGTCCTGTTTTTTTCTCTCCACGACAAATTTCCCTTGGGATGGAAAGGAATACAGCAGGGTCACACCCAAATTTTCCATGGCATCTTTGTAAGGCAAATGCTGGACCTTGGTTGGAATGTAGTGTGCCAACAGCATATGTCCTGAGAAAGACTAGCAGATCCTTTATAGCAGGCCGGGTGCCAGCTGACCGCTGTGGCCAAACCCATAGGAAACAAGAGCAGGAATCCACTGCAACCAAGATATACTTGTGAGCCCCACCTGATGACAAAGAACTGTAATGGTCCAGATAAATACAAGCCAGAGGCTTATTTGAAATCAGTAGAGATGTCTGTAGTGGTAATGCCATAGTGGACCCCTTCATCTGCTGGCAGATGTCGCATGTAATGACAAAGTCTTTGTTATGTTTATAGAGATCTGGCCACCAGTAGCATTGCTGCAATAATGAAATTGTAGCAGCCACCCCTGCGTGTGCAGATGCAATACCGTGATGTGCAGTTAGAATTAACCACTTGGATGCTAATGACAAGGGTAACTCGTCATTGAGTTTCCATTGATTTCAATGGAAATTGCATTAAAGATCCAAAATAGCCTTGCATTCCAAGTGGTTAAACCTAACCTGTGGTCTAAATTTGGTATCACTATCTCCCACTTCAGGAATGCGAGCAAAAGTTATGTTTCGCAACTCTAACTTGTAGGAGTACTTGAGTGGAAAGCCTTTTGGCAGGTGGGTGTCATTGTGTGCAGCTTTGACACTCATCATGATGTCTGTGTCTATTCTCGTTCTTGAATGAGTGATTGCAGTGACTGCGGCAGTTTGCACTTTTGCTTTTGTCTCATCAGCCATGGAATTCCCTGCAACATGTACATCAACACGTTAATGACTCAATATATGGATTACATAAGTCCGTGGCAAGCAATCTTTAAGCTTTTTCACCTGTTCCCAAAGCATCTTGAGCTTGATTGTGCTCCCTTTTGAATACCTGAATCCATTCTGGCTCCAGTAGTGTAGATATTAATTATAGGACTGGACACAGAATCACACACTAGAAGTGTGGGGAAACCGGGATCCATTTTCTCCAGTGCCAGTATTAGAGCCCTAAGTTCAGCCAACTGCAAGGTGCAATCACAAAGTGACTGCTTCGGGATGGATCTCTACATGCTGCATGCGCCCCTATACGGCAACGCATGCTGCTGAATATTGGTGCTTTGTCCATACGGCAAACCGTGCAGATCCATCAGTATATATGATGTAATCATACCAATCAAGAGACATTATTGCATTAGGCAGGGGATATTCATGTTAATACTGCAGAAAGGCTTGTGTTTGTAGAGAATCAAATCTGTAGTCTAGACTTATTGCGGTGAGTGAGTTAGCCCATTGTATCCAACATGGGTGCAATGCCCTTGCGTTTGGAACACTTGCTCCAGTGATGCCTGTAAGGTCGGCAACAGGGTTACGAATAATAATTTGTTTCCACTGAGTGCTCTCTCCTTCACCACAGCAGTCTGTCGGTGCAAAAAGCATTTCTGCATTGGTGTATAAATGCGTCTATATGCAATCGGTACAGATTCAACTTCCTTGAATGTAACGTGAGTGTACCCTGATGCCCCGACAACAACACGGATCACCAGGTTTGTTGTGTTTATACCTGTGTGTAAATTTCTTGAAGCTAGAATGTCATCTTGTACTGATTGTAATATTTATGTGCGTTCAGTGGTTCTGTGTGTGTTTGTTGAACTCTGACCGAATCAGGTAGTAGAATGGTTTAACCGGTTCTGTGTGAATGAATGAATGAATGAGGAGTTTCTTATAACGCGCGAACTTAGCCCAGTGGGCGTCAAGGCGCCTAGATTAAATACAGCAACTTAAGGCCCTACCTAGTCCTATTTAATCATGAGTAGGCCTTCTTAAAGAAATAAGTTTTTAGAGCCTTTTTAAAAGAGTCGATGGAAGGGAGAGTTTTTATCTCCATGGGGAGGGAGTTCCACAGTTGCGGAGCGACGACGGAAAAGGCTCTGGCTCCCCATCTGACAAATTTGATGCGGGGGACAGCTAGTTGACAGAGTCCCGCAGAGCGCAGGTTTCTTGTGGGGGCATAGCGCGAGAGAAGAGAGCCAATGGCACTAGCAGGACCATCCATCAATGCTCTGTGGGTGAGACAGAGGATTTTGAAGGCGATTCTGTGCTGTACCGGAAGCCAATGAAGCTCCTTCCTGGCTAAGGTGGCAGAGGAGGCTTTGGGGAGATTCAAAACGAAGCGTGCTGCAGAGTTCTGAAGAGTCTGCAAACGGTGGATCAACCCTTTGTTGACTTCCATATAGAGGGAGTTGCAGTAATCCAGTCTCGAACCCACCAGGGCGACTGCAACCTGTTTACGCGCCTGGGGGGAAAGGTACCCACGGATTTTGTTGAGTACCCGGATCACACCACAGCAGGTAGCAACGGTCCTGTTGACTTGCAGGGACATAGAGAGTGAGGTGTCAAATATCACTCCCAGATTTCTGGCAGATAGGGAGGGAGTGGGGCAGATGCCAAGAGAAGAGGGCCACCACTCGCTCGACCACAGATTCTGGTTCTTCCCAAATATCAACACCTCGGTTTTTTCACCATTCAGCTTCAGGGAGTTTATAGTCATCCAGTCTGCCACATACTGCATGCAAACCCTGAAGCTGGCGGCAGATGTACTAACCGAGGTGTGAGCAAGAGAGACCAAAATCTGCGTGTCGTCTGCATAGGATACCACCTCCATCCCCTGAGATTTAATAAGTCTTGCAAGGGGGGCCACATAGATGTTAAAAAGGGTCGGACTTAAGGCCGACCCTTGTGGCACCCCACATTGCAGAGACTTGGCAGGGGAGAGGTGGTTCCCAAGCATCACTCTCTGTTCCCTTTCAGTCAGGAAGGAATTTAGGAGACTCAGGGCCAATCCAGTGACACCCGCCTCCCTTAGCCGAGATGACAAGATGGCGGGGGAGAGGGTGTCGAAAGCGGCCGTGAGGTCCAACAGAACTAGGACCGTGGTTTGGCCAGAGTCCACCTTGCGTCGGATGTTATCGACCACATAGGTAAGGGCGGACTCTGTGCTGTGGTGTTTTCTGAAACCGTGCTGAGTGTTATCCAGGTATTCAGAAGATTCGAGAAAGGCAGATAGATGGAAATTCAAATGCGACTCAAGCAACTTCGCGGGTGCAGGAAGAAGCGAAATGGGCCTAAAATTTTTCAGCATGGCCGGGTCCAGAGTCGGCTTCTTAAGTAGCGGTTTGACTATTGCCTTCTTCCAAATAGAAGGGAAAGAGCCTTGAGCGATGGCCTTATTTAAGACGTCAAGCAGAAGAGGAGAGAGGTGGATTCTACACTCTTTCAGTTTCTTAAGGGGTATCGGATCAAGGGGGGAGGCCGATTTAATTTTGTCAAGAAGTGAATTCAGAGATTCAAGGGATAGGGAGGGGAAAGTTGTGAGAAGGCAGGAGGGGTCCTTGCCTAGTGCATCAAGATTGGATATGAGAGGGGGAGTGTTATGATCAAGAGCAAGACGGTGGGATTCGAGAGAGACGTGAATGTCATGTATTTTGTTGTGAAAGAAGTCTGAAATATCGTTACAGAGTTGTTGGGAACTGACTACTGGGTCGGGAAGTTGCAGGGAACATAAAGAGTCAGCGATTTTGAAGAGATCTCTTGAAGAAGAAAGAGAGCTGGTCAGATTTGAAAAATATTCCTGTTTCTTGATTATCACTTGGTATTTGTAGGCACGTAGTGCGGATTTATGGGCCTCTCTATCTTTTAAGTCCCAGGATTTCCTCCACTTCCTTTCACTACTCCTGCAGCCCTGTCTCATAAGTCTGAGCTGGTCAGAGAACCAGGGTGCAGTAGGTTTAAGGCGTGCTACATAGCACAGGGATAAGGGGGCAAGATTTTCAACTGCTTTGGAGATGGAGTCAGTCAGAGACTGGGCTGCCTCTGAAGCATCCGTGACAGCTAGAAGTTCGGAAGTGGAGATCAAAGGGGCAATAGTGTCATCTGAGATATTCCTTAAGTTTCTCCTGAGAATAAAGGGAGTGGTATTGTGATTGGAGGAACAGGTGCCGGGGATGTCAAGATCAAATGGTACAGCAAAATGATCGGACCAGACCACCTGTAATGGAGTGCCAGTGGAAAGCCTGTCGTCGTTGGAAAATAGACCATCAAGAATATGTCCTGCCTTATGTGTAGGACTATTTACGTGCTGGATGAAGTCACACGCTTTGAGGGTTTCGACGAGAGAGATAGTGTCTTTAGAGTTGGTCTCATCTAAATGAAAATTAAAATCACCCAAGATGGTAAAGGCTGTTTTTCCGATATACGGTTCAAGAATAGTCATAAGTTCAGAAGGAAAGCTGGCCCTGGTGCCAGGAGGTCTGTAAATAAGGATCCCAGAGAAAGAAATTGAGGGAGATGGGGTAATGCAAAAATAGAGTGCTTCCACACGAGATAGGGGTAGAGGTATAGGTTTAATCACACAGAGAGAGGGAGTTTTAACAAGAATGGCGATGCCACCCCCTCTGCGTAGTTGTCTGTCCTGCCTGTAAAGGGCATAGCCGTCAGGTATAGCCAAAAGTATATCATGTCCGGAGGAGTCAGAGGCCCAGGTCTCCGTAATGAATACCCAGTCTGGTTGTCGACTGTCGACGAAGTCGTGAAATGCAACATTATGCTTGATCAGAGAGCGAGCATTTATTAGAAAGCCAGATCTCCGCAGTTGGACAGGCTGTGTGCACGGGAGGGGTGCAGAGGGAGCGACATCCTTCGAGTACTTGAGGGAGGCCGAGCAGGCCCAGCACCTGTGGGAATGCAAGATCCCCTCAGGGGAGAAACGGTGGGAGCAAGGCAGGGACACGGGACGGAGGGCCAGGAGGTCGGAATGGGAATAACGTCCGGAAGAGCCACAACTCGCAAGAGTGAGAGCTGGGTCCAGCCCGACCTGCAGCCCGTCCTCAGCGCAGACGGGCTGGACTCTGGCGTGACTCCGGCGGGCATCCGGCGCGTCCGCAAACGCGTCCGCTGCGCGGAGAGACCTGTCCGTATTTTAAGGGCAGCTAGAGCGCGTGAGTGCGTCCCCCACACCCAAGATGGCCGCTGTGATCCCTCGCCTCCCCGGGACCGGCTCTCAGCGTCAACACTCAGCTGAGAGCGGCCCAGGTGGTAGAGGGAGATCAGGAAAGGCAGGCAAGTTGCCAGCGAGCAAAAACGCTTAAAAATACAGCGTGGTTAAAATACAGAGCAAATACTCGAGGAGCGAGTCTAAAAGAGCGCTAATCACACAACAAGTAATCTGTTGGAAAAGCAATTCAGGGATAGCGTTGAGAGACCTCCGGCTTCCGCCTCAGAGGGTGAAAAGTGAGGTTGTCAGGAGACGCTGACCTAAGCCCTCTTTTAAGGGCAGCTAGAGCGCGTGAGTGCGTCCCCCACACCCAAGATGGCCGCTGTGATCCCTCGCCTCCCCGGGACCGGCTCTCAGCGTCAACACTCAGCTGAGAGCGGCCCAGGTGGTAGAGGGAGATCAGGAAAGGCAGGCAAGTTGCCAGCGAGCAAAAACGCTTAAAAATACAGCGTGGTTAAAATACAGAGCAAATACTCGAGGAGCGAGTCTAAAAGAGCGCTAATCACACAACAAGTAATCTGTTGGAAAAGCAATTCAGGGATAGCGTTGAGAGACCTCCGGCTTCCGCCTCAGAGGGTGAAAAGTGAGGTTGTCAGGAGACGCTGACCTAAGCCCTCTTTTAAGGGCAGCTAGAGCGCGTGAGTGCGTCCCCCACACCCAAGATGGCCGCTGTGATCCCTCGCCTCCCCGGGACCGGCTCTCAGCGTCAACACTCAGCTGAGAGCGGCCCAGGTGGTTGAGGGAGATCAGGAAAGGCAGGCAAGTTGCCAGCGAGCAAAAACGCTTAAAAATACAGCGTGGTTAAAATACAGAGCAAATACTCGAGGAGCGAGTCTAAAAGAGCGCTAATCACACAACAAGTAATCTGTTGGAAAAGCAATTCAGGGATAGCGTTGAGAGACCTCCGGCTTCCGCCTCAGAGGGTGAAAAGTGAGGTTGTCAGGAGACGCTGACCTAAGCCCTCTTTTAAGGGCAGCTAGAGCGCGTGAGTGCGTCCCCCACACCCAAGATGGCCGCTGTGATCCCTCGCCTCCCCGGGACCGGCTCTCAGCGTCAACACTCAGCTGAGAGCGGCCCAGGTGGTAGAGGGAGATCAGGAAAGGCAGGCAAGTTGCCAGCGAGCAAAAACGCTTAAAAATACAGCGTGGTTAAAATACAGAGCAAATACTCGAGGAGCGAGTCTAAAAGAGCGCTAATCACACAACAAGTAATCTGTTGGAAAAGCAATTCAGGGATAGCGTTGAGAGACCTCCGGCTTCCGCCTCAGAGGGTGAAAAGTGAGGTTGTCAGGAGACGCTGACCTAAGCCCTCTTTTAAGGGCAGCTAGAGCGCGTGAGTGCGTCCCCCACACCCAAGATGGCAGCTGTGATCCCTCGCCTCCCCGGGACCGGCTCTCAGCGTCAACACTCAGCTGAGAGCGGCCCAGGTGGTAGAGGGAGATCAGGAAAGGCAGGCAAGTTGCCAGCGAGCAAAAACGCTTAAAAATACAGCGTGGTTAAAATACAGAGCAAATACTCGAGGAGCGAGTCTAAAAGAGCGCTAATCACACAACAAGTAATCTGTTGGAAAAGCAATTCAGGGATAGCGTTGAGAGACCTCCGGCAATGTGTAATCTGGAATGTAGGAATACCAATATGGATTGTAACCTCTTCAACGTAGTCAGAGGTTGTAATTGTGCACACTTCCCTAAGAAATGTTTTGCAAGACTTTTGCCTTCACTTGACAGCTTGTATCCCAAGAAACAAGACATTGAGGTGGGCAATCTGATTTTTTTCAGTTAAATTTGCAGATCATGTGAGCAAATCCCAGAATTATGCGATCTACTCTTGTCAAGTGTACTGAAACATAGGACAGTGCCTAGGCAGCAATATTTTGTAAAAGCTCTGTTAATCAAGCTGAGAACAGCCTGGGGCAATCAAAGGAATTGCCTCTGAGAACCCAGCGCACTGAGTACGGGTAAATACCTGCTTCCACGCGCTATATTTTGGAAGAAAAATCCATTTGAGATATCTAGTGTAGTTTTCTATTTTTTCCTAATTGTGTTATTAATTAGTGCCATGCTTTGTGCATTGTTTACTGCAAGTGTGCAAGTATCTGTGTTTAAATGTTTGTAATCTAATAACAGCTGTACGATCTGGTTTTATAATGGGAAACAAGGGATTATTCAAAGAAGAGATGCAACTTTCTATTATACCCTGGCATCCAAGTTGTTGGAGAATTTCATTAACTTGTTTTTTTAGCCTCATTTTCAATGGGGTGTTGTCTTTGAGGTTGTAGGGTCGACTTCAGTGGTATTTCATGATAAGGGGAACCGTCAACCCATCCTACATGGTTGCGGTATAAGGCATGTGTTAGTGCTAACGTCCACTCCTTGCCGTATGAATGTTTAACTGATTCTGGAACGAGGTCAGAAAAAGTAGGTTACATTATTGTTTCTCCATTTGGGCAATCCATCACAAATGCAGGTGGGCAGTCCTTTTGGGCCAAAAGAATATTGTAGCCGAATGACAAGTTCTCCTAAAAGAGAACATTAATATTCCTATGTATGTCTCCCTCCAGCTGGAGTTGCATCTCGTACAAACGATTTGGGATACTTACTCTAGTATCCAGTGTTTCCACCTGGGTGCGGTCACTCAACGTTACTCCTACCAGACAATCCATCAAGTTCCGGCGAACTATCAAGACCTCTGCTGCGCTGTCCAGCACGATCAGAGCCCACTCCCCATTCAGAAGCAGTGTCCTCAATCTTTGCAGCATGTTTGACGTTAAGTCTAGCCACCAACTTCTTTTTGAATTGGGGTTTGGATGTTTTAGGTTTGTCTTCCTGTTTAATGATGTAGTCAGATGAGCGTAGTAAGTCCTCGGGTTTCACATACTCTTCCGATCTGCGCTCTGACCGTCCACTTCTCTCCGAATTTTTTTCAGGTGACTACTCCTGAAAGGTACGAAATGAACTTGTATCAGATTTCGGATACCCATCAGGTGGTCTAATATCACGGTTACGCAGGTCTTAGCACTACTCAGTGGGTTCCTGTTGAGGAGACCAATCCCACGATTTAGTTTTACCTTTGTTTTTATTACACCACTTCTTTTTTTTAGTAGACTCTGCTGCTTGCTTAGAGTTATCCTTTTCAGAATTACTCTAGTTGTGGCTTACCAGGTCTGGATCCCAAATTATCTCTACCTAATGTTGCATAGCGTTCCTTAATAATTATAGGCAATTTGTACTCCTGTTGTCCCAGGGCCAAATTTATTAGACACTGCTGTATAGCCAATGATACTGCTTGCCCTTTTATGTTACTTAACATAATGGCGGATACTGCTGCAAAATTGCCCATCAGTTTCATCCCCTAATCCAAGGCAGGTGCTGCCCCGTACTCATTTTAGATCAGTTTAAGCAGCTCTGGCAAAACAGCTAATGAAGTAGTACTATGTGTTCTGGTTTATAATGCAGCAAAAACTATATCTCAAGTTGTGCAGGCTTCCACAGGGGAAGCCATCCCCATTAGCAAGCAAATTGTTAAAATTCGGTTTCCTGGGTTCCCGTATGGGCAAACACTGCTTCAAGTTGACTTGTCTTTTGTACAATCCAGAACAGTATCTCCTCTCATCTGATGGGATTCTTGCTGATGACTTCATTTAGTGTTTGTGGGCTGATGCCCAGCGTAGCCAATTGCGTTTGTCAAGCTTGAGCCTAGGACGGGTGTTCTGCCATGAATTCCCTACTGGATGATCATACTCCCCATTATCTGAAGGCTAGGTATGTAGGTCCCCATCTCGGTTGCAAGGTGGGCATCCCTCATCGCAAATGGTAAACGGGACTCAGCTGGGCTGAGAGTATGACACAGCGTCAACCTCGAAATGACACCAAAACGCTCCTCTAATTTCAGCACAGAAATGCATGTGTATTTAGATCATCATCAATGTGTGAATAAAAATTCCTAGGCAGTTAAAGTATAGGTAAACAAGTAACATAAAATGACAGCGGAGAAAGAAAAATCAAGAAAAATTATATAAAAACAACCATAATTTTAGTGTTAATTAAAATTATGGTTGTTTTTATATAATTTTTCTTGATTTTTCTTTCTCCGCTGTCATTTTATGTTACTTGTTTGCCTATACTTTAACTGCCTAGGAATTTTTATTCACACATTGTTATCCCTGCCCTAGGAGTTTGCTGACACTACTGTTCAGGGGGTCCTTGTTTTTCTCAATCCCTTTTAGATCATCATCATCCATGCTTCTGTGTTGAGGCTTCAACATTGTTTATTGTTTATTTGATAGCTATGTCACCTCATGGCCGAATAACAAACAACAACATTTGCACAATGTGTGTCAGACCTTGTACTAAATGTTCAAGGTGTCGTGAAAGTGTACTAACAAAGTGCAATTGTAAGTAATGTGGTTTCAGAGAAACTAATCCTGCACTATCACGCACGCAAATGTGTGTCAAATCTCATCCTGTAGGAAAAGGAAGGCAACTTATGAAAGGTGTACGTGTCAAATGGCAGTGTTTCTCCTGAGGTCTAACCTAGCCATGCGACAAGAGAAGTAGTAAAATGTTGCTTACCCTGTAAGCATCTGTTTGTTGCATGCAATGCTGTAGAGTCACATGCTGTGAATGCTTCCGCTGTCTAGTGTTGGGCTCAAACGTGTCCAACTTTTTTTACTTTGAAGGAAGTCAAAGACACAGGACCAAGCGACTCCCCCTATTAGAGGTATTGCGCAAGGACATTGGTACCATTGTTAGATAGTTTTTTCCCCGCACGTAGGGCAAAGTTGGAAATAGAGAAGACATAGTACAGAAAAAATACAATCATGCAAAGCAGAGAAATAAAGGTAACCAAAGAAAGTAGATAGCTGCAACTACCTTAGGCCACTGGGGAGGAGGGTGGGAGCATGTGAATCTACAGCACTATATGTCACGTAGTTGCTTACAGGGTAAGTAAACATTTTCTGTTCGTGGCATGTCTAGCTGTTAATACATATGCTGTGCATAGATTGTAAAGCAGTCCTCCCAAAGTGGTGGTTTAGACTGAGGACGTTGTAGAAGACTGAAAAAGTGCATGTAAGACAGTCTGGCCAACCCTAGCTTATCTGGTGAGGACATCTATGCAGCAGTGCTTAGTAGAGGTATGAGGGGTAGACCAGGTAGCTGCTTTACATAGATCAGCGAATGGTATATTACTTCAGAAAGCCATAGAAGCCCCTTTCTTACGAATGGAATGAGGTCTGGGAGGGACACGCAGGATTCTTTTTGCTTTGGCATAACAAGTATGTATGCACTTGACCAACCATCGTGCAACTCCTGCCTTGAAAAGAGCAAGTCCATTGTGGGGCTTGAAGTAAGAAACAAATAGCTGTTGTGTCTAACAAAAGGGCTTTGTGCTGTCAATATAGTACATTAGCGCTCTGTTGACATCGCGTGTGCAGAGCTTGTTCTGCTATTGTATCTGGGTGTGTAAAGAAGACAGCAGCTAGTTTGTCTGGTTGAGGTGGAAACTGGAACCCACCTTAGGGATTTTTTCTGAGAACCACTATATTTTGATGTAGTTGGAAAACCAATACTTCCAAGGTAAGAGTGTATATTTCACTGACTTTCTTAAGACTGGTGATGGCTTCAAGGAAGGCCACCTTTCATGACAAGAATTGAAGCAGACAAGAGTGAAGTGGTTCAAAAAGAAGACCCATCAGTCTAGTGAGGACAATGTTAAGGTTCCAAATGGGATCAGAGGGCGTCCGTGGTGGAATAACCCTTTTGAGGCCTTCCATAAACACCTTAATGACAGGAAGTCCAAATAGCGAAATATGTTGCACATTCTGCAAATAGGCAGCAACAGCAGATAGATGTAAACCGACAGATGTTTATGCAAGTCCTGCCTTCTGCAGGTGAAGGAGGTAGCATAAAATATGTTGCACAGACACTGTGAATGAAATAATGTATTTTGGAAGACAGTCGTGTACGAAGCATTTCCATTTGGCTGGGTAACAGGCCCTGCTGGTAGGCCGCCATGTCTCTTTATAAATAGGCATACACTGTCTGGTAGATTAAGGTTACCCAATTTTAATACCTCAGGAGCCAGATCGTAAGATTGAGCTGCTGAGGATTGATGTGACTGAGAGTGATGTGGTTTTGTGTAAGAAGGTCTGGCCTGCTGGGAAGCTTCTCATATGGGACTAGAAAGAGTTTTAATAGTGTAGAGTACCATCGCTGGTGTGCCCAGGTTGGTGCTACCAAGTTGAGCAGGAGCAATGCCAGTCTCAGCCTCCTGACCACAAACGGTAGGAGTGGGAGAGGTGGAACAACGTTAGTAAATTTCGAGGACCAACTCATCCATGGCGCATTGCCCAGGGACTGTGGGTGTGATGGTCTGGTGGCGAAGTTTGAACATTTTGCATTTTCGGCGGGGGCAAACAGATTATCTGTGGGAACCCCCTGCAATGAAAGTAGTGGGTAGGACCTAGGGACGGAGTTGCCATTCATGGACTTGTTGATACATCCTGCTGAACAGGTATGCTAGACTGTTGTCCACCTCAGGAATGTGATGTATGAATAGATGGACTTTGTGATGGATTGCCTACCGCCAGATGCTTTGTTCAATACTGGACAACCTTGGTGAATGTGTGCCTTTTGTTTCTGTACATAAAACAGGGCAGTTGTCTGTGCATATCGGGACTGTCTTGTTTTGAATGATAGGGTGGAAAGCTCAGAGAAAAAGCTGGATAGCCTCCAGCTGCAGGTGACTGATGTAAAGTGTTTGCTGGACAGGGATCCACTGGCACTGAACAGTGAGGTGATTGAGATGCCCTTCCCAGCCTGTGTGGCGTCCATGGTGATGGTCTCTTGTCAAACTGGGTCCAGGAAGGGCTGTCCCTGCAACAGGTTATTTGTATGTCATCAGTGCAGAGAGGGACCAGCCTAGATCGTCTAGGTGATCCTTCGCTTGAACCAACTGTGCCGCTAAACACTTCTGTAAAAGGCTCATGTGGAGCCTGGCATAAGGGACTATAGGTATGCAAGACGCTGTCATGCCTAGTAGACGCATCACAGTTCTTCTGACTGTTACCTTCCAATCTGGCTGAAAAAGAGGCAGCGAGTTTTGAAAGGCTTGTAGTCTAGCTGGGCTGGGGTAAGCTTTTCCCATACGCGCATCTAAGACAGCCCAGGGGAAGGGCTGTAGGTAGGATTTGGTCAGACTTATTTTTTTTGCTTAATCTGTTTATTGATTTTCACACACATTCATGAAAGCAGATAAAAAACAAGTATAAGTAAATGTAAATGTGGGTGTACTTGTAAAGCGCACTGCGACTCCATGGAGTATCCTGGCGCTGAAGACCGCTGGGGAACCCGTCCTGGTTTTCCCTGTGAGATGGTCCCTTTCTGGGTATCTCCAAGGTGAAACCAGGCATCCCCGGCTTCTGGGGGGGGCCGTTGTAGAAATGAGGCAAGCTTAATGCCCACGGTTGCCGAGTGTGTTCCCTGGTTAGAGTAGGCACCGAGGTGAGAATTATCGAGTCCGTTTTGACCCTGGTCCACAACCCTGCCACGTCGGGAATTGAACCCTGGTCCCGGGCCGTTCTCTGCTTACGGGTCTGCCGCCTCTATCCAGTGAGCCACACCACTCCACAATGAGTTTACTTTTACACAACAACTCTAGTAAAAAACTGTTTACAACACAATGACACATGGAACAATACATGTGATCTATTAGGTCTGAGCAGTTGCACATTTAAAGAATTCAATATAGTACTATCGAGTTATGTAGTTAGTACAGCTGTGGTATTGCAGGCTACTACATGACAGCTCATGTTTTCCAGCAACTAACAGATTTTCTGACTTTCTTAGGTAGGCAGAATCGAAAAACAGGAGGGGGGGGGGGAGGGGGAATACGCAAAGTGTTTTGCTCCGATCCCACATAAACAAAATCTTTTGATGCCGGGCCACCCTCCAAAACGTTATTGCAAGATTTGAGGGAGAGGGTCGAGAAAGGCTGATCGGACGGGGTGGGAATTATGAGGTCATTTTCTGAGCTACTTTTTCTTTATTTCATAATTCACACTAAACTTCTAAAAGAACAAATCACCACACAGAAGTTCACTAAAACAAAACTACTCACCATAATTGGGGTGTTGTCAGCCCCTTCACACTTCTGAGCCCCAATGACAACTGCTGCAATAATAATATATATGAACGCGAGTAGCAGGCTGTCTCCTCTGCCTCTTTCCCCACTTATCCACCTGACCATCACTCCAAATAGACTCTCTGTCCCTTACAGAAAAAAAAGGAACTTCCACTTGTTTCTCACCTCTTGTAACATGGATGCCATTAGGCCTAATTCTAGCATTGAAAATAAGCTGCTACGCCTCTTTTGAACAGTGAAACATGAGATGCAATGTGTCACTCACTTTCTGGGCTCGAGTGCCACTGCGCCTGCTTTACTAATTAGAAATTGTCCTTTTAATGGATTTATAAAAAAAAATTGCAATGGGCAAACTGAGCTTACCTGTTACTAAAATGTATTCTTTGAATGTACTTGTTTTAGCCTAAACACTAATTGGCCTATTACGATGTTGTCTCGTAAACGGGATCGACCGACCTTGGGTTGGCGGTCCCGCCCACCTCATTAGGATGCAACCGAACACGGTTTGCTCGCATTCCGACATTTCCCTATGGGAGCATGCATTCCGCCTGTTAACCAGCCATAACACATGCTCCCATAGGAAAATGTGAGGTGTTGTTCATCCCTGCACCCTTGGCAGACACCTCAAGGTGCTTGCCACAGGGTGCAGGGATTACCAGGGGGCACAACTGGACCACCAGTGAGTCAGAGGGAAACTGCCCAAAGAATGTATGGAAGGTCACTAGGGGAGGCTTTATACTTTCTATCTATCTGATGGGCTCCTCAAAAATCTCCATGGCAGGTTGAGGACCCCTTTGAGCACCAGGAGGTATCAGAGGAAGCGTTGAGTGGAAAATGTTTCCAAAAGGGAATCATCCTCTTCTTGCTGACGTGGAATTTAGAGGGGAAGGCTTAGCAGGGTACACGTATGGTCTGTGTTTGCAGAGGGTTCAATATCATAATAGCTCCATAGGTCTGGGCCCTGTGGGTCATGAGTGGGGTCATTAGGGTCACAAGGTAGCCTAGGACTGTCCCTTCTCCTTGAGTATGAGAACCCCTGAGGTGAGTGCTGTGGTGTCTTTAAAGGCAACACAGGAGGTACAGGGGAAGGAGAAGGTGGAAGAGGAGGAGGGAAGGAAGGAGGACAACGAGCAGGAGGCAGGGGAGAGGTAGCTCTGTTGTGTCTCAGGCCTTTTGTAAGTGGTAGGCACCGGTAGGTCGATGGTCTCTTCAAATGTCAACTTCTTCTTAAGAGGAGGAACAGAGTCCTTCGGAACCTTTGGAGGCTTCACCAGCATCCGACAAGTGTCTGGCTGGATATGGATCCGCTACTGCAGAGCATCCAGATGTTCTTGTAGCTGCTCGAAGACTGGCTGTCCGAAGTCTTCAGAAGCAGCAGAGAAGGCAGAGGAGGTAGAGAGCCTCGATGGGATAGTAGATAGTCACCCACCGGAGGACACTGAGCTCAATCTTGACACTGGTCCCGACGCCAATCTCACACTTAGCTTCGAGTGTTTCGGGGCCATCTGCCTTGGCTCTGAAATCTGCGGCTCTACCTCTTTTGAGTCAGAGGCTGGGTGAGGGTTCGCCTTCAGATCCGGAACCGAAGTGGAGGACGAGACTCTGTACTTCTAGGAGGAATTTGCCGTTCAGTGTGTCTCGGAATGGCAGTGTTGGCCATGGCTGGAAGGCGGTGGCGCACGAGAGGCCTCGTGGCCGGTATGGGAGACCGGGGCTGGTGCCTCTCGGTGTTGAGTAAGGAAAGCATCAGTCTTCTCTGCTGTCTTTAGTTGCTGCTGGGCGGTAGAGGCTCTTAGGCCTCGACGTCCGGCACCGAGTCAATGCTTTCCGACAAGAAGGCTGGTTCCATTTCGAAGCCTGGAGCATCCACCTCTTCAATATCCGACTCTATGGGCTCTCCAAAGATGTCCAGAGTGTCTTCCGCCTGTCTATGTGGCATGACGGCTGAGGTGAGGCGAAGGGTGAGTTGGTTATTTAGAGTCTTTTTGTTATGGAACGAAAGACACACTGAACAGGAGTCCTCTCTGTGATCGGGAGACAAGCAGTGATTGCAGACTTTTGTGGAGGTCGTCCTTAGGTACCTGGCATTGCAAGTAGGACAGAATTGAAATGTAGTCCTTTCCATCACAGGGACAGCCTCGTGCCTCGACGGTGGGAAAAAGCAACCTAACAATGGAGCTGATTTCCATGCACAACACCACTAATAGGTGAAGTCAGTAGGTCCTGTGACTGAAAAAGAATTTCTTTGAAGAAAAGCAAGTTGTACATGTCCAAGCCCAACACTAGATGGCGGAAGAGTGCACAGCAGGTGTATTTACAGCTACACATGCCACAAACTAGACAGTTACTGTGGGGTTTAGGGAAAGTGTCTCTGGGAATAGACTACAGCAGGATGGCTAGTCATTGCACATTGCATTCTGTAGACAAACTAGAGAAGAATAAACAGTCAGTGAGGTCAATGTAAACTGCCTTTATTCTATTCTGCAGTATTTGTAATACCCGTGGGCCTCGAAGCACTTTCACAGCTACTGTAGAACATCCCAGTGATAAGATTACTCCCTGAATAGCCAGGTCTTTAAAGCTTTGCAGAAGGGGAGAGACTAGAGTAGACTGGACAGTGACGAGGGCCAGTGTGCATTGCAGCTGTGTGAATGACTTTAATAGAAGAAGAGATTATCAGTGAGGGCAGTGTAAGTTGACTCTCGAGGAAGCCTACAGAATAATGGACTGTCAGTGTGGGGTCAATGGAAAAGATCTCTGAGGAATAGCTACAGAAGTACAGTGCACTACACGTTGTCCTTGTTGAAAAGGATGAACCACTTGTGCAGTCAATGTGAACAGCCTCTGTGGGCGAGACTAGAGTACACGGGGCCACCAGTGGAGTCAGTGTATGCTCCCTAGAGAACAACAGAAGTGTTAAAGAATGGACTGCAACTTGTGGAAACACAAAGTTGAGTTGATAGTCCGTGTTTGGGAGAATGCAAATAAAAGAGGAATTATTGTAGTATTGCCTCTCTTTAGGTACCTTAGATAGTTAGGGAGAGAATGGTGTTCCAGCTGTTTTACTGCTCTTTTGAGACATGCAGTGGAGCAGAGTTGCATTTCTGACATTACTGTTCTTGAGAAAATACCAAGTGTTATAAAATTACAGTATTTTGGCCCACAGCTGCCCCTGTGAAGTATGTACATTGCAAAGATGCATTGGTGATAAACCTGTATTGCTGCATTTCAAGAGCACGGACTGTGTCTGAAAGCAGAAATGATTGTATAAGAATAATGATCCTTCCACCAAGTTGCTATTGCCCCGACCCCCAACCCTCTACCTCCTCTAGTATTTTCCCCTTCATTTTCCCAAAACTCTAAGAAAAGTAATTATAGTCCAGCTTTTAATTTGAAAGAATATCAGCCTCGATACATACATCGCTGAGCATCCTCAGTCTCCTTATTGGACCGGTGAATTCCATCCTGGATCTCATCCAACCATAAGACAGCAGACTCGTCCTGGGTCTCCTGTAGCACAAAGAAAGAGGAAGGGCCTTAAATGATTTTATATAGAAGCTCAAGTGTGCCTGAACTCCTAAGTATTTAATATGCTTGTGAATATGCAGCTGCAAGCACACCGTAGCCATCTACATAACTCTAATGCACAGGAGTTACACTTGCACTACAACAACCAGAGGCACACATTTCATTACATTTTTAGAAATGCAGTACATGAACAAGATCAACATAAACAGGTTGACAAAATGTGAATCACATGGACATACTTTTTTTCCAGAAGTATTGCAACACATACACAGTCTAAAAGTATATTAAAATGGTGTGATAATAGGGGAGCTTTCAATCAGGTATACTGTAAAATTCAACTGACGTATGAAATTTATTATATACCATCATCAAAGCTTTATTTCGATATATATAATATCATAAAAGCACATTTCAAATATAAAACACAATACATTGACAATACATTTTCGTTAAAAAGTTGCTTATAAAAACCTTAGATATTACAATAAATAATTTAAAAAAGATTAAACTTTATCAGCTTTGTGAATATTTGAGCATATAAAAAAAGATACAGCTAAAATTTATCTCATCAAATAGCCCTTAGCCTTATCAACCAAGCCCAACTAAGAAATTTGGCCACCCCGCACACTAAGGTTTTGCTAGCATCAGCCTTAAGAATTCTAAGTGCAACGGAGTGGTCCCTGGTTCCAAGCAGCAGGCACACAGGTTTGAGCTGTCTAGGTTTTATATAGGCTGGGCATACGAAAAAGACATGAGCAATATTTTCAGTGACACCTTCACAAATTGGGCAATCAGGAGAAGTTTGATGCTGCGGCTTCCACTTACAAGTACGATCACGAAGGGGGAGTGTTCCCATCCTAAACTGTACATAAAGAGATCTGTCTCTGGGTTTCTTGATAAAATATAGGTAGGGCTCCAGGCGGGCCTTTGGTTTGTGCTGTCGAAATGCCTCGGTCAGCCTACCTGGATTTGGGTCCCTCTGCTCGTGATCATCAACTCAAGCCCAGTAAGCTCGCTTAGTTTCAGTTTTGGACAGCAATGCCCCGGGCTCCCGGCCAGAAGCAAGACCCGTCTCCAGTAAAAGCTTCTTCATATTGGATATCCAACTAATTTTATGAGCTCCATGAAGGTTCATAACCTCTCTTAAACCGTCAGCACACCTTGAGAGCTCAGGGGTACGCCATAATCGAGCCCAATATAAAAGAGGGCGTAAAGTAACTAGGTCCTTATTGGAGCGACGGCCCAGGTCACTCAAGAGAGGTCTAGTAGGAGTACCCCTCAGGAGCAATACAAGCTCCCTAAAGAACTTGTTCTCTGCGATGACTAAAGCATCAACACATTCAAAGCCCCAGAGCTCTGCATCGTAGAGGGCACAGCCTACAGCTTTTGCAGCGTAGATATCCAGAGCAGGAGCAATGGGCTTAGAAGTGGATGCTCGATGTTCCCTCCCTAGTACTCCAACTACCCTCTTATGGCTTAACACCATTTTGTCAATATGTGGCTGCCATTTAAGCTTGTCTGAAATTCTAATTCCCAAGTAGTCAAACTCCTTTACACGTTCCAGAGACACCCCGTCAAGAGATAAGGTGGATCTAGACGATCTACTCGGGTTAAAATAAAGGGGCTTAGTTTTCGATGTGTTTATGACAAGACCCCTGGGCTTGCAAAACAAACAGAAGCGATCCAATAGCTTCTGTAATCCTGCGGGAGTTTTTGATACCAACAACGTATCATCCGTGAAGAGTAGTGCGGGGACTTTATCACCCGCCAAGACCGGGGCATCAGCATTAATTTCAAGCAAAAAGGAAACTACACCATTCACAAATAACGTGAAAAGTGTCGGGGCCAGGACGCACCCCTGGTGTACCCCTCTATTCACAGGGATTTTATCATTTTTTTGCTCCTGTGTACCCCATCTAATACGGGCATAAGTTCCATCATGCATACGAGATAGGAGATTCAGAATCGGTAAGGGAATCCCCATTTCCTCCAGGACCAGCCATAGGCGGTCTCGGGGGACCAAGTCAAAGGCGGTCTTTAGGTCAATAAATGCCAAATAAAGACCGCCCTTGCCAATGGTAACCACCTTCCAGTGTAAAAGGACCAACCTAAATGCCTGGTCTATCGTGCTTGTGCAAGCCCTGAAGCCCGCCTGAAAAGGTGAAATAATATTGTTCTCATCGGCCCAGGAAAGAATCCTCTCCAGGAGTACCCTGCCAACCAATTTTTGCCCCGCATCAATAAGGCTTATTGGGCGGTAGATGGCAGGGTCCCCCCTGGAGCCCTTCTTGTATTTAGGGATCACTTCGGCCACCTTCCATGAGTTCGGGACAGGTGAGCCTTCTAGCAAAGCATTCGTAAGAGTTTCAAAGTAAGAGGCCCAACCTTCAGGGTTGGCTTTAAAAAGGTCGCCTGGTACACCATCCTGCCCCGGGGCTTTAGCAGATACAATCTTGGTTAATGCATCCATCACCTCTTTCTTATCTACTTTAATAAATGCAGCCTGACCAGAATCAGTAACCAAGGCACCATAAGAGGGCCCTGGAGTACCGGGCTGGTCATCGCCCCCATAGAGTGTCCTAAAATGCTCAAACCATTCCCTATCTGTTATGTGATTGGGGGTTTGATCCGGATCACAGCCGTTGGATCTTCTAACTAGGGCCCAAAATAGTTCTCCATTCTTAGCTTTACTAGCAGCTCTAAGACTGTCCCAATGCGATTCTTCCCACTCCTTTTTAGCTGTTGTAATAGCTTGTTTGTAGTGTGATCTGACCAGCCGAACAGCAACTGGGTTGCCAGATTTAATAGCATTAATCAGGCTATTCTTCCTCCTTCTGTAATTGCCATCAAACCACTTCTGCACTGGCTTGACAATCATCGGGCTCTTTTTACCAGAAACTGTGAACAGTTTACCAATCTGGCCTATAGTCTCAGTATAAATTATTTCCGCCACCACAGGCCCAACCACGTCCTTACATGCTGCAGATAGTCTTAAAGACTGCTCACTAAGGATTCCTTCCAAAGCGCTTAGTCTTGTTTCCTCCATAATAAACTTTGGCCACTTAAGAAACCTATTGCAATTGGATGGTGCAACTATCTTAGTTATTAATGTCGCGCTAATGGAGGGACTATACTCCTTCCTCTGCCATGGATCCACCATGGTGAGGGACAAGGGGTTATGGTCACTATCTACTGATGGTATAATGACCATATCCACCACTGATTTCCATGCCCTCCTATCCACCATTATGTAGTCAATTCTACTTTCACACGATACACTATTATATGTATTAGCCCCCTGAGCATCAGAGATAGTGCGCCCATTTACAGCTTTTAGACCTGATTCAATCATTAGGGCGTTCAATTGGATAACAACTGGTGACCATCTCCTCACGGGCATAAGCGAGAGAGACGGAATGCCCCATCGGGCATCTTCATCATAAACTCCAAGAATGTCATCTGCTGCCAGAGGCTCAAACAAACAGTTTAGGTCCCCGACAACCAGAACGAAGGAGTCAGGAGGACACAATTTAAGCAAATCAGATAAAATAGAAATAGTGGAGCATTTGGCCCCCCCTTGGGTGCCTCTAGCGTAAACATAAAAAAATTCCCAAGTGGAAGTACCATTCAAGCCCTTGATAGAAAGTCTCATAACATCCAGAGATGAACAAGTGTGATGAGTAGTCTTGAGGTTGAGGTCTACCCTAACCCATACCATAAGCCCTCCAGAGGGTCGACCTCGCCCAACCGTAGTAGCAGCTACATGAAAACAAGAATACCCCAGCTTGTATATAGGTTCAAGGCACCATGTTTCTTGGAATAAGCATATATCAAATCCTTCAATGAAGTCATACCAGTCCGGTGACAGGAGCTTGTTTCGCTGACCTGACACATTCCACAAGACAAGTTTGAGATCATTGATGTGAACATTACAGGAGATTGGGGCACATGGAGTTGGGCTTAAGTCCTGGCTAACCATGTTATTAACCCTCATGGGTTCCGAGACTAAAGTTGAGTCCTCTGGGCCTGTGGGCTGTGGGGGTACAGAAGGATGGGGAGAGCAATTACCCAGAGGAGGAGAGGAACAAGTCAGAGCTCCTACACCATTATGGAGTCAGTCAACAGCTTCCAGACAGTTAAAACGATTGTGGGTTGAGATAGGGTCCAAGTGCAGAGAAGGCATAGGCCAACCCACCTGGGGGGGCCCTCTCCCATTTCGCTGTACCATTGTCCAACCATCTGCCTGAGAAGTAAAATGACCTGGGGGGTAAAAATAAGTCAGCGGAAGAGTGTGTATAGTCACACCTGAGCTGGGATATCTCCAGTTACAAATATATTCAACAATTCTAGGGTTGTTAAAGTTGATCAGGATACAATCCCCCCTTATATTTTTGGCCAGATGGCCAACCCATGGCACCCTCCTAATCATGAGTATTTTGCCCACAATGTGAGGGGGCAGTGGTCTGTTTATGTTTAACCAGTGGACAACCCTATTCCGCAAAGATATAGGGGTCTCCACCTCAAATTTACCCAGCTCTGGAACCCCTGCTAGAATTACACCACAAGTGGACAGACCTCCGGGGGTAGATTTAAGATATTGTTCCCCTTGGGAGTCTGTGCTGTGGGAACCTCGCCACCTCCACTGCCCTGGGGTACATTCCGCTTCCGTGATCTACTTATATTAGCATCTGCTAAGTCCTTATCAAGGGGTGCAACTGATGCCCCTTGGGCAGTACTTGATGCTACCGTGACCTTTGGGGCCACAGGAGCTTGTATTCTACTAGGTTTAACTAGCGATTTAGCAGCTATGAGAGTAGCAACCCTTAACGAGGGTTCTACAATTCCCTTAAAGTCACGCTCAATCCTTTTTAGGTGTACTTCAATTTTACTCAGTCTATCCTCAAGTGGACGTAAGAGAGCTCTAAGCGTATCATATATAACAGTTGACTCAACGTCCTTGGCCCCATCCCTGTTGCCTTGGCTTGTCAACCCACCTATTTCCTGGTGCGCCCCTCTAGGCGATGTAGGATCTACTGAACCCGGAGCAGGGCTTGCAGAATCGCCCACATTAGGCCGCTCCAGACTAGCTGGATGTGAGAAGTTGGCCTGATGTGCAGTGCTCACTATTCTAGTGATCACTATATATCAGTCCAAACAACCCTTATTGATGATTGGTTGTAAGTCAACCTTATAGACCAGCTATCCTAGTAGCATGGATACGAGCAGTCTAAGGCTAAGACTCTAGAGGGCGTGTTAAGCCAGCTGTTTTACCATCACATTACCCCTTGAACACCCAGTGAAAGGACACCACACAAGTGTTATGAAAATAAACAGTGTATTTATTAGAATCACAACAACCCTGTACTCTTTATGAGGACAGGGTGCTAGGCACACAACAAAACTCTTACGAAAATACTTAAGTTAGCACGTTATACACAAATGCCCGAGGGGCACGAAAAACCATATACTTAAAAAGTGGAATGCGAATTACTAGCAGGTAAGTAACAGTTCTAATAGGCTTTGGAATCGCTAGGACTTGACTAGGGAATCGTTAGATTACTACTAGGAGACCTAGGGGACTCGGGTGCAGAGTGTGCACTCTCACGCGGGATGCGGGACAAAGTCTATGGAGGCTAGTAAAGGCAAAGTTAGTGTTCACGGGCGAACCCGACCTGGTAGGAAGAAAACGACAGTGGATCCTGACCCTAGGATAGTGAGGCTATGCTGGGACACCGAGGTGCCGAAGTTACCTAGCCCAGGGGCTGCAGCTGCATAGGTCTGAAAAGACGTCGGGGATCTCGTTGCCGGACCAGGAGCCTGGAAGGAAGAAGTTGCTGGCAGACGACCAGTGAAGAAAAGTTCGATGGATCCAAGCCTGGATCAAGGAAGAAGAAAACCTGAAAGCAGAGGGGACCAAGTTCTTGAATCACTAGCCAGTGATTAAGTGGGCACCAGGATGGCACCGGGCGAAGTCACCGCAGTCAGGTGAGTGGGCGCTGTTGGGCTCTGCAGTCTCTCGGACCAGGAGGCGTTGTCGGCGACCAGGATGGAGGTGCGAGCTGTCCCACGAAGGTTCTTGCTGTCGACGTCGCTGGACCCAGGATTGGGCAACAAGTCTTGGCAAATGCAAGGCCCACGCGGTGGACCTAAAATGGCGTCTTGGGTGGACCAGGAGGGTCCAGGGTACTTCTCCGATGGAGGGAAGCAAGGGCCAGTCTGGAGCAACCAGACCAGCAGCAGAAATGTCGTCGGGCGTCGTCAGGAAGGCCACAAGCCAGCGGGCTAGTAGCCAAACAACGCGGTGAGCAGTAAAAAGCAGAAGGGCCCCACGCAGATCGTGGAGATGCTGGGGGGCTGCTCTTCGGTGCTGGAGCTGCTCAGGGTGGGGGCTTCTCGGACCCCAAAGCACTCACCAGGAATTCACTCGGCGGGCTTGCTGGAAAGAAGTCGTGCAGTCTTGCAGATGGCCGGTCCCTTGAGGTCTCGTCGCACCCACGGTTCTCAGCTGGGCTGTAGAGGTCAGAGGTGCCAGGGAAGCCGGTTCTCGTCGAGCTGGGCAGTCGGATTCCGGAGGAAGGACTTGCAGCAGACCGCAGTGTTCTTAGATGGTGCCTGCGGATGCAGGGTGACTACTCCTTAGTCACAAGGGAGAAATCTTAGGAAGAAGTCTTGAGTTCCTTTCGCAGAAAGTAGTTTCAGGATTCAAAGATGATCTGATTTGGAAGGGGGCCAGTTCCTACCTTTATCCTGTAAAAAGGGGCTGGCACGCGACTAAGTCCTGCCCTAGGGGTGGGACTAGGAGGGGGGTGGTTACACCCACTTCCTTGGCGGGCTTTTCCCCAGCACAGGGTCTGGAGTGACCCTGGAACTGGTTCCAGCCAGCCTATGCACAGTGAGCACCGGGGTGCCACGTGCAGTCACCTTCCTCTAAAGCCCTGCCTACCTACAATACACAAAACCCTGTCTGGGACGGTGCTGGCACCGCCCCTGGCAGGAAACCCTTTGTCCTTGCCTCCTGCTCTGGGAGGACTCCCAGCAGCAGGAGGGCAGACTTGTGTCTCGGTGGCAGCATCCATTTTGTGGAGCTGAGGCTCTGTTCGACTTTAACCGGGGTTAGGGGTTACATACATGTCGTGTCCCTCTAGAAGGGTGGAATGCTAACCCCGTCGCCAGAATTGGCGAGGGGTTAGTATTCCAATTCGTATGACACCTTACTCGACATGTTTTGATAAAGCGATACCAGAGTTGGCACATAACCGCGAGGATTATAATGCACTTAAGAGTATATGGTATGCGATATCATGGAAACGGCTAAGGGATGGGTCCCGAAAGCCGCAGACAGGCTCAGCTCATGCCAGAGCACCATCTCACACGATTCCAAGCACTCTGCCTTCAGGATTGTTAAGGCCTGCCATAGGAGTGACTGATAGGAGATCTGTGTGTCCATTTTTAGGGTTAGATATAGGTATACTATATCTAAAGCAAAGGGTGATTACACCACCTTGCCCCAGCTGTCAAGCAGCCAGTTGTGTCAGATTTGGATGGCCAGCCAGGGGTGGCATAATACATGCTGCAGCCCCTGGTAGGCCCTGGGTACACCTATGCCCTGGGTACCTAAGGTACACTGTACAGGGACTGATAAGGTGACTCAGTATCCAATTTAGATATGTACCTAAGGTACATGGAATCCATTTTACAGAGAGAGCAGTAGGCCTGGGGCCCTGAATAGCAGGGTCCCAGGTCAACTAAGTCAGAAAACCAGCAAAACACCAGGCAAAAAAGTTGGGGGCAACCATAGTCAGGGATCAACCTTCCTACATAACCCCCCCCAAACGAAAGGAGATAAGGCTATCCTTGTCCAGGTAAGCCTATATTGCCTAAGTGGCCATTTAAGGAAGTACCAGCACTGGCATGGTTACCCCCTATGTCATGGTCCACTAAGCAACCCCTCACCCTAAGGGTGTCTGAGGGTCTCCACCATAGGGAATCTCTACCTGTGGTGTGTTTTGTCAAAGAAAAAGGCTGGTGCTGAAATGGAGTACTGAAGTGAGGCTCCACTAACTTTGGGCTCAGCTTCCTCCAATCATCATCCACCATAGAGGCCTTCCTTTCCAAGACTGAGTTGTTTTGGGCTCTCAGGGTCAACCTCTGGCTACCTACAGCTGGAGGTTGGGTCCCTCTGTTTGGCTTACTGGAGGGACAGGTCAGGTCTGGGGCCCTCAGGTCCCAAGTTTGGCTGTGCCCAACAGTGTCCATCTGTGGGAGGTCCCTAACTATTTTTAAGGGGGATCCCTCAGGAGTATGTTTTATTTTCACTTGGCTAGGACTACTAGCTTCAGTGCCCTTAATCTGCTGATTGGGAAATTCTTTTGGACAGGGGGCCCCTTGGGGTCCAACACTGGCCTCCCTGACCTCTACAGCCCTGGGCTGACTGAGGCAGGGTAGAGAGGGGCAGGTTACCTGCTCCAGACTGGGTCCCACCTTGGAAGGGTCCACTAACATCAGGGGTTCTGCCAGGCTAGGCCTGACTACCTCTGTGGCAGT
Source organism: Lissotriton helveticus (assembly GCF_964261635.1). Classification (NCBI taxonomy): domain Eukaryota; kingdom Metazoa; phylum Chordata; class Amphibia; order Caudata; family Salamandridae; genus Lissotriton; species Lissotriton helveticus. The sequence goes on along the minus strand of NC_136061.1, from coordinate 2,118,517,452 downwards.
TTCTTCACAAGGGGTCAGATCAGTTCCCTGAGGAGGCTGATCTTTTCCTAAAGTCTGGTGGGAGGGAGATTTCTCTTCCTCCTCAATGCTCTCTGTCTGAGTGGAGTGATCCATAGTTTCAGGCTTCACAACACTATCATCTGTCTGAGTTTGAGCTGTGGCCATCACAACTCTCCCAACCTTTTCAGGAGGGGGCTCAGTTTGGGTGTGGGCTGTTACCATGACAGCCTTGACAACCTGTTCTGGGAAGGAAGTTGTCTGAGATTGGGTTGTGACTGGCACAACCCTCCTGACCTGTTCAGGGAGGACATCTTGGACTGGGGCTGTGGCTATCACTGCCCCACTAACCTTACCATGGGTATTTACCATTTTAGAATGGGTTTCTTGCTCAACTTCAGCCCAGGCTGAGAGCTCTAAGTCATTCCCCAGTAGGCAATCTACAGGCAAGTTTGGTGACACTGCCACTCTCTTGTGGCCAGTGACACCTCCCCAGCTGAGATTGACCACTGCCATGGGATGATCTCTCTGTACTCCATCAATATTGGTCACCTGGTATGTGGCACCAGGTAAAAGTTGCCTTGAGGGGACTAGACTCTCAGTCACCATAGTGATGCTAGCCCCTGTATCTCTATCGGCCTCAACTTTTATACCATTGATGAGGGGCTCCTGTCTGTACTTGCCCAAAGTGTTGGGACAAGTTGTGAAGTTGGCAAACCCCATGCCAGTCTCACAGACAAGAGTATCTAAGTTTGGGGACCTGGTTAGGCCAGAGTCCCCAGGAACTCCCAAAGTAAATGCACCCAAATTCTTGGGGGCACTCCCACCACCTGGGGGATTACTACTAGTAGTAACAGGAGGTTTGGGAATGTTACTTGGGGGTATGTTTTCCTTAGTGTTATTCTTTGGGCAACTGCTGTCAGTTTTTAAATGACCCACCTGTTTACAGGGATAACAATAAGGTTTCTTCTGGTTGTTGGAAGGATTCTGGGACCCACCCCCCTCAGAGGATTTTTGGGGCCCTGATGTGGTTTGATCTGTAGATTTATTCCCACCCTTCTCTTGAGGCTTGGTTGATTCCTTTTTCTGGTCACCACCTTGGTTCTTGGGCCTAATCCTGGTTCTGACCCATTTGTCTGCCCTCTTACCCAATTCTTGTGGAGAGGTCAGATCAGAGTCTACCAGGTGCTGGTGTAATAACTGGTTCTGACAATTATTTAAGACTTGCTCTCTCATAATTAGATTATACAATCCCTTGAAATCAGTAACCTTACTACCCAGTAGCCAGCCTTCCAAAGCCTTAGTGGCACAATCAACAAAGTCAGACCAGTCCTGAGACTGAGTTTTCTGGGTGTCTCTGAACAGCAACCTGTACTGCTCAGTGGTTAAACCAAACCCATCAACCAGTGCATTTTTCAGGACCTGGTAATTGTTAGCATCCTCAACTCTAGTAGTGAGGAGCTTATCTCTACCTTTACCATCAAAGGAGAGCCACAGTATAGCTGCCCACTGACTCTGGGGAATGCCCTGCACAGTGCAGGCCCTCTCCAGAGCAGCCATCCATTTCTGGATATCATCCCCTTGCTTAAAGGGGGGCACTATTTTAGTCAGGTGTTTAGTGTCTAAACCCTTCTCTCTATTTCTTGGGAGATTGCTGCCACCAGTGGGAGCTAGCCCACTCATCTGCTGCTCTCTTGCCAGGGCAAGCTTCTCTTTGGCCAGGGCAATTTCTTCCCTTTCAATCCTCAGTTCAGCTTGTCTCATCCTAGCCTCATGCTCCCTTCTCTGAGGGGAAGTAAATCTCCTCTGTGGAGGATTCCTTCTCCCCTGAGAAGAGGCATTAGAGTGCAGAGATCTATTGGAGTCCCTAGAAAGAGATCTATCTCTCCTAACTCCAAGGTTAGGCCCACTTCGGGTTAGTACTGGGGGTCCCCCAGATCCTAGCCCAAGTAAGTCTAAGTTGGTCCTAGTTAGCCTTCTGACTACCTCAAGACCCTTGTCTACCTCATCCCCAGAGAGTACCTCCTGATCCTCCTCCTCAACTGCTGAATCAGTGTTGGGGAGATCTGGATCCCCAGAGGTTCCCTCTAAGGCTGGCATGTTCTCATGTAACTGAGAAAGCTTTCTGGCATCATATGTCTCTAAGAGACCTATCAGAAAGGGAGTGGTGGGGTTAGACCCCTGCTTCAGTTTCCTGGAGACACAGATTTGTCTCATCTCCTGGAAACTGAGAGCTGCATATCTTGAAGTGACCTGTGGAGGGTCAACACTGACCAGGGGAGTCTCAGTAGAGTCCCCCTGAGTCGACATGCTTTTCTAGTGAGGTGTAAGTGGTGCACTTACCTACACTATATGTTTGCCTACTGATCCCTTGCTAGAGTTGTAGTTTAGGGTGTGCTAGGCCCTAGGAGCTACAACAGCTGGTTCAGTAGAACTCAGAGTATTCTAAGCTAAGTTATATGTACCTTTAGTACTTATGTGATCTTTCACAAGATATTCTTAGGGCATGTGTGGTAAAACAACAGCAAGCTCAAATCCCAACCGCTGCTCACCAATGTGAGAAGTTGGCCTGATGTGCAGTGCTCACTATTCTAGTGATCACTATATATCAGTCCAAACAACCCTTATTGATGATTGGTTGTAAGTCAACCTTATAGACCAGCTATCCTAGTAGCATGGATACGAGCAGTCTAAGGCTAAGACTCTAGAGGGCGTGTTAAGCCAGCTGTTTTACCATCACATTACCCCTTGAACACCCAGTGAAAGGACACCACACAAGTGTTATGAAAATAAACAGTGTATTTATTAGAATCACAACAACCCTGTACTCTTTATGAGGACAGGGTGCTAGGCACACAACAAAACTCTTACGAAAATACTTAAGTTAGCACGTTATACACAAATGCCCGAGGGGCACGAAAAACCATATACTTAAAAAGTGGAATGCAAATTACTAGCAGGTAAGTAACAGTTCTAATAGGCTTTGGAATCGCTAGGACTTGACTAGGGAATCGTTAGATTACTACTAGGAGACCTAGGGGACTCGGGTGCAGAGTGTGCACTCTCACGCGGGATGCGGGACAAAGTCTATGGAGGCTAGTAAAGGCAAAGTTAGTGTTCACGGGCGAACCCGACCTGGTAGGAAGAAAACGACAGTGGATCCTGACCCTAGGATAGTGAGGCTATGCTGGGACACCGAGGTGCCGAAGTTACCTAGCCCAGGGGCTGCAGCTGCATAGGTCTGAAAAGACGTCGGGGATCTCGTTGCCGGACCAGGAGCCTGGAAGGAAGAAGTTGCTGGCAGACGACCAGTGAAGAAAAGTTCGATGGATCCAAGCCTGGATCAAGGAAGAAGAAAACCTGAAAGCAGAGGGGACCAAGTTCTTGAATCACTAGCCAGTGATTAAGTGGGCACCAGGATGGCACCGGGCGAAGTCACCGCAGTCAGGTGAGTGGGCGCTGTTGGGCTCTGCAGTCTCTCGGACCAGGAGGCGTTGTCGGCGACCAGGATGGAGGTGCGAGCTGTCCCACGAAGGTTCTTGCTGTCGACGTCGCTGGACCCAGGATTGGGCAACAAGTCTTGGCAAATGCAAGGCCCACGCGGTGGACCTAAAATGGCGTCTTGGGCGGACCAGGAGGGTCCAGGGTACTTCTCCGATGGAGGGAAGCAAGGGCCAGTCTGGAGCAACCAGACCAGCAGCAGAAATGTCGTCGGGCGTCGTCAGGAAGGCCACAAGCCAGCGGGCTAGTAGCCAAACAACGCGGTGAGCAGTAAAAAGCAGAAGGGCCCCACGCAGATCGTGGAGATGCTGGGGGGCTGCTCTTCGGTGCTGGAGCTGCTCAGGGTGGGGGCTTCTCGGACCCCAAAGCACTCACCAGGAATTCACTCGGCGGGCTTGCTGGAAAGAAGTCGTGCAGTCTTGCAGATGGCCGGTCCCTTGAGGTCTCGTCGCACCCACGGTTCTCAGCTGGGCTGTAGAGGTGGGTAGAGGTCAGAGGTGCCAGGGAAGCCGGTTCTCGTCGAGCTGGGCAGTCGGATTCCGGAGGAAGGACTTGCAGCAGACCGCAGTGTTCTTAGATGGTGCCTGCGGATGCAGGGTGACTACTCCTTAGTCACAAGGGAGAAATCTTAGGAAGAAGTCTTGAGTTCCTTTCGCAGAAAGTAGTTTCAGGATTCAAAGATGATCTGATTTGGAAGGGGGCCAGTTCCTACCTTTATCCTGTAAAAAGGGGCTGGCACGCGACTAAGTCCTGCCCTAGGGGTGGGACTAGGAGGGGGGTGGTTACACCCACTTCCTTGGCGGGCTTTTCCCCAGCACAGGGTCTGGAGTGACCCTGGAACTGGTTCCAGCCAGCCTATGCACAGTGAGCACCGGGGTGCCACGTGCAGTCACCTTCCTCTAAAGCCCTGCCTACCTACAATACACAAAACCCTGTCTGGGACGGTGCTGGCACCGCCCCTGGCAGGAAACCCTTTGTCCTTGCCTCCTGCTCTGGGAGGACTCCCAGCAGCAGGAGGGCAGACTTGTGTCTCGGTGGCAGCATCCATTTTGTGGAGCTGAGGCTCTGTTCGACTTTAACCGGGGTTAGGGGTTACATACATGTCGTGTCCCTCTAGAAGGGTGGAATGCTAACCCCGTCGCCAGAATTGGCGAGGGGTTAGTATTCCAATTCGTATGACACCTTACTCGACATGTTTTGATAAAGCGATACCAGAGTTGGCACATAACCGCGAGGATTATAATGCACTTAAGAGTATATGGTATGCGATATCATGGAAACGGCTAAGGGATGGGTCCCGAAAGCTGCAGACAGGCTCAGCTCATGCCAGAGCACCATCTCACACGATTCCAAGCACTCTGCCTTCAGGATTGTTAAGGCCTGCCATAGGAGTGACTGATAGGAGATCTGTGTGTCCATTTTTAGGGTTAGATATAGGTATACTATATCTAAAGCAAAGGGTGATTACACCACCTTGCCCCAGCTGTCAAGCAGCCAGTTGTGTCAGATTTGGATGGCCAGCCAGGGGTGGCATAATACATGCTGCAGCCCCTGGTAGGCCCTGGGTACACCTATGCCCTGGGTACCTAAGGTACACTGTACAGGGACTGATAAGGTGACTCAGTATCCAATTTAGATATGTACCTAAGGTACATGGAATCCATTTTACAGAGAGAGCAGTAGGCCTGGGGCCCTGAATAGCAGGGTCCCAGGTCAACTAAGTCAGAAAACCAGCAAAACACCAGGCAAAAAAGTTGGGGGCAACCATAGTCAGGGATCAACCTTCCTACACTGGATTTACTCTAATATTTTTTGGGGCTTTCTTTTTCCTCCCACCATTATTCTTTGACAGCCCTTTTTTATCCTTTGGAATTGCCCAGGGTCTTTTCCACGTAGTTGTCTAGTATTATGCACCTTGACTACATTGGGCACTATAGGCAACTTTTGGGGAGATATCAATAACGAGTCTGAGACCATAGACTCACTATCAGATGGACCCAGCGATAAGTCACATGAGGGTAGTTGTGGAATGGGGAGTTCTAAGATAGGTGAGGCACCAATACCACCATTGACACCTTGGTGAACAGGAGTCCGCGCATTCCCAATATGTCCCATTGAAGACCTCCTAGCAATGGCTAGTTCCTGGGAAACTCGTCGCTCCATAATCGTAATGCCTTCATCAACGACACAGTTCATCCTTGTTATGAACTGGTCCATGGCTCCCGTAAAGTTGGCAGTGTCCGCTCTCCCCTTGGCCTCCTTAGGAGGCATTGCACTAAACCCAATAGGACAGCAAAGATGTATTTAAACAAGGTACTCACAAGGGAAGGTCGAGAGATAGATGGAAGGGGGGTGGCCCGACCCGGCCTTGTCCGGGCCCGCCCTTGGCCCGGGCTTCACCCGGCGCATCCCGCGAAGCGGGGCTCTGCGCCGATGATATGCGCCTCCTGGCGCTGGCGCGTCGTCAGTAATGCGCGCCGCCGCTGAGCCTACCGGGAGTTGTGGTCCCGGGGCGGCGGCGCAAAGTGTGGCGGTACTAACTCTGGCCGGTGGCGGCTTTCGCAGTTAGTCTGGCTGACTCTTGCCGGTGGCGGCGTCCTCCTCCTCCTTCTCCTCGCGGCGGTGGCAGTGGCAGGTAAGTTATGGCTCAGTCCCCATTTTGCAATTTTTAGTTTAATACATTTTCAGAAATGCATACCTTGACATTTCAACTGGTGTTAAATCCATAGTAACAACATGCAGCATGCCCAGGGTACAGTTTTCTTACTAGTAATAAAAACCCTAGTGGAGGAGCTATAACTGAACCAGAAAGATTCCTTTTAGGAGAGGCCAAGACACAGGGGAATTTACCATGCAATGCCTTTACCACACATTGCCTTTACAACAAAATAGTAAGTATATATCAGGTAAGTGTGGATATCTATATATATGTATATATATATATATATATATATATATATATATATATATATATATATATATATATATATATAGTCACTAAAAAAACAGAAGTTACAGGGATGTTATAGTTAGGGTGAGATTTTACTCATACAAAACCAGAGAAATTCAGCCATTATAGTTAGCTGAGTTAACTATAACTCATGCCCCTGCAATGCACTGCTTATGACTCACATATTACATCACTCATGACATGGTTAGTGACATCACTGATGACATCAATGATGACATCTCAAATGGCATCACTCATGATATCAGTGATTAAATCAGCCACAGCATCCCTGTTGCACCAAATCACACCACTGTAGAATCTCTTAAACACCCACTGCCGCTCCCACACAACCATTTAGAAACCCATTCACAGACCCATACCAGTACTTACGCACCCACTGTCTGATTCATAGATCTACACACACATCCGCTTGCTCACCCATACTGAATTTCTAAGGGTTTTTTAATTATATTTGCTAACTATAATGTCCTTGTAACCTTTGTTTTTTTAGTGAATTTCTAAGGTTTTTTAACTAGCAGTCATGTTTGCAGAGTGGTGGAGAAAGGGGGTTGGGCCTCCAAACAGCTCTCAGGAATTCTGCTGCGTAGGACTCGCAAAAGGTACCAGAAGGGCTTCTTGGTCCCCAAGGTCCCTCAGGAGTAAAGAGAACTTCATCCCCAACCAGTAGTGCACCAGGAGGCGCGTTTTCAAAGTGGTGAAGAAAGGGGGCGTGGCCTCTGAAGATCTCTTAGCAATCCCACTGTGTGGGACTTGCTGGAGGTAACAGGAGGGGTAGCTAGCTCCCAGGAACGTCCTTAGGGGCCAACCACCCATTCTATTACCTCCAGTAAGTCCCACACAGCAGGATTGCGGAGTTCTGATAGTAGGCCACGCCCCCTTTCTCCACCACTCTGCAAACGCGCCTCCTGGTGCGTTCTTGGTTGGGGCATGAAGTCCCCTTCGCTGCTGAGAGTCCTTAGGAGCCAACTAGGCTACTTGTTACCTCCAGTAAGCTCCACACAGTGGGACTGATGAGAGGTAGATGCAGGCCATGCCCCCTTTCTCCATCACTCTGCAAATGCACCTTCTGGTGCACTGCTGCTTGAGGGTTGAAGTCCACTTTAGTCCTGAAGCCATCAGGATGCAAGGGAACCTCATCGCCCCACCAGCAGTGCGCCAGGAGGTGCATTTGCAGAGTGGAGGGAAAGGGGCGTGGCCTGACCAGCTCTCAGCAATCCCACTGTGAGGGGCTTACTGGAGATATTATGTGGGCTAGTTGGCCCCTAAGGACCCTCAGCAGCAAAGGGGACTTCATCCCCCAACCAAGAGCACATCAGGAGGCACGTTTGCAGAGTAGTGGAGACAGGGGGTGGGACCTCGGTGAGTTGCTTGCTTAGTTTTTAGGGCTCGGGCCTCCGCCTCCACGAAGTGGGGAGGCGGAGCTTCCCGAGATCTTATGCTATCAAAAGAAGAAGGAATTCAGAAAGGGCTCTTGCCAGGCACATTCCTTAGATTTTTATGGCATCTGCCTAGTGATTCGTCTTCGCTGTTCTGTTTTTTTGGTAGCGTTGACCTGATAGGCTATAAGTAATTTACGCGTGGCCGATGTGGCATATTGTGTGCGCGAACGAGCACGGCTGAGTGATTAATCTTAATTAGGAGCTGTCAGAGTGGCCGTGTAATGCAATCCAGATGGTGCCGCTTTTAACATTTAAGTTCCCGTGTATGTTCGTTTCCCAGAGCCGCTCCTGACAGACACTGGACTGCGCGCGCCCTCACTACATTAGCATAAAAAAGCACAAGTGTTCCTTCAACAGCAGAACACACTAAGCAATATCCAGCACATATAAGAGAACGGATGTAAACATACAATTCAGGTCAGATTTATTCGCATGGAGTGATGTTTTCAGTATGACATACATGCAGTGCATAGAAGACCCTAAGATGCTGCAAAGACTAATCAATCGGGTGCCGTAGACCAGTGTTACATTTTCTCAAAGTCACATTTTAAAATCGATTTTCTAAGTTACATTGCAAGCCTGAATAGCAATATAAACGCCTTCAAGAGAGCACATGGATCATAAGGCATGCCCCGCGCTTTAAATCACACTTGATGGCACCAAGTGCCTCAACTACTTGGTCATCTGTCAATTGGAGATTCCATGGACAACTTTATGATCATATGCAGTATTACAGAAACCAATTTTACAGCAAAGATAATCGCTCTAATATTTTGTTTTGAATGCAACAGTGGAAACCAGGTACAAAAGGATTCGATGTGTGAGACGAGAATAGTAGGACCTTGCAGGAAACTGTCACATGTAAGCTGGCAATGGGGAAAAGTTTGCGCATTTCAAACTCCCACAGTACTGGTTTGAAAACAAAACAAAAACAACAACCAAAAAGAGCCAGAAGGGAAAAAAATTATAGATTTCTGACCAAAGGTGAAACAAGCAATATCCGATACCATCTAGTGCATAGTGGCGGTGCAGAGTGGCGGTGCAGAGTGGTGGTGCAGAGTGGTGGTGCAGAGTGGTGGTGCAGAGTGGTGGTGCAGAGTGGCGGTGCAGAGTGGCGGTGCAGAGTGGCGGTGCAGAGTGGCGGTGCAGAGTGGCGGTGCAGTGCAGAGTGGCGGTGCAGAGTGGCGGTGCAGAGTGGCGGTGCAGAGGTGCAGAGTGGCGGTGCAGAGTGGCGGTGCAGAGTGCAGAGTGGCGGTGCAGAGTGGCGGTGCAGAGTGGCGGTGCAGAGTGCAGAGTGGCGGTGCAGAGTGGCGGTGCAGAGGTGCAGAGTGGCGGTGCAGAGTGGCGGTGCAAAGTGCAGAGTGGCGGTGCAGAGTGGCGGTGCAGAGTGGCGGTGCAGTGCAGAGTGGCGGTGCAGAGGTGCAGAGTGGCGGTGCAGAGTGGCGGTGCAGTGCAGAGTGGCGGTGCAGAGGTGCAGAGTGGCGGTGCAGAGTGGCGGTGCAGTGGTGCAGAGTGGCGGTGCAGTGGTGCAGAGTGGCGGTGCAGAGTGGCGGTGCAGAGTGGCGGTGCAGAGTGGCGGTGCAGAGTGCAGAGTGGCGGTGCAGAGTGGCGGTGCAGAGTGGTGGTGCAGTGCAGAGTGGCGGTGCAGGGTGGCGGTGCGGAGGTGCAGAGTGGCAGTGCAGAGTGGCGGTGCAGAGTGGTGGTGCAGAGTGGCAGTGCAGAGTGCAGAGTGGTGGTGCAGAGTGGCGGTGCAGTGCAGAGTGGCGGTGCAGGGTGGCGGTGCAGGGTGGCGGTGCAGGGTGGCGGTGCAGGGTGGCGGTGCAGGGTGGCGGTGCAGAGTGGCGGTGCAGAGTGGCGGTGCAGAGTGGCGGTGCAGAGTGGCGGTGCAGAGTGGCAGTGCAGAGTGGCAGTGCGGTGGTGCAGAGTGGCGGTGCAGAGTGGCAGTGCGGTGGTGCAGAGTGGCAGTGCGGTGGTGCAGAGTGGCAGTGCGGTGGTGCAGAGTGGCGGTGCAGAGTGGCGGTGCAGAGTGGCGGTGCAGAGTGGCGGTGCAGAGTGGCGGTGCAGTGGTGCAGAGTGGCGGTGCAGAGTGGCGGTGCAGAGTGGCGGTGCAGAGTGCAGAGTGGCGGTGCAGAGTGGCGGTGCAGAGTGGCAGTGCAGAGTGCAGAGTGGCGGTGCAGAGTGGTGGTGCAGTGCAGAGTGGCGGTGCAGAGTGGCGGTGCAGAGTGGCAGTGCGGTGGTGCAGAGTGGCGGTGCAGAGTGGCGGTGCAGAGTGGCAGTGCGGTGGTGCAGAGTGGCAGTGCAGTGGTGCAGAGTGGCGGTGGCGGTGCAGAGTGGCGGTGCAGAGTGGCGGTGCAGAGTGGCGGTGCAGAGTGCAGATGACAGTGCATATCTACAGGCTAGTGAAGCCAATGCATATCTACAGGCTAGCAACGACAGCGCATATCTACAGGATAGCAACGACAGCGCATATCTACAGGCTAGCGATGACAGCGCATATCTACAGGCTAGCGATGACAGCGCATATCTACAGGCTAGCGATGACAGCGCATATCTACAGGCTAGCGATGACAGAGCATAACTACAGCCTAGTGAAGCCAATGCATATCTACAGGTTAGCGATGACAGTGCATATCTACAGGCTAGCGATGACGGTGCATATCTACAGGCTAGTGAAGCCAATGCATATCTACTATCTACAGGCTAGCGATGACAGTGCATACCTACAAGCTAGCGATGATAATGCATATCTACAGGCTAGCTACGACAGCGCATATCTACAGGATAGCAATGACAGCGCATATCTACAGGCTAGCGATGACAGTGCATATCTACAGGCTAGTGAAGCCGGTGCATACCTACAGGCTAGTGAAGCCAATGCATATCTACAGGCTAGCGATGATAGTGCATATCTACAGGCTAGCAATGACAGTGCATACACTCACAAGGAGACCACAGCCAGCTGAGGTGCAATCTTCACCCACTCACAAAACGACATCACAGGCAGCAGCAGTGCAAGCTTCTTACACTCACAAGGAGACCACAGGCAGCAGAGGTGCAAGCTTCTCACACATAAGAAGGACATCACAGGCAAGTGGTGCAATATTGGCACATTCACAAGGAGATCCCTAGCAGTACACACCACATGAACACACTCCATAACACATAGCAACAATACATTGGCATTTACAATGCCATTAGCTCAAACTCAAATAAATCCGAGCCCAATTGCATTTCTAATGCTTGTTTTCTTTTATTTTGAGAAGGGGGACTATGTGGCTCCCCTTTCCCTTGACCCCTTTGGGCCCCGGGTGCCACATCCCCTGGGGCCTGACCCATTAAAAAAATGTTTTAAATAAAAATGGAGAGAACCGCGCCGGCCCCCTCCTGAGGCCGATTATGGCCCTGGGGACTCCATCCCCCGGGGCTAGGCCTTTCTTTTTACTTATAAACTGGAGCAGGCCGAGTGGCCCCCCCTCGTGGGCCATTTTTGCCTTTGTGGACCCCCGGCACGGCCAACTGGTCGGGGACCACGGGGGAGCCTGAAGGCCCCGGCGATCAGGCATGGCTTTTTACCCCCAGGGGGCTGCTGAAATGCAGCTACCAGAGGATAAAAAGCAAAGTGTGCTCACTTTGACTAAGCGAGAGCAAAGTGCTCAAAGCGAGCAAACTTGTTTGCTATGGGATGGCAGGAGCACTGCGCCCGCCATCCCATAGCAAACTGCAATGTCCCGGGGGTGGGCCCGGGACATCATTGCTGGGGCTGGTCATGGGAGGTGGCAGTCCCCAGTGCTATATACGGCTCCAGGAGGGGGGCCGCGCTCCCCCCTACCATTTGGAAACTAGCTCCGGGGAGGTGGTGGTCCACGGAACTGCGTGGGAGGGCAGGAACCCCCCCACCACGCATTATTGTCAACATAGCCCCGGGGAGGTGGCGTTCCATGGGGCTGCATGCCCTCCTGCCCTGCATTTCACATACTTAGCCCCGGGGAGTTAATGATCCCTAGGGCTGCGTGAGGGGGCTGGAGCTCCCCCACACATTTTTTGTAAATAAAACCCCGGGGAGGTGGCGGTACCCAGTGCTGAGGGGAGCTGCGTAGTCCCCCCGCACTTCAATGTATAAGCCTTAAAGGAAATGAAGCGCGGGATCCCACAAATCCTACTTCTTTTTTTTTGTTATGATTTTGTGGACCCTGGGGGTCCCAGTGGGACACCCTGAGCAGGACTAGGAGGTAAGGGTTTCTACCCTGCCCCATTTTCTTGTTTTTCACCTTTTTTCTTGTGACTCGATTCAAGCGAAGACACAAGATGGCTGCCAACACTTTCTGGTTTTAAGTGTTGGCAGCCAATCAGATCGCAGGCTCCAGATCAGGACTGTGTGCGGATCCTCCGGGGCCCCAGTTGTAAATCTGAGAAATGTTTACATTTCTAAGGAACTACTGAACGGATTTACACGATTGAACAAAAAGAGTGCTTTGTGAACCAAGAGCTACCTTTTTGCCAAATTTGGTGTAATTCCGTTCAGCAGTTCGGGCTGTAGCCGTGTCAAACGTTTCCTATGGATATTTACATGGAGAAAACCCATTTTGGGACCTCTCCCTTTTCTTACGGCCCCCACTTGACAATTCACCCATAAACTTTCAACACAACAGCTGATCTGACCGCCGCATCAGTTTTGAAAATTTCGTGAAGATTCGCAAATGTCACCCAAGATATTGGCAAAAGAAAAACGATTTTCCAACAGAAAGAAGGTCCTAACTATAACTATCTACTGGCGACACAATGAGTCATAACTGTGCACCTATTGGTCTGGAGTTGGACTCAAGTTAATTAGGGTGTCAGAAAATTTTAAGACTTTTTCTAAATTTGGTCTCATCAAACTCAGGCAAACACATCTTAAAACTTGCCGATACCCTAATTAACTAGGGACCAAACCAGACCAGTAGGTGCACGGTGTTGACTCTCAGCGCTTTATTTTTTTATTTATTTTTTTATTTCAAATCGTTTTTATTGAGAGTTTAAGAGAACGGAAATGAAAAACAATACAGTAAGGCTTCAATTACAGAGATTGGCTCAAACATATTATCAAGTGACATTTACACATAACTGAAAGAAAAATAAGGTGAGAGTACCAAATACATGACATCCAAGCTAACAGCAGTAATGTTATTCACATAGCGAACAGGAGCAGGGCTAGACAAACGAAGGACCATCCTGGAACCAATACCGCATTATACAATGCTTCACGGGGGATCATAATGAAAAGACCTTGCATCAAGGGATAACCAAAGTTTCTTATTGGAAGGCCTCCAAGTGGCAGATTGCAGCGCCGGGTTGTCTGCTCCTCTCAAGAAGGAGAGCCATTCCTGCCAGATTTTGAAATTGACCTCCGTTGAGCTTTTCCATTTGCACAGGATAACCTTGCAAGCCAGTGTCAGCATCAGATCTAGAAGTTGACGGTCATGGATGTCATGAAGTTGAGTATCTACAGCTCCTAAAATAACATACACAAACTCCCGCGTGGGATTAATGTTGGAAACCTGGTGAATATAATCAAAGATCTTCCCCCAGAATGTCTGCAGTATGGGGCAGTGAAAAAGCATGTGGGCGAGATCTCCAATCCCTGTCTGGCAGTTCCAACATGTAGGCGTGTCTCTCAGATGACACTTAAACAGCCTCTGTGGAGTCCAGAACGTTCTGTTCAACAGCATATATTTTGTTTGGCAGAGGATTGGAGACACTTTGCAAGCTAAGGCGGATTTATGTATCATGTCCCAATCTAACATTACCCCCGTTGTGTTGGGTTCTGATTCCCATTTGCCTTCTGCTTGTCTGTGGGATTTCCCTGGCAAAGGGAGGAGTAGTTTATAGACTCTAGACACGAAGTGGCCAGCGTGAATGAGACGTGGTAGGTGCGTCAGAAGCCAAGGAGTGTCAGTGGTGAGATTGCGCTTTGAAATGATGGATTTTAATTTCAGGAAGTGGTAAAAATCTATGGGTGACAGGCTATACAGCGTCTGTAACTTCGAGAAAGGAATGGGATGGGTTCCTTCATAGAGGTCCTTAACCATATTAATGCCCCCTTCAGACCATGATTTCCAAAAAAGGGTTTTGCCGTCTAATTTGAACATAGGGTTTCTCCAAAGGGATACAAAAGTCGTTTTTTTGATAGTGAATTTGGTTTTATGGGACTGGTCGAGCCTGGTATTCAGCAGGATGTATTTGGAATGAGGTAAGTGAGCTAAGTCCATGCTAAGGAGGGTCGGTAGAGGTGCATGTGCAATGATGGATTTCTCAATGGTTAACCACACTGGGACATAGGACGGTGAGTCCACTAGCCAGAGGGCCCCCTGCTTGCAGAGGAAGGCCGTCTGGTAATTCCTGAACGAGGGAAGACCCAGGCCGCCCTTTTCTTTTGCCATTTGCAGCTTCTTCATAGATATCCTGGCTTTCTTCCCTCGCCACAGAAACTCGCCAAACAACCTATCCACTTTCTTGACAAAGTCGTCCGTAAAAGTCATAGGAATCATGCTGGCAAGATAGTTCACTAGTGGGGTGGACATCATTTTAAGAGTTTCTGCTCTACCCCACCAGGAGATAAACTTGGGTGACCAACCATCCAATAGTGTTGAGATCTTTTTCAAGGTTAGCTCTTCATTAATCTTTAGTGTTGATATTAAATCTTTCCCAAAATCAAGACCCAAGTACTTAAAGCAGTGTGGCTGCCATGTAAGGCCAGAGGTTCCAAGGATGTCGCTGTTACCAATATTGTTCAGGAGTTTGACCTCCGTTTTATCCTTGTTCAGCTTGTAGCCCGAGACCTTAGAGAACTCATCAATGGTATGCATTAGCGCTGGGATAGCCTCATCCGCTCTCTCCGACATGATGAGAACATCGTCCGCGTATGCGGTTAATTTTATGGTGCAGTCTTGAAATGGGATACCGGCAATAGCATCATTATGCCGTATGTGATACAGAAACGGTTCAATTGCCAACAAAAACAAGGATGGGGAAAGAGGACACCCTTGTCGTGTGCCCTGTTTCAGAGACAAGGAAGAGGAAAAAGAGCCCCCCGCTCTAACCTTAGCAGTGGGGCAGGCGTAGAGGGACATGACAAGTCTCGTGAAGGTTGCCCCCAAGTTGAATTTATGTAACACAGCTTCGAGAAAAGTCCAATCGACTTTGTCAAAAGCCTTTTCGGCATCTAACGTTATTGCCGCAGTGGGTGTATCTAGGAGCTTTGCTTTTTCTAAGACATGTGACAGAACTCTAGTATTATCACTGGATAATCTATTTTTTAGAAATCCTGCTTGAGAGGGGTGGATCAAATCAGGAAGAACTCGTTGTAGTCGGGCCGAGAGGATCATGGCTAGGATCTTGCAGTCCAAATTAATTAAGGAAATGGGTCTATAATTTTTGGGGAGGGAGGGGTCCTTGCCATCTTTTGGGAGTACAGCGATAATAGCCTCAGCCAGAGTACCTTTCACTTCACCTGTGTCGCTTATTTCTCGGAACAAGTGAAGGAGGGGGTCCAGCAGGAAAGAGGCAAAGCTTTTGTAGAATTTGGCAGTAAAGCCATCTGGGCCGGGAGCTTTGCCGCATTTTAAGACTTTAATCGCTTTCTCTATTTCAATTGCCGTGATCGGTCCATTAAGACACTCTTGCTCTTCTGTGGAGAGCTTTGGTAGGTCACATTCGTTCAGGTAGTCTTGGATTTTCCCCTCTTCTACAGATGTATTTTTGGCATAAAGAGTTTCATAGAATTCCTTAAATACTTCTGCTATTTCATCTGGCTCAGAGTGCCCTACCCCCGACGAGTCCTTAATGATATTTATTGAGTTCTTTTGAACTTTGAATTTTAGATAGGCGGCCAGGCTCTTGCCCGCTTTATTTGATTCACAGATTTTAAATCTACGTCTCTTGTCTAACCAAACACCCGCCCTTTCGCTCACAAGTTTGTTATATTCATATTTTTTATTAGTCATTGTGTTAAGTGTCACATTATCCCTGTCTACCTGATGTTTAATTTCTAAATCCGATATTTCTCGCTCTAGTGTTTCCAATTTAGCATTATGATCTTTGTTCATTGCTGAGCGGATTTTGATGCAGACCCCCCCTGATCATGCTCTTCAAGGCCTCCCAGCGTACAAGGTCAGAGGTGTCCCCCCTTTCATTTAGCTCCAAATATGAGCGAATAGCAGATTGGATAGCAGTACGGTGTTGGTCATTATTCAATATTTCATCGTTTAAACGCCACGATGTTTGCCGTGAGGAGGCCCTAATGTTGGTAATGGAAAGGGAGATACATGAGTGGTCGGATATGACTCTTGGTTCAATAGATGTATCCTCTATTCTCGGAACCCCATTCTGTGTAATGAAGATGTAATCGATACGCGAGTAGGAGTCATGAGGAGAAGAGTAGAACGTATAATCTCTATCTGTGGGGTTTTGCAATCTCCATGTGTCAACCAGGTGGAAACGTTGGCACAGGTTAAGGAATGCTTTGTGAGATTTGTTAGATTTGAAGTAGCACCGCGAATCTCTATCTGGGAGTGGGTCTATTGGAAGATTGAAGTCCCCAGCCAATATGTGTATAGCAGAGTCTGGAATGTTCTCAGCCTGCTTCGCCAGTTCCTCCCAGAAACTCAAGTCACAGGTGTTGGGGGCATAGATGTTGGTGACATAAAACTCTGTGTTATCTCTGCTTAGCTTGGCCGTAACCCATCTGCCCTTTTCGTCTGCCGACGAAGAGACTAACTCCACTTTGGATTTTTTCGCTATCAGCATCAACACTCCATTCTTTTTCCCCAGCGCCTCGGATCCTATTACTTCAGAGTAGTATCTATTTCTTAAAGTATAGAATTGTTTACTGTCTAATTTGGTTTCCTGTAGTAGTATAATATCCCCTTTTTGCCTGCGCAAGTAATCCAGTATCTTTTGTCTTTTAATGGGTTGATTTAAGCCTTTCACATTAAGAGACAAAATTTTCAATTTGTCTGCCGTGGCCACCCCAAGAGGTGTTGCAAATGTTGAATGTGTCATCTCAAGCCGTCACATACATTACGTATCCATGTGAATCTCAGGGAAGTTTGTTCTATATAGCTCAGTGTAAGTGTGGTTTGTGTAATATCCAATGACCTGTCTAGTGTAGCACCCGACCAGTTAGGGTATCGAGCGATTGTGTAAGCTTGTAAGGACGACATGTAGACGTCAGATCTTATCAGTACAAAGAAAAAACAACAAAATGAAACCCAGAACTTACAACACACACCCCCCCCAATCCGCCCACTCCCCCCACCCCACCCACACCAACCGCAAACAGGACTCTCAGCGCTTTATAACTCAAGATAATATCTATATCTATATATATATAGATAGATATACGGCCGAAACGCATTGGTGAAGACTTACTTGTCTTAATAAACACTGTACATTTTGATTCATCCAGGAGAGTCCAAGTAATCCTTGAACCTGGGATTTGGAACTATTCAAAGATTACTTGGACTCTACTGGATCAATGAAAATGAACAATGTTTATTAAGACATGCAAGTCTTCACCAATGCGTTTCAGCCGTAGCCTCGATCACAGTAGAGGAAGGAACCTGGCATGACTATTACATACAAATGATCACTACCAGTGACAAATGACTACAATTGAAATTCATAGCAGAACATTTTCAAGAGTTGCAGCCATTTTAACAAGCACAGTGATGCCTGTTAGTACATAATAAAACAACTATATATATATATAAATGCTATGATCCATTATATTTAATTTGTTAAAGGACATAATACATTCTTAATAAAGAAATAACATTACACAAACACGTAAATAAAGTATGAACACATACTGCATAGTCTTAAAAGTTGCCATTTGGTAACCAGTGTCTGCCGTAGCACTTTGGGTGTAGGGAACTATGAGATTGAACTCTAAACATTGAAGATAGTCAATGTCATAAAATGCAGTTACACACTGGTTCCGTTCCGCAAGGTGCCAGATACCAAGAAATATATAGCTGCTGATTGTAATACAATTAAACACACTCAGAAAGGGGATTCCGCCAAGTGGGCAAATCCAGGCCATCCCCTTGTGAACTCAGTCAGAACAAATGATAACAAACAAGCGTTCCATAGCACAAAAATATTACTATATGAAATGTCAGAAACATTATTTGAATAAAGCCCAGTCGAAGTGGTGGTACCCGGGGATAAAAAAGAGCCCTAGAAGGAGGGCCCCATGTGCCCTTTTCTTAAAAAAAAAAATATATATATAAATATATATAAATATATATAAATATATATATATATATATATATATATATATATATATATATATATATATATATATATATATATATCTTTATACACCAGTGACATGGCCCAGCGGGGGGCAAAAGTGAAAACAACCACAAGACCATGCCCCCAGCACCAGGACTAGAGGATCCAGGCAATCCTACCCTGCCCCTTCTCTTTGTTTTGGCCTTGGCTGAGTCCAAGTCCCAAGATAACTGCCAACACTTCCTGTTTGAAGTGTTGGCAGCCAATCAGATCGCTGCACGAGAACGGGAGGATTCAATAAGGGTTCGCATCCCTAGATATACAAATGTGTTTTTCTTTTAATATCTCTAACTACTGAATGGATTTACAACATCTAATTTTTGCCCTAGGGTTACCTTTCTGCCAAATTTGGTGTAATTTCGTCCAGTGGTTCGGGCTAGAGTTTTGTTCAAAATCCCTAAGGGAATGAACATGGGAAATGCACTTTTTTTGACGACCTCCCTTACTCGGCACCCGCTTGATGGATCACCCTGATAGTTTCCATGCACTTGAATCAGCGGCGCACTTAAAAAAAAAAACAATCGTGAAGAGTCGTTAAAAGGTGCCTAAGTTTTAGGCAAGTAAAAAAAACATTCCTATGGAAACTAGATCCTAACTATAACTACCTACTGGTGACAATATTTTAGTATAAATGCCTTTTCAGGGTTTTTGGTGAGCAAGGGTATTTGGGTAGTAAGGGTGTTTTTAGGATATAGAGTGAGTAAGGGTATTTTGGTGGCAAATATATTTTTAGGATTTAGGGTGGGTTAGGGTACTTGGGTGGTGAGATTATTTTTAGGGGTTAGGGTAGGGAAGGGAAGGGTATTTGGGTAGTAGGACTATTTCTGGGGTTTAGGGTCGGTAATTTTAAGGGTTTGGGGTCATGATAAGGGCATTTGTATATATTAAGAAATATGGGTTTCACTTACCTGATATATACTTACTATTTCATTGTAAAGGTATGCGTGGTAAAGGCATATGTGTGGGAAAGACTTGCGTGGTAAAGGTAATGCATGGTAATGAACGTGTGTGGTAAAGGCATGCATGGTAATGACATTTATTGTAATGTGATACAATCAGACACAGGGGTGTTGCTCGCTGCCAACAAGAGTATATGAATGCAGCATGTGATGAGTAGGCACTATGAATGTCTTGTTTCTAAGCAATGCATCATACTTTTGCTTCAAAATACGAAGATCAACAATGTCAATATATTTTTTGTCTAGATGAATTTGGCTACTGGTTGATTTGGGAGTTCTACTTAATTATTCCATCACTTTCCATGTGTTCCTGGCTGAAAAATTCCAAAATTCCATGGAGAAGGAAAAAAGCACATTATGAGATCTTGGACTGACTATGTTGAAATTAAGATCGAAAACATTGTTAGTACCTACATCTCAAAAGCTACAATGAGTCACTAGGTTTGCTCAATGCGGTACTGATTATCTCTTTGGATGATAGAAAAGGTCACTGAAATGAATGCTGCCAAGTACACTTAAATGTAACTGAAGGTACTCCCCAAATGGACGGGATATTATCACAATAACTAATGCACAAGTTACTACTTGTGTAACTATATATCTGTAAGAGACATTAGTTAGTGAAAGATCCCTTACCTTTGAATATCACCAGGCGTCGGACTGGATCCAGAAAGTTTTGCTTAGCAGTACCCCTGCGTGCCAGTAGGTGGCGTCCTGCGGCTCCGTGTCCGTCACTGGCGTCGTCAGCACCGAGATGACGTTACAGAGAGTACTTAGGCGCCACCCATGCGCGCAGACGTCAGTTCTGTACACGACTTTCCGCGCCAGGAACGCAGAGCCATGCAAGATACTGATCATTGCTGCAAAAAACTAGGGCCCTGAAAGGGATAACCTTAACCCTAGTAATTAGTTCGCAGAACGGGGAGGATGGGTGGGGCACTAAGGAATCTATCACTAAGTAATGTCTCTTCCAGATATATCGTTACACAACTAGTAACTTGTGCATCTGAAAGAGACACGTTAGTGATAGATTTCTTACCTTACAATAGATACCCCAGCAATACCAACCCCGGAGGTGGGTCTACAAACAGGATTACACCAGAAAGTCACGGAGCACATAACGGCCAAAAAAGACGTCTCTCCGGCCTTACAGTCAAGGCAGTAGTGCTTCGTAAACGCTTGCAGCGAGGCCCACGTAGCTGCCTCTCAAATGTCCTGCAAAGGAACGCCGCGTCCCAAGGCAGTATTGGCTGTGGAATGGGCAAGCAGCCACACAGGAGGCCCCTTCTTGGCCAAGGAGTGACATGCTTTGATGCACAGAACCACCCACCGGGAAATGGTCCGTTTGTGCACAGCCCGACCTTCTGTGGCACCCACATAGCCAACAAAGAGTTCATCATCCAGGCGGAACTGTTGTCTACGCTGCAGATAGAATGCGAGCGCACGTTTTGGGTTCAGACGGTGGAGCCTCTACTCTTCCCTGGAAGGATACCGAGACGGAAAGAAGGTGGGCAAAGAGATGGTCTGACCGATGTGAAAGAGCGTAACAACCTTTGGCAAGAAAGAAGGACGGGTCCTTAAAACCACCTTGTCCGCATGAATAGAAAGGAAAGGAGGTTTAGAAGAAAGAGCCTGGAGCTCACTCACTCTTCTGGCAGAGGTGATAGCTACCAGGAAAGCAGTCTTTCAAAGTAAGAAGACGCAAGGGACAGTTATGAAGGGGCTCAAAGGGAGCGCACATCAGGTATGTCAGAACAAGGTTTAAGTCCAAATGAGGCATTATGAACGGCACAGGAGGAAACGTGTGCGTAATGCCCTTCATGAAACGGTTAACAACCAGGGATTTAAAAAGGGAAGGCTGATCAGGAAGTCGCAAAATGGCGGAGATGGCAGAAAGATAACCCTTGATAGTGCCCAGAGCAGAACCCTGCTGGGCCAAGGAAGAAGGAACAGAAGAACCTCGGAAAGAGGGGCCGAAAGGGGATCCACAGCCTTCGCTGTGCACCATGCCACAAACTTGTTCCACCTGGAGGCGTATACCGTTTTAGTGGAGGGATGCCTGGCTGCCAGAATGACATTATAAACTTCAGGAGGAAGGTCGAAAGCCGTCAACTGTCGCCGCTCAAACTCCACGCATGGAGGTGGAGGCTGGACAGGTTTGGGTGGAGGACCGTCCCCTGCTGCTGCGACAGAAGATCCTCCCGAAGAGAGGCAGACGGATCGGGAGATCGATGCTCATACGGAGTAGCTCGGGATACCATACTCTTCGAGCCCAGTGCGGAGCCACACGAATAACTTGGGCCCGGTCGCGTCTGATCTTCTTCAGCACTCAGGGCAGAAGTGGTATAGGCGGAAAGGCGTACAACAGACCGCAATTCCACTCGCGACGAAAAGCGTCGCCGAGCGAGTGCCGCCTTGGTAATTCCAATGCGCAGAACTGATGACATTGCGTGTTTTCTTCGGTGACGAATAGATCTAACTAAGGCTCGCCCCACTGCTGAAAGAGACCTTGCGCCACGTCCGAGTTCAGACGCCATTCGTGATCCATCATGCACCGGCGGCTGAGTTCGTCCGCCCAGGCTTTCAGAGAACCTGCCAGGTGTTTAACCACCAAGGTAATGCCTTGATGTTCCAGCCAGGTCCAGAGACGGAGAGCCTCCTGACATAGGTTCCACGACCCCACCCCGCCCTGTTTGTTGCAGTACCACATGGGGGTTGTGTTGTCCGTGAACACCTGCACTACACTTCCCGAACAGAGGGAAGGAATGCCTTCAGTGCAAGTTGGATCGCCTGAAGTTCCAGAAGATTGATGTGGAGCCGGTACTCTGCCGGAGACCAGAGGCCTCTGATCTCCGCATCTGCCAGGTGGCCTCCCCATCTCAGGAGGGACGCATCCTTCACCACTGTGTGCTCCAGTTGGGGAAGGAAGAGGGACCTGCCATTGACCCAATCGCGATTCGTGAGCCACCACTGCAAATGTTGAGCAGTGCCCTCTGAGATCTGGACATGATCAGACAGGTTGCCCTGATGCTGCGCCTACTGGAACTTCAGGTCCCACTGCAGAGCCCACATATGCCATCTGGCATGTTGCACCAGCAGGATGCAGGAGGCCATCAGGCCCAGGAGCCGAGGGTTATCCTGACTGAAACCCGGGATAGAGGCTGAAAGATCAGAATCATAGCCCGAATATCCCGGACTCGTTGCTCGGGAGGATAGACCTGAAACTGCATCGAATCCAGAACTGCTCCAATGAAGGGAAGCTTCTGAGAGGGACTCAGGTGCGACTTCGGCACGTTGATGGAGAATCCCAGCAAGTGCAGGAGGTCGGCCGTAGTCTGAAGGTGGGCGACGACTGCCTGGTGCAAACCCACCTTCAACAACCAGTCGTCGAGGTAGGGGAAGACTGATACCCCTGACCGACGCAGATGAGCTGCGACCACCGCCATCACTTTCGTGAACACCCGAGGCGCACTGGTAAGGCCGAAGGGGAGCAGAGTAAACCGAAAATGCTCCTGGCCCACAGTGAACCGCAGGTAACGCTGGTGGGCTGGCAGGACGGGGATGTGAAAATATGCGTACTGTAAGTCCAATGCTACCATCCAGTCTCCGGGGTCGAGGGCAGCCAAGACCTGAGCCAAAGTCAGCATCTTGAACTTCTCCTTCCGGAGGAAGCGATTTACGTCCCGGAGGTCCAAGATAGGTCGCAGACCTCCTTTGTCCTTCTTGGGGACCAGAAAGTAGGTGGAATAGCAACCACTCCCTACTTCTGGCCCAGGAACGTACTTGATGGCCCCTTGGCCAGGAGGGCAGTGACTTCCTGTTGGAGAAGAACCAAATGATCTCCCGACATGGGGTGGCATAGCCGGAGGGGAGGACTGAAAGGGACGAGAGTAACCCTAACAGATTATCTGCAGCACCCACTTGTCCGAAGTGATCTCGCGCCAGCGGGGGAGGTGGTGGTGGATCCTGCCACCCACCGGCGTGGGGTGCTCCCTGAAGCTCAGATTAGGTAGGCTTGGAGGTGGAAGCAGCGGGGGTAGAGGTGGACGGACCCGCAAGCTGGTTCCCTGACCCGCCTTAGCGGAAACCGCGACCACGGCCGAGCTGAGGCTGGGTCTGCACAGGCCTGGTTGAGGGGCATGCTGGGTTCCCCTGCCTGGCCACGAAATGAATGAAAACCAGGAGTGGCCGGGTTCTTAGTAGAAAGACCCAAGGACTTGGCCGTAGCCCGCGAGTCCTTAAAGCGTTCCAGTGCACTATCAGCCTTGTCGCCAAACAGGCGGATGCTATCAGAAGGCATGTCCATGAGTGACCTCTGGACATCAGGCGAGAACCCAGTCGAATGCACCCAGGCATGGCGCCGCAACGCCACAGTCATAAAAATCGCCCTGCCCAATGAGTCAGCGGTGCCTAGCCCATACCGAATGGCAAACTTAGCCACATCCTTACCCTCAGCAATTACCTGAGAAAGGGCAGCCTGCACATCTTCAGAACACTGAGGCAGCTCCTGAGCAACGGCATCCCACACAGCGTGGGAGTAGCAGCCCAACAAGCAGGCAGTGTTCACCAACCGCAGCCCCAGGATGGCGGAAGAGAACAACCACTTCCCAAACTGGTCCAGCCTCTTAAGAGTCTCTATCCGGTGGGGCCGTGGGAAAGGCCAGGCTCTCATGCGTAGGGTGAGTGGTCAAGAAGGCGGGGTCACCCGGCACCGATCGGTGGCGTCTGGCGACGTTTTATCCACTGGGGCCCCCGTGGCTGGCCTCGACCAAGTGCCCAAGATGACCTCTGTAAGG